>NW_027509193.1:24752500-26022500 GCF_051911475.1 Siphateles boraxobius | reverse complement strand
TGTCTGTCTATCTGTGTCTGTCTGTCTATCTATCTCTGTGTCTGTCTCTATCTATCTATCTTTCTGTCTGTCTGTCTGTGGTCCCTTTGTTGGCTAATAATCTGAATGGGAAACCATGGGTTTCTAAAAGTTGAGTAAGTTAAGTACTTTTTAGGGCCACTATTCATTGTCAATGCAATCATGGCTGAAAGGGTTGCAGGATGCTGTGCTTTGTGCCAGACAAAGTTTAATTCTATACTCTCCACCTATGTCTTTCATTGCCTGTAGATTCTTTACTGGGAGAATGACAGTCAGAATGAAACGGAGAAAGTTAAGATTCTCTTCCGGCCTGAAACCAACATGAGACTGAAGAACCTGACCAGCTACACGTACTATTTGGTCAAGCTGTCTGCCTTCAATGCTGCGGGAGACGGTCCGTTCAGTGAGCCCAGGAGGGGGCGCACTCTTCAGGCAGGTGAGCGTCGGCACAAATCATCCTAATCGCCATTAAACTCCCATTCAGAACTGGCCACAGAGCCCCCCTCTGACCTGAGCACCAACCGTTACACCCTTAAAGACTAACCTATAAATCTGACCGCAGACAGCGCGCCATAGGCAATATGTCCACTTCCATATTGTGTTCTTCTCCATGCATGAAAACCAGGTCGACACCTGATCATATTTTGGAGCATGTGACGTTATATCACCGTTGCATCATTCACATTAGTAATTCATGTCTTCTGCATTAAATCATTCACTCTATAAATGTTGTCGGAATGAATTACGCACAAGCGGGGAATGATTTGACCTAAGGCTCCACCTCACTGAAATGGCAGGGAGGGGCTCGTTACCCACGAGTCACCTAAAAAAAATATTTGAAAATTATTCAAATGGTCTTGATGTGACCTCATTTGTTCAAACAGAGGAAATTCACCACCTCTGCCTCACTTTGACATTTCCTAAAGCAACAAGCTGCATTTGTGTAAGAGTACGGATATGCATAGCTAGCATTGTAAAATTTCTGAGAGAGTGGGTCATTTTTATCTATTTAAAATTTAGTACAAATATTACAACTGACTCTAAAATCTAATTAGATGAGCCACATTTAAAGCTGTTGCAAAATAGCCAATGTACTCACACCTGTGACCGCATACTGAATTATTTAAACACTCTACAGTTAAACTAAAAACAGAATTAAACACTTTACATTTATTAATACTGAAATTCATATTATTAAGCAATTTATTGAACATTTACTGAACATATTTAGAGCTTTTTTATGTACGTTTATTTGCTGCAAAATGCTGCCAAAAGTTAACTGCACTTTTTTGACAACTTTGAATTTAATTATTGATAGAATCTTTTACATCAATAATTAAATACAAAGTAGTCCAAAAAGCACAATAAACTTTTTGTGTAGGATGATGAATGCAATGAATTATCGTGATGAGTTAAATAAACGAAAACATGTTTTAAGTTATAAAACAACCATCTTAGAGTGCTTTATCAAATTGCTGTTTTATAAAAGCAATTAGCCTTTCTGAAGATTTCAGGGGGGAAACATTTGTAATTTGATTTATAATTATAGTGATATGAAACTAATGTGCATGTGGATACATTGTGCATAAGAACACTGCTTAATTATGGCAAAATCACTGTATTTTATGGACAGCCTCAAGTGGCTTATTGCTTTAATCTAGTGTATCTGACAGGAGTGAAAGTCTGTATTTGTTGCATTCATCAACTATATCGTTCTCGCAGCCCCCAGTGCTCCCAGCTTCATCAGTTTCTCTGAAGTGACCAGCAGCACTCTGAACGTGTCCTGGGGTTTCCCAGTGTCCCCTAACGGTGTGGTGGAAGGCTACAGAGTGGTATATGAGCCCACCGCCCCTATTCAAGGTCAGTCTGTAGTAGAGCTGCACAATTTATCGTTAACAGATTGCAATCTCGATTTAAACACCCACGCTATCTTATTCCTAAATGACAATGATTCAGCAATGTCTATTAAGCCTTTGACAAGTACAATCACAGCGGAGCATTCAAATCTGCTCTGCTGCTGATCTAGAGAGAGCAGTTATCATGTATAGGTATGAATCAGCTTCACAAACAGTCTTTTCAACCACGCAGTATCATTATTTCTGTTACATAATTCAAATCATCGCAGAAGTACTGGGATAAAATTTGATAGTTCGAATATATACACTGGTGCCTATGGAACCGATCAAAATACAGTAAATCACCTATTGAAAATACCTTGATGCTTCAAATAAAGATTGTATCAATTACATCTTTACAGCAGTAGGTGGCGACAAATGACTGATCATTTTACTTCTCATGGAATCATTCAAGAGATTTGAATATTTATTATTGAATAAATTTTTAAAAAGATATTAATTAAAATTAATTAAATATTTTTTAATAGACTGCAGCCATTCGTGAGAACCTCTACTAAATTACTTATTTTGTTTAGTTGCCAGAGTTAGTTCAGAATCGTGATCTTACTGTAAACCAAAAACTCGTGATTCTCAATTTATCCAGAATCGTGTAGCTCTAATCTATAACATGTTTTCACTGTATCAGAGTCTGTTTTCATAATTGTCTTGTTCTTACGGTGGCTTTTTTTTTTTTACATCACTAGTAGTGTTTTAATGTGTGTGGATGACGTGATGATTTGTTTAAATTAACTCCTTTTCTTTTATTGTTTCCATTTTTCAGTGAAAATGGATAACTTTAAGAATATTTCTTAATGCCAATGTTTATAGTTCATAGTACAGAACTAGAGTAGTTAATTTTGAGATTAACTCAATGTTCTTAGGTAGGAAGATACTGTTGCATTGTGTAATGTTTGTTCGTATAAATGATTCTTGTGCGGTAGTGTGTAATCATGCAAACTGTGTGTGTGTGTGTGTGTGTGTGTGTGTGTGTGTGTGTGTGTGTGTGTGTGTGTGTGTGTGTGTGTGTGTGTGTGTGTGTGTGTGTGTGTGTGCGCATCAGGTGTGACTAAAGTGGTAACGGTGGATATCCGTGGCAGCTGGCAGCGCTGGCTGAAGGTGCGTGACCTGACCAAGGGCATGACCTATTGCTTCCGCGTGCAGGCCAAGACTATCGCCTACGGGCCTGAGGCAGAGGCCAACATCACAGCAGATCCTGTCAAAGGTGAGTTACACAACCAAACAAACAGATCAGCAAAACTCTCAGGGTCGCTGAGCACAGCTTACATTCCCCACTCCTCAGCGAGAGGTGTCAGAAATCCAGGCTGTGAAAAAACACCTGCGTGGATCAATATCTCACAGTGGTGTAGGCGTTTGCTTTAGCTTTATCCCTGTACTCACAAGGGTTGGATTGCTCGCCTGTTCCTCTCAGTTCACTGCACGCTCTCCTCTCTGTCTAGGATCTCCTGAATCACCTGTAGAAATGTCAATCACAAAGACAGGATCCACGCTCAGCATCCAATGGACACCAGGGAAAACAGGAGCAGGACATGTGACCGGCTATGTGATTGAAGCGCGGCCCTCAGGTACAGCACTCAGAACTTTACTTTTTGTTACTTTTATTTATTTATTTATTTATTTTGAGTGAGAAAAGTGTTGACCACATATCAGTACTACCAAGTTAATGGACCAGGTTTCTGTTACTTGGTTACAGTTACTGAAGGGTAACTAAACCCTAAAACAACTTTTTTTAGTTAATGATCTGTAAGACTGGGGCATTATTAATGCTGTTCACTCATTCGAGTAAATTTTTTGACATTTGGGTATAAAGTGTTTTAATTCTTCAATATATGGTGTAAAAACGTCTGAGTGCTGCCCTCTTCAGGTTGAACCGCTACTGCAGTTGAATTTTCCTATTGGATGTTGTGGTACTGCGTGAGCAGGAACCAGCTCACCACGCTCTTGCCTACAGAGAGATGCATCTCAGGTGCACGCCCCCCCTCCGCTGGGCTCTGCCCACTTTTCCAGCATTTTTCAAAGATTGCCAGTGGGTTGAGTCAGGCTCAGATTAATGAAAATCAAAGTGCTGCTAAAGTTCTTAGCGCTTTTTCAACCACCGTGAGTTTTATTACTGATGAAGAAAATCATGTTGAATCATCTGAAATTAATTTAGTGTTACTAATTAAAAGTGAAATTAATCACTGTTGTTATTGTCAAATAAAACTCTTAAAAATGTAAACGGGAATTAGAAACTGAAATAAGTTGAAGTGCTAAAACTGGCACTTTTTAGAAATTTCTTCCTTGCATATTTGAATAATGCAAGACATTGAATAATTTGCAGTATCATTTACAAGAAGATCCTGTAAACTGCACTTGTCGCACCGATTCGCAAAGTTGAACCTTGACATTGTAATATTGTTCCATTTTTTGCATTAGAGAAAAAAACCTGAGGCTCTGAAATGTTTTCACTGAGGTAAAAATCGCTAGACTATATAGCTTTATAGCTGGTTTTTCCTATTTCCAGTTCAAACCATGTAATTTTGCAGTTCCCTTTTAAAGTTAGCAGGCAAAACTAATTTCTACTCACATTTGGCGCTTGGCAAGTGTTCATTTAGGAGCCTGATTGCTGGTCTGAAATCATCTACTGAACATTTATTTGTCATTGTTGCTGGGATACATTGATATAACTGCCCTTTCCATATCAGCATGGCTATTCACATTGAACAACATTGCTTGTCGGGCAATGAAACAGCTGTTAGCTGCTCTTGATGTCAGCATCTGCTAAGTATAATGGGACACTGTAATGAACTTAGTGCTTCTAAGTGCATGGTGACATTTTCACTGGAAGTGACCTTGCTCTCCGCAGATGAGGGCGTGTGGGATACGTTTGTGCGGCACCTTCCTCCCACCAGCACATCTCACTCTGTGAGTCTGGACCGCCTGCGGCAGGGCATCAGCTACCAGTTCAGAGTCTTGGCCATCAATGAGTTTGGCTACGGTGAGCCGAGTGCGCCCTCTGCTGCCATGTCAGGTAATAATGTCAGGCCTCCTGTACTGTGATGATTCATCTAAGAGATTTTTGACAGAGTGTTGCATCAGTTACTGTTGATATTATTTAGCTCTAATGTGACTTTTACACCCACGTGAACTCTACTCACCATGTACTTCCAGAAAAGCTGCTTTTTCTTGGCTCACAGGGCTTAATGTATCAGACATGTTTCATTTCAACCTCCAACTAAAAATTCTGTTGGAGAAATAAAGAAAAACACAAAAATGAGATAAATGTAGAAATATAAGAGTGTAGGGCTTTAAAATGAATATGAGAAGCATAGCTTAACTGATCACACTTGATATTATATGGAATTACCTTTGTGCCAATAACAATGAACACAACTTTTCAAGAAACTAATGCAAATATAATTTGAAACTGAAGAAATTATCTGTGAAACTGAAGAAGAAAAAATCGCAGGCAAATTTTTTGACTTCGTTTTTAATACACGGCATGTTTGCTAACTGTTTTCACATCTTTCTTTTGCTGATCTGAACTTACAAATGCGCTCCCATAGTTTTCGTTCGCCAATCTGGCACATATCTCTTGTGGGGGCGGGGCTAGCAGCAGTGTGTTCTCATTGGCTACTGAGTTTTTGATTGACAGCTTCTTGACCTGGAAGTGAATATGTGTGTGGATGTAAGCATCTGTAAGCACAGCTTTCTATTTCATTTTAGTGATATTAAGTTATGAGTTTTGTTTTTAAAATTTTATCTGTATGTATCTGCTGCTAATACTTTGTCGACAGAAGAGTTTAGGAGCGCAAGAGATCTATTTAGTCTATTCAGGTGTAATTGTACATTAAAGTACTGTATAATACTGAAAATATTGTATAGTGTCCAATGTTTTTGTAGAATATTTCTGCATTGTGCATTGTAGGCTCTGATTAGGTTGAGCTGTTACAATTAAAAGAGAATACTAGCATACGTGTGTGATCCGTCAAGAAAGTCTCACTTTAACGAGGTAATCGCGGTTGACAACCATGGCCATCACAACACTCATTGTTAGCATTTACACCATCACAATTAATGATCACTTAATTAAGAGGAATTTAAACAATATGAAAATGACAATCGTGGCTTGCTGTCAGATGATATATACACCTAAGGGCATTTCATTGTATATTTCACACAAAGAATGTTCTTGTTGCCATTTTTTGTCATGCTGATAATTTTATTTAGTTATTTCATTTAGTTAATATATTATCTTCTAACATTTAAAATTGGAAATACATTTTTAACAATCATCAACAATTTCAATTGTGACTTATAAAACCAGTTGAATTAATGTAATAGAAAATATGAATTAATTCAAATAAATGTACATTCTTTACTGTCACTACAGCATATACACAAGTATCAAAGTGAAAGTCTTGGATGCAATTATGTTGTGACAGGAAAGACCAGAATCCACAAAACATTACCTACAAACAATACATGTAACACAGTATTCTCATGATATACATTACTATACAAAATGCACAAGAACAAATACATATTTAAAATTGATATACATTTTAAATGATGCAATGATCATTTGAATAGTTTCTGTTACGAAAATTATGTTAAGAAAAGGAAAATTCTCTTATTTACGCACCTTCATGCCATCCCAGATGTATATGACTTTCTTTCTTCACACTTGCAGAGATGGATTACTTTCCTAAAAAACTTAATTCGTGTTTATTTGTAAAAAAGAAAGTAAAATACATCTGGGACAACATGAGGGTGCGTAAAATATATGAGATTTGTATTTTTAGGTGAACTATCCCCTTAATATTCATATATGCTGTTGGTATGATAATCAAAGATCAGCATAAACTAATAAGAATAAAGTGCAACCTCTTGTGTACTTGTGAACTGTTTGTTTTAATATAGAGCTCCAAAGAAATTAAAATATTTGCTTAATATCAGGTGTCTGAATATCAAGATCCCAGTTATTCAAAGGTGATGTGTCTGAACATATATCGATGGCTGTGTGTGTATTCCCTGGTTGCTGGATGTTTTCAGTCATAATTACTCGCATGTATTAGGTTTTGCATTTGGACATATATTTAGTATTACAGACTATTAAAGATTAAACATTTTTCTCCAAAATGTTCATTTGAATTGAGCATTTTTTAATTATTTATATTCAAATATGGACACAAAAATAATTGTGTTACTCATACTAGCTACATATAGTAGCTTGATCAGTCATACAAAAGTAATCAGTACTTCAAAATAATTGAGTGTTTACATCATGAACAGAGACATGGTCTGTGGTCAAGTCGTGTCTCTCCTCTTTCAAAAACTGCATAGCAAATTAATCAGCAATTTAAAAATTCAGGTTTAAATAGCTTTATTGGCATGGTAAAAAGGCTTTACATTGCCAAAGTTGAATCAGGCAGTGATTGACAGCGCTCTGGCCCAATAGCATCGGTTTCAGATACAGTACTTTTTTAACTGTATAGTACTCTAGCCCAATGTTTTTTGGGGTGGCTGGGGGGAAATATGATCTAATCGAAGACTGTAACCGTATGTAGATAATGATCATTCTATAAGAAATCATCTCAACAATGTAGTGTAGCAGCAGATAAAAACAGATATAAACTTTATATTACTAAAATGTAATAGAAACTATGGGAGCGCATTTGTAAGTTCAGATGCAGCGAAAGAAAGATGTGAAAACAGTTAGCAAAACATGCAGTGTATTAAAAATGAAGTCAAAAAATGTTTTTTTTTCAGTTTCACAGACTTTTATTCAGTTTCATTTATATTTGCATCCGTTTCTTGAAAAGTTACATTCATTATTATTGGCACAAAGGTAATTCCATAATATTACGGGGAACAATTTGTAAATCAGGAGACTTCTCCAAGTCTTCTCTGTTTAATTTCATTACTGTCTGTGAGAATGAGTTGAGAAAGAGATCACACTGCAAAAAACAAATAATAAATCATAATTTGGCAACACTTTAGAATACTTTAGAATAGAACAAATGAGTAATACAATATTAACATTCTGACCTCTACTATTTTTTAATCCCTCCCAGAGGACGACTTAGAAATACTATATACAGGTTCAAAATGAACAAGAGTAATGCACAATGTATAATTAATTCTAAAGTAAAGATGGACTTTATTTTACAGTAATGCACCCCATGTCCGTACTATGTACTGATTATAGTAATTGCAATAACTAGATCGTAACCATGAGCCTAAACCTAAACCTAACCTCAACCCATGTAGTTACCCTATATTACTAAGTACTTTCTTAGGTAAGTACACTGTAAGTACACATACTGTGACAATATTTGGGAATTTGTGATTTATAGGTTTGGCTTTTCTTTTGACTCTTTTGCAATAAATGTTTACTCATCGAGATTGTTTTTTTTTTCATGTGCTTTCCTGTGGTTGACAAACCACATCCTCAATTTGTAAAACATGAACTCTGAACTACTAGACTGCTCCCTTATCACAGATGATATAACCAATTACTGACCTATTGCTTTAAAAGGAAAGTGTATCAATGAAAGTGATGTCATATAGAGACCAATGCCTTAAAAGGAACCTGAAGTGAGATTTATGTGTTGAACAGATACCGTCAATACCTTATCTCAGATATAATATTTAGAGATACACTGTAGAAAAGGTTTCAAAATGCTTACTTAGTCTCACCCGATTCGTTTGTTGTTGATAACAATAGCCAAACAAAGTGTTTTTAATTTGTGATATTATAGACTGAGTCATAATTAATTGTGCTATTATTTTAGATTTAACCTTAACAAGATTGCCGTCAGTAACAAAGCATTGATTTGAAAGCAGAATTTCAATGATATCAACTAAAGAATACAAAGAAAGCTTTCAGAAAAAAATATGAAGCTGTCAAAGAGAGATTTCTTCTCTGTCTTTCTCTTTGGCCATTGGCTTGTGCTTTCAAGAAAAACGTCTATGTTGCCTCAGCCCTTAATTAATGCAGTGTTGTGCAAGTCCTGGAGGCCTTTTTGTAAATGAAAAGGAAAGTATGTTATCAACATCTTGCGTGTCATGGGACTGAAATATTCATACCACAGGCATGCTCCAATCTGTCTGTGAGTTGATGTCACTGCAGCTCAGTATTGCTGTCAGAGTAGTCCATCAGCGGCTGTAACATATGACTGGAGACTTCTGGCACATTTGGGCCATGCTCTCCTTTGCTCTAGAGCACTAGAGATAAGACGCAGGCCAATAAACATGCGTCAATGCTGCTCTAAATATGGGTGATGATCACTGCTGCTTCTCTCAAGTAATAAAATATCTTGGCAACTTGACGAGTATTGCTATTAAACTCAAGGTTAATAATGTCAATAAACAACACTAAGTTTGAAAATACGTAATTGAAATGAAGTGATCACTCTTTAGCCTAGTAGGCAATGTAACAGGTGAAAGATATGGCATCAACTTGCATTGAATGAATGAGAGACTTATTTAGATGTTGGAATACACTATCTGAAAGAGTTTAAAACACTAAACAACTAATGATCACATACTACCGGACTTTCAAGTTGTTCAGAACACGGCAAGCTTACACAGAAATGTGCGCTTTATTTCTTGGAGACATTCTAAAAACGGGACAGATTTGTAGTCTAAAAAGCAAAATAAAATCTGTGCCATCATACACTATTTGAAATCAGTCAACTCCGACTGGCCGAAACCTCCAGTCTGACCTTTGAATAGTTTCGGTCAACTCGTCTGTAAATGGGGCAAAAGTCTAGGCAAAAGTAAAGTAGTTTAAAGACAGAAAGAATCCAGCCAGAACAGCCACCCACAGTCATTGAGTCAGGACGTTTTGAATGCCAAAAATATATAGTCTATCTTTCATATCTTTATATTTCATTTTTCTCTGTCCTAAACAGCCCAACTGGACACCCCATTTTATGAGGAGTGGTGGTTTCTCATCGTGTTGGCATTGTGCGGTCTGATTCTGCTGTTGCTGTTAGTTTTCGGTCTGGTCTTGCACGGACAGAACAGGAAGTACAAGAGCTGTGGAACAGGTGACCTAAAACAAACCTCTTCAGCCTTCTCACGACACATCCATCCATCCTCCCTCACATAATCATTATGTGCTGTAAATCCACATATATATTCATCCAGATAAACACGTCTGCCCACTCACCGACTCCCACACCGTCCAGCAAACAGTGATTGCATTATGACTCAGGTGCTGTTTTTGCTGTGATGATGATATGCTGACTGCTGTAGGTAAAGCTGTGTCCACGGTGGAGGAGACGGTCACACTGGACAATGGAGGCTTCACGGCTCTAGAGCTCAACAGCAGGCCCATTCATGTCAAGAGTGTCTTCTTGAGGAAAAATGGCACCAGGTACTGTAAAGAACACAGCTTCCGTTTGCGTCGTCTGATAAATCTGAGGGAGCAAATTCACTAGAGAGTTGTGTATTTCAGCATGAAAACCTGTATAACCAGTTGCTAAATTAGGTCACTGTTTTTTCCCCCAGACCAAACATGCCTACATTCTAGTTGGGCTTATTGTAGATTTCATGAAATTTTCCACTGTATTTTATCAAATAGTGGAGAACAGTTATAAATACTAGGCCTACTACAAACCCGTAACAGTCTTTAACTTTGAAAGACATGGTAAACTTTGGACCAAACCTTTTTTTAGTGTGTGGGGCGAGTCTCACAAATATAATGGTCCTTTTTATGTTACGGGGTTTAAGGGACTTGTGAAAAAGAAAGATATAATAGATATAATAACTATTTCCCCAAAAAATAGATAGATTGATAACAAATAATAATTCTTCCTCCAAGCAATGCAGTTCCTCAGCAATGTTTAAAAATATTTGAAAAATTCAAAGTTTACTCACCCTCATGTCGTTCCAAAGCTGTATGACTTACTTTCTGCTGTGGAACATAAAAAATATATATATTGAGAAATGTTTGAGTGTTTGTTTGGGTTTTCTTTTCTTTTGTTTTCTTTTTTTTTTCTACACACAATGGAGGTCAATGGTCACCAAAACCATAACCAACATTCTCCAAAATATCATGCAGTAGAAAGTAAGTCATACAACTTTGGAACAACACGAGGGTAAGTAAATAATAATATAATTTTTATTTTTGTGTGAACTAATTGTCACATTTACCATTGTTCAGCAAATTTTTATGGGCAAATTCCAGTTGTTTACAGTATGAATTCATGCAGGTGTGAGGAGTACATCAGAAATAGAACGGGGCTTAGAACAAATTGTGCAGACAGAATCAGTATCACTATTATAATGGTTCATTTGTCGCATTGTGCCACTCGCATCCTGTGTAGACGCGCTGTTAGTTGCATCTAGGGACACTTGAGTTTAGAGGGAGGTTGGCAAACAAACCTTTAAGCACTTTCTTTTCTCTTCAAACAGGTCCCCTCCCCGACCCAATCCAGCTGGACTGCGCTATTCCGACGAAGACATCTGTAGCAACTACAACGGTGTGGTTTCCACAGAGAGCACCGCACTGACAGAGAGGCCTGCAGAGATGTCCGAGTCTGAGGTGGAGTGATGCTTATTCACTCTATTGGTGTTTATTTTGACTGGGTGAGCGTACATAATCTTCCAGATGTGTGATTTCCCCTGTCGTATTTCCATCAATCAGGCCACAGACAGCGAGTGCGAAGAGGAGCCCATCAAACACTCGTTTGTGAATCACTACATGAGCGACCCGTCGTACTTCAACTCGTGGAAGCGACAGCAGAAGGGGCTAAAGCAGACACTGGCCTGTTCCTACGAGGAGTGTGCCAGCGGGGACACCGAGTCCTACTATCAGACAGTAGTCACACAGCACAGCGTGGGCGGGGTCTACACCCCTGCTGGCCAGCCCGCGCCAGGCTCACGGACTCCCGTCACAGGCTTCTCCTCATTCGTGTGACGCACAGAACTCTTTGTGGTTCGGACAACATAGTTGCAAAGGAAATTCTCCGATTCTGATTTCGCACAGTACTATCACCACAAGCACTAAAAGAGACATCACATGTGAACCGCTCAACGAGTTGCTGGATCCTGAATGTACTCGATTAGTGATCGTGATTATTATTAAGGGGAGAAGAGGTTTAAAAAAAAAAAGATTTTTATATGCCAATACCGAAGAGTTACTGTTACTGTATGTGCCCCTCCTGTTTGCAGCCTTGGATGTGAAAGATGCATAAATGTCTGTGGGTTTTATTAAGCAGGACGCAACAGAAAAAGCCTGTTGATGTGACGAGACATTCCAGCTCTAGTGAATGGCACATATTCACACGTAACATTCCTGCCCTTACCACATTGAAAAGAACATAAGGAAAAAGCTAAATGAAAAACACGCTGTAATTACTGTATACTCTTGTCTGAATAATCTCATCTCACCGTCAGGGTCGCTATATATACATGTTGCACTCGAGACCGTAAAGGTCATGAAATGTAAATCTTCTCTAATGGATTTGATTCGCGTTCACGCTGCCTGGATAATGAAGCACGGATGATTCCAGTATATTCTCTATAGACTCACCAGCAAGAAACCTACGGAGGCTGTTAGAAGAAGCCAGACAGCTCTGGTTCCCTGCCTCCGTGTGATCAGACGGTGAGACAGTGCCAGATGTGTTGTGATTTGTGCCATTGCTCATTCTCACATATCAAACATCAAGTTCGTAGTTTTCTTTTTTTTTTTGCTTTTACTTTTCTTGTATTGTTCCTGTCTGTTTGGTCTCGCTTAGGAACTGCAAACACTCACTTGAAATTATTTAATGAACGAATGTGTGAGGAGATCAGTATGCAGTTGCTTTACACATAATGTTCTGCACTTTTGAGCCATAATTACTTCAGTTTCCTTCTTTTCTTCGATATGGTCGAATCTTTGTTTTCTTTTTTTACAGGCTTGTAAAAAGTGTAATTTTACAGTGCGATTTTAGAATTAATTTGTATGGATTTTGTTGTTCGCTGTAGTGTTCTTCAGAAGTGACGTACAGTAGTTCTGTTGTACTTTCATAAGAAGTATGAATTTTTGCAGTTCTTGAAAATGCCAACACAACAAATACAGTAATCAAACAAGAGTGTACTGTTATGGAAATGTTTGTTTCAATCCCACCCAGTGTTTTAGCACAAGTGTATGTCATGGACTTTCATGAAGTAAAGATTTTTTATGATAAATTAAATGCTTGTTGTTTACTTTAATGCCTCCAACTACAGAGATGTCTTCTTGATATTACTCCAACATGCACCCAACACTAAATCATGACAACTGTTAAAGTGGACATGAAACGCAAGTTGCGATTCTTTTCTTCCCTATTGTGACGTATATCCAAGTGAAACGGCTTCTCGCACAAGAAAAATGTAGGGCAGGGCTTGATTTTTAATTAAATGATCCCTTTCATTACAGAATAAACCATAGCTGTATTTTGTATCACTGTCCTGACTGATGGCTCAAAGTTGGGGAGTTCATGGACAATTAGTTTATTATTGTAACAATTTGAAAGGAATGAAGTGTTAAGAGTAAAGTTTAAAATTATATTTATTTTCTGCAAAATTAAACACTAAAACAATTCATGAAACGGATAAATGTAAAGGTAACATACAAAAACAACAATAAATATTGTGCAAACAAATACTGTTATCAATGTAAAAAAAAATTTTTTTTTATAAATGTAACAACTTGTACAAACAACATCCATATCCTAGAATCACCATTCAGCCATTCAGTTTAAATCTGTCTTCATGTAGTTTACTTAGGCCTGAATGTAAGCCAGTGTGGTTCTATTTTGTTCACCCAAAAGCTATTTAGAAATATATAAGGTGAATTCAGGTAAAGGGGGGCATTCAAAGGGATAGTTCACACAAAAATTAAAATTATGTCGTAATTTACTCACCGTCATGTCATTCCAAACACGTCTTTTGCTCATCTTCGGAACACAAATGAAGATCTTTTTGCTGAAATCTAAGAGCTTTCCGTCCCTCCATAGACAGCTTCGCAACTGAAACTTTGACGCTTCAAAAACCTTGTAACCTCTGTTCCCTGAGAGGCGGGAACGAGACATTGCATCTTTTCTTGTCTTTTTTAAACTTTGTTAACTTTAAGGTCCTCTTTAAGAGTTCGTAAAACTAATCCATATGAATTGAATGGTTTAGTCCAAATTTTCGGAACAGACACAATCGCTTTATATGATGAACAGATTTAATTTAGTCTTTTATTCACATTTAAAGGGTTACTCCACCCATTTGCATTAAGCTTTCCATTGTTAGAAACACAGTTATACTATTGAATGGTCGTGCAATACTCTCTCATTTTCCCCTGAGACGAGAGAAATCCTCTATTTACCTTTTTCACTTCCTCCTACAATGACGCAAAAATCGTCATTTTACGTCATTGTAGGAGGAAGTGTAAGACAGGGGGATTTCTGTAAAGACTACAAGCACTAGATCTCACCCTTTCAAACCCACCCATAGCGGGCTGGACCTAATGCGCTAACAGACCAATCACAGATCAGTGCCAGTGTGTTTGATTTCACCGGCAGAAACTTTTTGAAAATATGGACGATGGTACTGAATGCACAGACGGATGCATTATGGAGGATTGGGATTACACATAGTGTCAGCCATCTTTTTTGGAAGGTAAGCTAGCAGGTTCTTGTTCTGTGGAGAAAGCTGAGTAGTAACTTTAGGGGTTACCGTCCTCTTTTTCCCAGACATGTCCGGCCGTCAATGTCCGGGATTCAGCTTTTGCTTTCTGCGGTCGCCATTCATTGTTTACATGCACAGCTTTTGTTCCAATCTAACTGAATTCATTCTGATTGGTGAATCTGTTTACATGAACGCTAAACAAGTGATCGGTTGATGTGCGTTTTAACATTGCTAAGAAAATTCCCGCTCCTCCGTGAGAGATAGGAGACAGGTGCGACTCACAGGTGTCGCTCATCAGTAATCACGCCACCGGCCTCGCGTCGTTCTCCACACGGCCTTCACTCGTCCTGCTCCCCACAGTAAACATAATGAATGGCAACTGTAGAACGCAAAAGCCGAATCACGGACATTTTGGGCGATCTTGAAACACATTTTCGGGCAGACTCACGGAGACTTACTAGTAGCCTTGACTTGTTGTTTAACTACTGCGCTCCGTTAGCGGTAGACGTGGCCTCCTAGGGCAGCGAAGCAAGTGCATTCTGGGAGTTGTTGTCTTTCATCCACATAAGCCAAAAATACATTTTCTGTCTTTTGAAAATCGAAAATCGAAAGTGAAAATCGAAAGTGACACGTGATGGCCAAGTATGGTAACCCATACTTGGAATTTGACCTCTGCATTTAACCCATCCAAGTAAGTGCACACACATTAGGAGCAGAGTAGTGAGTAGTGAACACACACACTGCAAACGTGGATGCACACACCCGGAGCAGCGGGCAGCCATGAGTGGCGCCCGGGGAGCAATTGGGGGTTAGGTGCCTTGCTCAAGGACACCTCAGTCATATTCCTGCCGATACTGGAATCGAACCAGCAACCTTTGGGTCACCAGTCCAACTCTGTTACCATTAGGCCATGACTGCCTAATGGCCTTATTGCTGAAAATTTACAGCAATTTTCTCAGTATAGAAACCTCCAAATTCCAAAATAATTTCACATTTCTTCTACATATATTACCCATTTTAAATACACATTCATCTTTCCAGAGGTGGAGTGACCCTTTAAGTAAATCCACTTTAGAGACGTACATGTGCTAACTGGAGCTCCTCTGTTAGCTATACATAAAACAACATGTTTTTACAGCAAAATCACAACTATACTAAACTGTCTAACTCCTTTACACCTTCAACAGTTAAAAAGTTTAGGCTACTCTCCAGTAGTTCAGCACATGTGATTTTAACACAAGGAACCGTGTTTACTCACATTTGAAAACACCCGCGTTGCTGATCTCTGCGATGTTCGATTATGACGTATCCTCTCCCGTGGCCTCCTGGGATTGAAAAGTATCCATCGGACAAGCACTCGAAAATCTGTGTGGAAGCAGTCACCCAGGTAATTCTCGCAGTGGTGGACAGTAACAAAGTAAATGTAATTCGTTACTGTACTTAAGTAGCTTTTTTGTGTATCTGTACTTTACTGAAGTATTTAAATTTTGGGGAAACTTACTTTAACTCCACTACATTTCAAAGTCAAATATCTTACTTTTTACTCTACTACATTTTCAAAATCAGTCATTCCTTTTTATTTATGAGTGGATAGAAACGTAACTGGTCAAACGAGCCACCAATCACAGTACAGTGCGCGCGCTTTGTTTTGAACTTGAATTGGCGGTATCTAAGTGCGAACCAGAGCCGTTGTGAGAGTTGCGAACATAGACGGTTGCGACAGAGTAGCTGTGTCCGAAACCACTCACTTGTTCACTGATTCACTATTCCCTACATAGTGTATGGCATTTGAGTGCACTATATCTGCAAGGAGTGAACAAAATGAACTGAGTGAATTCGGACGCTTACGTTTACACTGCGTCGGAGAGCTGGAGCTGTCGCAGAAAATGCTTTGTCACACGTACTGATAAAACTACTTTTGTTACTAATGTAACCTCAGTTCCCTGAGAGGAGGGAACGAAGTATTGCGTAAGCTAGCTTACGCTATGGGAAAACTGCTTTTCCCGAGAATACTGAAGCAAAACTTTAAAACGCAGTGAAGCTGCACAGCAGGCACAGATGAGCGCGAGTGCAGTCATTGATTGTGCTGCGGCAAACTGCTCGAATCTATGGCGAGGCAGCTCAGTCCGCCGAAATGGGCACCGAGGTTACGTTAGTAACCAAAGTAGTTCTCTTTCGAGAGGTCTCTCGTATTGCGTAAGCTAGCTTACGCTATGGGAACCCCATTCAAAGCGATGTGCGTACTAACTTCACCCTACTATAGCCTGAGGCAACTGCCTGAGACTTAACAGAGTGAATATATGAGCCTAATATAAGCCAGTCAAAGATGAGCTTCATATAGGGAATGTGTATAAGAACCTTTTGTTCAAGGGCCAACCAGAAATGTGTCAAGCCTCATGGCTGGGGAAATGTGTTTACATTTATACTGAAAGAACCTTTGCTTGCAAAGCTGGCACTTCTAGATTATACAATTTTATAAATGTGGACGGCGAGGCCCAGCTGGCCGCCGCACAGATATCTTGAATAGGTATTCCACTCGACCAAGCCCACGACGAGGCCATACCTTTTGTGGAATGAGCTCTGACGCCTAAGGGGCAATGAAGGCCCTTAGACTCATAAGCCAGCGCGATAGCGTCCACTATCCAGCACGATAATCTCTGCTTTCAAACGGCAAGCCCTTTAGTGCGGCCGCCAAAGCAGATAAAGAGCTGTTCTAATTGTCTGAACGGGGCAGAACGCTCCATATAAATTCTGAGAGCCCTGACAGGGCAGAGTAAGTTCGCGTCTCTTTCGTCGTCTGGCGAGGAAAGAGCAACCAACGAAATAACCTGTGCTCTGAACGGAGTCGAGAGCACTTAAAGAACATAACCATGTCTTGGTTTGAGGACGACTCTGGCCGCTATATATACTTTGAGCGTGGAGGGGGTGCGACCCTCTTCCAAAAGCTCTTGTAAAAAGGTGAGTACACTTGGTATCTCGCATGAGTAGGGATCCAGGCTCTGTGTTTTACACTAGCCCGAAAATACCACCCATTTTTGAGCATAAAGGCGCCTAGTCGAAGGTGCTCTCGCTTCAGTGATGGTTTTCATCACTCCCTCTGTGAGGCACTCGGATACCCGTTGAGAGGCCATACGTGAAGGGCCCACAAATTGGGACGGGGATGCCAAATTAACCTGTTCACCCATGAGAGGAGGTCTCTCCTCAACGGTATCGGCCATGGGGCTGTATCCATCATTTCTGTCAGCTCTGAGAACCATAGCTGGGTCTTCCAGAGTGGGGCTATCAGCAGCACTGTGCACCTGTCCCCCCTGATCCGTTCGATTACCTGTGGTAGCATCGTGACCGGGGGAAAAGCATATAGTGGGCGGCTGGGCCTGTCGCGGGCCAGCGCGTCCCTGCTCTTTGAAAAAAATGTCTGGCAGTGAGCGTTGTCTTCTGAGGCGAAAAGGTCGACCTCTGCCTCGCCGAAGATGCTCCATATAAATTGCACTGTCTGTGGGTGAAGAGACCATTCCTCTGGGGGAACGTTGTCTCTGGATAACATATCCGCACCCTGGTTCTGAAAACCTGGTACGTGCACCACCCTCAGGGAGCGCAAGTTGTGCTGACCCCATATAATGATGCTCTTGGCCATGATATGTAGGTTGTTCGACCTGAGCCCGGGTTCGTATATGGGAGAAAAGCTCTCAGGGCTAGTCCGACCGCTTTCATCTCTAGACAGTTTATATGCAAGCTCCTCTCTGGGTTCGACCAAAGACCAGTGGCGGGCCTGCCCTCGTACAGGGCTCCCCAGCCCAAATTGGAGGCGTTTGTCGAGATCATCTTTCTCCTTGAAATCGCACCCAAACTCACGCCAGACTGATACCAGTCTGTCACCTTCCAGGGAGCCAGGGCTTTGATGCAGCCGTGGGTCGCTCTGATTCGTAGTTGGCCAGATCGCCACGCGTGAGCTGGTACACGTTGGTTTAACCAGCGTTGAAGGGGACGCATGTTTAGCAGTCCTAGCTGGAGTACCGATGATGCTGCAGCCATCAGACCCAACATCCTCTGAAATCTTTTGAGAGGAGCGCAGGCGTTCGCTCTGAAAGATGCTGCCAGGCACTGAATGACAAGCAGGCGTTTTGCTGAGAGGCGCGCTCTCATTTGCACGGAGTATAACACTATGCCCAGAAAATAATTTTTTTGGCTGGGAAACAGTGTGCTTTTGGAAGTGTTGATCCTGAGACCCAGGCATTCTAGGTGGCTGAGGAGCCAGGATCTGTGCATTATTAACAGCGCTTTCGACTGAGCTATGATTAGCCAGTCCCCGAGGTAGTTTAACACCCGCACTCCCCGCTGTCTCAGGGGGGTAAGTGCTACGTCCATACACTTCGTAAATGTAGGGGGTGCTAAAGAGAGGCCGAAGGGTACTGTATACTGGTAAGCCTACCCTTCGAATGCGAGTATCAGGAATGGTCTGTGATGGGGCGAGATCTGAATGTCAAAGTACGAATCCATCAGATCCACTGAGAAAAACAAATCTCTCGGTCGGATATGCCCGAGTATTTGTTTGGTTTTCAGCATCCTGAACGGGGGCGTCATCAGCGCTTTGTTCAGGTGTCTGAGGTCTAGGATGGACCTGAGATCGCCATCCTTCTTTGGGACGAGGAAGTAGCGACTGTAAATGCCTGACTCGCTTTCTGAAATGGGAACTCGTTCTACAGCACCCTTTTCTAACAGTTTCGACACGTCTGAGCCGAGAACGTGAGCCGCGCCCCCTTCTACAGTCGTCATGACCACGCCTGAAAAGTGCGGGGGTCTGCGAGCGAACTGTAGCGAGTTGCCTCGTTTTATTATGTTCAACACCCATTCTGATATACCGGGGATAGACTCCCAGGCCTTGATAGCTAGGGGTTGAATAGAAACCGGAGGGGGGCCGCTGTGATATAGGGACCCGGCCGCCCAGTTGTTCTGTGTATTTTGTGCTGCATGAACAGCGCTTATGCTTAGGGGCGTGCGTATTCCCGCGGTCGCCTCCTTTATCACATCTCTCGCTAAAACACAGTGGGGAACTGACACTATGGGGACAGTTTGTTTGTGTACCCTTAGTACCCTTTCTACATTTATTAACTCTTCCGCTGTGAGCGGGAAGAGAGTTGAAAACTTGTTGGTCGTGTTTATATGTAGGCCTGCGCATTTCACAATGGGCGCATGAACTACACTTTTTACACATACAGCCTGAGCTGAGGGGGGGCTTGAGACTGTGTTTGCAGTGCTTGTGTGTAGATGTGCGTACTTCAGAGTGGGCACATGATCTACATTTACAGCATGAACTAGGGGAGCATTTACTGTGGAACCAGTGCTTGTGTGAGGGCACGCGCGCTTCACAGCGGGCACGTGACCTACATATGACAGAAAAAAGACAATCTTTTTGTGCTTTGTTTGCGAACTCATAAAAAAAGTGGTTGTTTGCAGGTGTGCGTGTTTCATAACAGACCCATTTACTGCAGTATTCACATTTCCAGTCGCCTGAGAAGAGGGAACTGGGAAATGTTTGAGAAGTCTTTTGGAGCTTGGTCCGGCCTCGGCAGGACTTAAGCTCCGTTTCTTTCTTCCTCTGGCTAGGAAGGCTTGCGAGGCACGTGGGGAGGCACGTGGGGACGAGGCACGTGGGGACTAGCCCGGCGCGCATTCGCTTGTGTCTGTCCGCTCTGGAATCCCTTGTGAGCGTCGCTTCTTTGCGCGGCTCGAACAAAGGGAGAGAGGGAGTGGGAAGCGTGGGGTCGTCGTCGGTGAAAACAGCCAGTCGAGCCCGCATTGAGGGGAGATCCATGTCGCCACACTCAGGGCAGCCGCCCTTAGCGAGTGCAGCTTCCGCGTGGTCCCGCCCCAGACAGGAAGCGCAGAGGATGTGACGGTCTCCGCCGAAGAGAGTGCCTCTGACGAGGTGCATTTTAGAAAGAGGGCATTTGAAAGAACGCCTTGGAATTGTTCTTTTAGAAAAGGTGTGACGCAACGGCGAACACACTAAGGGTCCTCTAGGGGTAGCGTTATAAAGGATATGCGCGCCGGATGGCACAGTAGAATGGCGACTGAAGGCGGCGAAGGAAGCCAACGTCTTCAAAATTGCTCCACTGGAGGCTCTTCAACGGCTGCTTGAATCCGGAGGTCAGCGAAGTGGAGAGACGGATCACAAAACTTATCACGGATCCGTGGTTTGATTGAAGTCAATTTTATTTTGAAATGCGCTGCTTTGGCTGGCTCTGGTATAGCTGCCGCAGCCTCTCTGTAATCAGTCCCACCCACGGCGCTATCTGATTGGTTATACCTCACGAGTATTAGCCTATCAACACTTGCGAGACGGTTGCAGGTCCGTGGGCAGTGGCGCTGTGTGTCGAAAGCAGGGCTCTCGTGTCACGCATTGGGGTCTTTTGTCACGCACTCCCGCCACACATTATATTTCCCACACGGAAAAACTATTTATAACATATTTAATATGCCACAGCGCCCAAAATTTCTCTGGCCGTGCCGCTCTCACTATGGAACCGGCAGGAATCAGTCTCCCCTGGAGTTCTTAGTCGAGCCTGCCACTGATCAGCCAATCAAAAAAAGAAAGGGGCTACACAATAGCCAATCAGAAAATAGTACTATTGTATCTGGGTAAGATTTAACGCAACAACCAATGAAAAAAATGAGGGGATGTCACTCTTGCCTGTCTTCAAAACTTGAGAGGCCTGCGAAACAGAGCCATATAGAGTGAGAGTTGCGACAACTCCATTGACTTCAATGGAACGTTTTTTTTTACTGTAATGGCGGCTCGCGGAGCCTCTCAATAGTTCCCGGAAGTAGCAGCAGCGCGTTAGAGCTACAGCAGAACAGACCGTTTGTGATGCACTTTTAAAAGGTAAGACGTTTAAAGAATAAGATTGTATATATTATCAGTACATCTGAATCAAATTAACTTATGTATTAAAGCATGCTAGTTGATTATTGCTCTCTAAATTAGTAGTTTTAGGGGACGTTGTCAGGTAAAATAAAGGTCATTGGATAAAGTTAATACCGCATAACAAACCACGAACAGCCTATTAATGGTTAAACCCGTTCTATTAATGCATGTTTATCCTTTGTTGTGTAATATGAGGGAAAGACTTCTAAACAGGGGTTAAATATAACATTGGGGAGTGTGATAGTTGTAATTGATAAAATGAGAATATATCGGTTTCATTCCATATTAAATGTGCAATAACGGGGGGAAAAAAATATTTTAGATTTCATATTTGAGTAAGCAAAAACGTAGGGTTGGAGTTTTTTTATTCATTGTGTTTCTGTTGACTATTACCTGTCTATTACGTTTCAGCTCAGCTGATTTGTATTGATGGGAAAGGGAGATGGAAGTTTATAAGTAAGATTAAAAACCATGCTTAAAACGGCAGCAAGCCATTTTCTAGATCAAATCACACTAGGCTAAATGGGGTATTATAAAAAAAATCATAGTAGCCTACTTGGATACTTAAGTACATTTGAAGACAAATACTTTTGTACTTTACTCAAGTGAATGTTTAAAGGCAGCACTTCTACTTTTACTTGAGTAATATTTTACCTCGAGTATCTTTACTTTAACTCTCAAGTACATGGTATGTGTACTTCGTCCACCACTGAATACTCGCCTACTCTTTTATGGATAACCAAGGATTTGTCGTCTATTGGCGCATCAGTGTATTGCGTCTATTAACTGATCATATCAGCACAACCTGGCGCGGGGCCTATATTTAAAATTTTCCAAAGTAAAAATAAGGGTCAAACGTGTCATACCCTTTATTTTTTATTTATTTCTTATTTGGTCGCCCTGCGCACCTATAAACCATGCCCACTTCCTGATCATGCGCCGTCTGACGTGAATAAAACCAACAGCATCTGTGTGCAACTGTGCATTAGGACTTCAGCAGAAGCGGAAGAGACTGCTTACAATGATTGACCTCCCGTCTCTGTCTGTGACCTGGACCCTGGTGGTTTTGGTCATAACTCTCCTGTTTTTGTGAGTACTGAACAACAAAAGCAGGTCAAAGCAACCATCAGTGTTAGCCTATAGCTTTTACTAGTTAAAGTATCTATCTGTATTTAATGTGTCTCATTTTTAATTAGGTGTTGTGTGCTGTCTTATATTTGTTTACTTTATCACACTGCAGAGTTCATATGTTTAAGATCTATATTTAGGCTACATCTACATCATGTAATGGGTCTCATGTGGTTGTTTGTAGTTTGATATCTCTGTAATTTATCACACTGTAGTTATGGTGTTTGGCCACATGGATTTTTCAACAAACTGGGAATTCCAGGACCAAGACCTTGGCCTTTCGTTGGCACATTTCTCTCATACACTAAAGTTAGTAATTCACTGTCATTTTTTGAATACTATAGGAATATGTATTTAAATTATGCTGGAGCAATAAGACTCTCTTTCATTAAATGTCTATATAAAATGTATTTTAGGGTTTTTACAATTTTGATATGGAGTGTGCTAAGAAGTATGGAAAAGTTTGGGGGTGAGTCTCAGTTATACATTTACTGTGTTAAAAGAATCTGATAAAAAGTTGTACTGTAATATCTGTTGTTCATATGTAATCTAATTTTATTTAACACTTAAGTTCAGGGCAGCTCTGATGGCTAAATGATGTGCTAGATGATAGTCTCTCATGCTCACTTAAAGGTGCTCTAAGCGATGTCGGGTGACATCACTTCTTGTTGACATTTAAAGTATTGTCAAACAAAACGGAGGCTAGCTAGACCCTCCCTCCTCCTCATCCGCGCACTAACCCCCCAAACCGCACCCTCAAATCCTTCTTATCGGTTATTGGCTGGAACAGTTTGTTATGTTTCGTGGTGCGGGTTAGCCCAGTTTGTTTTTGTTGCCGTTTTTAGAGCCTGGGGTGTCTGCAGAGACCGTGTTTTTTACAGTGTGTTCAGGGGACAGGCAGCTAGTAGATAGTGAGGAGATGTTTGTTGTATGTGACAAAAAATGTTTTGGCCTAAAAAACGCGTAACATCGCTTTGAGCACCTTAAGGCTGCATTTATTTAATCAAAACTACAGTATAAACAGTAATCTTGTGAAATATTGTTACAGTTTTAAATTACTGCTTTCTATTTGAGTGTATTTCATGTAATTAATTAATTTGATGTCAAAGCTGAATTTTCAGCACCATTACTCCAGTCTTCAGTGTCACATGATCATTTGCTGCTCAAGTAACATTTCTCATTATTATCAAGGATATTATTATAAGTATTTCCAATGATAATTGGAAAGTTCCAGAGAACAGTATTTATTCGAAATGGAAATCTTTTATTATAAATATGTAAGATTATAAATGTCTTTACTGACACTTTTGATCATTGTAATGCATCCTTGCTGAATAAAAGTTTATTGTTTTCATACTGACCCCTAACTTTTGAATGGTAGTGTAGGTATTTGCCTGGATCACTGTGAAAGCAAACTAATCTATATTCCCTCAATTGCTCAGGATTTATGATGGAAGACTCCCAATACTGATGGTCACTGACCTGGAAATTATCAAAACAGTTATGGTGAAAGAATGTTATTCCACCTTCACTAACAGAAGGGTAGGCTCACCTTTACAGTTATCCAGAAAGTTCCATAATGGTAGGAAACTGAGGATTCCTTTTACATCCCAGTAAAAATCTTTTTTCTTTTTTTTCCCTTTCTTTTTTTGGGGGTGAATTTGTAAAGGAGACAAATGCAGACCTGGCCGGCCCCTTTGCTGATGGAATAACTATAACTAAAGATGAGCAATGGAAGAGAATCCGTGGTTCACTCTCTCCATATTTCACAAGTGGACGACTGAAGGAGGTATAGAACAGGTCCTTAAAGGGATAGTTCACTCAAACATGAATAATTTACTCACCTTCGTGTTGTTCTAAACCTGACTGACTTTCTCTCTTTTACAAAATAAGATGCCGTGAAGAAATATTTGTGTGGTTTTTTTGTTCATAAAAATGGGGTCCAGTATTGTTTCACAGATTTGGAACAAAGTTCTTGTCTCTCTGTACTCTTTATTGAGTTACAGTTGAGTTATCGTTCTTTATTGAAATGAAAATGTTTGTATTGCCAATACCTTTTATTATATACTATTATAAAATATTTCTATGTTATACTGTACTTGTTGCTCACATGAGACTTCCGTAACTAACACTTATTTTTGAATCTGTTTCAGATATTTCCCATTGCTGTGACGCATGCAGATCGTTTTATTAAAAATATGCAAAAGCGAGACCACGAGCAGCCAGTGAAAATAAAAGAGTATGTTACATCTGTCTTTAAAGTCCATAACTTTGAAACACAAAGAGCATTCACTGTCAATCATGAGCTTAACTAAAGTATTCACAGCAGAACTTTCACTAAATGATTATCATTAGAATATTTCTTTCTAGTTGTTTTGTGTATCAATGAAAACCACCTGCAATGATGTGTAAATTATCTCTTTAATTAAAAAAACGACTCTATTTTTATTCCAGAGTTGTCGCTCCATACAGTTTGGATGTCGTCGCCAGCTCCTCCTTTAGCGTTGACATCGACTCCATAAACAACGCAGATGATCCTTTCGTTACTAACATCAAGAAGTTTTTCCAGTTCAGTCTGTTAAGTCCTCTTATTCTGCTTCAAAGTATGTCAACGTATGATAAATTGCTTTTGTTGTTTTGCATTCTAAATAAGTTTTTCATCTTTTTACATGATAAAATAATTACAGTTTTAAGAAACTTTTTTTATTTCATCATTATTTCCCTCCATTGCTAATCTTTTGGGGAAAATGGGTATACGGCTTTTTTCAAGTTCGTCTATGGATTTTTTCTACAATGCCCTGCGAAAGATTAAGGACGAGCACAGCAAGAAATCAGATGTATGTTTGTCACCATTTCACTTTTCAACTACAGCCTCAGATTTTGAAGAGTTGTTGATGCCGCAGTAGATTTGACTTTGTGTTTTTAATCAGGGTCGGGTAGATTTTCTCAAGCTCATGATCCAGAGTCAAATATCTGATGATCAAGCTAAGGACACCACAAGTGACCAACCAGTAAAAGGTTTGAGAGACAGTACAGATTTTACACATTCAAATGCACATGCACTTGTTTTCAATATCATATGCTGTTTTGTGGATTCGACAGGACTAACAGACCACGAGATTCTCTCCCAGTCCCTTGTTTTCATCCTTGGAGGTTATGAGACTACAAGCACCACTCTCACTTTCCTCCTCTATAATCTTACGACTAATCCAGACTGCCTGGAAAAGCTGGTTGGGGAGATCGACACAAACTTCCCTCCTGATGTGAGCGCACCGGCTTCTGCTCTGTTCACAGGTTTTGTGTAAAACAGGGTTTTTGAACTCTGGCCATCAAGGTCCAGTTTCCTGCAGAGTTTTGCTCCAACACTAATCAAACTGAACTAATTAATCAATGTTGGAGGTAAACTCTACAGGAAAGTGGATCTCGGGGGCCAAAGTTGAGAACCCCTGGTGTAGAGAAACAATTTTAAGACAGTTTTAGAATTTGTAGTTCAGTTGTTTTACTTCGACATATCTTGTTTTGTTTTTTTCAGTCTCCCATCACATACGATGCATTGATGAAAATGGATTACTTGGAAATGGCCATCAACGAATCAATGCGTCTCCTTCCCACTGCCCCACGCTTAGAAAGGGTCTGTAAGAAGACTGTGGAGATCAATGGGGTGACGATACCAAAAGACACTCTGGTTGGAATTCCTACGTATGTTTTATGTCGTGACCCGCAGCTCTGGGATTCTCCTGATGAGTTCAGGCCGGAGAGGTGATGTGATTCATCTATCAGACAGTAGCTATGTTTCCATCCAAAGCGGCGAACTTGCACTCTAAATTGGAATATTGCATAAAACATTTGCGAATAAAGCAGTGTTTCCATCCCATGTGTTCAAGAGAACAAAATTGTTCTCTTGAACAATAAAAAAATATATATAATATTCTCCTTTAAATCTTTCCTTCCCTTTTAAATCTTCCCTTATCTGGCTTTTGCTACTCTGAGCAATGCCTGAACTTTGTATTTTGAGCACTTCTTGCGTCGTTCTTCCCTCTTCACGATGACTCGCTTGCTTTAGTCCTCAGATGTAAGTCGCTTTGGATATAAGCGTCTGCTAAATGACTAAATAAATTTTTTTTTTTTAAATTGTTACTTCTTGGGAATTTGCTGCAAAATATCTGTATGTAATAAAAATGTAAGTTTCTGCAATCGGGGAAGCCACTGTGGCTCTTTTTCCTACATCATAATTCACTTGCATCTCAGAGCGTGCAGAAGAAATACAATAAACATTGTCATGTTCGGATGATGGTGTTTGAGGTGCTGTGCAGTGAAATTTCTCCGCTGGTTAGTCCAGTTGTCCAATCCTATCCACTGCTGAGGCAGTCACGTGAGTGTTTTTTTTTTTTTTTGCCAAATTGAGGGATTTATTCAATAAATTTGTTTCCATCGTAGTTTACATTCATGTCTTATTGAATAAAAAAAATGTATCCGCTTCAATTAAACACATACGGTTTTCTTTAATGCACATTTTTAGAATTTATGCACGTTAGCATTATCCAAAATGTTATATTAAATAAATGCATATAAAAGTAGGTGGATGGAAACTGAGCTACTGATGCTTTCTGAACTTTTCCTTCACAACCACAAATTTTCTCACTTTAGTTTTACTCACATTTTGTCTCTCAAATATTTCTCTGCAGGTTCAGCCCAGAGAGTAAATCAGAGGTAAACCAGTACGCTTTCATGCCTTTTGGACTCGGGCCTCGAAATTGCATTGGAATGAGATTTGCCCTAATGATCATGAAACTTCTTGTTGTGAAGCTTCTTCAGAACTTCACTGTGGAAACAAGTAAAGAGACACAGGTTGGTACATTGGCTGTCATCATATAGAGACATTCAGGAATGTGTGGCAGACTGTGCTTTGCCTCTAAATTTAACACAAATTTACAAATGCACTATTCTTTATTTTCTCTTGTTTATTTTCAGATCCCTCTAGAGCTGAATGTTATGTTTCAGCCGAAGGTTCCAATCACACTGAAGTTTATACCAAGATCTCACAAGGAGAAATCATAATTAAAATGCAGAACATTTCGATATAATTCTATATAACATTTTATACAAAATTATGTAGATTAGAAAAACTGCATTCAGAATTGTTTCATTTTAAATGCCATTCATTTGCTGTCAATGTTAAATATTCACCTTTTACCACCTTTTGGATTTATGGTGCTCATGATTTGCTGGGCCATGAGCTCTTCCTGATTCTTCCTGTTTTATACAGTTTGGAATGGAAAAAAATACATGATTAAAAATGAATTAGTGTACACATTTAATTATATAACAAATTATAAGCATTGAATACAATGTAATGTGATTATTGTAGCTGAAAAAGACAAGTGTTCATTTGTTATGCAATCACTAAAGCAAAAATCTGATTATGTAGGGATTTTAGTTTTGAGGACAGAATTTACAAAAACTAAACTGTAATCTAAGAAGGTTTAAACTGGATGTTAGAAACCAGCATACAAAGCCACAGCAAGAGAAAAAGCATTTAAATAGATTTTTGACATGATAATTCTCCTGTGTGACAACTAGCTCTGATCTCATATATTATATTGGGTAATTATGCTTATGATCATATATGATAACCACACAAATTGTAAACAAGTGTTCTGGACTTTATATATATATTAGATATATTGTATAAACCGGTATATAAATAAAGGTGACTTGATTCCCTCATTTTAAATAGGTCCTATTAGTAGCAACACCATAAAAACTGGCTATATGTGTGATGTGGAAAATATGGTCATTCTGTCAACACTGTAAATTTTTCTGTCACTGATGGGTGTTATGCAACGACCGTATCAATAGCCTATTATTAAATGTGATTGGAAGCTGAGCATACACACACCTGGAGTGCCCTCTGTAATCTGTATATAGTTACAACTCACTAGTAGTGATGAAGTCTACAGAGTGGCGCACAATTGAGAGAGTTTTCTTGTCAATAATCAAGATTTAATTTGTTTAATAGCCTAGGTACGAAACTCTCATATCCAAACTCTGACAACATCATACCATAATTAGTGAGAGGTATCAATTTGTAGGCGAATACTACTTATTTAATTTTTAAGATTCAACTCCAAAACAATCCCTGGATACAGAAACTAACATTCGCAGTCGAGCAGCCTTTTTTGTCCCACTAATATGCATGAAACACCCCGAGGTCTTTCACCTTCTCATTTTGTCCAAAGCAATGGGTGTCACTGTAAACTGTTCAAAAAACAGTGTTAATGTTATTGTGTGCCTTAGTATATTTCATGTCGTCGCAGACTCGCAGATATCAAACTCAGGCTTTATTTTCTTCTAAGGTGAGTAAAATGATGTTATAGCAAATTTGACACTTAAGACGAACCTGTTTTTGTTAGAAATAGCCTACATTTTGTGCTTCGTAGTTTTCATTTACGTTTCTTAACAAATTATTAAAGGCTTTAGCCGCCATTGCTGCCAAGATCAGATACCACCGATAACTGAAAACGTAAATAGGTGTCATAACCTGTCGATTTATTCCTTATTTGGTCGCCCTTACTCACCTGTAAACCACACCCACTTCCTGATCATGCGCTGTATGACTTGAATAAAACCAACAGCAACTGTATTAGGAAGAGACTGAAGACTTTGGTTGACTTACAATGATTGACCTCCCGTCTCTGTCTGTGACCTGGACCCTGATGGTTCTGGTCATAACTCTCCTGTTTTTAATAGTACAAATAATAATAATAAATAAAAACAACAACACACAAGCACAAATTAACCGTGGTTTTGCTACACTAATCATAGTTGGTACTTTAGATTTTGGTAAATTGTTGTTGTGACCCTTGATTGTGTTGTCTTGTGTTTTGATGTTGTAAATTTGTTTATTTATTTTATTTGTTGCTGCCCTCTTGGCCAGGTCACTCTTGTAAAATATATTTTTAATCGCAATAGATCTTAACCTCTTTAAACAAAGAAATTAAAGTTTAACTATGGTATTTGTAGTAAAACTGTGGTTATATAAAGGGCAATCAATCCACCAAGAAAGGGTTACAACACTTTTACTATAAAAAAAAACATTTTAAATATGATATATCTGACATTAACCAAGTCATACTTATGAGTGGGAACAGTTTTTTTTTTTTTTTGAGGGCGTGTTAGGTGGATACAATTGATGCAGCGTCTGTATTGATTGTAAATTTCTTGAAATCACACAAATTACCCTCCTCCCTCCCCAGCTCCTCCTCTCTCCAGTCAGGATTTGGCATTCTGATTTCCCTTTGAATCAGACTAAATTGTCGAATTATGTTGTACAATAAAATGTTGAATTAATGATAGTACAGTAGTACAGGTCCTGGAGGGTGGACAGGGGAGCAACAATAATCCTCTCAGCAGTCCGGACTGTCCACTGTAAGCTTCTGATGTCTGATTTGGTAGCAGTTATAGAAGTGCATAGAAGAGACTCAATGACGGTTGAGTAGAACTGTGTCAGCAGCTCCTGTGGCAGGTTGAACTTCCTCAGCTGGCGATGTCTTGTACGTTATGTTCCTCAGGCCTGTTAAGACTGACACTGACACCTGACTTGCGGAACACCAACTCCTACCGATCCCGTACTGCGTCTGTCTGTAGTAGACGTTAGGAATTCTCTTTCCCGAATTAACCCATGGAAGGCTGCAGGTCCTGACAACATACCTGGCAGGGTGCTCAGAGATTGTGCTGATCAGCTTGCAGATGTCCTCACGGACTTCTTTAACATTTCCCTGAGCCAGACAGTTGTTCCTGTGTGCTTCAAGACGGCTACCATCATTCCTGTGCCAAAGAAATCATTTGTGTCCTGTCTGAATGATTACCGGCCTGTTGCACTTACACCTATCATCATGAAGTGATTCGAGAGGCTAGTTATGAAACACATAAAGAACCGTCTACCCACCACACTGGACCCATTTTAGTACACATAATATCAACCCAACTGTTAAACAAAGAATTTAGCATATGGTTCAAGAATTTAGCATATGGTTCAACACATTTAGAGTTGAACCATATGCATTGGACATGTCTTGTTTTTTTATTATTATTCAGTCTCCCATCACATACGATGCGTTGATGAAAATGGATTACTTGGAAATGGCCATCAACGAATCAATGCGTCTCCTTCCCACTGCCCCACGCTTAGAAAGGGTCTGTAAGAAGACTGTGGAGATCAATGGGGTGACGATACCAAAAGACACTCTGGTTGGAATTCCTACACATGTTTTATGTCGTGACCCGCAGCTCTGGGATTCTCCTGATGAGTTCAGGCCGGAGAGGTGATGTGATTCTGATGTGAGCATTTCTTTCACTGTCGCAATTTTTTGTTTTTCTCACATGATGGATCTTATAGCATGTGATTTATGCAGTTTACAGAACCACATGCCATATTTAATCTAGAATTGCTTAACTGAAAGTCTCTCAAATGCAGGTTCAGCCCAGAGAGTAAATCAGAGGTAAAACAGTACGCTTTCATGCCTTTTGGACTCGGGCCTCGAAATTGCATTGGAATGAGATTTGCCCTAATGATCACGAAACTTCTTGTTGTGAAGCTTCTTCAGAACTTCACTGTGGAAACAAGTAAAGAGACACAGGTTGGTACATTGGCTGTCATTATTTAGAGTTCGTATACATGAGGTATGTCAGACAGACTATGTTCTTTTCTTGAATTAATGAATTTTTTTTCAGATCACCATAGAACTGAATGTTGTTTTTCAGCCTAAGGTACCCGTCACACTGAAGTTCATACCAAGATCTCATAAGGAAAAAGACACATTATCATGGATTGTGTCAGGATTATTTTACCACATAAAATGTTCCCATGAGAGAAATACTTTCTGTGAAAATGGGCATTTTGCTGTTCATTGCACCCAGAAAGACTATAATACTGAATCCAGTTTCTTGAATTTCAGTTGAAAATGAAGACTAAACAGGAAGAGATTGTTTGTTTTCTAACCACTTATAGCCTTAATTGAGCGCCCCTCGAAAACCAGAAGTATAACACAGAACCTAAAAAAGAAAATATTTTTTCAGCATTGGCTGTTATTTTGCCAAAATGGAGTATACATTTAATTACACTAACCATGATCTATTCATATTGATGCTCTTTTTTTAGATTTCTGACTACTTTTAACATTTTAATTAAGACTAACACACTATTTAAATTTACTGTGTTCTAAAAATGAAATTGATTTGATTAGATCTAATAGGAATCTCCTCAAAGGGTTATTTATATTCACTTAATCAAATAAAATGATTAATATATATTTCGTTAGATAATACACATATAATGTTTTAGCTGCTATCACTGAATATTTCCAGTTGACCTCAGCACTGAATGTGATGTTACCAGCTGTAATTCCAATTTACATTAAAGCCTTCTTCCTCATTTCATCTTTACAAATGTTCTTGTCTTTCTGTGACATGTGGGAGATTGTATGTGCAACATTGGGTAAACTAAAAGGCTTTTCAGCATTGTTGGGAAAATATTATAGGGTCAAGACCTTTGTTGCAAGACCATGGTTTCATTTTTGAGAAATCCGGCAGCTTTTTTCTTTCCCACTTCCTGCTGACTCATCTTCCATCAAACAGAATTTTTGGTTTTGACCTAGAAATTCTTTATACCATTGCCTGATCTTAATCAAAACATTAAAGAACCCCATAAAAATGACAAAGACAGGAAAAGAATATTGTTAAAGGTTTTGGTATAAACTAATCCAGAAGGCCAGGCAGACCACGTTTATAAAGTCCTTGTAGGATTTTGAAAACATTACATCAGTTTATTACACAGTTCTCTATGGGATTCTTGATTCTTACAGGTCAATTTATACCCTGAAAAAATATATATCTTTATTTTTGTGGTTAGAGTACAACTGTCGATGCACTAGTGAAGACAGACACCTTGTGTTGACAAGTGAAACTGCACAGTTTTTACTGTTCTCACCATAGACTGGTTCTCATGTGCATGTATACAGTACATCCATGTATGATCTTCTTTTCTGGTAATGACATACATGCTAAGCACACTGCTGCATCTGTAGACCACAGATTTCAATAAACTGATGGTAAATATTTTTTAATTGCTTGAAAGAACATACAAATACAAAACAAGCCTCAATTGGACAAAGCTTAATACAATTCCAAGAAGTACAAATAGCAGGAAAACAATGAATAAATAAACAAAACAAACAAAGAAAAAAAGGCTAATAAAATATCACAAAAGGGGGTTAATCATTAGAAATACATTTCAAAGATTACACAGTTTAAAGTTGTTGTTTTTTTTACGCATGAGTTTTAAAAGATTTGAAGAACACCATTAAATCTTTCTGGAAAAGTGAGTGTGGCGGAAATTTTTTGGAGAATTATATTTATGTATGAAATAATTGGCCAAATAATTTAGAGTAAAATACAATGTTTATAGTTCTAAAGTCAGGTATCATTACATATTTCAAACTTAACTTAACATAAAGGTCAACCCAGATTTTTTCATTTTATTTGCATTCATAAAATAAATGTTTCAATGACTCAACATCTGCTTCAGAAAATGTGCACTCATATTACAATCCAAATTAACTACTTATGACTTTAGAAGTGGAAGTCTACATGTTCTTAAAACCTTTTTCTTATTGCTCTCCTCCGCAAAATTAAGACCAGAAATTACAGATGTTTTACTTTAACCAACTGAACCAAACAATCAGGGCTTTTAGATTTTACCAAAGATAATTTCCGAGTAGGCTACACGTGATATAGGCCTATCACAAAAAAATCATCATAACTAAAGAAATTTCCTTCCCCATCCATAATGTGTACAACCAGACACCTTTATTCATCCAGTCCTGAAAGAACACCGATTTCCTATTAATGCATTTTAAAATTAATTAGAACGTGTCCTTGAGAAAGTCCATCATCCGGGGTTTTCCTCTGCCTTGTTCTTTCTCTGTTTATAAACAGAAAGAGCGCAGAATGGTCGATGCGCCGTGACGTCACTTCTCCAACCACGTCACATTATATTGACCTTTCTAAATGTTTTTCATATCGAACGAGAAGTACTACAGATCAAACCCCACGTGTATTTAGTTACAATGCGAGCAACCGCGCTTGCAATCGACATCAAATCATCTTATTTTTTTATTGCCGCATGTAACGCACGTGTCGTCCGGTTCCAGGAACTGAAACAATATTAACCTTTAATTTGCCAGAGAGCTTAGTGTTAGACCTCAGAAAATTGTCGAGAAAAAAAGAAACATCATAGATAACAATTACGAAAAATATCAAGAATATCGCATTACTCCGCGCTAACTGTTTTAAAACGAGTGAAGTGTACACGAGTGTGTAAAGCGCACCACGCTCCCGTCCAATAATCCATGACGTGTTTTCCACGCGCCATCTCCATGTTTTGACTACCACCACCAACAGCAACACAGTGAACCCTACCAACACATAGCCGTTGCGCTTGCAATCCCCTCTGTGTTTTTCAACAAAATGGCTGATTTTGGGGATGATACCGGAGCGAGAGCCCTGTTGGCTCTCAAATCTGCTCCTTGTAGCCCGGTGGCTATTTCTATCCCGCCCGTGTACACTTTCTCCTCCTCGACTTCGCCCGGGATCATATCATCCATGCCCCTCTCCCCTCCGTCGCAGGCCCTCGCTCGCCTGGAAGGCAGGGACTTCGAGTTCGTCATGCGCCAGAAGACGGTGACCGTGGGGCGGAATTCGTCGCACGGCTCCGTGGATGTCAACATGGGCCACTCGAGCTTCATATCCAGGAGACATTTGCAGATCACCTTCGAGGAGCCGCATTTCTACTTGCGCTGTCTCGGCAAGAACGGTGTGTTTGTCGACGGCGTTTTCCAGAGGAGAGGCGCACCTCCACTTCTCCTACCGAGGGAGTAAGTTACTAAAATGAGATCTGTTTCCTTAAATTAGCCAGATGGCAAGCACCCATTCACCTAGAGAGCTAATGCACCACACATACAAGAGATTAAATTAACGTGCTTAATGCAGTGCCTGCTTAATCCAAGTAGTCTGCAAGCAAGTGAATCCACGAGAGCTGTCAGAAACTGACTTCAAGATCATTTCAGTGTCTTTAATGTACAAATTGGAAGGGAAAAATTAAACTTTAAATGGATTTTCCAGCTTCGAACTTTTTTGGGCCCTGCATAATCTGACAGTAGGTTTATTAATCTGCTATTGTTTAATTAAATCAACCAGTTAAAGGGATATGTCACCCCAAATAATAATTTACTCACCCTCAAGTTGTTTTAAACTTGTATGACTACTTCCTCAGTGGAAGGAATTCATTTTAAATGTTTTAACCATACAATGAAAGTAAATGCAACCATATCCATTTGTGTTCCATTGAAGAAATGAAAGTTTGAAATAGCATGAGGGTGTGTAAACAATAACAGAATTTAAAGTTTTTGAGTCAAGTAACCATTTACGCCCCAGGTCGGGACCTGGCAATGGATCTGGATTCAAAAGGGGTAGCCTACATCTTTATAGTGTATAAATTTACTGACCATAGGCTAAGTGTTTGTTTTGAGGTTGGTGCTGAAGATGGGGTTAACATATAAACATGAAAAGTTAAACGTTTCACTTTACGACCACAGGTACGATGTGCACGACAGAGACTGGATCCACCACATGATTTTTGTGGGCAGATGTGAGATACAGGCTTCATTTATGACACATATCAGTAGTAACCACTTTATGATCTTTAGCAGACAAAGAACAGAGGGAAAAACCTAGTGATACTATAATGTAGTACCTTGAACAACAACATTTGAGTAGTAACATGACATGGATTATGCACAATTTTCGTCTTTGTTTTGATTGGTTGGAAGTGTAAACTATTACAGTTCTCAATACAAAGTGCTTTTGATAATTTTTCGAATGATTGAGCTTTAAATTTACAAATCGTTTTGAAATTATTTGAATTTGTACTTAAACTTGTACTTTCAACTTTAAATTTATTTAAACATAAACACCTTAAAAGTGTTTTATTGACCCACTCTAAACAAAAAAATTAAAAGAGCTGTTACTTTTCCCATGATTTAGTTGTTCTGTTTACACTAAGTTAAAAGTTAAGCAGCACAAATAGATATTTATCTCTGTAACAATCACAGATCAGTTAGTGGTTGATGATCCTGCTGCATTAGATGTCTCTGATAAAGTGTACCACATGTAAACCAGTTACAATATCTGTAATCTGTAGAGTTAATCAGCATGAAAGCAGTTTTTAGCCTTAAATGTAAACACTAATGATTGAGAAGTGGATAAACTAGCTAACTAGATCAGACTGAAGGTCCCTACATGGTTGTGCTACTGTTAGGCTCTTTGTCTCTCTCAGATTTGATTAAAATCACTATTTGGCTTCTTCATTCTTATCAGAATTGCTTTTACTATGTCTTGGTGTGTGCCATCTGTCTTATCAATGCGGAGTAGATCTGTGGAGCTTGTTGTCATGGAGGTCAGAGTGGCTATTCCTGCAGACTGCTGTGAAAACACGGACAGACTGAACCAGTAATGGGTGCATGCCAAGCCAGCCATTCAAAACAACTGCAGTGTGTATGCTGTAGCATTAAAAGTGGCTTCCTGGTGCAGCACTTGTGTAAATACGTCCAGTGGAGGCGGTGCACCAATTCATTATTCTCTCTGGCTACACTGTCGACAATTCAAAAACACAGAAAAAGGGGTGGAAGGGAGGGTTCTTTTTTTTTTTTTACTCCAAAGTTCACGTTTTGTTGGTCCCAAGCAGAAACATAGCCTAAAAATTAAGTAATTTGTTTTTTTATACAGATTTTTTGCCTTTTTTGTTTGTTTATTTTATGTCCACTAATCACAAATAATTTTTAATGACAAAGTAAATGTCCGATTTTCTATTTAATTAATTTTTTAGGGAAAGAAATGAACACTTCTATTCAAGTAGGCTATGCATTAAATAGGTCATAGTGATAGAAAAGACATTTATGATCTTGCAAAAGATTTCGGTTTCAAATAAATGCTGTTATTTTTAACTTTTCAAACATGTGGCACCATATTAAGCAGCACAACAGTGTTTTCAACATTGATAATTATAACAAATGTTTCTTGAGCAGCAACTCATCAAATTACAATGATTTATGAAGGATCATATGACACTAAAGACTGGAGTTTGACATCACAGGAATAAATAAAATATTAAATATATACAAACAGAAAATGTTTTTTTTTTAAATTATAGTAATGTTTCACAATATTGCTGTTTTTACTGTATTCTTAATGAAATAAATGCAGCTTTAGTGAGCGTAAGAAATGCTTTTTTTAAAAATATATATTTTTGTGGATACCACATATTTCAAATGTTCAAAAGAACAGCATTTACAGTGTTGCCTTCCATTTTAATCAATTTATGCAGTATGTATTTTTCTAATTATTATTTTTTTATTATAAATCTTACCAACCCTAAATTTGTGAACGATAGTCAAAAGCTGCTGCTTATTTACTGATTTGTAAGTTTTGCTGGAAGAAAAGCACCACCTACATATTTTACTGATATTTAGGTTCATGTAAAATTATTTTTATGCCTTAATGTGTCTTTGTCCTTCTCTATAGGTGCACATTTCGATTTCCCAGCACGGTGATAAAGATTCAGTTTACAGTGCTCTACCACAAGGAGACAATGAAGGAGGAGGCTCCTGTATCCCCTGTGAGACCCCTTTACCCACAAATATCTCCACTGAAAATCAGCATTCCTGAAAATGACTTCAGAAGTATGATGAGTCCTCTGCCTTCGCCGACTGGAACCATTAGGTATGACTTCGTCCGAACGACCACACAGAGAAAATAACTGTGGTAACACTTTAGTTTAGGGTCCAATTCTCTCTGTTAACTGGTTGCTTATTAGCTTGCATATAGGATATTGGCTGTTGATTAAGTCAACTCAAGTTTACCTTTATTTATATAGTGCTTTTTACAATACAGATTCAGTTTCAAAGCAGCTTTACAGTGATAACAGGGAAATAATTCAAGTTGTTTCTGCTTTACAACAGATCTAGAAGAATCTTAAGTAAGTTCAGTGATGGTTTATTTTTGTTGTAAAAAAGTTAATTTAGTTAATTTATTTATATATAGCCAGAAAACAGTGATACCATCGTCCAGTTCAGTTCTCATATAATGGTTTCAATGCAGGCAGATCGATAATATTGTTGAACATTAAAGGGTAAGTTCGGCGTTTTGCAAGTAAAGCCCTGTTTTAAGATCGTTTCTGATAAAATCAAATGGTTAAGATTAAAGTTTGGACACATGCTGCTGTCCCGAGAATTTTAGGTTTTTGTGGTAGCACCCCCCCACCTATACAATGGTTTCATAGGGGCACTGGAACAATCATTCATATAAACGCATTAAACTTTAGTTTACAAAGACGTGAAACTCACCGAGTGGTCTGGGGTGTTCACTGATATGCTCACGCAAAAATCGCTGCAAAAGATGCTTTCCAACAGGTTTTATCGTAGTTTTTGTCCAACTCCATTGACTTGAATTGGATGTTCTGTGCGGTAACGGTATTACTCCGCCGCCGGAGACGGAAATGGGGTTGTTTGTATTCTTTCTGTAGTTATGCAGTCGCGGTATTGTAGGCTACGCTATCCAAACATTGGCAAAGGTGCATTATCGCCACCAACTCGGCTGGGTGTCTATTATTCAAGCTCTCACGGAAGAATGTCCGCAGTTGTGAGACGTTGGAAAAATAGGTCCACAGTTTTACAACGAATGGTAAAACACCTGTTGGAAAGCATCTTTTGCAGCGATTTTTGCGTGAGCATTTCAGTGAACACCCCAGACCACTCGGTTAGTTTCACGTCTTTGTAAACTAAAGTTTAATGCGTTTATATGAATGATTGTTCCAGTGCCCCTATGAAACCATTGTGGAGGTGGGGGGGTGCTAATACAAACACCTAAAATTCTCGGGACAGCAGCATTTGTCCAAATTTTAATCTTAACCGTTCGATTTCATCAGAAACGATCTTAAAACAGGGCTTTACTTGCAAAACGCCGAACTTACCCTTTAAGTGTCCCCAACTAAGCAAGACAAAAGCCAAAGGCGAAAGTGGCAAGGAACCAAAACTCCATCAGGTGACAGAATGGAGAAAAAAAACCTTGGGAGAAACCAGGCTCAGTCAGGGGTCCAGTTCTCCTCTGGCCAACGAACGAACAGTTTATGATTTTGATTCTGGCAGCATTACAGGTCAGAAGTCAGATTGGATCAGAACATTCAGAATATTTGAAGATCACACTGGTATGGAGACAGGTTTATCATGAACAAGTTCTTATAAAGCACATATTAATGCCTTATTCTGCATGAACATATTCTACATCCCTTAATCCTACCTAAAACCTAAATTTAAGGACTACCATACTAACTATTAATAAGCAGTAATTGGGAGTTTGATGCAAAAGTTGTAGTTAATAGTTAGTAAATAGTGAGAATTGGAAAAACTAAAGTATGACCAAAAACGGTTTCATTAGAGAACCAGTTCTTTTCCAGACCTTTTTGAAAGTAATTTTTGTTCACATCTTGTCTTTGAAATGCAGGTCTTCTGCATAGAAATGAAAACATGAGCAACAATTTACAGCACCTAATGTATTTGGTGAAGTACATATGCAAAAATATGACATTTTAAAAAGACTACAGAACAATATGTTTTGCATATTCGTATTATGATGTCAGTCAATTGAAGCAAAAGTCACATTTCAATATGTTTCCAGAGTGCATTCCTGCATTTACACTGAAGCATCAGAATTTGCATGCAAAAGGAGATGCTTGATTTTGATTGGTATTTGAAGCTGTCTGCTGCATTGTGTATCTAGTAGATACAATAGTGGTAGGAAAAGCCTGCCCCTGGCGGCCTCTCCGCTCTTCTGCACCACGTGTGGCTCTCAAAGCAAGCATGCTGTGTCCACATACCATATATGGCATGTGCTGAGCTTGGAGCTCCCTGATTGGTTGTTCGGAAAGTGTTGTGGTTTGGTGTTTTGAGCCACAGATAGTTTCCTTTTTCCGAGTCCTCCAAACACCCCCGTCATCCCACTCCTTGGCCTGCTCCTACACCCAGCATAAACAGACACATGCTTTCTGTCCTTCCTGATTCCTCTTCCCTTACTGGGGGGAATACTTCCTTCTATTCAGCTCTACAAGCATTGGAACTGGTTATCCACGTATGAGCTGCAGTTCAGTTTCTACTGTAATATTTTTCTCTTGTAAGTTTCAGTCTGTGTTGAGTGATGGATTAGGGACATTCCCAGATTGTCTCAAACAGCAGATGTGTGTAAAGCTTTGCATTACACACACATGGAGCTGCTTGAATAACTGCCATGTACAGTACAACCAGCAATATCAGCTCCTTTGCACATTTTTGACCTTACTGTCTGTTTTTTCTTTATTCTTCAGAATCATTTGGGTAAGGCGATAGCACTTTACAATAAGGTTCAATTTGTTAACAACAGTTATTGCCTTAGGTATCATGAACTAACAACAATTTTTACTGCATTTATTACTCTGTTAATGTTATAAATATACTATTGTTTTTGTTAATTCATGTTTGTTCACAATAGATTATTGTTATTTTATAAAATAAAATGTCCAACAGACTAAGAAACATGTCCTATTATTATCATGTCATTTTAATGTAAAAGTCTTTACTGTAACTTCTTAATCCATTGATTAAGTTCTTGACTACTTTCTGAATAAATGTATTAATTTCTTTTTATTTTTAAATCTTACTGACCTTGTGTAGATGATAGAAATTAACAATAACCTAGATAAACAAATGCTGAAAAAGTATTTGTCATTCTTAATGCATTAAATAATTGAATAAATTGACTAAAAAAAATTAATAAAACTAAAAGTTGGCTAGAATTTGGGTTGAATCATTTTTTTGATTCAGAGAAGATGTCTGTTAGTTTACTGAGTTAATGATCAATTGGTTAAATAGTTCATTAGATAGTCCTCTGTAAATCATTACTGCACATGACCCTTTGGAATCATGTGGCTTACCAACCTCATTGTTTATACTACAATGTGTTTTGAATTTGAGTACCACTAAAATTGACGGCGTGTTTTTACTTTTAATATAAATGCATTGCGTGATGCAGAATTTTAGACCCAAAACATTTCAGTTAGTTCATCACAACAAACTAAGTAACTGGTCAGTTCTGTTTTGGACAGCAGGAAAAAAAACAATGCTAAATGCAAATAATGAATATGGTTGCCGATATTAACATATTTTTTAACTAATTCATTTAATTAATAATATATTAATCTTGATAATGTTAAAACTATTCAGTGATTGATTTTAAAGGTACGCTGTAACTTTTGGCCCTCTAGCGCATGCAAAACTAAACTGCATGCATTTTGTGGAAGAACATTGTTTTGGTTGTGCTTCAGCTCTGCATGACTGTGTGGATTAATACCACTCTTTACAATAGATAATGCTTTACAATGAATTCTTGTTAGAGAGCTACATATGGCAATTTATCTGTTCAATAAAATACCTTACTCACCTGTTGAGTAACAAAAACCCCATCTCCGCGTTGCTTTCACAGCATTTTTAAATTACTCAGTTCTCGCCATCTCCATGAAGCCAATGCAATGTTTATTCTTGTTTTATTATGAGCTTTGTTGCGTTCTCTTTTTCCTAGCATACTCTCCTCTGTTAGCTGTTTTTTTTTTTTTAACTGGTGATTCCCTGGAGGTTCGAGGTTTAGCAGTCCTCGAAGGTTTATCTCACTCCCACACCATACAGACATCAAAGTTGCTGGAGGGAGCAACTTTTCTCTATTTATGTAAATGACGAGACATGCATGGATGCGAGTGACGTATGTACGCTATATCCCGTGAAAATCATCCTGCCAGTCTAATTATAATCACCTATAATAGGATTACCATAGTGAGACAAAAACACGTTTTGGAAAAAGGATTGATGGAAGGATTAAATGACTCATCATTTAAAATTTGTTAATTTTGTACAAAAAAAGCGTACCTTTAAAGGACATTTGGTTAACTTTTGTGTCATAATCAAGTTTGGTACTATGTTGTATCGCCATTTGATACTAAATGTAAAACATGTTTTTTTTTAGTTGTTTTTTTGTTTTTTTTATACCATTAGGATCCTTTGGGATTTTTTCTAATTTAGGATATAAATCCAAATAGGAATCCTGTACACATTCCTTTTAGATTTTTATTTTAACTAGGACAAACATTTTGCCTTTGAATTTATTTATTTTTTACATATTCGTAAGCCATTTTTAGAACAGAAGTTTTATTGTGAAGTCTGTGTGGAAGAGGTGTTAGTTGTCTTTTTGCTTGTCCTTAAGGTGTTTTTGTAATACGGTCCGGCTGTTGTGAAAATGCTGCCTCAGGACTGGACTTCAACCCAAAGCACCCCGCCCGCTGTGCCCTCACACACACACACACACACACACACACACACACACACACACACACACACACACACACAACGCACAATTGCCTTCCCCTTGCCGCTCAGAGAGGCCTGTTTGTCTCTGCCCGCACAACACAATAGAGCCTGTAGCACAACAGCCTTAGCTGAGCACTCGGTTGTGCACTGCTGTCAGAAAGCTAGCAGTAAAAAATTACACAGCGGGTGAAGGAATGGTGGGGTGTGTCTGCGTTATGGGAGACTTACTGATGAGTTGACAATAAACGAAAGTCTTAAAATAGCACTGCTCAGGATGTCTTTCTGTCAGTTTCAGCCTAAATAATACAGTTATTATCATTACAATTCGGAAACCCTGTGGCTAATGGCTCCGTACTTGTTTTCCTCTTTTATCTGAATGGTTTGTTTTTTAGGGCTCAGGGCCACCTACTGGCACATTGTTTTTTATGTCAGGTGCATAACAAGGGTTATAAAATGGATTATAATGTTGTGGGTAATTTTCAGCATGTAATCTGCTGTCAGTTACCACAGGCAGTCATGAGCAACAAACAGAAAACATGTTTAGAGTAACACTCGTAATTAATACATATAAAATGGAGCCAGAAGGCAAGCGAGCGGGAGGGTTGAAAACATGGACTGCAAAAAAGATTGGTTGAAAAGTGGTAACGTTTATGCGTGGATTTTTGCACAAAAGTGACTCGAGCTGAAAAGTGTTCTAGATGGATGTGGTTCTTCTAGTCGTGTTTTAATACTTTATGCAAACAGTGCTTAATGAATAACTACGTATAGAAATTGGCAATATATTAGGACCATATCAGTTGATATCAGGCGTGTACTGATTATTTATTGCTCGATATTGGATGTGTACACTTTTTTTGTTTTATAGTGCATCCTCGTCACATCCCTTCATTGTCCCTTCCTGATACTTCTGCATATATTACCAAGTGAAAGTAACCAGGTTTACTTTTCAGCTGGTGACATAAGTTTACATAAGTATATTTATTTTTTTATTTTGGTTGTGAAACTGCCATTCATGAGTTTTTTTTTTTTTTTAAGAAACTAATACTTTTATTTAGCAAGAATGCATTAAAATAAATTTTAGTAAAATAAAAAGTTGTTTTCAATTGTAATAATATTTCACAATATTACTGTTTTACTGTATTTTTGATCAATTAAATGCAGCCTCGGTGAGCAAAAGAGACTTATATCAAAAACTTCTCTGACAAAAAAAGATCTCAACCCCAAACTTTTGAATGGTAGTGTATAGTACGTTGCACAGAAAATGCTAGTGATTCTATCACACCAGAATCATTTCAATGCATATAATGTTTAATTATGTTTATGCTTTAAATTATGGGTTTGTTGTGTATTTTTTACCATGCTTTGTAAGTGTATAGGAAGCACTAAAAATTGCTTATAAACCTAAACATTTAAACTGGAATGGACTTTGTCACATTTTTTCCAGGGTTCTCAGGAGCAAAAGTCAGAGTTGGGTATACTTCTATAATGGTGAACGAAAACTACAACAAATATATTTTTTTTCATTACCATTTGCTCCAAGAACAAAGGGGAAAAAAATCATGATAGCGTTTGTAAGACTTGCCAAAACAGGAAAAAAAATATCGAGAGATTGATTACAGTGATCAGAAGAGAGAAAGATGTCAAATCCTTCAGCTGTTGTGTTAGAAACACCTGCACATCAGCCTCAACAAGTTAATATAAAACAAGGTATAGTGTAAAAAATGTACATTACATTTAAAAAATATATATAAATATAAAAACTTTTTCTAGATTTACGATGTTATTAACTGGAAATGCTTCATCAGTCTGTGAAAAGGTTCTATACAATCTTAATCAGAAGCATTCCTTTAATCTCTGAAACAGTCTTCTTGGCCTGTTTAATAAATGATGTCCTCACACCTTTCTGTCCATCCTTTCTCTACTTAGCGTTCCCAATTCCTGCCCAGCGAGCCCTCGGGGCGCAGGTTCTTCGGGATACCGCTACGGTCGCAACATCACCTCAGATCTCCAGCTGGCAGCTGAGTTTGCTGCCAAGGCTGTTTCAGAACAGCGCACTGAAACCACAGGAGGAGACAGTCCTAAGGTAAGAGCCTCCTGCAATAACCAATGCATGTCAATCATGGTCAGTGTGTTTGTTCCCAGGATTAACTGTCCACTCTTCCTTCAGGATGAGTCCAAACCTCCTTACTCGTACGCTCAGCTGATAGTCCAGGCCATCTCGTCTGCACCGGACAGACAGCTAACACTAAGTGGCATCTACGCTCACATTACGAAGCATTATCCCTACTACAGGACGGCTGACAAGGGCTGGCAGGTCAGTTTATCGGCCAAAATTGTTGTTTGTCTGTCTGTCATGTTTGTGTGCTAATTTGCTTTCCCTTAATCTCATTTCTCTCCAGAACTCCATTAGACACAACCTGTCTCTCAACCGCTACTTTATTAAAGTGCCGCGCTCACAGGAAGAGCCAGGCAAAGGTTCGTTCTGGCGCGTGGACCCCTCATCAGAGGCCAAGTTGGTGGAGCAGGCCTTCAGAAAGCGTCGGCAGAGAGGGGTGTCCTGCTTCCGCACGCCCTTCGGCCCACTGTCCTCCAGGTGAGATGTCTCAGACCCCCGCTTTTTAACCCAGCACACCCTGCGCTGACCCCCTTATGACACTCGCACCGTCTGATGTAATAGAAGCCTGCTTAGCCTCTTCTGTTTCCCTCTTTCTTCCCCATCTGTCTGTTTCTTCACTGGGCAGAACAAAGTAAGTCTGTTTGAATTTGATCCCATTCACTCGTCAGCCACTTGGTACAGCAGCATCAGTTAGACCCAACTTTGTGTTCTCTGTTTTTACACATGCTGTAAAAGCTTGCATCAGACTTGGGTCCAAAATGAACTCTAATGCATGATTCAAACATTGGCTGATGTTAGTAACTCAAGTGTGGATATGGTTACCGTTCATACCGTTAAGCCAGGATAGCAAAAATATGAAAATTGCAAAGGTTCAGTGTTTTAGCAAGAAGTACCATCCCACCAGAAGACTGGCTGATGTGGAATCCTACAAGACCTTCATAAAAAATTTATCGAAGGATCTAAAAACTATGTCAATGTGATTAAAGGGATAATTCACCCCAAAAATAAAATTCGGTCATTAATTACTCAACCTAATGTCATTCCAAACACCTAAGACTTTTTGAAGAGTTCATAAAATGTGTATCCATATTAATTGATTGTTTTGTCCAAAATTTTCTGAAGGGACTCGATCGATTTATATGATGAACAGATTTAATTTAGGCTTTTATTCACATGTAAACATTGATCAGCGAACCTAAACAGAAGATCAACCAAACCTGCTTGATCCAAGAGAACAAACCTCTTGCTGAAGCTCAAACGTGCTGCGTAACACAAGAATGAGCTTTATTGGTTCTTGCAGAAGCTCAAATGTCAAATATATATATATATATATAAAAATGTGATATACATGTCTTTACTGTCACTTTTGATATTTCACATTATGTAGTTGTTGTTTAACATTTCAAATTGTAGAGATTAACGTTAGTTAATAGATTATGAAGGAACATGAATTAATAATCCGTAGTATGTTTCTAAATTAATAGGTATTAATAAAAAAAATTGTAATGGTACTATTAATTTTATAAATTGGTGTTCATTTATTAGTTCATTATACTTAGTATTGAATATGAATAAATATAACATTATTATACTCAAGTGTTGCCGTTCTTGTAACTATGTTATGCAAAAAATAATTTCGTGGTAGAGACCCTCATTCAAAATCAAGTTTCAAATTGACTAGTGAGATGCCACCTTAGAATTTGATCATTATTCAATTATGTTTAGAGGCTGAAATTTTCTTAAAGAGGAAGTGTCTCATTCCTGTGCCCCTATTGGCACCAAATGAAATTGCGTCAATAATGAGTTTTTTCGAACAGGATTCCCAGGCATGCTCCCATCCATCATTACTTTGGCCATTATTTGCTAGTGTTGCTTCAAACTCACACTGCTCACACAAACAGAGCAGTGTTTTGAAAGCTTCACACTGTTTACATTAATTTCTTAAAGTTGTCTCAGTCTGCACATTTTAAGAAACTAGTTTAACTTTTAAAAAAATGTATATGTCCTTGGCCTGTAACATCTGAACATGTATGCGTTGCATTCACAGTGTGTATGAGAATTAAGGCCCATTCACACCAAGAACTATAACAATAACTATATTAGCATCCACCAAAGCAACGTACAATAACGTTCGGTTTATTCTGAGCGTGCGCTGCAGTTTTGCTGTCTGCTCAAGCATTTTAAAGCAGGATGGATTTCGATTGACTGTCAATCGAAAAAAAATTTCTGAAAGTGATTCCAATGATATCGTTTCTCTGTCGTTATAGGTGTAGTTGCGATGGGGACTCTGCTTTTTTTTTTTACTTATAATAATTTTTATAACTATATCTTCATTGTGATTGTTATAGCTATCGTCTTTGGTTGGATGGGCCCTTACTGTTTTCCAGGATGTCAGTGTGCATGACTGACAGATCATTGTGTTGGTTTCAGGAGTGCTCCAGCGTCTCCCACCCACTCCGGCCTCCTCTCTCCACACTCGAGCGGCCTCCAGACCCCCGACTGTCTGTCACGGGAAGGATCCCCAGTGTCACATGAGCATGACTTTGGCTCCAAGCTTGCGTCTGTGCCCGAGTACCGGTACTCCCAGAGTGCACCAGGTGACCGTGCTTCTTTTGATAGCACAGCAATACTGACTGCCAGTGTTTGGATGTATAGTCTTCAAATAGAAACAATACTAACTTACCTACATTTTTTTAGTAGTACGATATTAGCTCAGCTGTGGTCAAAATGGTGTAGCTTTTCCTAAATTGTGGAGCTTTTCCTGTAATGAACAAAATGCATTTTTGAACTGCAGATGTTCAATTACAGTTTGCTTAAATAATTATAACTTGTGGTGTAGCTGACTACCATTTATATCTATGCAGTTTCGGCAAGCTTCTGATTCAGTCGATTCTCCAGTCCTAAATTTTCTCTGACTCTCTGGTGATTCCTCTTGTCTCTCAGGCTCTCCAGTGAGCACCCATCCTGTAATCATGGCCGTACCATCTCAGTCATCACCCGCCATCCCCAAGCCTGTGACTTACATGCCAGCCTCCATCATTAGCTCCTCCGGTCAGGCCATCCATGTGGTGCAGCAGGCGCCAGCTGTCACCATGGTCCGTGTAGTGACCACCTCTACCAGCTCCCCCAATGGCTACATCCTGGCTAACACCACCTCAAGCTCAGGAGAGGGACCTGGAGATCAAAGAGGTAAAACAACCCATTTCTTCTTGTTTTATCACAGAGCAGTTTTTGGCTAAATCTGTTGGAATGCCTAGTATTGTCTTCAAATTTGCAATATGAGTGAATAGGCCTTAACTGTCTCTCTGTTAATCTTCTGTGTATGTAGTGGATGAGATGCCTATGGTTGGCAGTAGAGTTATTCAGGCTGTAGGGAGTCACATAAGCTCGGCCAATAGGGGGCAGCAGAGCTACACTGTTGTCCAGCAGAGCGCCATTCACCACCTTCCCGTGCAGACCATTTCTCAGAATGGCAAACATGCTCTTCCTATCGCCAGTGTACCAACAAGTGCTTACGGTATGTGTGCGTAGTGTGTGTCCATTCACTGTTCTTCTGAAGCTGGTCTTGTGCTTTACTGATATGATTTGCCAATTAACAATGCATGACATTTTTCTAACGTGTTTTAAATATATGGTTCATGACAAACTTTTTTCCCAGATAAAAATGCAGAATGCAAATAACATGAATACAAATAGTACATGTCTAGGAACTTGGCACATGTTGTAAACTGCTTTATGTTAGACACTATTGCTTGTCATTGACCTGTAACCTATTCTCTGTGTTGTCGTCTCTATACCCTCAGCCCTTACCAATCCTCTTCAGATCTTGGCTGCCCAGGCTTCAACATCCCCACCTGTGCTGGTCAACAGGCCCCCCAGCATGGAAACCAACGAGTCCAGCATCAACGAGCCCGAGCTCAAACGGCCCAAAATGGAGGAGGACAGTGTCGCTCCAGTCCCTCAGCCTGTTATTGTTGCAATGAACCAAGAGGCCAGTGAATGAATAAGTGAGTGAACGAGTGAGCCAATGACGGATCATTAAAGCACATCTCACAATATCGTTAAACATTGAGGGAAACGTGTTTGGTTTTCTTTAAAACGAGAACTTAAAAGTTTTGTAAACGCCCGACATGGGTAACTGATCGAATGTCTTTGTAAGAAAAGGTTAAAGCGTCTTTGTATCATGGGGGTTAATTCATTGAGCTACATCTGGCAGCATTAAAATTCAATGCTCACAGTTTTAAATTTGTAGGGGTTTTTAATCTTGTAAGAATGTTTGAAAGAAGTATGAAGAGAGGTACATGTGCTTAAAGCCACCAGCTAGGCATGTGCGCCCAGGTAGTTCCTCACAAGGTACATCTAAGAGAGAGAGAGAGAGAGAGAGAGAGTTCTTCTTTTCGGGATGGGGTGGGACCAATACCTATGCAGCTATTACAGTCTGAGACCATGAGTCTCTCTGAATTGAAACAGTATATAAAAAGGGTCACAGGAAGCTGTGCGTCACTGCAGTCACCTGTGTGGCCTGTGTGAGAATTTATTTATCTCTCTGTTAAAAAAAAGACTATCTTTAATAAAATATGTTACAACTCAAAGCACACAGTAGTAGACCACCAGAAATCAATAGATATGATAGAGGCCTTTTCTAGCTGGAGTTCTTTAACCTACATTATTATTATTACTCTGGGAACGATTCTTACCTTGCTTGCTTACTACAAAGAGACATGTCTAGAAAAATGCTTATTTCTTAATTGGTCTGTGTTTAGCGGAAAAATTAAAAAGAACTCAATGAATGTAAGTAGCGTTTGTTTATTTGTTCGTGGCACCCACTTTTGAACTAAACTATATATTAGACCATTAGAATGTGTTTGTAGATACATTTTTGATATTCTGTTATAAAAACAAATTGAATAACTGTTTGAAGTTCATCGTATTTAACGTAGCTCAGTCGTATTGGTCGATCCCCATTAGCACTTGGCCAAGAGAAATCCTGATTGCATCAATGGATGAATGCAAGCACATGATACCAAATGCTTTTCCAGACCTAGGAATGTAACTGTTGCAGAGGCTGTTTGACTTTCTGTGATCACTTAATAATCACAGAAGCCACTAAATGAATGTTCAGTATTTTTCTGAGAGTTCAAGAAACCTATTTTTTAGGAATATACACGGTCAGCCTTTAATGAGACTTTCTAGTTTTACTAAGAGAAGAGTAAATATATATTGAAGTTATTAAAATGTGCTTCAAGACAATCACTAACAGGATTCAATTCAGAAACCGCTTTGTATGTTGCAAATTGTACACACCACAAATGTGCAGTGAAGTACCCGAGAGTACTTGCAGTGAGCCACTGTTTGTATGCTAACTTAGACGTACAGTGACAGCCGTACAGTGTACCTTTTGTAGTGGAAATCGAAACTTCAACAGACCAAATGCATATCCTCATTATTAGTGCCTTAGTGCTCCACTTCTTTCAGGACTAACTAAAAATCATTTTGCATTTACTACTTAAAGACAACATCATCAAACTTGCCTACTAATAAGTTAATTCGCAGGTTTGAATCAATGAACACATCATGCAAGAAAAAATGAACAACGCAGCATCCTGCCTGTGTAACAATGGAGGGATTGTAGAGCCCTAGAAGAACAGATGAGGGTGACTATTCGTGTTGTGACTGGAAGGGACTGAGCAATACGATAAAAGTAGACAGGAAATGAAATCTCGCTGGTTCCTTAGTCATTGACCAGTGAGGTTTTGCATCATTTGCAAGCTTCAAAACTTCTTATAGCTCAGCGGAGAAATGCATACATCAAGAGGAATCTGTCAGTAAAAAGGTCTTTTGGAGGTTTTAAAAGCATCAAAAGAATATTTGGATTCCAACAAAGCAGATATCAATGTAAAAAATATCGAGATTGATCCTAGTTGATTAGATGTTACCCTTTGTTTCATGTCTTCACAATGTGGGCTTCAATAAACAAAATTAATGAGAGAACCACTATTCCATTTGAATTATATTTTCATTTTAAACAAGAGAATGTATCCTTCATGACTGGCCTGTATGCTTTTTTTCTTTTCTTAAATTGATTTGAGATCATCATGAAATAACCAATGGAATGGTGAAACAAATATTGTCATTGTCAACCCAATTAACATACAGAATCAGTTGTCACTGCCTAAATGTTTTTCATAAAAAAAATTAACAATCTGCCACAGTGTCTGTACGCATACATAACCATGGAGTATTTTTTATCTCAAAGATATTAAGATTTTTTATTATTATTATTCCTTTTTGTGCTTGTTCTGTTCATTGCTATTTGCATATGCAAGTGTTTATACACTAAACATTTCAAATTTAAACTGTTTCCTTTCTCTTTTCAAACAAGTTGAAAGATATAATCTGTTTCCACTGTACACAAATCACCCCTTAAATCCCCCTGCTTTATGAGATCATGCCATACATCTGTGAATGTCCACTGGTTTGTCTTTTAATGTGTATTTAACTACACAATATGTATGAGGGCTTTTCTTCTGTCCATGCAGTTTATGCAATGGTGTACCTGGAATTAATAAAAATACTTCACTGGCTAATCTTTTAAATGAATCTGTGATCATGACATCTTGTGTCTCGATTCCATAGATGAAGGTTTAAGCGTTGCAATGTATCTTTGCCCCTGCCTTTGTTTATTTGATCATTCATGTAATTTATTTTTAAACCGTGAAATCTTACCATCTTTATTATATCCTGGGTACTTTGCTTGTTTCTGTTTCCACAATTTTCTTTCCCATTTGTTTTTTTGTGGCATTAACACTCTTTATAAACCTGTGAAACTCTGTCCTGTCTTTGTCTGAGCAGAAGTTTTGAAAATCCTGTTAACAGCAAACTATTAAAAAATATGAGCTACAAAGTTTTAGCCGCAGCCTGCTTGCCTTGCGCATGTAATGATGATCTCTGGCACTGTTTTCTTATTAAAAACAAAAGGCAGTAGGTATGAATTCTACAATTACAGCTTTGATTTTTATTGCATCCAAGAAGTTTGTATGAGAAAGTGCAAATTAAAAAAAAATGTTGCTGGTGTATCAGATCTTGTATTTAAAATATTTAAATGAATGTTACTGAATGATTGAAAGGTATTTTGTAATGTAACTCCTCACTGGATACTGGCTTTATTAATTTAGTTAGAACTGGTGCCTTTTATTTTTACACATACAATTTTAATTCCTTAGTTTAACTCTAATAACAATCTGTTTTGCTGTTTAAAGTATTGTGCATTGACACTGCATTGATTTTCTCGGCTAGGATTATGTTGTGTTTGTTTTTATTTTTATTTAGTGTAGTTCGCCCTTTAGTAATTTAGTTAAATGTTGAGTGTATATGCCTAGTATATTTCCATTTGTTGTTGTAGAGAAGGTGGTAGGTAAATATATATTTTTTAACATTACTGTAAAAATATTCATATATTAGTACCATGTGCAATCATTGGGGAATTGGAGTATACATGCATTAATTCTATTAAAGAACATTTCAAAATACACTCTTTGCCTTCTTTGCATAAGCTAAGTTTACTTCGAAGTGTTTTACAGGTTGATCGTGTAGTGCTCGCCTTCATTTAATAAATTCGAAGTGTATGGATGTGTTTGGGTAGATATAAAGTGAATTTGGATTTTACCAGCTAATGGCTGGTACAAAATCATGGGTAACGTTAGTCGTTGTCGGCCACCAAATAGTGCAACAGACATAATCTAGCGGAAATATAAAGTATGTATTTTTTATTTTATTTATTTATTTATTTCGACCAATATAATAGCACATAAGGCAATAAAGAAGCATCTTTGATTAAACAATATGACAATTTAAATTCACCACACTTTAACAACTTAAATCTGTCTAGTATTATATACTATTTATTTGTATATGTATGCTGCCTGGAATTAGTGTGTTTGTGTTTAACAATGATAATGCCTGTTTGTTACTTGATAATGTTTTATATATATATATATATATATATATATATATATATATATATATATATATATATATATATAGGTTATAAAAACTACAAACAGTTTAAACGCTAGGTTACGTTTGTTACACTATTTTGTCACCGGCGGGCAAAAGGATGATATCTACCGAGAGATCCTAATATTCTTCCCAGATGTTTTTGTACCCATAGAATATTCTACTTATGAATATGAAAGTCTAATCACAATATGAATAGTGTATGCTAATTCTACCACCCCCTTTGTTAAACTGTTTCAAGGCCGACTGACGCGTAAAAGAGGAACCAATTGTTGTCATGTGATTTGCTATCAGGACACCATAGCTGACGGAGCGAATGTTTTGATTGTTGTATTTGGTTTTGACATGTAATTGTATTGCCATCAAGATGTATGCTGCCGCGACGGAGAGTTTAATAAAGCAGGCGAGGTAAACCTATATGTTTAAGTAAAACATTTTCTGTCAAAAACTGTATTGGTCACATGGCTGGTCTGGAACCTTTCTAAGTTAGACAAGTTCCTCATTTAAATCAATATAACGTTACCTTTCAGAGAAATTAAGGAGGAAGAGCTGCAGAGATTTTGCGGGCGCATATTTAAGCTCCTCCACACTAAAGACGTTAGTGGAGACACCGTGGACTCCCTCCAGAGGCTCCATCTGATCGTTTCTGCCACTAAACATGCCAGAGAGTAAGTCATATTAATCTAAAATACATCTGAACAGCACGTGGGCATAAAACCATTTGTCTGACCCTTCAAAAGTGTACCAGAAAGGTGTATTTCAGGACATTATAAGTGAATAACTGAAGACCTCCTCCATTGCTATCAGGCTTCCATCAGATCTGGTGATGAAGCTGCAGACTGTTCTTCGCTCTTCGTCGAGTCCAGAGCAGCTTCAGGTTCTGTCGTCCTCCATCATACGGCAGAGTTTTCCTCCCAGCGTGCACAGCCTCTGCTCTGATCTCAGTCAGGACAGCAGGACCTTTAGCTATGTGGCCAGTGTTGTTCTCTCTCAAGTGAGTTACAGGCAGTGTATGTTCAGCTTGTGTATTGATCATGATTGTGCACTTAACTTAATCTCATTTTTCGCAGGCTGGAAATAAAGAAGATGTGATCCCCCTTTGCCACCATCTGCTGAAAAGTCTCGAGTCTCGGCTGTCTGACGGGCTGATATCTAAACATGCTCTTCCCATTCTCTCTGAAATGATTACTGTTTATCCAGACGTTCTCACAGATGGTAAAGTCAAACACATTCATGAAATGCAATACTGTAGTGGGTCATTAGGAATAACAGTGGGGTCCAAAAGTAAAAAATAATGGAATCGCAACATTAAATAAAATATTGTTTAATAGTTTTATTAATGCAAATATTTACTTTAATTTTTAATTAAATATTTAATTTAATGCAAAATCTATTTTGCATTTTTAATTTTGAATACAAATTATGTTATCAGCATAACATGTTGAGTGAGGAGTTGAACTGAAAAATTATTTGTATAATAATATTTGCATTAAAGTCGGCATGAAACGGAAGTTGGTATAGTCTTTTCTTTCCTATTGTGACGTACTGTATAGCCGAGTGAAGCGGCTGCTTGCCGAACGAGAAAAATACTAAGTTATTTTGATTATGAAGATTACAAGGGCACATTAATTAAAAAAAATAGAATGTGCATGATAAATCATTTAAAATAAAAACTGCAATATTCCATAAAAAATAAGAATAGGTTCATGGTGATTTTAATAAATGTCCAAAATGTTAAATATTTCTTAGTATCTTTATGTTTCAAATTTAGAATACTAAAACTTTTAAACTTTGAATCCAAGATTTTGTAAATGGACTTTTAAACCCCACTGTATAGTTGTTAACTCCATTGGCATTGAAAAGGCACGATTTCAGTACCTAAATCTGGATAATGTAAAGATGCTAACATGAATTATGTGGACACTGAACCCAGATCAGGTGAATCTGGTCAGTCGTAAGCTGGTGGATTGGTTGCGTTATGCCAGTATGCAGCAGGGAGCCTCCATGTCTTCTGGGGGATTTTTCAGTGGACCAAGAGCACGTCAGGTGGGGCATGTTGCTTTTCCTCATTCACCAATACCTGCACCATCACCCAATAAGCTCAAGCTCAAGTTTATAATGATAATGTTGAGTGATCTCACATCTCTTCATCAGCCAGCTCCACTGACGGAGGTGGACGGGGTGGTAACGGGCGACTTCTTCACTGTGCTTTGTGTGGGTCAGAGCTACACCGAGGACCAGTGGATGAACATGTACACTTTCTCTATGATCAAGGGTTGGCTGCTCACTTACGACGCAGACGGGACTACAAACACAGAATCAGGTACAGAAGTCTGAACAGAGACATTGCGGCCAGGCATGGTAGAAGTTTTTTATACTATTATTATAGTAGGTTTTTTTTATATTTTCAGTTTAATTTTAGCAATTGGTAAATATTTACAATAAGGTCTCATTTGTTAACATTAATAAATGCATTAACTAACATGAACTAACAATAAACAAACTGGTTTTACAGCATTTAGTAACCGAAACAATTTTCATGTTTGTTCACTGACTGTACGTTAACATATATAACTTTTGATGTTGATCATGTATTAGTAAATGCTGAGATTTACACTGAATAAGATTGATAAATGCTGTAGAAGGATTGTTCTTTGTAAGATAATGTTAACAAGTGAAACCTTATTGTAAAGTGTTATAAAGTAATTTTGTGTTTTTTGTTATTTTTTTTAATATTTCTATTTAGATTTAATTTATTTTTATTTAGAGAGAGAGACAGAGAGAGAGAGTGAGAGAGTGAGAGAGAGAGAGAGAGAGAGAGAGAGAGAGAGAGAGAGAGAGAGAGGTTCAAATGGCCTAAACCGATTTGAACAATGTCTACATTGCTTACGAATTATCCCATGTCAGATATATACTTCATTTCATGTAGTTAAGATGAGTAACATGGGCTTTTCATCTTTGCTAGCTCCACTAAAAAGAGCACAGGTCATTCAGTCACAGCACCAAGGTAAGATGCAAGTGAAAAGCCTGATATGATCAATCTGCTTCCTACGCAATCTGAAACTCCCTTTACTCAATGACATTCCTGCTATCAGAATAATAGGGGGGGGGGGGGGGGGGGGGGGGGGGGGGTTATTATGATCCATAATTAATTGCTGTATGTATCAAATTGATTTTGAGTCTATGGCTATGTTTGGAATCAAAATACTAGCTTACTACTGCAAACTGTGGTGTGTGTATATACTGTACACAGCCAATTATTTTTATGCTCTTTCATGCTACGCTGTTGTCGCATGACCTCACCATGTTTTCTTCTGTGTGTGGCATCAATTTAATTTCTGAAAAATAAATAGCCTGTGTCTAAAATCTTACACTCTCAGAGTAGTCGTCCGGGTACTTTTTGCTTACTGTTACATAAATACTATGAATTCTTACTCTTTCACGTTTACACATTTTATAGTAAGTCATCAGGGTATTCAGACAATATTCACGTGTGGTGTGCACACTATACATACTGCATACTGCCAAAATAGTAGTATTGTAGAATGCCATTCCAAAGATAGCCTGCATGTCCTGTCAAATGCTCACCCATTCATTGGCATTAGATCCCGCGTGATGAGGTGCTTGGGGTCGTGCTCTGGGTGTTGTAAGTGTGCACTGTGCTGTAACGTGCTGTGCTGTTGATGTAGATGATCGCTCCGAGGTGGACAGTTCAGTGATGTCCATGGTGTCGGCCACATCCTCGTCCAGCAGACTGCTTCCTCCCAAAGAGAGACTCCGCGAGAAAGCTTTTGAATACTGCCAGCGTCTCATTGAACAGAGTGACCGGAGTGAGTGGATCGTAATTGTAGGCCAGGCTATGGAGAATGTTTTTTGCACTCTGCTGGTAAATGTATTGATTTATTTCTCTCATTTTTTTCAAAATACAGAAGCTCTGAAGAGGAGGGATACGGAGCTACAGAAAGCAGTAAGCACCATATATACTATTGTTCAAAATTTTGTGGTTGGCATGATTTTATAATGTTTTTCAAAGAAGTCTCTTATCCTCACCAAGGCTGCATGTATTTGATCAGAAATTCGGTAAAAACTGTCATTTTGTCAAATATTATTAAAATTTTTAAAAATAACTGTTTTACATGTTAATATATTTTAAAATATATATAAAATGTCACATGATCCTTTAGAAATCATTCTAATATGATGGTCGATGCTTGAAAATCATTTATTATTATCCATCTTGCTACTCAATTTTTTTTGTGGAAACTGTTTTCAAGATTCTTTAATGGATAGTTAAGAAAACAGCATTTATTTTAAGTAGAAATTTTATGTGTGTCTTTACTAATTTATTCAACGCATCCTTGCTGAACAAAAGTATTCCTTTCTTTCAATAAACGAAAACATCTTACTGACCCCATACCTATGAACAGTAGTGTATATTTTAAATTAAGCTTACTATTTACTGGGGTCTAAAAGTCTGATATTTAATATTTATTTATTTGTTTGTAATTTATTATTTTAACCTGCATATAAATTTAAATTAAATATCAAATAAAAAAAATGGAATTTAGTCAAATTTAAAGGAAAACTTCATTACTAAAAGTCATGCAAACTCGCATAACAAATCCTGAAATTCATGTTTATTTGTTTTCATTTTTACTTTATTTAAATTGTTAGGCAGATCATATAATTTGAGATGAAAATTCAGTGTTAAATTAGAAAAGAACGCAAAATAGATGGATTTTACACTGTATAATTAATAATATCATGATGAAACCGTAGTCAAGTCACCTTTATTTATATTCCGCTTTTTACAAGACAAATTGTTTCAAAGCAGCTTTACAGTGATATAAAGAAAATAATGCAACAGTTTGTTTCTGTTGTACAGCAGATCTAGGAGAAAATAACGTCATAGTCCAGCTTAACTAAGTTCAGTGATGGTTCATTTTTGTTGTAAAAAAGTTTAGTAAAATTTATACATATTTATATATTTAGCCACTCGGAGAAAACAGTGATGTCAGTGGGTTAAATGGCACATGGACGGTGACTCTGTTTATCTGTTGTGCAGTGTATCATCGAGTCCGTGTCAATAATCGACATCATCTGTGGCGAGGACCCCTCCTATGTGTACCGTGCCTTCCCCTGCATCAAAGCCCTGTACGGCAGACTGAACGGAGACTTCACCTACGCTCGAACCCTGCTGCCTATCGCTCAGTTCTACCTCAACCACAGTGAGTGACGGGCCTTGTTAGTGACGGGCCTCTGACAGTGTGACCTATGAATGTATGTCAGCGTCCATGTGCTCTGTTCTCAGGCGAGACGGCCGCGGTGGACTCTGAGGCTGTGTTCTGCCAGCTCTTCAGCCACTGTCCCACAGAGCAGTTCAACGAGCCCATGCTAGCCTTTGAGTTTGTCCAGTTCTGTCTACTCAATTCCAGCGTGCTGCAGGACAGAGTGGCCAACTACAGACAGAGCTTCCCAAACCTCCTGAAGGTGGGCTGGCTGACTCGCATTTTAAAGTGAATCCAATTAAGTGAAATACTAAAACGTTGTGCATTTTGCCTGTCAGTTCTTGGCGTGGAACAGCTCAGGATTGATTGGAGAGTTTGTGGAGCTGCTTCCGTCACTGGTAGCTCCAGATACAGCCATTGAGTTACTGCACACTATCCTTGATCTGCCCTGCTTAGCAGCAGCGCTGGACCTCCAGCAGAGGTGCGTCACTTTACCGACGACAAATGAACGTTTTTACTGAAATTGTTTGTGATGTGAATTAGTGATGCAATGCTGTTGCAGATCAGCGTGCTATCAGGCTTTGGACCGTACTGCGTGGGATCAGCAGGGGGCGAAATTGGCTGCTTGTCTGGATGCCTTCCGCCAGCCGTCCTATAGGGGGCTCTTCCTCTACATCCTCAGACCGGAGGCTGGGACCGGAGACACTATAGACAGGTAATACCTGCCACATCATTTATAGAACACAATCTAGGAGGAATTCGGGACGTTTAAAATGAGTTAGCAGGATGCAGAATTGTAATTTGAGTTTAAGGAGGTAGAATTAAAATGCAATGAAATTCAAAGAAAATCATATATACATAATTACACCACTGAAAGAAAATAAGTATCTTACGGCTGCATTTATTTGGTCAAAAATACAGTAAAAACTGTAATATTGCAATATGTTACATATTATGTTATAAATTCATTGTAATAAATGTAAATTATTTCCTTTGATGTCAAAGCTGAATTTTCAGCATCATCACTCCAGTCTTCAGTGTCACATGATCCTTCAGAAATCATTCTAATATGATTTGATGTGTTAATATTTTTGTGGAGAATTTTCAGGATTCTTTGATGAATAGAACATTCAAAGGAACAGCATTTATTTGAAGTCTTTACTGTCACTACTGGTTAATCTGATGTCATTACATTTTTTTTAAAAGAAACACTTTTATTCAGCACTTACTGACCACAAATTTGCTGTGATGGTTATACTCTGAGTGTGATTGCTTCATAGGCTAAATCTGCTTCATGAGATTCTGGCTGACATGGCGGAGAGTCCACGGGTCGTTCAGTGTGCTCAGGTCGTTCCTGTGCTTCTGCATGTTTACTTCAACACTGTCACTCAGGTAAGAGTCACAAATGAGAGGTCAAGCCATTTAACCGAGATCTCGGTTGTCATCTGTTCCCATGTTTTTTGATTGTGTTTTATAGAAAGCTGATGAGAAAATGATGAACCAGCTGCTGCTGGTGCTGCTAGAGAGAAGTAGCCTGCTCTATAACATCAAGACATTTAATGCTGAGGTCCAAAAGTAAGGCACTTTTAAAATGTTGCCACTTTCTTGTGAGATTTTGGCTGTTCCTAAAACCCAGTAAGCTGCCTCACTGTCAGCTGTCTACATAGGCACCTAACTGAAATAAAACCTCACAAGTGAATGATTTAAAATACTCTCCCACAGATTTGACTTGTATACATTTGACAAGATGTGTATATATACATTTCCACATAAATTCTACATGTGTAAGTGATTGTGCATGAATTATTTGTGATTGTAGGGTGTTCAGCACACACCTGCAGGCTCTGTGCAAACTCCACCCACCACTGATTGTGGATCAGTCCAGGGAGATCCTGGAGTTTGCAAGCATCCCTGCCAACATTTACAGTAAAGAAGACTTCTACACACATGTGGTGAGGAGGAGAAGTAGAGCACTGTAATTGTAAGTGTCATATGCTATACTTGTTCTTCAGGTGACTGTATTTAATGTGTACACGCAGGTGTGGGTCATTGGTGAGTTTCTCTCGGTGTCATACGACTCTCGCTGCACGGTGGAACTGATCACCTCTTTTTTTGAGAGTTTGGAGGCGGTGCTGTTTGAGATCACGCAGGTGCGACAGTCAGCCAGCCCCCCGGGTTTCTCCCCCCGCCTCATCACGGTTCTCATGACGACCCTTGCTAAACTGGCCACACGCAGTCAGGATCTTATTCCAAGGTAGATCAACCTGCTCCAACACCATGGCTTTTCGATTACAAATTATATTATATATTGTATATATTTAAATATTTTGCTAAAAACAAAATATACACAGATCATCCGATTCAAAAAGTTATGCTTTTTTTCGAATGTTACCTTTCATGTAGTGTGCAATACAGCTGTTTGTGAATGTAAAAGTTCTTCAAAGTTTCAAAGATAAAAGTAGGAACCTACGTAGGTTTGTAACAAATTTGCATAATGCAAGTCTATGGCTGCCTTTGACTCCCGTGCACAATGTCTACTTAGCTGAAATTCAGATGTGGTATTGGGAATTTCGTTTCCGACACACGCTGTGAGCGGTAGATCAATCACAAAAGACTGGGCCGTCTGATCAATCAGAGCAGAATAGGCTCTCAGAAAGGAGGAGCTTAGAGGGACTGAATATTTTAACTAACCGTTTTGGACGCTGTGAGAGAAGGGGTGATGCTATATGTATATATATACAGTGAACAAAATTATAAACGCAACACTTTTGTTTTTGCCCCCATTTTTCATGAGCTGAACTCAAAGATCTAAGACTTTTTCTATGTACACAAAAGGCCTATTTCTCTCAAATATTGTTCACAAATCTGTCTAAATCTGTGTTAGTGACTTCTCCTTTGCAGAGATAATCCATCCACCTCACAGGTGTGGGATATCAAGATGCTGATTAGACAGCATGATTATTGCACAGGTGTGCCTTAGGCTGGCCACAATAAAAGGCCACTCTAAAGTGTGTGTGTGTGTGTGTGTGTGTGTGTGTGTGTGTGTGTGTGTGTGTGTGTGTGTGTGTGTGTGTGTGTGTGTGTGTGTGTGTGTGTGTGTGTGTGTGTGTGTGTGTGTGTGTGTGTGTGTGTGTGTGTGTGTGTGTGTGTGTGTGTGTGTGTGTGTGTGTGTGTGTAATTGATGCTCCTCTTGATGGAAATTTCACAACATTTATTTACATCAAGAAGGTACATCAATTTTTGGTCAAGATCTTATATTGACAATGCAAGAGTCAAGTAAAATTACAAATCTTGTAGTATCAACCAATATTTCTATTTCCCTCACTCTTTCCTTGTCTATTTCCATTTCTCTCAGAGTGTCGCTTTTCCTGTCTAAGATGCGGATATTTGCTCGTAGTGGTCCAGTAATGGCGTGCTACAATGAGGAAGACACAGAGGAGATCATCACTCGAGCCCATGAACTTATTAACCTGCTCAAATTACCAAATGTGGCTCAGTCTGTCCTGGCCCCTACAGCAGGAGGCGACGGCCCCCGCTGGCACAGAGACACCAACGCCTCACTTCCTCAGGCCATGAGAGCAGTCAGCGGTCTCCTCCACAGACATTCCAGCTTCCTGCCCACGTGAGCCAATTCTAGGAACTCGTTTTCCAAATAACTGTGCAGAATACCAAGAGAAAGTTTCTAAAGGACTCAAGGAGGGAGTGAAAGGAAATGTGAGAGACACTGAAGTAAAACAGAAAAGCACTGTACTTCATCATGACTTTCACTTCATTCTTGTTAATCACAAATATATCAAAACAAACATCAAGACACAAGAGGTTTATGATTTATTCCTTGATTTATTCAAATGGTTGTTAGACACTTTTATATAAATTAAACAAGTTTTGTCCTTTTAATTAAAAATCTATGAAACCAAAGGAATTGATCATATACATGAAATTTGACACAGTAGAAATGTCTACACAATGTAGAAATGCTTATTGTCATATTAATGTTGCATTATGACAAAATGAGTAAAAATTGTTTTACATTCAAAGTCAAAGTGCTTAACAACATTCTTGGTCATATCTGAGCTTCCTGGCTAAAACCACGGTCACACTAGACCAGACCAGCTCATGTTTGAGCACACACAATTTCTTCGGACACTGCAACGGTTGCACAATGATGTAACATTTAGCGCTGTCTTTTAAAACATATAATACGTCAAAAAGGTAAAAATATGCAGTCTGCTCCACTTTACTGCAATGCTGCAATCCTGCAGATTTAAAGTTTGCGCTCTTTTAATTCAGCTAAAAGGTCTCCCTATGGCCTATCAATCTTCTATTGGTCAGAAATCTTCACGTGATACGAATTCGCACATCAGAGTTCACCAAACTTGAACTTTGAAACACAGCGAAATGCAAAACGTCTTCGCTTGAGCTTTTCCTGTCTCCTGCATTCACATGCGTATTAATGGAAGTCAATGGAACGAAAAGTGTAGTGTGTCAAGAGGTAAAAAGTTTCAAGAACTGCTGGACACAAGTTATTCAATTGAATGATCACCGATAGGATTCCATTAAGAACGACCACACAAAAAAAACAATCTGGAAATAAACAATTATAATTGTCTATTAGCGTTAAAAGTGCTGTTTTAGATGCTAGAATTTCATCAAGGTTCATATTTTTGAGACCTTTAGGTAAATCTATTTGGGTCTTACTAAAAAGATGCATATAATTCATCAAGGCTAGTTTCAACGTGAGCCTCTGTGGGAGCTGAATTGACTTATATTCACATTTATTTATTATAATAAATGCTGTAATTCCCTCAAGCTTTCCACCAATCTCACGACCCCAGAGGATCCATTGTGCAACGATTACAAGGCCATTTTTGTTCATAGTCGTTATTACAAGATCACAGTATTAGAAATACTTCAACATATATTCTGCTCAATGCCAACTACTGCCAATAAATTCACTTCTATCATATCAAGTGTTTAAAGGCAGTAGATGGCTCTATTAAAGGACATGGAATGTCTTCTGTATTATACACATTTTGCCTGTAAACATTGACAGTTGAAACATTACATTATGTACACAGGTTAAGACTACATTGTGAAAATAGACTGGCCACAAAGTGCTGATTTATCAAACAGAAATTCTTCTATATAAAAGTGTATTTTAGAACAACAGTACTATAACATGCCCATCTATGATTAATATAGAGGGATGCAAAGGCAGCTCATGATCAAATACATTGTATTTTATAGCTCAACAAACCCTGTCTGTGTGAATACTTCAGGTCTTCTGCATCTGTCACCTGGATATTTTGATTTGGCTGGTCCCCGTTGCATACAAGTACCTCCAGATGGCGTAATAGTGTATGCCTGCCCCCACTGCCACAAAGACATGCCAGATGGCATGGGCGAATGGGATGAGGCCATCACTCTTGAAGAACACAATTCCCAGGCAATAGAAGACTCCGCCCACTGACAGCTCTAATATGCCCTCTCTGTTAGCCTGAAACAATACGTTCAGTTTAAACGGGTCACTCTACCACAGACAAATTACACAAGGGTCATTCCACAAAACTCCATGTGTAAAATTTGTTGAAAATAAAAATCCATTATGCAAATTCTTTTATTTTAATATTATTTGACCTTGAAAAGCAAAATTATGTTATTATGACAGGTTTATGGTTAACGGAATAGTTACTTTAAATGGAGGGAAAATGGTTATAAGAGGGATGCCCATTTAATACAACTTTAATAATCATAAATACATTTTATATACTTCCTTTCGCTTCAGAACTGCCTTAATTCTTCATGGCCTAGATTCAACAAGGTGCTGGAAACATTCCTCAGAGATTTTGGTCCATCTTGACTTGATGGCATCAAACAGTTGCCATCAAGGTGCTCCATTGGATTGAGATCTGTGGAGGCCATTTGAGTATAGTGAACTCATTGTCATGTTTAACAAACCAGTTAGTGATGATTTGAGCTACACTGTGGTCATAAAGTGATGGACAGCAGTACTCGGGTAGGCTGTGGCGTTTAAACAATGCTCAATTGGTACTAAGTGGCTCAAAGTCTGCCAAGAACATATCCTCCACACCATCACACCACCAGCACCAGCCTGAACCACTGATACGAGGCAGGATGGATCCATGCTTTCCTGTTGATTATGCCAAATTCTGACCCGAACATCTGAATGTCGCAGCAGAAATCGAGACTCATCAGACCAGGCAATGTTTTTCCAGTCTTCTTTTTTCCAATTTGGGTGAGGCCCTGTGAATTGTAACCTCAGTTTCCTGTTTTTATCTGACAGGAATCTAGGAGTGTCACCGGGTGTTTGTTTTCTGCTGCTGTAGTCCATCTTCTTCAAGGTTTGACATGTTGTATGTTCAGAGATGCTCTTCTGCAGACTTCAGCTGTAATGAGGTTATTTGAGTTACTGTTGCCTTTCTATCAACTCGACCATTCTGGCCATTCTCCTCTGACCTCTGGCATCAACAAGGCATTTTTGTCCACTGTCACTCACTGGATATTTTCTCTTTTTCTGACCATTCTCTGTAAACCCTTGATATGGCTGGGTGTGAAAATCCCAGTAGATCAGCAGTTTCTGAAATTATCGGACCAGCCCGTCTGGACCCAACAACCAAGCCACGTTCAAAGTCACTTAAATTAATTTTCTTCCCTGTTTTGTTTCTCAGTTTGAACTTCAGCAGAATCATTGACCATGTCTACATGCCTAAATGCATTGATGCCATGTGATTGGCTGATTAGATATGTGTTAACAAACAGATGAACCGGTGTACCTAATTAAGTGTTTGGTGTGTTTATATATAAATCATAAACCACAAAGCTGTCATAATTACATAAAAATGCTTTTTAAGAAGCAAACTCTTACTGTCAAGCAAATGTCTCCTCTTCATTTTATTACTTTTTCATGTTTTGTTTGTCAGTAGGGGATGGTATTCAAGTGTTAGTAGTAAAACAAGTGATAATTGAAAAGTATTCAAAAGTTTTGTAACACAAAAAATAATATCCTGTCAACCCTGTTGTCTTGCTGCATAAATATATCCCAACATGTATATTGAAATGCATTAATTTAGATTAAGATGACTCAATCACGTAATTCATTAACACTTAAGCACGTTGTTTGTCTGATAGAATGTTTGAAATCTTCCAAAGATTTAATGAATAGGTGCTTGTCAATGGGAAGGCGGCATTCCTGTGTCTCCGTCCTGCCTGGTATAGACAGTAGGATGCAGCTTTCTGAGGCTTGTGGGGATAGTTCTCCACAGCATTAAATGCAAGTCTAGTGAACGAGTAACGCTACGTCATGAATGTTCAAATTTAATTGTAGATTTTTTTTTCTTCTATTTTTCTGTCTGTGGTTTCCCTGTGTTTTACATTGTGGACAGTTAGGCATTAAGTGATCAATTTAGAACAAAACAAAAGGAAACATAATGCCTTTATCTCCGAAATAGTTTATTTGTCTTGCATTAGATAATGAAATTGGACGAGCTAAGTGCCGATTTATTTTCCGGCCGCTAATTGTTTTTCATGCAAAGGACTGTGGATGAAGGGAGGACTTCAAGGATACACTTGATGCATCCTTCAAAATAAGCCGGATGAAGGTGCAAATCAAAGGCATTCATGGAGCTTGATGATGTGGCAGCCTGAATATGCATCCTTACTAGGACAAAGCCAAGTAAGCCTAATTCAATAACTCAATGAAAGACATTATTGAAGTAAAGACCTATTTGTATTTCAAAGTATACTTTATGTTAATATCACTAACTTAAATGTTGTCAAATTTAAATAAGCTGCTTAAAGTATCTCAAAAGCCTTCATTACTGTTTTTATGAACATATATACAGGTGTCAGTCACACGTACCATTGACAGAAGAACAACAGCAGGAACAGCTCCCATGGCAGTGTAGCACAGTAAGTCTAGTATCTTGTTCCTGAAACATAACACAGCTGTTTTAAAGATATTCTGATGCAAAGTTGTTAATATTCATTTGCATGTTTAAATTTTTTTTTTTTTAAACAAGCACCGTTTTTTTTTTTTCCACCATTTTGGACATTAACTATCACAATAGCATCTGAGAGTGATTATCATCTATGTCCTCAAATAAGTGGGTGCATACTTCTCATGAAAAAAGAAGACATAGGCAGAGCCAGCGCAGGCCATGATCCACACCAGCCAGCGCATGTGGACAGCCCAGGGTCCTAGTTCTCTCAGGTTCAGCCTGCACACAACACAACTCATCCCTGTCAAGCTGTAACACGCTGATAGTGTTATGAATATCACAGTTATGAATATCCTCAGACACGCACATCTCATACTCACCAGGGTGCATAAGATGCAGCTATAAAGAAATATATCACCATCCTGTCGCACATGTGGAATCGCTGCTCCACCTTCCTGTTGTAGCAAGACATAAGAAAATGTTCCATAAAAATCAATCTCACATCTTTGTGTATCCTTCTGATCCTTACAAGGTTTGGGGTCGCTTGTTTTTTTTTTTTAAAGTAGTCTCTTATGTTCACCAGTGCTTTTGAATTGCTTTTAAAATTCATAGAATTGTCAGCATCACCACTCTAGTCACCACTCTAGTGTTACATGATTCTAATATTCTGATTTGCTGCTCAAAAAATACACTTTATCAATGTTGAAAACAGATGTACTGCTTAATATTTGAGTAAATTGTAATGCATTTTTTTTTTCAGGATTATTTGATGAATATAAAGTTCAAAAGAACAACCTTTATTTGAAATAGAAATCTTTTGTAACGTTCTTAATGTCTGGACAGTCACATTTGATAAGTTTAATGTGTCCTTTCTGAATAAAAGTATTATTTCTTAGCAACCCTAACAACCAACACAACATCCTAGAAACATAGAGCCTAATTACATTTTATTAAAACACAAAAAAGACTTGTATATTGCTTTATATAAAAATGTCTTCCAAATCAATGCGTGTAAAATAAATGCAGGTGACTGTAGTGAAGCATGTTGCAACTCATTTACACAGATTTGAGTCCTGATCCTGCTTAATGAGACTCTTTGTTATTTTCCATAAGTATAATTTCCATTGGGCAGAGTCATGCGTGAATCACAGATTGATGAAACTGACAGTGGCGAACATGAACTGACAGGCCCATGTGAATGCATTTGCTGTGTCAATGTGGATTCATGTGTAACTGCGTAGGTGTCCTGCTCTGATGAAGATCCAAAGTTCATTCATAACGTTTCCACTAATTCTGCATTTGGAGCTGAAACTTCCTCCTGGCACAGAATATGCAAAAATTTTGCATAATAGGTTAAATATTGCACCATTGAAATATAAGAAGATATATATATATATATACGTGTATATATCTTTTTTATTCAAGATCCTAAGATTTTAGGTTAAAATGTATGTGAATGTATTATGGCATATGAATGTAAATGGGAATCGTATGTGGTGCTGAGGTTCTTTCCTTTCTGTTCTAAAATAAAATAGAACTTTGTGGAAAACATTTAAATGTATCAGCAGCCATCATAGCTTTTTAAAATTATTATAACTGCATCACTGCTCCATTATGACTCACCTGAGATGACTTTTCTTCCAGGACACTGTATGGAACATGGTGGACATGATGAAAAGCCCAGAAAGACCTGTACCATACATCCATGCAGAGATGGTCTCCCACTGGTCATCAGAGAGGAAGTACAACACCGAGCTGCCCATGATACTGGGAATGATCCAGAGCTGAACAGAAGACAAAATCATTGTGTATCTTTTTTGTATTTTCTTAAATTGTAAATGAATAGTTTATGTGTTATAGCAGTGTTGGAGTCTAGACCGGCTCGTTTGAGTCAAGAACCATCCACGTGCTTCTGAGTCCACTATATTTTCATGATATTGGTCTATGGACTCAGTCTAGACTCTGACTCAACCCTCGACTGTTCTCGACTACAACGCTATGTTAGTACTTAAATACAAAATGACCTAAAATGGCCAACCCCAGTCCTACATGATGTAGGCTATGTCTGGTTTGCTAACTGGATTACATTAATTACATCAGGGAAAAAAAGTTCTAATATTTCTAGTCTGACCGACCCTCCTTCCATCAGTCACTGTGTATGTCTGATCAAATCTTCTTTACGTGTCCCACGAGCCAAATTGATTTTCTCCAGAAGCCTTCTTTTTTTATGGGTTATAAACAAAGCCAGCAGTTCCAGTCATTTACAAAATTTCTGACAAACACATTATTACAAAGTCAACAAGCATATACAGGACATGTAAATTGTCTTGACTTCAATTTGTATCAGTAAAATAGATGCGTGATATTCTTGGTAGCAAACAACAGTGCACCGATGCAAAGAGGATTTGGTGTGTGGTCAATGTCTCGTGCTGTAGCTCGTGAACTGGCTGTGCCAGATGTGCGGCTCAGAGAGGCAGGGATTAGAGAGTAGGAGGTTATCCCAACATGCCCATATAAAACACATGAGCATAAACGAAGACCAGAAGCAAGGCTGAACAGAGAACTAACACAAACAAATGACAATGTGAAAAAAGCAATGACCTGATGACTGTTAAATGATTTTGGCCCTGAATATCCATAAAATGTTCTTGTTTGTTGAACAATATAACATTAAACAATCTCTGTGGTTTTTCATGACCTTGGTGAACCTTCTGTGTCACAGGACAATGGCATCAAATGGCAGGACAATTGGCTTCTGCCAATATAATACACAGAACCGGAGGTATTTACCCTCTTCATACCCTCTTATTAAGTACATTATTTTCATTCAGGTTTCCCTACATTTTGTTTTGTCCTGCTCTGTGTGAGATAAGAAGTAGATTTCCACTTACTCCATGCGTGGCACAGTTGGCTGCATGCTCATACTCAGTTGGCTGGTATCTCTTGCTAGATGGGACTCGGTTGTTCATAAACCTAAAAAAGATATTTTAGTGAATTTTGATACTGAGGGTTGAGCTTCAGTCTCAATATTTTCTCTTTTTTTTTTTAATTGGATGCATTAATTTGAAGCACTGTATATGGGATGTTATCCTATAGTAAAAATGTATTTATACGGTTCTATGAAAAATATCTATGCTTCTACCATTTAAAAATGTGGAGTTGGTAAGATTAAGTCTCTTGTACTAACTGTATTTTTTTTAATACAGTAAAAGTAGTAAATATTATGAGATATTATTACAATTTCAACTGTTTTCTATTTTAATATGTTTTAAAATCTGCTTTATTCCTGTGAGGCAAAGCTGAGTTTCCAGAATCATTACTCCAGTCTTCAGTGTCACATGATCCTTCAGAAATCATTCTAATATGCTGATTTGTTGATCAAGAAACATTGAAGTAAAATCTATTATTGTTGTGCTAATTAAAATTTTTGTGACATTTCTAAATTTCATAGAATACCCACCAACCACACACACCCCAATTTCTTACACAAATTCTTACACAACAACTTTAACAGAACTAATGGCACAAAAAAGCAGCACAGTGTTACAGGTCAAACTCCTTTTCATTTCAGAGATTAATTTGGTATATGAAACACATTAAGGATAAAGAGCACGTAATGTTCAGGTTCAAGAGCATTAGGTAACCCTCTTTGTGGCACCTCAAGGATTTATTTAATATGCATTCAATCACATTTTTAGAATTTTCCTGTATTGCTTGGTTGCCTAGCATCTGTAACTACCAAATGGTGAAGCTAATCCTGTTCGGAATGAGGTCTTTTATGCCACTTACATTGAGCCGCTGATGTATTAGGTGATGATGTCATAGTCTCTATGCCAACCTGAGGCTTGGGATTTTCTTTTTTATTTCCCCCCAAACACTCTTTATCTGTGTGATTTAATTAATGTGCATGAGGACACAGGGAAGTGGACTAGACTGCTAACCAGAATAAATGAGCCGAGCTCTGGAAACCATCTTACTTTGCTTCTTGATTATATTTCTTGATTATAGCGTATTTCTAGCAGTGACCAGATTGTTTGGTTTAAGTTGCAGTCTTTTCAAAGATAGTTCTGCCACTAAAACATACAGGCTGACTTAAAGGATTATCATCTCTTTCCTGAAACTTGCTTTCATTACATTTTTATTCTGTTTTCTCTTCATATATATTTTAATGCAAATATTTGCTGTAAAAAACAAGAGTGATCCAGGTGTGATGTAGGAACCCCATTCACAGTCATAAATTCAATTATAATGCCCGAATGCACCAGAGATGCTTGTTCATGCAGAATTTGCCTCACCAGAGTTATTGGATATATTTAGTATCACTTTTCATATCACTGCTTTTTTACTATATTCGGGGAAAATATTTACTCGGATGTCAGAGCACTACAGGGAATCCTGTTCATTATCATGGATGAGTTCATTAAATTAATGTTTGGCGTCGCTCCAGGTCTCAGCACCCGGTGTGTCTCTGCTTGGCCTTTATAAAAGGAATTGCTTTTATATGATGGCATTTGGGGCTAAACTGGGAAGCTCAGCCTCAATGTCAGTTTGGCACTATAAGAGACACATTTACTTTTTACACTGTACAAAAATTACATGATTAATAAGTTGATATGTTTTTATATTGCTTTAACTCATCAAAATAAGTTAAGCAATTTTCAAAACTTATACAAGATTAAAACATTTTTAAGTATGTAAATTTTAATTTAAGTTGGAATTACTTACATTTTTAAGTACAATCAACTTGGATGTTTAAGGCAGCAACTTTTTTTACACTGGGAAAATGTTTTTAGCAATACTTCAAAATGTCAAAGAAAAATTCTGTCTTCATGCTCAGTATAGTCAATCAATCTAGTTCAATTAATTGATTCCCTATGATTTGATTTCTGCCCCTTATGAAACTGTAAATGATGCATGACCACAAAATCTGAGATTCAAACTTGTAAATAAAAAATAAAAAAACGAAGACGTTCAAATTAATAAGTAATATTTCAAATTCTCCGACTTATGTGATCCACTCTCAGCAGGAATTTAAGGGAACACATCATGATGAGAATATGATAATGTCACACCGTGAGGGTAAAGGACTATGACACATGTCAGTGGCCCTTCACTAGAGAAAACATTCAGAGATTTGGATGTTTACACTTCACAGAGTCTCTGCAGCAACATGATACACAGTGCTGGTCTTGGGTTTAAGCCAATAATGTCTGCTCATGCATAATATGGCCCTACATACTAGTTATGGCACCAAACATTGCACTCCAACATTTTCAGGCTGGCCTCAAGTTCTTAAAAAACGTTCCTGTAGCTTAAACAGTAGAGCATTGGCGCTTGCAAAGCCAAGGTCATGAGTCCGATTCCCAGGGAAAGCAAGAACTGATAAGAATGTAAATGTGTACCTTGAAATGCAATGTAAGTCGCTTTGGATAAAAGCGTCTGCCAAATGGATAAATGTAAATGTTAATATTCCATACCACACAGAAAGTGCATTTTGTTGCATAATGCTCTACCAAATTGCAATATCAACTTTTTGAAAACCACTTTACAATGTTTTTAAAAAAAAAATGTTTTTTGCAATATTTACCTGCAAGTAATCCAATATTTCAGTCATTATAAAGTTGCTTATGGTCCTGCATATGAGGTTTTGGTCAAACCTCATCCATTATCCTTTCATATTCTCCAGCTTCATGAAGGCCATTTCTTCTATGAGCACAGACAATTAAAGTGACTGTGTGCTAATTGCATACGACAGAGCCCAAAATATCCCTTCCAAAAACCAAACATGCACTCAGATGGCCACAATACAAGTCTCTTGTCTCTGAAACAAGGAGGATCCAAACCAAACAGTCACAAGGGACAAAAATACACACAATAGGATTCATTTTACTGTACTTATGAGAGGAAATTGAAGGGCACCCTTTCTGAGAAGACTCGGAGATAAAATGAAAGTGATCAGGTGCTGACAGGGTTAGGTTTAACTTTATGACTCACCTGACCTGAGAGTTATCAATTAAGAGGAAACACTGTACCAGTGTTTAACTAAATTCATCAGTTTAATTGTCCTGATATCCCTTTTAGTCTATGTTCTTTGTTTAATATTTATGTATGTTTCACTATGCAATATAAGTCTCTGTTGTGTGAGCATAAATGAAACAAAGTGGTTAGTTGATGTTATTACACATATGTTGAGCATTCAGATGCTCAACTGAAATGGTCTCATAAAATGAAAGAGCGGACAGAAATATAGCATTTACACACAATCCCACCAAGTCAAAATCCTCTGGGGGCAAAGATCTCAAAAGGCAAACACAGCATGCTTATGTATGCCAGGTTTGTGTCCTGACATTGACAAATCACACAAAACTATGAACACTTTTAATATATCTTTATGTCCCATGTGACAAAATTTCATAATAATGACAATTTATGGGTAAACAGAATGATCAAATGCTATACATAACAGGGTTTATTGTTAAGCAAATTGGTACTGATATATGAGGAAAGTGAATAATCATTTTCAGCTCATGGGATCGAATGTTTATGTTCAGTTTATGTTAGCGTGCAGGAAAACACTTTTTTTGCCACATGAAATTCCATAATGTAAGAACTGCTTTCAAACTTGCATTGAAATATAATCATTTGATTGTGAAAAGCAATGCAAAGTTGATTTGGATCTAATACTGCGCTAATTTGGTCTAATATCTCATGTTTTTAAAACTGCATTTATGTCGAAAATGAAAATCGATCAAATTAATGTCTATATTTTGAGATCTTGAAGGTCTTGTAAATGTTTTTCAGGTTTGTTCAAGCAGTTTTTCAATAACAGAAGAATTAAATTTTGGTATTTGGGGTAAAAGGTGCCCCTGTTGTTGAGTCAAAAAGCACAATGATTAACATGATAATAAATATCTGGATGACTTTTCCATTTGTTGACATGACATGGTTAGACATCATATCAAAATATCATATTTAGTTTTTCATTCTGTAAAGCTAAATTGTTATGGGATCCCATTCAATGTATTCAGAATCTTTACTTTTTTAAATAATTTTGTTTCTGTATTATTAAAATGAACATAATTGAATGACAAAAATGAATTATTTTATTTATGAAAGTAAACTTAAAATAGAACAAACTTTGCTAAAGTGGTATTGATCAAAATTCATGTATAAATTTGATGAAATGTTTTGATCCACTTCAAATGTTGACTACTGTAGCTAAAGTAGGCTATTTGTATCAGTAGGCTACTGTGTGCCTTTTGCCCAATGCTTGTGAGCCTTTTTACCCCATGTGTGGGGTAAAAGGCCCCCCTCACCACCTCATACATTTATAAGATTCTTTTAGGATTTATTTTCACAAAAAATATGTTGCTCCATCAATGTCAAATAAAAACATAAATATTTTTTCTGCAATTACACAATAGGAGGACTGAAAAGCAAAATTTTCTTAAGGTGTGCCTTTAGCCCAGTTGTACCCTACATGTAGGCCTACTCTCTATCTAAAATTGAAGAACAGCACAACGCACAAACATGAATAAATGAACAAACAATGTTTAATTTTTTTTAAATGCAATCCATATATCATTGCCTGTGTGTGTGTGTGTGTGTGTGTGTGTGTGTGTGTGTGTGTGTGTGTGTGTGTGTGTGTGTGTGTGTGTGTGTGTGTGTGTGTGTGTGTGTGTGTGTGGTCTCCAGGAAATCCTCACCAATTGAACAACCAAAGTTGAAGAAGTGCAGAAATAAAATGAAAGTAGAAGTTGACAGAGCCTCAAGATTGTTCCATGAATAGACACAATGGCTTCTTCAAACATGTTTGCACTAATGCCTGTAGCCTACCTCCGTCTCAAACTCTGTTTCACATTGTTTTATGTAGATAGGCTATATAGAATATATAAATATATTGTTATTATCAGCTTTCATTCCCACTTCAAGGGTGCTTTTCTATTATTAACATAGGAGAAAACATAAATAGCCAAGTTATTATTATTATTTAAAATGATTCCTCAGCAATATTAAGAAAAACAATGTTATAAACGTTATGCTTAGATGTAATTTACCTGCCGAACTTCGTCCTCCTAAAGTCCATACTGTGCATATTTGTACATGTTCGCTGCGTAACTTACTCCAGGGTAGACAGAGTGACTACTTCCAGTATCAGCAAACTCCGGATGTTTCAAAGCCCGTAACTTGGAAGGGAAGCAGGAGGCAACTGCCTCTACAAGGCACGTGAAGACTTGCGTCGCTCAGAACGCGCACGCGAGCAGAACTGCGAGAAGCGGCCGCAATTCAGTGATCCTGGATTTTTGGAATAATCGTAAACAGCGCCTCGCGACCCCTCGCGCTGTCAGGAATGCCGCTGTGCGCGCAGAATCCCCTCCCCGCCCCTTTGCTTCCTTCCAAGTTAACTTCAAAAAGGCTTCGGGCAAAAGTTTTTCCCATCGCTTGTCATTATGTAGCGGATATTTGCTTTAGAAACGTTAGTTTAAAAACGCGCAAACAAACTAACCTCGCTGGGATTAAACTGGATCTGCTATGCACGCTATTTTGTAAACCCTTATTTCCCAAATAACTAGTATCCAAAAACATATAGAACTATACAATTTATATATATATTTTATTTGTTTTCGTTTGTTTGTTTTTTATATACATATAAACATAACTCCATTTTTGTTCTCTTGTAAAACTAGTCATTATGAAAACCAAAATTACAAAGATCAAAGTTTTTTGATTTTTTTTCACCTGAGTACAGCGCATTTTCCCTCGACCCAGTGAGGGTTGGTTGGTATAGTGAGTTAACAAACACTAGAATTTGAACATCTCAGAAACAAAGCGCGCGTAGCCATCTGCTGGTTCAATAAGTTAGCAACATTTAAATCTGTGTCTCATCCATCATGATTGAGGAGACCACGAGGGATGAGTCGCACTCGGGTCCTCAACAAGGGGGCCTTAGTTTAACTTGCAAGGACTCAAGATGGCTTGAATGTTTAAAATGAGACAAAACAAGCTTTAAAATAAGCTAAAACAACTACAAAACAAAACATTTCTTGTTTTAACCCTGTAAATCATGACATTTAATCATTGTCAGAAAAATCTACATTTTTGGAGCTTTTACACCTGTCCTCTCCTCATGCATGAAGTGAACCTAAGTTTCTTTAGTCCATTGTTTATATTAAAATATTAAGAACAATATATAAGTTATTCTACAACCTACAATATACATTCGACAACCATTTGTTTTTACTAAAAGGTCTTTCAATCACTTATCAATCCGAGGCAGATTGTATAAAAGAGTTTTTTAATTTTTGTCATTTCATCTGAATATCAACATTTTTTAGATTTAGTCTACTGAGACAGTTTTGAGGTTAATTTATCTAATTTTGTGTCTCTGAAAAAAGAAGGTCTATGATATTGAATTATGTTGAATATAAACTTTTTTGTGTCTATTTGTTAATGAGGGTTTTGTGAACACATCAATATTTTAAGATTTTTGGAGTAACAGTTATAGTTTTTATTTTGATGTAAAACACCTTTGGGATAAGATGTTCAGTAAAAGTTTAGCCGGAGGGGTAGGGGATGGGATCCAACTTACCCCAGAATTAAGGGTAAGATAGCCTCATTGAATAATTTTACATTTTGTTATAACTTATCTAAATATGTACATTTAAAAGTAAATGCACATTGTTCTTAAGGGGGCATCTTCCCCCATGTTACCCTATATTATATTTTCAACTAGAAATGTTAGCTTAAAGAGCTAAAAAAAAATGTAAATGTAAACTGTCATTTTGTCCCTTTCAACAAGTTCTATTGAAGAACACACAGTTGTGTGTTTATATAAAAAAAATAGTTGGTATACGTTATGCAAAGCATTAAAGAAAATATTGCTTTTCCCTTTAATTTGGACGGAGCATTAAAAAAAACTGCCTTTCCTTTAATTTGGACGGAGCTGGTGCGTGCAGCAGGCACTGCGCATGCGCACGAAAAGGTGCAACAGTGGCTGGAGAAAAACAACAACATTCATTGGAACAAGAGGGTGGAACTTATGGCAGTGCGAGACGACCACAGATTTCACTGATCTAGTCCACATCTGAGCCCTTTTCACTTCGGCTTAATCTGTAAATGTTGTCGAGCCCATGAACCTGGCCAGTCAGAGCGGAGAGGCCGGCTGCAGCCAGCTGCTCTTCGCCAACTTTAACCAGGATAACACGTAAGAAAACAATCACACTGCTGCTGCTGGCCTAACAACAGCCCGTCTACACGAAAACAACACAATGTTGTCGGTGTAATCAACGAATAATTTGCACTGCAGTCGCGCGAAGCTTCGTTCGTTATAATGGGAGCGCCTTTATCTGTGTCGTGTCTCGTCGCTCGCGTGCAGTGCAGATGGGATGACAAAGCGTGCTGCTAACCAGCTAAAACACTGACTGTTATTATGTTCCTCTGTCAGTTAGAATAAGTCGGTCCCCGACAGTTTCCTCTGATGTGGTAATGCAGCTTTGTTTTTATTAAATCAGTCCCCAATTCCACTCCTGTAAAATAACGCCAGACAAAAATTCACGCACGAGACGTGTAGCACTAGCGTCCATGCTAACGAAAAAATGGTGTATTTGTACTTCTGCAAAGCTTTACGTCATAATAACGGTGTGAAATATTAAATTTGTAATATAAAACAAAGTTTGGTTCGATATCTTATTTAGGAAGTGTTAAATAGGGCTGTTAGCTGTGTTTTACAAAGTAGGACGACACAGCAAAAGTAGTTAAAATGTTAACAACAATCGAGTAACTTAAATGCCTTCTTGAGCTTTGATTCTAAAGTTTTTTTTATGTCTGAAAGATAAATTTTTAAACGCCTATAGTTTAACTTTCTAAATAATGTAACCAGCCAACCAGCTGACAAGTTAGTCAAAGCTTATTGTTTTGACTCCACTAGTATTTTTGCCAGTGTAACCGGTGGCTCACCTCACTGACAACACTGCCAGTGTTTTTATAAGCTATAACAGCTGCTACATTTCAACTCTACAAAACTACTGTAAAATAGTTTAATGTCTCCTGCCTTTTTAAATTCAAACATTGCACCACAAGGATTGCGAAATGCCCCTTTAACACATTTCACCATCATGTCAACAACTTGTTTTAGTCATTAAGCAAACCATTAGACCATAAAAATTGGATTTGTTTACTGCAGCAATTGATTATTGTTACCTCTTTGCTTTCCAGATCCCTAGCTGTGGGTACCAAGTCAGGGTACAAGTTTTTCTCCTTGTCATCAGTAGACAAATTGGAACAGATCTATGAATGTAGTAAGTTATTTTTTTTTTAATCACAGTCAACATGGCTACTCATACCTTTTGGCGTGATACGAGTTGATAGAAGGGGCTGATAATGTCTTTCTGCTCTCTCTGGGTCAGAGATAATCAGAGGCGTAAAAACTTTTTTGAAAAGTGAGAGTCCTTGAAAATTATTAAAACGGATAGTTCTGGTCCTGTGTGCTGATTAGCCAATGCAACATTTCAGATGTGCTGAAATTGTATCCATAGAGGCCAACTCTTAGTCTTAACCTGACTTTTAGATGTCAGGGACCGTATATATCTTATACTGTAATTATGGCACTTCATCAATTTGCTTAATAAAATAATGTTGTACATTTAAAAAAAGTAAATACATGTTTTATTATGTAATATAATCATTTTATAAAAGCAGTTGATGTTGTTATCTATATAATCACGGCTGAATGGCTTGCATTCACACCTTGTGCCTCTCAATGATCATAAAAGGACTAAATCCAGAATAAAGCTTGTCTTGCTGACTGTTATGGTTAAATCTTTAAAAAGTAAGATGTAGGCTTTTCAAAGCATCCGGTCAGAAATCGTTAGTTATAGGACTTCAAAGGGCGCAGGATTACTTAAAAGTACTTGAATAAATACATACAACATGTTTTATTTTCTCGTGTATTCGTCCTCAGCCGACACAGAAGATGTGTGCATCGTGGAGAGATTGTTCTCCAGCAGCCTTGTCGCTATTGTCAGCCTTAAGGCACCTAGGAAGCTGAAGGTCTGTCATTTCAAGAAAGGGACAGAGATATGCAACTACAGCTACTCAAACACTATACTGGCTGTGAAACTAAACAGACAGGTGAGTCAGCAGACGTTCTCTTCCCGTGACACATGTTTCCTGTGTTGTATTTATTTTATTAAGCGTGATCAGACCATCTGAGAATGTTGCAAACCTGCTTTATTTCCACAGAGATTGATAGTGTGTTTAGAGGAGTCACTCTATATCCACAACATTAGGGATATGAAAGTACTACATACCATTCGAGAGACCCCTCCGAATCCTTCCGGTGGGTAACGCTGCTTGCCGTCAGTACATCATTGTTGTTTATACCAGACTTTTCATGTGGAAGTACATGCAGCAGGTTCTTCTTTCATAATGTTTTGGTGCTCTATTTATATTTGGGGAACTGAAAACGTAAGCAAAGAATGTAGCGATGAGATAGTAATGGCCTTGTTGTTATACGAATTCGTAGTAGCCATACAGATTTTAAATTTGTGATTATTAATATGTCACTAAACATTTATAGGACTATGTGCCCTGTCAATCAGTAATGACAACTGCTATTTGGCCTATCCGGGAAGTGCAACAATTGGGGAGGTACAAGTTTTTGATACGGTCAACCTGGTAAGTGCTGTTTAGTTTAAAGATTTGCAATGATTATGGTTTTATGGGATTGTGTTAAATGCAGTTTGTCAATGAATGTGTGGTATTCATTCCAGAGGGCAGCTAACATGATACCTGCCCATGATAGCCCACTAGCAGCACTGGCATTCGATGCAAGCGGGACTAAATTGGCAACAGCCTCTGAGAAGGTACAGCTTTGTGTGTGTGTGTGTGTGTGTGTGTGTGTGTGTGTGTGTGTGTGTGTGTGTGTGTGTGTGTGTGTGTGTGTGTGTGTGTGTGTGTGTGTGTGTGTGTGTGTGTGTGTGTGTGTGTGTGTGTGTGCGTGTGTGTGTGCGTGTGCGTGTGCGTGCATACTGGTTTGGCTATACTTGTGAGGGCCAAATGTCCTCACTAATATAGTGAAATATCATTACAACTGATTAATAAGGACATTTTACTTACTTACTAGCTAAAAAGGCCTATGAATTGGCCAAAACTTGTTTTTATTTAAATCTAGTGCTTTGCACCTTTCTGTGATGGGTAGGTGTAGGAGTAGAGGTTGGGTTAGGTGATAGAAAATATCATTAACCTGAGATAAAATCAATGGAAGTCTATGCAATGTCCCCACTAATATAGTGAAACAAATGTGTGTGTTTTAAAACACTCATTGAGAGTATATTTAAAGTGGGTTATATGCCAGTATTCACATGATTCACTTGTAATTAATTGAGTGAATCAATTCCAAACTCTGAACTATTTGTTTGCTTTGTCATTCACAAATGTTCACAGAATTCTTCATTAACAAAAAACAGTTTTTGTAAAAAATCTATGAAGGTAACTATTGGTCTTTATTACTGTGTTGTATTGGTTAATAGTTCAAGTAAATGAATAATCAAGTAAATGAACTTGATTGTTTTAATTAGATGTTTACTTTATTGCACTTTTTGCATTAAGAAAGTTTGATTTTTGAATCTGCTTGGCTTGTTTGGTTGAGGAAAATGAAAAGCAAAATTCGCCCCTACTATAAACACTAGGGCTGGGACGGTTACCGCAATACCGCGGTCACGTGACTCCAACCTCGGGTCTGAGCTCGTCACTGTCATCACCGCAAAAAAAAAAAAACTAAAAAAACATTGGCCTGCACATGTGTGTACGTTGTTTCTAATGACATGGATTTATTCGTGAGCCACGCACGCACATTTGCACACACACGTAAGGTCTCTCCCTCTCTGTCGTGCGCGCGCTACATGGTTTGGAGCTCGTGAGCTCTAGATTCCGGGAGATTTGAACTAATTTACAGGCATCAGGGAGCTGCTATCAATATGCGGGATTTTTATAGGTTAATTTTTTTTAAAACAATTCAGCGCAACTCCAAAAAGGAGGACAAATGAGTGTCCGGCTTGAGGCTGCGCCGGACAGGGGGCTTAAAAGTCAGGACAGTCCGGGGGGGGGCTGTATTTAAAGCGGTTTACCTCAATACCGCTGCAATATCTTGCTTTTCAACCGCGGTTTCAACAGCCCTAATAAACACTACCTTTTAAAAGTTAGGGGTATTTTTATAAGATTTTTTGTCTTCATCATCGTGTTCATCACTAGATATGATTTCACTCACCTATTTTTATGTGCATTTTGGGATATTGTATAAAAAAAATGATGGATGGAAACTCCCAAGATGCGCATAAAAAGGTTGTGCACTCAATGGAGGCGGATACATTTTTTTTAACCAATAAGAAGACATGCGCATGATCTACGATGGAAACACTTTTACCCAATAAATGCCTCAATGCGCAACAAAACAACTCGCATGACTTTGATTGGATAATTGGATTAACCAGTGGAGAAATTTTATTGCACAGCATCTCAAATGTTGGTTTGATCATCCTGAAATGCCTGAGCTAGAGTCTGTCATAAGAATGATTTAGTTTAATTCACTCACAGAAGTGTCTCACATGATTGTGTTCCCAAACACCAGCATCCAAATGCAAGAGAACATGACCGGGTTTATTGCGTTTCGTCTGTGCGCTCAGAGATGCAAGTCATTCATGATGGTGGAAAAAGAGCCAAAGTAGCTTTCCCGATTGCAGAAACTTCCAATTTTATTATAGATATTTTGCATCAGTTTCCCAGGAAATTACTTTTTTTGTTCTCTTGAACACATGGGATGGAAACACTGCTTTATTCGCAACTGTTTTTTGCAGTATTTCAATTTTGCGCACAGTTAAATTCGCAACTTTGGATGGAAACCTAGTTATTGATAATAGCTGTCCAAACACCGAATTGGAGTTTCAAGAAACTTAAAGGCTACATTTCTTTTATTTTAATATGCAGTAAAAAGAAACAGTAAGATTGTGAAATATTATTTCTATATAAAATAACTCTTTTCTATTTTTATATTTTTAAAATGTGATTTATTCCTGTAATGCAAAGCTGAATTTTCAGTATCATTACTCCAGTCTTCAGTGTCACATGATCCTTCAGAAATCATTCTAATAAGCTGATTTGCTGCTCAAGAAACATTTCTTATTATTATTAATGATGAAAACAGTTGTGCTGCTTAGATCAACGATTATTTGAAATATTTTGTAACATTATAAATGTCTTCACTGTCACTATTGGTCAATTTGCTTCCTTGCTGAATAAAATAGCTAATTTCTTTAAAAAAAAAAAAAATCTTACTGACCTCAAACTTTTGAAGTAGTGCTTGCATATAGTCCATTATTACATTTAAAATAAACCTTCAGTATTTAAAGATGCTTAATAATGAATTAAGAGTTAACCTTAATTAGTTTAATTTTTCAAACCCTCTCTTTGGTGTTTTTTAGGGCACCGTGATCCGTGTTTTCTGCATTCCCGAGGGCCAAAAGATCTTTGAGTTCAGGAGGGGAGTAAAGAGGTAGTTAACTATATTATTTTCGATTCGATCTGGTTTGTATTTATTCAAATATCCAGGAATTGTAATAAGCTCACATAATGAAAAATCAATGCACTTACTGTAATTATCCCTCAACAGATGTGTGAGCATCTGTTCCCTCGCCTTCAGTATGGAGGGACTCTATCTGTCTGCCTCAAGCAACACAGAGACGGTTCATATTTTTAAGCTGGAGACCCAGAGAGAGAAGTCAGTGTAATGATGCCCACTGAAATAAGTGGTTTTTCAGACAACCTTCTCACTACTTCCTGTGAATTTGTACTTCTTCCTTTTCTATTGATAAAATCCTGTTAGAACATGATTAAGCATGCATTAACAAGCCATAATATAGGCACACATTTAATTTTTATTTTGCAACCATGTTGTCATTTTCAAACTCATGTTTTTCCATCATAGGCCTCAGGAGGAGCCCACTACTTGGACGGGATACTTTGGGAAAGTATTGATGGCCTCCACAACATACCTGCCTGCACACGTAACAGAGATGTTCACTCAAGGAAGGGCATTTGCTACAGTCAGACTGCCCTTTTCAGGTCACAAGAACATCTGCGCTCTGGCCATGTGAGAAAAAAACATTCTGTAATAGCACACCAGACCTACGTTTTTAATACGATCTAGATATGCTTTCAGACTGGTTGCTATCAGGGTAGATGTGTCTCTGATTATCTTGCTTGTGATTGGTTTCTAGAATCCAGAAGATTCCACGGCTGCTGGTGGCTGCAGCAGATGGCTATCTTTACCTGTACAATCTGGACCCACAGGAGGGAGGAGAGTGCACACTAATGAAACAGCATAAGTGAGATCCAGTGTGATCAATTTGAAACATACTCTATTAGACCATTGGTCTAAATGTACACTACAGTTTAAAAACTTAGAGGTCGGTAAGATTTGAAAACGTTTTTGAAAGAAGCCTCTTTTGCTCACCAAGGATATCTGATCAAAAATACAGTAAGAGTATTGTGAAATATTACGATTGAGATCAAATTTTTTTATTTAAATATATTTTAAAATGTAATTTATTCCTGTGAATTTCAAAGATTAATTTTCAGCATCATTACTATACTATCATTACTGCTTAGAAGCATTTCTGATTATTATAGATAGATATTTCTAAAGAACAGGATTTGTTGGAAATCTAAATCTTTTGTAACATTATAAATGTCTTGACTCACAATTAAATGTGTCCCTGTTGAATAAAAGTGTAAATTTATTTCAGAAAAACATTTTGAACGGTAGTGTATGTACATAGAATTTTTTTGGCCATGACTTGCTGCTTTTTAATTATTTATTATCCTGTATGGTTCACTGAAAACCTAAAACAGGAATAACCGATTTTGATGCATTGTGCTGGGGAATCCTGCCAACACTAAAATCTCATTGGTCCATAATCCCACTCCCACAAAATAATCCCATAATTTAAAGTTTACTTCTTTTTTTTATTTTTTATCCGAGAATACGGTTTTAGTTTAAACTGAACTTGGCTTACACATGTGTATCATTTTTGTTTAAATTTAGTTTTTTTTTGGCAGATATTGAAAATATTCCAATTACAGTCTCTAAATTAAAAATAGTTTATATTGACACTGATCTGCATGTCATGTGAATTACTCCCTTCGTTAATGTTTCCTCCTTTAGGTTAGATGGAAGTGTAGAGCCAGCGAATGAAATTCTTGAACAGACCGCTCACGACCGGCCACTCGTGACACAGACCTACAGTGCTGCTGTTGCCAAAGGTAAGAAACTGTCATTTTCACTCGCATAACAGTGAAGAGGGGGAACAAAGAGTCTACATTTTTAAAATGGCCTGGTATTGTTTTCATTGTCTCAGGTTACACTGAGGATCAGGGAGCAGTCGGGGGTGCTGGAGTGGAGGACGACATGAACACCCTGCACCTGGACGACGAGAACGAGCAGCCTCCGTTAATCCTGGAAACAGACTGAGCCGCTGGCAGAAGATGGAACTGACTAAGTGACATTGCAGGGGGGGGGGGGGGGGGGGGTTCTTCCTCTCGTGCTGCTATGGGCATGTGTGACCTGATAGAGAAAGGGATTAAAACAGAGATCATTTTAAAGCAAGCCTAGCTGTAGCCTTATTCTATCTCTTGTTGCGTATAGATGTTTTCCTTCCTCCCCACCCACCCTTGTGACTTTATAAAACCTTGTGAATTTTTCTTTGATTTCCTTTTTTTAATGCCAGGTTTTGTCCTTAATCAGACCAAAAAATGAAATCCAAGCTGCAGGTTTCACGTCTCTTAGCTTTGCATGTACTTGTGCCAAGAATAGAAATCCTAGAAAACTTTTGCTTTCATGTGGATGGTTCTGATGTGTTTGCTGGCCATTTCTCTTCTTGAACTTTGACAAGCACTTGTGTGTTTGTGCATTTGTGTCTTTTTCAAATGTGATTGAAAGTGAACTGGCTTGCGCCGCCTGCTACATCACCACACAACTGTGCAGTGTCTGCGATGTCCCTTACCAATCATCTGTGGCTCAGTGGCACCGAGATGTGAATTTTTGTCCTGTAATAACAATATACATGATCTGGTTACAATAACTGTTTATACAGTGTTTTTAACATGCTAAGAGGGTTGATTTTAGTTGTACCCTGAATTACTGCATCTGAAAGTGCACATGCTTTACAAGACTCTATTTTGATTAATCCCTTGCCTCATTATGGTTAAAGAATTTGGCGATGTGGATTGGCTTTTCTTTTTGGTTTTGAATTACCCCTAGTGTCTTCCTTTGGCCTGGACTGATTTCATTGAAGATTTTTTTTATTATTTTAAGTTCCAAACACTTAAGTAACCTCAGTAGTAGTAGATACGACTGATGGAGGCGTTTAATGTATTAGTTTCAGAAGGAACTTTCCAGTGAAGAACGTGGTTTCAAGAGGCTAGCAGTCAGTCGTCATCTTGTTTCCAGAACATTTTGTTTTATTCTTAATGAATGAGGAAAGTTCAAGGCCCTGTCTCTTTGATTTATTCTCAATACCACCAGCGGATGATTGCTTATGACGTGACAGAGCCTCGTTTTAGGTAGGTTTCTATTTTGAGGGCCTTGTCCTTTGCAAAGAGGGAAAGCATAATATATATCTCACTAAAAACATCCTAATCTTTAGTAATGGTTGCAGCATCCAGCTTGCAAACGGTATGTTCTCACGGATATCTCTGTGGACTGCAGTCTAAATAAACGGGTCACATGGTCTGGCAGTTAAACCAGGACAGGTCAAATGTAAAATCTGAAGTTCTTTTGAAAAATTAGAGGACCAGGGTTTATGAATGTGATTACAAAATATTTACAATACACAAAGTTAGCCAGTGTGTCCAAGCAAACAATATAGGAAGTTGGAGATACTGCCTGAATTCTTGGAGCTCTAAAGGATCTTGAGATCATTTTTATGCATGATTGTCTCTTGAGCATGTTTTGATGTTGCATATCAACAAATGTCAACGTCAGTAATAAATTGACTTGTGTCCTCATCATCAGCCAATGAGCTCTAAACCCCCCAATGCCACTTTAATCTGTTTTCTAATGATTTTTGTACAAAAATGTAAATTGTTCCATATAAAGAATAAATAAATCCTCTGTTGAAAATGTTTTGGCATCTTATTTGATTTTTTCTCTCCTTTCCATTCTATTTTGACTTCAATTTAGAGAGTGGTATGCTGATATTTTATGTTCATTATACATCTAATTAGTATTTCAGAGGGAGAGTTGCATTGAAAGTATTGGATTAACGCAGGAAAGTGTGTTAAACTCCAGCAAGTAGTCAAATTTACTTTATTGGTTTCAATGGCAGTTTATTAAAATCCAATGCAAGGTACCTGCACTAATCAAAGAAAAGCAATCTATGACCAGCATATAAATTCAGACAAATTCTGTGCTTCGTTCATCCAGAACCAGTTTCCTGAATCATCAGTATAAAATCCTTAAACCTCTTACACATCAAAACATAATCTAGTAAAAACGTACAGACAGCTGCATTAAAAAGGATTAGCCTATTAAAAAGCAATTAATTTGAACCGCAGACATTTTGTTCTGAGTCTTCTGTGTCTAGACAATCTTGAGGTCTTTCATTGCAGATTCAAGGGTCTGAAACAGAATTAAACATAAGTAATCTTTAAGCACATTTGCATTTTGACCACTGCTTACCAACTAAATAATGATTATGAAATGCACAAGAGTTCAACCAATTTTACCTTTACATCCCAAATAGCCATGCCTCCATCCATACCAGTGGTGCAGAATTTGGCACACTTGGCTTTTCCCCCATTAAGGATTGAGATTTGGCTAAGAAGTGAACAACAACACAGCAAAATGTATTAATAGATCTAGGCTTATATGTTTATTGTTGTAGGTGCATGTTTGATATTGAAGTGTGTAATTTCAGTGTCACTAGTTGCACTGCTTAATCAAACTGCTCGCATTCCTTACGTAGATTTACCATTTGTTAGGATTTATTAAGCGGATTGAGTGTTGCAGGGGTCATAGATATATATATGGCAGGGATAACATTTTTGCAGGCCAAAACCCGGAAACTAGTTTGCAGTTGTTGTTTTTTAGCACTTCCAGGTTCTATCGTCCTGAAGTCAATGGGATTTTTGAATGGGTTTTTGGTCAAATACCTGAAATAAGGTCTGAAGTTAACACAAGTTAACACAGGTTGTTAATATGTAGCTAAATGGGGCAACAGAGGTTGTCGGGGACATTAAACGTAATCACACAGAACAGGTAAACATTTATAGCCTTAATGTGTTTATAATCGCTCTAGCAATCATTTCCAACAATTATTTTTAAGGTATAAATATATATATATTTTAAAATAAAGACTGCAAGAGTTATTGTAATATTAGTGATGGGGACGGTGAAGTCATTCGACCATGGTCATATTCGTTTTTTACTAATTTAGGCTTCAAAACTCTTAAAAATTGTGTTCTTTTGTAAAGTTTATCATGAAGAACAGGCTGTACCTGATGCTGTTCTTGTGCACAGACTCAAGGACTGCTTCCTTGCTGTCTACAGAGGCTTTCTTATCCAAGTTCTGGAAGCGTTCCCTGGCTGTCAAGCCCTTCTGAGCACTCTGTTTGGGCACGTCAAGTTTTCCTCCGAAAGACAGGGCCGCATTGTTTGAATCGTAGACAAACAACACAGGGTAGCAGTCGTGGCCCTGAAGAGATATGAAAATCAGGGGACAATCTAAACAAATTACCTTGGCATCAAGGTCTGACATCTGAAGATACTTACAGCTGCCACTAGGCTGTTCTCAGTAATGAAAGTCACGCACAGAAGAGGCAAGGTTTGAGAAGACAGACTGGTGGAGCTGGCGAGATAAAAGGAAATAATTGGGTAAATATTTTTTTTTTTAAAGGCAAAAATATGGAGGGGCATATTTGAAAGGCAATCCTCACACAGCAGTCTTTCCTCCCTCGGCCACTGCCACGGTGCTGTCATGGCTGGCCCAGGCCACGCGATTCCCACTGTCCGAGAAGCAGACGCCATGCACCCAACCTGAAGTACCAGTAGATTCGAACATGACCTCTCCAAATGGCATTTTAGAGCCCCATGCTGTTGGAGCAGGCTTCTCTTCGACTTCCTTTATGTAAGCAGAGAAGATCCTGGATGGGGATTTAACAGACGAGAAGTTCATATAACGGCCATATTCATAAATTCTAATACAGATCAGAATCAACCTAACCTGCATTTAAAGTCACATGATCCAGCAGCCAAAAGGACATTATTGGGGTGCCAGTCCAAACAAAGGATGGTGGAGCGGATGGGCTTCTTAATGTGCTTGCACACCCACCTAGAATAATGAGAAATTACTTAAGCATCTTAGATACACCCAGTAATAACAGATATTACGGGGTCCCAAACGTGCAGTCCCTGTCCGCTACGTCATTGTTTCCACCCCGTGGCACAAAAATACTATTAAAATTAACTGTGGAAAAATACCTTATATTAAATATCTTTATACCAACTGAATCTTATGATACAAGGTCTGTGGTCTCATAGTGTTTAACATTATGTACAGTTTAGCATTTTGATATAAATTTACATAAAAACATATTATATATTTTTAAAAAAATTCTTCATCTTTTAAATAATTTGTTGTCTTGTATTACACAATGAAATTAGATGACCTCTGTGCTGATTAATTTTCCGCTAATTTATTTTTTGTGAACTGGTATCTGTGCAAAGAATTGTGGGTGAATGAAGGATGTGAAGGATATACTTGATGCATCCTTCAAAATAAGCCGAATGAAGGACAATGGCTGCCATCCAAGGATACTTCAAATTGAGACGGCCTTTGAAGGAGCTTGAAGACAAGGCAACCTAAATATGCAGCCTTACTAGCACACAGCCTTCGAATTGAAAAGCACCCACTGATTCATTCAGTAATTGCACAAGTGAGTTATAGAATCATCCACTAAAAATTATGTGTTCAAAAACACTGACTCCTTCAGGAACTAAACAAGCGACCGTTGCTGAATTCGGAACCACATACTAGTATACTACTCTTAATTTTGCCATTTTTTTCCATGGCAGAAATAGTAAGAGTCTAATATACAGTATCAAATTCAGCATGTATGGTTGATTGAGTCATTAAACCATGATTCATTGAAAAACACGGATTCACTCAGGAATGAAACAAGTGAGTGAGTGAGTGAGTTATAGAATCATTCTTTAAAAAGATTAATTTAGGAATAACACCACCACTGTGTTGATCTGTAAATGTTGCCATGCATAGCTGTGGATGGAGATAGATCAAGCTACAATTAGGCAATTGTGTCCAAAATGTAAGTTATTCCGTATTAACAATGTTTATTGAACAATTGTATTAAAAGTGATAATATCACACTCACTGTTTGGATATAATTGCTTGCAACCAAAACAGCGATGTCTTAAATATATTGGATTGAGAGGTCATCCAAGGCTCAGTGCTATCACTTAATGTGTTATCATTTAATGTGTAATGTGCAACCTGTAATCCTGCATTGTTGTACTTGGAAGAGTCTGAAAGTGAAGAATCAATTGAGAAAGGTTCAACGCGGTTGGTTAGTACCAGCATCCTCTGCTGTGCATTTCTAGTCATTCTAAACACTGCTTTAATCTGAGTCATTTAGAAATAAGAGCGAGCCCAACTGCCTCATAAGTAGATTAACCATCATCAGCTTTTTTCTGCCAGAGAAGGCTTAGTATAATTTCTATTGCCTGATACTCACCAGTCATTTTCCTGCTCAAAATAGCACACTGAGATCAGACGTGAGCCACTGCCCACAGCAAACTTGTTTTCTTTAGGAGACCATGTCACACAGCGGGCAGCACGGTTGATCCTGAGAATAACCAGGGTTGGCTTCCATACGTCTCCCTTTAGGGTCCAGACGTATGCGTTACGGTCGGTGCCGCAGGTGACGATGCGATTGCTCTCAGGGGCCCAGTCAATGCCTGGTTGATGAGGAAACATCCTGGGTGACATTGTTTTGTTCACATCAATGCTCTGCGACCGTGTAGGTCAGATGAATTTTCTAAACTTACCAGTAACCTGGCCATTGTGCTCCTTCAACACATGGATTTTGTTCCAGTTGCTTCCGTCCTTCTTGTAGATATGGACTTCGTGGTTATTAGGACACAGTGCTATTTCTATTGGAGATAGAAAAATAAGACAAAAGTATTTGGGCTTGATGGTTTTGGAAAACAGGCTTATCAAGTTAGTACTTGTTTGTTTAAAGTTTATTAGTGGCACTATTGCTAACATCACTATTGGTTGTACTGAGGTTTAGGGGTGTTTTAATCTATTAAACTTTGAAATGTAAGGTTTGGATTGTCGACTATCATACAAAAGATCCTATTATCTACCATTGAAATGGACTACATAGGGACCAATGGGTCTTTTGGAGTGGTGAGAGACCTTAATAGTTAATACACCTTAATAGCATTGCAAAATCAGGCTACCAACCAACTGCAACACACTAATATTATGACAGGCATAATCCTGCAGACAAAATATGTTTCTGCAGAAAGGACCCTTTCCACATTTCCGGGGGTTCTCTGAAGCGGAAGTCATCATAGCAGGGTAAACTTCTATAGCAGTGAATGGGAGATGACATCAAATATCATTTTATATTTTCATTTCCTCCAATAGGCAAAGACAAAAAATCAGTGATAGCATTTCCACGACTCTCCAAATGATAGGAACAAATAGGGAGATTGTTTAAAGCAGTCAGAAAAGAGGAAGGTGTAAAATCTGTCGTCACTCCCTCGGCCTCAGTTTTAGAAACACCCTCGCAGCAGCGTTAATTATTTTATTTTTTTGTCATTTACTGAAAGGGTAATAAAACACAAAGTATAGCGTTATAAATGTGTATTAATTAAAAAAACATATATATTAAAAACTTTATAGATTTGCGATGTTGTGGAAATGCATTATCAATAATACCCACAATTGCATTCTTGGCAAATTGAGAACACGTGCACGCGACAGGAAGCAAGTGCGCAAGACCGTCTTAGGTCTGAAAAATGCCAAAGCTCAGTGGCCTTGACGCTCACTAAATCCATACTATCGCTTCTACTTCTGAGGGGAATTTGAGGCTAAAGGTGTATCCCATCATTCACATCATGTTCAGGAACTCACATGCCCAGAGTTTATTTTAAAGTGCAAAGTACACTTTGAAAAGCAAAATGTGTAAATAAAGTTCTGTAACAAGTGGATAATCCGACGTTTTCGGTAATCCGACGTTTGCAGTCTTCACACAAACACTTGAACACTTGGTCCAAAAAACAGAAATATAGCAAAGATTACAAGTATGGGAATTGGGACAGGCCTAATGCTGAATTCAGACACAGTGTATATTTCCTGCAACAGCAGATGTGTTCCCACATTTTTCATAGGTAAGCTAGAAAACACGCATGGTTTTAACAGCAGCAGTTAAACTTAAAAGTCATTCTCAGTCGTCTCATTTCCCCACTGTTGCTCTGCGGTCTGCTGAAGACGTATGACATCAGCAACAAAGCACCATTCATGGTAAAACAGGAAGTCTGGGGGGAATTAGTTATTACTGCTTCTCTCATCAGCATGGAAAGAAAAGCAGGGCGGCAGCAGTGAAAAGACACAACTTTGACATTTAGAATTTTTGCTTTTTCTTAAAGACAGAGTGTTTTTTTTTTTTTACTTAATTAAACCATAAAGGTCCTTTTTTGGCTTTTTGAGAGAAGCCACACTTAACTTTTAATGCTGAAGGACTCTAGCTGGCATCATAAACCGCAGAAAACCATAAAAACAAGAGTGCATGCTGCATGTATGTCCATGTTCTTTTCCAAAAGGAAGTGCAGCTTCTCATCCAAAATGCAGGTCTCAGCCGAATAATGTAAGCATTCAGTATAGGGTCTAATGGGCTCTCAAGGGCCAAATGGTGGTTCACATGATGGTTTACAAAAACAATAGTTAAAATTCAAGTAATATGGGTAGGAAGACAAACTTTTTGAGGAAATGTTAAACATTGGTTCAAAATCACAGTTCACGTCTCATTAAAATCTATCTTCAAAAGACGTACTTGATTCATGATCAAATGAGTTTTGGAGACCGAATCATTTGTATATTCAGCAATGATGCTCCCACAAGATTACACAGTTCAGATGCTGAAGGATATCTTTAGCCCTAGAGACTGGGAACTGCTCCAAAGATGCTGCGAGGAGTATGAGAACTTACGAGTTTGGTCCTTGTTCCAGGCATGGCAGCTGATAGGTTCAAGAAGAAAACTGTGATAAGCCATGATTGCTTTTTCCTGCAAATTAAAAATAGACGTAATTTTGAGATGAAATGGTAAAAACGTTGATGTTCAAGGTAAACCAAATTACAGGTTACAACATCTGATTCACTTCCGTATAGAGACATATCACTAAAATGGAGAACTGTAGAACTTCCTACTAAAAAATCTTGTTCATTTTCTTTCCTGTTTTTGACTTCGATCCCTGTAGGTCATACTTGTCTTTGTAACTGCAAACTTTTTCCCCCTCAATGTTTGTAGTAAATTAAAACCAGACCAGAAAGGAATTTGACAAAGCCAGACGCTCAGTTGTCCACTTACAAGAAAAACACATAAAACACCTCAACTATCTTAGCTTCCGTTTAAAACATGTAACGGTCCTCTCTGTTGGGGGAGTTTGCAGCAATGAGTTTTAAATGTCAGTTAGACCAGTAAAAACTCTTGCTACAGCTAAAAAGTCACAGAAACATACTTTCTAGATGTCATTCTCGCATGTTAATGCATGTTAGTGAGGTCACACAAACACCAGCATTCAAAAACTACAGATTGCTCCACCGTTGAAAAAAAAAAAATCTTCCAAATTCAGATAAACAAAACCATATGTTATTCTACTTACCCGGGAAAAACCGTAAAAAAACACAGAGATGTGTGGGGGGTTGACAAAGACTGCAACAGAAGCCTGAGTTCGTGGACTCTGAGCAGTCAACACAAACGCTGGCTTTGCTCTGAATGAACTAAAGTATTTCCTTGGTCGTTTTTCTCTTCAAATATGCACTACTTCCCCTTCCCTGTTAGAAGCATATAACCACTTCCTTGTGTGGGCGGCTGTCTGCTGGTGAGGAGGGTTTTCAGTTTAACTCCCTTTCACATTCTCCTCGGTTGTGTGGATAACGCTTGTTCTTTTTAAGCCCTGAATCCACATTTGATTTATGGTTACTAATAGTAACCATAGTGTTTCGAATGAATCCTTATATGCATGGTCATAGTTTGCAAAAACCGTTACATCAAAAACTGTACAGGTCCTTCTCAAAAAATTGGCATATTGTGATAAAGTTCATTATTTTCCATAATGTAATGATAAAAATTAAACTTTCATATATTTTAGATTCATTGCACACCAACTGAAATATTTCAGGTCTTTTATTGTTTTAATACTGATGATTTTGGCATACAGCTCATGAAAACAGAAAATTCCTATCTCAAAAAATTAGCATATTTGATCCGACCAATAAAAGAAGTGTTTTTAATACAAAAAAGTCAACTTAATTATGTTCAGTTATGCACTCAATACTTGGTTGGGAATCCTTTTGCAGAAATGACTGCTTCAATGCGGCGTGGCATGGAGGCAATCAGCCTGTGGCACTGCTGAGGTGTTATGGAGGCCCAGGATGCTTCGATAGCGGCCTTAAGCTCATCCAGAGTGTTGGGTCTTGCGTCTCTCAACTTTCTCTTCACAATATCCCACAGATTCTCTATGGGGTTCAGGTCAGGAGAGTTGGCAGGCCAATTGAGCACAGTAATACCATGGTCAGTAAACCATTTACCAGTGGTGTTGACACTGTGAGCAGGTGGCAGGTCGTGCTGAAAAATGAAATCTTCATCTCCATAAAGCTTTTCAGCAGATGGAAGCATGAAGTGCTCCAAAATCTCCTGATAGCTAGCTGCATTGACCCTGCCCTTGATAAACACAGTGCACCAACACCAGCAGCTGACATGGCACCCCAGACCATCACTGACTGTGGGTACTTGACACTGGACTTCAGGCATTTTGGCATTTCCTTCTCCCCAGTCTTCCTCCAGACTCTGGCACCTTGATTTCCGAATGACATGGAAAATTTGCTTTCATCCGAACAAAGTACTTTGGACCACTGAGCAACAGTCCAGTGCTGCTTCTCTGTAGCCCAGGTCAGGCGCTTCTGCCACTGTTTCTGGTTCAAAAGTGGCTTGACCTGGGGAATGCGGCACCTGTAGCCCATTTTCTGCACACGCCTGTGCACGGTGGCTCTGGATGTTTCTACTCCAGACTCAGTCCACTGCTTCCGCAGGTCCCCCAAGGTCTGGAATCGGTCCTTCTCCACAATCTTCCTCAGGGTCCGGTCACCTCTTCTCGTTGTGCAGCGTTTTTTGCCACACTTTGTCCTTCCCACAGACTTCCCACTGAGGTGCCTTGATACAGCACTCTGGGAACAGCCTATTTGTTCAGAAATTTCTTTCTGTGTCTTACCCTCTTGCTTGAGGGTGTCAATGATGGCCTTCTGGACAGCAGTCAGGTCGGCAGTCTTACCTATGTATGCGGTTTTGAGTAATGAAACAGGCTGGGAGTTTTTAAAAGCCTCAGGAATCTTTTGCAGGTGTTCAGAGTTAATTAGTTGATTCAGATGATTCGGTTAATAGCTTGTTTAGAGACCCTTTTCATGATATGCTAATTTTTTGAGATAGGAATTTTGGGTTTTCATGAGCTGTATGCCAAAATCATCAGTATTAAAACAATAAAAGACCTGAAATATTTCAGTTGGTGTGCAATGAATCTAAAATATATGAAAGTTTAATTTTTATCATTACATTATGGAAAATAAGGAACTTTATCACAATATGCTAATTTTTTGAGAAGGACCTGTACAGCCCAACCTTGGGATGCAAACTGAGAGCTGTAAATATATCTAGTTGCATCTGAAAGCCAAGTTGTTTCCTGTTAGCACGGAAAAGGCTGTCGATCTCAGTGATACAAAGGCATTGAATCAAACAGAATGAGACAACATTCGCAAATGGTGTGTAGTATACGTCATTTATTTCTAGCAGACCATTTACATAAAATTCTCCTTTTAATTTAACTCCTCTCAAGTTCCCCAGGAGGGCCAGAACATCTTGATCACCCATCACACACTCCTGTGGTGCCAGCTTTGGCATAGATTTTTTTAATTAAAAAAACAAACAAAAAGAAAACAAAGATCCTAACCCCCTTTTCCATTAGTGTTTTTCTGTTTTTAAGAGTGTCACACATCAGTTCACACCACTGCTCAGTGCTTTTTTTATTTATTTAAAAACTTTCAGAAGTGTTATCGGAAATCTCCTTGTTAGTGTTCAAGCTCCATTGCTTGTGCTGTGTCATGCTAGATCGGTGCGAGTTTTACATGATCCGCAGGCCCTGGATTGTAGACTCTAAGGTCTGTGGAAAGAAGTAAGCAAACATGGTAATAAATCAGCTTAACTGTGACGCAAGGGAAAAAAATGGAAGCAATTGAATGGCATAAGTGTTAAAGACATCTTTAAAAAAATAAATAAATACAAACCTTGAAATCCCATATGGTCATTGCTCCATCAATTCCTGTAGTGCAGAATTTACGACAATCTCTTTTGTCTCCTTCATATATAGACACTTGGCTGCAAAGTAAAAAAAAAATGTTTTGACTGTGCACAATTACAAAAAACAAACTAATAATAATTTATATATAAAGTTAAAAAGTTTGGGGGTCTGTATGACTTTTTGAAATAAATTGAGTAAAAACTTTGACTAATTTTTTTAGAGTAAAAACAATAATATTGGGAAAAAATTACAAATTTAAAATAACTGTATTATATTTTTAAAATGTGATTTATTGCTGTGATGACAAAGCTGAATTTTCAGCATCATTACTCCAGTCTTCAGTGTCACATAATCCTTCAGAAATCATTCTAATAAGCTGATTTGCTGCTCAAGAAACAGTTACCATTATTATCAATGTTGAAAACAGTTATATCTTTGTGGAAACTGTGATAGTTTTTTTTATGAAGAGAAAGTTCAAAAGAACAGCATTTATTTGAAATATAAATCTTTTGTACAACAATGCAAATGTCACTTTTGATCAACTAAATTAATTAATTGAATTAATTTGTAAATAAATAAATCAAAAAACCTTAGCCCAAACTCTTGAAAGGTGTTTATATATAATTTTCAAATAAATTGGCTTACGTGATGCTGTTCTGATGCAGGGTTTCTAGGGTGCTATTGCGGTCCTCAGTGGTGGCCCTCTTGTCCATGTTGCGGAAGCGCTCCATGGCAGAAATGTTGCGCTGGATGCTCTGCTTTGGAATGTCCAACTTGGATATGAAGGTCAAGGTTCCACCATCATCAAAACTGAACAGCATGGGGCAGCAGTCGTGGCCCTAATGGAAAACACTTAGGATTAGGTCCTGAAAAAGGCAGTCGCCTCTAAAGAACAACACAACAAACACCTTCAACCAAAAAAAAAAAAGGGTTCTTACTGCTGCCACAATGTTGTTCTCAGAAACAAAAGTCACACTCAAAAGGGCAAGGAATTCTGTCTTCAACTGACTTGGCCTGCAAAACAGATATTAGTCATTACTAGTTAGCATGACATTACAACCAGGGCGGTTTAAAAAGTCTACACCAGCAAAATAGAAATCATTTTTTTCTAAACACGCCAACCATTTCCAATACTAACGTTGAGCTTATTGTGGGGTCCACTACAGTGACAGTGCTGTCATGGCTGACCCAAGCCAGTTTGTTCCCACTGGCTGAGAAACAGACGCTGTGAACCCATCCTCCACATCCTGCCCCGCCAAACTCTGCCATCACCTGCCCAAAGGGCATCTTGGACCCCCATGGGGTTGGAGCTGGTTTCTCATCCACCTCCTTGATGTATGCAGAGAATACCCTAAAAAACGAACACAAAAATATGATTCAGAAAGCAAATAAAAGGTTTATTTCTTTGCTTAGAGACATTGACAGTGTTAACAAGCTTCAATATACAAAGTCGCACCTGCATTTGAAGTCACATGACCCAGCAGCCAGAAGCACATTATTTGGATGCCAGTCTAAACTGAGGACAGTTGAACGTATGGGCTTCTTGATGTGTTTACTAACCCACCTAAATAAAAAAAAAAAAGTTATAAGACCATTGAGGCAAAACAATCAATGAAGCCCCAATATGTGTATAAAACTGTGACCTACCAATCATTTTCAGACTCAAAGTAGCAAACGGATATGAGTCGTGCTCCGCTCCCCACTGCAAACTTGTTCTCCAGCGGAGACCATTTCACAAACGTGGCCGCACGGTTGATCCTGAGAATAACAAGGGTGGGTTTCCACACGCCGTCCTTTTGACTCCATACATAAGCATTCCGGTCCGCTCCACAAGTCACAATACGATCACTTTTAGGAGCCCAGTCAATGCCTGGATAAGAACAAAAAAATTGGCAACAGGCCATTTCAACAATGTTTGTGAGTAACTTAAGAAATATAACATTCAGTTTGCAGGGACTTTTACCTGTGATGTGCCCATTGTGTTCTTTTAATTCATGAGCTTTCACCCACTGATTTCCACTTTTCTTGTATATATGAACTTCGTGATTGTTTGGACTGATAGCAATTTCTGTTATTGAAAAACAAAACATGAGATGGGCGTAAGTTCAAAATAGATAAAAGCATGGATACAGTCAACATCTATGAATAAATAGCAATGAAAAGGTTTCTTACGGGTCCTGTCCCGGTTCCATGCGTGGCATGTGATGGGTTCCAACAAAAACTGGTGGAGTGACATTATCTTCAAATAATTTGCACCTCAGCCTGAAAAGAAGCATACCCAAATTTGATTGCTATGCCAGTAATATTATAACTAAGAGTATACGTTTTGGGTGAGCTGTGTTTAGTTTTGATTTTTACATTTATTAATTTCATAGCAGGAAAAATGTAAGGTTTCTCTAACTGGTGGGCTGGGAGCAAAAAATTTCTAAAAAATTAAACTGAGTTTATTTTGTGTACTGTGAAAAGCAAAATATTTAAATAAAGTTCTGTAAAAACTTTACTTTCAATTTTTGAAGTGTGTGCCATTGGGTAATCCGAAGTTTTACACACGCTTGGAGTCTTCACACAAACACTTGAACACTTGGTCCAAATAACAGAAATATGAATAGCAAAGACTACAAGTATGGGAATTGGGACAGGCCTAATGCTGAATTCAGACACAGTGTTAAAAATGTAAAACCCGGAGTGGAGCTGGAGCAGAGCGATTACGAAAGCCAGGAGGGGAATCTCTGGCTGCATCCGAAATTATTTTGAATAAGTAGCCTAATTACTTCATGACTGCTAAAAAGTATGTTCTTTATATTATGAGTTTGTTGTAGTATCAATGTAATCTGGACGTTACATTTGCCATGTTGTCATTCTCATGTGACCTACCAGTGTCAGTTATGTCGCTTCACTGCCATTCCTAAATCCTCTCCCGTGGCCTCATGGGATAGTAAAGTGTCCATCTTATGCACACTTCAAAATCTTGCAGGAAGAAGTAGATCTGGGTACTTATTGACAACTCTTTTATGAGTACAGTAAATTCGTACGCACTTCTTTTGTCAATTAACTGTATAGTGGGCAAGTATGGGATATCGGATTCAGCCACTCTCTCTCTCACTCTCTTACATGTTAATCCAGTCGCTTAACGTTAATGTTTGGCTTCTTTTTCAACTATTTACATTGGCGGAGAATAAATATACGAATTAACTGGCCGGAATTTTACTTAACATTAATTATTTTCTAATTTAAATTTTTTGCGAGTGCGGTAAAAGTACCACACTCGCAATAGTAGATAATCATGCACTAGAATTTAGTTGTGAATGGCTTCATACGTTTCAAAAACAGTGTAAACCAGCACTGATAAATTTGCATGCCAAGTATTGCTAATTCACAACCATCATGTCCCCAACCACAAATGCACTGTTTTTGTGTGTGTAGTCATATACTAAAGCAAGAAATCGCCTGTTCAACCGGCAAAACCTGATGACGGCTGTCAGTGACCGGTTTTAGGGCGTGGGTGAGGCAGAAGATCAATATCTGATGCCGTGGGCTTCTGTTCGGGAGCTGTCTGTCTGCTACATTAGCCTAAAGCTAACGCGAAAAACAGATTTATTTCAAGTAAAATTACACAGAATGCAGGAAAAGAGACGCCGGATTTAAAGATAAAGGTCTGTAGCACCTTATACAACTGTAAACACGGTTATAATGCGAGTGAAGTTACACAATGTTCGTGGTCTGTTACATTTGAGGATCAGGAAGGCCTTGCTCAAGATGCCGGTTCAGTCCGCTCCCTGCTGTCGGAAAAAGGCATGACACGGGCCTCATTTACCTGAACAGATGTTCCGCTTCTTGTGGAAATATTCGTAAGGATGTTCGCTCTCGGTTGTTCAGCTGGTGGACGGACTTGAATTCGCGGACTCTGGACAGTCGACACGAATTCACTCCGACTGCTCTCTCGCTCCCTGATTTCGGCCTGTCAAGGAATCCAGGAAATGGCACACATCTCAGTGCGCATGCGTACGCACGGCAGAACGGTGGGCGTGTCCGTGTGCAAGTCATTCAGAAGACAATGGTGTGGGATGGGAGAGTACGAGCAGGCCAGGTTTCAAAAGAGTGTGCAAGTTTCAAACTTAGACGGATTCAGGTTATTCTTATTATTATGTTTCTGATAAGGACTCGTCCTTATGAATCTGTGCTATATTACAATGTCGTTGTATGAACTTTTTTTGCTCAAAATATGACCTCTCTCTCTTAAAAGTCATTTTCTTGTACATTGCTGTCTCACCATCTTTGATTAATGTGGGATGGATTCTGCACACTTTCATAAATCTAAAATATAGCAACGGTCACATTACACAACATTCCAAAATATTACAATACAAAATTGCCATTCAAATGTTTTTGGGGTCAGTAATTTTTTTTTTTTTTTTTTTTTTTTTTTTTTTTTTTTAAGAAATTTATACTTATATTACGCGAGGATGCATTTAATTGATCAAAAGTGAAAGGAAAGACTTAAATTGTTACAAAAGATTTCTATTTCATATAAAACACAATTTCATTGAAAAGTGGGGCCAAATGTAACAGCTTTGGCCCCTTTTTGGTTTCTTGAAGGTCTCACTGTTGTTCTTATTGTCCTGCTGTATCGCCATTTCATTCAAGTCTGACTGCATTTTGTTCCTCAAAGCTTCAGCATGACCTCTGACCTCTTCCTCCAGGTTAGCTTAGAGGAACTATACTCTGATGTTGTTTCCTTTAAAAAGGGATCACTTTTGAGCAGATAAAATGAGAAATTCCTTTTGAGTGTATTTTAAAGGGATAGTTCACCCAAAAATGAAAATTCTGTCATAATTTACTTCCGCTCATGTTGTTTTAAACCTGACTTTAAACAAAGAGTTTCTTTGTTCTGTTGAACACAAAAGAAGATATTTTGAAAATTTTTGGTTTCTGGTCCCCATTGACTTCCATAGGAAAAAAATACAAATTCAATGGTTGATGGATGTAATTTTCTGGATTGGTTGTTCTCTTTGGATCTTCTTTTCTTATGATAACAGCATCAAATAAAGAAAGATCTAGAGAAGCTTCAGCAGGTAAAGAAAGCCAGATATTACTGGTCAAGTAATATCTGTCTTTCTTTACCTGCTGAAACTTCTCTAGGTCTTTCTTTTCCTTCTGTGCCTTGGCAATGCTTTCATCATTGGTTAAGGTCTCCTGTCCGAATGCTTTGAATCCACGCCCTAAAGAGCCACAGCAGGTATTTTGGAGCCAATAAACTGAGTAATTTCAGATCATTATATTACTTTATTTTAATTCGTCAATCAATAACATGTGTTTGCTTGATTTCACACATGGTAACAGATGTGAATGGAATTCAAAGCCATATTTTGATTGCTTTCAACTGTTTTTCCTTCTCTGACTTTGCCAGCGTCGTCTCCTATCCTTCCAAGTCCATTCTCAGGTCCATTAGTTTGCACTTTTGAGCACTTCAAGCATTGGCAGGGCTCTTCTCCTCTAAAGGCACTTTCATAATCTGGATATCTGTTCCTTCATGCTGATATTTTGCTTCATAAGCGCTCCTCAGCTTCTGCAAGTGTATTTTTTTCCTAAGGATATAAAAATGCAATTCATTAAAAATTAAAACCACACAGACACAGTCATATACTCTTTTTCTTGGCATCACTCTTTTCTCCGGAAATAGTGATACATTTTTAATCAAGTTTAATATTCTTGACCATTTCTGTTGTTTTCTCCAGAGCAGCTCACAGCTTCTCTTTTTTAGCCTTTATCTTGTTCTCTTGTAGAGCTACTTTGAGCGAAGGTTTAACCTGAAAATAAAACACTGCAGTTAAGAAAAGGATAGAAACGAGTGACTTATTTTATTTTTTCACAGTGTGCCGAAGGAATTTTCTAAATGAGGACATTTCTGAAATAAGGAGAGACGAAGGGTTAATAAGTATATTAAAAGAGAGCTACTGTTTAACAGGGACAACTGCTTAAACTGAGGTCTGTTAGGAAAGCCTTTTGGAAATGCAGATTCCCTTTAGGATGCCGTTACAGGCCAGTTGCCAGGTGCAGGATTAAGAATGCATCTCAAACATCTAAACACTGAAAGACTGAAGCCAAAACACTGGGTGTATACTGAAATAATAACAATCTGTGCTGCTTAATGGATGTGCATTGGTGAACGTATTTGAGTATATATATATCAATTTTAAAAGATACAATTAGGAGAAGGGAGAATCAATGAATTATGAACAATTGCCATTTTGTGAATATCAAGTATTCATGTAATCAATAAAAACATAACTGTGATAGAAAAAAAAGAATAAAGTATGAATAAATATGAACATGAATAAAATGCACGCCAAAAAAAAACAAGATAAATAAAAGAATAAAACATGGATGTAAATGGTCTGATTGTTCATTTGGCGTACTGCGGTGTGGTCATCAGTTTATTCACCTGTCCTGTTGGGAGAGCCAAAGAAAATATCTTAAACAAGTGCATGTTTTGGGGGAATGTTCATGCATATTGTTATACTTATATAGGACACTAGTTCCTATAGAAAGCAGTCTCGAAGGAAGAGCGGGGTTTTTTTTTTTTTTGCCCCTGGTCCAGCTTCCTCTGCTTTGAAGGGCTGAGCCAAAAGAGGCAAGGATGACTGCAACAGGCCCACCACTGTTTCATTCAGTGGATCTTTGTATTTGTATGGGCATCCTGCAATTTCTGTGTCCCACCTGGGATGTGTAATCAAAATGGGACATTCTTTTTTCCTTTGACAATCTGGGCCTCCTCTGGACATTTTTTACATCCTATAGCTTTAGGAATTTGATTTGCCCAGGTGATTGTCATGAGCAGCTTTGAGGTGCTAAATTATTGTATGGCAATAATCAGTCAACTCATAGCTCTTAAAGTTTTCACTAAGCTTAGCAGTGAATTCACATACATTTCTCCTACAATAAATATGTCATTGTGATTCAGAAGAACTGCCTTAAGTAGAAACTGATTTAATGCACTTGTAATATTTGCATGTTGTTTCAGGACATGATGGAAAAGAGTTCTAAACTCCTGGCCTAGAACAGGGTGTGATGTTCCACAGAGGACATCAAAACCATTTGCTTGCCTTGAAATCTGAAGCTGGCTTTCCTCCAGTTGCTGCCAAGAACTGCATTACCTTTTTGGTGTTCTTGGTCTTGCCGGCACCAATTTCTCCACTAGGAATATGTGATATTTTAAAGGGGCATTCGACAACTATTTCAACTTAATAAAACCGTTTAGAAATCATTTGGATGGTTTAATAGCCTGTTCTGGTGAGAATGGTGACTTTCCCCGCTCCCCCCAACGTACCCAGGCGGAAAACCAACCTTGCAACATAAGGATTAACGTCCCTGTAAGTTGGAAATAGGAAGTCTCGTGAGAAGCAAGAAACACAAACTGCTTTACGGCAATTCGACATAAACACACACGCCGCCCTCAATGTGTATGATGTAATACTCACCTCGGTAGACACAGCTCCACACGATAAAGTTGGCCGGCTCCGATAATAACAAATGCACATGAGCAGCGGTAGAAAGGGGGAGGAGGAGCCGCAAGTGAGTTTTTTTATGACATTGTTGTGAAATATACGCCCCACAGCTGTAGGGGGAGCTCGTTGAGAAAACATGCGACAACAAAAGTGAAAATCAGCGAAGAAATAGCTAGAGTTGCCGAATGCCCCTTTAAAGCTCATCACTGTTCTCCGTACAGAGCAATGGTATTATTTCTAACACACAATGGCTGTTTTAGAGCTGGTTTCACAGTTGGTATTTATTATTAATTAATATTAGTCTAATTTCATTCATTTTTGAGACCACGCATAGTTGAATGAAGAAAACACAGCATTCTTAACACCCAAAAAAATCATATACATATATATATATATATATATATACTCAACTAGAAACGGTGATATTAAGTTCTTAGATTTGCATTCATGACTTGGTTATTAACGATTAAATCTAGATTATATCCAGAAATCTAGATGTATATTTTTCTATTGATTAAAAAAGTGGATGAGTTGCCCAACTGAGTTATATTTTGTAAAAAAAAATATTTTGTAAGATGATTATTTTCAATATGCACCACTCACAACACTTACACATATACATATATGTATGCAAGCATGTATGAAGGGTTCACCAAGAGTGCTAACACAAGCTGTGAACACACATGCTGCTCCCTGGATACACAGAAGCTGCTCTGCATGGCAACATACATTAATTAGGTATCCAAACTCTGCTGTATATTCTGAAATAGCTAAATTTGTCTTCTAAAAGGGGACATGAACTGCATGTTCTTTGAAGTCCACTTATAATGTTAGCAAGATTTTTACATTTAAAAACATCCTAATTTAGAAGTAATAAGCTATTTTCTATCCTGTTTTTGACCTTCTCTTTCAAACACTCCACTTGTGCCGCATTCAAGTATTGGCTAACATTTTTTCAAATTTCTCATATTTTATATTACAATAATTCCCCTTTAATATTAAGGTCTATAAATAATATACAAATAGTAGGAATTAACCTATAAATAGGCCTATAAAATCACCAATTAGCAGAACCATTTGAACATAATTGAAGAATTTTGGAGGACTGAAGCAACATTTCTATAGCTGTAAATGCAAAATGCATTGAAGAGTCATTAATGAAAGGTGAACCAATTTTAATTTAACTATGGTCTATTTTTGTATGATAATATACTTTTTGAGTCTGTGAGTTTTCATTTGCATAACATATTATCCACTCACATAAAATAGAGAGAAAATACTAAAGGTATAAAAAGGTATTTTTTGACTCTCGAATGCTAATTATTGGTCACAACCATGACAACTGAGAGAACAACAGCCAATTTGCTTTCCAATTTCCACCCCAACACATTCTCCCTCGACACATGTATATGTAATATTCTAATACTTTTTGTTAGCATATTTCATTGCCACTTAAAGGAATTCTTTGTCACTTTGAAACTGGCACCCCCTTCCCACTCGAAATTTCTACCGAGGGGGAACTTCATGTGAATTTATTCATTCACACACTTTCATTCAATTCCTTCTCTACTTCATCAATTGTTCAGACAGTTCGATTTTTTCTTCTATAGTTTCAGAGGCTTTGGCTGTTTCAGTTGGCAAACAATCAAATCCTGCATTTATCACATGTTACGACCAAGAGATGGCAGAAGTGAGCTACATCAACATCTCAATTGATTGAGAAAATTAGGCCAAAAGGGTGTCTACTCCATCTGTTCATATTTTATATTTGGGGTAGTTTCCAGCATATGTACCACATTCTAAAACATTCTCACATATATAATTTGTTGTGAATGGTGTTAGACTTCCTCGATGACTGTTGCTGTTCTCAGCTCATGTCTGGCATTTAATTATAAGCCCTTGCAATCGCTCTGTAAAATCCAAAGCACACAAATACTAAGACTTAATAAGATAAATAAGACCTAAGATTAATTTTTACTCAAATCAACTAACTGTCATAACATTATTATTGAGAAACCCTTTGATGCAACAAATATGTTAAAAGGGCAAACAATATATAAACACTTAGAAGAAAAGTTATTGAACCTTAAAGGGTTCTTTCAGGTATAGAACCTTTTAGGGGTTCCCATCCTGGGATAATTTTATGGATTTAGTTTTAATTCATTCATTTTATACAATATCGTGTAATGTTATAAAACATTTTAAGTAAATATAAACGAAAATATTACGACTTAAGCATCTTGTAAACATACTTTACTACTGTAAAAAAAAGTTGCTGACTTAAAAAGTTGCTGACAAACTGACTTAAAAAATGAGTTGAATCTTGTATAACTTAATAAGTTGAAAATTGCTTAACCTATTTTTATGAGTTAAAGCAATGTAAAACATATGTTGTCATAACTTTCCATATAATGTTTTACTGAGTAAAATTTAAAATAAACCGAAACAACTAAGTATTATGCAATCATTAAGTTTTAAGGCATGAAGGATTCTTTAAAATTGAATCATAATTTTTTTGGTTCTATATTAACCCATTGAACCTTTTCTAAGATAGTTGTTAATATAGTTGCAATAGCCTATATTTGTTTTAATTTGCCCATAGTCACACTGGATTTTCAAAATGAGCAATATCATGATCAATATATCTGCATGAGCAGATGAGCTCCGAAGTGTCGAGCCATAATTACATGACGTCTTAAAGAATTGATTAATACATTGGAATGTTTCCATTTATTTAACATGTTCATTTTTGAATTGTGCATCATTATTGCATCCCACACAAAGAACTGATTAATTGCATTAGTATTTGTTTCCATTTGAAAGTCTTAAGATCACATACATTTCATTCTAATGCCAAGAGCACAATGCTTTTCTTCTCATTAAAGTGGTGACGGATTGAAAAGGGTCAGTGTGTGGCCTGCCTCCCTCATTGGCCTGCTGTTTATGTGTGGATTGGCTTTTCTTCTGCACAATTAAATGGCTCTATTGTTTCCAGTTGCTAAAGTCCTCGAATCCAGTCCTTTCCCCTACTGCTCAGATCAACCTTATTTGCTTCTACCACATGACAACATCAAGCGACAATAGGAATCATGCAAATTTAATGTAACTCATCATCTGGTTAGCCTATATTACAAGTGTCAACAACAACGACAACAATCAATCAATCAATCAATCAATCAATCAATCAATCAATCAATCAATCTATCTATCTATCTATCTATTAAATATATAAATCTATCTATCTGTCTATCTATTAAAATATATAAATAAATTAAAAATTAATTCAAATACTTTTAATGACATCAGCCTGCGTACTTTTTTCATGAAGTAATTCAGCTTTGGACAACATCAAATCGCACATGACTAATATCCTTTACATCCCACAATCTACTGCCAGCGCCAGACGGAAAAGCGCGCGCACGCCCAAGCGCGAGTACGTGCACGTTCCGTGCGTGATGTCAGAACGCCGTTGAGCTCAAAAAAATGTTAGCCTGTGTTGTTAAGTCTGAAAGCTACCGGGGATTTGCCAGACGGAAATAATACCGTTTTATCGCTTAGAAACACATGCACTACCCACATATTAGCGTAGCGCGTTTTTATACGTTTTTATATCCGCTTGAAGCCGGCGTCTTGGGTTTATCCTGAGAGAAAGTTCGTTGGTTATTTTGTGGGAGTGATGTCGAATCCTGGGACTCGAAGGAACGGGTCAAGCATCAAAATCCGACTGACAGGTAAAACGACTACAAATAAGCTCCTTTATTGTTTTCATTTAATCTATACGGAGTTAATGATCATTTAATGAGTAATGATTATACTTAGTTAGGTTATTATCGCAGTGTGTTTGTCGTTCATGTGTGTGTGTGGAAGGCTAAGCGACTGACTATCCTGCTAGCTTCTGCTGGGGCGAGTTGCAGCAGTCTGGCTCTTCATGCTAAACGCATGCTAAGACGATAAGCAGTTCTTTATTTCATCAACATTTCTATAAACCGCACAATCGTCCGTGGACATGCTTTATTTTCACTTATGTGAACGTTATCAGCCGAAAGCAGGTCCTTGTGGATGGTTTGTTAGGTTGGATTAGTCAAAAATCAGCTGAATATTAACCGGATGAAGATGGAAGCAGAGGCAGCTGTTCTCGCTTCCCCTCATCTGGATGGCTGTCTCTGTTATATATTAAGACATTAAGACATACCATCATGTGTGGCAGACTGTTCGTTAATATTTTGTGTTGTGTCTTGCTTATTATATTTGCTCACTGAAGCAAGTTAACAAAGGGTTACAGTGCTTGATCTTTATATGCTTGTATACCGTTTCACAATCCACTGATGGGGTTTTCTTGGGGAGGATTTTTTTTCCCTAACGTTACTCTTTTGAAATCACTTCTTGCTTGGAAATGAACAGGATATGATTGATGCATACTGATCTCTATGATATCATCACAGACATAGTGACAGTGCCCTGAAGAATGGGATTTACAGTTGCCTCTGTAAACCAAATCTAGGCTACTGTTGACATATCAGTTCCTTTTAAAGTGTCTGTGGAATAGAAAGATTAGTAAGTATTATTGCAAAAGCACACGTTATGTGCTTTGTATCACATTATAGACTCAGCAGGGTCAAGGATAGAGGATACTCATATGTTTCTTTTTATATATCTTTGGACACACTTTACAATAAGGTCCTATTAGTTAATGTTAGTTTATGCATTAACTAACTACAATTACCTAACAATGGCAATGCTTTTGTTACAGTATTATTTATCAATATTCGTTCATGGTATTTAACAAATTCCACTTGGTTAATGTTAGTAAATATAAGCTCAAGTCCATTAAAAAAATATGAACAGATATGGCTTTAGATTTTAATGGTGTATTAGTAAATTATGAAATTAACATTCACTAAGATTAATAAATGCTTTATAAGTATTCTTAATGTAGTTAGTTTATTTTAATCAATGTAGTTAACTAATGTTAGATTAGAAACTAATGCTTTTTCCTGTCTTTCCTTTTGACCGTTGATGTACGCCACTAGAACAAGTGGATTACATCTTCATGTTGTCATTTAAATGTGAGAAAGTTCGAATTTTAGCTTGACATATTGTTTCTTTGTTTTTTTGTTTTTTTTTCATCGCACATGACCCACTATTTTGACATCAAACATACAATGAACTTCTTTGATGGAGGCGATGATAACACCATATAAAGACATGGTTTCCGCACAAACAAGATAGCTCTGAATGAGCTGGTCTTTATTTTACGCAGATGTGTTTGTGTCTCACAACATCTCCTCTGTGAGCACTTGAGAGTTTGTTTTTGGAAGAGATGTCCACAGCAGAGGTGCAGAGCTTTGGGGCTGCAGACAAACCCAGCGCCTCCAGCTGTGCTGCTCTCCCCCCTGGGCCCATGAAAGGAATTCTAATTGGACAAGGAATGTCTGTCTCATGCAACAATGAGTGTTGAATCTCTTCAATGGCTGCCTCACTGTTTAGTATCGCAGGGCGTTTAAGTCCAGAGGATTTGGGTAACCAAAAAAAGCTTGCAAGATTTTTATCTGATAGTATCAGTCGATTCAGCAGTGCTCCCTTTAGGCGTTTGGGTGAGAGAACATTATTTTTCAGTTTTGTTCCAAGCAAAATAATGCTTGTGTTTGGTGATATGTTTTCAGTTGTTTCACATAAACTGATATCCTTTTAGTTTGTGTAAATAAGAAGTGCGTCTAATCTTGTTTCTATGCTAACTGAACATTTAGGAAGTCAGGGAATTGTAATGAATGTAGTGATTCTGATTCCTTTGAATGATTCTAGTTCTTCAACGATTTCTTTAAAGGGAAAGTTCATGTACTTGCATTCATGTTGTTCCAAGCCTTGACTTTTTCATCTGTGGAACATAAAAGATATTTTGAGAAATGTCAATGAGAAATGTCCCACTCTAGAAAGTCATACATGTAGAAAGTTTGAAACGACATGAAAATTGTCATTATTTACTCACCATTTGTTTTTGGGTGGACTATCCCTTTATTAATTCCTTTAGTAATTTTTCGTATATTTAAGTTTTTGTGTGTGTGTGTGTGTCCGTTAAAGCGCAAGAACATGCAGAAGATAAATCATTTTGCTCTTTGAGAACTGTAGATTTCTCTTTCACCTCTTCGTGTGCTGGAATGGTTTAAAATCGCTTGAATGTGTAAAGAAAAATGTTGGCAAGAAAAAACATGTGGAAATGATAAACTTTCACTTTATAATGGTTAAACTTTGCAATTAATCCATGAATCACATGTGCGCCGAACCGTGGGGCCTGTTCCGTACGAATCACAGATACAACTACGATACATTTGCCCCCCTATCCATTTAACAGTGTGTTGCCATAAGATCATTTCAGATTTCAGCAGAACAGATATTGGTGAATACATTTAATGCTATTCTTGCAATTGGTGCTATTTTTTTAATGAATTTTCTCAACCTCTTTACTGGTGGCACATAGGTGCAGTCCTTCCAAATTGGCCCCAACTTTAGGCTATATTGGAATACTAAAAACAAACAATACTGTGGTGACATATTAACACCCAACTCATGTATGTTTAACTTCTTAAAGGCTTATGCACGTCCAGTCAGTAGAGGACCAACTACTAGAGGTCGACCGATTCATCGGTTTTGCCGATATATCGGTACAGATTGTATATTATTGCATAATGCATATAGTTCATGGTTCCTAATACATTAACAAAGGGGACTTGCAAAGTGTTACCTATAAAAATGTATGTATGTTTCTAGGTTATAGCTAAACAAAACCTGTAATATTTTAAAGTTTAAATAATTTTCTGTAGAATTCGTTCTGTAGAACTTCTCATCTTAATGTATTCATATTTATATATTGATTTCATATAGCACATTTCAGTTCAGCACTGTTTTACTTGGAGTGTTATGTTTTTTTATATGCAGTATCCATTTTAAAAATATCGGTTGATTAATCAGTTATCGGCATGTACGGTCAAACCTAAATCGGTATCGGTCGACCTCTAACGCCACTGAATGAAGTCTCATGAGCCTTATGTGCAACATAACAGTGACGGTTCTTGGTTCACAAGGTTCAGTGCAATATGGTACATGAGTCAGATTATTTCAGTATAGACAAAAGAACTGGTCCTTCTACCTAACCCCACGTACTAGCCTAAAAACGTGATCTTTCTTCAATAATGGTTAAAACAATTTTTTTAGTCAACTTTCATTATCTTTTTTACACACATATTCCTGGTAGTTTTGCTGTGTGATGTCTTCATGCCATCTGACAAGTGTTGACAATCAACACTTTCACACTATAGTATAGTCTACAAAGCTTTGACGTCACTATGCTTTTTGTGACTTAATCAGCAATGGCTCATAGACAGTAAGTCATTGTGCCTGAGGAAGAAGATGCAGTGATCAAATCAAGTTCCTTGAAAAATTAAAGATTGAAGATTCTTTTTTTTATTCCTCGACACATTTTTCAATATATTGAAATATATAGCTTTGTTTAATGGCCTACAGGAAACTCTGGAAAATTAATTTGACTTGATTTTGAAGTTCTATTACATTTTTTTTAATTGTGTGTCAATTTCTGCTTCTGTTAATTGTCTTTTGCACTAGTTTTCTATTTGTTACTTTCCTTCTTTCAGTCTATTAGTATGTCCATCTTTTATGTCTAACAGGAAGTGAGATGTGACTTCTGATATATCTTCTTTTAGCAATCGACTGATAGTCGGGGTTGATTTGTACGCAGTAATAATACATATTTTGTGTTATGTGTTCAGTAATTGATATGCACATTTTAATTACGTATTTCTGCTTTTGACACAAGTAAATAATTTTTAGACCACAACAATAACAACATACATTCGTTAATGTCTTGTTTTGTTACTGTGAATAGTCTGAATTCGAGAACCTGGTGTCAGATTAAGTTGAATGACATTTGTATCCTCATTATACCCTTCAGAAATTTTATTAGAGGCTGAAAAAGAGGGGCAGAAATCTATAAATATTTGTGTAATCACTGAAGCATGCACTTCTTGCTGTTTTTTTTTGGTCTCGCTCAGAAGTTATTGCCTTCATCATGGTTACAGAGTAATCAGGGAGAAATGCAAGTTTCTTATTTTCTCATTGTTGTTTCCTCATTACTTGGAAAGGTCTTTGCTGATAATGCCCTGAGAAAGTACTTGACTTCACATGTTTTCTACTGTGTTTCACCCTGAAGGGATTGTGGATTAGTTGGGTTGTTTGGTTTTTATTGTTGTGTTAATGAATAAGGCAGTCTGAATGCAACTGTAAAAAATGCTAAACATTACAGGGTCCTTGATTTGTATTCTGCTCCTATTATAACTTCTTTCACTGCTGCTGTTACTTTTAAACACACTCACACACATGGGGATAGTAAACTTTGAGGCCATGAGCATTCAGGCTTCAAAAAATGTTTGCTTGTTACTGCAAAACAGCTGTGTTTAACTTGTGGTGTTTGTGAGACTCTGTTGTATTTTTCCAAAAACTGTAAAGCTACCAGGTGATTTTGGCAAAGCTGTTCCTTAAAGCCTCTATATAGACTAAAGGATGTGTTGGTGCTTTCATAATTAGACTTTCTTTAACTAGACCCCAGGTGTGTTGTCCAAGCCAATCAAAATACATAGTTGAATAATTACTCATTATTAAATGCTAGATCTTTTTAAGTCTTGTTTTAAAGTTCTTAACTCTGGTCCAAAACTGATTTTTTTTGTGTGTGCGCATATAATTCAGTTGTTTTTATATGTTCTAAATCTGATATGTGTCTAATAAGCCTAAAGTATAATTCTGATGCTACAAGATGTCAAACATTTCTGAAATGTCAGTACATTTTGCAGTGAGAAGAAAAGAAAAGAGCATAAATAAACACCAACAGAAACACCCGAAGTGCTCTCAGTGACGCGTGTGTAGCATAAGTTTGAGTGTGCAAATTTAGCATTATGTGCATGATATGAATGAGATTATATTATCTGATTGCCAAAATGCAGGGTAAAAACTATAAGCAAGCATAGTGGGAATAGAACAAGTACGTCTTAGTTTATTTTGTTCTTGGCAGGTCATTAATGTAAGCACAGTCATTTATGTCTTAAGTGAATATAAACAGATGGCACAGAAATGGTAACTGTGTGCATTTAGTCCTGCTGTGTAAATGCAGCCATGTTTGCCTGTTGGCTTGATGTGCTGACTTTAGAGTAGACACTATGAATGATTAATGAAACATCCCAAGTGTACCGGCCTCTCCATAATTGTTTGTCCAGTAGTGTTTTTTTCTTTTGTTTGTTTTCTGCTCTGCGTACGAAGTAGGTGCATGGCATGGCCAGTTACTGTGGCTGGCATCAGACACAAGAAGCAGCGTAAAAAGTGGCTTACTGTCCCTTGTGCCTGTGCTACAACCAGAGGGCAGGATGCTTGGGAATTGGACAACTGGGAAATCCTGCTTATTCATTAAGAAGCACTAGCAGCGGTCTATACTGTTATCGGTTTTGTTTCACATGGTGTCTGCTTGCCTGTTTCCTGTCTCTCTTCTCCCCCGTTCCTTATCTTTTTCTCTCCCTGTCCTCCCGCACACTTGCACGTGAGTGTTTCATGTTCATGGTTGTGTAGGTATGAGGAGCATGTGGCCTCTCAGACATTCCTGTGCATGATATTGATGTGAAGTCCAGCTGGGGGTTCGTAGGGGATACTGTTTATTCTGACTGTTTGCAGCACTGTAAACTGACACTATTGATCAGAGCCAGGCCGTCACCCGTCCTGGGTAAATAAGTGCCTCTAAGAAAGCACTGGGAATGAAAGCAACTGATAGTTTTTATACAGAGGAAATGTGTTTGAGCTTGTGTTTGTTTGCTTTTAGAGAATATCTGCTTGTATTCCTCACCTTTAAGTGAAACCTGCATGCAAAAGAGATGGGTGTTTTCATGCCATATAATTTGTATAATTAGTGTCAACTTTTTAACTATTGAAATTATAAGCAAAAAGCTAAGCTGCACAATTAATTGTTAACACATTGCGATCTTATTTCAATCACGTACAAGATCTCATTCCTAAATGACAACGATTCGTCTGTGTCTATTAAACCTTTACAAAATCACACCGGAACATTAGAATCGGCGTCGGCACTGTTTCACAAACATCTTTTTAACCACACATATCAGTACTTCAGTATTGGTATAGAAGTTTATAGTTCAGATATAAACACTGATGTCTACGGAAGCAATCAAAATAGAGAAAATCACCTTTTGAAAGATGAATGCTTCAAATGACAATTGTATCGATCACCTACCACTGATTACTACTAAAGACAAGTGACTGTTAAATAATGTCATTGTACATTTTACAATTTGTCATTAAATCATTCAAGAGATTCGTTCCAAAATGCTGATTCATCCAGTAATGAAAGAAGTGAAGTATTTATGAGTGAGCCATTGAATAATTCATACAAAATGTTATTTTTTAAATAATTAATTCAGATTAATTAAACACTTTAAATAGACTCCAGCCATTAACATTTAGTCAGAACCTCTAAGTAAATGACATGTTATTTCGTTTAGTTGTCTGTTCAGAATTATGGGAGAATCGTGATCTCTGTTTGAAACAAAAAAATCCTGACACATGATAGGGGAGGCTTGGGGAGCTTTGGTTCCAAAAGGTTGAGAACCTCTGCAATAAGGGGAAAAAAACTTGGATATCATTCACATCTAAGTCTTATTGCAAAACATTTCATTGTAGCTGAATACCATTAAAGGGGCACTTCACCCATTTGCATTAAGCTTTGTATCGTTAGAAACCCAGTCATATTTTTGAATGGTCATGCATTATTCCCTCATTTTCCCCTGAGATGGGAGAAATAAGGATTTAAGTGTTGCAGTTCCTGCTTATTATGACGTAAAAATCGTCATTTTGCATCATAAGCAGGGAGTCCCATTTCTTTGTATATGGGTTGTGACTACAAACACTAGTTCCTCATTTCTCCTGGGGATGGGAGCCACTCACACTACAGACCTATTAGAGATCAGTGGGTGGGACTTCACTTGCAGAAGCTAAAAGCAATATCTGCCATCTTGTTTGGAAGCTAAGCTAAGAAGCGCTGTGGAGAAAAGTTACGGCTTTTTTGGTAAAAAAAAAGAAATCCCAAGAACCCTTGCAAAATAATTTTAAATAGATTAAGAAAGCCACCACTACTGGTCACATCTATGGCTAGATTGATTTGTTTAGATCCAGTGAAGTCGTGTCCCACCTAGGGATGCACCGATCCGATACTGCCATTTTTGCCGGATCGGGTATCGGTCAGACGAGGCCGATGCAAATCCGATATTGTGCGTATAGGCTACTATTCTGTGTTATTGTTAAGCCTCACAAAAACATTAAAGCACCATAAAGTTTTCGTGCATTATATTACAAGTGTTCTGAAGCCATTATATAGTATAATGTGAGATAAAAATTAACATTTAAGTCATTAAATTCAAGATCACGTAAACTTTTACCTCCGCTGCGGCTGTCAATCATTCTTCATTCAGCATTCAAACAGCGCGTCGATAAACCCTCAAGATGATTCAATGTTACTATTATTATACTTGATCTGTAGATAAAGGTCTATGGTTTCGCATAAAACAACTTTATCTTGTTGGACTTTATTACTGTAACTTAATCATGTTACTTTCTACCATGTGTCTGTTAGATCACAACACTAGTGTAGAGTCAGAGCACTATAATTGTTCTTCACGCGCACAGTAACTGAAATTTAAAACTGTTAAAAGAAAAGACTCAATAAACTATTGCATGGATAGATACTGTATAATACACTACGCATCTATGTCTTTCGTTTGTGCTTTGAACTTTTCAATGCGGACTCGGCTCTCTGCGCGCTGTGACTCCATGTTGCTCCAAGCGCATCATTCTGCGCTCGGGATACGCATAAGCGCTTTGTGTCTCACTGCATTGCAGCCTTTCATATCAATACAGTGATGCAATGAAAGATTATTAATAGCCTTTCTTGTTCTGTTCTATCTATCATATGTTGCAGCCTCATAAAACAGCTGTGCTATACATTTAAAACATGTCTCAATTTTATAGTAGCCTATAGCTATGTATAAAATAATTTATCTTTTTGATTTTTGTTATCTTGTTTTTCATGAATGTATTTTACAACAATACAAAGAGCAATGTGTAACTTTTTACCAGATTTAGTGTTACACTTATTGTCTCTTATTTGTTTTTTTCTCTAAATGTTCAGATTTTATACAATTATTGTGGACTCATAGTCCTTAATCACAGTAGATTTTCTAGACTAATTTTTACTGCTGAATTATCCACTAATCTAATTTATAATAGCATTTTTGTCATAGATTTTTTTTTCTTTATAATGAAGTTGTCTGTATTAAGTAGATTGTGTTTAACACACAAAAGAGTGATTATCAGTTCAACACAGAGAGTTATATAAATTCTATTTGTGTAAAAAACTGTGTTGGTATCGGATCTGCATCGGTATCGGTCGATACTCAGGACTTTTGGTATCGGATCGATTCTGAAAAAAGTGGTATCGGTGCATCCCTAGTCCCACCACTTTTTCTCAGGATCGATATTGTCCCCCACCACTTTTTGAAACATTGAGGCACGGATGTACCTAATACCAGGGCTCGTCATAAGCAATGGCCCGATGGCCCGGGGACAGTAAAAGAGTATGTCAGGCTAGTTGATTGGCCAGTCACTTGCCCGCGCGGGCCAGTGACTGACAATCAGCAAAACAAACAGCAAACGTGATACACAGTGGCGCGAAGAGTGTCAATGTTTCTTCAGGTTATTTATAACGTGTTAAAATGTCAAAGAACTACGAGGCTGATACGAGAAAGAGGACATTCCTAGTAGGGCTGGGCAGTATATCGAGTTTGTACAATATAACCTATCGATTTTTTTAAACGATATGGAATGAGGCAATACCGTTTATATCGATACAGTAGTTTGATACGAGCACATCTGAAAAATAAAGCGGAGGAAGCAATGTGAGCTCCTGCAGTGAAATAACATAGGACAATTGTACTCAACATGACACAAGCTTATTAAGCGCTTCAAAATAACTGGTAAAGATATAGTTAAAGTAACACCAGGTAACTTTTGCTCTCGGGGTCCCCCTACAGTTGGGAAACAGTAATGTCCTCTACTACTGTCGTAAACTCTGTCATCGTGCATTTGTTGACAACCAATATAGCCCTGAACACTGTAGGAGGAGGTCACATGCAGGTGTTCTGCTTGCGTCGCATGTGAAATGTCTTCATCCCAGGTACAGTGGCATATATTTCAGCATGTCATATGAACAGAATTTCATGGGTTTTATTTTTTTTCTAACGACAAATGATCGCGATGATCACGTTTACAAGCCAGTGTCATTATAGTAGCCTAGTCTATTGGTTACCGTTTTACTGAATCTATATGATACTTCAATGCAATGTTTGAGTGGTAGGTAATAACCATATATCGTCAATATTATAATATCAAGCTACCATAAATAAATCTGCAAATTTTACAAATCGATTTGCATTATAGCTTGAGGCAAGACAAATAATCATTACCTGATTCATGAAGATAAACGGAGGATAAGATAGCTTCCGTAACATAGTCAGGCAGACAAAAAAACACCCCAGACTACGGGTGTCATTGGTTGTTGCGTTAAATGTTACCCAGATACAAGTGCTATTTTCTGATCGGCTAACAACACCAGACGAACAACACCAGAGGAGACGCGCTTGAATTCCTGCCTGTTCCACAGCGAGAGCGGCGCGGCCAGAGTTTTGGGCGCTGCGGCATATTAAATATATTACAAATAGTTTTTCAGCGTGAGAAATACAATGTGTGGCGGGAGAGCGTGACAAAAGACCGAAATGAGTGACTGTCACGATCAATGCGTGCCACTTGACAGCCCTGCGATTTTAAGGAAGTGGTGGTGGAAGTGACGTATATGCCGTAAAGCAGTCGAGTTTTGTAGTTCTCTTTGTTCGCCGGTTACTACCCGAAACCCGAAGTTTAAAAGTACGATTAAAAACGCTACAGACCCCGTCAGGCTATGGCAGACGTGTTATTCAACCTATTGTAAGTCGATGTACCATCACAAGAGACTTGGAAATATATTATGAAGGTTGAAAAGTTGACTGGTGTTACTTTAAGTTTAAAGCAGCTTGCCCTGACAGATCCCCTGTCAGATACTGTCACTGACTGACAGATAAATACTGGCGCTGTTTAATGCGTTTGAGATGTGGTGCTTTCCTCAGTGCTTAACTTACATTTCATATGTATATTCTCCATCTGTAAATGTTAGAAAGTCAAACAAATATGTCCATTTCACTGCCAGGAGAGGACGAGCTTCTGCAAGTGAATCTCCGCTAAAATTCAAGCTTCCGTGAATGAGCCCCGCCGCGCGCATGCGCGCCAAACAGACGAGCACAATAGAAGAGTAGCGCAATAAAAATATACATGTAGGTAAAATATTTGTTGTTGGAGACAATAAATGTGCCATATGTGGAATTTTAAACCTACAAGTATATTTTTATGTAAGTAACCATTATAATTGGGTAATCAAATGCAGGCTAAAATAATTAGTGTTTGCTTTTGTTTTTATTTTCATTTTTAGTTTAGCCTTTAGTCATTTTAAAAACAAAGTTTTTAGATTGTAATGTTACAATTTTAGAATGTAATGTGGTTTTAACCACCTTTTTGCACATAATATAGCCTATTGCATAGCCTACATTACATTTGTTTCCATATCCTTCAATTTCAACATTGTTTTGTTCTTCATATTTTAAATTTTTTTTTCATTAACAGCTTTTTTAGGTCATAAATGTTAAACGAATGACAAAAATAATCAGGCAAACTAATATACTTTTGTCTAATTTCACCATTTTGAAGTGAAAATAGGCCTATGTAACCAGGGTCCGAAATTAACACCCGCCAAGCGCCAAATGCGGGTAGATTTTCCGTTTGGCGAGTAAATCTCAAAAGGCTATCCGCCCCCCTGGCGGGTGAATGTTCATACCAAAATAGTAATTTAATAAAATGTTTATTACAATTGCATTTTGTAATTTTATAAAATATCTAGCATGATGGCTACGGACATGACGGAGTTGTTGTGTTTGCGGGATGGGAATTGAAAGTGACATGGCGCACCTGAAGAACGAGCAGAGAGAGAGAGACAGCGAGAGAGAGAGAGAGCCCTGGTCGCGCGCCCGCACTCTTTCTCTTCGAAACCAGAACTATTTTTATAGGCACCACCACAAAAATATTATTTTAATGTGTGTAAATTGTGTAATATGTGTGTGTAAATAAAAGTAAGAATGGAAAATAATAGACCAGAAATATAATGCCAAAAATGTTTAAATATAGCCTATATAAATTAATGTATATGTGACACAAAAAGGCTGTTTATTATTTTGGCCGGTAAAAAATATGCTTGGCTGGTGGATTTTTTCATCTACCAGTCCCAGTGGCAGGTGAGCCAAAAAGTTAATTTCGGACCCTGTATGTAACATTACTCATCACTCATGTAATGTAATAATTAGTTTACTGTCATTGTGAGGGGACAAGAAAAATTAATCCTAATGTATACAATAAATACAGTTAAATGGAAAAGTGCTTTTCCTTATATTTCTTTCAGGGCCAGTAATAATATAGAAGGGGCCAGCAAAACTCTGATAGTGGAGATTTTTTTTAATGTTGAGCCCTGCTAATACAAATAAATAAAACATCTCCAATTAATTAGCGGAGCATTAGGCTAATTGAGTTTGCTATTAAATAAGAGATCTAGCGCTAAAATGTGTTGTTTTTGAACTCAAGCTGAGTTTTAGTTGCCGCTGCTATCAGTGTCATGTATCGCGGCTCACGCAGTCTTCACTCAGACGTGCGCTTCAATCTATCGCCCCTGTGGAGACTCTATTCATTCCGGTGAAATCACAAAATAAAATGCACACAAACGTGCACCCTGCTTGATATAGACTGTAACCACTGATGAACATTCAGTTTTGATGAGAGAAAAAAAAACTAGCTATACGAGTGCGGATTAGAACCCGTAACCTCTGACACGCTTGGCAAAAGATCTACCACTAGACCATTTAAGAACTTAAACAAAAATTGTGGATCGATGCATTTATTTACGGGTTGAGCAGAGAGTCTGCACAGTTTGACCAGCGGGCAGCGGCCGCACACCAGGCCGCCGGATGGTGTTGCTAAGAACTTGCAATGTATAACTATTATCAGACGAAACACTACCGGCCCACCTGGAAAAGTCCAGACTCTCCTGATTGCCACTCCAATTTTTTTTCCTGTGAAATGAATTTTAAACTCTGGCGGTAGCTAGCCTTGTAAACGGAAGAGTGCTTTCTCTGAATCTGATAGGCGGATACCTCATAGGCGTTGTTCTGGATGAGTGGGAGTGGCTTGTGGAGCTGTGCAATGTGGTGCATTGTGGGAGTTGTGGTTTTCAATACAAATGCGCCCTAAAGTTACTTAATGTCTTTACTCGGGAAAGAAGGCACCAAATTCAAATTTTTTGTTACATTTTGACTACATATATGACCCACTTTCAATAAAGATGAATGTTCCCATGGGTGAAATGCTCCTTTAACAAAAAACAACAGGCTAAAGAACAATTACACAAAGAACTTTCGACAAGGCTATTCATTAAAAATACCATACCATAAAATACAATACCATAGCAAAAACAACTAGCCTAACTAATATACATTTTAAGCAACTGAATGTATAGGCTACGATTGAAATAAAGTGTTAAGATATTCGGGTACAAAAACTGTAATCAAATGTAAAATATAGTTACACTTATTCAAAAAGACAGTCTATTTGTGATGGTCAATGTTGATATTGTGTTGGGGTGCCACAAATAAATCAATATAGAAGAAACACTGGGATTGTAGCAGTATACCGGTTTGGCGATATATCATGGTATGAACAAAACACGTATGATTATTACATCTATGGTATTGATAAAAACAAATCAGATGGATAATCTCACCTGCGCTTAAGCTACTTCCTTCCACTCGACTGCTTAGAATTTCAACTTGCTCCAACCACACACGTACAGCGGAGAAAATGCCAGACGAGGCTGTTATCTCTAATCTTTATCCCCAGTTGAAAAAGAAGTTAAAATTTGCAGTATGGGAATAATTTGCATATAGCAAATTGCAAAAGGAGGAAACGCATTAAACATGTTCACCGATATTCCAGAACACCATCCCTCCATGCAGATAAAGGTAAGTCCTGTTTATAACTTAAAGAACAAGTTCGGTATTTTACACTTAAAACCCTGTTTTAAGATCGTTTCTGATGAAATAGAATGATTAAGATTGATGCTGCTGGCCCGAGAATTTTCGATTTCTGTGGTAGCACCCCCCCACCTCGACAATAGAGCTGGACGATATGGCCAAATTTTATATCACTATATATTTCTTAATTCCGGTCGATACGATATAATTCCGATATCGATATGAACAATATAAAAGCCTCAGAAAAACTGCCAAGAACGCCCACAACAGATGTCTGTACATACAATCTTCTGAAAAACGAATTTGCCAAGTCTTTAAAACCTGCTGGAGTCTTTTGGTACTGCACGATAACAAACTACATGAATCAATAAAATAACCCATCATAACAAAAACATTCTCTTCTCAATACTTGCTACAAGACTATGAAAGCATATGGGTAGGAATATTCAATTTGAAATGTAATATGCAAAATGACAATGCAATATGTAAAATGGCAATGCATTTCTGTTTTTAAATTTACATTTCCCATTACATTTTTGCAACGTTTTGTGCAAAATTAAAATTCAGTTATATAATTGACATTTTGCCATTTAATACACTAGTTTTAATATGCCAATTGAATACATATTTTAACGTTTTATAAGTTGCAAAATTAAAATGTATTACAGATATGATTAGATATGTTTAACATGTTCAAGCAAAAACTATAGCAAAATATTAATTGAAATGTTATTTTTCTTAATTGCATTTACACTCACAGTTAAGACACTTGCGATTGCATTTTCATTAAATGTCCCGCAGTGAATGTAGCAAAATTCAATACACTGAAACTTGCCGCGTTGGAGATCAGCCTACTACAGCATACTGTGCTGAGCACTGGCAGCGTGTCTGTGGTGTACGTTATCATGAAAGTAGCCAATTGTGTTCTGCTCTTTCTGACGGCTGCGCGCCTAATGTCAGTTATATTGAAATATCGAAAATGTGTTTAAAAATCATATCACAGTTATCGAAAAAAAAAAAAAATCACAATGGTTTCATAGGTGCACTGGAACAATCCTTCCTAAAACGCATTAAACTTTAGTTTACAAAGACGTGAAACTCACCAAGTGGTCTGGGGTGTTCACTGATATGCTCACACAAAAATCGCTGCAAAAGATGCTTTCCAACAGGTTTTATCGTAGTTTTTGTCCAACTCCATTGACTTGTATTGGATGTTCTGTGAGGTACGGTATTACTCCGCCGCCGGAAAAGGAAATGGGGTTGTTTGTATCCTTTCTGTAGTTATGTAATCGCGGTATCGTAGGCTACGCTATTCATGCTCTCAACGGAAGAATGTGAGGCGTTTGGAAAAATAGGTCCACAGTTTTACAACGAATGGTAAAACACCTGTGGAAAGCATCCTTTGCTGGTGTGGTGTGGAGGGCTGGTGATGGCGCAGTGGATAAGACACATGCCTTTGGTGTGAGAGACCCGGGGTCGATTCCACTGTGAGACACCAATGTGTCCCTGAGCAAGATACTTAACCCCTAGTTGCTCCAGAGGCGTGCGACCTCTGACATATATAGCAATTGTAAGTCGCTTTGGATAAAAGCGTCAGCTAAATTAATAAATGTAAATGTAAATCCTTTGCAGCGATTTTTGTGTGAGCATATCAGTGAACACCCCAGAGCACTCGGTGAGTTTCACGTCTTTGTAAACTAAAGTTTAATGCGATTTATGAATGATTGTTCCAGTGCCCCTATGAAACCATTGTATAGGTTGGGGGGTGCTACCACAGAAACTGAAAATTCTCGGGCCAGCAGCATTTGTCCAAATTTCAATCTTAACCGTTCTATTTCATCAGAAACGAACTTAAAACAGGGCTTTAAGTTTAAAACACCGAACTTGTCCTTTAAGGCCGTATGATTTCCGTGATGCAAAGGTGAATAAAAGCCACATATAAATGATATATATGTGAATATACAAAATTCGGCCCAACATTTTGTGTTTGTATATTAATATGACTAATAATAATTATGATGATTATTATTATTGTTAAATAAAATTAGTTAACAAAATAGTAAATATTTCTACTCCTGCACACTGGAGAAAAGCATATGAATTATCATATAAATTTCTTTAAAGAGAAGTATTTTACCTATTTTTTAGGCCTACCCAAGACAGGATGGAGTGAGCATTAGTGAGCAATAAACACACTTCTGTTTCATTCATACTGGAGGTCAGAGGGTGCCCTCGAGCAGAAATTTGCCTCAGGCTATGTTTACACGGAAACGATCTGAAGAGAAAACGCAAAAGTGGCGTTGCGTTATCACTTTTTATTTTGCGTTTAGACGAGCGTTATGGGGGTAAAATCTGCATGCATATGTTGACCCAAAAATGTGTGAAATTCGATGTAGTATGCACTCCAGGTGGCTAGGTGGCAATGTGAAATACTGCCACACAACAACACCAAGTCCGTGCGCCTGCGTACAACCTTCCTTCTACTTCTCTCCCTAGTAGCGCGAAATCAAAACATGGCGAAGCGAACAGCAAAAAGACTCTTGTACGTTTATCAGAGCTGCTAGGGCAACTTGAAGGTCCGACGTATGGAAATAATCCGACATATTGGTTGTTATTTTCCTGTACTGGCGCATGCCTGTGACGTAAACACGTACGCGACGAGAGCCACAGTGAGAAGATTTGCGTTTTTGGCCTTTAGGGGAACATGACGGTGAAGCGTTTTTAAGATTTCCACTCTGGAGGGTGGTTTCACTTTTTTGCGTTTTTAAGCCCCAAAAACACCGTCGCCGTGTAAACGAAAGGCACATCTGGTAAAATATTTTTACATCTTCGCCCGCGAGCGTTCTCGTGTAAACAGGGCCTCAGAGAAGTGATATAATGACGTTTTCAGGAAATCCATAATGTGAAGCTAACGCTGTAGCTGAATAAAAAGAAGATAGAAACGCTTTTGACTGATTAAACATGAAGAACATAAATGCATGACTGCGACAATATATTGTGTACCTGAGTTCAAGTCACCTTGGGTATTTTCAGAATGATGAAGTATATTTATAATTTAATGCTAATTGACATAGCCTTTATCACTGTATAGAATACTGTAAAATAATATATTGTGTGCCTGATTCTGTGATAAGAAGCCACATCAGCTCACAAAAGGACATTTGCAAAAAGACTGCAATATAATCTGCTTGTTCTGCGGGTCTCTTTGTGATTGAGCTGTGCCGTTTCGTCTACTACATACTCAAGTGTGCGTCGCGCTCATGGTGTTTTCAGCTTTTCTGCCGTGAGCATTTCGTCATTTTATTTGAGTAAAAACCATTCTCAAAATACAATCTGAAACCAAAAGGTCTTCATTACAACTCGTCAAAATAAGAGTTCGGTTTAATTTGAAGAATTTATGACGGAAATATATTACTATTGAACAAAAGAATGTAGGCTACTTATTAAAATAATAACTAATACAATTTGTTTAAGCATTATTTAAGGAATATCATTTTCTGTCCGTGTTTTAATGTAGTAAATCTCTATTGTGCAGCACTTTGATAAAAATAAGGTGTTAATCTAATCCATTAATCAATTATTACATTTAATTAATAAACATGTTTTTATTATTGAATCATTTGGTTATTGAATTTTGAATAAACAAAAATAAATGGTAATAAGTCATAATAAAGCATATGTTCAAATAAAAACTGTTTTCAATTATTTGACGGTCATTTTAACTGATGATGATGATAATAATTGACTGTTTAATACTGTGAAACCGTAAAACCCTGATTGAGACAGTTATCATACCTTGAAAATATCATACCTTTACAACCCTACTCTCAAATATAGGCCACATGTTCCAAGTGCAGTATAGGCCTACTTTTGTGGGACATAAGTTTGTCAAAAGTTTGTCAACATTTATTTGATTTATTTGATAATATTGTGAAATATGAATACAGTTTAAATAACTGTTTTCTATTTTAATATATTTTAATATGATTAAATGATTCCTGTAATGGGAAAACTGAATTTTCAGCTGACGTTACTCCAGTCTTCAGTGTCACAAGTGCCGTCTTCAGTGCTGATTTATCAACGTTGAAAACAGCTTAATTTTTTTGTGGAAACCATAACAGTATATTAATTTCTTTAAAAAAAATCTTACTGACCCCTAACTTTTTAACGATTGTGTAACTTCTAAAGTCTATGTCTGCTTAATGTATTTTATGTATTCTACATTGTTACATTTATCATGTTTAACATGTGGCAATGTTAAAGTGCAGTTTCATGGACATTTTGTCCACCACCAAACAACATAGCCTAAATGCTATAGTGGTTTGAACCACTGTTCTGAACTCAAGGTTTTTTGCTATGTATTTGTGAAGTTTATGCACTTGAAGTCACACGTTTAACCTTGTGTGTTACGGTAGTCTCGCCCTTATGTAAAACACTACACCTTGAACTGAAGAGTCATGAAGGTGAGAATAATTAGTGTGAGACTTTGTATTATGTTCACTCGGTCTGGCAACCAAATCTTTTGACCTCTATTATGTGATCTTTATTACTGGGTTAATTGTTAACTAGAGCAATAGCTGCAGTATTTCAAGATGTAAGTAAGTCTATTTGTTGCTCACCCCTTTCAAGACAAGTGTGAGTTCAGACTAGAGATGTGCATAATCCACATCTTCATAATAGTCTAGTCAGTGGTTTATCCTAACGACTAATTGGTTTATGGTCAAATACACAAGACACGATGATAACTTGAGGCAATGTCTTACATTGATAATGTTGTATAACGCTGATACTAACGTTATTTGAATAATAGTAATAATTTTATAAATAATAAGTTATACAATTAATAATGTCATGACACCAAATTGTTGCTTGGCTGTTGAGATGAGGTTTTAAAGAGGATGAATTTGGGGACACCTGTTCTCAGAGAAGATTTTAGCATGACAGTAGGGGTGTGCGATTATTAACAAAAAATACCTCTTTATTTTTGTTAATAACGATGATTTGACAATATTTTGCTGAATGTTTTGTGCTGGTACCTTGACTGGATAAGGCCTGTCATGGACTGCTGACTCAAAGGTTTTTTCTTATTTCTTAAGGGGTGATATTTGCCATCTTAAATTGATTTCCAGGGCTTTTAACCTAGTGCCAATTTTAACCTTGTCAAATTGTGCATTGTCATTTTTACATTTAATCAAATGTAATTAGAATAATAAGACACTATAGGATTTTATCAACCAAATGATCACAATGTTAAAACCCTTCTTTAAAACAAAAATTGCAATATAATTGCAGATAGTTAATTACATATTACACTATACACCTTTTTAATGATGGGGTCTCTAAATGAAAGCCCAGACCCTAAAAAATAAGAAAGAAAACTAGATAAACCAAACCAGTCAAACTCATTCACAAACCTTTCCTGACCCATTCCTAGACCTTTGAAATTGGAGTACATATTTTATCACGACTAGCTAGTAATGTTGGAAAGATTTGTAAGAAATGCAAACCTCTAACCTGTCAGATCTGCCTCTTTTATTTACTTCTATTTCATGTCCTGACAAAATGACCTTATCCCTACAAATATAAAGAGTCGTGCAGCCTGTTGCCCTGATAAGAATGTGTGACATGGTATAGTTCTCTGTGTCCATGTGTGTGAGACTACATTGTGGTCAGCTGCAGACAGTGCTGTGTAATACAGTGCAGTAAGTCTCTGGGGCCTCCAGACAGGATGAAGATGTGATTTTAGCCTCCCTCAGCAGCCTGGCCGGCTCCCACGCGCCTCGTCTGGATTTAGGTTACTGAACTGCACCCAGGGGTCACACAGCCACCTCCCCCAGGTTACTGCCGGACACACATATTGCAGTAGGACACGTTCTTTCAGCTGTTGTAAAGAAGAAACACTAAATGCAGGGATTATTTTAGCCTGTCAGTCTTTAAGACTGTACTTTTCAATATAATGTTTCTCATGCTGTGACGTGGCGAATAAGTAGGCCAGTGCAATATAAGGCTTTTTTTTCTTTTCACTGGTAGGAGAAATCCTCTCAGCTCTTGTCTCTGCGCGGTGGAGATTCTTGGATGACAATTGACCTGTTTCGTTTCAACCTTGATTCCTGCCGGTCCTCACTGTGTGAGTTGAGTGCTCTGGAACCAATTAGCTTTCTCATTGCAGACCAGACCCGGTTTGAAGATTGTTTTAAAGCACAATAATCATCGCGTGTTGTATTTGAGTACTTCTGGTGGTGTCAGACAAGCTGTCAAGTGCGCAGACAGGCGAACATCTGTCGGCATTGTTGCCATAAGGTTGCAGTCTCTTTGGTGTTGGCTCAGAGCTGTGATTAATGCACCACACACAAAATTCAGGATGTCCTCCTCCTCCAGTCACTGACACTCCTGACTGAGTGCATTTCTCTCATTCCTCTGTATTGTGCTTTAAACCACTCCATTCCCCCAAGGTATGACTCCGGTTTCCCTTCCTTTCTGTTGCCGGTGACTCAGTGATGGGGAAGTCTGTCTGCCTGTCCCCATCTTTGTGCTTCTTCCCAGGGGAGCTTGGCAGATCCAAAGTGGAAGTCAGAGTGGCTGACCTACTGTATTTTTGCCCAAGGAAATGCCTGGTCTCTTCATGCACATTCCAGTTTACCCTCTTGACTGACAACTTTGCAATTTGTATGAGGTTGGATGGGGATATATATTTAAAGGCCTCTGGCATTCTGATCGACCTAACAAAATGGCTTCCCACAGTTTAATCTTCAGCACAGAGAGAGGATTTGGCTGTGGAAAGTGGGAGAAAGAGAAACAAAGAACCAGGAAGGAGGGTGGAGGATATCTCCGGAAAAGCTCATGGATATTTTATTCGTGCTGGGGGCCCAACGTCTTGTGTTTCAGCCCTGCATATGGTAGGGCTTTGCATGAGTGTGTGCACCACAGTCTTTCTCATATCCCTCCAGCCCTAACGCCACTGTAACTCAAACCTAAGCTGTGAATGGGAGTGTCACCTCTGATTCTGGCAGGAAATGAGTTGAGTAGGCCACATTCTTCAACCCCTGGCTGGTTCTTCATTTGAAAATTAGTCTGGTTCATAACTCAATTACACTGATGGCTTGTGTAGTTTGTATTGTCTGCACTAGGACTGAGCGATTAATAGTGAAATTGTAATCGTAAATTGGCTTAGTGCGATATATTTACATTCATCTGCTGTGTTGCAGAGTGAAGTGCAGCATTGTGCATACAGACGTGCAGCTCATGATAAGTGTTTTTGTCTAAAGCTTGGTTTGTTTTAACCCCTTAGCTGTCATCCCCCTTTTGATAATTGACATTAAAATGCAGTATACAAACCTAAATGGTTGTAATTCAAGAATGCTTTGGAATATAGACCTAAGTTTGGTCTTGTTTTAAAGAAAACAATCGGCAGATTATTACTGAAGCGAAAGCACTTCAAAAAATTAAAGTATGAAAAAGTTATGGAAGTTAAAATTTACAGTAAATCAAATATACTTTATTAATATATTTTTTTTAATATAAAATAAATATTTTACAAAATATTTTTTACTATAAAATTACTATAAAATGAAAGCTATATATCTAACCAAGTTGTGTTCCAAATTTAAAGTTGATATCACAAAAATTGAAGTTCCCATGAGATTTTGTTTAGGCGTTATACCAAAAATAGCCACCGGGTGCCTTTGCATTCCATTGAATTTAATTGTATGCATTCTGCCATAACAAATTAATACATTTCTATCCAAATATCACTTCTGTCACTAAATATGGAACCTTGAGACTCAGACCTTTCAGACAATATGTGTTTTGTCAAGATTAGAACATTTTTGATAATAAATTATGAAAGATGATGCCCAAAAGGGGAGGGGCCTAATAAAAAAATACCGTTTCTATGGTAACGCAACGTCCAATTTCAAAACGGTTTTTACAGGATGAATTCTGAGTTCGTAAGCTTTCAAATGATACCTAATTTATGATAACTACTAAAATATGTGATATAATAATAATAAAAAATTCTATATATATATATAATATATAATATACTTTTTAGAGGACTTTTTACTTTACTTTTTAAAATATAATTTTATCTTTTTTTATTGACAAATACTAGATTATGTTTTATTATGAACTTTTAGCATTAAAAAAACCAAAGTTTCAGTTATTAAAAGTGTGTACGTCGACTTTTTGTGACAAAGGTCAGAAACTCCTGTAATGACGTCGATTTTTTGAGGTGCACTCTTGTCATAAATTCATATATTGCTGTTCATACAAAATTTGTAAGAAAAAAACAGCGCTAAAATATCTATTCAGGAGTCTTAGACCATTCCAACGATATATAGTTTGTCATGATTAAATTAGGATTTAATAGTAATATTTTGAAGTAAATTTCGGTTGCCCGTATACGGGCAAGTGACAGTTAAGGTAGTCACAAAATGGAAAAAAATCTTATTTTCTTATATTGTTATGGAATATTGTGGTTTTTTTTATTATAAATAATTTATCCATGCACTTATTTTTTTAAATTCATGTGCCCTTGTAATATTGAATCAAAATAACTCCTCTCACAATTTTTTCAGAAAAGAAATCACAATTCGTCAGTACAAAAAATGTGCATGATTAGAATGAAAAGGATTTCATCTCCTTACATCAAGTTCACTATATAGTGCTTCAGTAATCTGTTGTTTTATGTAAAGTCTAGTTTGAATTCTTTTTTGTTCAAAGACTGAGCTGAACTTTTTCCAAGTCTTTTTCAGCCCACGTTAAATTGAGAAGGAGATAACACTTCCTCTCTTCTCGCTGTGCACCTGCCTTAAATTCTCCACCCTTTACTCATATTGAAGAAATACAGAGATAAATAACCATTGGTTCATATTCTGGTGAGTTAAACCATTGCATGTCAGCTTTACGGTGCCCCCCTCCCCACCCCCAAGCTTTAACCTCATATGTCAGCAAACTACTTGCCTTGCAAACAGCTGCAGAACCCGCCAGAGACTCATTCCCATCTACTGAGTAATGTTCCTTTGGTTGCACACGTGTTCTTTTGCTAATTAACTATGTGAACTGTCTAACGGCTTGTGAACTAGCTCCGCCATTACGTCAGGTAAAGCAGTGCTTTTATATTAAAGTCAGGAAATAAGTCATCACATCACATACTACATCAGCTGTCCTAATACAAGGTATTGAGGATACTCTGTCTGCACTGACTAGCAGAGATGATGAACTGTCTGGTTTTGAGTTGGGGTTTTAAAATGGCAACTCCGTACCAGATTTGTTTGTCATGCACAATTGAATTTCGATGGCTTCATGCTCTTGCTAGTCAATAATTCACTTTAGAAACTTGCAGTCAGCTCCTCTGACCATGTCCTTATTACAAGCAAACTGTATTTAATGCAGTCTGGCTATTTTTTTCTTTTTCTTTGTGTATTTTTTGTTTTTGAGGATACATTTCACACAGCCTGCCCTCTGCCTAATTTGGCTACCAAGCGTCTATCAACGGATCTCTAATATATCCACTGATAGACGGATCTGCTGATCGATGCCTGCTTTCAAATGCTCCCGTGTGTATCTGCGTAAGGGCTCTTCGAAGACACCATGTTTTTGAAGCGTTGATCAATGTAGCCAATCATAGACATAAATGTTGAGCTTGTTTACACAACGGCCAATCAGAGGTGCATAAGGTGCAGAGGTGCATAAGGGCTTAATGAAAGTGCATGGGCAGTTCTGTTTGTACAGCCCCGGGCAGTTCTCCACGCTTAGCACTGGGCAAATAACACCCTCCTAACTCACCGCTTTTACGTGTGCAGCGGGGTTGTTTGTCAGTTTGTGCAGCTGGGCTGCAGTAATTCTGAATTGTTGTGCATGTTTGTGCTGCCAGTCACTCATCCTATGATTAGGCAGCAGTTAGAGCAACAGGGAAAATCCTCTTTAAAGGACCAACTCCAGTGTGTACCGTTCATGAGCTTCATTTTACGGAAGCTCTGCCAGTGTTTGAGAATGGCACTCATGTGTTTCCCTGTTAGTAATTGTCATGTGATCTGTCATACAGTGTCATTTTGAGGTTTTTAGCACAGTGGATTGTTTTCACGATTTTAAAATCATTGCTGCCCTGGCTGGTTATTGTTCATTTTAACCTCTAATATTATGTTATGTACCAAATGAGAGGGTTCCCTGTATAGTTTACAGCATTATTTGGGAGTTTTTTCTTTTCTTTAAGGAAATTAAACTATCGGTATCGGCATATACCATTCTGAATAATCAGAATAATCTTAATCGGTATCAGTGGAGAAATTTACTATCAGTGCATCTCTTGTGCATGTTCTCGCTCATTATTTTCTTTAATCAGTGACTGATTAATAGTTGCCACCTAAAACTTTGTATTTTCAAAAATGACTAGCCAGTGTGTTGCGTGAACTCATGTACACTCATCTTCTAAAATATGACAAAATTTGGGGAAAATAAAATGGGATTTGGGAAAAAATAAAACAGATTTCACAGGGCCCTATGCTGAAATGTTAAAAGGCTGAATACATTTTAAAACATCTTTATCCATTTCAAATATATTATAATGATAGAAATCATTCATTTAAAATTGTAATACTTTTTGGTCAAATAAATGCAGCCTTGGCGAGTGACTTTTACAAACATTTGCTGACGCCTGAACGGTAAGTAAATAGGATAAATGGGGACCTATTGATTTGGACTTTCTTTTTTTGAAAGCAGTCAAAAAACTGGCTAAAAGACTTTGGTTACATTTGACATTTGCTCTCAATAATTAATGGAAAAAATATCCATCTGCTGGGCTGAACCCATAAAATCCTGTCATGTGAAGTAATTGCTTTAAATGGTGGGGATGTTACAGCCCTGACTGCCTGTGATAAAAGTTGTGTCTGACAGCAAAGTTTCTGCCTCCGTTCCTCCTTTGTTTCCATGGCTACAGATGTGGAAAGCTCCTAAAGGGAAGCTAGGGTGGTGAAGCTTTGAAATATCTGCAGCATGTATATTTGATTACTCTGTGACTGCTGTAGCTCAAGCTCTGCCACTCCTAAGGGATCTGCATCAGCTCCGTCATACCTGCGGACTTTGATCTGAGCCTCTTATGCAGCGCGGCACCTCCACTTGGGTTATTGGTTGCCACAGTAACCGTTATTGGGAGGTGATGGACAGCCTGGAGGCTGAAGACGTGATGGACTATGGAACCACCCTCCCCCACTCTCTCCATCTCTCCCTGTGAATGCCTAGATGAATTTCACAGCTAATGAGGTAGTGCCCTCCCCAAGTCATGGAGCTGTGTGTGGATGCTAACAGAGGTATGCCGTTTGGCTCTTCTGTCCACAGCGATGAATTTCCAGCTCTCTGACCTTTTGAAGGTCCTGTCCTCTTGGCTCATTATTAGGGCATAAACTATACCAAGCATTAGGGCAGCATGAAACCTCAGCGTAGACCAATTAGTGGCTGAGCTTGCATGACTCCTGTTCTGTTGGAACTGGCTGCATTTCCTCCTTTTCAGCCCGTTTCTTCACCGCTGTATTGTCAGTTGGATTTCAATAAAGAAACTTCTGCAATGACATCGAGAATACATAAAAAATAAAGGAAGCAAGTTTTTGCTGTCTTTACTTTGCTTCTTTTTTTTTCCTGGGATCCCGATTTTAACAGAAACACTGGCAAGCTTTTCTTTGATGTGCGAACTGGGATTGAGGAAAGTTACTTCTGTTGTCATCAGCAGGATCCAGTCATAAATGTTTTGTGCTTCACATGCAGTGTTTTTTTCATTTTCACTTTATAGTACTTAAAGGGATAGTAAACCCAAAAAGTACTCATCATTCATTGGTGTCATTTCAAAACAGATTGATTTTCATTCTTCTGCAGAACTCAAAAGGAGATATTTCAGCTGTTTTGTCCATACACTGAAAGTATACTTTTGTTGTGTGTGGACATGGGCATTTTCCAAAATATCTCTATTTTTGTTCTGCAGAAAATGACAAATCTCATTTTTGACTGAACTGTCCTTTAACTGTTCGCCTATGTAATTACACCAACATTATTGCACAATGCAATATAAGCGATTGCACTTAAAAGGTTTTTCAGCACTGTAGCACAGCTGTCAGATAAATGTTTTTAGGGAATCGTGTAAAGCGATGAAAGGGATAGTTTGCAACCAGTCTAATGTTTTAGCGTTCATAAATTGGACCAAGTTGTTTGCAATGTCATGTGTTGAGCAGCAGCATTCATTTGTACTGTTCCTGTTCTGACAGCACGCACAAATTAGTCATGGGAGGAAAAAAAAACTCTTTAGAGGTAGAACACAGCCTTACTCTGTCCAGCAACACATTCAAATCACACAATACAGAATCAACCACTGTCAAGCTGCACTGCATATGATTCCTCGCTGTTTCCTGTTGTGCTGTTACTGTAGTGCTGTATTGGCTTTTACACTCTGCTACTACCACTTTGCACTGATATTCTCATTTTTCTTGTCTAAAATGATGCAGGTCATTGGTTTCCTATTACTTTGTCCTTCGTGTACACTGTGCATTTTTGATAAGATGAATATTGCTGACCACACCTGCTCCCTCTCACACCATGGCGTGTCAAACTTGAGCTGACACCAAACTTCTTCACAAATGCTGCTTCTCTCAAGTGTGCCAAATCCCATTGAAAAAAAGCATAAAATCACATTTCAGCCTTAAACAGAATGACCTTTGATATTTTCACATTAGGTGAAGCCTAGCGAAGAAAAAAAACGAACTTTCAGGCAGACGCTTAAGCTTTACATATCCAGGGAAAAGCTGTGGATTTGGGGTGCTGACTAACAGCGTTGAGAGGAAGTCTGTCCGATTTATTCTGTGCAGGTTTTGCTGGGACGGCCCCAGTAATCCCTCTAGGGGTACTAGAGGAAAGGGATCCTGATCATGTCAGTTAGTTAGTGGAATGAGGCCCAGCTTTCTCTCTAAAGCCGTCTCTTCAGATAAAGGCTGTTTTCAGAGCAGATTTACACACATCAGATTTTAAAATATTTATTTTCCAGATTCATACATAACAGAGCAAGTGGTGCATCTGTTGATATATCTAACTAATTTGATGTTTTTTTTTCTTTCTTTCAGTATTATGTGCCAAGAATCTGGCAAAGAAAGACTTCTTCCGTAAGTAAAACTCATTTCACCTCCTTATTCATTATTTTCATCCTTTGTGTACCTAAAAAATGTTCACACCAAAATTAAAATGTTTCCTTTTACTGTCCCTCATTCACTGAAGACCTTCATGGCTACACAAAAGGAAAGATTTTGAATAATATGCTGGGTGCTCTTTTCCATGTTATTACAATAAATTGGGCTTTTTTCAGTCTTTAAAAATGCACAGAAATGCTTCTCTGAAGAAGTCCATGAGAATTGACTACTACATTCTTAGTTTTCGGAAGGCAATCGATAACTTTGTAAGAGAGAGTTACTGCTGTGAATTGGATCAATCATTTCATTGAAAATTTCAGTCCCGAAGAACAATTCAGTTCGCAAATAGGACATCACTACTTCTCTCTTGAACTTTCATAAATGTGCCAAGGAGAGTTTGAGTGGATCATCATCAGTGAATAATAACTTAAATTTGGTCTGTTTCTCAAACAGTTGTTACATTATTTCAGAAGACTTCAAATGTTGAGCATGCATTGTAACCGCTTCACTTCAGTAATGCATTCAGTTGCTTTTATTTTGACAGCTCCTGCCCTTATTCACTTTCTGTTTCACTTTCAATTTAAATGTACATTTATATTGAAAAGAGTAGCCAGGTTATTCTTCAAATTGACCTTTTTTGTTTCACATAAAGTCACAGGAGTTTGGAATGTTATGTATGTGACTAAATTTTGGGTGAACTTTTACTCTACTTTAAATCCTTCGCATTCGCAGAAATGGCTGTATAGGAACTGTTTCTGATTCTGTAGCTCTGGAACATTAGAGCTTCTCTGGTCTGAGTTGTTCAGAGCCGCCCACTGGCTGCTTTTATCACTGGGGGAATTCACATCCTCATTCAGTGGCTCCTCATCAGATTCCACCCACTACAGCATGAGCACACTTCACTGTTCTGGAGCTTGGGCTCTCGATCCCAGCTGTTCTGACTGACAGGCTTGTTTGCCCCACTGGCCTCGTCAGTGTGTGTCCCACATATTATTCAAATGTCTGGCGTGCGTCATTCATAGATCGTGTTTCTGTGCCATGGCCATTATGCTTCTCGTATAACAAAAGGCCACATGACAATGTATGACGAAGACAGGCAAAACAAGGCCAAATGTCCCTGGTAATTATACAGTGAATTATTAGTATTTATGTTTTACAACAGATGCAGCATGTTTTTTTCAGTAGTCTTTTTCTCCCCACTCAAATAATTTCAGTTAAAAGACTCTTCATATTATCACGCCACCAAATGAACGGTTCACAGAGCATGTGCCTTTCAATAACACTTAGCAAAACACATTGCCAAGTCTATAACTAAGCAACACAATACAGGACTAAAAATGATCATAAATATGACATGAAAATAAACATTCACAACAGTAATTTAAATAGTCTTGTGAAGCGCTTTGAGATGCTACTTTTAAAGGCGCTATAGAAAATAAAGTTTATTATTATTAAATAATTGCAGTTGGAGACAAACTGGATAATGACTGTTGATATGTGCTTTTAGCAGATTTCATCTAACCGATGATGTCATATCTAACCGATGATGTCATATTTGCGATGAGATAACTCTTTTGAGCTGGTTGTTTTAATAAATCAGTCAAGCAACTTCACGAATGAGTCTCATACTAAGTTTTTAGTTTGAATAATCTAACATCTGACTAAGAAAAATATGTAATCATGTAACCAAAATACTGTTGGTTATTGTTTAGCATGTACACTAACATAACTGTTCAGTGTTCACCTATGCCAATTGTAAGTTGTCATCTGTTTTAATGGAGAACTTTGCTTGGGTGTGGTCAGTCAGTGACCTGTTGGAACCATAAAGCAAAATTTAACTGTAGTTTTTAAGTCAGGCCAAAATACTCTCAAGGCTGGAATACACTACATGACTTTTGCCCAAATTGCCGAAAGTCAACTGCTAGCTCCCAATAGTCGTTTTGCAGATATTGGCCAGTCGGAGTTGACAGATTTTTACAGAAAGTTGTATAGTGTATGATAGACAAATTTACTTTACACTTGTATACTTTTTTTTGCTGCAGACTATGAATACACCCAGTCACACATATTTGATATTTTGAGCTGATTTTAGAACACATTCATTTAATTTGCCACACATCTCCTAACAACGAGGTGCGTGCTTCTGCGTGAGTTGTTGATTTAAAAGTATGGTGGTACTTGATGCTCAGTTGTTTAGTGTATAATGCCTAGTTTCTTTTTCTGAAAACATTTACAATCAGAAAATGTATAATGCCTAGTGTTTTCACCAAAGAAATCACGTAGTATATTCCAGTCTTTACAGAACAGTGATATAAATGTGGCATGGATACAGTCAGAATCACTGGAGTGACAGCATCAAGGAGGAACACAATTTTATACTAAACAATCTTAGTTTATATAACTTAGCTGAAAACATTTTTAATATTATGCTTCATCTATAATTACCTAATGGCTTATGGATACCTAATGTTTAGAGAGTTGGACTTGTAATCCGAAGTTCGCTGTTTCGAGTCTCAGTACTGGCAGGAAATGTCGGTGGAGAGTAAATGTACAGCGCTCTCTACGACCCTTGTGCCCCTAATTGCTCCCCGGGCGCCCCAGCAAAAATGGCTGCCCACTGCATCCGGTTCACAAGTTCACTGTGCGTGTGTTCAGTACTCATTGGTATGTGTGTGTGCACTTGGATGGGTGAAATGCAGAGCATAAATTCAGAGTATACGAAACCATACTTGGCTACACGTCACGTCACCTTTTTGGTCTAGTGCTCTGGAGAAGAAAAAAAATTCCAAATATTAGCAGTCTATCTCAATTCTTGGAGCTGTCATTGTGGAAGCTGCTTAGCTGTCCAGATTGTACATATTCTTTCAGAGGGCAGAGTGAGGACAGTGTGTGACTGCCAAGTTTGTCCTCTGTTGTTTATTTGTATTCCTGCCACACTGTCGTTCTGCTGTAGGGTTGCCTGATCCTTTCGCCAAAGTGGTGGTGGATGGCTCGGGTCAATGCCACTCTACAGACACGGTCAAAAGCACATTGGACCCCAAGTGGAATCAGCACTACGACTTGTGAGCAAATTTCCTTACTAACGGCAAAAAAATTACGTATTAGTGGTATTCATGATGTTGTGCAGTTTCAGTCATTTAGTTAATCTTTAAAATAATGTTAGCGAGTTATTTGAAACAGAAGTTCACTGGAGGAACTTGCTAAATTGAGTTTTTCCACAGGTATATTGGGAAGACAGACTCGATCACCATTAGTGTATGGAACCATAAGAAGATCCATAAGAAGCAGGGGGCGGGTTTCTTAGGCTGCGTGCGGCTCCTTTCCAACGCCATCAGCAGACTAAAAGACACAGGCTGTGAGTGTGACACTTATTATAGTCAGCCATAATCCCTTTATTGTCCCTTATCACAGTTGTTAATTGTTTCTCTGCAGTCTATAAAATTTGGTAACCTCATACATCAAAATTTTGATTACCCCATATTATCTGTCTCACCATTAGACCAGCGTTTAGACTTGTGCAAGTTAAACCCATCTGACAGTGATGCCGTCCGTGGACAAATCGTTGGTATGTATTGAGTGCAGGTTGAACTTTTCATTTGCAATGGCTCCAAAATGTATTTAGCAACTTCAGCAACACTTTTAAATGGACGCATTTGCACTGGATAAGAAAATATCAAACCAAGTGTTAATTTTGAATAAAGATAACACAAGAAGTCAAAATATTTAAGATGACATTTACCTCATAAAAGTGTAATTCTGAAAAAAGCACTAGCATTATTTTTTTGCAGATGCCACTTAGTTTGATATTTTGTATTTAATATAATGAAAATTCATACTTTTTTATATGGTTTAAATTTCCAAATACTTTGTGACCACTGTGTAAAATTGAATATAAATTCTCAAACGAAAAAATTGTTCATCACTAAATCAGTATTTTCTGCTAAACGAAGAGCCACAATGTGAAGACTTTTCTTAACCGTTTTCTTCACTTTTGTAGTGAGCCTGCAAACCAGAGACAGAATTGGCAGTGGAGGGCCTGTGGTCGACTGTAGAGGACTAGTAGAGAATGAAGGGTGAGTCGTCTGCTGTCCTGAAGATGCACATTTATTTAGTACTGGAACTGACCGCCTACCTGCCCAGATAGAAAGCACTTTATTTGAGATTCCTAAAGACCAGTTAGTTTCACAGGTCATCACTGTTTAATCATCAATACTTAGTCAGTACATTTGGCCCAGTCTGGAAAAATAATATTGGGCTGAACTTTCTTTTGTGTAAGATGATTATGATATTACCTATCCACACCTATGTGGCCTGTGTTAAATCAGCTGAAAAGTAATTTCGGAAATGTTACATGAAAGTTATTACATGTCATGATAGATTATGAAATTACTTATTTGTGTAGGATAGGTCCTAAGACGGTTGATAAGATATAAGGGACAGTTTTATGTTGTCCTGAATGTTTATTCTGTGTGCTGATGTAGCTGTGTTTTCACATCTGATCTGTATATGTTTCAGGCCAGTTTTTGAGGATTCGGGGCCCGGACGGCCTCTTAGCTGCTTCATGGAGGAGCCCATGCCATACACAGATCCCACAGGGGCCGCTGGCGGAGGAAACTGCCGTGCACTCGAGTCACCCAATCAGGAGCAACGACTCCAAGCACAACGGATCAGAAACCAAGATTCCCGAGGGCATGCACACACACCTCAAAACAGACCACACGGACACCAGTCTCCTGATCTCCCTGAGGGCTACGGTAAGTGTGTGCATATTAGCAATGAGTCAGCATTGTAGAGTTAATGAAGTTTACCTATATATATGTTTTTTTAATCAAATTGTTTTAGTTCTTTATTTTTAGTGCTGATGCTTATTGATACACTTCAAATCGCCTGGTGTGAGCAATTTTCATGTCATTATGTTTAATCTGCAAGTCACTGTTCTTTTTTTAAGCGACAGTTTTGCAATAAAAGATTTATATATAAATATTTCACAAAAATATGCAGTTTTGCTCTTCTCAGTGTGTATACATGATCTCTTACCCTCAGTCCTGCTGAAGTCCACTGAGACTAATACAGCTTAGTGCTCTGGGTAGAGGCTACTGAAGTGCAGTGAACCGCAGAGACCGAGCTCTGAAAGAAGTCTATTCTATGTGGCGCTGCTTTAGTTGAGCCTTGTGGCTATTGCGGGCCGCAATATACAGGTGGATTGGCTGTGGTAAAGCCTCTCATTGGAGTGTAACCGTGCCTGACCCTGCTGGTGTTGTGGTCGAGTCTTCTGCCGTGACCAGTGTACGGCGCCAGTGTAATTAAATCTCAGACTAGACATGCCACACTAGCTGTGTGCAGTCTGAGAACTGGATGCTCAGCGTCCCATTGCAATAGCCCTGGCGCTCATTCAGGTTATGTGTAAACCTCTGTCTGAGTAAGCTGTTGCTCATTCACTCTTGACATGCGTCTCTTCTCTTTTCTAATTCAGAGCAAAGGACCACTGTGCAGGGCCAGGTCTATTTTCTGCACACACAGACTGGCGTGAGCACCTGGCATGATCCCAGAATACCCCGGTAGGTTTAATCACCACCCGCCTTTGCTGAAATAACGATTGCCCCTGTTTGATTTTTCCTCACTGCTATTGTGATATTGCTCTAATCATAGCTCTTTAATGTCCACAATCAGCTAAATTAATAATCAGCAATCTCACTTAATAGCTGCTACTGTTGACATTGCGAAGCTTAATAATTTGCTCGTCATCTTAATAAGGATTTCAGGAGCATCAGGAAAGAGACTTGAGAAGCAGGCCTGTTAGTGATTGGATCAACACAGGGTGGGAAATCAACACAATAATAATATGTTTGTTTTTTTTATAGCACCTTTCAAGAACCCAAGGTCGCTTCACAAAATAATACAATCAGTTGACAGACAAAGAGACAATCGATCTGCTTATTATAACAATTAAACAAGCAGAAAAGCAGATAGAAGCAACCAATATGAGAATCCAAGACAACATAAATTTCGATAACGTAACATAAAATAATAATAATAATAAACATTGCCAACACAAGTCACTAGTCCTTCAAAGGTGCTTATTGGTCAGTGGCAGGCTATTTTAACTTATCAGTCACTGTAGCTTGTGACCACAAATGAGCCTTTTTTTAGATTGGCCCAACAACATACTTGTATATTCAACATACACGTGTGATGTTTTGAAAATTTCTTACTGTATTTCAAGTTATACAGGGATTCTCAGCTTCAATGTCTGACCAAACTTGAAAAAGCCTTTAATCAATTGTAGAGGGTGCATGGAAAAACTCAAACATCTGATTCTTGATCACTGATGAAATTTATTGAAGATCTTCCAGACAAGAAGTTGATCTTCTTAATTAATTTTCTTAAATTCAGTTCTAATTCATATGTTTAGCTGAAGAAGTAGTGTATCATAAAGTTGATGGATACATTGTGGCGTTTCCCAGCTGTCCTTAAACGAACTCCGCATACAGATTTTAGCATCTTTCTCCTTTGGTTTTATAACCAGTATCACTAACTTGGGAAGGGAAAGCACGTCTGCTTCACAAACAAAGATCTCTCTGCCCGATGGGACTCTCACACACACCTGCTCCTGTGTGAAATGAGCACGTTCACTGGCCAATCAGATACTTTGCTTCTCCCACTTTGCACTATGTGATCACAACCAATAGTTTCCATTCTTTTTAATCTCTGGTCTAAAATTGTTACTCATTTTTTCTTTATTTCAAATTTAGCTTAACGCTGTGGACTGTTTGGATCTTTAGTTGTGACAACATGTCTGTAAATAAGACAAGTCTGTCTGATTGGTGGGCATCTTTGTCATGTAATGCCTTTGAAAATGCAGCTTTTTTCTATTTGGGTAATAAGTTCTAGCTCTACTTGAATGGACAATAGTTATATTCAGCAAGGATGCATTTAACCGATCAAAAGTCACAGTTTAGACCGGTATAATGTTACAAAAGATTTATATTTAAAATAAGTGCTGTGTTTTTGAACTTTCTATTCATCAAAAAATATAAATTGAATAATAATTAAACCATTATTTAAAAAAAATTGAATAAATGTCATTTTAAAATATATTAAAATAGAAAATAGTTCTTTTAAATTGTAATATTATTTCACCACTGTGGCTGGTGCACAAAAATAAGTTAATTTCCCACCTAGGAAGAGGGTAAAGAGGCAGAGTTTTAGGTCGCCATTATATATGTGTTGAGCAGCAGGTGTGATGGGTGCGCTTGCTCCTTCAGGGATTTGAACAGCGTGAGTTGTGAGGAGCTGGGCCCTCTGCCGCCCGGCTGGGAGATCAGGAGCACTGTGTCAGGACGAATTTATTTTGTCGACCACAATAATAGAACCACGCAATTCACCGACCCCAGGTTACACCACATCATGAGGTAAAACATCTTTCACATCGCCTCTGCTCCTAACATCTGATTACTCATCCCAGCTCTTAAATTATCCTGTTAATTATTCACCACAATGAATAAATCATCCTTGTGTAATTAAACTTGCTAGTAATGATTGTTGCTTGCTCGTATAATGGTTTATTAAATTAATTCTCGACATTTAATTCCTGATCGTCCCTAGTGGGAGTGTAACCCAAATGATGCATGAAAATTACATGGTCCAGTGGTTTGATAAACTGCTATGAAAGTGCGGAGGTATTGGTTCACATGTAACATTTGTGTGTGTTTTGCACGTGATGAGCAGCCAGCACTCTCAGGTGAAGGAGTCGAGCCAGGCTCTGCCGGTACAGATGGAGGTTGGTATTGAGGAGGGTGACGGGGAGTTACCGGTGCGCTACGAGAGAGATCTGGTCCAGAAACTTAAAGTTCTCCGTCATGAGCTCTCCCTGCAGCAGCCTCAGGCCGGCCACTGCCGCATAGAAGTGTCCCGTGAGGAGATCTTTGAGGTACTCGCAGTCACAAAGCTGAATAGTTACAGTCATGTAAACATGCTTAATTTAGTTCGAACAGCACTGTGGAACTGTTTTTGTCATTGGAAGTGACTGAAATATGCATCACGATAAGGTTTGCTCTCTATTTGGTCTCCGAGAGTAGGATCCAATTTCAGGATCTTTAGTTACTCTGCAATTTTTGGTCATAGCAACATGAGACAGATGTTTTTAGGAGAGTATATTTTTACTTTATTTACTTTAAAACACATTGCTGGTTTTACTGTATAAGAAACGGGTTTTCTGTTAGAACGGTGTCGTGTTAGCGGCCTCTAAGTTAATAACTACTGATCTTCGCGACAGAAGTAAATCAATTAAAACTAACTTTAGCTGGACAAAATTTTTATTCTAGAGCTGTGGTATGTTGCACATCAGTTGTGCTGCTTGATATTTTTGTGGATTATATATACATATACATATATATATATATATATATATATATATATATATAAATATATATATTTCAAGATTTATCAGCACTCAGCATTCATATTTATACATTTTTATAACATTTTAAATGTCTGTATTGTCACTTTTGATTTTTTTATGTCCTTGCTGAATAGAAGACCCCATACTTTTGAGCGGTTATGTAATTACTTGCTTTTTAAAACATCCTTTTAAAATTTGCATTTGATTTAGTTTTTGTGAAAAAATAGCAATGTAAACATAATTTTAGGCTATTTTAAAATGTGTTTAATTTATTATTGTTTAAAGGGACAGTTCACCCTAAAATGAAAAATAAGTCATAATTTACTCATCCTGCTGTTCTAATGCTGTATGCCCTTCTTTCATTTATGGAACACAAAAGGAGAAATTTTAGAAAAAAAATGTCCTGCTCATACCAATGGCAGTGAATAGAGACCAGCATCAAGCTTTTTCAAAAAGACGTATAAGTATGACAGAATGAGGCCTATATGCGACACGTGCCGTATATTCCAAGTGTTCTAGGGGAATACAATAGGTTTTGGTGAAAAACAAAACAAAATTTCATTTATTTAATGACAATCCTGACCTTGGCCATTGGTATTCTCTGCTCAACTGCACGCTCGTGAGACTCTATTAGCTCTGCTGTTCACTCCGACTCACTCAGAAAAACACACAAGTTGTGAAAAATCAAAAGCAGCAAAAACACGACATGAAATACAATGCCTAGAAATCCCCAAAAAGTACCCTTGAGCACTTACTTCATTGAGTTAAATATCTCCGGACTGGAGCTCAGTTTGTCTGATGACAGTAAGAATGGCAATTGACAGATGTGAACGCGATAACTTCTTGTTACGACGAACACAACGGATATGTTCACCTCATTGAAGAAGGTACATGGGTTGTATTTTATGTCACGTTTTTGTTGATCTTCACTTTTTCTTTAGCGCTTTTGATTTCTTTTTTTTTTAAATCCGTTACATAAAAACATAAATTTGCCTGATTTTTTATTAAAAGTAAGACTGAATGCCCCTTAACCAACTGTGTCATACTAGATATTGAGACACTGTCTTAACATAATGGCTATGTTTATGCAACTGGCCCTAGACTTAATTTTAATTTTAGGGTGAACTATCCCTTTAATTATGTATAATTTATGTCAATTAATGTTTCACTCATAATTGCATCTTATTATGGAAATAAAATGTGTTATGTCACTGCTCTAAGTGCTGCTCTATCTGTGCAATAGGAGTCTTATAGACAGATCATGAAGATGAGACCCAAAGACCTGAAGAAGCGGCTGATGGTGAAGTTTAGAGGAGAGGAGGGGCTGGATTACGGTGGTGTTGCTAGGTAGCATATGAATCTGTTCCATATGAAAGGTTCTCATTAATTAATTTCCCCTGTGCCTCATTATTCCCCCATCTCTTTCCATACACCAGACTTGACTTTATAATTTCAACAGTTTAGCTGAATCTCAGCCAGGCTTATCAGCATGCAGGGTATCATGTTCACGATATTGCAGGTGTTCCCCTGTTGAGCACAGAGCTTAGATTGAACTACTGCCAGCAAGACTCAAATATGAGCATCTTCTAAAAGTCAAGCTGACTTCTCTGTCTGAATTCCTGTCTTATTCCAGGGAATGGTTATATCTTCTCTGCCATGAGATGCTGAATCCATACTACGGCCTGTTTCAGTACTCAACTGATAACATCTACACACTACAGATAAACCCAGATTCATCCATCAACCCTGTAAGTCATTCAGTGACCTATGCTTGGGATTTCTCTCTTAAACACGAGCCAGTAAATCAGTATACTATGAAGAAGTTTAGCAAAGGCAGTGCTGCTTGGACCTTGTGGTCATCATCTGTGCTTTAAAAGATTGACTCTGTTGCAGGGTCTCATTAACTTTCCTGTCACGCCCTCTGCTGTTTTTCCAGGATCACTTGTCTTACTTCCACTTTGTTGGGCGGATTATGGGTCTAGCTGTTTTCCACGGGCACTACATTAATGGAGGCTTCACCTTGCCCTTCTACAAGCAGCTCCTGGGGAAGCCCATCCAGCTTTGTGACCTTGAGACTGTGGACCCAGAGCTGCACAAGAGCCTCGTCTGGATCCTGTGAGTGAATTTCATGAGAAATCATGTCTTTAAGACTAAAGAGAGAGTGCAGACTTATCTTGCACAGACTTTTCTACACCACTTTTGTTGTTGTCATACTTGAAAGTCCCTGTAAAGTCAAAATTAAGTATGTGTTCTGAGTTTGTCATATCACAGAAAAATGTGTTATTAGCCACCCAGCCAAATTTGAATGATAAAAAAGCCGGCAAGTACATAAAATAAGCGAAATCTTTAAAAAATTAGCAGTAGTCTCTGCTCTCAAACGCTAGGGGCGTGTCCGCTGGCTGCGCTGAAACCACGCCCACTCGCGGTAAAGCTGCAGAAGCGGCAACATTCCAATCTGAAAAATGAAGCCTACCCGGAAGTGCGAAAAACTGCAATACATCGAAAATCCTCTAGGGGCAGGTCCCAAAAGGGAGCAATTGTCCATAGACCCCATGTTAAAATGTCCATTTTCACAGCATAAATTCATGTTTTTACAGGTTGGTCCCATGGACTTTTATTGTATTTTTCGATAGGTTCCGAGTGCCTGACATCTGTGAGGGGGGTGAATTTTTTTCTAACTCGTTAGTTTAGATTGTATTTATATATAAAATGTTTGACAAATAAGGGCATGGTTAACTTTGATGTTACAGCGTGATTGACAGCTGATAACGGGCTGCGGCGAGTGGAATTCCTGAAATTTGACGTTTCGGCCATGATCTGACACAACACATCATACCACCTCTGTATCCTTTCTGAAAAGATGTTCCGTGATGGCGCCGCCCATACCCCCCATAAACGGCCTCAAAACCGTTCTTCCGAAAGTCTATGGGTGACGTCACAGACGCTTTGTCCATATTTTTTTACAGTCTATGGTTGCCACACTCAACTGTCACCCGCTACAGCCGGAATGGAGGCTCCTAGCAGCTTATTAGGTTAATTATAATAATTATAACATAGGCACACAAGGCAACTTACACTCATTGGTGGGCACGCACTGCCGATGATGGCACCAATTGTCGGCGCGACGGGAGGATGACGGTTCGGCCTCATTCACCAGTAACAGCGGATTATCAGTGAATCCCAGTTGTCTCCGACATAAGTTTATAAAACTATCCCGTGTAAAATGATCACTACAGAGGCGGGTTTTGGTGGTGATCCTCAGCTCTCCATCAAGGTGGCTCCTCACAAAATTAATCCACCTCTTCTTGATGTGATCGTTTTTAGGAAATTTAAATAAGGGCACCGATCTGATCTACATGATCGCATCCAGGTAATACGCATTTCCGTGACGAAGACATAGCTAACTAGCAAACTGTAGGCTGTAGTAACTAATAGTAGTACTGACAGTAACTCGCGATGGAGCGCAAAACTGATGCGAATGTGTTCTATTTATATTGTTTGGGGAGCGGCCAGCCTCTGTGGCTCCGGTGCGTCATCAAGTAGGGGCGTGTCCAGGAGCTCAGGGGCTCCAGTGCGTCATCGAGCCCCGTTTTAGACCCCGTTTTAAATCCGGAAAATAGCAATGGTGAAAAACTGTTTAACGGTCTAACTCCACAATTCAGTTCTTCACAGTTCACAGTCTTTGTAATGTTTTCGCAATACATTTCTAATGTGTTTAGAATTTTTTTTTTATTGCCTTTACAGGGACTTTAAAGGGCATAAGCCAGAATGTGACAAATAAAATTAAAGATTATAATTATTAAAAATAAAGTAACCTCTAATTCTTATTATTTAGCATTAAAATAAATACAATAAAAGACTCATTTAAATATCTACACAACAAGTTAAAATGATACACCAGCTTGTTGCTATTATGATTTTCCAAATGTTATAATAAAGTCTTCAAAACTATGTAATGACACAAGAATAGGAAGTTTGTTTTGTAGAGAAATTCATACTTGTGTACAGTTTATGTGTCTATAATCTTTCTACACATTACAATATTAAGAATTTAAATGTTTTTTTGTGCCGGTTTTATTGTATTCTCATTTAAATGTAAAAACTCTTGGTATTATAGTTTTGTTTTGTTTTAAAGAAGAATATGATGAGAATCACCTTTGCAAATGAAATTACAACAAAAAAGTAGAAACAAAGTAAAATACACAGGCATATTTTGGGTTCCGTGTGGCCAAACAAACAGCTTGATATTTATGGATTGTCAATGGGCAGAATGTTGAATGTAAGCAACAGTATGAATAACCTTGCAATATTTTTCTTGTGTGGTTCAGAGAAAATGACATCACATCTGTTTTGGACCATACCTTCTGCGTCGAACATAATGCTTTTGGCAAATTCCTCCAACATGAGCTGAAACCAAATGGCAAGAACATCCCAGTCACAGAGGAGAACAAGAAAGAATATGTGAGGTATGAAGAGGAGCAAGCTTGTGGACTACCAGACACAGCAATTTCATAACCACTCTCTCAGAGACAGACAGCCAGCAGAGGGCAGCACTCACCCTGGCTAAAGGGGCTTGGCAGAGGTTTTAGGAGCCTCATTGCTTTTTCCCATCAATTTGATTGAGTGAACCCTGTATATATATAAGCTACCTATGAAGAATGTTAGTGTGATGTCAATTTTTATGAGCCTTCGTTGTGTGCGAGTCATTGCCAAATAGAAAAGAATCTGAGGTTTTTAATGGGGAACTGTAGGGGCACAGTTGCCTGTTAGTGTTCTCCATGTTCCACTGCAGATCTCTAATGATTGATTGTGTCTCTGTCAGGCTATATGTCAACTGGAGGTTCATGCGAGGCATTGAGGCCCAGTTCCTCGCCCTGCAGAAGGGCTTCAACGAACTCATACCACAGCATCTGCTCAAGCCTTTTGACAACAAGGAACTTGAGGTAATTCAGACATCTCAGACACGCTGAATGGACAGGCTGATGAAGAGACTGTTCTGAATAATATCAAAGACATTACAAGGGGAGAATAGAAGAATTGTAAGCTCCTAGGGTCATTCGGGTACTCAAACCCCTCCACCACGCTAAGGTGGCAGTTCAAGGAGGGCAGACCTTAAAAGGGAGAATAGAAGAATTGTAAAACTAATAATGACATTTCAACCAAACAGCTATAATACTTCAAAGCTTCAAAACGATTAGCACAATGCAAGAAGCACAATACAGTAATAAGAAGGTTAATAAAATTAATAAGGCATGCTTTTGAGACTAAATAAACACAGAAGGGGTGCGTGCGTGCGTGCGTGCGTGTGTGTGTGTGTGTGTGTGTGTGTGTGTGTGTGTGTGTGTGTGTGTGTGTGTGTGTGTGTGTGTGTGTGTGTGTGTGTGTGTGTGTGTGTGTGTGTGTGTGTGTGTGTGTGTGTGTGTGTGTGTGTGTGTGTGTGTGTGTGTATTCGTTCTCTTATGCTTGTGAATGTTGTTAATGCATTGGTGTTGACAGTCATGAGTTTTGATGTGTGTATACAAGTTCCCATTTGCTCATATAGCAAAAGAAAAACCCCAGAATAGTATCTTCACAACTTTCAAAAAGAATAAAAAAATTAGATAAAATAGAGACTGATAACTGCAGTCGGAAGAAAGATGTCAATTTTACCATCACTCACACATAGAGACACCCTCACAGCAGCATTAACTAGTTTCTTGTAATTTCTAGTTTCTTCTATTTCTCTTGTTTTTTTATTTTATTTCATACATTACTGTTTAAAGGTTTGGGGGTAGTTTTTAAATATTTTTTTATATATATTTTTAAAGAAATCTCTTCTACTCTCCAAGGCTGCAATTATTTGATCAAGAATACAGTAAGAACAGTATTACTGTGAAATATTGCAATTTAAAACAACTCTTTTCTATTTGAATATTTTAAAATGTAGTTTATTCCTATGATGTCAAAGCTGAATTTTCTAAGCTGAGTCTTCATTTCATGTGATCCTTCAGAAATCATTCTAAAATGCAGATTTTCTGCTCAAGAAACATTCCTTATCATTATTGTTAATGGTGATAAAAGTTATGATCAATTTTTTACATTCTTGCTAAATAAAGTAATTTCTTTGGGGTGGGTGGAAAAGATCTAACTGACCTCAACCAGATATGTTAGTGTATCTCCATCAAACATATTGCATATAGACATAATAAAAAATTGCTTATATAGGCCTGCCTCTCTCAAAAATAATGTTTGTTTCTCTCTGCGGTTTAGCTGATCATTGGTGGTTTGGGGAAGATCGATCTGAGCGACTGGAAGGTTAACACGCGGCTGAAGCACTGTGTGGCTGACAGTAATATAGTGAAGTGGTTCTGGCAGGCGGTTGAATCGTTTGATGAGGAGAGGAGAGGCAGACTGCTACAGTTCGTCACGGGCTCCACACGCGTCCCTCTACAAGGCTTCAAAGCACTGCAAGGTGGCTAATGTGCACATTTGGCCATATAGATGACATATTGGGCTTGTCAAAACTTCCTAGTCTGCCACTATTTAGTTTGTATTGGCCTTAACCCTAATGAAAAATTCCCTGACTAAAGGCAACATGAAACCCAAATTTATCAGTTCTTATTATGCAAACTAACATGTTTCACAGGTTCCCCTACCAAAGAAATCTCAAGCCCAACCCTACATTACAATAATGAATAATCTGATTCACTTTTAACAATATGGAATCTACAGTTGTAAATGTGTCTTTTTAAAGTAGTTTGTGTTCACTTCATGCTCACTTCTGTTGAGTGTGATGATTTGGAGAACAGTGATAACTAGAATGTATCTTTGTAAGGTTCTACAGGTTCTGCAGGACCAAGACTCTTCACTATTCATTTAATTGATGCCAACACAGACAACTTACCCAAAGCCCACACATGGTAAGATTTAGCTAAAAACCTCAAACTAATCAAAGATGCAGAAGATCTGTTATGTTTTCACACTTGCCATTGTCTTTAAAGGGGGCATGTCATATGACGAATCCAACTTTCCTTGATCTTTTTATTTAAAAAGAAAATTTTTAATTTTATTTGTGTTTCAAATGTCCAATGCAAAGGTTTGGGTTCAGTAAGAAATTAGTACTTTTATTCAGTAAGGATGCATAAAATTGATTTATAATGATATTAAATATATTTATAATGTTACAGAAGATTTCTATTTTAAATCAATGCTGTTCTTTTAAACTCCACATTGATGATAATACAATAGGTTTTTTAAGCACAAAATGAGCACATTTGATTATTTATATGTACCGGTATATATGTATGTTTCTTAAAGGCACGGTAGTAAAAAATAAAAATAAAAAAGTCAGAGAGAGTAGAAGTGGTCAATTGACACTATTTGGCACTTTACTGAAATAAAAGTCAGTTTATAAATATTAAACTATAGAAATGCATGATAATACTCATTCAAGATGGAATGAAGTCAGGGCTATTGCTGAAATGCTGATCTCACTTCTCACATATTCTTTCAGCTTTAACCGAATCGATATCCCGCCATACGAGTCCTACGAGAAGCTCTATGAGAAGCTCCTAACGGCCGTGGAGGAGACGTGTGGCTTTGCAGTGGAGTGAGCGAGTGCCCTGTCCAGCCAGCCAGCAATGGCAGCAAAACCCACCAAACAGCCCCAGCCATCCCTCTCACCCCTCCCCTTCTCCAGGACAGACAGACTGGTGTCTTCTGACAGACTTTAGCATCACCCGCCAGTCTGAGACTGCAGCGGAGGGGAGCGCAGGGCAAAACTCTCAAAGACTAATGATTCCTCACGGTGTGATTCGGTAATTGTTTTCACATTTACGGAGTTACGGAGAAATCGAATCAACGTTTATTTTGTTTCTCAAAAATGCAGTTTGTATTGTCTTTGTCACTGAAGCGGTGGGTTGATAGCGTATGACTGTAACGCGAGTATGTTTGTGCTGCAGTACGTAGAGCCTCGCTGAGCCTATGGTCTACATGAAGTAGAGCCCATGTTTTAGTCTAGGTGGAGTATATTAACATACACAGAGCCTGTGACCATTAAACCAGTTTACCTACAGCAAATGTGTCTCGAAGGACAAGGGTGGTCTGCGTTGTCATGCTCTGTATGTTTGTAACTTTTATTACAAAATTTTATTTCCTTGCATCCTGTTCAGTACTATAGGATGGCATTTCAGTGGTATCCATTTCCTGTACTCGTCAGTTTTCATTGTAGAAATTTTAACTCGATTGCTTGAAATGTATTATTGAAATGTTTTTTTTTGTTTTTTTTTTTGTCTAAGATCAAGAACATGCTTAACGCCGAGTCTTAGTCCTCTTGTGGGAACTGTGAATGTAACAGCGCCCATGTGTTAATGTTCTTCAGCTGAAGCACAACGATCATGTGCAGCCTAAGGATTCAAAGCCCTTGCAAAGTCAGCGGTTTCCAGAGTGAGCCAGTATTTTCGTTGCATACATTTTTTTAAATCCAATGAGCATTCCTCCGTTGTCAACAAAGACCTACTTTTTTAAAGGTAATGCTAAATGAATGGTGTTTTAATATGCCGATTTTGAAGCAAGTCTACTTCTATGTCACCTTCTTGAACAACATTCGGATCCATTGTGTCCGTTAACACACCTAAACTGGACTCGTTACTTAAGTTCGCAAAGAAAACGGATGTCGAATGTTTTAAAGGAGCTCTTTTTGTCCTTAATTTTGATGGACCCTGTTAATCTTTTCCAAGTGAATCTAGCCATAATCATATGGTAACTTAGCATTAACTGTTTTAACTTATCGTACTATCAGAAATCACCTTCAGACTGTTATTCGCGGCTCTTTTATCGAAACCACTGCTTCGAGTAACATTCAGCACTTTGGCTGGCACGTGTACAATCACCCATCATGGAGTGATTATTGTCCTGTGGACGAACGCTGACATCCTTCGGCTCCTCGACTTTGACAGAGGTGTTTGGTCCAGGTTTTGGTGTGGTGGAAGAGCAGGGGAGTGTCTTGGATTTCATTATGTAGTGCTTGTTGTGCATGGCTCCAGATTATTCTTTGTAAGTGTAAAGAATGAGCCAACCTCATAGTGTTTCTTCAACCACTTTTGTCTGTTTCTCTCTCACTCTTTTTTTTTTTTTTTTTTTTAACCAATTATTTATTACCATGTAATGTCATTTTAAGTATTGCTGCTATTACCATTATTCCGTAGTTTTCAGAGAAGGCTGAGTTCTTGTGAAAGCTGTACACTAATCTCTTTTATTTTATGTATGAATCAAAGTATTTAAACCTGCTGCTGATTCTTCAGGACGTTAAGAGGACGTGGACACCCGACCTTTGACCTGGATGGAGTTAGCGAGTGATGTAGGCTGGGCCCCGGTGGTCATGTTCATATTTGTGATATATGCAATAAAATCCATCACCTTTATATTCTTGGTTCTGTCTTAAAATGACTCTTTACTCACTCAATGTGTATTGGATCGGTAGGAATTTGTGTCTTTGACAAGTGTGCTAAAAATGAAGTTTGCTGTTTTTCCCAAAAGGCCGTGAATGCCTAGAGTGGTGAACTGTTTTTAAACTTGCATAAAACACAAAAGAGGTGACGTTTAATGTTGTGCAATTGTGGGAATGGCTAATGAGCTTGAAAATGAGTATGGACTTTGCCTGAAGTTACAGTTGTTTTCATATTTCTCTAAGAAAACCCTTTTTTCCAAGTAATGTGACCAGTATCATCACATTGTACAATTATTAGGTCCTGAGTGTCATTGTTTATTCGATGCAAGAGTAATGTAACTTACTATGTACTAAACATTTCTGAAAAAAATTCAGTGTAAATAAGATTATATTAAAGAAACTAAATTGCAAAACACTTCTCATTGCTTTTTTTTTTGGTCTTTGTTTGCATATACTATGAATTTTATATAGCAATGAACGATAAGAAAAGTAAGCCAGATGCCCTTCATAATTATACATAGTTCAGTTTTATTTCTCTGCTAAAATAATGAAGGAACTTCTTTGGCATCTGTGCCAAGAGCACAAGCGCTTGCCTTGTGTCCAAGCCGTTCACAGTGCTGGCCTAAAATTACATTCATATTGTGATGTGTATGCTGAATATGTAGACGTTCCATAAGCAAGGTGGTGCAATATTTTGTTAAGAAGGGAAACATTATGATAATTTTTTCCCAAAAGAATAGCTGTTTTGTAATGATTATACTAAAGGTGTTCATGCCATGTCGGATTTACCGTAATTAGAAGATTCCTACTTGTAAAAAGCGTTCACGTCATAGAACTTGTAATTACAACTTGTAAACTTCAGTTTTTTTGACAGCTCCGATCACTCAACTGTGAACTGTGGCTGATTCGTTGATGTTGCCATAAAAACAATTCCTGAAGACATGAACAGCTCCGTGTAGAACGTCACGGTTTTGTCATCTCGTAATTTCAACATGGCGTGAACATGGCATAATAACAGCTTATTAAAAATGTCTGGAAAATTGAAGAGAGTTGATGACTTAAACTGTGAATCAAATCAAAAAGGAAAAAAATGCTATGTCCTTGGAGGTCTTCCCTGCCCAGTTTCCTGGAAGCATTTTGAAAATGATGTCCATGGAGAAAAGCTAGCAGACAGGAGAGCGGTGCCATACTGACAGTGGTGCCACAGACCGCAATAAGACTTTATGAAGGGACATTATAAAGTCCAGTGACCGAGGCAAGACTCAAACCAGAAATTTCTGATGCTCATAGAAGTAGGTGTTCATCCAGATTATTTCCTGCAGTTTTAAGAAAATTAGTTGTTCCTCTATCTGTATGAAATCAATGCAAATCGATGTTGGAACTGTCAGGATGATGAAAACCAGAGCTTTGGTTTGGCAGAAGAACCATGAAGTCTGTCCACAGGCTCAGACAACATAAGAAGACACAGAACAGTCTAACCTTTTTGACTTTTTAGGAACTAGGAATGAGTTGATTGGCAAGATTAGACCAAAAATAGTGGTTATACTTTCCTATAAACCATTCCTTTTCTTTTACACAAGTAGCTGAACACTGCAGAACACTATTAACAAACATTATGAGGGATTTTGGGAGGAACTTTAACCCGAAAATGAAAATTGTCATCATTTACTCACCCATAAGTCATTCCAAACCTGTATGGCTTTCTTTCTTCTATGGAACACAAAAAGGAGGTATTAAACAGGGTGTCCGTCCGAGCAGCTCTTCTCAGACAGTGAATGTAAATTGTGAAGAGAGATGTCAGCAAAATTAATAGTGAATTATGACTTTCAGTCTGTTTCATTCTAACACAACACTATCAGATGGCTTTAAAACACTCAAGTGGCCATTTTATGGTGCTACTTTTTATTTTTTATTTATATATTAAAATGTATTTATTATTTTTTTTAAGCTTGAGAGCCGCTAATCTGCTTTTACTAAAGGCAGCGTGAACATTCTTCAAAACTTCTTATTTTTTGTTCCTCCAATCTAAGAAAGTCATACATGTTTAAAACGACATGAGGGTGAGTAAATAAAGTAATTTTTTATTTTTGGGTGTCTAAAAAAAGGGATTTTACTATCCCTTTTTTTCTTTTTTTGTGTGAGTGTGAATTGGTCTTGAAATGTTTACCTGTTAATTCACATAGCCCAACCATTACATTAAACCACCAAAAAGGGCAGACTAGCTTGCTAAATGCACCAGAAGGTTTACTGTGTTCTTAATAGTATGCTATTTAATTGTACGGTTCCTCAGAGTAAATGTTAAGGGAGACATTTTGTAATATACGTAGAGCTTCCATTTCATCTGTTCTGTTTGTTTTAAAAAGTGTCAAACATAAAAAAAAATGAAATGTAGACTTGTTTCCATTCAGGGGTGATTTTTAAGAGACATTTTATCACTCTGTTTTTACTGCTCGTGTAGGACATGTTCACAGCAGGAGTGGGACTTTAATACCCGCCAACATACCTTTTGAAAATGTTTTCATATTCGTCGGTATCACAAACCCGTAGAGGTGCGTTTAGTTGCCTTTTGTGAAATGTGATATAACACCAAAAATATCTGATCCTTATACTCCCAGAGAGAGTGGGATTGGGCAGTAGAACGGTCTACAGGATCATATCTACTGCTCAATAAAAATGAGTTGTGTAATCTAAAATTTTCAACAAGCAATCAGCCACGTTTTCTTCGAGTTGCCAACCACATCATCTGCCATGAAAGACGTAAATTAAAGAAAACCAAATGTTCCTTTAGAGAAAGGTTTGTTACGGGACAATAAAGATAGCCTACCTTGACTGCTTTTTATTTGGAAATGTTAAGAATACCCTCTCTTCAGACTAACAGCAAAAAAGATTAAATTATATTTTATGTAAAGACTTAAAAATATACACTGATTTTATTGTGTACTAGCCTACACCCGTTTCTTTGCTTCACTCGGTTCATATAGGGGAAATACCCCCGTTAATGAAGCAATACTGGAAAACACAGTATGAGAACAGTCAACAAATGTTACAAATAAATATAAAATGCCCCCATCATTTAATTCAACCCTTACATGTGTACAAATAAAGAGCATTTTGAACAATCAAGCGTTCTTGAAGTTCTGGCAGGTCACGTTAGTCAAGCTCGCATCACCTGACTCTCAGCTGATCCACGTCTACCTATAAGAATACAACACCTATCACAGCATCCATATATTAGCTCCTTCTGTATAATCAGCAGCTTTATCAAGTTTCTCAGGAGGTAATTACCCTCCTCCATCCCCAGCTCCTCCTTTTTCCAGTCAGGACTTGACCTCTGATATAGGCGACCTCTGATATAGGCCTACCTCTTAATATCAGACTCATTTTTCTTAAATTATGTTGTCACGTATAAAAAGTTGTCATTGAGAACAGCAATACATTGGTTCTCTTCTGTTTACCCTAAGGGGGGTTATCGCTGCTTTCCCTGCTGGACAGGAAGTTCTTACCCAGAAGGCCAGAACAGAACCATACCGCCAATCCTAAATGTATGCTAATCATCCTTGGCGATATAGTCCTGACAGAATGAGAATGCTCTCATTTGTTTTCTATAAATACACAAGTTAACAGAAGAGCATTATATTAATTTCTTAGGTTTATCATTTTTAATTGTTGATCTCTGATAAGCCAAATGAAGGATATTAAAATATTTGTGGATCCTGGCAAGGAATTTTCATTTTTTTTAATGTTAGTAATGTTCTTTGATGATCCACATATCTAATAATCCATAGAATCTTTTTCCACATCTTTCTTGCTGAAGGTTCATTTAGGATCTGGTGGTGTGAACTTTTTTTAGAGTGTTAAATGGAAGAAGAAAAAATCATGACCAGGAAACATTAAACTGCTCTTGATGGTAAAAAAATGTTGTCCATTTTCCACATTGTCCTGTGTCCACAATAAACCATATGCTGAAGGGGCTATTTTACCTTTGGTTTATTGTAAAAAATAATAATATAAATATATATATCTTATATATATTTGATTGCTAATACACTATAAATGATTCATTTGGGACAATTTCCCAAACCATTCATTCAGCTCTCAAAACAAAGAAACATTTCTCCACATGTTTAACATATTTCACCTGATTTCATACACATTCCAATTTTCACAACGATTTCTGCAAAACTGCCCTAATTTTTCAAAGGATTAACCACGCTCTCATTCATAAAACACAAGCAAATATAGTTAACTCAAGTGTCACAGTGTGAACTCAAATAGCACACATTTAATCATGAGTAAACATTAAAGGGACAGTTGATGAAAATGAAAATGTTGTCATCATTTACTCACCATCAAGTAGTTGACATCAAATTGACATCAATTGTATTTTTTTCCATACTAAGTCGAGCCATTTTTTGTACTCTTTTGCAGAACTGTCCATAATGTAGAAAAAGCCTTTTGTCAGAATACCAAGAAAGTGATACATTGCAGAGGATGCTGAATTAATTTATTTATTGCTGTACTGTAATTGACAGTATTGTGTTGCATACCGAGTTCATATTCAATTCTTTGGTATTTTCTAGTGCTTTTCATCTACTGTAAGATCACTTTCAGTAGTGCATTCCTTCTCAGACACTGAATTGTCACTGATGTACATCTGGATCTCTCTCTGCTTTGTGCACCTGGAGATTCACCAAAATTCCTCCGGCTATAAGGAAAATGAATGCGAGTTTTGTAAGTAACCTGACAGGGATGCATTCCTACACTGAATTGTCACTGATGTACGTCTGGATCTCTCTCTGCTTTGTGTACCTGCAGCTTTAGCTGCTGTCATATTTATGGCAGGTAAGCTGCGTGCCGCTGCTACGGGTCTGGATAATGTCAAAGACCAGGGCTTTGGGATGTTCCTTTCAGCTGCACTTTCAGACGGTTTTTCTCAGTGAAAAGGTTGCAGTGTTTTGGCTGAGGGCATCCAGTCCTGTCGGATTCCTTTCAGCACACGCTGATCAAACGCTGCCACAGTATAATACACAATAGACCGTAGAAAGCTCTCCTGTTATCAATCCCAGAGCCCTGCTCTCAGATTCTCTGCATCGTCTGTAAATAAAAAAACTTTTATTTGCTTTTCAGACAGATCTAAAACCATTTTGTGTATATTCTACCTTTAAGCAATTATTTTAGCATATAAAGCACACACAGTACACCTAATCATCTTTAAAAAACTGAGGTAATATTGCTAATAAAGCTGTCTTTCTGCACTACATTGGTTGCTGTACTCAACATGCATTTGGAGAGCAGTAGAAATGTCCCTTTGTGCTGCTGTCACTATGAAGGACACAGAAGGTGAATAATAGAGATGTCAACCACTGCAGTGGAATCAGTACAGTCTATCACAAAATGCAGTATATGCAATGACTTATGATTTAGTCATCCAGATGAAAGAAGTGAAAGATTTTAATAATTCCACAACCTACAGAAAAATCCTTGAATACGCCTATTTTTTATATTTCAATTAATATACTTGCTGTATATCTGAACCCCGATATACCTTCAGTGCAGAACAAATCATTTTACTTGAATGCGTCTATGTGTTTTATCTGTGCATCTGAAGCCTAATGATATACCTTCAGTGCAGAAAAAGTGCTTTGACAAATGGACTCAGAGAGCAAATAATTGTGTCCCAATTAAATGCTTGCAGGATGTGTGTATATATATATATATATATTTGTGTGTGTGTGTGTGTGTGTGTGTGTGTGTGTGTATGTATATTTGAAAAATCCAGGGCTTTTATGATGTGTGGAGGCGTCTTTGAACCCCTCTCGGATGTATTTATTTCAGTGTGTTATCAATAAATGTCTGATGTTTCTTCGTTCAACATCCAAACACCGTTTACTGAAAATGCATAAGCTGAAAAACAAGGTATGAAAATGAATCATGAGAAAAGAGTCTTCTAAGGCCATAAAGTTTCATACTACTTGATGGGATGCATTTTTAAAGGACACCAGAGTTTATTTTCAGCGTAATGGGCAAATGAGCTGTCTGCTCCCTGCTGATATAATCAATGCACATGAATTCAGGTGGTCAGAGCTCCAGAAAAGTTGATAATTGTGCAGAAATGACAGGTCTTCATCCAGCAATCACTCAACACAGATGGTGCCAGGCTATTTATATTGACAGTGAGAATCAAAGCCAATGCTGTGTCTGCTGACACTGGCTCAATTCACTCTGCTGTTCTTATAGTCTGAAATCCATTACTCTGTCCATAGTCTGAGTCACCTCTGATAACAGATCACTCTAAATTGTAATGTAGACACATGCATTTTCTGTGAAGCTGCTTTGAAACGATACGTATTGTGAAAAGTGCTATACAAATAAATATGAATTTAATTGAATTGTTTAGACCAGCACAAACCATATTCTCTGCCTGCAATTTACTAACATTTTAATTGTAATGAATTGACATGTTTGTATCGAGATTTACCATATGTAAAGCCATTTTAGACTTTCTAAATATGTAAATATACATTACAATAAATGTTAAATTAGTAAACACAAATCTCAGTGCTGGCTTTACATTAGCTGTCAAATGTACAGTAGTATAACATTTTGAGAAAGTTTAAAATATGGCATGAGCTACAAAATCCATAGCCCACCATGCATGTATTTTAATGACTGTCTGCACAGTGTTACTGAAAATAATAGGCTATTTTACATTTTATCTCAATATTTATAGTTCTACTTTTAAAATCACTTTCACTCACATATTTCAGACAAATACGACTAAATATGACAAATATGTAGTAAGTGGTAAGGTAAATGTTTGTTACACTTTCAGCCACTTTAAAATAAATCATTGAGAATCCAAATCATAACAGAAATCATTATGAGTTACATGGTTAAATATAGAAACAAAGATGTTGTGGTAGTTAATGAAAAGACTTTCTGTGGTGTAAAAGAAAAAAAGTACATAATATTTTAAATTCAATAAAATTCAAGTTTTAAATTCAAAACCACTTAAATATGAATTGCAGTAGGTCTAATATTAAGAATAATTTTAATAATTATTCATTTTAGACATTTTAATCATAAACTCTATCGTAACTCTCTTTGTTTCTTTTATTAAGAAAGGCCAAATTCCTTTCATGTTGCTGATACCTCACAACAAACACAGAAGGAACTGAAGCAATCGTGAAATGCGCGCAGTGCGCATCCAAAAGCTGTTGCTCACGGAGTCTAGAACCCTTTATTGTTCTATAAATGATGCACTACGGACTAGACCCGAGTGATTCTCATTAATCCCACCCATACACGTGCAGCTATGACAATATTACACCAGCTGGACCTGCAGCCTGAGAAGTTTTGCGCGCAGATGCTAAGGACGCGGACACACTTAATAGCTATAATATATTTTGTATAATGGAAATTTCGGTTACCTCTGAAGTCTGGGACACATTTTATTTCATTGCAATGCTCCGCAAACAGTTCAAATTAACTTAATTCACCGAGGAATGAAATGAAATTTTTTTGAAATGGAGTCAGATGATCCACTTGGTGTGAGGAATCAGGAGAACATCTCTGCTGCTTTTACCAACATGTCACCAACAATAGCAGAACCCGACGGGCACGCGCCCGCGTCCTCTTACGAAATGCTTATTACATCCATACTCGGCACAATTTTGACCATAATGTGTTTGGTTGGCGTGGTTGGAAACGTTTACACTCTGGTCATTGCAAACACCTCTGCGCGCGTAACTGGATCGATGTATGTCTACATTGTGAACTTGGCTCTGGCGGATCTGCTGTACCTCTCCACCATCCCGTTCGTGGTTTGGACGTATTTTGCGAAGGACTGGTACTTTGGCGACATTGGGTGCCGCGTTCTGTTCAGCCTGGATTTCGTCACCATGCACGCGAGCATCTTCATCTTGACCACCATGTGCACGGAGCGCTATCTGGCCGTCGTGAACCCGCTAGACACCTTCGGCCGGCCCCGGCGCTACAGGCGCGCGGTCTCATGCCTCGTGTGGCTCTTTTCCTTCATCCTGGCTCTACCGACCATGATCATGATTGACCTCAAGAGAGACGTGCACAATGGGGTAGAGAAGCGCATGTGCCACCCGACCTGGCAGATGACCGCGTACAGGGTGTATCTCACAGTTCTGTTCAACACCTGCATCTTGGCTCCTGGATTAATCATCGGTTATCTCTATCTGAAGTTAGCCTGGACCTACTGGCTGTCACAAACCTCTGTATTCCCATCCAGAGGAATTAAGAAGTGTCCTAAGCAAAAGTTGTTTTACATGATCTTCGTAATAGTTCTGACCTATTGGGCGTGTTTCTTACCCTTCTGGTTGTGGCAGTTGCTCAGTATCTATTATTACGCGCACGGGAGGCTCTCGAGCAGCACGGTGGTGTACATTAACTTTGTGGTGACCTGTTTGGCGTACAGTAACAGTTGTATCAACCCTTTCTTGTACACTTTATTAACGAGGAATTATCGGGAATATGTGAGGGGCAGACAAAAAAACAGAAGAGAGTTAAAGAAGAGGTTCAGACTGTCATATCAAAAGTCCGTGTCTTCTGGAAGTCAGCAATTCTCTAATAGTTTGACTAATACGGGCCCTAATGGCATTATGGATGCTTATAGCAAATTGTGAGAATATTTCTTAAACATGCAGTTGGATAGTTGATTAAAATTTGAAGTCATCATGTTTGTTATTCATTTTTCTAAGTGTTGTATAGCTAGTGTGGTGAAAGGACGGGTTTTAGGGGTCACCCATTTCCCCCTTCTTTTATTTACACAACCAAACAGGCAAACATCAACCACAGAGATTACAGCAAAATACAATGTTTTGTATAATGTATGCTTGAATCTACTAACAAAAATAGCATCAATATCGATAATTCTTATCTTAAAAAAAAGGACAGTATTTGGTGCAGAGAAATAGGCCATCATGCTATAGCCCTGTCCCAAAAACATTAGTTGGTTCCTAGAAAGTTCTGGTAATGTTAGTTTTTGGTTCCCAGAACATACAATTTTAAACCCAGCAGCCCCCAAATCCCTAAACCTGCATTTTTAAATTTTGCTTTTTAGTTAGAATGCATCATTTACAGATGTAGAATGGATTTTTGTTCTAAAATAATTATGAGGGAACGTTCTGTAAGAGTTATTTTATGGTTGTAAAATTAAAACCTAAAATTAACCATTTGGGAACATTCTGTATGTAACTTTTAGGTTGTCTCCAATTGTACAAAAAAAGGTATTTCTGTACAGATTAATAATTTGATTATAAATATGAATGTTAACATTTTGCACTATTTCTTCTTATGCACCTAGAGAGATCGCTGACCAAATATGTAGATATTAGTAAAATGGTGACATGGTTCTGAACTAAAGGACCATAAATACGAACAGGGTGATTCTTTGTTAGATTATTATGTGGAAAATGTTTGCAATCAAGAAAGAGGTTACTGTGCAATAGTTAGTAATGTTAAGATTGATATTTAGTTCCTGTTTATTTAAAATCACACTTGACCTTCAATTTAATTTGTATTTGTATGTGCTTTGTTATATAAAAAGGCTAGTTTACACAATAAATATTTTGTACTTGAGTACTTTATATTGTAGTTTAAAAACTATTGTCAGATGTGATTTTTGTTTTTTCAGTTGCATGCTATTGATAAAAGAGAAAGCAGATGTGCTTGAAATGCTCATGATGTATATATGTGACCAGACCTGGAAAAATGTCCACATAGCATAGACTATAAAATGTCTTACCATAAGTGTCTCAATTTGTTTTTAAGAACTGATGCCTGGAATATTATCAATGCATCACATCCTATAGGCATTTTGTGTTCTGATTTACTAAGTTGTCAAAAAATAATGCATGAAAGACTTTTTAGCTTGATTTTATTATTTGTATGTTTTCTCTTAATTTTATTCTTCTCCTGTTTTGCAGAAATAAACTTAAAGCCACACGGTCAAGAATTTCCATAGCAGTGAATGAGGTATTGTATTCATGGCCTGAGTAAACTTTTCTTAAGTGCTGAGCAGTGAGCTGTGAAATCACTTTCAGCAGCTCATACAGGTTTACACCACCTATAAACAAATGAGTGACTTCAAGCTGCTTTCCATAAACGGGTTAGTATATTGTTAAGCATCCAGTAGTCTCTTGGACACTCATGATCCAAATCATTTTTGAATTCTCTAAACGGTCAAGTGGTATTGAAGCCAAACGCTTATTCCGCCTAGAAATTGTACTGGCTGTTCTATTTTATGTTGAAGAATTGAAACCATATATTTGGCTACTGTTATCTTGGTAGTCAATGCTTTTTGGACTTCTTCTCGACTCTCTTTCAGTTGTGCAATGACAGGGCTACTATTCAGGGAAGCTGCGCTTCAGTAAACATTTGAATATCTCATACCAAGCAATATTTTTCCCACATAAATAGTTTAGTGTAGATGTGGAGCAGCCACAAAAAGTAAAACTAACACCAAAAGTTAAACAATAAATTGTATTCTATGAAAATTTTTCACGAAAAGATACTAAAAAAGCACGCAAAAATCATACTGTACAATGAGAGAGAGGCATCTGTAAATGTAATAAAGAATCGAATAATATTCATCTCTCATGAAGAGTCATGTGATTTTTTAATACTGAAAAACAAAAAAACAAAGGAAATTGTATATCCGTTTGGAGTCGCACTTCACAGTATTTTAAAATCCAATATCATATGGATAAATTCCATATTGGTAAATTCCGAAAAGTAGATTATTTTGTAAAATAATTTTGGGTTTTGCAATCCCATATAATAATTTACCATTATCACTTTGAGCCATAGCCCAAAAAAGTTCTCTTAACAAACCAACAGATTAACCATTTGAATCATTGCAAGGCAGTCATTTTCTGTAACAATCTGAGGTAGTGCGACTTCTCTGAAATCTGAAATAAAAAATATTACGATTCTTAAAACTATGTTTTGGACAGAAAACCTCTCAAATCGAGCAAATCTTTTCTATTTTGATGAAAGTCTGATTTAGGAGATCCCATCTGCAAGTGAACAGATCTGTTTGGATAGATGTTTTTTAGTGGCTTGGCAGTCATAATTGCAGGGTTCTGATTTCATTGATTGACATTTCAATAGATTCTACTACTACAAAGCTGTTAATGCCTGAATTTGGCTGACTGGGTGAAACCACCTTTTATGAGATTTTTTTCTGACTTTTATGAATAGCTGATATGTTTGTGTAGTCATTTGCCAATGAACCATTCATTCTGGAGCAAAAATATGTTTTTTTAATGAGGATACAAAAGCTTTTTGAGTATGGCACATGAGTTGAAGCCCACAGGTGCTACATTCCTCTCTTTGAGTTAGAGAAGCAACGACTCTGGTGAAATTTAACATTGGTAAGATCCCATGTTTAGATATCAAGTTCATTCTTCCATATGACACCAGTCATGGCCATCGGATGCATTCTTTTCAACTTAGACTGACCTACTTTGAAATGTCTTCATCATTTCAATCATCACCTTTTGCCGCATAGGCTGTTGCATCCTAAGGGAGTCTGAGCATAATTGGCCACTGTTCATCTCTCCCAGGGCCAGCATATTTTCCACTTTCACAAAATGAAGCTAATGGTCACTTTGTTTGACTTGGATCTGTGCCACTCAGAATAAAGAAGATCTATCTATCTATCTATCTATCTATCTATCTATCTATCTATCTATACTGTTGTACCACTTGACATGGAAAGTGTACACACCACTGATCTATATAGAGGTTATATATATCATTTATATAACTGGTACCAACCTACCCATACTTGAAATCAGCAGTTATCAGTATTTGAGAGAGATCTACAAAGCTTTTCATTCTGCCATAATGATCAGTTGGGGTCCTCTGGAGTCTGGACGATGCATTATGTTTACTGTTATTACCTTGTCAATTAATATCAGAGCCATGTTTGCAGTTGTGTCACTGTGAGAATATACAAATAGCTGTTTTCAATGATCTCAACAGCTTTAAAACTACTTATATTTATAAAAAATTGTTTATATGAAAGGTTTCAAGCCTAAAATAGTATTTCATTTTTAATTAGTCTGTTCATTTGTTCGGACAGTTGCACCGCCTGACATTTTGGGGGTTTATGATAACAAAACATAAAATAATATGAATTATATAAATGTACTAAAAATGAATTCAAACTAAATAGCTACAGAATAAAGTGATATGTAAGGAACTTATCAAAATATTTAAAAAGAAAATAATACACTTGGACACAAAAATATGCAGGTCATGTCACTGACCCCTAGAGATTGAGGTGATCTGTCCATTCGGTCATTTGCAAAACTGCATACAAAACTCACTTGTAACTCAGGCTGTCCAATATTCAAACATTTGCATTGTGTGTTCGTATCTTTAAAGGTTTAATTGAAATTGTATCCAAAAAGTAATTGAAAAATGTAAGCTACACTGTGATAATCGGTTGGTTGGTCGGAGGTTTATGTCAAGAATTTTGAAAAATAACATCAAGGTTTTGATATTAGCGCCACAGTGATTGGTACAAGGTACAAACACTTTGTATTAAGGAAAACAGAGCCCTCTAGAGGACATACAGAAACTAACAACAGACAACGGAGGAGAACTACAACTGTCATGGTCGTCCGCCTACAACACGACGCGTCTGCGTCTGACGTCACACTCTGGCTTGTTTTGGCCGTTTGTTTCGATATCCGGCGATCAAACGCTTTCGATGTGGTGGAAATTTTGACTGAGAGGTACGTGCAATTCATGAAACAGTCTTCGTGTGTTGTAGTCTTATTAGAGCTTGTTTACATTCGCCATTAAGTTGGGAAGAAATACCCGGCTAATAATGAAAATATGTCTTGTTTAAGTGATGTCAGCTGGCGCGGAGGGTTAACGCCAAACAGCTAGCTGAGCCTGGCTAGGGACTTTAGCGAGTACAGATTTGTTTGTTTCTTTTGTCCTGCTGTATATATCACTTATTTAACCATGTCAACGTCTTTTAAAGAGAAAGGAAAACGGACGATCTCATTTATCGCATCAACAGTGTTTCTCAGCGCTGCTATGCGAGATCAGCTAACGTTAGTCTGTTCTCGACAAGCTATTGGAATTAACAGGCTGTGTTTTAAAACCGTGTTGTAAGCTGACTACTTAGACAGCACGTTTGGGTGTCACTGGCGCGTTTCATCTGAAACATCATAGATAAACCAAACCAACGCACTTAACGTAAATGTCTGCACACAGACATAACTTACTCCGTGACAGCACGCATTTAAAATATGTAAACATTTCTCAAGGACATCAACTCTTCTTACTCTTTTACTTTGAACTGGTTGTCTTGTACGTGAACTCAAGCTAAATAATGGTCATGAATATAGTGTTGATGTGTGAATCTGTCATTCTAGGCTACTTTAAACATGTTTGGAAACTACATGAGATCTTATGTGCACGCGCAGCCTCACAGACGTAGTCTATCCGATCTAGTGCATCATTAAAGTCAGCATGAAATCAAAATGGACAGTTCTTGTTTTTATGGGATATTGCCGGTGTTACGGATCAACAGGGGATTATGTTAACTGGGGGAACGCGCGTGCACGCATATAGTTTTACCTGGATTTTCAGTAGATGTTAAACGGCGACAGATTCATGCCCTATTTCACGGATCACCTATTATAAACGAATATTTCACCAGTTGTATACACTGGTATGCGAATAACGCGCTTTGTTTTCGCAGTGGATGCTATATTCTTGCGTATCTGACGCAATTTCAAAGAACTTTAACATACTTTGGTGTCAAGCTTAGAAACCACGCCTATGTTAACAGGGGGCAATCGGTTTCATTAGATGAGCCAGAAGATGCTTCAGCTTCAGAAGATGTGTAAGAATTTTCTTCTCAACATCATATTTTCTTGAGTGTGTTGTCATGAGTTCTAATCACAAATAACAACAGATGTAGATTAAGTAGCTAGGCTACCTAAAAGAAACACATATTGCAAAGTCATTTCCATTTTTTCAACAAGTTGCATTTATTGATCTGTATATATAGCCTACTTTTATAATGAATCTATTATTTTTGTATAAAAACTCTTATTGGCATATTTTACTCTGCTGATTATATTAGGGCTGCAACTAACGATTATTTTGATAATCGATTAATCGGACGATTATTTTTTCGATTAATCGATTAATCGGATAGAAATTAAATTAGATTTTTTTTTATTATAACTAAATAAAACCGTAAATCAGGGTATTTATGTGTAAAAGTGTACTTTAAAAAGTGCAAAAGCCACACATTGAGTTTTACTAATATCAATATTTGCATTGTTTTTAATGATAATTGCTGATGGCAAGTTGACAAACATGATTATCGTTAAAAAAATTATATCCAACATATTATGTTTTAACACAATTTTTGTTAAAACAAATTTACACAGACATGTTGTTCAGATGTGAATATCTGAACTAAAAACAAACTAAAAACATCTAAAATATATAATTCATTTAATTTTTATTTAAAATTAATTATATATAAGGAATATAAGGATAAAGAATATAATATATATTATATATAATATATAAAAGAATAATATAAGGATAAATTGATTAAATAAATATAGAAAGACTGAAAACAATTGTGTGAATGTAGAGCCGCAGTAGATCGCGTTTGAAAAACAATTAAAACTTAGTAGACAAATGCTATAAAAAGAGAACGGAATGGAGGTAACGTTACCCAGCAAGCTAACAGGCTTGAGTAAAGGACAGGAGAAATTATGCATTAGTGCACAAGCATTCGCTGAAAACCACTGAGTACAGTGACTAAAAAACAATATTTTACTGCTGCTGTTATTAACTGCCTTTATATTTAGTGCTTCGCTTTGTAAAGACCGTTTTAATTTAACCTATTTCTGCGGTAGCGCTATTTTAATCCATCACTTACGTTGCGAGCGAACTGATTGCGCAACCTGATGCTCGAGACAAAATACAGACGTCCCAAGATCCCGGAAGTCCCGGGAGTCTCCCGCCTATTGATTGCGGCTCACTGATGCCCGCGAATTAGTTCAAACTCTCGAAATCTAGAGCGCGCAAGCAAGAGCGCGCATGCGAGACTGCTCCAAACCGTGTAGCGCGCGCGCTCGGCAGAGCGCCTGAGGGAGAGAGACCTTGCGTGTGTGTGCGTACCAGTAAACGCTCCCCGTGACGTAAGCAGACCAACGAATCGATAATGACATTCGTTGACAACGATTTTCATAATCGATTATAATCGATTTTATCGATTAGTTGTTGCAGCCCTAGATTATATTAAGATCTTTTGTTTGTACAACCAGCTCTGACGCCTCCTTATCATTTTCCCTGGACATAATATAAAGCAGCTATGCTTATAGGGTCATGAAGTTAGTTATCTCATGAACATGTCACATTTTCAACAGATAATAAAAAAAACTCATTTTGACTGTTCTTCTTTCAGAACAATTCTGTATGTAATACTGCATCTTCTTAGAATCATATGATCATTTAAATTAAGTTAATTTTATAAATGCTTATATGGTAATATTGTATTGTACATTATGCTCAGTAGGAGCATGAACTTGAATGTTGTGTATAATGTCTTTTATTGGACACGTAGAGAACACTTTGTCTTCAGTGAATAAAGTCCTCTGAAAAACACTGAGTGGCAACTGCAGATTTTATTACTGAAATAAGCAGAATATATGATGTAGTGATGATGATGAATTATTACAAATATATACTGATATTCTCTATGGCTAATATTCACATAGGCCTACATCACTAACCTCTTTCTTAAAGGTTTAGTTCACCCAAAAATGAAAATTCTGTCAGTATTTACTCACCCTCATGTTGTTCCAACCCCGTAAGACCTTCGTTCATCTTCGGAACACGAATTAAGATATTTTTGATGAAATCTGAGAGCCGGATCACTCCTCCATAGGCTTCTTAAGGGATTGAATCTAGACAGCCCCAAAAGGTAATTAAAAACATCGTTAAAATAGTCCAAGTGACTACAGTGGCACAATATTAAGTTTATCAAATGACGAGAATACTTTTTATGCGCAAAAACAAACAAAAATAACGACTTTATTTCAACTATTCATTTCCTTCTCTGTGGGCCTCGAGTCAGTTCACTAGTATAATAGCGTACGCTTCTGTTGTTGTACGTCACACGCATCACACACGTGATCAGCGTCGGCCAATAGTGAGTCTACGTGTGACGTAGCTCTACGCAATCACACTACGTTAACTGACTAGAGGCCAACAGAGAAGGAAAGGAATAGTTGAAATAAAGTTGTTATTTTTGTTTGTTTTTGCGAACAAAAAGTGTTCTCGTCGCTTGATAAACTTAATATTGAGCCACTGTAGTCACTTGGACTATTTTAACAATGTCTTTAATAACTTTTCGGGGCTGGCAAGTTTCAATCCCTTAAGAAGCCTATGGAGGAGTGATCCAGCTCTCAGATTTCATCAAAAATATCTTAATTTGTGTTCTGAAGATGAACGAAGGTCTTACGGGGTTGGAACAACATGAGGTTGAGTAAATACTGACAGAAATTTCATTTTTGGGTGAACTATCCCTTTAATCATTTGTCACCTCACATGAATACCATGACCCTCTCTAAAACAATAGGAAATGCTTTGTTTACTTTTTTGCTGACCTCTTTTACAAAAGAAATATGACAAAAATAAATAAATGTTTGACATGTCCCTTTAACCGCAGTATTGCTGTCTAAATTAAGCCACAAATTGGCATAATAACAATAATCTGTGAATATACACGCACTGTAAAGACTGTAAATAGCATAATTTATTTAATCTACTTACAGTTGTCATCAGATACAAATTTCATTGAAACAAATGTAACAAAATAATGTGGGCGTGGTCTGTGCGTCGCGAAATTAAAACACATTAAAACTTCCCTTAAAGGCGTCTGAAACATAGAGCGGAGCTGCGACAGAGTAAACAACAGAGCCCTAATATGATACAAACATTTATAACGTGGAAAGCTTTTAAATCTGCTTAGTGAAAAATTTGCTGTGACGAATCTGTCGGCGTTAACATCTGCTGGAAATCCAGGTAAAACTATCTGCGTGCACGCCCAGTAAACAGGATCCCCAGTTGATCCGTAACAACATATTTATTAATTAATTAATTAAAAAATTTAAAAAAATGTTTTTATTCATGCGCCCTAATCTTCAATCAAAATGACTTCCCCTCCCCCTTGCAGCGGCATTATTCCTCTGATGACGTGTTTACAGGCGCGAGGGCGGGGCAACCTGTCACTCATGGAAATTTTTTTTTTTCTTTTTTTCTGAAGCCATTTCACTCAAATATACGTCATAATAGGGAAGAAAAAAACTATTGCAACTGCTGTTTCATGCTGACTTTAAGCAACTGTGTCTGTGTTTAGATCAAAACTGTGATGAATACACCATGTGAAGTAATTAATGTGGGATTATGCGTCTCATTTCAGGTTCCTGTGTGTATGCATGGGTGTTTGTGTGAGAGAGAGAAGGTGGACGACTCAGGGAGTCCGTGTGTCTTATCATGGCTGACGGGTCCAGTGATGATGATGTCATCCACCTGGCTAGTTTCAACACCCATCGCAGTCGAGGTACTAACACTAAGGCTTTATTATAAGGAATAGTGGCATTCTGTATGTCCTGACCCCTTTTTTGTGTCATGTTTATTTTTTATCAGCTAAGAAAGTTAGGACGAAGACGTCCTACATAACCATATCCTCATCGTCAGATTCTGATGATGAACCTGTCAGATTCGTTCCAAATGCCCCTGTTGTGGTCAAGGATGATGAAGAGGAGGAGGAACTGAGCATCTTAGAGGTAACTCTAGCTGCGTTCCAATTCACAGGCTCCTTGTGTAGTAGTCACTGCTCCCTACACACTTAGCACAGCATATATGTTGAATGATGAGTATGATAATAGCCTACTAGTGGTGGGAGTCAGCAGGGACCTGGTAATATGATTTTTATATCAAATGGGTCATATGATAAAATTGATAGCTAGTCATTCAGAACTGTGATTTATTGAAAAAGACATGAGTAAAGATTGCATCTGCATGTGGCTTTGATACTTTGCAAAGTTGTTATTGCTTTTTCATTTTAGTTTCGTTTGAATAGAAATAAATGGTTTGTGCCATCAACCTGATTCTACAGTACTTGCTCTAAATGGTGGTCAGTCTCTTTATTCCCAAAAATATTCATGTAAAATAATAGTAGCGTAAAATGTTAAGGTGATCATCATAACCCTGAAGCAAAGCCAAAGGGGGTTATTTTGCAATATTGACTGTGTTATCCTGCTTATTACATGGTTGGTTACATTCCAAAAAATCACTAAATAAATTATCAAATGGTAAACTGCTTTTCATTTGTATGCTGCTTTGGATGAAAGTGTCTTTAAATAAATAAAAATGTTTATTTAAATTGGAATTATTTGGTTATAATAATAGACAGGTGTAGACAGAGACCACAGAGTATTTTGAGCGACATGAAACTAGTCAAGCTGTAATTATATAAAAATATTAAAATGCAGAATGCCACAGTCGACCAGTCAAGTGATTCAAAGAGCTGTCTAATAGGCTTGCCATGTGTATAGACGATACTGGTATGCAATTTATACAGATTTGAAGATGGAAACATTATGACTGTTTTTCCGTACTTTTTATACACAAGAAGCACATTCAACATGCAATGGTAAGAGGAAGCAATATAATGCCTGCTTATCAGTGCAAATGTTATTCATCTGAAGCTACCACTTGATATTGAGAGTAAAATATGGAAAAACAGTAACAGTGCGAATTATATTTTTCTACATCATTTTTTTGATTGTGCTCAGTCCCTTTCTTTTCTCTGAAGGACCCTAGTTGAGGGCATATGGGCAATTCCTTGATCCACATAGGAACTTATCCAATACAATTTTCATTAATTTTGGTAAAACTAATCCTCTAAGTTACATTTACATTTATTCATTTAGCGGACGCTTTTTTCCAAAGCGACTTACAAATGAGAACAATAAAAGCAGTTAAACTAACAATAGGACAACAATATGCAAGTGCTATGACTCTTCCCAGTTTAATCTAACGCAGCAAGTGTACTTTTTATTTTTGTTTTATTTTTTATTGTAAAGATAATAGATCTAGAATAGAAGATTAATTGTTAGTATTAATGGATCAAGTGTTGCCGAAAAAGATGCGTCTTCAGCCGTTTCTTGAAAATTGACACGGATTCAGCTGCTCTGGTTGAGTTGGGCAGATCATTCCACCAGCATGGGACAGACCAGGAAAAGGTCAGAGAAAGAGATTTTGTGCCTCTTTGAGATGGCACCACAAGACGGCATTCACTTGCAGAGCGCAAGTTTCTGGATGGCACGTTAGTCTGAAGTAATGAGTTAAGGTAGGAGGGAGCAGAGCCAGTGGTTGTTCTGTAGGCAAAAGTCAGTGACTTGAATTTGATGCGAGCGGCAGCCAGTGCAACTTTGTGAGGAGAGGAGTGACATGTGACGGCTCATTAAAGACCACTCTAGCTGCAGAATTTTGAATCAGTTGCAGAGGTTTGATAGTGCAAGCTGGAAGACCTGCTAGGAGAGCATTACAATAGTCCAGTCTGGATAGAACAAATGCTTGGACAAGGAGTTGTGTAGCATGCTCTGATAGGAAGGGCCTGATCCTCCTAATGTTGTATAAGGCAAATCTGCAGGACCGGGCAATGTGCAATGTTTTAGCAATGTGGTCTGTAAAGTTCAATTGATCATCAATCACAGCTCCAAGGTTCCTGGCTGACCTTGATGGAGTTATGGATGACGAACCTAGCTGAATGGAGAAGTTGTGATGAAGTGTTGGGTTGGCCGGGACCACAAGCAACTCTGTCTTCGCAAGGTTTAGTTGAAGGTGGTGGTCCTTCATCCAACCAGAAATGTCTTGTCAGGCAGGCTGAGATGCGAACGGCTACCGTCGGATCATCAGCCTGGAATGAGAATAAGTGTGCAAATTAATCATTTCATTTCCTTTACTTTTCAGATATTTTCTAAATTTTTAGTTCAGTAAAAAAAAAAAAAAAAAAGAGTGTAGCATCAAACTGCCTATTATGTGTAGGCAAATAGAAAGAAAAAAAGCATAGCGCCCCCTAGTGTCAAACCAGCACTAATACCAGTATAACCGTTTTTAAATGTGTATACTGTACTGAATATGAAAATTTTAAATTCTATAATATCTTTATAGAATTTAATATCTGTCTACAGTCTAATGTTTTTTTAAGTGTGCCTTAAATGTACAAATACTTTTTTTGGACCACTGCACTGTTTTTGCCATAAAAAAAAGAAAAGTAAAAGTTGCCTAAGAGAATGAGAAATTATCTTTCTGTTCAGTGCTTACATTTCTAGAAAACTGATGTGCAAGTACTGCAATATAATGTGATGAGCGCTTCCTGTTAAAATATTAATCAAATACATTCTCTTTTTGTCTGGCAGCCACAGCCCTCACCTCAACGTGAGCTGATCCGACCTGCAGCCAAATGGAGTGCTAGGACCTTCCCAGGCCAGGCATCTGGGTCCAACAGACATCCTACCAGCGCACACGCTCCTCATCCTTCTGTAGTCGTCGCACATCCTACATTAGGAAACCAAGCCATAGGTGTCTTAACCACGGACCAGAATGCTGTACCCTCGACGTCTAGAGAAAATGCCTTGCACAGACCTTCATTGCCTGTTAAGGACTCACTGCCCATTCATAAGGACCCTTCAGCTAGTGCACACTCAGCAAATCAGGCCAATTCTGTTTTTTCAGCTCCACCCACCACTGAATCAGGTCAATCAGACTTGCCCCGCAAAATTGAAGCGGTTGTTTGGCCGAGAACTGAAAGGCCCACAATAAGGCCTCGGACGCCACAGGACACTGTGCTTGTAGAGGTCAGACAAAATGAGCAGCCGGCAGCCCCTCTCTCTCCTGCACGTTTCCCCGGACCGGCTGACAACGAGAGGCCTGGGCCATCAGCACCCAGAGAACCCCTCATTCAGCAGGCCCCTGACCGGACATCCCTCGATATCCTGGTGAAGGGGGTGGTGAGTCTTCTGATTAGCACCTCACGTTATAGTATGCGACTGTTCAAGTCCTGCATTAAAGGTGGGGTTTGTTTTGACTCAAATTTTCAGATGGACCTTTTCCCTGATGTGCAGGACGCATATGTAGCAGAACTGATAGAGAGAGGTGACCTGAAAGATTTAAATGTGTAAGCACATGCCTTTTATCTTCTCATTTCTTGCTCAGACGTACTTTGTTCACATGTGATGTTTGTGAGACATCGTTTGGCTTCTTTAACACAGAATATGCAATATATTGTTGGAAAACCCTGATTATCCGAAGAAAGCAAACTCAGTTTTGACACAAAGCAGTGTTCTCCTCGAGACAAATGATTCTGAGACGCAGGTTTGCACTTTATTTTTTATCAGATATCCATATTTATTTAGTCATAGATATATTGGGTGCTACTACTATGAATGTATTACATTTAAGAAAATGTAACTAATATGGTATAACTTTTTCTTTGTCATACAGGAAAGTGAAAATTATTTTGATTATTTCAAACTAAAGACTGTTGGCCCAGAGGTTGTCATTCAGGCTGCAGACATGCTGATGGGTGACTTCAGAATGTTGAGCTGTCAGGATATCAAATGGGCCCTGAATTGCCTCAAAGGACACTATGCAATCACACGAAAGGTGCTCATTCATACCTACTAGAATTCTTCTACGAACTCTGTAATCTTTACGTCAGGAAGTTGACATTCAACATCATTCAGTGTCAATAAGTATTGATGAAGCTTGCTGATGTCAGGTGTAGATTATACTTAATATTGTTTATATTGAATAAGTTCAACTATTTTGTGTAAAGTTGTGGTCACACTCACAATTATTGTTGCTTGGCAAAGTTTTGTGAGTGTAATCCAGTATTTTCATGGCAATTTGCATGGTGAAGAATTTCGCCTTGGTGGACTTCAATTGGCTAAGAAAAATTCCCTGGGTGCTTCTCAATATCCCTCCCCATCTCCTCGCTCCTCCGCCCTCAATCCTATGACCCGGAAACCAATCAAGCTCAGCCACCTTAAAGGACATCTCAATTCTCTAATTGCACTGCATGGAGTCAAGGAGTGAGGAGGCTTCCAGAAGAGACATGAGCGGGGATACACATGTGTATCCTATGCGGAAGTGTTTTATCGACTAAATGTGACGCACATATAAATTCTCCTCCTTCACATCGGTCACAATCATTTTAAATTATACTTTACCTTTGCAGTTTATATAAACCACACATCTCACATATTTCAATGGGGTATCTTGCTTTATTATTATTTCTTTTGAATTTCTTAAATAAACAAACTTCAACAACATGAGGGCAGATCCTTTGAGCGCTGCTGATGAACGCTGTGAAGTGACGCTTGAGTGATCAAGTATTCCAATGTATAAAAAAAGCGTTCACTCGATTCCTCCGTCCTCCTTTTCTTTCCTTGCAGCCTTCCCTTGTATCCTACAGGGGGTGGAGCTGAGATGCGAGGAAATGTAACGAGGATGAAAAATAAGAAATGAGAAGCACCCCCTGTGTAAAATTTGCATCCGATTTAAGTTTGGTGACCCTGACACAAATGCACAGTGGCAAATAATAGCAAGCCTCTTGGTTCGGCCGTGACCTCTGTGTGGGTGTAGGTTCATAAAATAGCTACAGAGCAAAACTGATGGAAAAAGCACTCATATGGCCACTTTCTACTCAGCCAGTTTTGTGTAACACTATATAATGATCCATTAAAAAGGAGGCGGTTTGAAAAGCAGTTGTTTTCGGTTGGTTTATTTGCTAGTTGTCAGAATAGCTTTGGATGTTTATTTCATTGTCATTATTCCGGTATCTTTCATCGTTTTTTGTCACACGAAGGCCTGTTTTCTTTCCCCTGCGAAATGTCGTTTGCTAACACTATTTAACACTATTGTATTGGTCGTTGGCCACACTCTTTTAAGATATTGGCATTTGCATCAGCCATTAAAAAACCCATATTGTTTTACCGTATTTTTAGTCATTTGTATGGTATTAATCTCTATGATGTCTCTTGAAGGCCTTATTCGAAGCCCTCAAGAAGTGGCAAGAAAACTCTACTGACCCCTCAGGGAAGAAGAAAAGAAGAAGAGAGCCAAATGAACGCATCTTCATAGACTTCAAGTTTGAGCAGGGTGACTACATATATTTTTCTCCTTTACGTGCCTTTCAAATGCATGAAATGCTCATTTTGTCTAATTCATTTCAGGTTGTTTTAAACTGGAAAGAAAGATGTACTTTTTGGAGAAGAATCGCAGATGGAGTCGTGGTAACGAGACAACACTGGAGCCGTCTCTTGTAAAAGAGCTGCAGTTCTATGAGCAGAAAGCCAAGGAAATGGCTGAGGTACTTCACACGGCACACTTCTTCTATTTACTTCTGATGGTTCCTCTTGAATCAACCTAAAGAAGAAGGGTTGTGTGAAACTGAGCTGACAGGCTGTTAATTGTTCAAATAGTTAACGGGCTTTTTTCCCCTGCTTTCAGCACGAAGATTTTCTTTTGGCTTTGCAAGTGAACGAGGAGCAGTATCAAAAGGTGGGTGTGAAGAACCAGTTGTTTACGAACTTTTTATGCTCTTGTAATGACGTCAAACCACATCATAAGAAACAAATTACAACTGAAAGAGGCCACATTATGCCCTTTTACAAAATCTTGATTTTGTTTTTGGGCTCTACTAGAATAGGTTTTCATGCTTAAAGGAGCCGTATGTAAGAATGTGGCCACAACTGGTAGTGCAATCACTTTCAAATTAGAGTAGAGCAGTGTATCCCCTCTCCCTCCTCCCTGACTCGAGGTTGCCAGGTAGGCTGCAGGATCCAGCAGGAACGTAGGCTGCTACAAGAAGTGTTTACTGTTAATTATGTTTATGCGTCAAATGAGAGACGTTTTGCAAAGTAATTATATATCGCAAAAATGTACTAATGGCGATTAGCCAAATATAATCGTAAAGATGTACGCTCGTATGTGACAGTGCATTGTTAGAACAGTATTTGTTAGTCTAACTTGTAACGGTATTAACGTAAGCACAAGCCTCTGTCACTGTGTGTAACCGATATCAAAGATACAGCTATTCATTTAGCTGACGCTATAAGTGAAAGCAACCCTGCAGTACACGTCCATAACGCTAAAATATGTGATGTGAAAGATTACGTGTCATTCTATTATTTTTGTTTGTAGAACTTGCATCATAAACAATAATGGGCCTGCTAATGTTGTTTTCCTCAGCGTCTCATCATAATGACAGAGAAACGGGCTCTGATAATGCATTGCTAATGTTAGCAATGACGGCTCGCCGTTTTTATTACACAAACAATTCCTTACCTTTTCAATTCGATGACCCACCTTCTCCATATGAGCTAACGTAACGTTACTTTGCACGAACATGCATAACTTTGTTCGACTGTCATGAATATTTGAAATGTCCATTTACATCAAGCCAAACGTTAGCCAAACATAGATGTATCTTACCTGTCCAGGAGAAAATTAGCAACGTTGGCGTCTGTCTTCAAAAACTTTCTCCGTTTTCAGCCGTCTTTATCTTTCAAAGGCATCTCCTATACAGATCCTTGTTTTATTTCGGACTTTGTCGCGAAGTATTTCGGATTCATAACGAGTTTTTTTTTCGCAACGTTAGACATTTTTTTTATCCGATTCCGACATGTTTGTAGCTGCAGCTGTGGTAACTAGCAGAGCTGGCAACCCGGATGCCGCAACATCCAAAACCAACATGACAACATCAGTTGAGGGCTGCAACTTCACTTTTTAAATGACAATATCCTGGCCGGACTACTGTTGTCAGTAATATAAGTATTTGAAATGAACATGATTTCTTAATGTCTAGTGACAAATCAGGGCCATTTTATGATTAATTGAAATAAATTTCTTACATACAGCTCCTTTAAATGTTAAAAACCCACAAATTTTACATTGTTGCAGCACCTCTCATCCCATTCTGTCAGTAACGATCTGTTTAGTTTCTGTCTCTATGAAGCTTCTCTTTCAGACAAGCGCAATGTGCTCTGATTTGTTGGTTGGACCAGTGTGTTGTGATTGGTCAACCACTTGGAGCGTATTTCAGAAAAGTCAATTCCCTTACCATAACCGCGAGTTTCAATGCACTACTAACGCAACTCAACCAGGCCTTGCCCCTTTTTTGCATATGGCCTATGAGGGAATTGTTTAATGAGGAATATTGTCTCTTGTACATTCTAGGGGTGTTACTGTACATGTATTCGTCCCGAACCGTCACGGTACGGACGCCACTGCTCGTGCATACAGTGAGACGACAAATACTGTCAGTTACATGCAACCCACACTCCAGTAGAGAATGGGGCTTGTGTGGTAATGCAACACTGTTTGCTAACCACCACAACAGAAAAAAGAGCAGAAGAAGAACAGCGAATGAGGGTGAATTCCAAACTGCTTTTGCACCCTTGAAGGGCACTCCTGAGGATCCCATTTGTGGGGGAATTCCAAACGAAAGTGAACAACTGAATCCCTTCATGAAGGGCCCTTCCACAAGTCCATTAGTGAAGGGAACATGTGAAGATCACTTCATGGAAGTAATTTAATCATTTATGGTCATGTGACCCAGGGTGGCAAATCCTCACGATTTATTTTAAATTTATAGATGTCAGTAGAGTTGGAATTAACATATAAACAGAATAATTCAAGTTATTTTGTTTTGTTGTGATGTATAGACACATTTTAGTCATTCATAAGAAATGTTTAATGCTTAACTCAGGATCGGGAACACACACACATATCAAGCATATCTTAAAAACTTTAAAAAAATTATAAATAAAGTATTATTTATATATCAATAGTAAGAAATTCCTGTTGTTGCTGTATAGCTTTGTCGTGGTAACATTTCACGTGAAACTAATGAGGAAATTACGTGGTCTTTCATTGCTCCCTTTGCCAAGTGCGTTTCAAACGGCTTCATTATTATTACACACAAGTGCCCTGCTCCCTCCAAAGTTCCCACTTCAAGGGCTCTGCACTCCGGAGTGAGTAGGGCATAGGGATGCTCATATTCGATTGTTATTTGCCCTGACTTGAGTGCTTGAAAACAAGTCCTGGAGATAGTACAGACGCATCGAATGCGTCTTTCTGCAGTCACAAACAAAGGATTATACTTTGAAAGGAAAGTGGAAAATGCTTTTATAACAGAAGATGCTTCTTTTTTTTTTAGTAGCTGATAGTGACCAAATACCTTTTGTTTTTTTTATCAGCCCTGCAAAAATATGACCTATGCTAGAGTGCATTCTGTTTACTGCTTAGTGCTTAATACACTAAAGTAGGCTGTACTGTACAAACTATCTCAGGGGGGACTCAATGCTGCTTGGTGGAACAAACTGTAATTTGCACTACTGTCTGTTCAAAATAAAATAAAAGTACCTTAGCATTGTGGATTTGTTGCTTTTTCCTGTAACACTTTAGTTTAGGGTCCAATCCTGCTTATTAGCTTATTATTAGTTGCTTATTAGCATGCATATTACTAGGATATTGGCTGTTTATTAGTACTTATAAAGCATTATTCTGATTGACCCTATTCTACATCCCTTAATCCTACCCAATACCTAAAATTAACAACCTTACTAACTAATAAGTAGTAATTAGAGGTTTATTGAGGCAAAAGTCTTAGTTAATAGTGAGAATTGGACCCTAAACTAAAGTGTAACCATTTTTCCTATTTCTAAGCTTACGTACCAAAAGCATGACTTCTGTGTTCCGTTACACTCGTTGTACGTTCCCGGTAGAAAACTCAAGACTACAATCGAGGCGTTTGAGGGAGTTCAGAAACGGTGCTAAAATAACTCCCTTTGGAGTGACTTTGTGCTTTGTAACTCTGCAGAAATTTTTCATGCTCAAAGAGCAACATTACATGTTTTTATTTATATGTTTGATTGTTGGAAAATATTGTATAAAACAGACAGTTCCAGTCCAGCTCTAAAGTCAGATTAGTGACCTCGTTCAGACTGGTAATATGTTTTAGATTATGATCTTGAAGTTTGTGATTTGAGAGCATGTGACACTTTTGACCTGTGCTCTCAGGACGGGCAGTTGATTGAATGTGGCTGCTGCTGTGGGGAGTTTGCCTTTGAGGAGATGACCCAGTGCACGGATGGCCATCTATTCTGCAAGGAATGCCTGGTAAAGTACGCCCAGGAGGCCGTGTTCGGCTCAGGACGGGTAAGTCATCTGTGGCTGGAGAGTTGAGAATAGACATTCAGTCTTTGAGGTTACCTTTGTTTCTTTTGAATAGTATTACTGGAAAAGGCATGTGCGGTCACAGTCGTTATCATGTTTTCAGGCATTGTGCACAGTGTTGTTCTCATGTTTTTTAAAATCCCCTGTATTTTGGTTTCACTTTGTTCTGTGATTTTTAGGTTCTTCCCAGTTTTTCTCCCATCTTTCTTTCATTTTCATTCTAAATAATCATAAACAAGTTCTAGCATCATTTGTTTGCAGAGTTTTATATTTTATGTCTAATGGAATTAAATTCATAGTGTTTTTAGACACACTAGCATTAAACAATTTGGGGTCAGTAAGATTTTTTTTTTATGTTTTTGAATTACCAAGTCTCTTATGCTTACCAAGGAAGTTTTTATTTGATCAAAATACTGTAAAAATAAGGAATGAATCTTCAGCATCATGACTCCAGTCGTCGTTGTCACAGGATTTGTCAGAAATCATTCTAATAAGCTGATTTGCTGGTCAAGAAACATTTCTTATTATTATCAATGTTGAAAACGGTTTTCAGGATTTTTGATGAATAGAAAGTTCAAAAGAACACCATTTATTTGAAATAGAAATCTTTTGTAACAATATAAATGTCTTTACTTTCACTTTTGATCGACTTAAAGCATTATTTAGTGTTGTTTGATGCATCGATTCTAGTTGATCAAAAGTGAAAGAAAAAAACTCTTACTGACCCCTAACTTTTGAATGGTAAAGTATGTAGGCTCACTGTATATAGGTTGCCACCGCAAGCACTCGCTGAACAGTTTACAGTTAGAGTGTATTTTGGCTATGCATAAAGTAAAAATGGTTCTTCGTGTTTGTTTGTAGTCGGAGTTGAGCTGTATGGATGGGAACTGCACCTGTTCCTTCCCTTCCAGTGAGCTGGAGAAAGTTTTACCTGAAAACATTCTGTGCAAATATTACGAGCGACAGGCTGAGGAGGCCATAGCAGCCACCTGTGCTGACGAACTGGTCAGGTGAATTAAACTCTTTACTTACTCTCATGTTGATCGAAAGCTGTATGACTTTTCTTTATTCGTGAAATACAACAGGAGATGTTTTGTAGAATGTCCAGGCTGCTCGTTTTCATACAAAGAAAGTGAATAGTAATTAGAGTTGTCAGGCTCCAAAAAGGACAGAAAAGTAATCCATATAAGTAGTCCATAGTATACAACTTGTGCTCTATATTTTTGAAAAAACTTTTCGACAGCCGTGTGATACCTTTGTTTGAGGAAAAACCAATTCAAAACAGAAACAAAATTATAAACTTCAGATTTAAATGATTCATTGTTTTAACTCCTGACAACATTATTTTGCTCACTTTTTGTTTTCAAGGTGTCCGTTTTGTAACTTCCCAGCACTTTTGGATAAAGGCATTTCTCTGTTCAGTTGCCCAAACCCTCGCTGCAGAAAGGTTAGTCTGTGTGGCTGGATACACAATTGTTTGAGTGTTATGCATCTTTTCAATTCTCTCTCCCTTCATTCCACTTCTATTTCTGAGCCCCCGAATGGTGGAATTAGTCAGGTCAGGGGAGGAACAGAGACCGGCATTCATCTTGTCTGTTATAAATGTTCAGCACTCTGAACCCTAAACTGAACTCAACAAGGGTTGGGAATTTCAGCACAACTAGGTGAATCAGTATTCTGGTATATCTCTGTCTCGTGATATTTCAGATAACAACCTTGAAAAAGTGGATTATACCTTCAGGAAATGAATCACAAAACAACATACCAAGTGTTTGTTACAAGCAGTAAAGGACTAACTTAACTACATTTTTTCAACAGTATAATAGTAGTTCAGCTTTGTATTTTCATTCTAACAAATTGGTTTAATGTGAAATGAACTGATTCTATAAAAATTATTCACTGATTCATGTCATTGGCTTGGTTATAGAATTTGTGTGCTTTTGTTCAATTTTCATGGAACATAAAAGATATCCAGTGTCCACAAGGAAATTTTCAGGGTTGTTCCATTGTTCTCATTTTTCATGGAAAATTTGGCAATATAAGTTTTTTTTATTATTGATTCTTTCCAGGCTTGATAAGGTCATTTAAATGCATTTAAACTAAATTTATCAAAAGTGACAATTACACTGCGGCACATGTGACACTGATGACTGGAGTAAGTTTGCTAAAAATTAAGCTGTGCCAATACAGGAATACTTTTTAAAAATATATTAAAATGGAAAACAGTTATTATAAATTATAATAATATTTCACCATATTACTGTATTTTTGATTTTTAAATGCAGCCTTGGTGAGCATAATATTCTTCGTTCAAAAACATAAAAATTTGAATGAGCACAAACTTTTGAATGGTAGTGTAGATCATCTTAATTTATTAATAAGTGCAGTTGCTTTAAGATGTATATCAAAAACTGATTAGTTAGGGGTTAAGCACCAAAGGTGTTAGTAGCTTGTAGCTTGACAAGATTTACAGTAGCTTACCCAACACCCAACACTGGTTACAAGTACATCTGATGTTTTGTCTTTAGTCTTATCAGTGTTGGGCTGTGAGGAATGTATCAGGCAGTGCCAGGATACAGTCCGTCTGTGTGTTAGTGGATTTCAGCTGCTATGCAGAACATGTCAAGGACTCTGAACTCACAGTTACTCTCTCAAAAGGCCTGATAGGAAGACTTTGAGTATACAAGTATAATATATTTGTGTAAAAATTATAATTTTCAACCTTCATTCCAACCTTCTGTCTGAAATGATCCATTCAAAAAGGGCAGCTTTTTTAAGGCTCATCATTATACACCCACTGTTATGATTGGTTAACGTCATTGCATTGGAAACTGTATCAGTGCCACTGCCCACTCGCTTTTGCACGCGAGTAAGTGTTTTTAAAACACTATCCATTTGAAACTCATTTACAGACAAGGCATTATGAAATCATTTACTTACAGTTTTTAATGCAGCTGCTGTCAGATTCAATACAGTGCTTTATATTTCAACAAATATTTCTTTGCAAACCCTCCCTTACACTGTGTCTCATTTACACAACAAAATGTTCCGAACAAACATATAATCCTTCAACGTGATCTGGGATGCCATTAAAATAATCCACTTGTTTCCAATACTGGAATCCTTGTTAAGTGTGTATAGAGATGCAAACAAGCTGCTTAAACTGGATGCGTCAAAGCAAACGTTCATTCTTTCTTCCATTTGTCCTGTTGTAAACAGACTCCAGCACGTGGAGTATGTCAGAAACTGAACATGCATCTGTATACTGTATCCAGTGTAGACAGCATCAGTGATTATAATGGGTTCTATTTGCTTTTGATGCGACGAGACGCTCACATCCAGTGTAGGCAAATGTCAGCCAGTGGGCCAGTATGGTGTGATGATCTGTAACTATTTTTCGATGTCTATGATCTGGAGATAGGCATGTGCAAATGTTATTGCCCGTGTGATGTCACAGATCCTGCAATATCCTGCAAAATAAATGCTTTGTTTTTAATGAGTACATTGTAAGCTATAATGCTGGATGTGTTAATGGCACATAGACCTCTTATATGTTAAAGTGATCAAAGCAAATTTGATTTCTCCTGTCATGACCCCTTTAGCTTTTTTAAGCGGGATGATTATTCACCATAAAATGGAAATTCTTGTTTTTTTTCTTCACATTGTGACACACATTGTAACTCAACAGCAAGGAGTGCCAACTAGTCTGGGACTGTAGGGTGGAAAACCTCAAATGCTGCATCGTCTCTCACCTTCCCCAACACTCTTTATCTTGAAATCCTCCAGCACGCTCCAATCCGTGCATGGACAGCGTTCACGTATGCGATTGAAAACAGGTAATCGCTGTTAATCTATTAGGCAGGCAAGCACAGGGAAAGAAAGAGGCACACAGATTCCAGTAACACTCCTCACATGAATAACAACAAAAACAAAATATTACTATGCTCTTGGATGTAACGATAGACATATAATAAAGTAGGGTTTTAGGCACAATAACCTGAAACATGCATTGAGATCAATGTTATAACATTGACCGTCTTGGTAAAAGGCATGATGTAGGAGTTTCCCTTGAAAAGACTTGAATAGCCTACCATCAGGTATATGCAACATGGTACTTTTGTGTTTCCTGTAGTATACCAGTTGTCCTCTTGGTGGCGCTCTTGTTCTATAATGGCAGTGCAGTTTTGTTGTTGCACACATCTACTGCTGATTACACACTCAACCCCGCCTCACTTCTGCAGCCGCTCACAACAGGACGGGAGAGGGGGGCAGGGGAAGCCACTCCAACGCCCGTGACTTTGGCCTTCCTTTTGGTCCCACTGATAGATTAAGTGTGCCTAAGGCCTCCTATACATCTTCCTCGTGGTGGAGTCATGGGACTGGAGGGGGAAATTGAGAACAGTTGTGTGGTATGATTTCATAATGCGACCCACTTTCACTTCCTCTTTCTGGCTCTCAGCGTGGCATTCCTATCGAGATAGAGAACTGGGCTCTCTTGCACAGCTGTCCTTGACTTGGCCAGCATCATGAGAACTTTTCCAAAGCAATGCTTCTCTGGAACAAATTTGTTGGAGAGATAGTCTCTATAAAATGACACCTGCCAGATAAATGGTGTATTTTAGTGAGCATACTGGCAGTGTTGTGGCTTAGTGGTTAAACATCTGGGTTTTGGTGCCTGAAAGGATGTAGTTTTCAGAGGGTTGATCTATGAACCATCACCTTTGAATGCAAGCTGGTCTCTTAATAAAACTGTCAGAAAAACCTTAATAAGACACTGCACTTAATAGAGCACAGTGCTGAATGTCTTAGACCACTAGGTAAATTGTATATAAATAGTGTTAAAAATTTGCATTATATAATTAGAAATTACCTATCTTAAATACTTTTTTTTGTGTGTGTGTGTTTTCTTCAGAATTCCATCTGGCAGTAGATTACATTTCTGTAGAAATAGAAACTTCTGATGGTAAATTTTCCACTGAAGTAAAAGTCGTTGTGAAACCGTCAACTAAAAAAAAAACCATCTCTTACATCGAGGCTCAGACTCTCATTTTTAAGGTGCGGCTTCATTAGCAAAATTTCTACAAAATTTTAAGGGCAAAAGGGTCTGTTGTTTGTAGTGTAGCGATGTATAAAGGCATATAAAATATGATGCTCAGCTCTCACATCGAAGTCACTGTCAAACCAAGCAGCTCTCTGTTGGTCGATGCGGCGAATTTACATGACCAACTTTAACCCGCAAAATCTGCATGGGGAAGTCTTTCACACTTTCAATTTCTATTGAAATGAATGGATTTCACCGGTGAAAATATGGCGAGCACTGCAAATGTGACCACACCTTTAGATTTTCAACTTAAGTGTTAATATTACAGTTCTTTGTGCCATTTTAAAAAGCAATATTGATGCACCTGAATATTGAGGGTCTTTCCGTCTGTGACGGTTATGTGCCTGCTCTAATCATTGTGTATGGAGATGTTTGCAGCTGTCTAACCCACATATGTCCATGGTAGGATCAGTCTGATGTGAAAAACTCCCAGTGCCCCATTAATGACTTCAGTGCTCGTGTTTCAGCACACAAGTTTTTCCCTCCTGTCACTTTCACTTCTGATGTCCCATTTGTTTGTGATGTGATGTGGTGAGGAGACGTCCTCTCCTCTGCCCCTCTCTTTCATCTCTTTTCCCTCGGTGAAGATGAGTTGTATAACTGACACACTTTTCCCTCTCCGCTACCTCTGTGGCTCCACCCCTCGTAGTGAATCCAGGACACTCATTGGCTAGACCCAGATCCTTCAAATTTGAAATGTGGTACAGTTTATATTTGACCCAGATTTTACTTTTTTTTTTAAGGTTTGTACATTTAAAAAAAATGCATTTTTCTCACTGTGATTTGTTAATTCTGGCTTTCACATGCTGATCTAGCAACTTTCCCTTCTCTCTGGCTCAATAGACTGACTTTTGCTTGCACTTTATTTTCCATGTATCCATGTTCTCAGTTTTGCTTTGATAGATTGTAGCAGCTGCAGCATGTTTTCTATAATTTATGATTTTGCTAGAGTTCAAGAGTTTTAGTAAATATTATATATATATAAATGGTAAAATGGTAAAAAATGGTAAATGGACTGCATTTATATAGCGCTTTCACAGACCGAATGGCCACCAAAGCGCTTTACATATTTGCCTCACATTCACCCATTCATACACACATTCATACACCGACGGTGTATATATATATATATATATATATATATATATATATATGTGTGTGTTCAAAAGTTTGAGATTGGTAAAAAAATATATATATATCTTAAGTTTGTTATGCTCACCAAGACAGCATTAATTAATTGAAATTAATTAATTCACTCAAACAGAGACCGTTGTGTTGAATTTTTTTTTTTTTTTTGGGAAACCATGATAAAAAAAGCAGGATTTTTTTGATGAATGGGAAGTTTAAAAGAACAGCATTTATTTGAAAGGGCAATATAAATGTATTGGCTCTCACTTTTGAGCAATTTAATAAGTCCTTGCTGAACACAAGTATTCATTTCTTTTTTTTTTTGTTGATTTTTTATTCTTACTGACCCAAACTTTTGAACGGTAGCATATATACTATATATTCCGCTATGGATTTCATTCCATCCAACAGATCCAGTTCAGACATGGTTGCATACTAGTTGAGTTTATAGGGTGCTGTATTTGTTCAGCCCTGCCTCATTGTACTTATCATGAGCCAAACCCTGAAATTATGAGTGTTTCATTAAAAACACTTTTGTGTTCTAGTTTTATGATATGTAGCCATGGCTTAGGGGTGGTTGTGTGTGTTAGCACATGCTGTGGGTGTGTCGCTGTGTCCCTGAGGCTCATACAGGCCCGTGGTTCTCCAGAACAAGCAGCCCCCCAATCAGATGCTCAGCAAATCTCCTCTTCTGCCTTATAAGGCCTGCTGCTGCCGCACGCCTGTTCAGGAGAGAAGCACTGAGCTTATTCACTGAGTGCCTCAACAGATGTTGCAACAGTTCGCACTCGCTTTTGCTGTTTTACTTTGGAGAACTAGTCGCACATGCACTGGAATAGGTCTTGTTAGCTGCATGATTATGACCAAAAATCTAATTGTTATTTTTTTGCTTTGATACTGCCATTTAAGATGATTAGTATTAACAATAAAATGCTTTTATTCTATATAATACATTTTTACATGTAATAATTGATGTTCCCATCTCAGTATAAACACTAAATACATAATTTCATGTGACAATTTGTGTCCCGAAATTGGACGCCAACTCAGAATGTCCTGCAGCCAGCTGCCACAAGCCCCTTAAAGGGAAATTTTTAACACCATTTTATTTTTGTCTGAAATAAAACATAAATGTACAGTAACACCTTTAAAGGTAGGGTTGGCAATTTCGGACAGGCTACCAATAGCAAGCTAGCTTTGAAAGCTTTTAGCCATGTCTTCTTCAAAACATGAATGCACAAAGCAGAGTCTGCAAAGCGTCACGAGACGAGAGACAGTGTTATATTACCTCATGTCTCAAAGCACATGACAATAATAATGAACATAAGCCACTTACAGAGCTCGGACTTTTACCACCTGACCGCTGTAGATTAATTTCGTCAATGATAGTGTTGACATAGAAACGCATAAATCCGAGTCTGAGCACGTGAACATCTCCGGGTAGAACGTCAAGGGTTGTCATCTTGTAATTATGGTTATGGCATGGTGTGAACGCAGCATAAGCTGCTAAACTGTAAAAGGCGGCTGCTATTTGTTTGCGGCACTCGGTGACTATTTGTCTACAACTCTGTATTACGGAGCGCGCTGATGACGTGGGATGTCCGCGTAAGCAGGGTGCCTGGAGGTGTAGAAATACATATGTGGACTGGCAGGAAGGACATTCCATTTTAACTAAATGCAAAGATTTGACGAACAAAGTTGTTAATGGACAATCCTTCTACAGCATTAAATAATCTTAGTTAATTATCATTTTAACATTTACTAATACATTATTCAAATAAAAAGTTATATTTGTTAATATATTAGTTGATGCACAGTGAATTAGCATGAACAAACAATGAACAACAGTATTTTTATTAACTAACATTAACAAAGATGAATAAATAATGTCACAAATGTATTGCTCATTGTTAGTTCATTTTAGTTAATACATTAACTAATGTTAACAAATGGAACCTTATTGTAAAGTGTTACCCAAACATTTGATACAGCTTATCGTATTAGAACACCCCCCTCTAAAATATTCTTCATTGTAGAAGGATTTCAAAGGGATAGTTACCGCAATTTAAAATGCTGTCATCATTTTCTCACCTTCATGCTCTTCCAAAACTGCACTTACTCCACTTTTGTTCTGTGGAACATAAAAGAAGATATTTTTAAAAATACCATCTTTTGTGTTCTGCAGAAGAAAGTAAGTAAGTGATTTGTTGAACTCTGTGCTTGACTTGTAATCAATGAAATTGCCTAGACCGGAGAATAAATCTCTTATTTTCACCATGTTTATACTGTTGATTATAATGGAAGTGTTTTAGGTTTGTTACTCACTCGCTTATTAGAACAAGATTGTTACTGATAGGCCTATAGTCTAATTTAGATGGTTCTGATTGGTCAATGCATTCATATGCATAACTGACATACTTGTGATTGGTTACAATACTCAGCCACAGCAAAGAAAGAAGCTGCTAAGTGAAAGCTCAGAAAGCTGAATATGAAAGCTGAGTCCACCAGATGAATGGACTGTTTACACAAAAATATGTTCAGCCAAGATAAAACTAGCGTGACTACCTAGAGCTTGAGTTTCAGGTTATATGGTTTCAGCTAAAATGAGAGGTATACACACAGCGATTAACAGGAAATGGAGGGTTATGCATTTTGGTGAATCAGATTTATGTTCCAAGAATGTGCGGCATGACCACAATTGTCACCCTAGGCTTGTTTTTCTGAGATAAAGATTTGCCGTTAAAGCCGTTTTCCTCTTGTCACAGATGCTGTTTTTCCAGTTTGTTGTGGTACTTTGATCGCTGTGCTAGATGTCACCCATCTATCTTTATTACACAAAATAGACCCTTATACGGGCACAGGCGAAAGCTACATGCTTCCTGTGTGGGTAAAAGGTTCCTGTGGTTCTTCTGCAACAGTATTATAGTGATAAATTCGCTCTTCAAAGTCACATTTTTTCTGCTCATTAGATATATCACCCTGTCCAGCGCTCACTGTTGATTCATGGCACACACTAGCCAACCTGCCTGATGTCTTTTCCTGCAAGAACTTGTTTTTTTGTTCATTTCTATAGAAATTTGTAATGAAAAGGGTTGGATGACAGCTTACAAATCATCAAAGAATAATGTTAATGGGGCTATAAATGTCTTTGGCTGCTCATAAACTGTCACACTTGCTTTGAAGGAATCTGCAGTATTTGCCAACAGAGATGATAGCCGTTGCATAACTGTGTGAATATGAAGCTGACTCCACCCTTTGTCTAAGAGTTTGCGCCCTGCTGATCAGGAAGTGTCCGCCTGGCCTTGCAAGGTATACTTTTGTACCAGGAAGCACTGTTTAAAATGATGTCAGTGTGATGTCACCGCTGTATTTTTAGTCACATATATAAGCGAAGGTACCAGTGTGTGTTTGCACCTCTGACTGAGAGAGTCACCTCAACTGAAGAGTTGCAGTCACTTCCTGTTAACTTCTTTTCTGTGTGTGTACATGCAATTCAGTGACAATCACATTAATCCATAGTGATATTTTAAGATAATTTAGAAGATTTAAAATGACGCCTCTAACTTTTGTAAAAGTAAAACTGAGAATTACAGATTTTTTTTTTTTTAATTTTTTTGAAGGGCCAGTTACAGTTAAAAACAGTAGCCGTTTGTTATCAAGTCAGAATTAATTTGAATAATAAAGAATCATGGCTTAAAATGTGTTGTTAAGTTTTTAGAAAATAATCAGAATCAGAATGAGCTTTATTCACCAAGCTAGAGTTCCACACAAGGAATTTAATCAAATCATAATCAAATCTGGTTGGAGTTTAGAAACCCAATGCCGCTAAAGCCACAAGTCTAACCATGTTCTATTTTAAATTTGAGAATGATATCTCAAAAATCTGGGTTTTCTAAAATAATCTGTTAAATGTTGTTGGCCCTCCCATGCTGTGGTGTTGTACTCCACTAGGGGGCAGTACAATACTGTAGTACTATAGGTCACATGTCTTCATGCGTCACACTTCATGGCTATTGTCTGGCCTTATGTCTGCATCGTTCACCATTTCCACTGTAGATTCTGATACAGCTTTTTTACAACAATACAGTTGAATGATGATTTGTTGTTGTTTTTTACACCATGTAGCCAGAGGCTAGATTTCATTACTGTGTTTCTGAGGAAGCCACTTTGCTAGTGTAGTTCCTCATATAGATATATTTCCCACTTAAGATGACGCCCGGGGGAGTGGAGCAATTGTTCTGAGGTTTTCTGCATCACACTAAGTTGTCATTTATCATCTGTCACTGTCATTAATATTCAGCTTTATCTTTAATTATTTATGCTAATGGAATTTGTTACCAGGCAACACTGGGTTATGGGATTAGAGTTGGCTCTCTGTGGATAGTGGCCACATGTGCCTCTTCTCCATCCGTGGATCTCTTTCTCTGGTTTATTTAAAGACTGAGGAGAAAGGGGCTGGATCCAGTAAAGCAGCTGCACGAAACAACTAATATTTTTCACGAAGCTTCAGCTAGTATCCATCTTAAAAAGGCATGCAACTCTATTTTGGAATTTTTATTCTTTGCTGCAGTCCATACTAGGTTGTCAAATATGATGGACCATAGCAATTTCAGATGTGTCCACTGCCTCCTAATGTTTCTTAATAGCCATGTCTGTGCCTGTGAAATGCGTAGGCGTTTACATGGTCTTCACGCTCTGAATGTTTAGCTGCATGTTGCACTCAGATGTCCTTTCCAGTCAGCTGAAAGGCAAAGCATTGTGGGCAGGCATGGCTAAAGTGGAACAGATGAAAATGTTGTTTCTAGGCAACCAGACAGCCGACGAATTAATCGCATCCAAAGTGGAGGGCAGGGATCTGTGCACCCTCAGTCTGCGGTAGCTGCTTTCTGTCAAGTTAACAACGAAAACAGCTCTGATTGAAAGTTTAGATTACTTAATTTTAATTAACAATTCTATGGCTTTTAAATGTACACAGTCATATTCTAGGCCCAGGAAACTCCTTTATTTGTATTGTTTGCTAAGGCAAGCTATTGCACATACTTACGATTAGGGATGTGTACAAGCCTCTAACCTTAAGTGTTACTCTTATACATGTGACTAATCCTTTAGTCTTAATTCTGTTGAGATGTGGGTTTCTAACTAAGCCATCAGACCTACCATTTTCACCTGGTGTGCAGTCAAAATGGCCGAAAATCCCATTGACTTGCATTGAAAAAGCAATGTGTGCCATATCAAGGGACCCAAATGTCAAAGAATCCTGTTTACACCTGGTATTAAGATGCGTTTTGGTCAGAAGGATCATACCCACAATACTAGCAGATTATGCAGGACTAGGAAGCAATATGCACCTCTGAAACAATGCAGGGAACACTGGCTCCTTCCGTATGCACAAACAGAGGTGACCGAGCAACAGAAACTTTGCCCTTTTTTCCCCACTGGATGAATGAAGTGTAGTCCAGGTGTTTCTCGTTCCACTCTGTATTTCAATTGTGATCAATAACACAGATGCTTGTTTGTGTTCCTTTCCTCAGGAGAGTTGCAGGAAGTGCCATGTGGTTTGGAAGGAGCATGCAGGAAAGACCTGTGAGCAGGTGATGGAGAGGGACGAGATCCGGCTACGGGTGGCCTTGTAAGTGCCCGACTGAAAACTCTTTATATAGAGCAAGCTTGTTAATAATGCATCCGTTCACTATTGAGGATACTCGGTAGTGTAGTGAACCACCTGGGAGATCATTAGCATTAGCCTGATGCCGAGTCAGCTGTCGTTTCCCCAGGCCTTTCTCATGGCACACTAAAACACTCGCTGTATTTGACGGATTCCCCTGAGTGTTATGTTTGCAAATACACATCATCCAGAGCTGCCCCTGTGCACAGCAGGCATTCATGAGGAAGTGTACTGGAGCGCGAGTGTCTGTGTAAACTGAGACAGCCTATCACTGTTGGTCAGTCTCTAGACTGGACAGGATGTGATCGCCTGCTTTCCTTCCTGTCATTGGATCATACACATGGATCTAACAAAGACTGTGTATCCTGTTTACCCCGACCCTTTTCTTTTGCCTACATATTTAGAGCCAGATAAAAAAAAAACTAACTGAGGGAATGAATTACATATGGTGTCACAATGGCCGATTGTGTTTTCACATCGATATGATACAGTGAGATAATCTCTTATTGGTAAGCTTCAATACCAGTATGCTTCCTGTCTATGTGTAGCTAGTGAACAGCAGCTTTCTATTTAGGCAGCTTTCTATTTATCCCTAACTGAAATGAAACGCATTAAGCTCATTTGTAATACTCCTCATAGGCAGCAATACAAACAGAGCTATGTATGTGAAGCAAAAAATAGTTTGATGTTAGCATGTTGCTAAGCTAATGCTTTACAAAATACATACCACGCTTTCCCCGCCATTGATTTTTTTCCTCTTTTTTTTCAAATTTACTATTTTTTTTAAGAGTATATTTTCAATGTAACTTTTTTTTATTTTGAATGGAAAAACTAGTACACTTATATATTAGCTTTCTTAGTTATGTATTACAATAAGGTTCCATACGTTAAAATTAGTAAACTACATTAGTTAACATGTACTAACAATGAAAAATACTTTTAAAACATTATTATTCATGGAGCCCTGCAGATGACGCACGGGAAAAAAATATATCATTGCCACAAACTAAGACGTTCCTAAAACGTTCCTTTGTTTTATGTAAATTATGCACACAATATAATAATTCATTCCCTCGGTTTAAGTAAATAAGTCCTAAAGTTTAATAATTCCCTCATTTTAAGTAAGTTGTTTGCACAATATAATAAATCCCTCGTTTTAAGTAAATTGTGCGCACAAAATAATAATTATTGTATTGTGCGCACGATTTAGTAAAACGAGAGAACTAATTATTATATTGTGCGCATGACTTACTTAAAACAAAGGAATGAATTAGTAAAACATGGCTAAGATTTACGAAATCATAAACTAGTAATTACTGGAAACGATTTGTTTAATTTGTGACCACGATATACATATTATGTTATGTGCAGGGCTCTGTAATTAGTATTATTAATCTTAGTTAATGTTCATTTTACCATTTACATGTACATTATTAAAATCAAAAGTTATTTTATATTTATTTTTATTATTACATTATTTAATAAACCTGAACTAACATGAATTAACAATGAGGAGTACCTCAAAAATACTGCAACAAATGCATGGCTCAGTGTTAGTGTTGGTTAATATTATATCATGTTATATTTTTTACACTGAGCTTATAGCACTCCATTCTGATTTAGAATTTAAAACAACATTGTGTAGGTAGGCAGCTCAAGAGGTTTTGAAACAGAGCTTGCATATAAACCTGAACACAAATGTCATTTGTTTTATGACCAGTGAGGAAAAGATGACCGCTGCCCGTGTCAGGAAGTGCCACAAGTGCGCCACAGGTCTGGTGAAGTCAGAGGGCTGCAACCGAATGTCGTGTCGCTGCGGCGCCTTCATGTGCTACCTCTGCCGAGACCCTATTAACGGCTACAACCACTTCTGCCAGCACGCTCGCTCGCCCGGTGCCCCCTGCCGACACTGCAAGAAGTGCTCGCTGTGGACGGACCCCACGGTAAATCTCACACTTTACACTTCAGCATCCACTTCTTTTCCTTTCATGAGATCCTCCTTGTAAAACAGCAAACACCTTTACTTTCTTTCTATACATCTATTCGGTTTACAACCGGTTTAACATCCTCCTGTAAAATATCTCCAAGCCCTTTGTTCACAACCCAGAGGGTATTTGCACTTGGGTAAATACTTAAAGCACACAAACATACACAAAGTGCTTTCTGCTCCTCATTTTTGAGTCTTATTTTGGAATCTAGGTGTTAATTTTGTGATTCTAATCACATTATTTGCATTGATTTTAATTTAGTTGATATTACTTTTTTATTATGAATTCTATTTGATTTAAAATTAATAGACAAAAGCTTTAAATAGGCATTACAATACGTTTACATTTTAATTGCATTGTTTTTTTAAATAATGCCCTAAATGTGATGCATTGATAGTGTATTCATTGTAAGAGTAATTTGGTCTTAGGATACACACCAGGTGATGTATGGTGTAATGGCTTTTTGTCAGCTTTGTATACAGGACTTTTCAGAGTTTAACATATGAGAGGTACGTCAGTGAAACATGTTTGTTCTCATATATGTTGATGGATTGGTGACTGCGGTATTCATGCATTAGCACCATCAAGCATTTGCCTCATTGCTTCTGCATATTTATCACTCAGTACTATGATGACTAAAGCACAAATTGCTCATTTATTATTGACAACACACTGAGAATTTTCCCATTTATTAATCATAAAAAGTTTTTATAGTACATTCATAGTAGATTGATAAATGGCACAAATGTTATACTATAGTTTAAGACATCCTCCTATCGCCTACTTTTATTGCCTACATTTTGCTCAAAATGATTTTTAAAATGTAGTAATAAAAAAAAGTTATCTAGTAGAATGTCCAGACTCATTTTCCACCCTAGCTTTCAAAAATGTTTTTGCTCATGTTAATGCACGTTCATGATTCCTGCTTTGTGTTCTTCACCACATTAACAGTATCTAACCCGATTAATCAATGACTTAAAAAAACATCATGCATTTACAGAACTTTTTTATCAGTTGTTAACTTTTTAACAGTGGATTTTAAAGTGATAGTTCACCAAAAAATGTATATTGTATATTATATTATATATTTGGGGTTTTAGTTAGGGACAAAAGGGTATCGCCATAAAGGAAAGGGGTGCGCTGGATTTATTACACGACAAAGTGAGAGTATCTTTGGAATATGGAATAATGATCATTTTGTCTCGATCACCATTTTTTTTAAATAATCGTTGGAATCCAAAATCGAGCAATCGCTCAGCTCTACTCCACACCATAAAAGGAGGATGAGAAGCTTCATAAGTTCAGACTTTGTGCATAATGTACATAAGTTTGAATGTAGGGTAACTTAAATTGGATTGGAGAGCTAGTTTTTGTACTTGATGTGTGGTGTTACCATCAAATTCTACTAGTTGTCCATGGGAACAATAAAGTGAGGGTTTGGAACGACGCAAGGATTAGTAGATGGCAATGGAATGGTCATTTTTTTCAATTGTATTATTGTCATCGCTAAGCAGTGAGAATAATTGAGAAATCCTTTTCCGGTTGATCCAGAAGTTTCACTAATTATCCGATTAAGGCATTTGAATCCTGTTTTTGTGTGAAGAGCGCAGTCAGGGTGCCATCCTGCTGACAGCCCGAGGGCTGCTATTACCCCTCCATTCAGAGCCGTGCCTAATCACCTGGCACCGTACATCAGGCTAACTGGTGAACTTGAGCTGTTTTGTGTTTGACCGATGAAGTGGACTCCTCCCAAGTTCATCTGATTTCCCTGTTTTTGCCAAGGTCTGACGTGGACGTTGGCATGAGATTGTTTCTGGCGGGGTTTGCTGGTCTTTTCGCATGATTGAACAATAACCGGAGAGCCTGATTACTGTGCCTTTTTTTGAAAGGCTTTTTTGTTTTCTCTACTTTTGTATCTCTTCTGCCCCACTCATTTTCTGTGTCCTTTTCAATCCACAGCAAGACGATGAGCGAATCATTCAGGAGATTCAAAAAGAAGGTGAAGCGGAGTTAAATAAGAAGACCAATCAGTCAGGTCAGTGTTTCTCGACTGAATAACTGTAGTCGGCCACTTAAACTCAAATCCTGTCAAATGATATTCTGTAATCTCTCCCTCAGAAACCACAGGGAAGCGAGTGGGTCCTCCCCCCGAGCCCATCCCAGCGAAGCGCCCTCGGGTCACATTTCAGGTCCCCAACGCAGCTCCTCAGGCTGTACGCGCCCCTCTGCTCATCCCACAGGTCATGCTGCCCGGGCCGCAGCAGCATCTTTTCCTTCAGCCCATTCCAGCCCCCTACGTGCCCCCGTTGCCCAACCTCCCTCCAGTAAATTACAACCCACGTAACCTGAACTTTGACTTCAATATGCCTATGCACTATGGACCACCGCATCGCTTCTTTCAAAGACCTCTTTGAGGACACCATGGTACAGAGAGCCACATTCAAACTACTAAAAAAATAATAATCCAAGATTCTGTCTTAACCGTTAGCCCTCGCTGTTTTTTTTCTACGTATTTTGTAACCAGAACCAAACTGATTTTTCTGGAGAGTTATAAGGACGCCTGTTGGCTGCTTTGTTGAAAGTCATTTTTTTGAACAACATACTGAGTGAATAATATGAACGCCTGTTAGTTTTCAGTTGAATAAAACAAAGTACTTGATTGAAATTTAAACATTGTTTGTTTGCACAATCAGTCAATATGAGCCGCTTTCTGAAATTACAAATACATTTTGGGTTTGGCTGCAATTTCCACCATGAGGTCATCAGCAGAATTTAATGCATTCAACAAACCAGTTTAATATTTTACTACTATTTTTAAAATCCAGGGTTTGTCTCATTTTGTCATCTTTACTCCTGGAAATACAAATGCCTAGAATAGATGATCATTTTGATTACTATGGATGCCATTTCTGATCTATAAATCTGACTTACTATTTGTAGCGCCAGTTTGCTACTAAAGTTTACATTACCGTTAAAAATTTTGGGGTCAGTACCAAGTCAAAAAACAAATAAACTTTTAATTTTATACAGCAAGGATACATTAAATTGGTCAAACATGACAACAAAGACATTCAGTGTTAAAAAGATTTATATTTCGAATAAATGCTTGTTCTTTTAACTTTCTGTTCATCAAAGATTCCTGAAGAAAATGTACAAATTAGGATCTTATCTGATTTGTATCACATCAAAGCTGTTGGAGGAAATGTAGATGTAAATGTGATGGTGGAGAATATTTTAATTTAATTAGATGATAGACATTTCTTTGTTCTTTTGTTCAAACTGTGAGCTTGACACACTTTCTTCTGTAGAGTTATTTTTATAAACTTGATTATAATTCCTTGCTTTACATGTTCATACATGTCCACGTTTCAGTTCTTAGGTTGTTCTTTTTAAAGCTGAACATCAGCAAGCCCAGACGAAATTTTCCAGTAAAATGTTCTCAGTATTCTGCTAAATTGATGTAAGCATGATTTAGCGTGTTGAGGTTTTGGTCACATTAGCAAACCTTCGGTAAAAAGTAATGGGCAAAGAATGTCCATAGTGTAGCGATCCATGGTCACTTCCAAACTAAGCACTTTTATATTGGTCAGATTAGTCAATATATTTAATAAATGAACATGCAAAAGCGCCTACACAATTTGTTGCAGAAATCTGCTATTTTTACAGGCACTAGCCATGTGGAACTGCTAATCAGACACTGATCATTTCGCAAAATAATTCAGCAACTGTTGCTTTTGGCTTCTGTAATGGAGCTGCTCAATAATTTACCACATAGGCCCATAATGCCTGTGGAGCGGGTTGTTTATTGTGTTGTATTGCGTGACTCGTCCATTGGCGTGACTGCAGTGCAGTGAGACTCCTGCAGAGAGTCCGGTCTTCTTGCCCAGAGCTTTAACAAAGAGCCAAAGCTCTTGTCCATTAATGGAGCCCGCAGGATCCAGAGGTCCAGCTCTCCACCCCGCTGGCACCAGCCCCTCTGCCCCAGGCTTTATTCAGACCCCGCATGCCTCTTAAAGCACATTACTTACCCTCACAGAGAGCACAAGGCACTTACAGAAGCCTTTTCTTGGGTAAATGTAAGGGATGGGGGTGTGGAGACCATCGAGTGTCAATCAAACTAGAAGAAATGACCAGCAGCCTGAGTTGTAACACAATCCTGAAAAGATCAGGATAATCTGGCCTTCTTCACCCATCTGTTGTCGGTGGCATTTCTGAGGCACACCTGGCACGGTGCAGGCAAATGAGAAATGTCTTGAGTAAAGAGGGTCCATTGTCAATAGTGATTGATTTTACGCCATTTTACTCAGAGGTCACTTCCAAACTAAGCAGTTTTATATTGGTCAACGTGACAAATTTGCATTCAAATTTTAACAAACTTGAATACGATGTGAACACGTCCCTCATGCAAAATACCCAATTGTGCATATATCCTACTCCGATGACTGCATTTTGGCTGCTGAATTTCACCATACAAAGGTAAAAGTGACCATAACCTTACACAGAGCTTGTTACAGTCTTACTGATAGCTGAAAGCACTATCAAATTAGTCAACATGTATGACAACCCTTCCAATTCTGCAGAAATCTTCAGTTTTTATAGGCACAATTCATGTGGATAAGCTAACCATCAGACACTGACCATCTGACAAAATTACTCAGGAACTGTTTCTTAAGGTGTCTCAGTTTGACACTGTAACCTCTTAATGGCCCAGCAGATGGAAGATCTGTAGGCCTACAGGTGTGAAGGGGTCGACCCTGGCAGCTTGTGCTCAACGCGCCCACAGCTTAAGAGCTTCCTGAAACTGGATCTGTTCCCCTGAATCTTCTGCCTTATCTTTCATGAAGTCACTGTCACAAGTCAAGTCAATATAAGTCTGCCTGAAGATAGATTAATATTCCTCGTCCTTTCTTCAAGATATTATGAAGATATGATAATGTACAGATGATCTACAGAGGGATGGTCAGTGCATGTTATAATTGCTCGTGTTAAAGGATTAGTTCGCCCACACTGGTCGAACTAACCCTTTAAGTTTTCCTCCTTTTGTGTTACTCAACCCCTGGCGTGAAGGGCTGGATTCGCAGTCACGGGAGTGTCATCATCCCCCGTTGTGATGCCCAAGGCGGTGGTCAAACATGATTTCATGATTCGGGATCAGCAATGGTCATGTGACTGCTGGAGCTGCTGTCCATGTCTTATGATATCAAACTCCTAAAGACTCGATTATTTGTAAGGAAGCATAAACAAGGAAACTATTCTTATTCCTAGTACACCCATGTTTTTTTTTTCTCATCTGCCTTTTGTTGCAATCTTATTCTTATACAATAACTAAGCTTCTAAAAAAAAATGTCTGGCATTTGGGGAAAAGTCGTTGGTGTTTTTCCAGCTCTTTTCTTCACAGACACGACATCGTCTTTGTAATTCAGTGTTAAACCATTTTGTGGAGTATGCCTGTGATCATTTTCTGTATGCATTGTTGAGTGTTTCTTTTGCATTCAGCCAATCAGTAGGCTAAAGCTTATTTTAGTAAGTGAACCTAATGTAGCAGCTGAATTAATTTGGATATAATTTGCATAATTCATACTTTTAGTCAGTAAGACTTTTAATACTTCTATTCAGAAAGGTCACATTCAAATCGACCAAAAGGGACAGTAAATACATTTAGCTTATAATGTTACAAAAGATTTATATCTCAAATAAATGCTGTTGTTTTGAACTTCAAAGAATCCTGAAAAAATGTGGTAAGCTAAAACAAAAATATTAAGCAGCATAACGGTTTTAAACATTGATAAGAAATATTTCTTGAGCACCAAATTAGCATATTTTATTTGATTTCTGGAGGATCACGTGACACTAGAATTTTAATTGCTTGCTTCACTGTATTTGATAAAAAAATTTGATAGCCCAATGTTGACATTTTTACACAAAACTAAATATTGAAAATCTGAAAATGATAAATAGGTAAAATGTTGCAAAACGAGGTTATGTGACTAGTACAGTAACAGTTTAAAATGAAGAATGTGTCATGCGAGTAGGTACAGTAGTGTTATATTCCACTCAGCTCGTTTAAATAAAAATAGCTTTAAATATCACCAAAAAATGCAAATTCATGGAAACCACATGCATAATTAAAGAAACGTCATGACATTTTGCACAGTGCAAACATTGTTTTCTCTTTACACCGACCGTTACAGACACATCTGTGCAAAAGCTGTTGTGCTGCACTCTGATAAGTTTATTCAAATACCCACGTGACGTCTGATTCTGAATTCAGTTTCTGATCTCGACCGAAAATACGTCGATAAAAATGTGGTCTAGAATAAAATCTCTGCCTGACCACCTGAAAAACTGCAGCTCCAAACCCACCATCAACCCCCACAGAGCCCCCTTGATTTTTCATGGTCTGAGTTGCCATGGAAACATTGGTCCTCGTGTCACCCAGACGATCATTTAACCCTTTCGGTTTTTTTTTTTTTTGTTTGTTGTTTTTTTTTTACTTCATTGAAAGCTTGAATGGGCGTCATAGTCAGGGTGCATTTGTCATCTAATTATACATACCACTCATGAAGACTAATTAGTGTACCAATCAATTTGGTGTACACGTATTTATTGAAATCACAAATGGCTGAGTTGCTTCTTGTTCGATGTCCTAAACCTCATTTCCCAGCGTATAATATGAGGCAAAACTGTCTTTGTGGGTGTAAGCTGTAGAGAAGACCCTGCATGCTCCTGGTCTGGCTTTAAAAACCTTTATCTTGTAATTTTTTCTTGTAATTAGTAGTTAGGCTATGCTATTCCACAATAAACATTTGAAAGGCACTGATCATTTATACATTGCTGCGTAGAAACTGTCGTACATGATCTACCTATTATTTCTCACATATGCTTACTTGTGATTCAGAAGGGGAAAAAATGCGGACGCCTCTCTTCCAGAAGTGATATTTATGAATTGCAAATGATCTTGAAATTGTCCGCAGCTGGATGGTTTAAGACCTTCGCCTTATAAATGCCACCTAATTAATAATGTCATTAACATATAAAAGAGCTGCCGACAACATCCCAATCCTTTAAAGTGTAAATTGCAGGTTACATTTTTCACGAAGATAATGCAATGTTATTAAACATAAAGATAAGAACCGCCCACCATTGTTTTGTATGTTTTTTTTTATACCAAAATGCTGAATATAATATGAAAAGTTGGTAGGCTACTTTTAACAGTGGTTTAAGCACTCCCTCTCCCTTCCCCTAGGCTGGGCTTTACGTCATAAAAGGGACTCCAAGCCTAGAGTTAACGGCAGGCTAGCAGTTATATTGGAGACCTAAGTTAACTCAGCAAGCAAAAATGGTGTTGATGAATGAAATAACTCAATTGTAAACATACTCGTGTGTGCTGGGCTGCTGGCTATGAGATTACCGTGATTCTGCCTGAAATGAGTGTAAACTATTCGCAAAACAAACGGGTTCAGGCAGCATGCGTCAAAGTCTATGGTCAAAACCAGGATGCTGCGTGAGGCACGTCAGATTAACGGATTATTTGATGATCATCTTTACTTTTCACACCGTTTTAAAAATAAAAACAGACAGTACAGTATACAGTACTCATAACTTCGAATTTTATTATAATTGTATTTCATATAATATATAATAATGTCATTTTTACTTGTTATATCAAATGTGATAATTGCTAGTACATTTAAAATATCAAAATATGCTCCCCATACAAATTTTAAATGAAATAACGATGTCATATTGTGAGATTTACACCATTATGGAAACAATAGAGAATGAATCGACTTTTTTTTGTGATCGATTCGCACTTGGGTAGCATTTTTCGACAAGGCAGCACAAATCGTCTGAACACCGGTCGCGGTCGAGCTGCTTCCACTAAACTCCAAATCGCGTTCACCTCACGGCAGCACATACTCTCCACTGCTGAGTCCATTGGGTGGCATAGCCCACACAAACACCTGTCAAACACAGTGATAGGGCATCGCTAATTAGTTGCGATTTAGCACACGCAATATCGCGTTCTGTCTGCAGATGCCAGCAAAAGCGCCATTGTGCTGTGCAGTGTGTGCATCTCTAATGTTACAGCTCTGTTTAGGACTACTCGTGTTTATATCTATGAGGACTACTAACACCATGTAAGTAAATAATGTCTTCAGTCGTTGTCCCTCCTTGCTATTCTACATGACGACAAGATTTTGAAAAGACTTGGCTTGTTCCCTAATGTTATCCGGTTTAGCACCAGGTTAACCAAGGCTAGCTCTAGCTACTCACCATGACACCTGGCCAACCCTCCACTCATTTTCCTCACACCAAGCATTGATAACTCTTTGTTTGAGGGCCATGATTTCTGGCAATTTTCTCCCCTCTCTCACGCCTGACTGGTTCAAAATTGTCCATAGTCAATGCACAAACAGTAGGAATCTATCAGAGTATGGGTTGCTACTCCCTTTTATGACGCCATCACCCAGTTACGGTTAACATGCTACCTTTGAAGAAACCCCAATAAATGTTATTTTAACGCATTTTAAGACAGAAATTTTTTAAATATTTACATATTGAGCACTTTAATCTACACATTAATTGGTTGTAGTGGTTAACCTGCAATTTAAGCCCCGTTCACACCGCCAGCGACACGCAGCGACAAAGTGACATGATCCGAATCATTTCAATGGAGCGCTGGCGACTTCCGGCGACACGAGCGACATCGACCGTTGGCGACAGAATGTGGGCGTGTCAAGCGACAAGAGACAAGCCACAAAAGTTGAGGAATTTCAACTTTATGCAAATTAGAAGCGATTTTCGCGAGCGACAAGCAATTGGATAGAAGCCTTTCAGTGGAGCTCACGCGTGCAGGCAAGACGGAAGAGTTCGAGGACGATTTCACTGTTTTAAATGATTTGACTGTATATGGATATGATATAATAGAATGATGCATAGAAAAGACACTGTCGACAGTCTCAGTGAGTTTAATACATACATTTATAGTTCGAGTAGTGTAATTTTATGATGCAAGTTTAGTATGCTGCAGTTCATTTTACAGTTTCCCCTGCATTATGTTGACTATTAGGGACAAGAAAATGTATTATTTGTCAAATTCGAATGACGTTTTAGTAATTTATGACAGGATGAGTGAGTTTAATTTGTTGATTGATCGATCGTTAATCTAATAAATTATTTAATCCACTGAACACTGCTGTGGTAATATAAAAACACTCTCCCAACAGCATACTGTTTCTTTTGAGCCTAATTCCTAGTCAAATTTAAATTATATAGTTGTACATATCACTTGTGATGGTAATTTGTATAGATATGGCTAGACATGCAGTCTACCAATAACATTAGAGCGGCAGCACTACGAACGCCCACAAGCGACTTCACAGTACAGAGCCGAGCGACTTAAAGGGATAGTTCGGCCAAAAATGATATTTAACCCATCCATTACTCACCCTCAAGCCGTTCGAGATGCATATGTCAATCTTGTTTCGGACGAACACATTTTCAGTTATTTTAGAAAATGTCTTAGACCCTTCAGTGGATATAATGTGAAGCAATGGGGTCCACCTCCTTCAAGTCCCAAAATGTGCAAAAATGTTTCCTTCCGGCAACGATCGACGCGCGTTCACGGGTGATGGAAGTCGGCGTACGAGGTAGGACGTAGCATAGGAACGCGCCTGCGCAGCCAGAGAGCAGAGCAAAACAAAACTGTTTTGCTCTGCTCTCTGGCTGCGCAGGCGCGTTCGTTCTACGTCATGACGGTTCCTACGCTACGTCCTACCTCGTACGCCCATAGACATCATATATGATGTCTATGCGTACGCCGACTTCCATCACCTGTGAACGCGCGTCGATCGTTGCCGGAAATCAGATATTTTGATTTATAAAGTTTTAAATATGTATATTTTTACGACAAAACCGCACGGATTACCCTCAGAAGGCCTTCGTTTATCCCCCTGGAGCCGGATGGATTACTTTTGTGAAGGATGTATGCACATTTTGGGACTTGAAGGAGGTGGACCGCATTGCTTCACATTATATCCACTGAAGGGTCTAAGACATTTTCTAAAATAACTGAAAATGTGTTCGTCTGAAACAAGATTGACATATGCATCTCGAACGGCTTGAGGGTGAGAAATGCATGGGTAAAATATCATTTTTGGCCGAACTATCCCTTTAAGCCCCGTTCACACTACAAGCGACAAAGTTGCTTCATGCGCCAGTGGCTGGCGATGAGGTCGCTAGTGGGCGTTCCCACTGCTGGTTGCCTTTATGAATAACATCCAATGATGTAGAGAAGGATCATGCGCGCTCCGCTCCTATTGGTTGTCGCTCCCGAAAGTCGCTCTTCATTTGCATAAAGCAACTTTGTCGCGTCGCCAGACACGCCCCATCCGGTAGGCAAAGGTCGCTGTCGCGCGTGTCGCTGGAAATCACCCGCTCCCCATTGAAATGAATGGTATCGTGTCGCTTGTAGTGTGAACGGAGCTATACAGCGACAAAGTCGCTGGCGGTGTGAACGGGGCTTTAGGCCCTACTTGAGAATGGGCCGGCGAACGGCAAGAATGGCTTAGATTTTCAAATAGGTCTATCTAGTAGCTATACCGACTCTCTGCCACAAGGAAAAGTGCATATGTCCGCTTAGAACCTGACGTGGCGCTTTCCGCGTCAAAGATAAAAATTAACGTTGGCGTGGAGTTTAGCGTACGCACACTGTTTTCAGTTCTATTTCGGTTAAGAAAACTTTCCTGGTTAACAAAAAACAAGCCTTAAAAAAAACAACATTCTGTGAACGTTAGATTAAGGTTATTGGAACGTTACAATAACGTTCTACAAACCCAAAATTAACGTTCCGTTATAGAATACTTAAACTAGGCTAACTAGGGGAAGCTTAGAATAACATTATTGGAACATTAAAATAATGTTAGAATAACATTCTATTTTCGTTAAGAAAACTTTCCTGGCTAGCCAAAAAAAAAAAAAAATTCCCTATACGTGATCTAGGCATCTCCATTTCCTCATTCATATTCACATTCCTTTGTTGCTTTTATTAGGAATAATAAAATTTGAAATTACTTACTGAAATTTGGCCTTTTAAATCCATTTACGATTTGCAGGAAGGATCACATGCTTTGAATTTGTGTTTCTATCTTCATTGTCTGCTGGCAGCCTCCACTCACCATTTTAGACTACTTGATCTTCTATAAATGATATTTTTGTTTCTACAATACCTCGGCAGATGGGATCAAAATCATTTTGCAAACTGCTGCTCCAGCAATAACACAGAACAAAAGCCTCATTGGAGTTGCCGCCAGCGGGGAAAAAAAATGGAGTTGATGTCTCAAGAGAAAAACAATTTCTCTCATTTTGAGCCCTTCTGCAGCTGGGTAAGCTTTCGAAACAGCAGTCATACTTCAGCAAATTATGCAGTCAACCCTTGTGACAATTAGCTAGATAAAGCCATATCACAATCGTTATGGTCGTTTTGCCATTTAAATAGAATCAATATGTTTTAATGTTTATTTTTTTAGAATTAAAAACAAATTCACTGACAGAGTTTCATATTCAAACCGTATTTATTTCCGGATTTCATTTGTACCCATGGTACATGAGGAAACATAACCATAATATCAAAACAATATAAAAAGACATTTGTAAAGCCTTTACAAAGTATAGATGTGGAATGTCTCCCACCCCCCCACCCATAATGGCCTTCTAAAGCACAGTCATTATCATTCCCTTAGCAATGCAAGTTTAAGCTGTAGTATAAACCATTCTTAAATGAGCAGTTATGCTCAAAGTGGCTTTGTTAGGTTGATGTACACCTGTAATCTAATCAAGCGCCAGTTTAAATCTTTAATTAGTGAATCTTGTGTGACGTTAATGTCTTCCTTTCGGCTTTTTCACTGAGGTCCGAATGCACTGTAATGTGTGTATAATGGAACAAGGTTTATGATAATGTCTGTGCCTTTTCAAAAACAGCAGCATAGTGTAAGGTGACATTTCCAGTGACTTTTCCAGATCAGACCACTGCACGAGTCCAGTGAACACAGACCCCGCCATTCCTTTGGGATTTGTCAGGATCAAGAGGAAAAGTGGTTTAAATTTACCATAAATACTGTGTTGAACCTGCAACAACATACCTCAAGTCGGTATCACACACCCACAGCTGCACGGCACAAATTACTGATGACATCACTTTTGAGTTGCAGAAAACATTTCCAATTTTAATATCAATTTTTTTACCCCAACCCATTTACAATTCCAGGCACATCCCTTATGAGATGAGGGACTGTACGGTACCAATCCAGTTCTCTTGGTTTCTCCTCTTTTTAAACATTAAAATTATTTCTAATGGCACAGATAGTGAGACAGTTCCATCACTGCCGCACTTCAAATACGAAAAACAAAACAGTGAAGCTCATGGCCATTTTAGTGGTCCAAGAGCTTCCTTCATAACTCTGTCAAGTGTATAGAACAAGAAGAAAAAAAAAAAGAAAGGAAGAAAAACGAAACAACATTCATACATTTACCTGTAAATATTGCCTTTGCCCTCGGATCAAGAGGGTAGGTACTTATGACTGGCAATACAGTGGGAGGCATTACATCATCAATAGCTCACAGTCACAAGGTTCTTAACATATGTCGCTATGTGTTAATATTAAGAGTGTGAGGCTCATACAGGACTGTGCAAAGACAAGGGAGAGGGATCACACTACTATCTGGTACATCAAAATCCCGTGGTTCGACGTGTGGCGCCCGCCCGCATAGTCAATCTTCCAGAGAGTGGACCGATTTGAATGCCAGTCATATATTAGGACAGATTAAGAGATGACAAGGTGTGCTTAACCACACAACACAAATTTGAATGCCAGTTAAGTCCCAGAAGTCCCAGTTGTGGCCACTCGTCGTCAATAAAAACCGTGCAACATTGCGGTAATGTTGTGGCACACAAACGCTGGAGTATTTCGACAGAGTATACGTAACTAAAGTAAGCCCCTTCACCTTTAGGTTTTTCTCTGCTATTGGCCCCTGTACTCGCTCATATTCAAAAACCATATTCAAAATGCATAACAGAAAGGAAAAAAAAATATCGGAAAGAAAAAGCCACAGTGGTTACTTAAGTGCTTTTAGTACTCCCACATAGTGGAGCCGTCCAGATCATCAGCGTTGGCCTTCAGAACACCAGCGTGATCGCCCTTGAGATATTTCCCCTCGGATGACTTGATGGCCACTTTGTTGTAGTCGCAAAACTCGAGGAAGAAGTCCACCGGGGTGTCGCTACTGCTGATCACGTTCGATTCACTGGCCACCATCCAGTACTTCCCTGTGGAGTCTTAAAAGAGATTCAAGGGGTCAAGGAAACCTTCAGCAAGGTAAAGTCAAAATTGAAACATTATTAAAGTGCAAACAAACCTTGTAAGCTGTAGGCTCCATCTCTAAACTCCAACCCAAAGACATCATACGAAGAACGGTTGGAGTCCAGGGTGCCAGTCACCTTCCTGCAGCCAATGAAGCCATGCTCCCCTCTCAGCACGATGAGGGGCCTATTGATGAGCTTCATCAGGAACTCCTCGCTCTCACCTGTAAAAGACATTTCTCAAAATCAAGGCTCACAATAGTCAAGCAGCATGTTTGTGCTGTTGATGTGCTGCATTTAACATGGCCACAGATTGAGTGGCAATCCATCAACATACGGTCTACTAAATCACTGCACCGTTGCCAAAGAAAAGGTTGAAAAGTGTACAACACTACAACCCACCTGCTGAGTCAATAGTGGCAGCCAGCTGTCCATTCTTTTTGGCGGCCACATATTTTCCATTGGTGGCACGCAGGGTTATCTTCTTCCCACGCCACTCAATGTCAAAATAGCAGTTAGCAGACCTGGGTGAGGAGATTATACATGAAACTATGAAATATAAATCTGGAAATGATACTCCACATTCATACATCACCATCATAATGATCAAAATCTTAAAACAAAAAAAACATTTTGTTTAGAAAAAAAATTACCTATGAAAAATTGTTGCATGTAGATAGTTTTACTGCACCACAGAATGTGTTTGTGAAGGAATAATATTTTAAAGTGCTCTTATTATGTTACACTAACAGAATTAAATAATTTTGTTTCCTTTTAATGGGATGCCAGCTTCCAAACTGGGAGACAAAAATCGCTAGGTAGAAATATAATTTCATTAAATTAAAAATAAAATACTGCTCAAAAGTTTGGTTTCAGTGTTTAAGAAAGAAAGAAGCTTATAACACAAGGATTAAATGTAAAAGTGACAAATTTGTGACATTAAGGTCTTTAAAATTTCAAATAAATGCTGTTCTTTTGAACTTCCTATTCAAACAATCCTGAAAAAAGCATAACGTTTTACACAAATCTTAAGCAGCTGTTTTCAACATTGATAATAATTTAGAAATGTTTCTTGAGCAGAAAATCAGCTTCTCAGACTGATTTCTGAAGGATCATGTGACTCGAGTCTGAAGACTGGAGTAATGATGCTGAAAATTCAGCTTTCACACAGGAATAAATTATATTTAATTATTAAGTATTTATTAAAATAGAAAGCCGAAAGCACATTTTAATTGAAATAATATTTCACAATATTGACATATTTACTGTAATTTTGATTGAATAATACAGCCTCAGAACTTAAGACGCTCTCAAAAACACTAAAAAAATATCTTGCCAACCCCATACTTTTCAATGGTGTACATATATGTCTAATCACAAACTCTTAAACTAAATGTGGTCTCACTTTAAGATTTTTGAAAAAGGTCTATAAATACGAATTTATTACAATTTTAATTTATGGTTATTACTGATGTTGAAGAAAATTGGAGAGGAGATAAGAATACTGCTTATGGATGTCAGCTGATTTTCTGTCTAATATTTGTAAATGATTGTGGTATGTTTCTGTGATTCACACTTACTTAGTCGAGGCAGTGCACTGGAGGCCACCGTTAGCTGTGAGGGTCCAGTATTTGCCAGTGCAGGTCCTGAAGGCACACTTCTTTGTGTCCTTACTGATTTCCATCTGGAAGGTCTCCTGGTCACCTTCTTCATCCTGGTTGGCAGAGAGGTCCATGCCTGAGAAACACAAAAGCATACTGTGAAACCCATTATAAAAAAACCACCAAACCCGACTCTCACAACGCATGGATAAGGCACGCCGAGTGAGCAGAGACAGTTAATGGAAGTTTAGGGATGCTGAACTTTGCGATTACTTGACTAAAGAGTGTTGAATGTCAGGGACTATCACTCTGGCAATTGCTTTGGCCTCACACACAAATACACAGAGTTAATCTCCTTAGGAATTTTGGACTGTCATATATGCCAGGATGCTTAGTGGGAGGCTTCAGGACAACAATAGGTCAATGCATCCGGTTTGTATTTTAGATTCATGAAGCTTGTTGAAAGACCAGACCACCAGTCCTCTACTGCAGGAAATGTAATTAAACTTCATTGTATTCATTTAGACAGACATTCGTCAGATAAAGCTTGTATTTACGGTCTTAACCTCTTTAAAGAGGAAACCATAATTTAATGTCAGGATTTTGGAAGGAAATATTAGATACACATCTATGAAATGACATGTAAGAGCCATCATTTTATTAATCTCTACTCTAAGAATAGATCCTCCAAAAAAGGTTGGTTGGAGAAATAAAAAAACTTAAAAAACTGTGGTTTATTCTTCTAATATACATCACATACTGTACACATCACCCATACTTCTAATCTGAGATTCACCACGATTGCTTTGATGTTCCCATTTCAACAAGCTCCTAATACATCTACATGAAATTGCGAATTACCACCGCTGTGGCCTGGCCTCAGGAAGGCGGATTGAGTTTCCACAGAAATATGCGTGCCTGAATGAGCAAGGAAAATAAATGACCAAGATGAGAAACACATGGCAGCAAATGGAAGATCTGCACAGTAGAATGACTAAGACACCCGGAGACTTGCTCTAAATCAGTCTTGGGTTAAGACATGGGGGTGGGAAATTTCCTCAATCATTCTAAGGGAGGTACGTATCCTCAACCGGCATTTAAATGGTTTGGGAGGATCTTAAGCCACCAGCAGACACATCCCCAACCCCCATCGCTCGATTCATCCACACGACAACTGGAGCGAGTCTTTAACCTTGGCAGCAAAATATATATGTAAAGACATAATTAGGATGTTTTGGGTTTATTTCACAATTACAGTGAATTGCCGAACACTTAAATGAGCTCATCGGTCAAGCAGCTGCCATCATATAGCAGCAAGGACAAACAATTCTCAAATTAACAAAATATAACGCAAGACCCGGTTGGGAAATCATTTTAGCATTTATGGAATGACAGGCATCCGATGTCCTTGCCACAAAGGAAGGAAAAGCAGGCAAGCGAGCAGGGACACTCCTAATCTTTTAAGACAGATGCATTTAAGCAAAAGTGTTTTTTGTGCATGATGAAATGGCTAAACTTGTGCATAGCGAGGCTCTATTGTTCTGGGTTCTGGGCTGCCTAAAAGACTCTCAGCAGCTGGGCTGCATGGTGAGCTGGGGCCCAGAGCATGCGGTCTTTGTTCTCCTTCTACCCTCAGCACACGCCTGAAATCTCGACCCCCTCACAAATTTTCTGAGGAAGGGCTCAAAGGAACATGCCACAAACATTGAGTCTTGGGATTGTATCCCTGAAGGCAAATATTTGATTTAGGACAGCGTGAATGGAGAGGACTGGTGGGGTCTCAGTGTAGTAAGATGTAATTTGAATGTTGTAGATCAAAATGAAGTCCAGGTTGCTGGGAGCAATTGGCATGAACCGCTATAAAGATAGAAATCTTGCACTACCACAAGGCTAAATAAATCACAAACCTTACAGAGGCAACATTTATGAAACAAAGGACATATTTATAGAAGAGCCTATCATGACCTGCAAAGACCAAGTGTTTCCTGGCACAGGCCCAACACACAGGCACTGTCCTGCCCATCCAGCAATACCGATAAACCAGAGCTGGGATTGCCAAAAAAATCCCAGACATCCTCTCTTAATGATGCCAATTTTTTCCAGTTATTAAAACATAGAAGAACATCTCATTTCATTTTCAGCAGTAATAGGGTAGTGGAGCTGTTATGGTGACACTGAAAATTGCAATATTTCACCAGTCCTGCACTATATAATTTGATCCATTATTTCAGTCTGGCAGTCTCAGGTCAATTCCTCTGGGTGTTTACAGTAATGATTGCCTTCACTCTCAACTTAATTACAGTATGCTGGACTCTCCAAAATTCAGCGTTATAGAATTAACAAAAGAATGGTTGTGCAAAACTGCAGACAAGGGCTTGGGTATGGATTTCATTCTCAGCTAACATTTCTATTGTGGAATTAACCAGTGTACTGTAACCCACTGGGAGCCATCAGACAGAAAAATGGAAGCAAAATGGAGCCTCACTTGAATGCACAACCAGATTAACCATTAAAATAATGTTTTAAGGAAACATTTGTGAGTGGACTAAACTGCAGCAAAGTGAAGTATATGGATTTTTTTTTTTGGCAGACTTTTTCCCACATTTGCACTGATCCACCCCTGGGCTCTGCCTATATCCAACCAGGGACCACAAGAAAGGGGAAAAGAGTTGAATACCTATAATTAAGAATGAATGTAGATAATTATGGAGGATTTACAGGAACCCAACCTTGACTGATGATGCCCACATAAAATGGAATAGCATATCTCTTGTATAGATGAACTCATCATTAAGTAAAAATAAAGCAGCATCATGTACCTTGCCTAGTGGACACATTTCTGTCGTTGCCAGCGGTGAGGACCACTTGAGGGTGGCTCTGCTCCAGAACAAAAAGCTCGTCTTTGCCAACCTTCAAACTCTTGCCGGACTTCATGGTTCCACTGGGGCCAGAGGGAGCCAGGTACTTCCCAGTGCAATCTCTGAAGACAACCTTTCCGGACCTGAACTCCAGAGTGTATCCCGTGGTATTGTCGGGCTTCTGGGACAGGCTTCCGTCGTTCTTCAGGAAGCGGTTGTCAGAGGTCTGTAGGTGGTACCTCTGGTCCTGGAAGACCAAGGTGATGAGGGAATCAACGCCCCAGGGAACATCTCGGTCAATGGCGATCTCGTTCTGCTCGGAGCTCAAATGCGCGTATCTTTTCCTGGTGACGCTGAAGATGTTGACCTGCGGGTGCATGGCAATGTGCACGCTCCATTTCTCTGCGATGGAGATGGTCTGGGCGAAGCAGGTAATTCTGTCCTCGGTGCCGCCCAGGTAGCGCTTGTGAGGCTCAGACTGCAGTGACCAGCGCCCATCATCATGTGCAGTGATTACGAACCGACAATCCTCGCTCGGGGTCTCGCTGTCACCCGTGACGTTGCCGTCTTTGTCAGCTGCGATGTACCTTCCCAGATGGCTCTTCAGGTAGAACATGTTTGAGTCATCGCCGTCTTGCTCCAAGGTCCAGATCTGTTTCTTCTTCATGCTGATGGCTGATGCATTGATTTTGAAGCCGAACGTTTCAGCCGTAAGGTACTTATTTCCACAATTGATCAATCCGAACTGGATTTTAAGCATGTCGCTGGTTCCGTTTTCAGTCATGTTTCCTGTTGGCCTTGCTGGAATGGGTTCTGCTGGTGGACTGAGGATGATGTTGATGAGTCTCTTTGTTTTAAAAGAGCGAGCGTGCGCGCGCCTCTGTCTTTGCAGCCTCACAGCGCGAGCGCAAAGACACAGCTGTGGCTTTTATACACTTTAGTGATGTCACGCGCGCCGTCCCGCCTCCATCACGCTCACACATCCCAAATTAAGTTGGGAAACACAGAAATGGATAATATGATCATCAGTGGAGGCGTTTAACATACTACCACTTTTCGAAGTACAGGAGTGGTTCTAATGCGTAAAACAGACGCGAGCATCCTCGGAGACATCGAACTCTCGCGTGCACGTAAAAATGAAAATTCTCAAAAAGTTCTCACCCTCATGTTTTTACAAATCTGTTCAAACCACATTGATTTTTACTGGATTGGAGGAGGGGGGGGGGGTATCAAAATTTCTTATTTTGTATACAGGCAGAAGACAGATATTCTAAATAATAGTATAAATAATGCAGAGCAGTAAGCATGTACAAATTTTATTTTTAAAACGGCAATTCACATAACAGATCTTGGTGTAGGATTTACATAAACCATGCATTTACATTATGTTCATGTTCCAATGATATCTCTCAGCATTTGTTTTACTGCAGGAGGAATGCCAATTCACTGGCCAGTGAGAGGATGAGGAAAAACAATGCAGTGTTTATTCTGCACAAAGATATATTCATAGGCTGCACATGTTGGTCAGTGGGTTCAGGACGGTCTAGTCAAATAAACAGCAACTTCATCCAAATACCACTGGCACAGTTTCAACAGCAGCACAGACACAGGCATGAGAAAATGATGCAGGACATACATTCCGTAGCTTCTATGATTCTTTCATAGGATTCATCATCAATCGCATATTCCTAAAGAAATGCGTTACTGGCATACATTTACTACAGGAACTATGCAAAATGCATTACTGTAAATCCACAAGCACATTTGTTTGAAAAATCCTCTACATGTTAGGGTGAATTCAGTGTGATTGGGACACTTTTTGCCTTTGAGATGACTTGGAAAAGTGGAAAAGTGTCCCAATCACACTGAACTCACGCTATTTCAATAAAAAACTATTTTAACATAAAAAGCTAAATTCTATTATTAGATTATTTAATGAAATACATGCAAATGAAAGCATATGGTGAAACTGGATCAGACAATGAGTCACCCGTTATATTTGCATGTCAGATTAGATATTTATCAGACATACTGTTAAAATGTGAATAAAGATGTTGGCTTCCCAAAACAGTATTCATTTTGTATGGTTATTTATATTTATCACGAGGTAAGAAAAAAAGGGTGAATGTGTTAGTGAAAGAGAACACATTTTTTTTACATTTAGCTGGTGAAATAAAAACGATGCTGCCCTGTTTTTGCCTAAATTGCGCACCCTTTAGAAACCAATGATCGCTTTGATCACCATATTCACTGTTGTACAGATATATCCAATTCAAACTAAACAAGAATAGGCACACTGCCACTTCTGCCGATTCTTGTTTATTCTGAATTTGATGCTTCATTTGATCGTGCACCTGCCAAAACGTTTTTTGGGATGTGTGCACAAATTTTTTTTTTGAGTACACATATATCCATACAATACAATATTCTTAAAATCATGTTTTATTCCATACTGTTTGTTTTATTTTTTTGTATTCATATTAGTAGCATTTTTTTCACCTTTTTTGTATAGTGCTTTGGTAATATTGTTATATGGTATATTGTGTAAAAACAATTACTTCCATAAAGACAGGAGCAAGAAACAGAGATGAAATCCACAACTTCCAGTCAACTGCAATTTAGCTTCCATTACTTGGGGTGATTAACGAGTTGAGAATGGTCGTCTACTTCACACAAATGTAAAAGGAAGTGCCCATTTAGCAAAGCCATCTCCTTTTAGATCCTCATGCATAATGGCGGACAGTTATGGCATTTGTCTAGGGTGATGTTTACCTAAAGAGATTAAGTGCAAATCACTTCATGTCTACCGCACAGATTTTCACCTTAATCCTTCCAAAAGCTGTTTCAGAATGAATGGGAATCTATCTGCATTTCTAAGTGAAGGCTATCTTTGTTAACAGTGCAAAGCCAGAGCAGTTTCCATGGAGACAATGCTCCAATCTGCTGTGCTAAAATAAACCAAGGTCTGGAGTGTTAGCACAATGAAAGCTGATCACAGCAAAGCAGACACAACAGGACTTTCAGACACAGAATCTGTAGAGAGCAATGGCATATTGGTCAATACATCTTACCAGAAATGGTTCTTGTACCAACATTTACCCCTGGTTTCACAGACAGTTGCCTAGACTAAAATGCATGTTTGAGCTGTTTCAACTGAAAGCAACTTTCACTGATATATATTAAAATATGTCAATGCCATTGTTTTGTCTCAGGATGCACACATAATGTTTTTTTTTCTAAGGCACATTTATAAAAGTTACTTAAATGTCCTAATTGAACTAAGGCTTAATCCTGGCTTAATCTGAGCCCTGTCTGTGAAACCAAGGTTATGTGTTTTAAATGGGGGTTCATGTCATATACCCCATCATATTCATATCATCCTGTAATTTACATTTAGTGAGATAATTTTAAACCTTAATTAAAGCCTCAATAAGCACACTGAGAAAATCAAATAAGCCTATATTAAGTAAGCGGAGCAACTAAGCACTAACTGTGGCCCAGCTGTGTATAATGTTCTTTCTGATCCAGACAGAGTCTTTTGTGTGCCGAGAGCGGCAGAGCGGGGTGGGCATGACTGCTGATGTGAGGCTGACTTTGCAGATGCCAGAAGCCACGCGGCATGGCAACAGCACACAAACTCACATTCAACCCACTCTCTCTCCAAACAGCAGATGTGCACATGGAAATCTTTTGAAACATTTTGCATTGCCTCTGTTTCACTTGAAGAAGAGGAGGAAGAGGTGCAGTGCCTGGCGTTTTGATGCCATGCTGCAGTGCTGCGTCAGTATGCGACCTGGCAGCTCTGAGCAGATGCAGACTCACATCCTTGACACTCACACCCTTCTGGAGCCCAGCCAATCAGACACAGCCTCCTGTAGCCCCTCCCTCTAAGTGAAACCATCAGAGTCTGCATTACAGAGCTTCTTTGTGTTCACCATGATGAGTAATTTCTAATTTCAGCAGTAGCCTACTTTTAGCTTCGGGGCACTAGAGCCTTCACGAGTTGACAAAGTAAGCAAAACAGTTGTTTCTGTGCACTTCTTTCTTTGCATATGCTTTAATAATAGTGATTGTGATACAATAAACAACATATGCACATTAACTCATATGTTGTTTAAATGTTCCTTTACAACTAAACATGAAACTATAGTCAATCATGTTAAGATGATTTACAGTGGCCGCGAAAAATATTTGGACATGTGGATTAAGGTGTGGTTCAACACGTGAACTATACGGACATATTCCACAAAGTTTGACAATCAAAAATGTTTACATACATGTTTGTCCTAATTTTGAACAGTAAATTACATCTGCAATATATGCAAATATTTTATCATCTAAAAACTTGCTTGGAAAGTGTGTTTGCGTTCTCCCTATGAAAAAGAAGTGCACTTAATTGTACTGAATGTGCACTTGCAGTGTAATTTAAATCTTAAAAGAACATTTTTACAAAACTGTACAGGCAGAAAATGTATTATTAATGAAATAAAGGTCACTTGAGTGTACTTAAAAAGAGAGTATTCCTGACTGTTTCTTAACACACTTAAGTACACTTTTTTAAAGTTAAATGTTGTACATTTTAAATCATTATAATAGTCTTTTGTCATAATTTAAGAAGAACATGTTGACTAACATACTAACACACATGTGAAATATTAGATTAACTTTAATTGTAGTGTTATTTGATATTACATTTAAAGTTCATATATTTTAAATGTACTAAACTGCAACTTTATCATTACAAGCATGTAATTACAAATATATTTAAATATGCAACATACAAGTTTCTACGCAAAAATTAACATCAACATATGTTTTAGTTTACCATAAATGCTTGTAAGTAAAGCCCTACTTAATTTGGGGGGGGAATCTCTCTCATCACTCAAAGTTTAGCTATTTTCATTTAATATAAATTTATATTATAATACATTTTAATTTAATTGCAATTAACATGAAATTAAGTGTCCAAAAACATTACACTCAGTTTGCAATTGCATATTTCCTTTATTTCCATAATTAAAGTACGCTGACGTGTATTTCTTTTTCACAAGGGTTTAAATACCACTTGGTTTGATATTTTGTAATGCAATCCCATTCATACATTTTTTAATTGTTCCTAAATCTGTCCAAATACGGCTGGGTCACTTATCAGACTAGAGCACATACACTGAAACGCATCCTGAAACATGACATGTACTGTGGATCTTCGTTGCACGTCAGCCTCGGGCTCAATAGCCCATATTTTTGGACACCAGCCCACAGTGGAAGAATCTAAGAGGATGTTAAGGGATGTTTCCTGCATGGGCGTGTGTTTCTGCCACACTTCCTCTCAACTCAGGTTAGGTGACTTAGCAAGGCAAATCAGACAGAAACACATCACAAGGTCACCCGACCCAAATGCAGTGTTTAAGAGCACTTTTCCCTCTCATCTCTCACAACTCCTGGTCTCCTCCTCTCAGCTGACTGAACACTGACTGCCCTGTTTCCCACAGATCTGAGCTGTGGAAAGTTTGCACTGACTCACTGACCTACATACAGTACAGCGAGATGCTCTTTGTGGGTTAGGCATTGAAAGCAGTTGGATCACACCTATACAACATGATGATATGGCACAGGAAAATTGATTACATTGAGCTAGTTATGGTTTTACAATTTGTACTAAATCTTGATGTTTTCATGTTTCTATTCACCATTAAGTGTAAAGGTTTTTATAAAAGACCCAGATTTGTACAATGCACAAAATGATATTAATAATAATAAGGCAGACCTCATTACCAGACGAGGCAGATTTTCTGATGACTATTCCACATGCTGGAGACTGTGGAATGACATTGTTTTGGGCACCGGAAGAAGCAGAGGGAGTCCAGAGATGGGGTGAGGGGAGCAGGAAGAGAGAACAAGGGTAACCTTCACTGCCCCCCACTAAATCTATACTTTATTTAATTATAAAACATTATTATTCTCCCGGAACATAAACAAGTTATCACAATGTCAGAGTTGTCTTTGTCTTTTGATGCAATTTTAATCAGTGTATTTTTTTAAATTACACTATTGTTCAAAAGTTTGGGTTCAGTTTTATTTAAAAAACTTATTTAGCAAGGATGGAATAAATTGATCAAAAGTGACAGTAAAAAAAAGATTTCGATTTAAAAATAAATGCTGTTCTTTTGAACTTTCTATTCATCAAAGAATTCTGAAAAAATTGCGTCACAGTTTCCGTTTTAAACATTGATTATAAGAAATGTTTGAGCATCAAATTATCATATTAGAATGATTTTTTAAGGATCATGTGACTGGAGTAATGATGCTGAAAATTCAGCTTGACAGCACAGGAATAAATTACACTTTAAAATATATAAATAAAAAACATTGTTTTGTTCTGTAACAATATTAGTGTTTCTATTGTTTTTCTGATCAAACCCATGCAGCCTTGGTGAGCATAATATACTTTTTCAGAAGCATTAAAAATGTTACTGGCTTTAATCTATTGAACAGTAGTGTATGTTTGGTTGGGATTTGAATTCCTGTCTGGATCTCCTTGCACACTGAATAACAGCAGTATGACTACATAACACATCTAACACACATGATTGCTTAGATTATGTTTTATCTTGCCTAGGGAATCAAATGAGTCATGGCTACAACTGGAGCACCCACAAAAACAGCTGCATGAAACCCCTAATTATATGTATCAGCTTTATTTAATTAAATGCACCAAGTCGCAAACAATCCACAATGTGATACCAGTCAAAAACAATGCCACCTAATCAGAATGGTATTCAAAAGTGAATAATGGTGCTGTTTTGTTTAGCACTGGATGTACTGCTTTCCAACTGCAGCTCCTTCATCAAGGCCTCCACTGCTAAACAAAAGGGCATGCCTGAAACCCCTCCAGCGGCTGGGGTGAAAGGTCACAGGCTTGTTTTTGTGGAGGCTCCAAGCCTGCTAGAGCACTTGCCTCCTCTTTCCCTCCTGCCATTGTCATGCCGGCAGGAAAACGGTTGCTCTGCCTGAGCCAAAAGCAGCAAAGCCGGCAGAAAAAGCAAAAAAAGCAAAGCTTCTCCAAAGGGAGAGGCGGGGAGTGAGTGTCCTGTTTAATTCATCACTCCAGCAGCAGTGGGTTAGTCCCTCCCTCCACCCAGACTGCAGTACTCCGAAGTGCTGAATAACTGGCGGGGCTGCCCTACATCTGCAGCAGGGGCTCCTGAGTGTGGCGTGAGTGAGTCTGAGAGAGCGCTAGAGATTACGCTCTGAGTGAGCAGGCAGATATAGGTCAGTCAGACCCTGAGACAGGGCAGTGAGGGAGGAGGAAAGGCGGTCGTAGGCCTACTGCAGAGATGAGGAGAGAGTGAGGGGAGGGGGTACTGCAGTGTGCGCCACTGACCGCATGAACTAGTAGGCTATATGCGCGAGCCCGTCGGAAGGTGGCTTCTGTTCCTGCAGATGCAAATCTTCCTCTATATCAAGACTCAGCACACAGGCATTTTATGATGATGTCGAGCATCATAATCGCCTTTACTGACCCATTTCCACTTCAGTAAATTAAATTTCCTGACACACAAAAAGGGCCGTTAGATTACATTGCTGACATTGCCTGATCAAATAAAGCTATTCAAGGAGCCTGAGACTGCGGTGTCTGATTCGACAAATGGATAATATTGTACATAACAGACATTAAAACTGAAGTACCTTTATTGTTTTTCTGCGGTTTTATATGACAATTTCTTAAAAATAAGTTTGTTTAAACTCATTTTTAGTACATCCTCACATATTATACTATAACCATTCTTAAGTTCATTCAGGAAGGATATTGTTTGCCATTACATTCCTAATCCAGGTTGTTCTGACTATGTGGCTATAGTAAACAAATAAATCCACTTACGATTTAATGAATGGTTTTCTTATCAGCACAGCTGTTTTTGAGACTTGCTGATTGCCTAATAGAAAGATAAAGTAGATCCCATGGTGTGAGAGATAGGGTGATCATTCTGTGTCCAAATAAACACACAGAGAAAACTGTTGGCAGTGAAATCATTACCAAAAGAGAATAGGAAAACAATGACATGTCTACAGTATTTAATTTAATCACACAATTCAAAGATGCATTTAGTGGGATCCAAATGTCTGGGACCATTTACATTCCATCCCATGCTTCCATTTTGCATTGTTATCATTTAATTCATTTTTTCTTTTCCATTACAAAATATACAAACAAATGTATGTCTCATTATTTGGATTGTCCCTCTTTGTCTTTCCTCTCGATGACAGAAGTACTTGATCTGCGTGAACTCTGTGAGTTTGTGTAAAATCTGAAGATGATGTTCTCCAGCATGATTTGGGATAAATTGGAAAGAGCATCTTGAGCTTCAATGGATGAAGAACATCTGACCATCAGTCACACGATCAATTTACTTAACCGGTAAGCGTGCGTCAAGACAGGCAGAAGCTGCATTTGTGGTGTTGGTTTAGTGGTTATGGCTTCAGAGTTGAAACCATGGTTGAGTTTATGTCCTCAGCCCTGGTAGTGGTTGATCTGTCAATGGTTCCCTCCTGTGAACCCCCCTGTCCCCCACCCCCCACCACCACCTCCTCCTCCAGATCAGCCTGCACTCCCCCGCCCGCAGAGCCCGTTAGATGCCCCACATGAAAGCCTCTGAATGGGCTCTTTCAGATTAGCACTGATCCCACATTGTTTATGCGGAGTAATTAGGAGCACACAGGAAAGCCCGGAGGTTAATTACAAAAGACTGTATTAAAGTCATTTCTCTGTCATGCCTATACAAGCAATGCACTCAGCGACCCTAAAACAATTTTTCTTGTTGCATCCTATGTTTTCTGTTTTCTATAGTGTGATATTTCTGCGCAATTTCTGTGAAACTATGTTCAATATGAAATTGAGATCAGAACAATTATACACATCACCTTTAAAAAGATACCAATATTCAAAATTTAGAACTGTAAAATGACACTTTTCTATCACTGACAGGATATCATATCTTTGGCTATTTTAAAGCATTCAACTATACATTTCTAAAACTGCTGTTTTTTAGTTCAACCCAAATGAAATTGGTTCATCATTTACTCACCTTCATATCATTTAAGAATTTCTTTCTTCTGCAGAGAATAAAATAAAGATATGTTGAAGAATGCTGGTAACCTATGAAGTTTCGTGACCATTGACGTCCATTGTATGGGTGAAATACTAAAACATTTCTCAAAATATCTTCTTTTATGTTCTACAGAAGAAAGAAAGTCAGGAACAACATGAGGGTGAGTGATGGCAGAATTTTAATTTCTGGGTGGATTATCCGTTTAACATGACTGGCAGTTCCTTATTACATCCGAGTATCAAGTGAGACCCACTCCCTCAGTTTTCACTCACACACAGCAGATTTTCCGGATGAATGAAACCGGAGAGGGTCAAATCAAACGGGGCTGCACCACAGAACAAATAAAACATAACTCTGCTCTCCTCCTTGGTCCTGGATCCCCTTACACGCTGACCTTGGCTTCATTGATCTTCATGTGCAGAGTGTGTTAAAGTGATGAATAACAGGATCTGAGGAGCTGGAATGCATGTCCTCGAAGCTGCTGATATAGAGAGAGCTCAAAGTCAGGGTGGCAGTAAAACACAGACAATAACCTTTAACAGTTAGTTGATGCATGATGTGTCATTATTAAGAAGAAAATACAAATAACCATTAGGCTAAGCTCCATTATTGACAATAAATTACACTGCAATCACAATGTCTGATTGAACCAGTTGTCACACTGACATGGTTTCCATTTGGGTGCAGCGTCATGTTGATTTTGTGGCTGGATGGGGCGCTGCTGTGCCCTCTACCGAACCTTTAGTGCAACTGCATCACTTATAATTACTGCCAGGCCACATGTCTGAATACCAAGGACCCAAGAAGTATTTGGACACTTCACACACACACACAAAAGTGCAACAATGTTATTACTCTGGTATAGGACATCTGTGTAAACTTGATGGGAAATAACTTACATGTACTAAAATCCCATTGAGACCAGTTGACTGCGTTACTTTGTAAGAAAAGTTAGAATAGAGGAAAGCTCTAAAGTCATTTATGGCAGATGCCATTTGATTTGATGCATTATTACCTAATGCAACACCATTTATACGTTTAAAGTGTGTTGCTTATTGGTCTAGTTGTATGTACAATGTTTTAAAACTATATTGTTATATAACTCTAATAAAATTTTGTACATAACATGTCTAAATATATAGCCTATGCATGCATTCAGTCAGTTTCGCTGCATGTTAATTTGATAATACACAGTAAAATCGCCAGTGTAAAAATTCCAGTGTTAAAAGTTATAAATTCCTAAAGAGTTAAATTAACAATCTACAATGTTAAAAAGTACTCCTCTTCAGTGTAATTACAGGGTGCTACGTAGTGTAATTTTATTTTTACACTGAAAGTGCAAAAAACCGCGCCGAATTATATTGACTCCGCCCCTCGATGACTGCTGCTGCTGCCTCGCAAGACGACAACGCCATTTTATCTTCATGCGACCGAGACGGTAGGTTGAATTGCTTTTCTCTTTCTAAAATTAAATAGTAAATGCATTTATTAACATTTTTAGTAAACTATGGTGGTGAACACATTTAGAAATGAGTAATTGCGCGTTTTTGTATGGATTAAGGAAGCTCGTCAAGTTCATGAGATGCAGAGATGTACAGAAGAAAAAAGTAGAAAACATTTCTCATTCCGATTTAATTCAAACTTTTAAAATACATTTGTTGGAATGTGCTTACAATTTGTTATGTATATATATTTAGCTTCTTTCATTTTGGTTTGTTGACAGCCTTCATGAAAGTAAGCATTCCCGCCTCCAGTCTCGCCGAGGCCTGGGTTTACGACGAGCCTGGCACTGAAGCTGATGAGGAGGTCTGAAGCAGCACTATTTGGGCTTTTTTTCTGCGCAGATGAGAGAATTCTTAAAATGGTAATACATTTTATATATTTGTTTTGTGTGTATAAAAGTAGCTGTGTTATACATTAAAACGTTAACCATTCCGTTTTCGTGACGCATGCGCATTATTAACGCAGTCAATGTTTAACGTTAAGTGTGAATGACATAACTTAATCTCTATGTTACTTGTTCTTAGCAGCACTGAATATCATGTCGTCATATCTGCGTCAAGACACAAACTTCCTACCATCAAGTTTTTTTTTTTATGACAGTTAAATTCAAACATTGTAAAAGTGAGCTAATCTATAAATCCGTCTGTCTTCCAGTTCAGTTTACAGGTATTTGCGTGAGCACTGGCAGAGCATACAGGTACTTTAGCTTGAAATCAGTCTTTATCAATTCATACTGCATGTTATTATAAATGATGTACTAACTATTTATCTGTCTGTATTTTATTAATATGAATCTGTATTTTCTGTTCACATTATAAATAACATTAACAAATTATGGGTCAAATAAATTCTAAACAACATGTCTTTAAATCGAATGAAGGAAACTCCTCTTATGAGATTGCAACAGAAGTGAAGAAAGCAACAGAATGCTTAAGATTAATCCATAATTGTGAGTATCATTAGCCTATATTTTATTCTATGTGCAGTACAAATTTTAATACATGACAAATGAACATGAAAAATCTAAACCTAACTGGGCAACCACACAATGCCTTTGTTCAGACCTGGAATTTACATGTGTCGTTGGTGATTGATTTGTCTTGATTGTCAAAATGGCATAGTGATTGATGTGTCATCATGAATTGTGTAAATTCAAGATATTAAACTGCAAAAAGTTAAAGGGTTAGTTGACCCAAAAGTGTAAAATTGTCTTTTCTCACCCTCATGTCATTCCAAACCCGGAAAGACTTTCGTTCATCTTCGAAACTCAAATGAATGTATTTTAAATCTGAGTGACTTCTGTCCCTCCATTGACAGTCCACGCAACTACCATTTTGACGCTTCAAAAAGGTCATAAATGGTTCATAAAACTAACCTATATGAATTGAGCGGTTTAGTCCAATTTTTCTGAAGAGACTCGATCGCTTTGTGATAAATAGATTGAATTTAGACTTTTATTCACATATAAACATTAATCAAAAAACATAAACAGAAGAAAAATTAAATTTGGACTAAACTGCTTGGTTCATATGGATTAGTTTTAAGATGTCTTTATGAACTTTTAAAAGCGTCAAAGTGGTAGTTGCGTAGCTGTCAGTGGAGGGACAGAAAGCTCTCAGATTTCATCAAAAAGATCTTCATTTGTGTTTCAAAGACAAAAGAAAGTCTTGCGGGTTTGGAACGACATGAGGGTGAGTAAATTACAGAATTAAAATTTTTGGGTGAACTAACCCTCTATTAAAAGAATGTGGCCTAGACCTCATCAGAACAATCGAATCTCAATGCGTCTTGGGGGCGTTTACACCTGTACTTCGAGTTGTTCACTTGTGCGTCACCCAAGATGAATGTTAATGCCAGGTGTGAACGGCACTACTCTGCCCGGCACTGAGAGAGATTGGGTTGTCATTATGCTATGTAACTGTTGATGTTTTTTTGTTTTTTGATTTTTGGTTAGAAGACCTCAACTAAGTTCCTGGAAAGGCTTCTCCCAAGAGCTTCAAGGACCTGATTGACTCTGCAGAATCTGTTGTGAAAGATGATGAAACTGATGATTCAGGTTAGACTATAATTCAGAATAAGATTATCTATATGCGCACATGCATTTTTTGCTGAAGTTGTCACATCTGTAATTTAGAATGGGGAAGCGATCTTGCATCAATTTGTCTCCTCCTTGATTTGATTCCACCATCACCACAAGGCTGCAAGAGACCTGGAAAGATGTGCTCATATCAAGCTGAAAAACACCTGGTTGTCTTCAAAAAGGTAAATTTGGGCATTTCTGTCACTATTTACATTACATTTATTCATTTAGCAGACGCTTTTATCCAAAGCGACTTACAAATGAGAACAATACAGAAGCAGTTAAACTAACAGTAGGACATAGAGGGAATGCATTAACGTCACTTTCCCGCCGGAACACGCCCCCTCAGCCGGACTGAGTGGCAGAAGAGCAGCTGCGTGACTGGATTTAATAGGGGAAACTGCGAAAACGCAAGTAAAACAAACGATTATCAGTTTAAACTAAAGATTGGACTCAATATAGTGTTCCTTACAACTTACTAAAGATCCAGTGAGCCATGGATATTGACATGCAGCCAGGAATCGTGTTTCCTGACATTTATATGTGCCTGATTTCGACACCAGGGAAATACATACAGCAAATTTGCCTGTGAATGCTTTATATAAATACAAAATAGGCAGGTCTAAATCCAGGTGATCACTTATATCAATGTTATATATATCATCATATCGTCTAGACTTAAAACTTGTGTAGTTTTTTTGTCAGTGTTTATTTAAAAATGTCAAATTATACAGAATATACAGTGGTAAATATTTGATTGATGAGTTGTCACTGCAATATATAACAATACAATATATAGAGAATGATTTTACCACTAAATCCAGCATATTGACACAAAAAGGATAACTGCAAATCCACCTTTCGCTGCCTGGAGTCCAGTTGTTTCTATGAATTGCAGCGATCTATTTGCTTCTCTGTTCTGTAGCTTTAGGTAGTCTGTAAAAATATACCTCATATTTCTTGTCAAATCTAGTTGTACAGTCAGTCTCAAAGCTCTTTCCCGTTTTAGACGCGTTTTGTGTGTTTTTCCGCAGCATTCACACTGAAAACCAATGCTGCCGCTCAGTCTTTCTGCCACTCAGTGAGCGGAACAGCAGTGACTTCCGCTTACTGTGACGTCATGCGCATTCCCTCTATACGTAAGTGCTATAACCCCTCTCATTTTAATTTTAGTGCAGTTTTTTTTTATTTTTTTTATATATAATAGAAGAGAAGAGAATTTATTGTCTGCCTCAAAATATTGCCATTTGGGTTGACTGTATTGTGGAAAACTATAAAGACGGCCAATTGGAGAGCTGACTTTGATTTGTTATTTTTGTCTTTGGCAGAGACCAGCATACAAAAACACCTTGATTGCATTGAACCGACCACACAGCATACCTGCTCGCTGCCGGTGGCAATAAACTCAAATACTACTACTGCATTCATGGATGGTACACAACTGTCGACAAGTAGTTTTCTGCAATCTTGTTCAAATCTACCTGTCATATTTGTTCATGTCTTGGCAAATTAGATGATGTTATGCTTTTTTAATTTATTTTTATTTTTTTGCTTTTTCTTTGCAACTCCTCATGAATGTGATAATTTGACCTTTTCACATCTGGCATATGTTTTAAAGGAGCCACTTTGCCCATTTGTTGAATAAACTTTGGATTTGTACATCTGTCTGAAGACTCTTGATTTTATGTCTGATCTTGTACATTAACACTATAATAATGTAAATTGTTTTTGCACTGAACAGAATACTTTATAAATGACACTTATAGTGTAATCCAATGGATTTAAATCAACACCAGGGGTGTTAAAACCCCATGGTGTAAAAATTGTAAGTGTAACACTTGACACTCGCAGTGTAATTTTTCTACACTGTACGGTGCTATATTAACACTGTAAATTCAACACTACGAACAGTGTACTTTTTACTCTAGATAGAGTGGGACCATATATGATCCGGAGTAGTGTTAAAATTAACACTTTAAGTGTTAATTTGACACTGCGTTTTTTACTGTGTATCAAGCGAGCCCTATAAAATCAACTGTCATTCATGCTGTGCATCAGGACTTTGAATGACATATCTACTTTTTGAGGTGTAACCAAAGCCTTCATATCATGTGCTTGTCTGAAGATCCCGCTGGCTTCCCTCCCCCTCTGTCCTCACTCAGCTCTCTGTCTCCACGGGGTAAATAAGGTATTTTATATGCTAATGATATGCTCTGGTCCAACAAAGAGCTTCAGCTCTCATGTGGGGACTGATTCTTTAGACCATTCACAACCAGCTGTTTGCTCTCTTTCTCCACACATATTGGGCCAGTTGTTAGAAATTAAAATAAATATTTAAGAACCAGCTTATAGCAGCTCTAAAGAAGTTGCCAAGGAGATTTCATTTAAAACTGCCCCAATTATTGAAACTGTCTTCTCAATATTATAATGTTTTAATTCTCTATCATGAATAAAAATGATATTATCATTGACACTGATGCCAGTCAGAGTCTCTAATCAAGTGTCATATTCTTTATATGTGGGGACACAAACCATCTGTCCAGAGTGATGTTTCATTAACATCTGGCACAGATGGCCAAACACATACTGATATCAGAGAACAATCTGCAAGGTGCATGTTCATTGTCTCATTTTGGCAGACACTCTTTTGGATGCTGATTGTTTACTGTGAAACTGTGCCAAAACCCCTTTCTCTATATTAGGGTTGTCTTCGAACCGTTCTCTGAAATAAAATTTAAAAAACAACAACTATATGGTAAAATATGTATGAAAATATTAACAAAGCGTTAAAATAGAAGCCTATATGATGTCCTAAAGCTATTAACCAGCCCACCATGCCCTCATGCAGCCCACACATGCTTTCCACATGTATCAGAGAGTAGTGGGGGGTGACCAGCGGCCAGGCCTGTAGGTTGAAGCTGGTGAAGGAAAGTGTCCTGCAGGCACCACCCTCTCATCTCATGCTGAGCCAAGTCTTTGTGATCCGAGATCCTGGCTCACCACTGCCCATCTGTCCAGCTCCCAAAAAACACACATTCGCTCTTTCATTAGTCAAACCGCAATCTGCTTTCCATGGCACACATCTATCTGGCTCCAGTCCATATGTGCTATCTTCAGGGAAGATCTGATAAAAAAAAAGAGCACAGCCAGTCTCCTTGCATACAAAACTGATGGTTTATGAAATATATGTAAAATTTGAGTGTATTTTGGGATGAATCATAGAATAAATGCTCTGAAGGAAGAATTCTGCCATCTATCTGTGGAGAAGTGCCACTGGCAGGGTTGACTGCAGCTTTCTTCTACAATGAGAAAGAGATGAGCTTTACTGTTAGGCCTATGCTTAAAATCCTCTCACCGATTCAGGTTTAAATTCTAGGGACAAGGACAATTATTGGCAGGATTTCACCTGAATACAAAGTGCTGAGAAATAATACGTATTTAAATCCTGTCAAATCAAAGTATTTTACTAAAAACACATACTCAACATAAAATGTGTACATTGTACTTTGAAGGTCTAAAAAAAATTATTTATCAAGTTATTCCATTTATTATTATTATTTTTACATAGGACAGGACATAGTAGGACAATATAAAAAAAGACAACACCCTAAACAGAATGAAAGCAACAAAGACAGTAGGTTTTACATGTGATTAGTGTGGGTGTGAGGTTGTATATCTCTATTCGATCTGTATCTATATGTAAAGAAGAGTGGAAACAAGAAATGCTCCACTTTCAACGTTTTTTCTCTAGATAGCGCAGTGTTCCTCACTGATATTAATCGCAGGAAACAAACAAATATTTGAATATGGTAAATGTGTTATTTCAACATCCTCTTCCCTTGAAATGGCCCAAATATTCCATCCTATATACGGAAATATCATCTAATATGGGAAGTCTTCATGTTCACAGTAATGTGTGACAAACTCCATTTTTCATCATATCTATAGACTGATTTCCATTTGGAACACAGGATGAGAGAAGAGAGGAGAAGGAGAGACAGAGAAAGTAAAAAAAATTGAAAGAGAGAGATGGAAAAAAAACAGGATTAAGATTTCCAGACATATTTTGCCACTTACCCGCTGTCAACCTTCAATTGCCTTTTAAGGCAGTGTGGCATGTGTTGAAGGCATAGGTGATTTGAGGGTAGTGCTTACCTGTAGTAAACACAACAGTCAACGAGATGGCTAAAGAGATTAGGGGATTGTGGCTTCCCCCAGCTCCATTCAAACAGTCATAAAGTAAAGCAATGTGGCAGCTAATTAGCTGGAACTGCCGGCTCCAAGAGGGAAACCTGTCTGTGGTTACCTGGCCTGAGCTCCTGGCTCTCTCCGCCCCTCCCATCATGCCCACAGACTGGATTTCCTTTTTAGGACGTAGCTGTCAAAGACCTTCAGCAGGCTCCTTGCTTCCTTTCCTTTCAGTTCACAGTATCCTTTGCCATCTCTTTCTGTCAGAATCTGTCAAAGTTTCAGAAACATACAATTTCAGTTTTTTATGCTAATTTCTAGTTTTATTGGTATAGAAAACAACCCGAAATGCTGCATTCAAGTCATGTCGGAAAGATTGTATTTCTGAGTTGGAAATTGGAAACTCAGGATTTTCTTTGAGAGTTTCTGAGATGGGGGAGTCAATGAAGTGATGGATGATAGTAATAGTGGAAGTGATTGATGCAGCAGCTGTTAGTTGATAGTACATTTGTTTAAATGTTTGAAATTACAATGTTTTATTTACAAATATCAACAAAATATGATATATTTGATTAATTAATGTGATAGTATCTATGTGATAGTATGTGGATAATATGATAGTATAATATGTAACAATGGTTTACAGAATCTTTATAAATTGAACACACTTGATGCACATTCTTTATTCGTCATTTAGGAAAAGTAGAGTTAAAACACCTTTTTTGTAGGAAATGGACATGGCCATCTTGCTCAGAACAAACTGATTTGAACACACCTGACATCATAATTACGAATTTCCAACTTGTAAATACAAACTTCCCAGGAGGACTTGAACGCACCAATAGTCCTGATCCATGAGGCTATATGTGAACGAGTGACGATGATGAAAATGACGAGCCTCTGGAATGATCATATATTCAGAGAAAAAAGACTTGTGATTTTTTTAAACTGATTTAATCAACAGTTCCTCTGTAGCCATCAATCTGTAAAATCATCAATGTATATCAAAACGTAAGTGAAATATACAGAACGTCTTCTAAATGTACAGAACTTCTTGAGATAAACAAAATAAATGAATAATATAACATAATATAGTACACTATTTGTTAAAGTGTTCACTTAGGCTAAATATGCGCTTAAAATATGAAAAGGATTTGGAAGAAATTTGCCCTATCACTATTGTCCCTATATGTAAACTATATCACAATCACAGTCACACTCCTGTTCCAGGGCCTTTAGCCCCAGGTTGCCTTTGCATTCACATCAAAACAAACTTTCCTTGACACAAATGATGATGTTTCATCAATATTCAATAAGAAAACTCTCTCTGCAAATTAATATTTCATTTAAACATTCATGACCTCCATCCACACTTTAAATGACAATGGTTTTGCGCAGTGCTTTTCCCCCTTTCTTACAGGAAGCAATATTTACAGAGTCAAAAACAGGTGACGTCACGTCAGCCCTCATCCAGTCAACAGAGTATCAGCCAGTCAGTCACACATAAATAGTTATGGTGGGGATGGGCACACAGTATGAACACACACCCTCCCAGACTTAGTCTGTAGGAAAATAAATACTTTTCTATGGCTTAGCAAGATTATCGCTGCAGTCAAGGTACCCTTAAAGGCCTCTGACGGACCCTCTATTGCCTGCGGCAGTTGGCTTGACTGTGTTTTTAGGGAGGGAGGGAGAGAATGAAATGCTGCTGAAAGAGACGGGATCGGGGCGGAGAGGGTTTCCAGTGCAGAGGCAGAGCTAATAGAGAGAGAGGGTAGGCAAAGGGACATCCAGAATACTAAATGTCTCAATTGTAATACCCTGGAAAACAGCAGAGCCCCTAAAAACAGGCGTGCCTCCCCTTTTTCGAATTGTTCATGCACTGGAAAGAGTGTTTACCAGAGAAGACGTGTGAAAAGCTGGTTGCATTACAGTCAAAAAGCAGGTCATAATATGGAAGACTCAGTTCGAGCATTAACAAAGTCTGAATGTGAATAATTAATAGCATCAAATCCTGGATGACGTAAATCAAATTATTAGACTTAAATGCTAAGCCCCTACTTGAATGCATGATTCCTGAACTGCAAGTCAGTGATGTTTAAAGCTTTCTAAAAATCAGCAGCCTTTATGTGCACTTTGCTGCCTCATTACATTGTTAACGGGCCCGGGTCTTCCAGCTGTGTAAAACGAACATTATGTAACACGAGGATGTTATTCCTGACCTACATTCTGTATGTTGGGTATGCCTGCACTGAGGGATGTCTTGAACTATAGTGCTCACTGTTTTTAAACACTGTTTAGTCACATCATTTGGAGACCTTAAAAAAAAAGTTCTTAAAGAAAATAAAATCTAGGTATTATTTCATGTGTGTGTGTGTGTGTGTGTGAGTGTGTGTGTGTGTGTATGTGTGTGTGTGTGTATGTGTGTGTGTGTGTGTGTGTGTGTGTGTGTGTGTGTGTGTGTGTGTGTGTGTGTGTGTGTGTGTGTGTGTGTGTGTGTGTGTGTGTGTGTGTGTTTTTTTTTTTTTACTGCCTACATGAGCTGTATGTGTTTTTTCTATTAAACACTAATCAGGTTTATATGTAAGCTTGTCTCCTCCACAGAAAAGGAAATTTTGACATTTTATCCCACAATTATGTCTTTATAACTCACAATTCTGAGAAAAAATTCAAATGTGTTATGAACTCTGAATTGCAAAGTCAGAACTGTGAGATATAAAGCCTCATTTACCTTTTAAATTCCATTCCATAAACACAAGCTTCCATATATTTAAATAAATAAATAAATAATTATATTTCCCAATATTTCTTAATTCAGTACACTTTGCTCACATACATTAAATGTTTAATGCACATCTGAGTGGTTGTGTCCCGGAGGCTACACCATCGTCCACACCAGACCCTTCAACACCCACTCGTTCAGCCTCACCTGAATGCTAATTGCACAAACATGCACCAGCTCATCAGTACACCGGACATAAACAGTCATTCTTCCCTTCACCATTGCCTGGTCTCTGTTGATACCTACCGTTCAACTTACCTGACTCCCGACCTGTTTGCTACACATATGATCCTTCAGTTATGATCATCCGTCTTCCACTCATCAGCATCTACAAAGAAACAGAGACTGTTATGATTTAGTTATTTCAAACGATCTGCATACCATCTACTCCCCTGTTTGTTTCACCTGCTCTCTACCACCGGCATTAATAAACCTTGTCTACTACATTACCTGTGTTGTATCCTTCTGTCCGCTGACATGTTGTTGACTGATACTAGTGCTTAACTCTTAATTACAGGGTCGTCAGGGTCAGCTTTCCATGAGCCTATAAGATTTAGTTACATAAGAGCTGCAGCTAATTCTAGTGGGTGCTCAGGGAACGTCTTACTGTGCCTCCATAAAAGTAGACTTTGACATGGGCAAGCATTCACACAAAACCACACTTTTATCCCAGTATGTCAAGTTGATGATTACCATGAATATCAACCATATTCACCCTAGCAAATCTTTTGAGTCAAGAATCATGTGCACAGCATATCATTTTCCTCTCTACAGAACAGTTGTGGCATTGTGCAATGAACACGCTGAGACCTAAACATAATTCTTTACAACTCAAACTGGATCTTTATTGGCTAACGTGGTCACTTGCATTTGTTTTTTGGCCGAAGGGAAATCTTTTGTGTCTCTTAATCTTAAACACGACACTGGTTCAGTCAATAATCAACAGCCATTAAAGAATCTGCTGAGAGGAATTTACTGCCTCATAACGCAAAGGAAAATCTGCTGTGGCCACATCCACAAGTCAGTTCTGAAGATATATGACTTCTGTTGCAACACAATGCCATTTCCTCTAGCAAATCCAGCTGAAGGAAGTGACGCGCGACCCCAAACTCCTTTAAAAAAACCTTAGCTTCTGAAGAAACCATTAGCATATAATGTCATGGAATTTTGTGAAGAAAAAAGACAAAACGGAGAGCTGTCCGAGCTTACAAGGCAAGAGTCGCACACCTTCGGAGCCCTAGCAAAACACAAGCTGAGTGTGCAATGAATGAGACGCATGCTTTGATGACTAAGTTTGGCAATCACTACCTGCGAGTCCTCTCCATATACGGAGCCTGAGAAGTTGTAGTTAAAGCTAAGCTCCGCCCACCGGCTCTCTACTAGCAATTGTTTGCTGTCTTAACAGTTTAAGGAGGGGACAAGCATGAGAGGGATGGTGAAAGAATGAGAATGCGTGCATGTTTGGGAGAGGCAGATTAAGAGTAAGAGAGATTCTGAAAAGGATAAGAGACTGTTGATAGTATATTTGGGCTTAATGTATTGTGTCAAGCGTAAGTGTGTGAAAGTGCAATGTGAGCGAGTGCTGTTGATAGGACTTAGCAAAAAACAGAGAGATGAAATCAGCTATCTGAAGGTGAGACATCATCAGTCATCATTGCCCTGCCAAGGCTGACTATATATGGATATGAGCTCGCCGTCATCATTTTAAACCACTTCCTACTTACTCATAGTGAGGCAGATTGTAGGCAAACCTTCATTTCAGTTTTTAACTAAAACAATGAATAAGGAACACTCAAAAAACAAAACAAAAATCCAACTGTAACCTATAGTAAATACTATAAACGGATATCAGGAACTTTTCTGTATATTGTGACGATTGGATTTACATAAGATATTAAAATATGCAAGCATGTGTGAATGAAAGAGATTGTTCTATATTGGTTTAATCCAGAAGTAAAAAATATTCTTTCTTTAATCAAAACTCCCCAGTATCTTTGACCAAGCGCTGCTTCATTCATTAGGCCCAGAAGTTTCAATCTGATTTCCATGAGAAAGCCCCATGTGACAAGGGCCTTGAATTCTTGACATTGTTACCATGTGACACACTTAAAGATTTCCTTTTATGGCGGTTGCTGTTACATCGACCAGAGGGCGAGGCCTATAACAGCCAAAGTGCACAAACGCTCTACAGCAAAAGCCCTTGAGGAAATAAATATGTAGAATCCTTTTGCGGACAAAGTTAGACGGAAAAAATCCAGCACATGCCAAGCAGGATTTCTTGCTATATTGGATCTTAACTCTCGGCATCTGAATTCTTAACATATCGGGTGATGTCATGGGTTTCTGTCATATTTAAATGAAATACATAGTTTCACAGGATTGAATGTCTATAAAAATATTTCACTGTTTAAAAACATGCTTTTCATACTTATTTACATGTAAATGACGTTATATTACACTAGTTAAATGTACATTACATGTACGTTTTTCAAACATTTACAAAAGCTACTCTTTCCAATGGGTATATTCACGCTCTGCGCCACACCTGTGCCAAAAAAAAGTTCCCACATTTTTCTACATGAAAGGACTTGTCTATTGCTTCTCATTCACAATCAGTGCCTCTGGAGTCACCGAAGAAAGAGCAAAATACATGTAAGGATTGTGGCAAAGGTTTACCAACAGAACAGTCATAACAAACCCCTCAGTATAAGGTTATGTTAATGTTATGTTCAGCTCAAAAGTCACAAAATAAAATGACTGTTTCTTTGTTTTCTTTTCAGCATTACATTAATGACTGATAAAATTAGTAGTAGCCTACATACAAAACAACTGAACAAATAAATAAAATGCCTTCTGGTGGAAGGAGTTATATTGATAAAATAATCAGACAATACAATTAGACAATTAAAATGGCCTTTATTAACTTAGACCAGATTCAGCTAAAAGTAATTAGGTGGGCAGCTGTCTACAAAGTCATCAAAAAACAGTTTGTGTGCTGTAATGTTGTTTTTTACACATCAGTATGAGAGTGAGGCTTGCATTGCATGGCATGATGAGAAACAGTAAGCACATACTACTCAGATGTACATTCCTGAGTAAAGCTCTCTCCACACCAACATATTTGAATGTGATTTCCTGTGCAAACTTGCAAAAGAAATGACATCCCTTTAAAAAAATCACTTCCTGTAAGACATGCGTAGATCATTTCCTTATTTGGCAACTAACAATTGCCTTCAGTTTTCAGGCTGTGGAATTTGAATATTTTAAGGAAGGAGCTATATTTTAATGAACGTGTTTTCTTGACTGGGTCAAATCTGGATCTATTTAAAGTCAAAGTTATGAAAAATCTGTGTTAGGGAGAATGAAAATTGTTTAGTAGTTAATTATTAGGTCAATGCTCAGCTGTTGGTTAGACTGACAGAGGTATTAAATCTCAGTGGAGAGTTGGTGTATGTTTTGTGCACAGATGAGCCAATATAGGTCTCTGCCAATATTAATATTGATTTGAGACAAAACTGTTATTCTAGCCAGAGATGTTGTGAGTGCCACACCTCATCAGTTTCACACAGGCATCACTCAGGAATGGTAGATATTTCATGCACAAGTGACATTCATTGAAACTCTTGAGAATAAAAGGTCTGATGAATAGGGTAATTAAAAAATGACAGCAAGTTTTCTTTACAATATTTAGATATAGTTTCTGGTGGAGCCAACATGACTGGCATGATTAGCATAGTCTGGCAATTTTTAAAAACATTTTCTGAAGACATGTTAAAGTATTCTTCTTTGTTGCTAGGGCGCTGTTATGCTGTTCTAAGTAAGTCAAGTCATCTTCATTTATATAGCGCTTTTTACAGTACAGATTGTTTTAAAGCAGCTTTACAGTGATAATAGGAAATGAATGCAACAAACATTGTTTTGGCAGTACAGCAGCTCTATAAGAAAGTCATTGTCCGGCTTAAGTGAGTTTTTGATTGCTTTATTTCTGTTGTAGTTGCTAATTAATTCTTAACTTGCCCAATTCAACAGAGCCCGCCATAATGTCTCTATGAAATTTGCATGATGTCATCATGCAATTTCCATAGAATAAACTGTGCAGGACCAATTATCAGCTAAAGTTTAATAATTAGGGTTAAGGGGTTTTGGAAATGAGCGCTATGAGCAATAGTAGTAGGGGCACTTTAGCCCCACTAATCATGACATATATGTGCTATACAGGGTATGAAATTATGATGTGCAACTGATGAATGCAAATGTTCTGAAAAAATAATTTGAAGTTTGGTATTTTACACTTAAAGCCCTGTTTTAAGATCGTTTCTGATGAAATCGAACGGTTAAGATTGAAATTTGGACACATGCTGCTGTCCCGAGAATTTTAGGTTTCTGTGTTAGCACCCCCTCACCTACACAATGGTTTCATAGGGGCACTTGAACAATCATTCATAAAACGCATTAAACTTTAGTTTACAAAGACGTGAAACTCACCGAGTGGTCTGGGGTGTTCATTGATATGCCCACACAAAAATCGCTGCAAAAGATGCTTTCCAACAGGTTTTATCGTAGTTTTTGTCCAACTCCATTGACTTAAGTCAGGACAAAAACTATGATAAAACCTGTTGTAAAGCTTCTTTTGCAGCGATTTTTGTGTGAGCATATCAATGAACACCCCAAAGTTTCACGTCTTTGTAAACTACAGTTTAATGCGTTTTATGAATGATTGTTCCAGTGCCCCTATGAAACCATTGTATAGGTGGGGGGGTGCTAACACAAAAACCTAAAATTCTCGGGCCAGCAGCATGTGTCCAAATTTCAATCTTAACCGTTCGATTTCATCAGAAACGATCTTAAAACAGGGCTTTAAGTGTAAAATACCGAACTTGTCCTTTAAGTATATGTTTGACCAAAGGTCATGAATGTCAAAACTGCTCTCAGATATATACTTTTTTTTTTTAGCGTGCAGGATCTCTTTCCTGCTGGCATTACTCAACTTCCTGTGGCAGGCTTAAGCTATGCTGCTTGGCACAGTAATCTCTCCCATGCTGGTTTAAAGGCTGACTAAGTCTGGAGTGTGGACGGGCACGTCTGACTCATTCCAGGGCCAATCCCTGCTCAGCCCTCCTCTTGCGAGCAGACAGATGGTGGAGGGTAGATTAGCAGGCCTAGGGTCCTAGTAGAAAAGCAGATATTGCTAGAAACTGACCCATACTGTAGGCCCATCTCACATCCCACTCTAGCTCTGGGTAAATCCCAGTGCATTTGGAGAAGAAAATTGCAGGCCACAGTATACCAAAGTAGCCATTAGCCATGAATGAATCCTGCATTCCAGTATGTTAAATGATCATAAGTATGCATTGAGAATGTCTTGACTTAAAATGGTAAATATGGTTTTAATGCAATATCTGAAGCAGCATGCATATATTCTATCAACATAAGTTATTTATATCTCAGTCACAGGGAATGAGCCCCTGCAGTAGTCACAGTGGGGTGCTAATAAGCCACTGATCTCCATTGAACAGTCAGCACTGGAGTGAGCAGAATTTTCTTAGTATACATTCATAGTACAAGAGTGTGCCAAAACATATGCAGCATTAATGGGAGAGTTCACCCAAAAAGATTAATTCTCATGTCGTCCCAAATTTGCATGACTTTTTCTTTCCTCTGTGGAACACAAAAGAAGATATTTTAAAGAAGGTGCTTTTGTCTGAATGTTCTTAAAGAACTGTTTTGACCATAGAATGACTGTTTTGAAATGTATGGAACAAATCATTCAACAGTTGAAACATTATTCTTTAATGTTACAAGAAATAAAGGCATGCAGGATTGGAACAACATTTGAGTCAGTAAATAATGACAACGTTTTCATTTTTGCTGAACTATTCCTGCTTTAAATGATGAAAAACGCTAGGTGGGTACACAAAACTATATGTTGACAAATGTGTGCAGACAGCCATAAATGGAAACTCTCCACTAGTTATTACAGCAAAGAGGAAATGAAAATTTGGTATGGTAAGAGAGAACAGTCACAACTGTAATGCTGAGGAACACAAAAATGAGGAACAGTGTTTTATTTTCTTGGTCAGTATCAAATCCTGTTGCAAGTGGTTTGACAGCATAAACAAAGATATAAAACATTCACTCCCTGCTTAGTCTCTTTGGGAAATCATTTGATTGAACGTAAAACCACCATAAATGTATCTCAGATCAAGCTTTCCCACATAATACTTGAGTCAGAGCAAAAAAGGCATATAAGGAGACAGATGAGTGCATTTGAATCCATTTGGGCCATAAAATGAGGGATAATCCAATCTCTAGACTAAGAGGCCAGCTGGCAGTATAAATGTGACTTCCTTTCTAGCTTGAGTATTTGACTTTACTTACACCCCATCAAGACACCAAATATAAGTGAATCTAAAATCAATCTGTGGCAAATGGTGGCCTTCTGCTCAGCTTAAATGCTTGTTACAAGATGAAAGTGTTTCTGTTCAACACTTAAAAGCAATGGGGGAAAAACAGGCTAGTTTGGTGATTTGAATTGTTAAATTGAGTTTCATGCCAGACAGCAAACTGCTAAATGCAACAGATTTCACAAAAACAACACGCCCAGAAAGTGGTCATTTGAGAAGAACTTCATGAATATATTTCTTATCATCATGTTGCATTGTGTGTTAGAAGAGCTTTGGTATCAGAAGTTAGATAAGAACTTATGAACTCTAAAGAACAATGACATTATCATGGTGACAGCATAATTTTTTATTGCTTCGGATATCTTATGTCAAGGGGCAAAGCTGAAGATCATTAGGACAGTACCTTATTTAGAGATAAATGAGCACTGAAATGGGGGAAGGCAGGCTGCTATCAGGGAAGGGTGGTGGTCCTCAGGGGAACTATGGACTCACAAAAGCACATCTGCTGTAACAAGACCCCAGTCCAACCTACAAATGTTACAAAGAGAAGCATTGTTGTTCAAAGTAAAAAAGCTGCCTGCATTGTAAGATGTATATCACATTAACCATAGTTTGATGCCTAGTTTCTATTTGCAAATGGTGTGTTTATAAGGGGGTATGGATGTTTGGCATTCTTTCAAATAAATGTTGGGGGATGGGAGGAAGAGCCCTGATAAGTCCTTATTGATGTCCTGTTTGTAGAAAAATCTTTCTTACTTTTATGCTTATAACCATTTTTTCATTAAATATCTTAATGCCATACATGTCTGTTTAATTGCTGATGCTAGAATAATAATACAAAAATAGTTATATTTGTTGTGCATTGATAAGCCATACTCAACTTATCGCATCTAAGAACTTAAATCAAAGAAAATCATTGTACTTTTTTACAAAAAACAACAACAAAACACTTGAAATGTGAAAACATTTTTGTCAAATGTGCTGTAAATGTTTTGAAGACAAAATAAATAAATATAAGTCACAAAACCACACTGTCCTTGGTATCAGCAAGAGATTTTGACATCAGCTGTTTTTGTTTATAACTGCCATTGAAGGCCATGTGCATTACTCCCAAGTTACACATTAAAAAGTCACATGTAGCTTGCCAACATCACTACTGCTCAAGCACAGCCCTATATTATCCAAACTGTGGCAACATCTGAAATAAGCAAGACATATTTTGTTTATGAAGATGACGATGAACATCTTTACCGTTTTTTAAACAATGGAAACAATGTTCTGAAGAATTATCATTATTATAATTCTAACCAAACAAAAAGTCAAAGTTCATATGTCTGTATGATGATAAATAAATAATGTGTAATATATGTTTGAATGAGAAACCAGACTTGCCTATGAAACATCTAAGATAACATTTAACTGATCAAGACCAAGACTTGAATGCTGACATTTGACGTCATGTCTAATATAAACCTGGCCTAGGCCCACTTACAGCAAACAACAACTATACCTTTATCATCATCACCATGTAACATGCACACACCTATGCACATGAAAATATTACTCCTGTAAAACAGGGAGTTTTGCGTAGGCAACTCATAATTACAGGAATGCAAAGCCCCATTCATTCCAAGTTTCATTACAATTTCTTTGACAACATTACCTAATGAGCTCAGACCAGCTAGTTGCTCTTACAGGAAACAACAGGCTTGTCACTTGGTTATCATAAGTTCTTTCAATGAAAAATACGCCTATTTTGCAAGAGAGGTACTTGGTAGATTCCCACACAAGTATTATAGTATTATTGCGAATACAATAAGAAGTAAATTACCTATACAGAGCTGCTGCTGTTAGATATGAAAATACAACACAGGACTATGAAGGTGTCACTGTCCACCACTATGTTGACCAAAACTAGCATTTGTAACCTTGTGCAGACTTTTTGAAAGGTTTGAAGAGAGTCTTATCGTCGTTAACACAACAAAATACGCAATTACGAATGACTATATATTACAATTCGTAAATAAAAGGGTCACTTTTGATCAAATTCACCTAGGCCTTATACTTCAACTAGTCCAGCTTCCCCTTCTTTCACTCTCAAGTTGCAAGAAAGCAAGTGTAGCAATGTGCACGCGACAGCCGGGTGTGTGACGCTGGACCAATCAGAGAGCAGAGCTCCGAAAGTTTACCTTTTATGGCTAGAGCCGGGCATATGCTGTCGTATAAAACAGCGCGCCCAGCTTTTCATCCTCACTTTGAGCTCCTCCACACGCAGCTAGTGCGGAATATCATCAGCTTGTAACCAATTCTCTTAAGTCGACAAACCCCCCCCAAACCTAAGGTGAGTTAAATTTTCAGCTTTTAAAGCCTTTTATTGTATTTTTAGTTCATTAATATTAATTTAAATGTTTAACTAGAATGAATAAATAAAACTGGATAAATTCGTTAGACCAAGTTACCGGTCTTTTTGCTGTTAAATACTAATTCCTGCTTAAAAATGGTAGGTAAGTATGTGGTAATTTTTATGTAAATGATTGTTGTATTATCATAACTTTAATGTACTGGACATGTCAGTAGGAAGTGACGGTAACGTTTAACCATTGTAGACACGACACATTGAATGGGCCGATGTGAAATAGTTAACGTTAGGCATTTAAGTTACGTTTCTCAACATTAAGATGTGGTCTGGTTGACCGTGCTTTAACAGCTATTAACATGACTTTACAGTTTTAAGGGTGTTCGTGAGGCATATTGCACACTTGATGGATAGCCGGCATGGGAAGTTCTTTGTGCATCAGGCAGTGCTGCAGCAGGGTGTGACCTACTTTAGCTAGCCGGCTAACCAGCATTCACCTCCTGTGAATCTGACATTTAACGTTACTTTAAGTTATTCGGTCTCTAAATAATCAGAATTAGTTCGCTTTTATCATATCCAGGTGTTTTAGTGAATATTGGCTTTTTAAATCGTTCTATGCAGCCCTTCATTCTTTCATTAAGACTGAATATTATTGAAGCACTAACGTTACGTTATTCCTGTTTCGAAATATAAGGTGTGGTCAATTTTAACAGTTGGTGTAAATTTGTTCTGGTTACAATTAAAGTTTTATAATTGTGTCGAACAATCACTTAAATCTCATTGATAAGACTATAATATAAACCGAATCGGCGGATGGTGGTGCTTTGGATGTCAAGTCTGCTCTTTTGGAGTCATTCAATTGACTGCAGATCTGTGACGCAGTAATGTTGGGCAGACACCCGTAGAAATTCGGTTGTGTAATTGATACCAGGCGAGTATGGAAGAGGATGTAAAACTTAATTCGTGTAGAATTTAGGGAGTGGCCCTGGCGTGATGAATTTCGAAATATGTTCCTTTTTACTGAACTCTGGCTAAGCGCCACACCGCCGGCAGCCGCAAAGCGGCTCAATCCATTGCCTTTTATGGTAATAACGAGAGAATGCAGAGGGACTTCCTTTGTCTGGCATTTCCGAGGCGCGTATTGTCACTCTAGCACCCGCTAGCGGTCAGACTGTAGAATGCAGCACGAAACAGGAAGTTGATTCCACATGGTCACATGCTCACTGAAACTTTCTTTCATGGCAGAAGTGCACTTCTAAACGTTTTCTCTCTTTTACAGTTTAGCCATGGATGATGAAATTGCCGCACTGGTTGTTGACAACGGATCCGGTATGTGCAAAGCCGGATTCGCTGGAGATGATGCTCCCCGTGCTGTCTTCCCATCCATCGTGGGTCGCCCCAGACATCAGGTGAGGAGATAAATAGATATGGGCTGACCTGTAATAAGAATTATTTTCTTACTTTAAAAGTGAAGTAACTTTAGTTCCTAAACATTTTATTAAAAAATAACATTGCTTTCTTTGTTACAGGGTGTCATGGTTGGTATGGGACAGAAGGACAGCTATGTTGGTGACGAGGCTCAGAGCAAGAGAGGTATCCTCACTCTGAAGTACCCCATTGAGCACGGTATTGTCACCAACTGGGACGATATGGAGAAGATCTGGCATCACACCTTCTACAATGAGCTGCGTGTTGCCCCAGAGGAGCACCCCGTCCTGCTCACAGAGGCCCCCCTGAACCCCAAGGCCAACAGGGAAAAGATGACACAGGTTGGTTTTTGGCTAGCAAATGGTGCATTGAACTCTCTTGTCTGTCCTGATGTCGTTTTTAAGTTCTCCTTTTCATTCGTTCACTTCCTCCAGGCTTTGTTTCCTCTGAGCTCCTGAGTTTCTCATCTTTTGCTGGAAGCAGCAGGTTATCTATATTTTTGCCTGCCTGTTTTGCAGTCTCCTGCACTTATTCTTTGTGCACTTTTTTTTTCTTCTTTACTCTGGATTTCCAACTAACCCCTGCATGGATGTGTGGATTGTGTGCTGTAAATATTTGAGCATCAGTTAACTTATCCACTCTCTCTTTCCAGATCATGTTCGAGACCTTCAACACCCCTGCCATGTACGTTGCCATCCAGGCTGTGTTGTCCCTGTATGCCTCTGGTCGTACCACTGGTATCGTGATGGACTCTGGTGATGGTGTCACCCACACTGTGCCCATCTACGAGGGTTATGCCCTGCCCCATGCCATCCTCCGTCTGGACTTGGCTGGCCGTGACCTGACTGACTACCTCATGAAGATCCTGACCGAGAGAGGTTACAGCTTCACCACCACAGCTGAGAGGGAAATTGTCCGTGACATCAAGGAGAAGCTCTGCTATGTGGCTCTTGACTTTGAGCAGGAGATGGGCACCGCTGCTTCCTCCTCCTCCCTGGAGAAGAGCTATGAGCTGCCTGACGGACAGGTCATCACCATTGGCAATGAGAGGTTCAGGTGCCCAGAGGCCCTGTTCCAGCCATCCTTCTTGGGTAGGTTTCCTGACAAACACTACCTGATGTGTGCATGCACACTGATTTAATTTGAAGGAGAGTACAAGAATGCTGGTTAATCATTTGTCTTGCTCTGCAGGTATGGAGTCTTGCGGTATCCATGAGACCACCTTCAACTCCATCATGAAGTGTGATGTCGACATCCGTAAGGACCTGTATGCCAACACTGTATTGTCTGGTGGTACCACCATGTACCCTGGCATTGCTGACAGGATGCAGAAGGAGATCACATCCCTGGCCCCTAGCACAATGAAAATCAAGGTGAGCTTTGACCCTTGCCTCTTATATCAGTCTGTAACCAAACGCATATGGCAACTCTGCATCGTGCTAATTGTCGTTTCTCCTCAGATCATTGCCCCACCTGAGCGTAAATACTCTGTCTGGATCGGAGGCTCCATCCTGGCCTCCCTGTCCACCTTCCAGCAGATGTGGATTAGCAAGCAGGAGTATGATGAGTCTGGACCATCCATTGTCCACCGTAAATGCTTCTAAACGGACTGTTACCACTTCACGCCGACTCAAACTGCGCAGAGAAAAACTTCAAACGACAACATTGGCATGGCTTTTGTTATTTTTGGCGCTTGACTCAGGATCTAAAAACTGGAACGGTGAAGGTGACGGCAAGTTTTTTTGGCAAATAAGCATCCCCGAAGTTCTACAATGCATCTGAGGACTCAATGGTTTTGTTTTGTTTCTTTAGTCATTCCAAATGTTTGTTAAATGCATTGTTCCGAAACTTATTTGCCTCTATGAAGGCTGCCCAGTAATTGGGAGCATACGTAACATTGTAGTATTGTATGTAAATTATGTAACAAAACAATGTCTGGGTTTTTGTACTTTCAGCCTTAAAATCTTGGGTTATTTTTTTTTTTCTTCTTTGTTCCAAAAAAACTAAGCTTTACCATTCAAGATGTAAAGGTTTCCATTCCCCCTGGGCATATTGTAAAAGCTGTGTGGAACGTGGCGGTGCCAGACATTTGGTGGGGCCAACCTGTACACTGACTAATTCAATTCCAATAAAAGTGCACATGTGTAAGACACCTATTCCTGTGTGACTTCCTGTGTTGGTGCTGAATGAACTTGCTCTGAAGTATCTTGGTAGACTCTTTTAATAAAATAGTCTCGCTTTTCTTGGTGTTATATCCACTTTATAAATTGGACTTCTCTAACATTCAGATCTAGAGAACTTTAGTGAAAGTTAAATGGGTTGTCATGACCCGACTTAAAATGAATATTGTAGCAGGCTTTAATGAACTTAATACTGTTTTGAGGTGATCAATGGTGTACATGCAAAAAACTTGCTCTAAAATGAGACTAAACTAGCAGAAATAAGGAATTTTGATCAATTATCTAAAGGTTTCCTTTATAAATGTAGCTTTTGATTGGTGTGTATTGTTTACATGGGATTAAACTACACAAACACTTTGTATGAGGACCACATTTAAAGTAAATGACACATATAGTTCTGCCACCATGGCAAGCCTATAACTGCTTATGCATATTAACTCCAATATCAAATTAAATGTCAGCATGACTATGGGACATCTGAAGTATGTGGGAAAGTAGTCCAGTTCAAATTAACATAAGACGATCATTTTAGAGAGCTGGTTAAATTACATCTAACTTAATTTTTATCTGAACAGTTTATTAAACAGTTATTTACATCTTGCTTTTAGTATTAGGGAGCTGTTGTAATGCTTACACATATTTGTGCCTTTAGTTTGAAGTCTGAACATGAAAGCATTATGCCGCCTCATGGTCAGATGGTAGCTACTCCATTTTAATGTGTACTTCACATAACTGTACAGCAGATGACGCTACACGCACGGGAAACAAAATTCTTGTTTAAATTTGAGAAAAGAGCCACTGATCACCGACTCATGGTAACTCAATCAAGGTGCAAAAGACCGTTTTCTCTTGGGAAGAATATTTTTTCAGTACGTGACATGACAGAATAACAAAACGTGGCACATATCCAATTTGTGCTAACAATAAACACTAATAAGTGGCTTCAGTTTTTAGGTTGATCCTGGTGTGCTTGAACTTTGGTTATTGATGATAAATATGGGTGCCCTAGTTGCATATGATTTACTGCAAGCTTCTCGTCTGACAGCACTTGATGAAAAATGATCAAGAGATGTTCCTGCTGTGTACATCTGTGCATGTGTAGAGAAGCCTATAATACAGATTGTACTTAATAGCCGAGGTAGCCTTTTGTTGAATAACATCAAACTAAGCAATATTCATTATTTATCAAACCTACATAGCTTCTTTAGATTTATTTACTTTAGCTGCATCTTTTATTACCACTAAGCATTTAATTGTTATTTTTGTAAAGCTGTCTCAAAAACTAGCCTGCCTTTAATCTTTTATTCATTAAGCAGCTAACACAAACGTTTTACAAATGAAACGCATGAATCTTGTGAATCTCATAATCAGCCGAGTTACTCTGAATTCGCTCCCTACCCCCAACACAAGCACCAAATGTCATTCATCCCTTTAATTTAGCTTCCCACGTACATTCATACATCCCACGGGGACGTGTGTCTCTTGATTGTGGTGGGGTATGTTCACGCAGGGACGCAGGCCATGCACAAATGTTTCCCTCCATTCATGATGAAATAATTACACTGAGAAACAAGCCACTAATAAGTGAGTAGTGGGCGACAGAGACATCAGCATTCACAGTGCTGTTTCTCAGTGATTGCACAATTATTAGAGAGGCTCATTTCGTCCTATCCCACAGACATGATTTATGATTGATTGCTTCATGCAAAATGCACTTGAGTACACTGTTTTATTTTTGTTGTGTTTTTAAAATGATCAGAATCGAGGGGTGCTGCTGGATGTATTGTGTCAGTGTCTGTGATATGGACGAACTCCAGTGCCATTAGATCCATTGTGTTCGGGGCCCCTCTAGAGCACAGGAGGTCTCAGAGCAATTTTGTGGTTCCTCACAGTGTCCAACTGAGTGTGTAGGAAGTGTCACCTCCAGAACAGACCCTCTGTCTACCCAGTGTTATTTTAGTTTCATTGAGATACTATTATAGCCTAGTTTTAAATAAAAATTTGAATTAGTTTTTATTTTTATATATTGTTTTCTTTTAAATTTTAGTTAGTTTTAGAGTTTGTTTTATGCTTGTGTTATTAGTTTTGAGTTATTTTATTAATTATTATTTCAGTTTTATTTATTTTGGTAGCCTACGTCAACCTAAACGAAAATGAGAAATGTTGCCTTGGCAACTAGAGGTCAGTTCCAATTTAATTTGCATACTTATACACTATTCTATGACGTTTTGTAGTAGTAGGCCTACAAAGTGTTCATATTGAAAATAGCCAAAAGAAAAAGTAGGCTACACTTTAAATACCCGGATGATGTAGTCATCTTAATTAAACAAGGGGAAAAAAACGAATGCTGTGTCCGAAATCGAAACGTATTCACTATTATGTTAGTCAACATATATACGTAGTTCACTTGAGGGAGAGAATAAAAACGAGTGAGTGGATTCGGACACGGAGTAACTTAGCCTAAGTAACTTAGACACTTAATAGCAAACTGACAGCTCTAGAAGCAAAATGAAAATATTTATCTTAAACTAGATATCATGGAAACTAGCATTTATAAACCTTAATTATTTACTTAATTATCAATTGAAAAGGAACGTATACCTGTATGTTATTACACCGTAGCCACATTGGCTCAGTGGTTTGGAAAATGGATGGATGGATGATTCAGCTGCAGGCGCCATCTTTTGGCGAGACGCGGGAATTGCCTCTGACAGCGCATTTTACAGGGATTCTCTAGCCGTGTATCAGCTGTTCACCCGTTATTGCGGTGCATTGTGGTGTACTCGATAACGTCCACAATGGTTTCGGAGTCGGACACCACTACAAATGACTGTCCCCTCAAATATTACCCTATTTAAGGGGGCGATTTCGCACACTGCCGACGTGTAGAATGTCGGACTCTTCTTGCACTCAGTGTTGCAGCTTTAATTACATAGCGGAGGGGGAGGGGCTATCAGACTTTAATATTTAATGACAAAATAACCTTAAAACATTCATACACCAGACGGCTGAGTAGTGCATAAGTAGGCTACGTAAATAGTGAATAGTGTGTCATTTGGGACACAACTTCGCTGAAATAAAATGTTTAAAGTCAACATGAAATGGAAGTTCTGGTAGTCTTTTCTTCCATTGTGAAGTAGCCTAATCCTATATCTGAGTGAAATGGCTTCTTGAACAAGATAAAAATTAGGGAGGGATTTTTTCCACCAGGAATTGATTGGATGGTTGTGGTTTGCTACTGCTGTGATGTCACGTGATTGACAGGTTGCCCCGCCCTCACGCCTGTAAACACATCATCAGAAAAGAGAAGAGAGAGAGGGGAAGGGGAAGTTATTATTATTATAGATTATGAGGACATTAAAAATAAATTATGATGATGATGTGCACAAATAAATCATTTATAATAAATACTGCAATATTCCATAAAAAAGAGATGTCTATTTTGATTTCATGGTGACTTTAAGTTTTTTATATTTTATTTTATTTTATTTAAAAGTGACGCTTTTTTTTTGTTTTGTTTGTTTAAACACTGTATCTACCCTAATTCTTCATATGAAACCTTGGAAGAGGAGAAATTATCAGATATCTGTGACCAGATATAAATATAAATCTGGGGGAAAAAAGAAGATATAAATCTAGGCCACCATATGCTCAGTATCTGTGATGATCTAGCCTTCTAACTTCAAGAAATAAATCTTTTCATTATCCAGTGAAGTATAATTGATTGGTTACAGTGTCCTTGTAAAGTTTCATTTGAAAAGAGCGTTTTCCACTTTTAGTACAGAGTCCCATTTCCTGCAGAGCCTGGGGACAGTTATAATGGCAGGTAACTCATCATTAGAAGACACTTCACTTCATGTTACAATACTTATGAGACGCAGATGCTTCTGTTTCCATTTTGCTTTATTTTTTTATTTATTTAAATCCATGTGAAATATAGTTTTTAAATGACTGCATGACACAAAATGAATTAGTATTATGAATGCCCAAAAGAACAGAAAAAAAGATAAGTTCAATTATGCATTTTATTAAAATGACCACTATTTGCATTTTTCCTTCTAGAATCATATATAAAATGTTTTTATAGATCAAATCTGCTATGTCACCTAACCCCCAATATAAACTAAAATGTGTCATTAAAAGCATCAGGAATGTGCCGCAGTGAAGGAAATTGAGAAAGATGTTGTCTGAAGTAATGGATAATCCACGAGGAGAACCAAACGCAAGCCAGTCTGTCCTTTGAGCAGTTTAACTATGGCCATCTGGATGTCAAATCTTCAGCTATTCTAATAAACAATATCTCATCTTTCATCTTCTAGTCTTGGAATAATAAATCAAATCATGCAAATAAATAGATTCTTTAATTCCAAGTTCAATTTGCTTGCGGATTAGAGGCTTTCTGAGCCGTCAGAGGGATTCTATACAATGTCCCTATTCACTGGATGTCACATTCATCATGGCTTTCATTACAGCTCCGCACAGGCTCGCACTGAATGATGTGCAAGAAGTTGCTTTACACTGTCACTCCACAAAGTCAAGGTGTTGTGATCATCCTTGATTTGCTTTGACTTGTGCTACAAATACTGTCATGCCACTTTAGAAAGAATCAAACCAAGGTTTCATTTATCCATGTGTTAAAGAATAAAAATATTCACTGTATAAAAAACGGCGACAATATTTCAGGCATCCGGGAGGAATTTTGGTGGCTATTTTACCTCTCTGTATGGGCCCATATTTCATTGACCAATATAGTAATAATAATAATACAACAGTCTTTTTAAAATACTAAAATCTGGTTTGTACCATAAAAGAATACTGATAAAACAAAAGGCCACGTGTTGAACTCATCATAATATGCCAACAATGGCTAATGCTAATGCATTATTGGAAAACGCCATCAGTGTAAAACACGACTATAAACATTGAAACAATGAAACATAACCAAAATGTGCTTAACTGATAAAAAACAATAATACTATTTAAATAAGATAATCAAATTATTTAATATTAACATAATATTTACAGTGATGTCACATGCATCATCCTTGTTAAATCTAATATTATTTTTATTCTGTAGGCTACAATAAGGGGTACAGTATGATTTTCAGTTAAATCATTGACAGATCTTAACAATATAATTTCAAAATGCTTTTAAAAGTAGTAATATTTTAAAGTGCACATCTGTAATAGCTGACTTTTGTATTAATGTGCTAGATCAATAAATCTAATGAACTATATTACTTTGCAGACTAATTGTTTATTTTGATTATTATTAATGTTATAATCAATCATTTCAATAATTTTCAATAAGTTATTGCTGACGTTAAAAAAGCAATTAGCTAAATCTATATCGCATCAAACATCATAATATAAAACCCTCATAATGTATGTATGTGAAAGGATATTAACCTAAATGAAAATTCTTGCATTATTTACTCATGTTATTCTAAACCTCACTTTCATATGACTTCAAAAGTCATGAACCCGAGTCATTTTTTGGGCTTGACAACACTCGATCAACAATCAGTTTCATTTGTAGGGAAAACAGAAGCCACTTAACAGGTCTGGAAAGACATGAGGGTGAGTAAATGATGACAGAATTTTTTAATTTTCATTTTAGGGGCAACTGTCCCTTTAAGTGGCTTATTGCTTCATTGAGACCTTGATGTGGTACACAAAGGCATGTAATCAAGTCCTGAGACAAAATGAATACTTCCCCACTAATGACTATCTTATTATAACATTTGTGTTATAATGACACCTGAATAGTCTTTTGGGAAGATCCTCTACAGGCCCTAATCCTCTCTGACTCATCTCTTCACAGCTCATTGACCTGCTGTCTTCATTTAAACACAGCGTTGTGTAAGTAGTTGTAATGTGCACATAAGTGAGTAACACCAGCTCCCTGTGCTCAGTTTGCATGTGTTGTCAAGGTAGATTTACCAAAAAGCATTTTTTAGACATATACCATTTTAATAGCACGGTATATGAATATATCAATCATAGAAACGCTACTAATGTTTGTATAGGGTTTCGTGAGACGGTGCCCAGATGGCACAGCAGGTGCAGAGTCCCGTTCAGGGTGTAAGAATACCTGTTAAAAACACACTCCATCCCTGAATCTATACATCTCCCCCCTGGGTTTTCACTCACACAGCTGGAGGAGACATCCCTGCAGCATCCAACACATTTACAGTGCAGGCACGAGATGGGAAGGTTGAATTCTCAGGAAATGGCAGACAAATGGCCCCCCCAAAAAAGAGGAATTATTTTTTGCTTAGCGGTCAGCCTTTTTGTCTCTCCCTTGCTGCGTGACATTTACAGACAAAATGAAAGAACAGAAGCTATCAGACAAATAATGGTGTGTTTGTTGAGGCTGGCAGCATCACAGCCTGACACAGTGGGCCTCGGCAAGTACGTCACAACCTATAGCACTCCACTGGACTGAAGCTTTCAAGCAACAGCACCATTAAAGTAAATGCACTCTAAAAGTGATCAACACTTTGCACTATATTACATATTCTTTTGAAGCCATACAGTACAATAGCTTTGTGTGAGAAAACAGGTTATTATCCTTAACTAAAACTATTTTAAAAAAATGTGTTAATTAAAATAAAACTGAAATAAATTAAACGAACTATTTGATTAAAACTTATTTTAGTTATTTGCCAATGCAAATTTTTTTTATTTAGTTTAAGTTGAAACACTAAAATTACAAACCGGAAATAATTAAAAACTGAAAATGAAATTAAATAAATTAAACCCAAAAATTAATTTAAAAAATGACAGAAGCACAACTAAAAATAAAACAAAAATTAAACATCATTTTTAATTAAAAATATTAATAAAAACTATAATAGTATATTATATAGTTAATAGCTAAATAACTGGTGAGAAACGGACTAAAAGTTAAGTCCTTAAATCATCCGCCCTTCTAAAGATGTTTTCATGCAGAATATTGTTTAAGCAGCAGCATACAGAAGCAGTCCTCCTTCATTAATTAAAAAATTCACCATTAAAAAAAATGTGCTTGATTTCAATATGGACATCTGTAAAAACAATGATTTGCAGTAGAGTCAGATAATTCAGTAACCGCTTTGGTTGTTCAGCGACGGATTCGTCCTTCAAGTCTTTTTACAACATGCGCTACAAAACAAATTAATTAAAAGAAACAGTTCAAAATGCTGAATTCCGAACCGCATAGCCTACAGGTAGGCTACTAGGCTACTCGTACTACGTTCACTATATCGTAGCCTACTTTAGCAGAAATAGTAAGAATAGTGTGCTATTGTGCGGTTCCGAATTCAGCAAATGTCTTTAGCTACATTGGTCGCGGCGTATGTTTTTGACTCACTAAAAAGAAGGGTTTCTGCTTCGTGTCTGTGACACAAAAATAATTCAGTGTAACTTTGCCGAATATTCTTGTTAGACAGGGTGATTTTACGGTGCTCAGATTGTTCTACCAGTATGAAATAAGCAGGTAGGGTGATGTTACAGTGCAAAATACCTCATCAGATTGGCCTACTAGTAACGTTAGCCTAGGCCTATATGAAATAAACGGGTAGGATGATTTACGGTACAAAATACCTCATCAGATACCAATATGAAATAAACGGGTAGAGTGATTTTACAGTGCAAAAATACCTCATCAGATTGTCCTACCACTAGGCCTAAAAATGGGTAGGCTTAGTTAGGCTATATGATTTTACAGTGCAAAATACCTCATTAGATTGTCCTACCAGTAGAAAAATAAACAGGTAGGATGATTTGACAGTCTTTTTAATCTGTAGTTCCTGGACAGATGTTACATGATATGCTCATAGGAATCATATTCGCGAACGCTGGTAACGTCGCCTGCAGTCCGCGTTAAACAACTCAATATAAAGAAGTTTCTCGCCATTATTTATCCTTAAATAATTTTTTATTGAATTACTGTCAATTTATGCACTGCGTATTCACAATATAACACAGTTAAAATAGGATTTTCGGTGCTAAAATATTAAGCTGCAGCCGCATAGATTTAGCAGCGTGGGAAGATCGCAGTCTTCAAAATTTCTAAAGAAAGAATAAAGTAAGGCATGTTTGGAGCGACGTGATGGTGGCGAGTAAATTATGACAGAACTTTCATTTTTGGATGAGCTCTTCCTTTAAACGTATGTGTTTTGGAGCTAATGGATTATTGTCATAGACTGCCACTTTGTTTATGTGACTCACCCCGTCAAGCTTTTGAAAGCTGTCAGAAATGTTCCAAACACTGGGAGAAATCCACATCGCTCATGGTCACTCACTCCAAACTCCGTGACTGAGAGCAGCTGGACTCCACACTAAATGGACCCTGTGCTGCAGCACAATCTCAGCTATCCTGCTGCTCTCCAGATGCTGTGATCTACAGATGAAGGTCATCAATCAATCCGTAAGGACATTGGGTATAGAATGAAACTAATGAGCTCAGAGGGAACACTGAACCTTTTGGCCTCTCTGCCTGTCTCTGTTCATTTACTCAGGGTTGAGTCAGTTGAATCAGTTATTGTGGATTGTTCGCTGCATGTATAGAGACAGCACTAGTACCACAGGTAGAGGTGTTATACATTCAGTGCAGTGCCCGTGAATGCTGTGCAAAACTAAAAAGGCTATGGTGACTATGATGGATTAGATTCTTTTCCAGTTATAAAGTGCAGAGCTGTGCGAGGCTTGATTGAACATCACAGCGGCTGTCTAGGGAGCAGAGAGACAGTTTCCGACCAACTCTCTCGGCAGGCCTGGCACCGCAGGGCAGCTGAAAGGAAAAGAGGAACGAGGTTTACTTTTTCACATCCTGGCGTCAGTCGTTGCTGAGTGAACTCTGCTTTCACCACAGAGTTTACAGGATAAAGCTCAGCGCTTCAGGTGTGTTTATAGCGGTCTGGACCATCTAATGCAAGAAGGTGAAGGTCCTCCAGGCAGTTTGAGTGTTGACAGCTCCTTCTTCACTGTTTGTTCTCTTTAGGGGCGCAGCAGCAGTGGGATGGGAGAGCTCCACCTGGGACTCCTGTTAGAATATTTGAGGCAGACCCAATGGATCCCGCAGGAATGGAAACCCTCACCCCTCCAGGCAACACGGATCAATGGCCTCCTCTGCCTCTCTTCAAGCAGATGAATGCATCGTATGTTAGCATGCAGCGAGAGCGCTCAGAACCTCAGTGTGTGTTTCAGAGCATTCACGTCACATGCGCTCTTTTATGAAAAAAACAAAACAAAAAACAGTCAACATTGGATTAAAATTCAAAACCGTCTTAGCACTTTCCTGAGTGCAAACTGCTTATGCACTCGCACTCTGTGTCTGCATATTAAAAAAGCATGCTTTTTATTACTGGCAAAGGAGCTGCACAGCAAGTACTTTCAGTTGATCTTGGTGAAGATGCTTTTGTCAGATTAATAACCAGATAGTAAGCCATTTGAGAACACAGCAGTCTTCTATCCGCTTCTTTATTATGAAGTAGTAAAAAGAAAATGTCTCACACAATCAAAACATTTGAAAAGGCACATAATAGAAATGAGAAAAAGAAAAAGATGGAAACAGTTTTCATTATTCCCAATTCAGGCTGTTAAGCTGTGGGGTGAGGAGGATTGCATCTTGTTCTAAGCTAAACGTATGTTAAAACTAAACACAAAAATGTCCCAGTCAGTCAATCCATAAATACCTTAATCATGACAACACAGAGGGGAAAATATATCCATTTATATATATATATATATATATATATATATATATATATATATATATATATATATATATATCATATATACATATAAATATATATCACAATATGCCGTTTTTGGGAATAAAAGAAAAAATAGAATTTTGATTCTTTTGTGTTTTATATTGTTTCTATTAAACAACGCCTCAGTTTTCACTCCACTCTAGAGTAGTGGCAATACATAGATAGGGGCAATTCAGGAATATTTTTTTTTTTTAAATCTCTGCCTTTATTGTCAATCTTTATTTCTTAGGCACCTGTTGTGATTATTTTATGATTATTTTTAATTCCTTTTCTATGTAAAGCAATTTGAATTATTATTGTGTATATGCTCAACAATATCACTCTTCAAAATGGGGACATCGTTGATCCAGAGGTTGGGAGAATCATGAGAGGATGGAGGGAGGAGGAGGATTGAATCAAAAACTTGCTTTGCCTTCAAAATATGTTGTTTATTAATAAAATGAATAAATAAAATGGTAAATATAATGTATTATGTTCTATATTATAAATGCATTCTATTTTTAGTTCACCTTTTATTGATATTTTAATTATATAAATATGTTGAATAAATCTAATTCTGTGAAAAAAAATATTTAGTGGCCGTTTTCAAGTTTATTATTTTTTTATTGACAGAGACTAATTAAAATAACTTCAATGCAAACAAATTAAATACAAATTAGAACCTGGGTCAAAATGACATAAATGATGGAGTGGGTCAGATAAATCCTAATTTAGTTTGCAGTAAATCTAAATATTAATTACATTTTAATTGTGAGTTTTGCAGAATAAGGTTTTACCAACTAATCATCACCAGATTGAACCCACAATATCATGGGTCCTAAATGTAACTGGGCACTGCTGTAAGACAGAATGTAATAGCAGCTTTTGTGAGTTATTCTTAAGAACTACAGTCAATACTGGCATTTAAGCTGAGCTTCATTTTGTCCGACCGTTTAAAACAGTGACAGTCAAAATGGCAAAATGTTCACTGGACTGATTGGAAATAACTTAATTTGAAGTGATTTCCTGTGTAAAAACACTTAATTCCAGGCCAAGCTTTGATGGATGCCTTGAGAAATCAGTCCTTGATTGAATGGTTTGTGGAGTTTATTGAGGGCGCAAATTCCCCTCCAGCTGATTTCCTCCTCCTCGACAGCAAACCGAAGGGGCGTCACAGACATCAGCCCCACCAATGTCAAACCATTCTCTGCAACAGAGCCAGAATTACTGTTAAATGGCCCTCTTCAAAAGACATTCTTCCCAGGTGTGTGCGGCGTGCCTGAGGATCCTGTGGCCACTGAATTCGCTCTGCTGGCAGAGGAGCGTGGTGGCCTATCGCTGATTATTGTTCGTCTTCCTCTTTCACAATCATCACAGCTAGAGGTGGTGAGCAGCCTTTATTAACACCTCTGTCTATCAGCCCCTCACTGGATCCAACTGCTAATTCCCAAATAGATCGGCAGTAATTTGTGACGGTGACTTGATAGGAAGGCAGCAGGAAACGCAATCCCCCCAGTGATAGATGTTTTTTTCCCCACCCAGTCTCCCCTCAGATCGCGTACTTTGGCAATCTTTGGGAAAAGTGCTCTGCAGGGTTTGAAGGTCCCATTTTGTTGAATATAATGGCTCTTGATCCAACCATTGCAATCACCCCTCCCCCTCTCAACCGCCATTTGCTCACATTGATTTCCGGTTGTCTGGTTCTCATTCACGCACAGTCAACCTGAAAGAAAACGCTGAGCTGGAACATGGCTTTTCACCTCCATAAGTCAACTTTGGCACATCTGCCCTGCAGTTTATTACCAGCACAGCTGTAGTTGTTGATGATGATGATGTTGTTGCAATCAATAGCAAAGCATGTGCGACTAGGTTGAACGCTGTGAATTCATTGACGTGAGTCGCATGCAAAGTTCATCATACAACTAACTCAGCAACAGATTGGCCAATAAAAAACCAAGTGGGAATGCTTGTGAACTACATTTTACATTTGCCTTTAAATTGCCATGGAGCATATGCCGCAACTAGATAGCCAACGCGTGCTCAAAGGCGCCATCAGAGTAAATACATCTTCGCAAGTCAGCTCAACTAAACAAACACACCTCGCCGATGAAGTACTGTGAAACAAATTGGAAGCGCTTGACTGCAGATTTCATTATGAAGTCTGGTAAATAAGTTCAGTACTCTGAGGGCTGAATACTCACAGATACTATGATTCACTTCCATCATGAAATTTCCCTGTGTAATTTTCCTTAAAACAGATACAATTTCAGCTTATAACATACAAAAACACAATATAACTGGTCATTTATTGCTTTCTGTTACTAAAAAATGCCATCTTTTTCCTGTAAAAGATAACCATTTCAAGCGAAATGACAGTGTGATATTACCAAAGCTCTGGGTGTCTCTCTCTCACCACAATGGGAGCCCGGAGATTCGGTGACAGTCTGAATGGGGAGCTGGCTACTAATGTATCCACACAGCAGGATATTGGAACAACAAGGCGAATGGCTCTCCTGTGAGTAGCCGAGGTCCATTGCACACATTTTCTTGGTTTATTTCTAACAGGGGCATGCACATGCATTGGCGCCGAGTGTTGTTCTCTCATTTTGTCTTAATGTTGAGGCAGTGATTGCTATGCCCCCGAGATTATAATATGAATGTTCCCCTCCCTGAAGCAGTTTGTACAGCCGAGAGCACGGTCAGACATGCATCTCCGTGCTTTATACTGCCATAAATCCTGCTCCTGTTGAGGGGGAAGCAATTTGGTGGGGAGAGCAATATGGGCCATGACAGGACCGGGTCCTGGGCCTCGTGGCCCCGAGCAATGCTGGCCGGCTTGTTTGCTGTCAGCACACGATGTAATGAAGGAAGGCAGAGGCTCTGAACTGAGACTCCTTCCCCTCCACAGACCCAGAGACCATTTTGCTGAAATGAAGCCATTTTCTAACAAGCAATCACTTCTGAATTATTACACTTTCCCTTTTAAACTGATGGACTGAGACAGCCGGTAAATGTTTGTTTTTATACTACAATCATTTTAAGAGGTCATAAATGGTAAAATGCTCTCGCAATATGGGCAACCCTTGCTCTGAGGACCTTAATGTTTAATGCAGTCCTAAAACGAATACTCAATCATATCTCCAGTTGAAGCCTGCGTTGAGCAGTGAAGGGTCACAGCGAAAATCAGCCACTCTTCCATTCGGAAGCCATTTTATGGTGGCCTTGGTGATGTAAGACACAAAATGGACCCTGGATATTGAGGGGAAGTGTTGAGGAAAAGTCAACCATTAGTGTCTAGAACTTCAAATGGCATCCCTGGTGAGAGATTGAGCTGCCGACGTCCTCTCCATCACAGTACGCTTCCATCGTTCGGCGCGCTTTAATTGTTCCACGCCTCAGTTCGTTAAATGAGCATTCCAGCTAAATGACTCCTGAATAGTTTATCATGATGGAGGGTATGAATATTGCATGGCTGCTTTCTGCTTTTTTGGTCTTATTAGCATAATGATTCTTTGCGTTGCGCTGTGGCCCCTTCTGACAGAGAATCATAGCTTGTCAAGAGAGAGGAAGGTGGTCTTTGGTGGGTTTATTGGAGGGTTTAATTGCTTTTATGAGCTTTGACAGCAATCTTTGACTCCCGCAAGGCCGCAGTGCTGCTCTTAAAAATACTCAATGTTTTTTTGTTTTTTTTCGTCATGATAATGCATGTAAACAGAGTATAAATGTGTGCTCCCTTTGACTGTTGTCATTTTCACACATGGTCGCAGATTACTCAGGGCACATTATTGAGCCGTGTAGCTGCATTTGCCCTAGAGCTTCGGTCCTCTTACTCATTCAAATGAAATTCCATGATAATTCAGAGGTGATTCACCTTTGAATATTTTTTAGTCACAAGCAACTTCTCTCATGCTAAAAGCACAAGCAGTGTGAGGAAAGTCATTAGTCTGTAATTTCTTTCTGGATTCAGCCCCCCCCCCACAAAAGACACAAAGACCATTACATATTACGGGGTGCAAGTGCTACCAGATTGTGCTTTTTGGCAAGTTTTTGTGTGCTCAAAGAGAAGCAGAGGTCCCTAAACAAATTTTTTTTTCATGTGATGCCTCTTCTTAAATGATTGACATAAAAACTCCCCGAGTTCTGTTGAGTTGACTTGACAAAGCAACAGGTTCAAACGTGTCTTTGGCCTGAATGGAACGCTGCACATCAGACGCTTCGGTTGTGAATGATTTTACACTGGATATATGGAGGGATTTGTTTCCCTTTTGTCTTTATGAAAGTGATTCATGAAAGGATCACGAAACCCTCCTGAAATAGAGCGAACCCAAATCTGGGAATAAAAGGGCCAGTTCAGGGCGAAATGAAAATTCAGTCATCATTTACTCCGCTTCATGTCGTTCCCAACATGTATACGTGTATAAATATTAATATAAATATCATATATGTGAATAAATTAAAGACATTTTGGTAACACTTTATTTTACAGTGTCCTTGTTACATATGTTACATGTACTTACCATAGTTATAGCAGTAAATTATGCATAATTACATGCAACTAACCCTCAAACAAATCCTAATCCTATAGTAAATACACGTAGTCAATTATTATTAGGCTACCCAGTACTTAAAATGTATAATTACATTGTAACAATGACACCTTAAAATAAAGTGTAACTGAAATTTTAACTGTTTTTGTCAATACAATGGAAGTCAAAAAACCCAACTGACTTTCAATGCATGGCCAAAAATATGTATTTAAAAGATATTTTGAAAAAAATAGTGTTTCTGCAAAAGTTTGGAATGACATAAGGGTGAGTATCCCTTAAAAGGTAAAATATTTCAGTTAAACCACTTTTGCAGTCGTGTTTAATCATAAACATTCTTTTTGCTTATTTAGAACATTAAAAAAGTATGAGAATTCATGATATGTGCCTCAATCAGCAAGATGCATTTTGTCAGTAGTAAAATTTAAGGAGCACTTCCATTAGATTGCATTATGCTAATTTTATGCCACTACAAGCAAAATCAAAGACATGCATTTTCAAATCTCATCTGCAGTGTTAATGGAAATTGAGAAGTTGTGCCTTTGATGGATAAGAAATAATTCAGGGGTTTAAATTCAACATGATTTGTGACAACAATGCAACCATTCTTTCCAATTTCACAAGCACTTAAAATGCAATCCCTTCCTTATTTAGACTAGGATGGTGGAACAGCAGCTCAGATGGTTTCAAACAGTGAGGTCACGGTCTAACAGCCCACTTATAATAGGAGTTCCCTGCATTTCACTTTAGCTCAATTTCAGACCACGGATTACCGTATATGCATAGTCACAAACATGTTTTGCCTTTTGGCGGCTCATTTCCAGTTGAAGAGCTAATTTATGAATGGTCAACAAAGCAAATACGATTCCCTTTAATTGCTCAGGATACAATTTTTTTCCCTGTAAAGCAAAAGTCGTTCTGTCGGCGAGTGGAGAATTTACTAAAGATTAGCATTCACTAGCATTAGCAAATTGAGCACAGCTTCAGTTCAATGGTAACAGCTGCTATAAATTGTAAAATGTTTCAGGAAGCTCAAAAATGGTATCCTGATGAATGTGATTGCCCACAAGGGAGACTCAGAAACCACCTCTTGCCTAACAAAACACCCCGTTGACCTTTTGAATCTATTGCACCACTGTGAACAGCACCGAGTGTGCAATGAATCATCACGCATGCTGAAAAACGCTCTTTCAGAAATGTGATTTTTAAAGGAGGGGGATATTCCATTGCCAGTTAAATGGCTCAACATTTACTACCATAACACAAATAACACTTTCAACAGAGCGCCACAAAATTTTTACTGAGGACAACATTCATTTTCCTCAATGTGGACATCAAATATGCAATTCAACCATGCCCATGTTGTGAGATGAATCCCATTTACAGCATTCCTGTGGTCACATGACCAAAACTTCAGTATGATGATGGTCATATGCCAAGTCATATTGCTTGGCTATCATTTGTTCAGCTAAAGTATTACAGATTCAAAAAGATGGATCATAGTTGCAATTCAGAGCCACATGGTTCGACACACTCAATTAATGAAAAAATACATGAATAAAGAGACAAACTCAATTCCATTTCATGACATTTATTGATGAACTAGAAAATACTGAGATACTAAAAGAATTGAAAAACACTGATAATGCTGGTTGCATCTGTAAAAAAAAAAATCCGATCCCATTAGGTTTACACACACAAGTTAACAGCAATCTTTAACATCGGTTTCAGTAAAAAAAAAAATGTATTTAGTAATTTTGTTTTTTACAAGATTAAGTGTGTACAAAGTATATCCGTATTCATCTCCCCCTCTCATAAAGGATCATTTACAAAACACCTTGATGCTTTAAAATTTCAAATAATATTTTCAAAACTATAGCTTTTTAAAATTGTATTATTTTATTTTGTAACAGGACCATACCAATGCTGAAGGAACAGCAGATGAAGACCAGTGAAGGACCAGCCTCCAGTCCACACTAACTTTCTCATCTCCCACATTCATGAACACGTTCCTTCCCTCACTAGCAGCTACCTCACAGAATCCAAATTCAGCAGTATTGCACATTAAGCATGGAGGACGATTGTTCAGAGAGGGGGAATGTCATAAAGAAAGAAAGAAAAACGGAAAAGGTTGAACAGAATCATGCAAACAGTGAACTCTATTACGCTTCTAGTCGGCTATATGCGGTTTTATAATAAGCCAGTTAAACCTTATACGTCATAAGATACACTCAAACAGACCCTGGACGAGTGGCTGAGGACATGAGCGATTCATCCCACATGACTGCTACCAACAGAGGCCACTGTCTCATACAGTGACCTGAGGGGAAGGAATGGACTCAGACCTCCATTCACGTTACAATACGTCACAATAAGCAAAATATACTTTTGTAGATTGCTCTAATATTATTCCTAGAAGCATATATGCGGTTTCTAAAACATGCAGACGAAAATACTCTAAAAAGTGCTTTACAGCTTGACTCAAGCTCCGAGTAAACTTTTGTTTTGAGGGGCACTTAAATTGTACAACTCGCTAAACAGGCAAAAATCTTTGACACAAAAGACTGTGTCAAATCAAAAAGAGCTTGCTTAATGTTGCTTCAGGTTCACTGTGCATTTGAAGATCATTTGGCATTTGAATTAGCTTTGGGTATGTGTAAAATCCTCAACCAAATTAGGTGACTTAGAAAAACAGTCCAAACCGGAATGGGCTGAATATCGTTTTAAGCCTCAAAACTACACACATACAATGATAAAACATGTTAAGAAATACAACCTATTGAATATCAACAAGATAATATCTCTTTAAGAGAGACTGGGCAATGTAATATGAAACGTACATGAAAAAAAATATATATTTCAGACATTTCAGACCGCTCTACTATACGTAATAGTGTCAACATTTCTATAATATAAAGAAATTTACGAAAAACTGAGTAGGCCAAATATTTTCCAATCAAAAAGACTGGAAGGCTCTAGTGTCCATACCCTTCTTGATCTCACTCCCTCAAAGAACGGGGGAAAAAACTAAACAAAACGACAGAAAGAATCAATAAGTATCAAATCAACATCATTCACAGAGGGTATTCATCATGGCAAAATAATTAAAAATAGGCAATGGTTTAAAAGCCCATGTGCACTAAGTATAATAATACCACCAAGAGAAAATATCAAACAAAAACATGAAACGTTGAACCAACGTGGGAGGTAGAAAGAATAACAGAGTGTAAAAAATTTGGCTGGGCAACTACAGAAAGAAAAAAGGAAAAAAAAAAAAAAGGAAAAAAAATTCAAAATGTAGCCACTAACCTCATGTTTTCTACATATATCTTGGTAACCATAATTGTTTAAAAAAAAAATAAAAGAAAAAAGAGTCAGTACAGATCATCTAATTGTTTTTCTTTCATTACTTAAAAAGATATACAAATAATTTAAAAAAAAAAAGGAAAACGATTTCCTTACAGCATAAAACACAACACGTGTACTTGACTGACACATGTCTAAACTTAAAAAGAAAAGAGAAAACATTCATACCCCTTTGAACCATAAAAACGAGGCACAAATAAGAACCATAATTACAATTAAGCAAATAAGGTGTTCGCTAGTCTCTTCATCCATGTGAGGACGCCATAAATCAAATACATTTCACTGGTCTTGATTAGAGAAGCAGCGAATACATAGCCTGGTCCTAACAGCCTCTGATGACTGATGGCACTTTCGCCGGAGCACAATATCAATCAGTAGGACCTATTTTCTAAGACAACATTCAGACTTTGATTCTGCCGGTATACGGCAGCTTTTAGGGACCAAGGTTAAGGCTATTAAGAACGAACCAAAGAACGGCTTGGAATAATGGAGAGTAAAAAGTCGACATGGAGAAAAACGCAGACGTGAGAAAGGCAAAAAACAACTCCGCTTTCAACTTTCAGCGCTAACAGAGAACGTCACCTGCACCGCTGCTATTTGTTTATTCGAAGAAAGTGCTTTCATGCATGAGAAGTAATTGCTTTCTGTGGGGGGTAATTCTAGTAAAAAGGGAAAGTAGAGTATAACAGACATGATAAGCAAGCGTAGCTTTTAAACTCTCCATCTCTCACTAACCCTGAGAAGCAATGAGAGAACTAAAATGATTTTCCCGCAAAACGCTTCACGTCCACCTGAACAGGGGATTGTCAAGGGAAGTCTGTCCTGTATAAGACCAAGGGCAGAATTTAAGTGCTTTTTGTTGTAAAACTGCATTATGGGACAACTGGCTCTGAACACTGTCAAATCCTACAAACCATTTGTCCTGTAATAGTAGTTTTGATATCAAGATTACATTACGTGGTCAATGTAGTGGGCATCTAAGATTCCAGTAACGTCTTACAAGATCTGTACTCTTAAAACTAGTTCCTGATATTTGTTAACGTTTTAAACTTTATTCACAGTTTATTAAAGCTTTTTTTTCATCTTTTGCTGCATTAAAAAAATTACCGTCACATAAATCTATGGTACACGAAAATAAAATATATTTGTCCATATCATATATAGCTCGTATGCATGTATTTACAAACGGGTATTATCTGCATCTGCTTCCATCCCAGTAGAGCCCTTCACTCATAAAAAGAAACCTTTCTGTCGCCGCAGCTGAGGGATTAGGATCGCATATAAATATTCTGATAGATCTTCTGGGCCGCTCAGTGGAAAAGTGACTCACACTTTCCTATTAATAAACAGTCCTTGGAGGCTCGCAGACCACAGTTCTGTCCATTCTTTTAAGTGCTTCTCACATGGGCCGCAGATTTACGTCGGGTTTCGTTTTTCCCTGTTCAAGTTCATTAGCCAGCCCTTGAATATCCGGCAGGGTTCTACCAGTAGTAACTGGACAGAAGTGTGATACATCCTGTCAGATTCAATTACTCTTTCTGTTGTTGGTCCCACGGCCAAGGAAGCGGGTTCCTAGCAGGCCTTCTCACCCGGAGAACAGGTCCTGCAGAAGTGGTGTCACCTTAATTCCAGCCGCATCGGTGATGGTTGGGCTCAGCAGAGCAGATGCAGTTGACCTTCAAGACATTTTTGACGTGCCTTTACTTTTTTTTTGACACGTTTAACTCTTCAACTGGAGATTCCTGAACATCATTTGTCCACTGCAATCACTTCACTGGGTCAAAACAAGGTTAGGGTTGCTCCAATAACAGGCCAAACAATTGAATCTCTACTAGCGCAATTTCACAATACCAACACCATTGACTTGTGTATGAAATGATGAGCAAACATGACATCTGTTGAAGTAGTCTCAGATCTCAACTGATGCTTGTATCTTTGTCAGGACGTTTTCCATACTTGATTGATTAGTCAGGCTTTGGATAAAGCCAACACATCTGTCTAGCCCTTATGTCTCATTTGTTTTGTTCCACATGTCTCACTTGTTGATTCTCAGCAGATTACTGGAACCCCATCTGTGTTGAATATCATTCCAGTGGTGGGTTCATAAGTCCCGGCCAGGTAGTAGAGGTCTTCGCTGTCCTGGTACTTCTTAGTTTTAATCATCTGCTCATATTGCTCAAGGCTGACCACCAGACATTTATGAGAAATGGTTTGGACGTCATTCTCATCAATGTGAGAGGACTGGTAAAGTGCCCGCTGAAAAGAGAAAGCAGAGCGATCTATCAGACTGTTTTCAACCAGACAAAGATGATCAAACCATTTCCTTGATTGGTTTTCTTACCTCCATGAAGTCTTTCCTCTGGTTGGAAGCATGCAGAACAGCAGGAAGACTTTGGCCGGACATTTGATCCCAGTTCTGCCAAACAAAATTTGATTAGTTACAAACCCAGATAAAAAGGCAAGACTGGGACAAGTCCAAGTACAGTACAAAGGTCATATTACTATGCCCGCAAACCAATATTAATGTTTAGGAAAGGGAGACAAAAAGTAACCTTTTTGTCATGAAGTTTCTTCCCAGGGTTGGTTTCCTCTGGATGATAGAACCATTTGACACGGACCACCATGTTGTTTCCCCAGGACTCCCACATGCTCTGGATGTGTCCAATAAATGGGAGGTTGGGTCGTCCAGCAGACAGGAACACAGCACAGTCTCCAATACGGATCATTTCCTTCCCACGCATTATGGCTTTGTAGAAAAGCTTCTTTGCCTTACCTTTCATTCCCCGCCTCTGTCAGAAGTTGAAGGAAAGTAAAAAAGGATGTTTCTTTGGGTTGATTTTAATTAAAACTAACAGATTTCAACATTTTCCTTTTATGATATGAAGGTCACATTAAATGATGACGTATGTGATGTGGAAAAAAAATCAAGGTGAATATAATGAACATAATATTTTCAATATGTATCATTTCCATTTAAGCTGAAATTTTGTCGCACGCAAAAAGTGTGGGAAAATAAAATGCTAGCTTTAAAATGTCTAGCCTTGGCAAGACAAAGGAGTTGACTATTTTATGCCAAAAATACAAAATGTCATTTCCATCACCGTTTTTCCATTAAGCCCAAATTATACGTTGGTTTTTGTGCATATGCTAGGATATACGCACAGTGTGCATGCCATCAATTTCACCAGCATAGAACATGCACATCTACATTTTTCTAACCGCGGATACACTGTATGTTCAGCTCTCATATGTCCCTTACATTTTTTTTATTAATTCATTAATTGGTTAGCTGGCCCAACTCGTCGTTTCCCAATTGAAAAGAAACAGAACAACAACAAACTTGGTCATATTTTCTGAAGAGAAATAGGCACTCGATAGAAAATAGACTCTAGAAAATTTCATCCTTGTCCAGTGTCTGTAATGTGTTCGTGCACGCTAACAAATAAACTATACTTTAAAATGTCATGTTTTTGGCTGTACACATACGCTAAACGTTTGTCTCAAAATTGAAGTATAATTTAGACTTTACACAATGCTATTAAACACAACACATGATTTGAGATGTGGTAGAAATGGCACTTGTGGGACTTTCAGAAAGACGCAAACCTAAAATCCATGGGCTCACCTGAGTAGGCTTTCCAAACCACTTCCACAGCTGTCTGGCAGGAAGAAAAGCAGAGATCTTGGGTCTGTTCTCAACAGAGGGTAGCCTCTGTCTTTTTGCCAGCTCCTTAGTTGTTGGGAGGTGGACTCCCTCTCGTCTTTTGGGGCGACCGACACCCTGCTTAACCTTCTGCTCTTTCTGGGGCTTCTGCTGCTGAGTAGCAGATGCCTGCTGCTTCTGGAGCTTCTGGATGCTGGCAGCAGGCCCGGTTTTCACCTTGGCCTTCTCGTCATCTTCCTCCTCTTGAGGAGGTGCATGTTCTGTGGCAGGGGATAGTTGAGAACCAGCGACCAGTTCTTCATCTGAGCTACAGGAGGATTCTTCATCGCTGGTGGTGGAGGAGGAGGATGATGAGGAGGAGGAGTTGGATCCAGCTGAGGATGAGGAACTGCTTGTGGATGAGCTGGAAGAGGCGGGACTTGATGCCCGCGAGCTATTGGAGCTGGTTGAGTCTTGTTTGGGCTTCTTGTCCTGTGAGGCCCCTTGCTCCTCCTCTCCGTCTGACTCCGAACTGCTGCTGCTACTGCTGCTGCAGTTGGGACACTCCAGTTCCTTCTTGTCCTTCTCCCCCGAGTTACTTACCTTCATCAGACCTTCGCTGCCGCTTCCCATCTTACGAACGCTGTAGGTGGACACGCTCTCAGCAGTAGGCGGCTCTGCCTCAACCGCCTTGTTTTTAGCCTTCAGTGCTTTGTCAGCAGTGGATATCGTAGTGTAGCTGACACCCATCACAGACTTATTCTCTCTTTTGGAGAGGTTCTGGCCCTCCATCATCATCAGGGCTTTGGTCTTTTTAGTTTTGGGTGACATGACTCCCTCATGGTCCAGCTTGATAAGGATCTCAGTCTGAGGTTGCTTGCGCTGCATTTTTACACCAAACCCAGTTGCCTCCTCTTCAGGCTTTCGCAAGCGTTTGACTGGCTTTCCTTTCCCTGCGGGACTCAGAGTCTCATTGTTGGATATAAAGGAGGCCAGAGAAGTGGAGGGCTCATTATAGAGATCCACAGACAGAACTTTTCCATAGAGTGGCTGCGAGTAGACAGACTGGGGCTGGGAACGCACTTTGGCTGGGGGCTTGATTCCTGCGGTTTTCTTCTGGCTTTCATTAGATACGGGAATGGAGGGACTGGCTGTGCCGACTTGCTTCATTTTTCTACCTGGCCGTGGGCCGCTTTTCTGGCTGGACAGGGGCCTCTCAGGGACCTGCGTCAGGGTTGGTGTGTCAGACTTTTCATGCTCCTTTGGAGCGACTTCAGGCTCTGGAAAGCAGAACAGGAGGGAAGGTTTTAATATGCCAGACCAAAAACACACTTACCTCTATAAAAATGCTGGGAGGCTAAAAGCTGTTCCTGTTCTGACAGTAAGTTCTTTCCAAGTAAAAGAATGTGATTTATTATCTATGAAACCACCAATCCAATACACTTTTGTAAGATTACTGCATTTCTCATTTCAGTAACACCAGTTCTGACTACTTGATGTTTAATCTGAACCAAAGCAATAACCACTTTTACAAAAATATGTCTCTTCTATACAAGCCAAAATGTAAATGACGGTAAATGTTTGGTTTAAAAGAGGAGGAAATTACCAGGCTTAGGTTTGGGTTTTCTTCCTCTGCCTCTACTTTTTGGAGCAGACTCCACTGTGTTTTTGGGTGGCATTTCTTTTCCATCAGGTACATCCTTACTGCACTTCCTTCCTCGCCGTTTGGTGCTGGCCACGAGGAGGGCAGGGGACGGTTCTGCACCTGTTCAGAAAATACTGAAAATATTAATAACAGACTTTGGGACATTTCTGTTAGACAATTGATAAAATAATAGCAAATACCAAATATTGGAACATTCCCATGTGCTTTTCAGCCTCATATATTTTGATAATGATCATACATAAACATTTTCACAGTCAAATACATATACAAATACAGAGTCAAATACATACACATTAATATTTACCCAGTGCTCTTAAATACTATACACAAACCTTCAAAAATCCCAGTCTCATCCTCAATCATAAGCAACCCCCTGGCAACTAGTGGAAAAACATTTTACTGAATCCATAATCAAGCTTCAAGAGCAAAACCAAACAAAAATCAGTGGCTGCATGGACTCCAAATCAAACAGAGCACATATGGGCTGTTTACATAACTTGGAGATTCAGGTAACGTTTCATGTGCTCTTTCATGCCTTGGCTTTTACCCCCTGCTTATCTGAATACTCACACTGAATCTTGTAGTCCGCCGGCAGCAGTCTAATATGAGAGAGAGGGATTCGGCCAGTGTCTCCATCGTCAAACTCCACTGTAATCAAATCGTCCACATCTTCCATGTCTGGACTCCCTGTGGACACGTAACAGAGTTGACGACTGACGCAAAAGAACCTGTATCACCTCAATTTTCATTTCCACTCTCTGAAACAGCAAATACTGCTGCGCGAAAAGAGTGACCGCATATTTCTCAGTGGTGCAGCAGCAGCTGTAGGGATTCATACAGGGCCTTTTCATTCTCATTGGTTGACAGCACCAGTAGCAGCAACCTCCCTTTAAGAGTTTCTTGACAAGCCTCCAGCTCGCTCCTTCCTCAGCAGGAGGGAAAATAAATAATAAAAGCGCAGAGCTCTGCATGAAGCTAACCACACCATCCTTCATTCCCCGGCTCGGTTTATCTGGCAGTGCTTCTGGGTTTGGCTAAAAGATTTAGATTAAAGGAAATGAAACAACCCTGAAAGGTTCTCTTACTGCACCTCTGTGTGGAGGACATTGGACATTTGTGCATATGTTTCCATTCAAGAGACATAGATGCAGTAAAACGCATTAGTTAATAGTCTGTAATAGCCAGCGAAAGGAGCTCAATTAAGCTGAAAAGGAAAGCTATACCTCTGACGACCGTGCCAGGGTAGAGGCAACGGTACTGCTGGCTCCAGTAGGCTGCGATTCGGGTCCCCTGGGGAAGGTATCTGACGGAGGGTGGTTTCACATCAATAATCTGTAAAACAAAGGAAGTGTGGATCAGAGAGGATTATTAAATCAACACCTGTGTGCATTCGCGGTCATCAATCTTTTTGAATGAATAACAAATGAATCCTTTTCTGGCGAGGAAACATATATATTGTGTATATAATCCATCTTAGAGGCAGTAATGGCTAAGGTTGCTCTTGGCAGAGGTCCGCTTCCAACGGTACATTAGGAAGGAAAGGCGGTAGCATGTGCCTATACCAACAGACAGAGGTATTGGAGCAAAACATGCCCTTAGCTTAATAGCAGGGGAAGGTGCTAAACAGCTTCTATATTACAGCGTGCCCCGGGCCTGTTAGCAGAGAGAGGAAACTGAGGAGTGTGCCTGAAGTATAAAACACAGGCCTGTTGTGGTGAGTCGTAACGTGTATATGGGTCAACGAACGGTGTAGGGCAGTGTGGTGTACTGACCGCCTCCTGTAGCAGTTGCTCCAGGCAGTAGATATGTGGCCTGTTCCCCCTCTCGCCCTCCACCACCACACTGTATCTGTAAGACAGGACACAGTCATGAGCCAAAAACCAAAATCTAGGGACTGCACATCCTGATGCCAGGGTAATATTAACATCAAAATGAAATTTGCAACCAATTTTACTTCCATAATGTGAGTTATGTATCAGGATATTCAATGGAAACAACAACAAAAAAAATGTAGGGCAAGACTTTATTTTATCCATCAGGAAATGACCGGATGGCGAAAAGTGCTCGTTCCATAAAGGAAAATAGTTTTCAGTTTTTTGGAGGGAATACTCCCTTCCTGAAACACAGCCAATATTATTTTTAAATTGAATGTTATCTGGCTTTAAATGTAAGTAGCGACAGATCATCTCTTCCACATTGTGACGTACATCTGAGAGCAATAATTAAAAAAGGGAAAAAATGTAGGGCGGGGACTTTGTTCTATCCATTGGTTACTGATTGGATTTAGGCAGATCTAAATGTGAATTTGTACTGCTGGTTTTACAGACAAGTCTAAAGCCTATAGTCCCAGACTAAAATGCACATTTGAGCAGTTTTAACTGAAAGCAAGATGAAAACAATGACAATGCCATTGGTTTGTCTCAGGATGCACACCAGTAATGTTTTTTTCTAAGGCACGTTTATAAAAGACACTTAAATGTCCAAATTGAACCAAGGTCTAATCCTGGCATAATCTAAGCCCTGTCTGTGAAACCAGGCCATAGTTATTTAGTTTAAGAGGACTAAATGATCAGAGAAGTCCAGCATAAGTCACCAGAGAGAAATCTGTTATTTCACCAGACAAATCTTAAAAAAATTAACATGAAATTTAATGCTGATATTAAATATCGACAATATATTTTAGAAAGGCTGCATTAACAACAACAGACTATACGGCTATCAGTTAACATGAACTTATACATGAACTGCACATGCCTAGCTGATATCTGCAAGAAGTGAAAGTCGAGCAAGTTATTACAATGTGATGAAAGATTAAGAATACCATTGTTTGCATTCTTTGGTATAACATACAGATGAATCATTCACTAATGAAAGGTGTAATAAAGTAAATGGGGTCAATTTGTCAACAGTGGAAAGGAGCTGTCTATACCCAGAGCTTAATGGCTGTGTCTAAAATTACATAGTAGTAGGCTATAGAGGGGAGATGCAGGGGGTCTAAACCAAAAGACACAGCAGCCCAAGAGCATGAAGACAGCTCTCTTGAGAAACACACTGATCTTTGAACTGAGCTTGGCTTTCTGTCCATCTCCCCTCACTCCCCTCCTTATTCAAGCGCAACCCTCAAGGACAAAATTTGGAGGGGCTTACCCTTTAAAAAATAACAATAAAATAAAAATCCTTGCACGATAAATGTATCCTTTTGCAGCGTTTTTATTGTCTTTACTGTCAAGAAGTCAGAGCCCTGGGGATCAAGGGGGAGAAGTCAAACGGTTTCTTGAGATCACAAGTGAGAGCCAAAATGGGCTCTAATGCAAATGGAAAACAGGAATAAAAAGAGGCAGACCAGGCTAAGCCAGTGTGTAGGCGGAGCACAATCCAAACATAGGTTTCTCTCTTCCAGATCTGGAGTATTATTGGAATATTATTTCTGGAAGTTGGCAGGTTTCACCTTAGAAAAATTTGCAACGCCCTCTTCCAGCTCAAGAATTTTTTTTGTTTCCACTACTAAAGTGAACCAACATGCAAGCGTATCAATATTGTTAAAAAAAAAGAAAAAAGGAAGCATTCAGAGTTTTATTGGTTGTAGGAGAAAGAGAGAAACAACAATGACCAGCTCTTTAAAGTGCAGGTCATTCTATTATTGGATATGAGTACATGGGCCTTTGTGGTAATGCACTCAGCAGGGGTGGATACATGTGTGGCGTCCAAGACGGGGCTACTGTGCTAAAAAAACAAAAAAAACGGTTGGATGTTTGGCATTTTTTCATTTGGATTCATGAGGGTGCCTGCAGTTCAAGCATGGACCCAGAGCCAGGCTTCAGAGGTGTCCATCACCGAGTGGCAGCCTTATTACTGTGACATGGACCTGGGAGGTGATGTGGGACAGCCTCCCCCAGATCACTTCCTCCTGGATCTGGCCTGAGGGGGAGGACTCTGCTGGCCAAACCTGATTGGCTCTCTCTGCAAAGCCTGGGATAAATTCACACCAGCTGCCTCAGGGGGGAGAAAGATCGACCGGCCGAGCAGGGTTAAATATCTGTCATGTTTGTGGATTGCTCGCCTGATGTGGGCTTGGGACATGGGAAGGGTCACCCTAAAATTTGTTTTTGTTTGTTAAGTGGAAGGGAAGGTATTTGGTAGTAAAGGTCAGTATGAAGTATTTTTTTCTTCATTGTAATAAAAATGTCCTTTGGGAAATACTTGCAATCCTGGAAATCCTGGTCACTCTGCATATTTTGGTATAATGACCACAAAAATAAAAAAAGTAAATGATTTTCTAAATGGCTAGTATCATTTGTCTTTTATTACTCCACAGTCTCTTCTCAGATAATAAAAATAATTTTAGCTCAGATACATTTTTCACATTTATTGATTTATTTTGGAAGTAGCCTTGTCCAAGTCGCCCCGTGTGGGTTCATTTTGCTGTTGAAAAACTTGAAACTGTAATTGATGATTCACACACACTCTGCAAAACATCATTTCATATAAATAAATACTTCCTTTTATGCTGTTCTGTTGAAATGCTGGAGGTGGTTTAAAAATGACTGTTTACATGTCATTGGGAAAACCACTCAATAGAAAGGAGTACACCAAAAAAAAAAAAAAGTATAATAATAATATTCCTTCTCAGTATTTCGGTCTTGTTTTCCATTAAAAATATATTAAATCAAGATACATTTACTTGAAATGCAAATTGGCTTAAGATATTAAGTCTGGTTTACTGAACAATTGATCAAAATGAAGAGAGTATATTCTTTAAATAAAAAGATAAAATATTATATGGGGTAAAGAACAAAAAAGCGGTTTTGCTTTTAAATTAAAGGTGCTCTAAGCGATGTCGGGTGACGTCACTTCTTGTTGACGTTTAAAGTATTGTCAAACAAAACGGAGGCTAGCTAGACCCTCCCTCCTCCTCATCCGCACACTAACCCCCCAAACCGCACCCTCAAATCCTTCTTATCGGTTATTGGCTGGAACAGTTTGTTATGTTTTGTGGTGCGGGTTAGCCCAGTTTGTTTTTGTTGCCGTTTGTGGAGCCTGGGGTGTCTGCAGAGACCGTGTTTTTTACAGTGTGTTCACGGGACAGGCAGCTAGCGGATAGTGAGGAGATGTTTGTTGTATGTGACAAAAAATGTTTTGGCCTAAAAATCGCGTGACATCGCTTTGAGCACCTTTAGTGTATTTTTCTTACCTCAGTGACTGACGAATACTTTTCTTGTTTTAAGCACTAACTCGCTGAATTTAGATTTTTTTTCTTTTCAGAAAGCAATATTTAATATCTTAAGTAACTGTGCATCTCAAGTAAAGGATTTTTAGATATTTTTTAATGGAAAACGACAAAAATACTAAGCAAAATGTATATATATTTATTTTGCAGTGTCGTTTTGTAGAGGCAAAAAATGCAATTCTCCAATAATATATTTCACTTTGAGACGACATGATGGCATTCAGTAATCTTTATAGGAGCAGTAAGACAAAGGGAAGTTTAGTTGCGAAAACCCCCCCAACATTTCCCACTCTTTACATAGAACCACATTTCTAAAGCATAATTAAAGGCACAACAGAGAAAAATATGTCGAGCCAGCGAAGGATGGAGTGAAAGCTTCAATTAGTTTTCCATTACCCATAAATAATGGGCCAGTGCCATTAGCATGGTCTTCACGTCGGAAAGTGTGACAATGGCTTTGCCAAAGGACTTTTCTGAGCAGAACACACAGGCTTCATGAAAGCAGAGGCTCAGGCTGAGAACAGACACTTTTCCTTATCCTAGATTTCAGTTCCAATTCGACACCGGCTGTGTGAGTTATTGACTGCACAATTAACCAGCCTGCTCTCATGGAATGCAAGTATGTTCATGCCTGCAGAAGCCCAGGCTCTCCACAACAGGCTCAATTAATGAAGACGGGCGAGGCATATAAACAGCAGCGGCGTCGGCGGCGGCATGTAAACATTTGAGTGCCCAAGCACGGATTTTCAATCTCTGGATGCGTTAAAGGTGTTGTTGTAGCACAAGCCGTCACAGAATTACATTTCCAGAGGGCAGGGTGGACAACAAGCGATCTGTTGCAGTCAAGCCCTCCGCACAAACGCCTGCTCTCGTCATATTAAATCCTCTCGCAACCAGTTCTCGCGTCACACTGAACTACCCGCTTTGAAGAGCTGCAGTAACAGTCCTGCACAAAGGCACCTTCCTTTCCTTGGCTGGAACGGGCTATTTTTAGTACAAGAGGCACATGCAGAGCGAGCAACTGAGGGAGGGATATTCCACTGACAAAATATGACAAATTTATCTCATTATGCCACGCAAACGTGCTGCAAATTAACAGATAAAGCACCACCTTTCTGCTCCCTTAATTTAGGAATACACATTTAGTATTAAACCAGAACTAGCATCCAGATTTTGAGCATGCTGCCTGACCTCTGGCTCTCAGACCGCTGGAATTTGGGAGAAAGACTGTGATGGGAGTTTGAAGGATGGCTGCTCCTCGCCGCTCTCGGACTGATAAAAGGAAGATGTGATTCTGTGCTGAATGCTAAACACAGTCATTGAGCAACCGTGGGCCGCCACTCTAATGAAACTAAAATGGAGGACAACATTTCACAGAGGGCAGAAATGCAACAGAGCCCCTCTCATTTAAGATCCCCCTACCAGATGCTGCACCAGTTTGAAATTTTTCACTAAATTAGATTATCCTTTATAGGGATGACTTTGAGAGGAACTCTCTCGCCCTTCAATAGACTAAAACTTGTTCATCCAAGTGGATAATAGGCCATGGGAGACCACAGAAAGCATACAAAGTCCAAACAAAACTGCCCATTTCTGTCATCGCCTCCCTCAAGACACTTCACACCCCTTCTGTTTCCTGACCAAAAACAAAATGTTTCACTTCCAAATTTTTCCATGGAGAACTCTGAACTGGACCTTACAATGGGAAAACTTGGCAATATTTCACTCGCTGTAACACTAAGTGGCTCAAGTAAACAGTTGGGTAAAAAGAATCTGTAAATGGCCAGGGAGCTACAGTTAAATAGAGCGCAGTAATGACATCCAAATTTTTTAGCGACCTTGGTTCTAAGCCTTGAACCAAACCACCCGGCTCTGAGATTAGCCAAAACAATGCATTTGATTGAGAGCAAAACTAGACAACTCTCCTCTCATAAAGCACTAATTGTGCGATTAAATGGTCACAGGACTTTTGTCTTTGTAATGCATTTTCATACAATAAAAAACAGCAACTTTTGATCTTTAATGCATCAAATCGGATTTAGGCAGCTAGATACTTTTACCTAGATACCTTTACTGAGAGTTCAGAATTGAGAATGTTGCAATGGATTTGTCAGTTAAACATTTTTTATAAAAATAAATGAACACATCACACTAATTATTCATCACATACTTATTGGGTCTACAGAAGAGTGCCGTCATTCATATACCAAGGTGGTTCACTCGTTACTATAAACGGGAGAAATCACAACACGCAATAAGGCAGAATAAGTCCGGCTTTCCAAATAAAAGCTAATCGGCAATTGGTAAAATTACAACATGACTGCAGCTGCAGTACGAAGCACCGGTTTTCATAGAAATAGTCAATGTCCTAAAACGTTCACTTATGACTGCACATGAGCATTGACTTTACAAATATGAAATGCACGCTTTTTAAATGATTTGAGCACAAGAAACAACATTAATGGACACAGTTTGTCCAATTTTGTTGCTCATTTCAAATATATTATTTAAATGTGAATTTGGCAAGCAGTTAGATATTTCAGTATTTCCCTACTTAGGTAAATAGGAGTCTTGCCTGCAATTTATTTATTTGATTATTTTCAGTGATTCTTAATTAGGCAAACAATATGGAAGACTAGCACTGGGTAAAAAAAAAAAATTTGATTTCTCGAATTTATTTGATTCTCTTTTTTATGAACCGATACGGATTCTTAAATCCGAAATATCGATTAGTCTATCCTGTTTTCAGTTGATGAATGACCGGAACATTGTAGTGCTCCTTCCATCCAATAAATAAGCTTTTAAGCATCCAATCGCAATAAGCTTTGTGCATTGTTACTTTTGATATGAAACAAAATCTCATATTTAAAATTCTGTCCATTTTCAAAATATAAACCCTGTTTGTGCTGTTTAATGTGGTGTGACAGATCGCTGTCACACCACATGTAAACTGATCACCTCAGTTTAAAAGAAGTGGCAGCGCGGCGCGCACGCGAACTGATCATCTCCTCCGTTTTAATACCAGTTACAGCAACAAATAAACATGAATGAACATCTGAAGGTATGTATCATGTATCAATCAGTGTTTCAACCACAGAAAGACGTCAATAAAACAGCTTGTAAACAATGTCACGTAACGTCACATTTGCCTCAGAAAAACCATATTCGGTGACCGTTACTTGTTAGTCACCTAGAAAAAATAATTAAAGAAAGGAGCATTTTGCTAAATATGTGTACTATTACATATTCATGAAAAAAAGTGTTATTTTTATATTCATTATAATTTTTAATGTTCTTCAATATTTAATGCGTGTTGAATAAATCCGTCAAGTTGATAGCCACCATTTAATATTTATAGCCCAAACATGAATTGGAGTAGAAATATAATTATGCAATAGTAAAGTTAGGATTATAAATGTATTATTATAAAGACTTGAGTGTATTAAGTGTTTATAAACAAATCAGTTAATTTTAACCTTTAATATTATAGCAATGTAGTACCAACTGACTCCCATGTATAGTTTAAACTTTACAGCATATAGTTGAGATTTTTTTTCCCTTGTGACAATTTGCTATGTACTGTACCTGATATATATCCAAAATAATAAATATCGAATCGAAAGCTGGTGAATCAAAATCGAATCGTGAAATTTGTATCAATACCAAGCCCTACTGAAGAGTCAGCAGAGCTATAGAGAATGAAAACAGTTCCGGCTGGCGGTCTTACATGTCAGGAGAGTGAACCGTGCTGACGTGGCCGGCATACAGGAGTTTATCATCCATAGGGATGAGGACCCGTAATCCATCCTGCAGTTCATCTTTGTTAATGACACAGTTCCGAGGGGCTTGGGGAAAAACAGAACAGAGGGAGATAAGCAGTGTTAGAAAGAGACATGTCGAAACTTGTGCTCCTAAATAACATTTGAATTCTCATTGCCACCTTAAAGTTGCAAATGTAAGAGAAAATAATGTTCCAAAAGACAGGGAGCTGCTTATGGATTCAGCATTTTAATGTGAAAACTGTTCCCACAGGTTAGCTTAATTATGCAGCTTTCCAAGATACCCAATCATAGCCAAATTCTAAGCCAATTTCATGTGTTAATCGTGGAGAAGTTAATCCGACCAGATCAGTGAAAACAAAATCCCAATATGGTGAATGAAATGAATGTCAATTATAAATGTACTTCGAGCAAATCTCGAAGAAGGCAATACCAGAACACACGGCTGCAGTATAAGTCATAAACCCCGCCCTCTCCATGTAATCGAATGGGACGCAAGCCAAACAAAAAATCCAATTACACTTCAAATATTTTTTTGTCCAAAGATAGTTTCTATAATTTTAGGTAGTTCTCATCACACAGATGTATGGTTTTCCAAAAAAGTATGGTTTTAGTTCGTTATTTGATGCTATAAAAAAGTGGTCCAACGTCATGATTGATAGGCGTGCTTGTGTTGAGTCTGCGGGAGAAGCAGTGTGGGCTGGACAGGTTCCGAACTACATAATCGCCAATGACCGTTACTGGGATATTTTGGCTTCATCTTTCTACATTGAAAGAAAGCAGAGATGCCCTGTCCATTTTTCCCCCCCAGTCTATGTGTGCTGTTCTGTGTAAAACCTTCAAAATCTGTCACTTATGAGGTTTCATGATGGTTACGATGCTGTCAATACAGGTAGCAAGCAGCTCACAAGGTTTTGAAACGGAGCTAATGCGTGCAATACCTCTCAGCTCGTCCCATTAACGTATGAATGCAATCAGGCCGAATCAATTTTCTGATTTTTAATGCTGTATTAAGATAAGATATGCTGTGAAATGATCTCTCCCTCACGTCATTCAAAAGACATTCACTTTTAATTGCATGCATGGACAAGAAAAAGAAGTCTGGTTTAGTCATTAAACAGCAATTATAAATGGGGAGGTAATGAAGGAAAAGAGCTCTGCGGCCTTGATGACAAGAGGGAATGAGAAGAGTCTCACCGGGGGTGCAGGGTCTTTCGGGCTGAGCACTCACAGGGGGATTCTCATCCTCTGAGAAGCTGCTGTCCTGGTTGGGCTCAAAGTCCTCATCAGCAGCCATACTTTCCATCAGTTTACTGACAGCACCGCCCTTCCCTCGAGCCTGCTGGGGGAATTCAAGCACATTTTGCCCCAATTCCAGTGACAATATGAAATATTGAACACTGAGCCATAGTTGGTTCAGTTCTAAAGATGAGACCCATGTGCTTACTAGAGAATTGATTCAGTAAAACCTATTTAGATGACTGACAAGCTCGGCTCGCGAGATGTAGGATTTCTTGATTTCGAATGGGGCAAATACCCAGAGGAGTTCCCGAGCTTCTGCACTGTGCATTATAACACATGATTTATACATACAATGACAAAACAGCAGCGGTGGAGAGTTTTAAAATGCAGTGGAGATTTATCTTGAGAAGAAAAAATAAATTGTGCAGAAGGGGCGGAGAAATGGATGGAGCGAGATGGCGTTTGGTTAATTTTCCCTGCTTTCCCGCTGAGTGTGCAGTCTAATTAGGCTTGCTGCTCTATTGCGCCATCCCTTTTCTCTTTCCCTCTCCTTCCCCCTCTCACCTCCATCCCTTTTGGTCATGGTGGGTACTGAGAGCAGGCCCATACAGAATGGGACAGGGGAGCAGGAAGGGGCAGCTCATTTAAATGCAAGGCTTCTCCCAACAGGCCTTGAGCCTGCCAGGTAAAATTATTCTAATCCCTTTCGGTGTTTCTCCTTAGAGTCATAGTGTAGCACAAAATGGCTGCTCAACACTGGGTCCATTTCAAATATTTATTATGTGGCATGCTAAAAATTTAAGTAAATCTTATATATAAAAGTTTGGGGTTGGTCAGAATTTTTGTTGGAAAGTCTCTAATGCGCACGAACTTTAATTTGATCAAAAATACAGGAAAACAATAACATTGTGAAATATTTTTACAATTTAAAACACTTTCTATTTTTATTATATTTTAATAATAAATTGTATTCTTTTGTCGTGTATTCTATTGCTCTGATGTTGCATTTCCTTAAGCTGAATTTTCAGCATAATTTCTCCAGTCTTCAGTGTCACATGATCCTTCAGAAATCATTCTTTTATGCTGATTTGCTGCTCAAGAAACATTTTATTAGTTTTATCATTTTATTATCATATTATCATTTTGTGGAAACCAATAAATTTTTCCAGGATTCTTTGAATAGAAAGTTTAAAATAAAAGCACCTATCAAAATATTTCTATTTTAAATAAATTTTAACATTAATGCCTTTACCGTAACTTTTGATCCATTTAATGCATCCTTACTGAATGAAAGTAATTTTTCAAAAGACTTACTGACCACAAACTTTTGTGGGTTAATATAATATATTTTTAAATCAATTTAGGTTGCAATAATACTATACTTGCTACAAAATATAATTTTATGAGCTTAAAATTAATTGAACACTTGCTTTTTATTAATGACATTTAATAAACAATTTTTAAAAAAATTACCATCCCAGTTGATGGATGTTGATAGATGTTGATAGATCTTGGAATTTGCTCAAGGGGTAAATACTATTTCTGTTCATCAGCCAGAATATTGTGAAATATTGGCCAATTTATCACTAACTAGCAATGCAATGTCAGCTGAGTTGGGCAAGTTACCTCTCTGGATTTGGCCTTCACCTTGCTCTTGCGGCCTGGGCTGACAGGCAGAGCTCCGGCACTTTCCGAGGGTGTGCTGGAGAGCTGGGGTGGGGGCAGACACAAGGGGGTCTCCTTAATCCTCTTCTTCTGAAACATTCACACCAGATACAAAGCCAAACCAACAGCATGGACAAGAGTGAAAAGCCTTATACAAATGCATGACACAATCGGGCTCAGTTCTCCCAGACATTACAGCCATTTAACAACATTGGATAGACAAGTAAACACTAATAGGCAGTCATGTATTGAACACTATAAAAAAAAAACAATAGAGAATTCGGAGGGAGGAACGGTGATGGCTGGTAATTGTAGCCTGGCAAGCGGCAGCCATCCTTTTGTGTCCAACAACATGACACTCACAGCGGGAGGCTTTCTTGTCTGACAAATGTAGCAGGACACCAGCTGGTATCAAGCGCCCTCACTGTTTCATTGGGGCTGGCACAGAGGACTCAATCTACATCAATAAAACAAGGGCTTACCTTGTTGGGGTCTTTCACCTCCTTGGCTTTGGTCAGCTCTTTGGGGCTTTGCGGAGACGCTTTGGGGCCACGGGCAGGTTTGGGAGTGATTGGAAGAGGAGTTTTGCCAGACGGGGTGATAGGGGTGGCTTGGGCAGCATCATGGAGAAAGATGCGTTCACTCCTCCGCCGTGTCCACTGTTCGTCTTCGCTCCCGTCGACGGTAAGGTCGAAACTGATCTCCCTCGGAGACTTTTGTTTTTTCGGTTTGCGTCCACGCTTGCTGGGGCTGGAATCGTCATGCCTGATGCTTGCGGGCGGCAAGAGAGGGAGCTCAGGAGCCGATCGCTTGCCGTGCAACAGTGACGGAAACTTCTTTCTCATTTTAACATCGCTCTCTGAATCTGTAAACTCGAACTCTGTACCTACAATCCAGAAGATACAATCTTAGGTTATTATTAAGGCATGCAAACGAAATGCACTTGCACAAACACAAAGTGTCTTATGAAAAACACAACAGTAATGTAAATACTAGGCCATCTGATATAATTTAAACCATCTACATGTGGTCAACACATTTGCTAACAAAGAACGACTATATAATGTGCACATGTAAGAAATAAACAGGGCCAGATGTGGGAGCAGAATTAAGTCCCAGCATTGTTGCAGGGCCTTAATAGTTAATGAAGGGGGCTGTTGGTCTCCGCTGGCAGGCCTGTCGTGTGCGCTGCTGGGTACCCGCTCAGGATCACAGCCCAACCTCATCAAAGTAAGGCCTGTCAGCATCACATTCGAAGATGAGTGCAAGCGGCACAGCAAACACACACACACACAAATGCGGCTAGGGGATAACGACACTCCATTCTCAAGGTGGGGCTCAACTGATGGGTGTCTATATTGAATAACACCCCTACTGAGTGAATGCTCCAAGCACAATGTGTTTTCATCTGCCAGCACCTTTCAATTCCCTCACTCGCCGATGCACATGCACGACACAGCTCAACAAAAGACAGCCAATAACAATGCATCACCTTGTCACCTGGGAATTCAAGTCCCAGCAGACTTGGAAAAGCAGCTGATGTCACAGAGAGATAACAGAGTGTAAAAAAAGATGCAATCCATTCTGGAAGAGCACTTCCTTACCCAGTAGACTCTGCCGTTCCTCTTTCTTCTTGGCTTTCTGTTTAGCCTCCAGTTGGACGATGGAGAGCGGATTGGTGACAATGGGGCTCGGGATAGCGCTGGCGGCAAAGCGGGCCAGAAGACCCAGCCCACTCTCTTCTACAGATGACGAACACAGGCCGTCGCTTTCATCAAGCTCATTACCATACCCATCTTCATCCTCATCATCCTCATAATCATCCCGCTCGGTGAAATACTCTGTTAAGAATGGGAAGACAAATCATTTAGGATGTTTGACAAAATATATAAGGTTCAGAAATGAATGAAAATGAAGCCTGTGACACGACCCATTCCTTAAAGCAGGGCTCCAGTCTTGGAGGACCAGTGTCCTACTGAGTTTATCTTTAACCCCAACCAAACATACCCAAACAAACTAATAAAGGCGTTCAGAACTACTTGACAACTAAATTACACTCTTAAAATGAAGGCATTTTCGTAGTGATGCCACTGAAGAACCCTTTTGGGATCACCAAAGAAGAACATTTGAATAATATAAAGAACCTTTTGTGCAGTGGAGGTTCCATGGATGTTAAGGTTTTTTACATGGAACCAAAGATGCCAATAAAGAGCCTTTATTTTAAAGAGTGTACAGACAGGAGGGTTAAATTGGGATTGTTTCTCAAATTTGCAGGACACTGGCCCTCCAGGACTGGAATTGAAGAGCCCAGAATTAGCGATAGTTCACCCAAAAATGAAAATTCTGTCATCTACTCACCATCACGTCATTCCAAACCTGCATGACTGACTGACTGACTTCAGCCTAACTTTCTTCAATGAAAGTCAACGGGGTCCAATAGATGTTAAGACCCCATTGAATTTCAATGCATAAACAAAACATCAAATCATTATTCAAAATATAATTTGTTTTGCAGAAGAATAAGTCATACAGCTTTGGAACGACATGAGGGTTAGTGAATGATAATAATTTCCTTTTTGGGTGAACTACTACTATCAACCATATCCTGTTAAAATTAAAGCCTCAATCCCATGCAATTAAATAAAAAAAATATCCAACATCTAAAGACCATTTTCCCTACTAGTTATCTCTGTAGAACAATAAACCCATAGAATTCAATCTGCATAGTGATGAATTCTAGAGGACTAGCCCTAAAGAATCATTCTGCCAGCTGTAGTGTTTTCTCAATTTTACGTTTCCACTGTAATCTAGCACCGCAGAAGCAGACTTTCTCTAGATTAATGTGTTCTTGCTCAAATACTGCAGCCCACCCACTGCTACATAAGATTACTGGTGGGGGACAAAGCCTGGTTTCATGCGGGCAGCAAATACTAAGCTGGGTAGGCAGGATCTCGCAAGCGTAGCTTTCAAACCTTCAGAGCTTTAGGGCAGGATTTAAAATCAGCATGGCTGCTGGCTCGCTCCAAATTGAGAGGGGCAGGGAATGCAAAATCCCAAACCAAATAAGAGAAGCCAGTAAAGTGGCCTTGCCCAATGTGCTGAATGAGCTGAATCACTGAAGGAAAAAAGGGAATAGAATAAGCCACAAGCGCTGCAGAAAGTTAAGGTTGCTGGCAGAATCCCTGACTAAGAAAGTCATCAATTATTAAATGTCTTTTCAGCTCGGAGCTTGTCTAAACTGATAAAGAAAAAAAGAAAAAGAAAAAAACCTCTCAAGGACTAACTATAAGACAGTAGGTACCCACTTTAAGCAACACTCCATTTTCTCCCATTCTCTGGAGGGTGAGGAACAAGTTTGGAGATGGTAACAGACACACAGGATGTTTGAGTGCAGTTGTGAGTAGCCGAAGCCAGAGGTGAGTTTGTTAAAGACAAGGACTGTGTAGCAGACAAGGACTTCGATTGGTTATGTTGTGAACATAACTGTATAGATGCCACAGAGTTAAGACCTGAAGCATGTATTACATGGACTGACAGCAAGCAAAAGATGTGTACAGGAAGAAGCTGAAGAACAACAAAGCAGGCTTTGTGAGGACAGTCCTCCATGGCTCCTGAGACTCAGTCTGGCCTGGATGCAACTCAGACCATCAACCACTTCAGCCATGGTTATGTTCTTTTCTTTCAATTCAATCCTCTTAATTCCTTAGTAATTACCTAAGCAGTAAATAATTTAAAAAAAAATGTATAGACCGTCTTCATTAAGAAAAAAAAAAGATCAAATTAATAATTAAATCTTATATATAGAAACTAACAAAATCTTAATTATAACTGGTTTCAACATCAACGGGAAACATTACTCTGTTATGGATGGTACAACAATGGCAAATATATAAACAAACAGCAGCTGTAGACCTTAAATTATTAATATGAACAAAATAATATTAATATGGGCAAGAAGGAAAATGAGGAGAGGGAGAAGATCATCCTGAACTTTATAAAAAAATTCAATAAAAAAAAAAAACTTTCCCCACCAAATACAAACATAACCATGGCTTGAGGTAATGTAACAGGAGGTGATGTAACAGGAGGTGAGCATGTTAAAAAGGCATTTTCAACACCTTAATCTGTTATCCAGTCTTTTTTTGTTTGCGTTTTTGTTCTGTAACAGTGTAAGCACAAATTAGTAAAAATTATGGAGAAGTCACAGCAAAAGAGGATGGTGGCCTACTTACAGAACAATGCTCAAGGCTCAGGTGACATGGATAGTGACCTCACGCTGAACAGCTGGCTGCCCTACTCCCAGCCAAGCCCTTTGCTTCTTATTTTGTTGCGGCAGGACAAGCAAATGCACAGAACCGATAGACATTCAAAAGCATCATGGGTAGGAGAAGGGGTCAGAGGTGGAGGGGTGGCCAAGCAGCTGCAGGGAGAGAGCGAGCAGTCTGGAGAAGCTAGGTTATTCATTTTTTTTAGTGTCTCCCTATCTTTCAAATATCCCACAACGCATTGCCTGTTCACTCATCATAGTGACAAAACATAGCTGGAACGGTTCAAGATTTATGCTTTAAAGTTCTACAAATTCTGGTTGTGTGAATGTTGATTTATTGACTTAAACTTGGTTATAATGGTAGTACGCTCTATTGCCATTAGTTTCACATTGGTTTATGGCACCAATCAAAACGATAATGTATACAATATTGTAAATGCAGATAAAAATTATCCAACATCCATCTAATATAATTTCAGCATTTTCTCATCTGTTAAAAATCTGATCTCTTGGGAGAACCTAACAAGTTAGTTATGCTTCTCAAAGTCATTTGGCCTAATGAATCTCATCAGCACTGCTCAGGAGTGCTGAATTTATGCAGAGATATCCTTGTGACAGCTCTTCACTGATGAAAGGGATATTTGAACAACAGAGGAAATCAGGAGTGTGGAGCGTTGCAATCTAACACTCTACAGCAAGAGATGTAGCGAAAGAGACAGAACACTGCGTTTCTTTACTTTCAGTAAAAATGAAATCAGCATGTTTAATAAAGCTTGGGTACCAAACTGCAATACAATAAAGAACACTTTCCACACAGCCACACACATTTTAATGCACAATGGCAAGACATTCCTATAAAAGTAACCATTTAAAAGGGACTCTAACAAGAGCCGATTAAATTATATACAGGATGTGAGGTAGCAAATTCTGATGCAATGAAAAATGTCACCATGACCAATAGTCATGGTTAAAAATACAAGACAGACCAAAAATAAAAAAAATAAAACCGAGCAGCCGCCATCTCGATTTTGTGCATAGTGAGGTATGCTTTATTAACCTTGGTCAAATGAGTCCTCAGAGGAGCTGACTCCTGCCTCCTGTAGCAATAAAGCAAAGTGCTTATGTTTCCTCTCTTTGGCCGCCTGCTTGGACTTGAGTGATGAAGACAAAGATGAAGAGACTCTCTTGGACGATGAGCGCTTTTTCTTGGTTGCAGTGCTGCACAGGCTGGGGAGCTGTGGACGTGACACTGTTCTTCCCAACAAGGAGCTGGGAGGCCAGCCATCCTTCAGGGAATCTTCCTCTTCTGAATCAGTGTCTGGCACAAATCACAAAACACTTCACTCAGGATGGGGGACCAAAAGCATGATGTATTAAAAATGATTTGAAACAATTATACTTAAATCCATGATCAGTAAGATTTTTATTTGTATTTTAATAAATACTTATTCTGCAAGGACACATTAAAGAGCTTTAAAGTTACTTATTACTCCCATTATAAAGCTTTGAAGTGCCGGGATATTTTTTAATATAACTCTGATGTGAACTAACCCTTTAATTAAACAGAACTCCAAAGCAAAAAAGTGACAATAAAAGACATAATGTTACAAAAAAATTCCATTTCAAATAAATGCTGTTCTTTTGAACTTTCTATTCATCAGAGAATCCTCAAGAAAAAAATTGTTTCTTGAGCAGCAAATCAGAATATCAGACCGATTATTTGAAGGATCATGTGATCAAATTCAGCTTTAATATTAGAGGAATAAATTAAAGTTTTAAATATATTAAAATATGAATTATTTTTACCATATTTTTGATCAAATAAATGCAGCCCTGTCGAGCATGAAATACTTCATTCTAAACATTAAGAAAAAGTAGACCAATATCACGACAGCTTTTTGTTATTTTTACAAAACAAAAATTCCTATATTGTGATAAATACTGTCACAACAACAAATTTTTTTTTTTTTACAAAAAGCGTGACTTACTGTTAGAATAGCTGCTGATTTCTGACCTCATTGGAGAATAAGGGGCTTTCCGCTGGCCTTTTCCCTTAAGGCATGGATCTGAAGGCTTCGTTTTTGCAGCCATTTTGCTTTTACCTCCTTTGGAAGACTTGTGAAAGATGCTGAGATCTTTTGAGAGGCTGGATTTTCCCATCTTGACTCTCATGTCTAAATCGGTGAGCATGGGGACTCTGCTTCCAGAGTCCCTGGACTTCCCTGAGGAACCCTCTATGAACTTACAAGAGGACTTGCTGAGTTTACTGAGTTTAGTGAGAGACAAGGCCTTGTCGAGTTTGGATGCCAACTGCTCCTGCTCGCTCACTCGGCTCTTCTTTACGACCATTTTAGGTGCCTGTTTTAAAGAGATAAAAGTATTGAATGTATATTATTAAACAAATAGGACAGGGAACTGAAAAGAAAGAGCAGGAATGGGATCAGACACGCTGCAAGCAAGACTTGAGCTGTGCTGCACATACGAGTGATGTGGGTTCAACGTGTTTGGAGCATGTGCACTTACTACTGCACCATGGCTCCGACTGGAACATGTTTGTTTAACAAAAACTCACATTTTCAGATATTTAGGGGCTTTTGTTCAACTCCAGTATAATAGAGACAGACCTCGTGAGAGTAGCTTGAAGATGCCTCCTGCTGGCACCAGCTCTTTTTTTTCTTCTTCAATCTCAACGCACTGCTATCTTCCTCCTCCTCCTCCTCCTCCTCCTCCTCCTCATCTCTGTTAGAGGCCCGAAAGCGCTTCCTCAGCACCTCCCCACTCTCAGAGTCCTCTGAGTACAGCACGCTTCTGCCCAACCTGCAAAACAACAGAACGTTCAGCTGCAGGGCAGGCTGTGGTGAGCACAGCTGGGCATTATAGGTTCCTGAGCTACAAACTCACTTTGCACACTTCGAATCCAGCTTGCTGAGGGGTGGAGACAATGCGCACAGGGCATGTTTCCTCTTTCGGGGACGCCCCGGGCCCCTGCGGGCTAAACTTCTGTTCCTCTCCTGCTGCTGGATCTGTTGTTGTTGCTGCTGACGTTTCTCTCTGTGAATCGCACAGGGATCATAAATTGCAGGTTGTTTAATTGTTAGTAGTATTAAGTGAGGTAGATTGGCATTACTGGTCTTAATAAAGTGATGTTAAGGGATTTCATGTTAATTGAGAGACTCACTCTTTGTCTCTCCGTCTCTGCAGTTTGATAAGATCTCGTTGCTTGTCTTTGTAGCGCTGCTGCAGCTCAGCGAGTCTCACACGGTAGTCCACTTCTACATTGTCCGTTCCCTCCAAAGAGGATTTGGAGAACATCTAAGAGACAGAGCAAGATTAGCATCTGTGGTTTTACTTCTATAGATCTCTCAGCAGCTGTAAACACTGGCTATGGACATCTGGCTGAAATCAAGTGCACATGCATCTGAGTGTAAAGAGGCTGGAAATCTTAAGTATTATTAGCTAAAAGCTTGCACTCCTTGTATTTAAAACTACAAACATCCAAGAATTACTATTCCGATAACAGAAAAAGCAAATGAAAGTGATAACAGAAATCTTAACTTCTTGAGAACATGTTTAAAAAAAGGAGAAGAAAAGAAGTCATAAAAAGGTAAGCATACAGGTTCATCTTTCTTCTGTCTCCAGCTGTATTTCTTATTAGGGTTGAGCTCTCGGGGGAGGCGGATGATAATCTGAGGCTGACACTCGATGGCCTCCAGGAGAACCTGCCTGCCAGCTTCCAGCAGACTCTCCAGTCCACAGAGTATTACAGCTGCACACACAAGCACACAACCGATACCAACATTAATTACCTCTAGGGATCATGGGACAGCCCTGCATTCTCCAATACCTCAGTATAAGGGTGTTTCTTGTGTCAGAGTGCATTAACGTATTTGACATAAAGATTCATCCAAAATACCAGATAGATGCATTTATTTATACTTTCAATGAACGCATTTACTCTAAAAGATTCATAGATGAACAAGCAGCACTGGCACACAGTTCATCACTCAAGCAAATTCTGAATATACTTTCTAGAGCTGAAACAATTCCGGAGCTTGTTTCAGCACATTTTACTTTACAGCAGACTACAGTGAGCAAACCTTCCTCCCTAATAACCACTTCCACTTGAACTTCCATCCTTCAGATTACCGTTCCTCTCTCTGAAATGAGACTCACCCTGTGTGTCATCTCTGGGTTGCCTCTGCATTTCCAGCTCTGCCATCTGGCTAAGCAGGGCCATGCCTTCCAGAGCAGTGGACTCTAGGGGACTGACGCCCTTGCAGAGCTCAGACCTAGAGCAACACGCATCTGCCAGGATGGACACTGCTCTGGCCTGCGGAAGTTCGCTGGCCGTGACCAGGGCGAACATGCCTGCCATGGGGTCTTCAGGCAGGATGGCCACCGGTATGGGAGAGGGCTGAAGGTGAGGAGGGCTGCTGCTAGGCAGGAAAAGATTGTCAAGTTTTGATTCCAGGTGTGGAGCGTCAGGGACAGGATCTCTGAGGTCTACTGGGTTCAAACTATCAGAGAGATCAGAGGGTTTTGCTGGCTGGATGTCACAAGCCACAAGGTGCGTGTCAGTGTAACTTGAAGATTTGTAAACTTGGTCTACCAGACCAATCGAGTCCTCTGCAGTTTCTGCTCTGGTCGTTCTTTCAGCATCTGGCTCATACAGCCCTGGATGCCTTGAGGTGGCAGCTTCGATTTTGACAGCCTCCCCATCTCCCTGGTCTGGTTCATCCTCTGGCAATGGTGTGGTTGTGGCTCTAGGGTGGGCCTCGTCATCTGTGGGGGTTCTAGGGTCTTGAGTGGTGATGGGTGCAAGCCTCAGGCTGTTCTGGCTCAGGACGTCTTTGTTGTCTTCCAGGTTTGGCTCTTTTTTTAACACAGTACTGCCCTCATCCATGGACTCTTTCTCTGTGGATGCCTGAAGTGACTCCACTACCACTGGAGAACACAAGTGCTGGGGTTTGACATCTGCGGTGGTCGCCAAGTGCTCGGATGTCTCAGCCGGCAATGGCACATCTGGTGCCAGGCCGTCAGCGTCTGCGGCAGCGGCTGGCTGGAGGAGGTAGGGGTAATGGCTGCCGAACGGTGCTGTTATAGATTGGTATGGGTAGCCAGGAGGAATTTCTGCTGAAGAAACAGAACAGAGAACAATTTGAGGGGCTAGGAGTGCTTATGCAAAGACTAGAAAGGCTTTAGTTCCCTGCGACACAGTGACAAAGTGATTAATAACCCCACATGTTCTTCAGCACAGGGGCTTTATGAAACTTTCATGAACCAAATGGCCCCAGCACAAGCATCCCAAAAGCCCATATATACACATAGGCCAACACGCTCGTGCATACTCATACATTCAGAATGCACCATGAGCAGAAAATCTATTTATCCTGAGCATTGAACATTTTTAAAGGGAAACCGCCAGGGGATACGGGTACAAAAGGGCTGCTGTCATAAGAAGTCTCTATTCCAGTGAAGAGACAGCTGGTAATCCCATATGTGGAGATATTTTACAGACTACTCATTAAGACTGCACTACCCTGCACATTCTCACATGAAGAATAGCGCACTGCATTTGATTGCTGTCCTGTGAGTATTCTCAGTACCCTTCCAAACATATTTTTTTTAAAATAGCAATATGGAGAGGAATGGCCTTGGATTATTAAACCGCTTTCCTTTCATTTTGATTAGTTTCCTTCTCATTTATTGTGCAATATGCAAATAAACAATAACTACTCCATATGATCATGCAAATTCATAGTTGTTGCAATTTTGACAAATCAAGCAGGCTCAATCCTGGACATTTCATTTGGGAAAGCTGACCTTCCCACTTACCATGGTACATGGATGGGAACGGAGTAGAAGTTTGCTTCAGTAGACTGAGTGGTTCTTTCTCGGGCACTTCCACAGATTCCTCTTTGGTTTGGATGGGAGATGTAGTAAGAGGCGATGCCGAAACGGGGCTGACTGAATGAGGGACAGGAGATGATGGATGGGAGTAGGTCTGTTGAGGGAGCGACTTCTCCACTTTGGGTCTCTCCTGAGACTTCAGTGCAGTGACAGTTGAAGGCAACGGTGGGACGGGCAGCGGCGTCAGGGCTTTTCTATACGAGGTGGAGGGGGTTGGAGAGCGTGGGGGAGGCTTGCGTGAGTGCAGGGCTTGAGTGGGGATGCCCAAGAGACTGGATTTGGCCCCTTCAGCTCCTCTCTTGTCTGGTTTTTCATCCAAATCGGTCCTAGAGTGACTTGCATTTAATCTCTCCTGCACCAGAAAAAAATTAAATAAAAAAAAAATCTGAATTTACCCCCCCCCCCCTTAAAAGAAAAGATATATACTAACTACAAGTTTGCTCAAAAAGTACTGCAAATCAAAATAGATAAAATTGGTATGGCATCGGTTATAAAAAATTATAAATGATAAAAAATAGATACATAAAAAAAAAAACAGAACCCCTGATTTTGAACATAAAAAAATAATAAAGACCACAGTACAATATTTTGAACTTGACTGGAAGGCTTAATTTATGCATTTGGATTTATGCCTGTTTTCCATGCTGAACATTCAGAGTTGGTGCAAATAGACCTTAAGGACTACAAAATGGAAAATACAGGAGTGTCTTCCCACTAATATAATGATATTGTCAGAAAGAATCTCATACCACTAACTGTGCGTTCCTCTGTAGTTCCATGACCTGTGCGGTCTGATGCTGGATCATGTAAAGCTCCTGTTGCCGCAGGAGCTGCTGGTGGGAGAGGAGCTGGAGTTGATGGGCATGCTGCAGAGAGCTTCCTGCCGGCGGGTACATGGCCGACCACAGTGGGGGGCCTCGCTCTAACATCTCAGCTTTTAAAGAACAAGAGGAATATTTGAGCATCACGAATCAAGTATATTTATTCTGCTACACGTCAGAAATATCACTACCACTCACTTTTATAAATGTACATCGTATACATGCGTGAATGGAAAGATGGTAAAATATGAATACAGAAATTGTGGTGAATATACAGGGCCTACCATAGTGTGGCAGATGCTCTGTCTGAATAACAACCACCTGTCCGGTCTGTGGATCTCGGGCAAACTGGTAAGGTGGGGGGATGGAACCGGTCAAGGCAGGAGGATATCCTGGAGGCAGCGTCTGATGAAGAGAAGGGGGACCCAGTCCTGTTCAACAATAGAGACAAGAAATGGTTGGGTTCACCATATTTGTAGTTGATGGTCCATTTGCACTTGCATTCTGGCAGCTTTGTGAACACTCAAGAGTTAATCCCCAAGAGAAACACCATTCCCAGCATAATCTCACCCCTGTGCATGGAGCACAGACCTAGTTGATTTCCTGCCAAGATGCACAGCACTTTAAATACAGCTATTTTCTTATGGGACATTTTTGTTTTTAAAGTAAAGTCTAGACAGAAACTCGAACGTCAGAGAACTGAACTGACAGTGCTGTTTGCTGTTATTCTTGGATGGAAGTTGTGGAGTGAGACTGATTGTTTCTAAGAATGACTAAAACACTCAGCCTAGACAAAATGCTTGGGCCGTCTGGCAGGGTCAACAGACTGCCTCGAGGAAATAATTTGTGTCCAAATCACATTCACAACCCAGCTCTACAGCATGCCAGACTGACATGAGCATTCCAGCACATGACATAATTCTTACACTACAGCCATAGGTGTAAAACAATGTGGGTACCATATGGAGAGCTAGACAACCACATGGAGGGGGCTCCTGGTCGGGGCAGCCATGGGTGGGAGGCCAGGTGGGAGGCGGGGTCAGCAGGCCAGCGGCCCCCACCAGCCAGAGTCGGTCCACCAGTCACCATCAGGTTGGGGTTTAGTCCACTAGCAGACACCATAGGTGGATGCATCTGAGTGTAGTCTGCTAACTCTTTATTCTCTCTGTGAATGAAGAGACTTATTAGTGATTAACCAATCTATGGCAATGTTAGTTTGCATTTCCTAATTGCACATTAAAGTCTCAATCTCCATAAAAAAAATTTGCATTTAAAAAAATGCTACCTTTGCTTCAAAAAAAAAAGAAAAGAAAACATCCATTTTTTGGGCAAAGATTTGCTGTGTATTTATTAAACACTTGACAAAAAAAATGCTTATATTTTTAATGAACTATTCTTATAATAGCCAAAAGTCAGTTTTATAATTTAATATATATTGTAAAAATATTCAGAATCAGAAAGAGGTTTATTGCCAAGTGTGCTTGCACACACAAGGAATTTGTTTTGGTACTGAGGCTTCCAGTGGACATATACAAATACAAATACAACAGGAAACATAATACTACAAATTATAAGAATAAAAAATAAAAATATAAAAAATAAAAATAAAGATATTCTCAAAAGTTGTTCGAACCTTAATGTAATGGTAGTAATGCTACCTGAACGAAGAACAAAATTACAAAATATTTAGAATTTGGTTAGTTATTCCCAACAGAGACCAACCAAGTCTTTAAAAAAAAAAGGAAAGAAAAACAGTTTGGACAATATGAAGGTGGGTAAATCATTTTCACTTTATTTCTTTAAAAGTCTGCTAAGTGCCCAATATCCAGGTGCCCGCATTTGACAACCAGAAAAATGTATAACAGATGCTTTTACATTGCAAAAATAATGCTTATTTAAGGCAAAAAGTAGAACTGGTGGCCATTTAGCCCCAACTGTGACACAAATTCCCCAGTCTATGACTTCTATCCTGCCTTACACTTAAGGACAGGCACTGAGGGTGGAATCCTGCTGAGAGAGCCAGTCACTTTTTATAAGCACCAATTTCCCCAGTGGGGAAGACTGACTTTTTCTAGTCCTCGAAATGAGAGCCACACTTTGAAAATGGGCTCATATTTGCCGAGAACTGTGGCCATAAAATCTGTCCACTCTAAAGAAAATCACACTGAGAGTGTGACCAATGAAAGTAAAATGTTGCTCCGTTTAGCCAGTGTGTGGAATCAAAGAAACAAGAATCCTTTCACACTGGATGGAAATGCTTAGTCCTTACTACAAGGTGAATGAATTAATAAAAGGGTGCCTTAATTAGCAGACTTTCATTCAAGCTTCTAACATATTTTTAGAGTTACCTGAACAAAGATAACATCTATTTTAACACATAAACACTTCAGGATTGTCGCTAAAAAAATATTTTTTGTCTTACCTAATTTTAGTAGCTGTTCTCTCTAAACTCACAAAATAACTTGTTTTGAACTATAATAACGATTGCTCGTTCAGTAGGGGTGGGAATCTCTAGGCACCTCACGATTCGATTACGATTCAGAGGGCTGCGATTCGATGCTAAAGCGATTATCGATTATCTGAATCTTTGTGTGTGTGTGTGTGTGTGTGTGTGTGTGTGTGTGTGTGTGTGTGAGTGAATATAAATACTTTGCTTTAAAAGTACAAAGTAATGACCCATAAAGAATTAACGTACAATATATTTTATTAGCATTGCAAAGAACCAACAGGAAAATAAATGTGTGCCTGAACTAGCAGCATACTTGTAGTAAATTAATAATATAACAACAACAGGTGTTCTGACGATTCATTCTACCCATCGAGATGTGCTACTTACTGGTTATGCACATGTGCAGACTCATTTTACTTCTGCTGACCACGCCCATAAATCTATGCATCCTTGCTGTGGAGACTTGTAGGAAACTTTGACAGGTCAAAGATGAATATTTGATGATAATTTTTACTTTTCACACCATTGTAAAAATAAAAACAGTACATTATACTGTACTCTTAACTTCGAATTTTATTATAATTTTATTTCATATAATAATGTCATTTTTACTTGTTATATCAAATGTGATAATTGCTAGTTCATTTAAAACATCAAAATATGCTCCCCATACACTTACCCTGATTAAAATGAAATAACGATTTCATAATATTGTGAGATTTACACCATTATGGAAACAATTGAGAATGAATCAACATTATCTGTGATCGATTCGCGCTTGGGTAGCATTTTTTCGACAAGGCAGCAGAAATCGTCTGAACACCGGTACAGCCCAGAGCCATAGAGAGAAACGGCTGGTACAGCCGAGTGTTTTTCCTCCTCTGGGTGGAAACGTGTATGGCTTCTCATATTTGTCATGTTGCCGAAATATTTTAGTTTTATTCTACAAAGCTTACAACTAGTGTGGCTCTTGTCCTGCTCCTTTCCCTGTTCAACTTCATAGAAGCCAAAATATTTCCACACGTCAGCTTTTAACGAGGAGGGTGTTTGGATTTCGCGCTCAGCCATCGCGTCTGTGTTATGTCCACACGCCACAGAAAGACGGTCCGGGCACTGCACTTCCGCTCTTCAGAGTTCAGTCTTTTGCGTTCCGTCAATATTACGTCATTATAAATAGGCTATATATCTATAAAAAAAGGTTTTTGTTTTTTAAATCGTTTTTTGACATTTGTGAATCGATTCAGAATCGTCCACGTCCGAATCGCGATGCATCTAAGAATCAATTTTTTCCCCCACCCCTATCGTTCAGTGCCATAGCATTATTTATTTGCTATCATCTCCGTGCTCTTTGTGCCGAGTTTGACCACCAAAACTTAAATATTAAACAAGATGGTTCATTTATATTATCATAAAAATGGGAGAAAGTAAAATATAGACCTGAATGGGTCCCAGGTAAGATCCCGGGTGCACTGGGTTGACCTCTAGCTCAGGGTGCTTTACGTCAGTGGTTACAAACTCTCACCTTAATACTTTCTCCTGCTCACGCTCCACACGTCCCGACAGCAGGCGCTCGTCACGGTGGCGCGTCCTTTCGACTCCTTGTTCTTCCACTGTGTGGATTGGGCCTGCAAGGTTAGGACATTACACTAATTACAGATGTTGACAAACAGGTTTTAATAAATAAGCTAACTTCATAGTGTTTGCCAATGATATCTAATTTTTCACCATTTCAGATACGTTTAAGCCCAATTTACACATTTCCAACCTTTCTTAGCCTAAAAACAAAGTCAAACATTAGTAGTGTCTGCCAGTCTGGCAAGACTTAAAATGTTACTGTTTTCTCTTTAAAAATATACTTCTCCATAAATAGCCCAAACTCTAATGGTGTTTATCAGTCCTAACACTCAGCACGAGTCATATTCAGTGTCTTACACATCTATAAGATTACAGACAGACTGTGTAGAGAAAAAAAAAAAACACTCAGAACCTATGCTGAGTAACATATTCCATTTACAAGAACCCAATGAGGCCCATCAATCATATATCAATGTTTCAACACCACTGTGGCATCATCCATGGTTCAAATTGCTCTTCATAGAGTAGCAGCCATTTGGAGAATCATCAGACAAAACAAGCAGTAGTTCACATACCAAACTAAACTAAAAGAGCCTGTGAAGTTTGTGTTCAAAATACCTAAGTAACACAGCCCTGTAAAAGGTAAACGCGTAGAACGTATCCGAGCGGGATTTAGTTAGGAGTGTATTGAACCTTTCAGTACTGACAGTGGCTGAGAAGAGATTGTGTTCTTTTAAACCGAGGAGGGGGACAAGGGTGCACATAGATCTGTCATGCTCCAGGGAAAAGGTTTCAGACTGTTTCCAAGGTTACCAAAAGCCTGTCGGACATGCTATCCGTTTGCATCCAAAAGAGGGTAAATTAGTCAAGCAAAGCTCTGTCCCTAACACTTGTTTTAAATGTAAATTCAAACTCAAGAGTGTGCAGACTAATGTTATTACAGCAATTTCCTTGCACACAAGAGGACATAAATTAATGCCTTGCTCCCCACCTCTCTTTCTGCCCCTTTCTGAAGCTGATTCGATTGCTAAGCAACAAAACTAAAGTCATATTAGAATGCACTGCTTGTTTGCCACCTTTAGTAGAGCTCTGTAAATTATGTTTATAAGAAGTCAGGCATGCGGTGTCTTAGTGAAAGGTTTAAACACACTCCCTAGGCTAACAGGAAACACTGTGGGCCAAAGCAATAGCAAAGCTCATGCTGTTTAAGAAACTAAAACAAAAGCGGGAGAAACCTTGCTGCTAAGCAGGCCAATGTAAATGGGCTATAACAACAGAAAATGAGACTGTGTTGTTCTTCGATTCCATTAAAGGCGTGAATTCATACCAACAGGGGCCAGAAATGTACAATTTACACACCTTATAGGGTTAGTTGTTCTTTTTTCTGAAGAACACAAGACATTTTTTAACAATGTCTCAACTGTTTTTGCCCATAGACTGAAAGTCAATAGTGCCCAAAACAACACTAAACCCCACTCACTTTCATTGTAAGGCATTTTGCAAAATATACCCTTTTGTGTTCCACAGAAGAAAGCAAGTTGTACAGATTTAGAAAAACATGGGGTTGAATTTAAATGAATTTTAATTCTTGGGTGAACTATACCTTTAAGAACAATTCATGCAAAGATATGAGGTAACACACCTTTGATGGCTCCTCCAATTGGCCTCTCCCTGTCTGATACAGAGCTGTGCTTGCTGCTGTTGTCCCTCTGACGGGCAACAGCCACCGCTATGCCCACCGGGGGATGACGAACCTCGGCTTCACCCTGAGAAGAGCTTGCGTCTCTGCCAAAGGATTTAGCACTCTCTGGTCTCTCAGGCTCCTTCTTCAACTGCTTTCCAGGCTGCTGGGGTGGAAGGTGCTGAACCCTAGTCACTCCGGGATAACCAGCCTCCAGTTTCATGCTGCCCAGTCCTCCAAATGGGCTAAGGCTATCGGATCCGTGCCTGGAGCCAGACTCGTTGGAAAAGTTGCCACTGTACTTTATGAGGCTCTGCATGGCTGAAACCTCCCTGTGGCCCTCGGGACTTCTGCCGCTGCCTACCGGTCTGTGCAAGCCAGTAGTATCTAGGTACATTCGCTTGCCCTCTTCCTCACCTCGGGGGCCATGGTTGTGTTGGGCCGCCAATGTGGCGATGTGACTGGTAGCATAATTGCCCATCTCGAAAGGCTTCCATTTGGGCTCAGCAGAACCCAAGCCCTTTAACGGATGCTGCTCCGAGTGAAGTGTACCTGGATCCATTCCAGAGAACGGATGGGCAGACCTTTGAACCCTATCCCGCTCTTGGCTGCGGGATTCAGTTTCGAGTCCTGTTTTGATCATGTGTTTTGATGTAGTGTTGGTTAAGTCTCTGGCATCTGGGCTGTTTCCAGATTTATTCGTGCACATTTCTAAATTCAAGGGCTTTTTCATTGCCAAACCATTTGACCTAATTATCGAGCCTTCCTCTCGTAAAATGTCTCTCTTGACGTCCCCATGAGGGGGCGACTCACTCCTAATGGAGGAACGACCATGGTCCATATGTGTTCTCTCATTCCCCACCTGTAGGGCTGATCTGTGCAAGTCCCTCTCCCTGCTCTTGTCATTTTTATTATCTCGAGCTTGGGAAGCAATTTGAATTGGCCCTTTTCGCTCATCGTAAACCTCGACAGAAGGCACATAAGTAGGAGCTATCACTCTCTGTTCTTTTCCTGGCTCTTTCGCTGTAGAGTAGAGCGGGTACATGTTGGGCGGCATGTGGTGAGGGGGAGGGTAGGTGCCAGAGGACACCAGCCTGGGCGGGAGATGGGACGGGTTCGGCTGCAGGGAAGAGGGACTGGCATACGACACATGCAGCGTGCCAGATGATGTAGCAACTGAATCGGATCTTTTCTGCTTGTCAGTGGAAAGGTGGCCCCCTGGCCGGCTGGTTTCGTCATCCCGGTCTCTGTCCCTCCTGTCCTGTTCTGTACTCAGGTGTCGGGCTGGCGTGCCACTACTTGTCCCGCAGTTGCCAAGTAAAATCTGGTGAGATTGTTTGGGCTTAGTGTCCGTGGTGCTCAGAGCAGGAGAGTGCTGGTGAAAGAAAGGCCGAGCATGCTCTGTAGTCTTTGTAGACCTTTCTGAGTTGCCTGCTCTGCGCTCATCTTCTGTCTTGACATCCAAGGTGAGGTCCACCACGCTGTGGGGCCGTGACTCCTCTTTTAGCCTTTCTCGTTCCTTCCTTGGGAGGGAGTGGCCTAGGTCACTCTTACAGGGCTTCTCTTTTCCCAGATCCCTGCTTGAGTCTTTAGAGCTTTTGTGAGGAGGTAGGGCCTCCTTTTCCCTGGAGAAGGAGCAGGGCATGTGAGCCACTGGGCTCCTGGCCAGTGCGGACTGGGAGTGCACTGAACCTGGCAGGTAAAACCCCTCTGAAAGAATAAGAACAAAGTAGAAAGAGTGAGCCTGACAAAGCTTAGGACATCTGGTGTAAAAGATAAGGCCCTAAACTGCAGAAAGTATAAAGAGATGGACCATAAACTAACTGGTTAAAACACTCTAAATAAGGCACAATGTTCGAGTACAGCAGAACAGAAATCAAAAGACTTGAAAAGTTCATGTACTAGTTGGTGAATGCTAACAAAAACAGTGTGCTGCCCTTTTCCCTCAGCTCTGAGGGAGAATAAAGTCTAAAGTTTTACTTGGTAATATTATACTGACACAGGTAAATTACTTTAGACATGGAGCTATTATTTTTAAAACCATGCATTTTTTGCAATTGCTTTAAATAGCCCATCTAGCATTATAGCTAGCAATCGAGTAAACCACTCATTCATACGCTTACTGGTAACTTTGCTTTCCATTTATTATGTAAAGCACCAGGGCTGTCAACTAACGCATTCAGCGTGAGCCTCACGCAATTGACACTTTTTACACACTCTCACGCACAGAAAAACTACGAAGCAAAGAGGACAGACAGACAAGACAGAGCAGGTTACTTATGATATATTTATAAAAATATATATATATTTAGCTCTCAGATTCTGTCAATTCTATTACGAAATTCAAACAATAAATACCGTTTTGGCACTTGTAAATGTGACGTGACAGATTCCTAGCGCCTTAGTTAAAGCAGCACGTGAACCGATCATCCGTACTAGCTAATAGTAAATAATAACGAATGAACAATGTTGAAAGATACAGTACAACTTACCGAAATGTATATTCCTCATACATAATATCGATCAATCAGTGTTTCAACCGCAGAAAGAGGTCAATAAAACAGCTGGAGAACAATTATGTCACATAACATTTACCTCAGGAAAGCCATTTACCATAATATATAGCACGTTAGTTGGCTAGAAAAAAGAGCTAGAGTATATAGCTAAATGTGTAATATATTACATATTTATTATATTTTTACTAATATCATTAAATAAAGTTGTTATAATAAAAAACACATTATATTTAATTTGAGCTATTTTTAACTGTAAATAATACTACCCGCTGATAGGGCTCTCTGTATGTTTACAGCATTAGGTGAGTTTTCTTGAGAAAAAACGCCTATCTTGTGTACTTCTAATATTTATCCAAATGAATCAATATTGAAATAATCACAAGAATTTAATTGAAATCGTGAAATTTGTGTCAAGCAATAATAAAAAACCGTAGCTTACCAAAAATTGTACCATGTATCTAAACATTGTAACATGTTGTCACTAAACCTAATAAAATTCTGTTTAGTTACTAAAATGTTTTGACAATCACAAGACACTTATTGCGATGCAAGATTTTATTTTTACATCCCCCCAATCCAATCACTTAAGACCTAACCGACTGTGCTGTTGCATCTTATTATTATTATGCATTACAGTACGTTACTTGCCTATCAAGAGTCATATAATAGGCTTCACTTTCTTTGCACAATTCCCTCTTCAATTTTGTAGGGCTGAAACTATTCCTCGAGTTACTCGATTACAAAAATTCTTTGAGGAAAAACTCTGCCTCGAAGCCTCGTTAAATTCTTATGACGCGCACTATACGCGCGGCGCAGGGATTTGATTGTTTCACACGGACCGTTTATTCACACGGACCTGTTCAGGAAGCATATATTTTGAATTTAGTTGGCGCGATGGCGGACAATAAATATGTAAATAAACGGCAGAAATTGTCTAAAGTGTGGGATCATTACACACTTAATTCACTTAATACACTTAACTCGCTGAAACAAGGTAACGTAGTCTAAGCTTAATGATGTTTGCTGATTTTAATCCCATACTGTATTTGTAGCGATGTCGTGATGCGGTTCGACTAGATATGATTTTTAGCTTTGATGACATTTTTAAGTAGTAAACGTAACTATCACGTTCAATTGCGAGAGAGTATAGCCTAAAAAAAAGAACCTCTTCACATACACACGCAAGTCAGACCAATTGCAGCAATGTAGCCACGCATCAATAATTTCAGCATGCATTCACTGTACACACCGGGACGTGATGGAGGAACAAATATTGTATTGCAGTCTTTGCGAGACCTTGTTTGTATTTCACATCTGCCAAATAGTTAACAGAAAACAACAAAAAACTTAAAGTCCCCAGCCTGTTGGTTTTTAATAAAGATTCGGAGTACTCATTTTTCAGTTAAAACGCAGGGAACAAAAAGTGCGTCAGCTTTTACTGCGTGTTCAACAACAAGTCACGTTACAGCTCTTCTTCAGCATTAAACTACCAGAATACACAAATGTGCTTAGATGCTTAGAGTGGTTTTATTATAACATCTTAAAGGAAAATTCACATATAAGATAGCTTTATAACTTGCATACTATATAACTTATAGTATATAACTTATAACAGCTTTAACTGAAATAGACACACGTTTAATATAACTATTCTGTTAATAAAACGCACACAAAAAAATATCCGATTACTCGATTAATCGATCGATTAAGTGCTAGATTAATCGATTACAAAAAGAATCGATAGCTGCAGCCCTACAATTTTGGGATGAAATCTGACACAATTTCTGCACAGTTTAGGGAGATTCACTTGATATACACACATTAGGCATAAATGTTATGATGATAGTCACACACACCCATAAATCACAGAGATAATGGTTAAACATGATTTTACAGACGTATACAGACCTTTTTGGGAGTCAAAGAGTGCATGTTGGCTGAGCTGTGGATGCTCAAGGTGGCCCAAGGGAATGTAAGGGCTGGGGTACAAACTGCTTGGCAAGTGAGAAAAACCTAGAAAGGAGAGAGTATGGCCAAGTCAGGATTTTACTATTCAAGAGAATAGGCAGAAGGAACGATGGTACTATAACCTTTGAAAATATTTTATGACAATGGCATTTGAGTCATTGACTGTACATCGGTCCACAAGACCTTTCTCCAGCTGAACAAAATTTTCCCTGTGTCATTAAAATTATGCACATTTACAAACACATGGTTTTGACAATTTATTATCTTATCAGTTCATGAATCTGCTTAATAGCCAGAGCAACAGCTCACCTCGATCCAATCATAAAATTGACTTATTACCACCACCCAAAGCAAAGGGAGAGAAATATTTCTGACATCTGACATCTGGTAACTGTGGAGCGGCCATTCACACATGCAAAGTCATGAATTCCATCTAAGATTTCACCAAGGGCACAAATGCACATTCATAACCACAAACACTACAAACAGCCATAAACATAAGCACAAAAGGCACACACAAATAGTGCTGACACATAACATTATCCCTCCTTTAAAAAAAAAGCTTTAATGAAAGACAAAAGGGTTGTCAGAGCTAAGAACAAACAACCCTCTAAAGATAGAAATGCTTGACATTGAAAGGGGAGGACAAAATATTTACAGCATTATTCTCTCTGGAGTAGTGGTCGACCTATATTGTTTTTTTGATGGCCGATGCCGATATCTTAGAGAGCAGGGTGGCCGATATAAAGCAGTAATATATATACACACACACACACTTTATAATTTATTAAATATTGATTACTGTATATGCAAATAAATAAATTCTTTAAAAAAAAACAAATCTTTAAAATAAACATGATTATACTTTAGATGGCAACTTCTTGAATATGCATTACTATAACACTCTTTTTCACAAATAAATTAAGTGTTTAAAAATATATGAATGTGTGAATAAAAAGGAAGTAAACACTGTAACAGGGCACTCCGTAATATGGTAATATCGTGCACACTGGTAATCATATTTTTTCAAATAAAGACAAGGTAACGCTAATTTTACATACAGCACACAGAGAAAACCTTATGGATGCGTCACAGTGGGCAACTGGATATAGCACAGCATATTTTAAAAGGAAGTTTTTAAAGTTTTTCGATCACGTCTCCTGCGAAGCTGATCTTCTGTTCGCATTCACTCACTTTGCACGGACCAACTCGCAGTAACACGTTTATGCCAGCTACAAATGCACACTTCACAAGTCATCACGTCTGGATTCGATTAAATCTGCAAGATTTGTGAAATTAAATGTTTATTAGATATTCAGAGATTTGTTTAAATGATGTAGATGCGCATTTGCTGAATGTTGATGGTAAATAAAAAAGTATTTTAGCCTGATTGTTTGCCTTTTCTGTTACAAATAATATAAAAGCAAACTCTGTACTTTTTTTCGCATACCATTTACTTTTTGTTTACCAGTTCTGTCTAACAAAGTATTAGATATTACTGACAGAGATCGTAAACTAATGAAGACGGAGAATGTCCCGCTTCCAACACATTGGCCAATCAGAAAAACTTTTCGGTCAATGCCGATATTTTATAAATGCCAAATATCGGCCGATATATCAGCCTTGGCGATATATCGGTCGACCACTACTCTGGAGTAGAGGATCATGTAAGTACATTCATCATTCCTAGCTGTAAAAGATACAAATCAAATGGGAGTGGATCAAATCCTTCATTTAGAACCTCCATTGTGAGACTTTGGGCCTGTCCCAATACCTCCCCTTACCCTAGATTTCTGCCCTAACCCTTATTTTTGCGCGTTCTCGTGTAGGGGTAGGGTGTCCCAATACTCCAAAGAGCAAGGGGGAGTGGTATTCTCCCCTTAAAATCAACCCTCAAAACACAGTGCAGTCCGATGCAGGCTTAAAACGAAGTGGAAGATGAAATTACCCAGGATACCTTGCGGACTCAGCAAGCCAAATGTTTTTAAACAAGACGGCGGACACCGCTGGAAAGGAAGAATTGAAGTATATTTTCACAAATAAGCATGTTAAAATTTCTAAATATGTTGAAATATGTTAGTTTGATGCACATCCAATGGACTGTTAAGTTTTGAACACTAATGTTAGAAAATGTTTCACAAAGCTATTTATCCGACGATGTTCATGATATCTGCCGAGTGCTTCGAGAGAGTCTGTCCATCAAATATACATCTGATCTGGTTCATTTAATTTTATTTTCGATTTTTGCTTCCAAGGATTATAAAAAGAAGATGTGAGGTAAAACTATTAAAAACTAGCTGCGTTCGTCTAACGTTAGTGCTTCATCTTTTTCTTCACAGCGCGCTGTAATTTCTCCGGAAGAAATGACAGCGCGCTGTGAAGAAAAAGATGAAATTCTCCATAACGTTAAACCCAAACTGCACTGAGCACAATCAGTGATTGTTGTAAAATTGCTGATTCTAAATTGCGGGAGGTGTTTGACTGTAAAAAGTGCTATTATAAGCACAATGATCTGCGCAAGAGACGTTGACCCTGTTCCCATGGCGGCGCGCGCTCGGAAACGGACTGCAACTAGAAAAGCGAACTATATTTTGGGTTTCATGTGCACGTCTTAGTGCTGGGCGGTTTGACCAAAAAAATCACTTTTTTTTTTTTTCAAAATTATGCCGGTTTTCCGGTTTATGACGGGGTTTTTTTTTTTCATGCATAATCAGGTGTTCAAAGCATTTTATACTGGTTGAGAGAGGAATTACTGCAGTAAATTGACTTAGGATGGTCTATTTTACTGTCATTAGTGAATATTGTAGAATAGAATAGAGCCCAGTATAACCTAAAATTGTTATTTCTTAACGTTCGAATAACGTTCTTATAACCAGGAAATAAGTTAATACAACGTTTATATAACAGGAGAATTGTACGTTCTAATGACGTTTGAATGATGTTCTTATAACCAAGCAAGAACGTTAATACAACGTTTATATAACGGGAGAATTGAATGTTCTTATAACGTTTTGAATAAAGTTCTTATAACCAAGATATAACGTTAATACGACGTGTAAAAAACTGGACATTTTGAATGTCCCTAGAACATTCTGAAATAACGTTAACATTTTTATAACTTGATGGGAACGTTATGAAAACGTTCTTATAACCTAAAATTGTTAGCTGGGGAAGAGGAGAGATTCGCGATTGCACTGAACACGTTTTAAGTGCAGGATTCTCTGAGCGAGCCCAGAGAAAATAGACCTATTTTAACAAGAGCAGCGTGTATCTGAGAGCGCAGCACATTATATTCCGCGCGCGAGCAGAGAGATTCGCGCTTGCGCATTATATTAATGTACTTTCGCGCTACAATAATGCGCTCAGCATCCATCGTCCATGTAACGTAACAGAGCACTGCTGTTTGTTTACCCTCACCCTCACCCCGCTGCTTAGAAGTGCAACATTGTAAAGGGTCCGTCTGAAACAGTGTCGCGCAGCGTAACGTTCATTCCGAACGTTGTGTAATTAAATACACCGGTATGGCTGTTTATTCAAAATCAATATCGTGACGAAAATATAAACCGGTTTTCGGTTTGAACCGGTTTACCGCCCAGCACTAGCGCGTCTAAACGATTAAATACAGACAAAAATATGGCGAATGCGTCTTCTATATTCCACATGTCTCTGTTGATTCATCAGGCGTAGATAAACGAACACAGGCCACACAACAGCTGGAACCGGCATTTTCTGAATGAAAATAGTAGTAGACACGTTGACGCTGCGCGTGACGTAGTGAGGTTTGCTGCGCATGACGTAGTGAGGTTTGCCGCGCTAATTTGCATATAGTGGTGTCCCATTTCATAGGGAAAGATCTTCAACTCCACTTCCCTTGTTGAGGGGACTTTAATTTCGAGGGCACTCAAAACCACGTGGAAGTTTTAAGGGGGGAGAAATGGGACAGGGCCTTTGATTGTGGGTGGGTTATGCTTGCATTTAAAACCAGCAAGACCCAAAGTGCATTCTAGACCTGTTGCTGCTTTTACAGAGCGGCTTGGCAGGCATATACCACCTTGGTCCGCGGTGCATGCTGATCCGAGCGCGACTCTGCATGAGGACAGGCAAATAAAATGTTTGTTTTCGGACGGCTGGGTCTTAAAGCACGCAATTACTCAGAACACTAGCGGCTACGTCATGCAGGCGTGACGGTTTGGCAAGAGTTCAGGTGGTGCTGAAATGACTCATAAGAACAAATGAGTAACCAAGCAAAGTAAACAATGTGTTCGCGCTAAATGCAAAGTGCGGAAACGAGACGAGCGGCTTCTGCTGCAAATGAATTGAGAAAATTGAAGCCAGAATGTGCACTTCTCCCATCCCTTTGGCAAAATTGCAACACAATCAGAGAGGCTTTGCTGGAGAAAGGTCAAGCATCCATTATATTGGCCAAGCTACAGGGGCACAGGGGCTGCTGAAAAGCTTTTTATGATTTCACAACAAATTAATGCAACTGAAGATGACCAGAAAGCAGAGGGTTAGGAATAATGTCCAAGTAAACAGAGATTAAGGGAGAATATTTACAACACAGCTGTCCATGCATAGCAAACTTGATTCTTGGCGTTCAAATTTGAATGAACATTCAAACAACAAGATCTGTGTTAGGATATTGACAAGTTCAGATTTTGAACAACAGCAGGAGTGTCTTGGGTGTAATGGATTAGTTCTTACCGTCAATGCCATTTAAATCAGGCCACATCAACCATTATGGATTGACTTGCAAGGCCCTGGAATAGTCAGTTCTCCGAAGCAATGTTTAGAGAGCGATAACAGATACAGGGTCCTGGAGGGGCAGGGTCAAAGGTCGGCACCATTTCAATGAGTGTTACCAGAGCTCTAAAGCAAGGTTTATTGGATGCACATGAAAACGGTCTCAAAACCTCACAAAAAAGAAGCAGTGTCTTCAGCCTCTGCGTGGTCTAACTGTGGATTTCATATGCCATTGATTAAATTCCTCAGATAGACCAGACAGTGCTGCTTAAAACAAGTAGTGTCAACAGCATGCTAAATAAAGGGCTGAGTCAGCCCACAAAGCTAGTGTGGTAATATTATCTAGTCACATGTTTGCCAAAATGACAGTGGATGAGATGTTTATTTATGCATTGCATGAGTGGCAAAGACATTCTTCTGTCTATCTGTCTAAATAAGCTACACACACATGGAAAAACTGCATTCATTTTTTATTTTAATTGAGAGTCAGAGACAAACATTGCACATAAAACACCAGGGTTACTCAACGCTTATCTACAATCACAGCCTCGCAGTCAAAGCAAAGTCTTTATAATTAGTGATAACGGTAACATGAGAACATTAAGTGTTATCGACAGTCCAAAAACAAAACATCTAAAAATACAACCTTGTCTTAAAGTACACAGTGTGATTCTTTATGGCACTTTAAGTAAGAAGAGCGGTGGTTCAAAGGCTTTCACTTTATTTAGTACATCTCAGGTAACTGGGTAGTGCTATGCCGCTGATTGCATTCCCACACCATAACGAGAGATGATTGAAGGCGTCCTACTCTTAGCAACAGGGCTAGAACTGCAGTGCCACATTTATTTGTGTTTTTCTGCATGCTTTGAGAGGGGTGTGGTGGAGGCAGGAGCGCTCTCAATGTACAGCAAATCTAATGTCATTTAATCTCAGTTTCTCTCATGTGAAATTGAGAGAAAGTCTCAACCTACATGATATCTGCAGACTAATTAGTTTTGATTGCCACTGCCATTTCCTACAGTTCTGCAACACAACGTGCTTAATGCAGAGAAACTTCCTGAAAAACCAGGAAGCTAGATACAGGGTTCCCACATGTTGACCAATGAATTCTCAGTGCCATTTCCATGTGTTCATGATTACTGGAAAGAATCATTCAGAATCATTTTATATCAGTTACTGGACAGAATATCTATTTGTATGCAAGGTCTGCAGTTTTTTAATAAATGAATATAACCATTTAAATTGTCAGTTTTTCTCTCTCTAATAAACATTTGGACAAACAATGTTTACAGCACTCTACACAAATTGTTCAAAAAAGCAATATCAAGCCAATTTAAACTCAAGTAACGCAAACTATAATAATAATAATAATAATAATAATAATAATATATTTCCATGCATGATAGAATTTAAGATTATTAATTTCCATAATGTTTCCGGTCAATTTTCCACAGTTGTGGGATTTAATGTAGATGAGAACATCCTAAAAATACTTAAAATAAATAAATATAATGAAAACCAGAAAAAGAAAATGCCATTTTCCCATAACATTTGGTTTAGTGTGACTGTAAAGGGAAAAGGTGTGTGTGTGTGTGTGTGTGTGTGTGTGTGTGTGTGTGTGTGTGTGTGTGTGTGTGTGTGTGTGTGTGTGTGTGTGTGTGTGTGTGTGTGTGTGTGTGTGTGTGTGTGTGTGTGTGTGTGTCACAGGAACCATTTAACCTAGCTCATTCTTTAGGGATCTATGACGAAGGACAGTGGAAGGTTACGTGTAAATGGGCTACGTGTGGAGAGGGGAATTTAGCTCAGAAAGGAACAGTCAAAAAAGCAGGCCATTAACATTCAAAAGCAAAGATGCTACGACATACCCTTGCTGAAATAAAAAAAGAAAATCTGTTCCCTGAGGTTCGGACTATATAAAAGTCATAGAAAAGGCTTTGAAGGAGAGGATGTGGTTCAAGACCTGTATTTTAGACACAGAGGGGCTGCAAAAGGTCAGAAGAAGCTGCAACAATTTCAACAAACCCATTTATGAGCACCAGAAAGAGGCACCTACCAGAATTTCTGTCAACATACATCTGCCTCCACCCTCCCTCTTTTTATTATATTTATTAAACATCTCCAATTTCACAAACACATCAGCATTCAAAACCGACGTCATCCGGACCCCAGGGACGCCACAGGAAGCAGAACATCAAAGCGCTACCTGTGCCCACAAATCCATCATCATAGTCAAAGAGGGGCATTCCTTTCTGAGCCGAGCCCAACGTGTGACAGGAGCAGCAGGCATGGACGCTTTATCAATCACAGAGCGCCGCCCCGCAGCCACCATCATCTCCTCCACAGTCCAAAGGTGAGCAGACCTCAAGGGCCACGCATCTGATTACAAACCGCTGCAGATAACGGTCACAGACACATGCTCGCAGAAAAAAAAAGAAAAAAAATGCAGCTGCGAAGCCACAGCGGCACGTGAATTAAGACCAGGGAGGACACATTCCAGGGATACTGATTCTTGCCTAATATAAACTGGTTCAAACCGTCATCTGTGCTCACCTGATCCACACAAGGCATCCCATGTTGCGGAACGCCTCATCCTCAAATCTTAGCGTATAGAGAGATTGTGTATTTTCAAGTTAACCACCGCTCAAGGGGTTATCACGCAAAGACCCAGCGCATATACAAACCCCACGTCAAACAAACAAACATTTCACAGTTCGCTGCAATTCATGTTTATTAATTGAACTGCAAAGATAAACTGACAGAAAGGCAGTGGTTTTTCCCTCTATTTATGGAGTATTTGCAATCCACAGTGGGGCGAGTGCGGCGTGCTTGATTGTTTCACACATTTCGTGCAAAAATTCCACAGCTGCTACTTCGACTTCCTTCAGTTAATAAGAGCCAGGTGCACCCTTCAGAATAAACAGGCATGTTCAAATATTTTCACAGGCTGCAGAGACAGAGTACACTTCAATGTCAGCTATTCATCGCATTTCTACACAGGCAGAGCGAGGCAGGCTTGCTATGATCTGTGCCAAGGTTTTAGACAATTCATCTGTACTTTGAAAAAAAGGCCTATGGGTACAAGGCCCTTCAACAAACCTTGTTAATAATCCGCCCACACCCTTTTACAGAGCTAGCGTTGCTTTTCTTTCGATTGTTTGGCATACACGTGAACCATTTTGAAAGCTGAAATCTCCATCTTCTCAAAATGGCAGGGGCTGGAACGGCTTCAGTGCCGAATGAATCATCTTGTTTGAACATGCAAGTTTGAAGATACAGCACAGATAAGGTCTTGACTTTATACACAAAGATGAGGAAGAGAGAATATGAAGGAAATGTCTAATGCAACTGCAGTGCAAAAATAACAGAATCTCAAAAGTCTTCCAGGCTCAACAAGTATGGCTGACTTTTAAGCCAGATGACGTAACAGTCATTGGCCCTGTTGAACTATTACTCCATTGACACTAAAGCTTACAGTGGTTGATCACATTCAGATCTTTTGCAAACTGAAATAATATTTCATAATATTATATATAAGGTAAAATGCTGGATAAAAGCGAGATATGAATAAATTCCCAAATGTGCATAAAACTTTGCTTGTGGTGGATGAATGAATAAATAAATGCTGATTTATTCATTCAGGCAGGCATGCACAAACTACCACGCTGCTTTATTTGTTATGTTTTTAAGATATTGTTTAAGATACGATATTGTTTTTAGTGTTGTTGTTTTTTTTACTTCGATGGAGACAATAGGTATAGATGAGGTTTTATTAAAACTACAAGAATGATTTGTGATAGCCTTAGAAGCATTGGTTCAAATGGATTGGAAAAAAACATTAATCATCATATGCCATCCGTGCCACAGAGTTGCATTATACTTGTATAGTTCCAGATTTTATTGCCATATTTATAAACCTAAATGTAATGTTTTAAAAATGTACACCACAACTTTTTTTTAAAGAAATTAATACTTTTATTTGGCAAGGATGCATTCAATTGATCAAAAGTGATGGTAAAGACATTTATAAATGTTACAAACATTTTTTTTTTTTCCTTTCTTAACACCATTCCAGCTTCTATGGCTTATAAAAGATTTCAATTTCTAATTAATGCTGATCTTCATTCTAAAAAATTCTAAAGAATCCTGAAAAGAACAATGCATCAGTTTCATAAAATATATTAAGCAGCACAACCGTTTCATCATTGATAATAATAATAATAATAATAATAATAATAATAAATGTTTGTCGAGCAGCAAAAGCATATAAGAATGATTTCTGAAGGATTTGTTAAAATTATTTCTGATGGATCATGTGACTGAAGACTAGAGTAATGGCTGCAGAAAATTCAGCATCACAGGAAAATAAATACATTTTTAAATCTTATTTTTGAGACCTTTTAAGCTGCTAGAAAACTTAGAGTTACATAACACTATAATATACATAGTTCTGTTATACAAAGGACAGCAGTACTAATATCAGTCTTAAGCTCTGTCAAAGCTCTTGGATATTGACTGACACCATCCATTTCAAGAAAGGAATTCGTTACAATTACATTGCAGCAGAGTGGATGTCAGATGTGGACTATTCTACATTAGGACTGCAGGGATGAAATTGATTTTTTATTGTCTTTTCTACAGTCGTTGCACACCATTCACACAAATCTAGTTGAGAGAGAGAGAGAGGGAGAGAGGGGGAGAGGGAGAGATCCACCTCAGACATCTGACATGACTGCATATTACGCATCACCAGCCGACAGCCTTAACCGGCCACACACACCACTTATCAAAAAAAATACTGCACCGTTATCTGCTTAAGCAGAGTCCACACCACATGCTCGTACTTCTAATACCAAGTCGATTTCCATTAACTTAAGATATAAAGCAGGCCTGTGGGTTGTATCATAGAGGGTGTTTTTTTTCCATTAGCCCGTCCACCCGGCCCTGCCTGTCACCCAGACCTCTGACTACAGCCTTTGTCTGAGTTCACTGATCTGCCAACAAACCTAATCGTTAAACCCAATACGCTCAAGCTGCCGTGCGCAAATGCAGGTCCCGCTTCGCTTTAAGCAGTGACATGCTTTGACGTTACTACCTTCCTATTGCGGCACAAAAACCTGCAGTGATTCTTACCTTCATGAGGGTGAGAGGCCCAGAGTTGGGCCATTTGCAGGCTGGCTTGGTTGGGAGCTCGGAAGGCCGGATCCGACGACCCGTGAACGCTTGAGGCGCTGACGTATCCGCTAAGGAATGGGCTCGAGGCACCAGGGAAGGCATCACCTGCAAAAGAGAGGATCAAACGTTTGCTTATGAAGTGACAGCATAAAATGAGGCCATAAAAAAAAGCGCGCGCTGTCATTTGATATGATGACATTCCACTCAGGAGAATAGCCTTGGCAAAAGTGGAATGATTAGTCTGTGAGGCTCTGTGGTTTTCTTTTGAAATTTAGGAACCAGTCACAAACCTGTTCCGACTGCCGGACAGCCTTTTAATTCCCTTCAAAAGAAGAATGTTTACAGAGAGGCAGAGAAAAACCACAAACACAAATTGCTTTTGCTTGTAAACAAATGTCTTGAATAATTATTACTCATCCTAAATGTTATGTTAACTGTCATTACAATAGCCACCAGATGTGCAGCTTCAAAAGGTGGAATGTCTAAATTGTGCGTTTTCTTTTTGCCAGCTTTGACATTGGAGCGGGAGATGACGCAGAGGCGCGTATGGTATTCGGTCCGCTGCCTTCCTGGAGCTTTCAAAGTAAAATAGATAAAAACAACAATCGATAGGACATGCGGTTTTCCCCACTGAGATCTGCAGAAATTTTTATAAATGCTGTTCAAGTCCATAATGATTCTGGACAGGTCACTACAATTCCACTGGAATTTCCCCCTTAGTAGGGATACGGCTTGAATTTAAAGGGATAGTTCACCCAAAAATTAAAACTATCATCATTTACTCATCCTCATGTCATTCCAAATCCATGAGGTTAATATTCAAAACGTTTCAAAATGTTCTAATTTTTATCTAATTTTCAAAACAGTAGATAAAAGCATAAATTAAATCTGTTCATCATATAAAGCCATTATATCTCTTCACAATACTTAATTTTAAACTTTTAAAAATAAAATACTTTAAAAAAAATTGGTTACCTGGACTGCCAACGGAGGTTACATTTAAAATATTGTAATTTGAATTTCGAAGATTGGTTTGCATGAGAGAGAGCAAATGATTACAATTTTCATTTTTGGGTGAACTATCCCTTTAAACCAACGAATTAAACCCATATGCCAAACTATTCAAGCATGACGTATAAATGGATGGCAGTGGAAATTAATGAGCCCTTCCCCCAATTCAATTCAACCGCTCTCCGTTCCCACATGCCTTTCCTCAATCCACCGTGGGAGGGGCACTTCACACTTATTACTCAAACCAGAGATGGACTCAGACACACTTTCATAGATACACATACACACAGCACTTCCTCCTGTGCCGCAGACACCTTAGCACAATGGGTCCATTTTTTGCATGTGTAAATATTGCATTAGCATGACAAGAGGAGGAACAACAACAAGGCATCAATGGCAACATGAGCCTTTTGTAGAAGAGGTTAGCATGCGATTAACCTAGGAGGGAAGCAGTCTTGCTCTGCTGATGAACCGTTGGGCCATTGTATTGCACATCGCTAACAGCAGATGTGAACCCTTTGGACTGCATCTAAACATTAACCAAAGGACAGATTAGACCTCTGGATGGGGTGCAAATGGAGGAGAGGAGATAGTAGAGGAGGAGGGGATCCATAATTGGGAGATGTGGAAGGATATAGTGCAGTATGCAAGACAAACACTATAACCCATTGCATTTGCAACTCCCCATTGCTTTGAAAAGAAAGAAAGAAAAAAAGTTCTAAATGCAGGATTGCACACTACTGGGCTTGTGATTCTGGGTCTATTGGCCGGGTCAGGGGTGCTCCTAAGCCTTTTCTTCAAACACACAGCAAGGGCACTGCTTTATTTATTCAAACAGAAGAACTGGACTATGGCATGGGTCACATGACAATAAGTCATGTTTTTTTTTTTTAACCCATTTGAGTCCAGTCCTATAATGCAAAGAATGAGAGAGGAGTCATTTAGGAGACACGTCTAATCCAAAGCAAAGAGCGGTACATATTTACTACAGGGTCATACTCGAGAGTGCAATGGTTACTGGGTAACTCAGCAACTGTCCATTTTACAGTTAAGTCCTTATGTGGTTTGAATAAAGAACCTTTAGGGTCTACGCCAATACTCCGAGGATTTTCAAAAGTATGAAGGTAACTGTTCATCAAACCAGACACACTTTCTTATATAAAATAATAAGCATTGATATTAAAGTTAGGGAAATCTGAAACCAAGTCATGATTTAGTGTGATTTGATTGTTTTAGAACGATTCGTATTTATTTCCAAAAATAAGCTGAATACTAATTGGAACTGGAACTGGAGAGTCGGTTTGCATAACAGTCGAATATTAACAAAATACATCAGGCTATACAATGTCTCAATCAAAAACTAAATTTCATACAAGAAATTCCTGGCACATTTATTATTGATCCAATAGAAAAAGTATAATATCAAGTCTGCAAATAGATGCTTAGTAGACTATTAAATATGCATAACAGATTTGCATATAATGTGGCAAAACGCACTGACCAATAACATCATGCTGGGTCATAAAAAATACCTAACAATAACAAAAGGGAATGTAACAAAATGAAATAAAAAATAACCATCCCAAGACATGCATAAAAAGTAGTTTCTAAGTATATTCGCCAAAAATGCTAAATAAATAAAATCACAATGCATTTTTGCATGCCTATGTTCCATTTATGGCTATTTTGCACTTGATGTTGGATTGGGATTTGGCTCCATTCAGCTCAATAACATTAATGTCAGACATTGATATGGGGCAGTCATGCTGGCATTCAGCTTTATGCCTAAGGTGTTCCGTTCAAATGCTCTGTGCAGGTAAATCAAGTTATTCAATTCCCACCTCAACAAACCAACTGCATTGGCTATGTTTTTTGTTAATGTGTGTACTGATATCCAAACAGAAAAGGGACTTGCCTGAACTTTTTCAAAAAGTACAAAGAGTCTAAAACATCTGGGCTGGGATTTCTAGTTCCCAGTATTATTTGCCATAGCACTTGCAAGGGAGAGTAAAAATTATCAAATAAAGTGTTATACGTTTTGTTTTGTTTTTGTGGTGTGCAATATTAATATTAAGTGGGATATTTAGTAGTGTTTAATTTTTTGCTATGCTAATTTAGAAGAGTTTCTGTAATGTTGGGTTTTTTTGTGGGGGTTACCATCATGGTGACGAGTGGAGCATGTGCTTGGTTTGAGGACAGGTATATGTTAAGTGTTCTACATTGCTTTACTCATTCAGCAATTGCAATTATATGCTAATGCTAGTAAAAGCATTGTGTTGCCAATTAGCAAGTCAGCATTTACTGAATTAGCTAGTTGCGTTTCCTCTACTAAAAATATTTAAGTTGAGATAACATGATAATTTTAAGTTAAATGTATGAGTTAGCTTACTCAAATATTTCAAGTTGAGCAATTTTTTTTTACCCCACATTTGAGTTTTGCAAACTTAATAGGGTTTACGTTGTAGTATTTTATCATTTTTCCGAAACGAATACATTTTTCTGAAGAAAAATCAACACTTCACCAATCTAAACCTTGTATGTTGACATGACTGTCCTGTAACTGTATGTCTGCTATCTGCTATTCCCTGTCTGTCTGTCCACCCTATCCAAGTCACGGTAAAGCGGTTCAGTATGGTCCATTTTACTGTCAGTGTTTGTCTATGGCTGTGGACTTCACTGCTGGGTGAGGCTGGATTGACTGAATCACAAGTTTGTCCAGACTTTTGATCATGCAAAGTATATATTCGTGCAAATTGAGTTTTGAATGAGTACAAGTATCCTTTAAGTTTGTGTAGGGTGAATGCTCCACTCAAAAGGAATCACAGTTATGCCTGTGCCACAGCCTGTAACATTAGCAGCAGCAGCTCCTGTCAAATAAATCTAACTAAACCCTCAAAGCCAGCATCATTTCTGTATGTATTTTCCAGGCACAGTGTGAAAACCACAACACAACAGCAACCATAAAACGGTTGCCCTGATCAGTGCCACAAGATCGTTTACCTAGAAGTACGTCCAAGAAGGCCTCAATGGGAATTTACAAAGTCAGTTGTTTCACATTATCTCTGAAATATTCATATCCCATCTGCAAACATTTCCCAATGCCATATAATCCCTCTGAACCCAGAGTTTGCAGGGAACGTTAATTGTTTCCAATCATTCAGCTTTATAGCACTCAGTCGTCATTTAGGATGCATGAAGAAAAACACAAGGGGTTCAGTAGGTCAAAAAAAGTTCAGTTCCTTAACATGAGAGAAAAAGGCTGACTATTTTCCTCCTCCAAACGAAATGGCCACTGCCAGAAGACCAGCTGAATAGGACACAGGAATTTCCTAATTGTTCATGTTGCTCAACTTAACTGCAACCCAACAGGCCTAGCACTGAGCTTTCGCAATTCCCCAACCAACACCCCTTATAATTAAAGCCAGACCCTTAAAAACAATTCAGAAAGAACTGTTGTAAATTAGAGAAAAGAGAGACATTAATTAGAATAAGGCCTTAAACGGAGGCAAAAAAAAAAAAAAAACGGGGCCGTTAAAATACTCAGAGCCACTCTTAACTGGTCCTTCAAAGCCCACCACCTGCTCTGAAAAACATAAAGAGCACTCCCACACGACAAAAGATGACATTATGATAGACATTGCAATGCTGTAGACAAAGCATGCTCAGTAAACCAATTCACACATCAAGGGGAAACTGGATTTAGTGTCATTTAAACCAAAAATCATGACGGAATTACACAAGAATGCAAAACATTGTGAATATACACAAAATATGGTGGAGTGCATATTTAAGTTAAAAAATTTCTTACCTAAATCTAATTTTTTCGAAGTCAAAATCAAAATAGAACCCATTTATATGTTGGTTTTTCTGTAGTTTGATAAGCAGTTTCACTCAAAAATTCATTAAAATGCAGAAGTTGGTCTCAATTTCCATGTCATACCAACTTTAATGCTCAGAAACAACTTTATAACCAAGTAATTAAGTACAATAAAATGCAATGATTAGTCCAACATAGAAACATTAGGGACTTTCTAGGTAGTTATAGGAACTTAGTTATAGGAACTAGCCACCAGGATGGTTCCCCTAGAGCCATTTTCCTGGTTGCATTCACACCGGCAGTAGGAACTCTGAAGTGACGTAAACCGTGTTTGTTGTTGTGACTTATTTTGACGTGCGGCTGACATTTATTTTGACAGCGCTGAGAACGCCAGAGCCTGAGCACATAGCGCTCCCATTCTCCGTCTTCATTAGTTTACGATAGGTTTACCAGTCCTGTCTAATACGTAATTAGACAGAACTGTTATACAAAGTAAACCGTATTTGAAAAAGTATTAGCTTTGCCATGTGTTTGATGCTCAATGTCGCTAGCTGAGCAGAAATAATCATGGTCACCTTGAAAGTCACATTGGATTTTCTACTTCGTGTAAAGGTTGAGAGGTCCATCGATCACAGTTTTCCATGTCCGGAGAGTAAATATATAGGCTATAAACTGTGTAGTACACTTTTTTAATGACCAGGTGTTTCGAGTGCATTCGGGCCAATCAACTTACACTTACAAGTCACTGGTAGTTCCTTCTGCCGAGTTAGACTCTACTCCGAAGTTGGCGCTTATTTAGTTCCCGGTTCCCGCGCTGTGAACACGGATAAAAGCGGGTATTTCCACCATTACTTTTAGGAACAATGAAAAGTTTTTTGTTGACCAATAGCAGACACCAGTGGACCTGAAATTATATTTTTGTATACACACTACACCCTAATGTCTCATAACATCATCTTCCACTCAAGCATGTGACTTTAAAACATGGTCATGGAATTACTTATTTGATACCCAAATAAATAACAGAAGAAAAACCAAAAACACTAAATCAAAACAGCGATCTAACAAGCTCCTCACTAGTTTTGTTGTTATTTATATATATCTATAAATATATATAAAAATGACATGCCAGTTTCTTTTAACTAACCCTACTGGTAGCCAATAATTATGGTGGAAAACAGCTGTTCAACTTTTACAACTAGCCTACTATTAAGAATTAAACACCATCCTTGTTGAGCAATGCAACATTCACTTGGGAAAAGTATACATTTAAGATGTTTTGAAGAGTTATTTTTGGAAGCATTCCTATCCACTAAGTTTGGTGTATTTTTATGGCCCAATGGAAAACGAGTAATTTGGGATTCTATCTCAGCTCAATGCATCACCTGCAAAGAAACAAAAACATGTCAAACTGTACCAGTTCTAACAAGTCAACCTGGATCTTATATAATACAGTGAATTCCCGCATCTCACTTGCACTGCAGGGCTCAAACTGAAATTTTTGTTTAGATGTTTTGACAAGATAAGAGTGACAATATAATTGCTGCCTATAGTGGTTAATCCAACATACTGAGGTAATCTTTGTCTAATAAACTAGCTTCTAAGCGTCAAATGTAGGCGTCACTGCCTATTCAACAACCGAGCCTACAACTGTGTTAAACAATGTGTCTGGGCAGCAATTCATCCTAGAAAATGGCAAGGATTATACATGGCCCTTTGTTGTATACAATAGTGAATGTTTAGTTTTGCATGCAGAGTTTGTGTGCAGAGTGTAAAGGTGATTTATACTTCTGCGTCGGACCTACGCCAGAGCCTCTACGCCGTAGACTAGGCATTGGTTTTAATTTATACTTCTGCGTCGTTGTCCGCGTTGACGCACGCAGAGGGAGCATGTGAAACCCGCGGTTTGAGCAGACCAATCACAGGGCTTGCGTCCGCGTAGATTAGAGACGTTGTTACATTTTTGGAGAGGTGCACGTCAGGGTACGCCGAAGGGTACGCGCGCTACACACAGCCTACAACGTAGCTACGGCGTGAGTTCGACGCAGAAGTATAAATTGGGCTTAAAAAAGATGGACGACGCCCCTTCGCTCTCTTCCATTGGTGAGAAGTGAAGCCGCCAGTGTCCCGATATGGCGCTGACATCTTGGGACTTGAGTCTGCACAGTTGCGATCTCGGGACCAGACCTGCACAGTAGTGAGCAGGAAGTAAAGCCGCGAAATGCACTCTCCCAGTCACTGCACTTTTTTTTTTAAGTGGCCTATGTCTGGTCTGTTCCTTCGCTCTGCTCCGATTTTGATGCCTGTTTATTGCAGTACAACAAGAGACTTGTTAAAATAAAGTAAATACAATCTCCTCAGTCCTGCAAAGATCCCGAAGTCCGTTGGTGCATCAGTGACTACCTCGCTCAGAGAACCTGTCAATCATGACGTCACAGCACCGTTTTTATAGCAAAATAATAATAATAATAAACATAACCAGCCAGTGTTCAAAAATATCTTCTGGCCTTAGCTCGATTCAAAAAAGTTAGCTTGTAATAATGATTTTAATTCCAGTGGTACTGGTGGATTTCCGCGGGAAACTCGAGCATGTGTTTGCGTCATTACGTCACATCTGTACACATAAAGAAGGTGTTTTGGCTAGTAGGCTATATTGCGTGAGGATGTTGGAGGTGGAAATTTTTAGCCTTTTCTCACAGAACTTTAAATAATTAAACTTATGGCGGATCCAGAAAGGTTCAAACGACAATCACCAGTGACAACTGGAGATTCACCAGTTGTAAAACCCAAAAGAATTCTGACTTCGGAGTGGTAAAAAGAGACTGCAACCGGACTTACGCGAAAACAAGGATAAACATCGGTAAGGATAAACACAGACGTCTTTTTTTCTGCTGGACAGGTAAGAATTTTCAATAGTTCAATCGTGTAACAGTAGCACACTTGTACACTAATTCACACAGTTACGGAGTTTACTTTTTTGTGGCTTTTTTAGTTTCGCTATTATGGTAAATATGAATTATTTTGTGCTAGCTATGAGAGGGAGCAATTCACCTCTACTCCAATACTCCAAGAAAACTAAACCCGCCTTCTCCGTTGTCAAGCATTAGAGCTGAATCAGATCGGTAAAGTGAAAATTTTTCCTGTCGTAAGATGTTATGCTTTTTCCCCACTTAGCTGATCAGAACAAAAGTGGATGTTACTTGTTCAGACGACATTTTCCGGTGAAAATTATTATGTTGGTCATACTAGGGCTGGATGATTAATCGAAAAATAATCGAAACCGAAATTCAGAGCCTAGAACCGACGTGATTTTACCATGTCGGTTATTTCATTTTTTTAATCCTATAAATATATTTCCGCCCACTGTGTGTTAATGTACTTTCCCCTTAAAACATATTACCGCGTGTGTAGTCACGTAACTCCACCCCGTCCAGTCTGCGACATTGAAGCAACATTAGCCCCTTTCACAGAGCGCGTTGATCCCGGGAAATTGCCAGAACGAACACCTTCTATGAACGCAAACACGACCCGGGATTGATGCCAGGTTGGGGACATAGTAACATTGCCGTGTTCAGTCCCGGAACGCGCGCTGTGTGAACAAAAGCCATAATCAATGCAGTGTCGTAATGATGGCGCTAAGCCGGGATCGTTCGCCAGCGTGAAACGGTTCGTAATGCGCTAGTTTATGATCGAATCAGAGAGAAAAAAAAATGCACAAGCGTGGTTTCTCGAGAGAAATCACAGCTCATAAGCAAACTATAGACGCCGCTGGGACATGTCACGTGTCTTTGCGGGTTGTGCGTGTCTGTGTGAACGCACTCTGTTGATTCCGGAAAATCAATGGCAGTGTGAATGAACCAAAGTCAAACAAACCCGGGTCAAATCCCGGGCCACTTTATCCGTGTATTTTCCGGAATCTCTGTGTGAAAGGGAACTCAAACACTGAGTCAACTCAGCAACAGGAGCCGCTTGTACCAAAGAAACACACGAAAAAAGAGAGAGACTGACAAACGCCCAGCAACAAGTGCCTCCACTCCATAAAGCTGGTTTCGATAACACAAGCATTTACAAATGGTACACAATATGAAAAGGATTAGTTTTATACAAGTTATATTTTACTTTTAAGATGGCAATATTTACAATAATTTTTTTTTTTTTACAAAAAGAACTATTTTCTACATTTTTAGGAAACTTTCTTTTTACATTAAAACTTAATTACTTTTTTATAAGACGTTTTTATTTCAAGCATTGTATGCTTTGTTTGATTCAATTGTTTGTTTGATTCAATTGTTTGAAATATTTAATAATTAAGCATTAAAAGCTATCTGTGTGTTTCCTTATTTTAGAATCACAAAGATAGGATTATGCATTCTTTCATTAAAAAAAATAACCGTGAATATTTACAGTATAAGCCTTGCCAGTGACACATGAGAAATAATTTATTTTAAATAATCGTTCAATAATCGTAATCGAGGTAACTTGTTGGATTAATCGCGATTATGATTTTAGCCAAAATCGTCCAGCCCTAGGTCATACTGTACCTCCAAAAAGAAGAATGTGTGATTCTGAATGCCAGTATCCACACCGTATCAAAACATTGTGTTCATCCGCGCTGTTTCATGTCGATGTACAACTCACGTAAAGTTTATAATTCTGTGAAAAACTGCAATTACAGATTTCGAACAGAGATGGCGACAAAGAGGAAAAGCTACGGACTCCAGCTTTAAAAAGAAACACTTTAAATTACATCAGCGTGATAAAAACTACAGTAAATGACAGAAACTATCTTTGGAAAAAAGATATGTGAAGTGTAATTTAATTGTTTAGTTGGTCTCACGTCCCACTGAATAACACGGGGAGGCGGGGTTTATAACCAATACTAGGAATAGTCACCAGGGGGGCGATAGAGACGGTTTGGCTTCACTTTTCAGGGCTTGTGCGGCACGCTTGGTTTGAGCAGAATAATAGTCAAAGCTAGGCCTGTCGCGATAATTAAATAACCGTCTGATCGCGATTATTTGATCTAACCGCAATTGTTTCAGACAACCACGATTATTGTGCTCTTTTTTAGGCCTACAGCACAAGGGGGGGTCATGGACCAAAAGAAATAGACAAGCACTAATTAAGTTTTCCTGCAATATATTCAAAGTAATCTGAAGCCACTCCATTGCTTAATGTGAGTGACAGAAGTATATTTACATGGTTAAATTAAAGTTCATGGAAACTCCTCTTCCCTCCTCTGCGGCTGTCAATCATTCTCTGTTCAGCATTTAGCACGCGTCTCGTCTGGTTATGACAAGATGCACAGTAAAACTTTCTCCAAGATGATATATTCACGTTATAATGCTTAAAAAAACAGGAATATTGTGAAACATTACTACAATAGAAAAATACAAGTGACTTGAATACTACTTACCATTAATGCTACTTTTGGTGCTGGTTTTGTGCAGTGCTTTGTAGTCAACTAACATCCATTGTTTCAACGACACAGATTCAAATCGCTTCCTAAATGTAAATTCGTCTGTCCATGAAATTTGAACTTGTGCCAGATGACAATTGGTCGGTGTTATACATGACAAACAGGCTTCAAATAATTATGTAATATTTTAAAATATGTGATATGTTGATTTTCAATTGAATCGACACTACCTTTTATTATTAAAAAAAAAGGTTAACAATTGCCGTTGAGCCATATAGGCCTACTCACCGAAAGAACCATATTTGGCTTGAGAGCATCGGTTCACGAGCAGACTGTGGAATAAGTAGGCTATATGTTTACACCAGTGCATTTTCATTTTAAAACGCATAACCTTCGCTAGTTGCGCCTGCCGTCCACACACAGCTCTCGGGAGTTTTCGACCCTCGAAAACTGACCTCTTCAGTCAAGTCCGAAGCAAGACAGTCACACGCAAATGACGCAAAGCGTTATGGCAACGACACCTCAGACTGACAGAAACGTAAAAATAATTGTGAATTTAGGCTACTTTAGTTTTTGTACACATTGTCATGTTAATTATAAATCAAATGCATTTTTTTTATTATTGACCACAATATTATCATTGATATTTGTTTGAGAAGTGCACTTTTAATTAATTTTGAAAAAGGGCAGGGGCTCGAGCACCCAAAACCCCTTTTTCTTAAAGGGGTCATCGGATGCAGTATTCACTTTTTATATGGTTTGCATATAAATTTGTCTTTGTAGTGTGTGGACTGGGGTGTCCATGGTTAACCGATTAACCGATTAACCGTTAAAAATTGCGTAACCGAGTGAAACATTTTGCTAGGTTAAGTGGCGTCAATGGCGTGCATTGAATTTAGTTGTAATACATTTTTGCACCGCCAGAGCGCTCCCAGACATTTGAATTGTCCACAAGAAGTTCACTTTTCATAATTTTAAGGCCGTAAATAGGCTTTCATTTCTCAAATAGTGTAATGTCTTAATTTTAGTTTGAATAGGTCTTAAATTAAGGAAAGACGAGGTGTATTCACCTTGCTGAGGGGGATGTGATCAAAGCCTGGAGTGGAGCGAAAGCACGTTCCTCTCTCCACTCTAGCATTCTGTAATCACTTCGCTAACAGTCCACTCCTGGTTTTCAATTCCCGCTCACAGAAAAAAACTAACATGTAAAAAGACCGCTTACAAGTAAACATTTTTTTTAATAGTTGGTTGGGATGAGTAGCCTAACTGAGTAGCCTATTTAATTGGAATATCAAATAGGTTGTGCGATTATTTAAAAAAAATCTCCATCTCCATGTTTTCGGTGCTGACGCGTTCATGTAATGTAGCCTGGGTTGCGCTGCTAATAACCTAAAAGCTATCAAAAAGAACAGGCAAAAGTAATGATTATGAATATGTCAAATATAGCAAGGAGACATTTTAATTGTTTGCAGGCTCACTCAGCTGGAAAGATGAAGTTGACAATGCTGATTCGCGATCTTTGCAGTGAACCCGCCAGAGAGAAATGCACTTTTCATACGGATTACATAAGCAGAGAGCAGTCTGTTTTCTTTCGTTTTGAATTGTTGTGTTTAAAAGTAGACATTTCAATATAGATTTATTTCTCAGGTCTGTGAGACAAGTAGGCTACCTTATAGCCTACGCTGAGTTTCGGAATTCGTTTATGAGATGAGCTCCAGTTCACGCGCCGGCGGCTCCGTATTATCTAATGTCTCCTATATTTACTTCTTATTTCCAGGTAATTGGTTGATGAAACATTGATTAAAATTAAGATACAATTAATACAAAATGAAATTTACTTTAAAGAAAGGCTTTGTGCATTCTGTTTGAGGTCTCTGTGAAAGTTTTAGTGCCGCTTCCAGAACTGCCACGTCCCATTGTTTGTTCCATATAAATGCGAACACGAAAAATAAAATAAAATGAATATTTTATGTTCTGGGGAGAACTGGCCCTTCTTCATTCGGCAGTAGGCTAGTACTTTTGGTTTGTGCAGTGTAATTCACAGAATTAGGTAGCCTAAAACAATATTTTGCCACCTAAAAGTTAAAGATGTTTTGTGCAGTTATTAAAGGTGTTAAAAATGAACTACCCCTTTCTCGTGTGTCTCTATCTCGGGGTTGCGGCGCGTAGACTATGGTTAACCGAGTATTAACCGCTAAGGGCCTCGGTTAACGGTTAATGAAAAACTTGAAAACGTGCAGCCCTAGTGTGGACACAACCATCATACAATGAAAAAAATCTATTCACTCCTTTTTTTTTAATCCTCAAAAAGTCTGAACACTCAACAATCAGGCCGTTTGGAATTGAGCACTATGATGTCATAATGCTCATGCTCCACCCACGACCACTGACCCACTGTCCCTTATTAGCATATTTTTTACCTCAGCCATTCGACACACCCCATGGAAGAGAGGGGTGGGGTGAGCAGTTGCTCATTATCATTTAAGGCGAGGCACGGCAGGCAAAAACATTAGGGGTTTTTTTCACTGGTCAATTTTGAGATTTTGGGCTATTTGTCTTTAATAACATGTCTTCTTTCAGCCTTGTGCTGAAAAAAAGTCCAAAATACACATTTAGGTCTTTATTTTACTACACTTTGTCTGTTTGCGTACGTGTTGACTTTACATAAATACATCAAAAGTTGGCGTTCTAAATCATGCTGCTCCGCAATCGCTGCCTGCACCCTGTCATCACACACACACCGTTAGAAAGCTCTCTCTCTCTCCTTTGCAATACTGTCGGATCCAAATATGGTCATTTCTTGTTTATCAGCAACCAATTATGAAAGTAAAAGGGGCGATATAACTAGAAATGCGCAATCTCATTGGCTGATGCCAATTTCTGAAAACGTGATTCGTTCAGAATCGTCACGTGAGGCACTCTGACATTATATACATGCATCACATAATATTATACTTTACAAACAATTACATTACACAACACATTTCAGTTTTTGTATAATATAATTACTATATAATACTAAACAAATCTGTAATTGTGGGATCCTAAAGTGGTTGTGAGTCCCTCAGATCAGTGATGGATGAAGCAATGATGAGTTTTGGATGTTAAACAGTGTGATACATTGATTTCCCTTGGACCAAAAAAAATGATCACGATATTTTTTTTTATATCAGTCGATATCGATAATTATCACAATAAATTTCAAATCTTTATTTCAAGTTTGAAGGCAGATTTTTGCTCCTAAGTGAAAGTTTTAGAAACCAGAGCGTTAATTGTGGTTTTAAACTACTCTTTATTGTCAAAACATATCATGACAAACACTTGCCAAACAGGTGAACATTTCACAAATCTGAGGTAGAACATTTAAACATTTGTAATTTTCCTTAACAAAATACATTACTGAACAGAAAAATATATTTCTTAGTTTCTGCATGTGCTAATGGGGGATATTGTTTCAAGTCTTGAAACAGGTTTTTGTTGCCTGACTTTGATGGCACGTATCTTCAACACAGTCTGCAGTGCAGGTTGCAATATTAATATTACATATTTTGTCTCGAAACGCATATTTGACAGTGAGTTGACAGTAAATCTGCATCCTAACTCAAGCTAATACTACTATGTTAAATTTATGTTCATTAACAAAAACAGTAACATCTGTTAAAAAAAAATTTAACAACCACATTTTTATTTGGTAAAATGTAATATTCTGACTGTTAGAGTTTTATTAAAATTAACCATTGGTCATCAAGTATCGTGCATTTAGATCATGATAACCACAGATAAAACCAGGCATAGCCTATAGCACCTCACTATCATGGCAAAATGTAACTTTATGGTTTCTATGGTATTTGTATGAAAAACAGTAGCCAAAATACATTATTAAATACTTATATTCCATTAGTCATTTAATACATTCATTGTCTACATTAATAATATAATACAATTCAATATGTATATCCCACATTTCATGGTGCAGTTAATATTAGCTAACATTACAGTAAATCCATGGTAAATGGATTCATTAACAATTCAGATTCTGACTGTATCGTTGTGCAGAGTGTTTCTCCTGTTTGTCAGTGCCGTTTCATCTGCATTTAAACTGTTTTAAAATCACTGAGACATTTGTGTTCTTCGTTGAATTCAAAGCGCTTTTCACTGGATCTCGTGAGCGAGACGATCAGAGTAACGCGTCTGCTCTAGTGAGCTCGCGCTGCGGCGCCGCCGTTTGGACTTTGAGCCGAGCAGATAAATGGTCCGTGTGGCGCGCGGTTCAAATGACTTTCGTTCCGCTTTTGGCGCATAAAGATTATCAAACATTTATCGAACTCTTGATATCGTTTTATCGAGAAAGATTATATCGCGATAATTATCGTTATCGTTTTATCGCCCAGCCCTACTTGGACCTAAAGCATATTTTGTCTGTAATTCATGGCTTTCAATAGAAATTAGTGGAATTTTGCCATTAAAATCCTTAAAGGCCATTTTCTCAAAATGAGTTTTTTCTCACACTCCTAGTGATGATTTTCCACTTCTGTAGCACCTACATTCAACAAGCTTTACAGTCCTATTCCTAACTATATTGTGAAGGTTTATTCAGAGGGATTTGTTGATATATCATTCTTGGCCTGATTTATATGACATTTTATGCCTAAAAATAGGCCGGAAATCAATTTAAGGCTATTGGGAGTATTTTCTGATTTACAGGGTAAGAAAAGGAGATATTCATAATCCCCTCTGTAAATGTCTTTTCATTGAATATATCAAAATAATGCAAAAATAATTTTGAACCTTGTTTTTTTCATCTTCAAAAAACGTCACTTCAAAATATATGCAAATTAGCGCATATTTAATTAGATATAGCCTGATTAGCATATTTAAACAAAAAATTACAGAAAACTTGAATTCCTTATTGCTGTTGATTTATAAACTCACTAAGTTTAATTTAAAAAATTGTCATAGCTATTGAATACATTTATTTAATATTTAAAGTTGTTAACTGTAATCTTACACAGCAAAATTATAACTTACAAAACATTAAATTTATCACAATTATTTAATGAATGATGTACACAAAAAATGTACGACAAAGTCAAAGCCCTAAAACAGAAAATGAATCGGCATAATCGCAATGATTTTTTAGACAATTAATCGTCAAACAAATTTCATAATCATGACTGGCCTAGTCAAAGCACATGGGAAGTAAATATGATTCAGGACAAAGGGTATTTTTCTTAACTATTTAAGCAGACTTGAAATACAAAGACTCCAAGTAAAAAAAAAAGTTCTATTGCTGTCAGAGGATTTGCCTTTGAGCTCCACCCAACACCTGATTGGTTACCAGGAGAGGGAGAAACATGAGCCAGCACTGGAAAGGTCAAGCACATTTATGACCACCAGCCTTCAATCCTTCCTTTCAAGACAGAATTCTGTTAAAGTTACAAATGTAGCATTTGTTCACAGTGTGTCTTTTTAAGGTACTGTCAGCGAACAGAGCCGTGACCTTGTGGCCAATGAACAATGTGCGCATGCAATAAAATTCTTCGCAATTACTTGCCCACAATGAAACATGGAAGAAAGAAAGAAAAAAACACAGCATGAATCACACACAGAGGCAACTCTGTAGTTTCCGACAGCTTTCTCATCATATCTACTTCAAACAGCTGTGCGATGTGACGCACTGCCCTTCTAACATTAATATCTGCACTGAAGAAAAGCTGCTCATCACCTTTTCATTACACAAGAACAACATTGTACATCTTCAGTGACATGGAAAATAAGGCTTTGTATCCAAATTCAAGATCACACCATTCCAGATATTACACAGGGAGCTGTGATTTCACCTGACCCTTTCATCTTTCCTCAGACAAATTAGCACATGATGGCACATGCCTGAGGAGAAAAAACCTGAGTAAACAAAGGGTACTGTGAAGAATTATTTTTATTCACCATTATTATTATTATTATTATTAATCATCATAGTTAATATGTTAACTATAGTTAATAAACTATAGTTAATCATAAAATAAATAGAAAAGGCAAAATAGCAAATTTCTTCATGAGATGATCACATTTAAAAAAACAAGAACAAATTAAATATAAATATAAATGATTTAAACAAATAGAAATGACCATTTACAGATAGTAGGAAAACATTCTAGAAGCTCAAATCCAATTTAGATCGGTCAATTTAGATCAATTTTAGATTTTCTTTTTTCCTCCTTAAACTTCACAACTGATCAGAAGCCTAGTAACTAATAAATAACAATGAGTAATCTTGATAAAGCAATCCATTTATTAATGTAAAAATAGTTTTGTAACCCAAAACTGCACATTTAAAGAACAAAGTACCAAATAATTAATGTAAATGAAACTAAAATGAATACAACAGTATGCATTTGGTACATTTTTGCCACAGCTGGGCAAGCTAAAATAGTACAAGCCTCTTCAGCACTTATTTCCAGGCACTGTAACTGGAGTCAGTGATATGAGAGCAGGGCTGTAGTGCTGGCTTTCATTTCACATCCTTTGTTAGCTTTTCAGAGGCACGGCCTAATCCCAGGTCAGGTCACTGCTACCCTGTATGGCCCTTCCCCCGACACAAACTACCTCATCTTCATGCAGACCGGTCTCGAGTCTCGACACCACCCTCACTGCCCTTTGACCCATCCTTCAGACTCGTGTGCACATGCAGCCCCAGCAACTTCAAATGAGAACACTAATTATTACTGCTAGTGACTCAATGTACTGTAAAATGTCATTATCAGCCAATAAAATCATTTTTAGATACCAATTTACAAAAGAACTTCCAGCAAAGCATTCATTGGGGCAAAGGTTTGAAAATCAAATAATGCAATATAATAATAATAATAATAAATAATGTGAAATATTAAATTAAAATATAAAATGCACAAAAAAAGTACAAATCCCAATTATTAATGTGAAGAGTGAGAAAACCTAAATATGGAATAAATCATAATAAAAAAATAAAAAGTTATTTCAGCGTTGTCCATTTGCAAAGAATTCCAAACTAAACAACAGACATTGGTGTGCTTTTTCTAGGCCATGAGGTTCTGCAACATAGAAACTTGATCTAGGGTGCTGCTTTCACACTGGCTGTTTAGATCGAAACGCAGCATGGTTTGCATAAAAAAAAAAGGTAATGCGAAAGCTAGAGATGCACCAATTCCAATTTCCAATTTTTCATTGAGTTTGACCTGCCGATACCGATTTTAGCCGATTCCTATTTCCTTTTTTCTAACCACTTTACAGCAAACACAAATATTTATTTTCTATCTTTTCTTTAATAGAACATTTTACATAGAATATTTTTGATCAGATAATCGCTATAAAATAGAACTATATAAATTTCTCCTGGTGTGGGAAATTCACACACATCTAAAGTGCAGTGTTATGGAAGAACCATTTTCTTTTTTTCACATCCAATATCCAACTAAAAAAAATGTGATATATTTAGCAAACTAAACTTCTGTATGAAAACAAGTAATGGCAATAAAATAATATATAAATAACAAATAAAAATAAAATAAATATAGCCCTGCAGTATAAAGATATTTCTCAAAACACACACACAGCCCTATTGCAATAACTTGTACATCAATGGCAAGTTTTTCTTCGGAAACAGAAGAATTTCTGCTTTGTCACCAGATAGTCTGCTTTTTCTCTCTCTGCCACATGTCCAGCCAGACTAAACAAGCGCTCACTGTCAACGCTTGTACATGGTGCAAAGAGGTAAGCTCGAGGATTGGGAAATAATATAAACAAAGTTTAAATGGGTAAATTTTCTATAAACATTTTTGAATCTTCATTTTCTTTTCTGACACAGCCTACTCCAGTTCTTGTTAAAACACACCAGACATGCAAATTCTGTGCATTTTGGAAAATCGGCCAATTCCGATCACCAGCCGATCAATCGGCGCATCTCTAGCCAAAGCTGTAATACGGACCTGTGAGCGCATCGGAGTACCGAACCCGAGACTACCTCCAGGAGTTCGGATACACCGGAACTGTGGTGCGATTTGTGTAAATGTGAAAGCAACTCGGACTTGGGTGTGCTCTGGTTCAGGAAGTAAAATAACATGCACATGCGTTTTAGACAATGACGGCTTCATTAGTTCAACAAAACACATGTAGGGAATGATATAGGGATGGCGAAAACTAAAAATGTTCTTGACCGACCACCGAGCCTCATTAGCCGGTTGAAACCGGTTAACCGATTAGTTTAAAATATGCCACGCTATTTGAAATAACAGCCATTTCGAGCCACGCCTGCAATTTTGCAACTCTGTCGCATCTCTCTCTGCCTCCCGCTCACACACACACACACTGCCCCGGCGCCGCGCTTCCACTCACATCACTTTTTTAAAATCCCCTACAGCGCGAAACATGAGTACCGCAAACGCGGCGCCGAGGAGCTTGTATCTAATCGGAGGACAAATAGCTCCTTAGTTTTTAAATGGTTTGGGTACAAGGTGATTGCGTTGAATATAAAGGCGTTAGTCTAGGGTTAGAAGCTCATTTGAAACATTGCAGCGGCTCATTTAAGAAAATGACTGCTCCGAAGAGACTCCACTTTAGTTTGAGGTAACGTTAGTGCTAACAATAATAAAGAAAGATGATGATCATCATCACCTTATCTGTTACCACTGAAATGTAGATGTAATGTATTTCTACAGTATTACTACTGTATTTAAGCACTGTATCACACAAGTTGCAACTTACTGTGTCATTCTTTTTGGTGAAATGGTCCCACACACTACGTTTCTTTGCACGCTTCATCCTGTCGTCTGCCCTGGCTCTAACCTCCAGTGTTTTAGCCTGTAGCCTTTACTTTTCGCAAACCTTGTGAGCACGCGAACCCAAACGCTGTGACCTCGCGCCAAATGTTTTTATTGGTTAATTAAGTAGGCTACAAACAGGCGAGTTATGAAAAATTGAGTGTGAGGGATTTTATCACTTCACACAAAAATATCTTGGAATGAGATGGCTAACTGTAGTAGCTTTTAGTCCACTGTCTATAATAGCCTAATTTAGAGATCACTTTTTTTTTTTAACCGACTACCGACAACTTTGATCGGTTAACGTTGAGACGGTCAACCATCGGTCAAACGGTCATCGGTTAGCATCCCTAGAATGATAATGGTGATGATTTACCTAGGATACGAGCGAGAATGAGTGTTTAGGCATAAGAAAAAAATTTGTTTGGTTCAGGTTTCCGACCGACCCTGTCAATTTATGTGCGACCCAAATTTATTTTATGAGCTTGGGGAAGAAATAATGCAAATTAAATAAATACACAAATAAAAAACTTTGTCCTCCAGCAATGCGAACAAACGAGGCAGCCACGGGCGTTCACACATCGTTGTTGTCATGTAGATGCACTGCTGCACTCGTGACAGGGCGCATGAACTGAACGAGCAGAGATAGAGAGAGAGCCCCGGTCGCGCGTGCGCGCGGCGAAAGAGTAGGCTTCACCGTCTCAAAACTAAGCACTGTCGTGCTCTCTCTCCCTCGCACATATTAATGAAAATAAATCGACACGATGGCAAGGTCGGAAGACTAAAGTTTCATGTGGAGCATTCGGAGATTTATTTTTTCCTGAATTACCGCTGGGTGGGAATTGTGCTAAAATACGTTGCCTTTTCTTCTCTGCAAAGCGTTCCACACATTCAGCTGACATATAAACCACACTTTAAATAAAAGAAAAAACTATCCAGTGATGAAATGTTTTCTGTGATGATGACACAAATCTTGTGGGATGTCCTTACCGCCGGGATAATCACACAACGCGCACACGTCCGATAATGACACGTCCAATTCGCGAACTAATGACTCATTTGAACCGATTCGTTTTAATGAATGGTTAAAACAACTGATCTTTCCAACACTGAACTCACGAGACGTCTGACGTCCCGTTTGCCCCCGCGCACACATTTAAAATCAGCGTGTGTGTGTGTAACATGCTGGGACACACAAGGTGGTAGAGTACATGTATAGGTAGGCTATGTTATGAAAAAATAGAGTATCTTTTCCATCGCTACTGTAAATAAAAACTAAAAAAATAATATGAATAATTTCCTTTCTATCACTTGCTGCCACTGGACAAAAAAAAAAAAAAAAAAGTCCCTACCGACCCATGACCTCAACTGACAACCAACCGGAACCAAATTTTTTTTTTTTATGCCTTAGTGTAATCACATGAGTGCAATCTGAGAGGCAAATGAATGGCTCGGAATCTGCCGTCTCCTGAAAAGAGTCCATTTGCAAGCAGCAGAAAGCCGCCTTCTTGCAGCACACACCAAATAAAATAAAAAAATTACAATATATTGAATGTGATGACGTAAGATGAATGCAAAGGCACCAGGGTTCGATAGAATCAAGTGAGTGTGAAACCAGCCCAACGCCTCGAACAAACGCACTCGGATTCGGACCCTGGCAAACAGTGTGAAAGCCCCCTAATCACCCTTCCAATCACTTAGTCAAATCACGTTTTAATGACATTTTTCCCACTTTTTTTTCGGGCAGCATTATGAAGAAATACTAAAGATCAAACACTCAGGGAGAAGAGCTTCAAATACCGTATTTTCCGCACTTATAATCCAGAGCGCCTTATATATGGATCAATTGGTTAATTGGATCAATTGGTTAATAACGCTCTGCGTTATTAAATTCGCCCGCGAACTCGCGCTCGTGTCCATCTTATGCCCGCTCTGTCACACGGCCAGTTCAATCTCGTATAAATCAGGTTATGTGTGTAAGTCACGTGCCCGCTCACGAGCGCTCACTCTTACTAACAGACATACGAACATACACACTGTCCCCGGCGCTGCTCGCGTGTCACAAAATGTTCATAAAGCGTTCCCCGTTCACAGTAACCGGGTCGTCTCATTCAAAACAGCCAGCTGTTGCTGTCAGCGAGCTGCCGCACATGAATACTCATATGAGTCAGGCAGCGAATGTAAGTTACATGCCCGCCCCAGCGTGCTCATGCTTACTAATAAACGCCTCGCCTCCGGCGCCGCGCACTCGCTACAAAGCTCTCAGAAAACGTTCCCCGTTCAAGCCAAGGTAACCGGGGCGTCATATATGAAACAGCGTGCCATCGATGTCAGCGAGCCGCCGCACATGAATACTCATATGAGTCAGCTGGCTACGAATGTAAGTTACGTGCCCGCCCCAGCACGCTCACGCTTACTAATAAACGCATCTTTATTAATATTACTTACTAATAGCACTAATAGCACATTAAATAGCACATCTAGTGGATGCATAACGCAAACCCAGTCAAACGTTTGACTGCAGTATCTTATGCGCCTTATAATCCGGTGCGCCCTATATACAGTTAATGTTCTAAAATAGGTCATTCATTGAAGGTGCGCCTTATAATCCAGTGCGCCGTATAGTGCGGAAAATACGGTAATGAGAAAAAAGAAAGAAAGAAAATTCCGAATCATCCGGGCACTTAAAACGGAAAAATAAAGCGGCAAACACTCTCCAGTGAGACTCTCAGCACTCCTCGTAAAACACGTTCATGTGAGCATGTCTAACAGCCGGGGCATTTTATTTCAAATGTGCGCAGAGCATAACCAATATAGGATGACCAAATGGGGTCTACGCGGTAGGACACTAAACACTTTATGTTTAATTCAGAGGAAAGCCAAGGCTGCAGGACGTTTACACACATCCTCCCCACTTGCTCTCTTTCCATCAGTCTCTTCTCTCCTTCCATACCACTCAGGACAAGAGGGGGTTGGACTCCTGTATTTTACCATTCACTCTTTCAGCCGAGCTCCTCGCCTGTCACAGCAGATCACAATGAAGGACAGGTCTCATACTGTCTACTACGGCCTGCTCCCGGCCCACGCTGCAGGCAGACCACAGAGTAAGTTCCACTGCAGTGATAGAACCAGACAGCACAGAGGACGGTCACACATTAATTCGGCTCTCGCCGCATCCCATTGCTAAATAAACAGCAACAAATCACTGGTTTAGCTCCTTCCCCCTCTCAGCACTTCATAGGAAGGTTCCTGTAACCTTGAAACCTCAGCATACAGAGCATGAAAGGATAACACCTGGAAGGCAAAGGCCATTTTTACAAGTGGGTTTCCCCCCTAAAAGCACCCTCAGGGTATAAATAAGGGTTTGTTCCCTTCCTGATTTAGGCAGCGCAGCCATTTCTGGTGAAGTCATCAAAACAACGGTATAATGTACAGCTTATTAAACAGAAAAGGCTGAAATAACAAATGTAACAACAAGAACGTTCATGCTCAGCTCTGGATACCCGCAAGCTAGTGTAACGACAGGAAAGAGCTAAGATAGTTCTTCAAAAATAGACCATTTCACAGAAAACCGAGTTGCCATTTGGGGTTTTTGCAAAAAGAGGGTGCTCAAATGGAATCAATAAAACCAACCCCAAAATCTAGAGGGGAGTGAACCATGTGGAGGCAGTCATTCCTATCTTGAGGCCAAACACCAGGGTCCTCTATTAAAAACAGCCCATAAACCACCATCAGGGCTGCAACTCCATGATCCTCTGATGCGGCATATAAAAATCGATCACTCGTTCATTCTAAAAGGCAGCGCACTTCAAAGGCAAATCAAGCAAAGATTTGCCTTTTCCCATGATGCTTCAGTAATTCAAAGTTTCATGGGAACCCTGTTAAACGAGTGCTTAGTGGAGTAGAAAGGCAAGTTTCACACAATACATTTCATGTTCTCCACGTCAAACAAACATTAACATCCCCCTATTAGTAAGACTATTACAATTGCTAAAGCTAGCATTACTAATATAAGACAAGGAAGGAAAAAAAAATTAATGGATGATCATTTAATCTGAATAATAGTCAATTACTGACTCCAAGACAATACGAAAGGAAAAACCATCAACCAGAAAATGCAAGTCAAAACGAACTTAGTAAATCATTCTCTGAAGTTTAGAAAGCCAGATAATCTTCAGGTAAATTAACATCCTTTAACAATCTCTGAACATGTCAGTCATTGCCCAGAAATTGAGTATTACACAATTTAAGCTTGCTCTCCTTATCCTCCTTCCAGAAAAACCATGTTAATGCTACTGTCCCTAAACTACAGTTACCATGAAGGTGAATAAATCCACCTAGTTTCAACGTGCCATGCAAATCACCATCAATTACACTATCATATAAATTATATCATATATAAAATAAAGGGGACTCATATAGTGCTATGCATAATGCTTTGCTGCATTCCTCTTTCAGTTCCTTGTTAAATGTAAAGACCTGCAGATGGGCAGGTTACATACCTATAAAATGCTCCAGGATTCATGTTTCTCAAACCATCACTTTAAGCTCTCAACATCCGCTGGTATTTCCTACTAGACGCCCAAAAACACGGCCCTTTGGGTGAGGATACATATAATTTCTGCCGTGTTTATGGGTTGCTTTTAAATTGCTGCACTGTAAATATCAAGAGGTGTTCAAAACATGTTTGATTTGCTTCTAAAGATCAATTGATTTACATGAGTAGATACATGTGCAACATTCTAAGAATCGAAACTGTACGTTAGTCAAAAGGAAACAAACATGCTTCTGCTCAGGAAAATAAATGGCCATTAAATAAATATAACATTTTCCCATTTTAATACATCTAAAAAAGGGAAAGAAAATAACTGTAGTTCTATTAACATTATGATGATGTACAGTTCATAATGCATAAGGCCTCTTCAGATTGGAAAATAAAAATTGGTTGCTATTAGGACATATTACAGATTAAATCTGTGGAGGGGAAAAAAGCATTTCCTATAGAAATGCTCTGTAACTACATTTCAGTAAAAAGCTTTTCCATCTCAGCAATGTATAGCATTAAAGTTAAGGGACAGAATGTTGTCACTTTGCAATCCAATAACAGCCATCTGGTGACTTGGATTCATGCGTGAAATTTTTGGAACGAGTGTTCAATGTTGTACATGTTTGCTTCACAAGCTGGTGCAAAAACTCCAAAAGGTTCAACCACCCCTTTCTAAAAACAGAGTGACACTTACATTTAATTTAGCTTTAGCTACTTTTCTCGTGTAAGAGACAATCAATATAACAAACTAAATTACTAATTTAAACAGTTCTATCCCATCCAGAACTACTGCATTATTCTTTCTTCTGAAAAGTGGGCAATTCTATAAAGTTTTACAGAATCAAACAGCAGAGCAGTAAGTAATGCAGCGTTACAAACGGCTAGGTTAAAACCAGTATACTTCTGAATCTGTTGGGAAGCACACATATGGCACAAAATGAGATTGCTTTCTTTCCACCCCACATGTACAAGGCCATGTACATTCAAAACTCAAATTAAATATGTTCATATATTCCACATGAAATTTTGCTCACATGCAGCCTCATGTCCCACTATGTGACTTGGTTTAAATCCAACAAACCAGAAGCCACCCTCCTCGTAACCTGGCACTGAGACTGGGGTTCAAAAGCAGCCGTCCTTTACAACTTCAACATACGCGTATGAAGTGCTTGAAAATATAATTTAAAATCTCACTTCCCGACACTGCGCACCATACTGAACATTGAACAAATTTGATTTATAGCATGATTACATAGGCTACTGCTCTTAACTCTTCCATCTATCCTATTCAGTAACTAATGCATCTAGTCACGAAAAGAACATATTCCATAGAATCTGGTGAACGGCAGAACAAGAGACTGAAATCTGTTTTCTCTTTCAAACAGAGGAATTTTGGCTATTGAACAGTTATTATTGGAAAGAATGGAATGTTCAGACAGTTCCCAGGAAACTGAGTCATTCTATAAACACATGATGTATCCGACACTTGTTACAACTACGCAAGACGACTATTTATGGGTGGGGGGGGGGGGGGGGTATTGGGTCATAAAATACAGACAAACATCTCAATGAGAAACAAGTCAGTGTGATGTCCACTTGGAAGAGGTACGTTTTAACAATAAATGCTCTTATATAATGTTGCCAGAATTATGGTTTTTATACAACATATTTAGTTTCAATATGCAATTTTAGCACCCATGTTTGCAAGATCAAAAAATAAACAAGAGCATGTATTTGGGCATGTGAGCAAAGAGAACATGCCATTTAAAGGTCTTGTTTCTAATGATTATTGTAAGAAATTGCTAGATAAAGTTAGATGCGTATTTGTACAATGCAACAAAATTCTTTTTTTTAATACTTAAAAAAAAAGGTGACTCAAAGCAATAATAAAAACCATCATCTCTGAAAGTTAATCATCCAACGGTAAGGTGCTGTCAGATGCAGTGATATCATTTATTACACTCACTATCCAAATCTTATCAGTAAAATGCATCCAATAACATGTAAAAATGTCATGATAGACGAAGGTTAAGGTGAGGGTGACTAAAACTAATACAAAGCTCTCTCAGGTAGAAGGGAAATATGGATGGGTAAACTGTCGACATCTACACACCCCTAAACAACAGAGTGTAACATCTAGTGGAAGGGGTAAAAGGAAAAGAAAGTCTGAAACTTCATTAATCACTACATAAAAAGAGATACAGTGATACAACACAGTACACCTTTTTTTAATTTTAAAGCTGAAACATCACTGATTTTTTTTTTTCTTCACCAAACAATCCCAACCAGCATTGTCGTCATTTGTGACAGCCTTTGTAGATGGAGGTTTCTACATTTGTTACAAATAATTTGCATTGAGTCCAGCCCCAGGACACAAGGCATATTCTATGTGGCATCATTAACGCTGTTCTTTGTTTAATGAAGACCTACAATTTAGAATTTAACAACTATAACAATAAACAACAATAGCTACTGAATTATTTTAGACATATAAGATGTAACATTCATTTCAATTAGTGCACATGACAGAAGCCACAATTTTACAAAACTCCGAGACAGTAACACAAATCTATGCAGAAATACATAATACACCATGAGTTCTTTCTCTGAACTCAATATCCTCACAATAAAGCTTTTTTGCATCCTTGAAGGGACATTACAACACAATGTTCTCCTCACCATCCAATTAAACACAGTAAACTATGTCTATGCAGTACAAATTAGTGGATTTTGCTTGAAAAGGGTCATTAGGTATGACATTTTTAACTTCAAAAATAATTTGTTACTCTTTAGGCATCTTATAATGTCCACAACCTAAAGATCTGTTTCCCCTAATAAAGAACTACAACAAATATCATGACTATATCATGACTAATCCCATATGACTATACAACATATCAACATGTTACAATAGTAAATTCAGCTCTATGCATTCTGCGTAAGATCTTCATAACACTTACAGAACCAAATCCATCTCAGGAAACATAATTTCCTTTAATATGCAGGGTGGACATCAAAGAGCATTTCTAAACACAATGGTCAGACACTGCGCCTTAAATGAGTGACAGGGAAGGCAATAGTTCACTCGAGAAGAGCAATAATTGTAGTGTTTGCCCCAACCAGTGGAGGGGGAGTGATGGAAAACAAATGGGGCAATTTCAGTCATAAATCTATACTGTCGATTTTCAATAGATGCTAGTTAAAACATTAGGTCTTTTGCCCAAAACACACCTCGTGCTACACTCAAACAGCTGAATTTGAAAGTTATGACAAAATGCATTACTCTCCGTGGTTTTAGTATTTTTTTTAATTTTGTTTGAGAGCGAACAGAGAACAATTATTACACGGGTGATTTAAACTCGGCTAGTCTACAGCTTTTAAAAACAACTGTTCGCATAAATGTTTATAACGACAGCTGAACGCTAATGAGAAAGTGCTTATCTGTAGCCGAACGCGAGTATTTCTTTGTGAATATATTCATTATTGTACGTATTTTACACAAGTGTTAGCGCACATTCACAACCCTCCGCATAAACTTAAAACGGTGCATTAAATAATTATTTAACACTATTAAACTATTTATTCATTCCCAGATTTCTGTAAAGTCGTATCAAGCGATATAAAAATGCGAAGATATGACCAGCACAGCAAATTGTTTACAAGCCACTATAAAAGTTAGAAAGCGACGTTATAGTTTTCACTTTAAAAACAAATAAAATGCTGTTTACTGACACGAGGGAAATTAAAACTGAACTTACTGTGGTGAGAATGTAGGTTCATGGCCGATGAGAGATATTTCCCAGTGTGTAGAGCCGCCGGGTGGCCCGCGCCCAGATGACCGGGAGACGGTGGTATTCTGCCGGCTGCAGCGGCCGCGCCGAGTCGGTGTGACTCCATGGGCAGCCCCGAGAGATGGGGCGGCGGTACGTGAACAGATCTGGGGTGTCCGAAGTCTCGGCCATCCATCATCCACAATGACCCAACTTGATCAAAGAAACAGTCCGGTCGGGGTAATCCGAATGAGCCAGTCTTAATGGCTATAATGTCCCTAGATTCCCAGGGAAATCAGTGTCCTTATCCGGCATTCTGCCGACCTACAAAAACAAAACAGAAGAAGAAAATATTCTTGATAGCTGTAGATCACTACCGAACTGAATCCAAAATTACATGGAGATGAACACAAACAGTGCTGTCATAATGACGCAGTTTTAATCTGAACTAGATCATTGGAAAAAGAGAGAAATCTCAAGTGCGAGTGGTGAGGCTGCACACAGACATCAAAAAACGTTTAATATCACTCTCGAAAAGTCTGTTTTAGGATCAACAGACGGCAATGGATCGCGTAATCTGCATGCAGGCAGTATATTGGGCGAAAATCCAGCCTTTTGGTGGGGACTTGACCGATTTTTCGCGCAATAAGTGACCGATAGGCTAATTCAAACGCATTACAAACATATATTCTTCGTAGGCTATTAACGGTCAAGAACAGTCCGTGTAGCGCTTCAACGCGCGACGTGCACGAAATAGCAAAAACAAATTATTTCGAGAACACGGACGTAAAAACCACCACTTACGAATGTCTAATTGGTGTCCATTTAGGTAAACTAAACATGTTAATGATTATAAAACACTATTATTTTCTTTTTTTGCTTATTGCAGGTTACCTTTTAACGGACTGTTATTTTCCTCAGCGAAAGGTTTGTTTGAAAACAAACCAGGTTTGTCTACTGCAAATGGGCTGCAACAGCATAATGCACATAAGTCTGTAATATATAATATCTAAATTATGACGGTAGTACCCCAGAAAACTAATAGCTAGATTTGAATGCAGATACAAACAGTTTGAATCATGTAACTAACGTTAATACCCTGCTGAACAGTTTGTCACTGCACCCTCATCGTAATTTTAGGCGTTATTACTTCAAACAGATGGTAACGTTAGCTACTAAAATATAATTTGTGCGGTTCCACTTCTTCCTTTCCTAAAATAATTTAACGCATTACGTTATGAAGTTGAAGTGTTTATTATTTCAGGAATTGTAATAACGCGTTATTCGAATGACCTTTTCACGCGGCAACTTTTAGTAGCTTGAACGTTGCTGCAAATGCCAAGGTTAAGTAATCGGTACGAAAACAAACACGAATGAAAATCACGACGAATCAAAGTTTAAATACGGGTATGTTATACAGCCATGCTTCATGATGGCAACACCAAGCCGATCGACAGCCACGTTTCAAACTTTCCCGTTTCCATTTCCAGCAACGAAACTTTTACGCCCAAACGTTAATCGCTCGAACCAACGGTTAAATGCGTTGCAGATAGAGCAATACTAAAGCTTGTTGTTAGTCAAACTACCCCCCGCCTTTTCATCGCGAAAGCAGCTCATTCTTTTTAAAAGTCTCCGATTTTGCTTCATAAACATCATGTTACTGTGTGACGGATCATGTGCGGAGATAAGGCTGGCGACATCTTACTTGAAATGGCGACTCAGTTTATAAAATCCAGCTTCTTCGCAAAATCCGTGAGACGTGTGTTGGAAAATTTCTTAGACTCCATTTACAAACCATCCGTAGTTACGCAGAGCGAAAGCACATACGGGGGGAAGGCCCTGCGTTCAAACCACTGTAGCTCTCGGTAAACTCTTCTGCAATGAAACAAGCATTGTTTAACAAGCTCCGCCTCCGTGAATCTCACCAGATACGTTCAACGGCGAAGCATATGATTGGTCTACAGATGTGTCAATCAACTCCATGTAAACACTTTGGCTCCTCGCCAGCTCTATAAAACCAATTATGGAACAAGGAGGTTGAACTGTTTCAAGCTCCCCTTCCTTCAAGACTTCGATGATCAAAAACAAGCGAAGAATTTTTGGAGGGCAGTTTCAAGGCCGCTCAAATTCGACTCATTAAAAAAAGACGGATGCGGACTTGGGTTATAGCTGACTCAATGAACACACACTATAGCTACATGAGTCCAATCTCTAGTCTAAAGCATTCATTGTATGAGTTGTAGTTGTAGGCCTACTTAGTAGCTCAGACCAGGCATTTTCGAGGTACCGGGTATCGCAAGGGGGCTAGGGGTTCCGCGAAAAATATGTTTGGGGGGGGTTACACGTTAACCTAATTTATTATGTTCAACACATTATTTGATCTTATTACCGTTCCATTCTGGTATCAGAAATCCCGAAAACGCTGAAATAATTTATTATACTGACAGCCTTAGTTTTTAACTGAATAAAATTAAGTTATAGCCTCTTTAGTTTAGCGACACATAGGCCTACATCCAAGAATATTTTGTTATAGGTCTATCTTTCTATCGAGTTTATCTTCATACTGTCGTCTTCACATTAAGGATGCAAGACAATCGGAAAAAATAACCTGTCAAGCCATATCTCAAGATAATGTTTTTAGTTTTAGCTTTTGTAAAATGGCCATACAATTTGAATTATTTAATTTATCACTTGATATATTTTTGCACAAAGTATAAATTGTTTTTTTATAAATGGAAATATAATCTTATTTGAATAGTGTGAAGTTGAACACATATACGATTCTCTAACCCACTTTACCGAAGGCGTGTTATTTATTTAAATTTAATTAAATTAATTATAACCGGGTGTGATGATTTCCATACGACAAATCACCGCCTGTGAAACAAGCTCAAGAAATAAATATCAAAGATTATTTTTCCAGTTTTCTGAATCACCCATTCACTCCAAAGTCAGTCAGTGAAGCATGACATCACGATTTCATCTGAACTTGAACCGCAAACTCTAGGGTGCTCAATCGATCAGTTCACGAGACCTTTCCACACTGGAGGGAAAAAAGATGATTAGGAAAAAAACGGGTGCGGTTTCTAACCGCCCCTTAGTGCGCCTCACCAGTGAGGCGGTTTCAAGGCGTCCCGTGAAAGCAGTACAAACGGGTCACCAGGAGGAAAAGACCTACGTGAATTGTCAGGTTTTAAAAGACCAAGCCTCAGTTGCAACTCCTACCAAAATGACAACACTTTCGGGAAAAGCTGAGCTTCAGGACTGGTGGTTTTCTCCAAGGACCCGCGGGAACAATAGCGCCGATCTGCTGTGGAAACCCTGGTCTCGAGACTCTGCATGGTCATCAGTGCAGAGCCCTACAGCTTCATGGCTCTCTGAACGCGTTCATGTTCATTAGCAGCGGAGCGACAGTAAATGGCTGACGCAGTCGGGTTTTTTCGTGTTGGCAATTTTAACTGTACTGATAAAATAACTGTTTTCCTTTGGATGTTGGTTGCATACGTGCGCCTTTCCCAATGCCTAAAATCAGCATGGATTGCTGATTTAGGATCCTTTCTTTCGTCCATTGTTCTCGAAGACCCAACTTCTCTATTGTTAAGGTGGGTGTTGAATGCGTGTCGTGGAAGTAAACATTTTACACATAAGTTAACAGGCCTATGTTTTTAATGGTTCTGCCTTTCATGGTTATTGTTTAAAGAAAATTAAGAATTGTTAAATATTTTGAAGCCTAAGCGTTCATTTAGTAGTGTATTATATTATGAATCCAAGAAAAATGTTGAGGGACTAGCAAAATAAACTCTGGCATGAGCATATTATTGTATTTTACCCATTCTTTTTTACACAATTTATATTTGATCAGAATCATTTATATGCCTCAAAGCAAAGTGCAATGTATCCAAACAAAAAGTTATTAAATGCATTTAAAAAGATAAATGTCTGGTGTATTTAATTTGCTTTAATTAGTCTCTGAATGCTTCAGATGAGGGCTAAAATAAAATGAAACATTTAATCAAATAATGTCAAAAATGATATGAGAATTGTGCCAGTTTCATTGTCCATCCTCTCCTCATACGTCAAGTTAGTGTAAATGGTTAAGTCTATATAATTCTCAGATCAATGAGAATTGTAATGCAGGGCTTGACTTGGAAGACTTTTGAGCTATATGCAAAGCTTTGTTTATTCAAACCAGAACGGAACTAAATAATTTAATAATAAGCAAAGTACAGATGTAAACTAACACACATTTTGCATGATGTGCGTAACAGGCTTTATTCCTGAAATGTGCAAATATAAGCAACTAATGCCCTGAATTTGCAAGTCAGACTGGTTTAACTTACTTCCCTTGTACAATGAACTGGAAGGTATGTTTGTAATTATAATGCAAATTCTCAGAAAATTCATGACAGGATTAAAGCATTGAAACAATCACCATCGACAAGCCATACCGTTATATAAGCCTATATATACATACACACTTGTGAATAAGCAAACATTATTAGTATTTGACACTATATTATTGACATCTGACTTGAGGCATCATGTATAGTAATCAACATTTGAATAGGATCAAAACCTTTCATCAAAGTTATACATGAATTTTGAACAATACCCGTTCTTGTTTTATGAAAACTTTGGACTTTTTTCATGTGTTCACAATTTCACAAAAATAAATGTTATTAATAATCATATTTCTGGGAAATGTGGAAACATTTACTGTGCAGAGAGTATAAATAACTTGTGATTTGATGATTATTAAAAATGGCTGATGTCCAGGTGTTTTCAATTTACTCCCTTTGGCAGGAATTTATGAGGAATATATATATGGCATATCTTTAGCCGAAGGTAAACAAACATTGAATCTTGCCTGGGTGAATTAAAAAAATGCTGGGAAAATATCCTACAATCATGAGGGATCAGTTTCCTAAAACAATAGACTTTTATGTTCTTGGCAGACACATTTTTACCAAGCAAGGTTCCAAAAGTAACAAAAGCCCTAACTTGTTGTAACCAAATATATGATAGTATAATGTTGCCTCTCTGCCAGTTTAGCAAAAGGTCAGTTCTATAAAATAAAGATAAGATCTGCCTCCCACAGCCTCTTTTTGAATCAGTTGTGTGTGTGTGTGTGTGTGTGTGTGTGTGCGCGCGCGCGCGCGAGAGAGAGAGAGGGTTATAAAGGATTGTTGTGGATTCTATTCTCTAACAATCTCAAACATATCTGATGCAGTACATGTTCTGTTTTAAATGCTTTCGGGTGGTTTGAGAAAAATGGAAGACTAATAAATGGAATTTTATAGAATGGGACGTTTGATACACTGTGTGTAAATTCAGTGGATAATTGTGTATAAAGTGGCAAATAATTGCTTATAGGCTACTAGCTTTCATTGATGATCGATCACAGGCTAGTGGAAGGTAAGAAGATGATTTCACCCTGCCTGCTGTCATGCTGCTGCATATGAAATTTCAAGTTCAGCCGAAATTGTTGCACTATTATGTCACCAGCTCATTAATGATTACTGTGGATATAAAATTATTAGGATTGAAAAGATCGTGATTCAACGCAAAAAAAAATGTGAAAGTGTCATGAGAAACAGCGCCACCTAAAAGTAGCGGCCACACACTGTAGTGTGTGTCAGTGGGCTTCTTATCTCAAGGTCCTGAAAAAGGGAGGAGAGAGAGCTGACCTTAGCCAACCATGCAATTCAACATACTTGTATCTAAACTTGATATTTTAACAGCTGGCTAAGCTCATTTTTATAACTTATTACCCTATAATTTTCATACAATACATGCAAAATAAATTCACCTCTCTTTCAGTGAAGGTAAGACCCCTACTCATAAAAGTGTGGATGGGGAAAAACCTCCATAAAATAGACATAAACCAAAGCATCTACTTTTGCACTAACTATGCAATAAACAGAAAAGCTCACATGTTGTGGATGCTAGCCAAAAGTGCAATCTTTTCTACTCCATCAGCAATAAAGATTACTGTTTATCAACAGATATAATTTACAGTCAAGGGCAAAGTAATGCCAGTGCTGTGCACTAAGTGTAGTAAAGATGTTGTGTTAACCTTCCCCATATATTTATTTAATAATTTAAAAGTCATATGTTCACTAATACATTGGCAAATAAAGCCATACGTGTTTGAATTTGTAAAAATCATTCACATTAAAAATTAAATAAAGAAATCCTAATTTTTAAATATTGCAGCAGGCACGTTGTTATAATGATGATGTCATACATGAAGCCGGCTATTATTTCTGCTTGTGTAAAAGATGAAAACCTTCTCTTTAAATATATATTTAATCATATTTTCTGACAGCTATGTTAAACCAGTTAAACAACTGGGAATTTGAGCAGAGACGTGCAGTGCAAGGGGAATGCCAGCGTGATAATTTAAGAGAGGTATTTTTTTGTAGTTGTTTGACATCTGGCAGAGCTAAACCTATACAAAAAAGAAAAATCAAGAATCGGTATGCACAAGTAAAAATGATGCCCTTAAGTTCAGCCGTGCCTGTTTGATTCCATTGGTTTTCCTATATCTGTGATTTCAGTCACACAAATGCTTTACATTGGTCGCCTGGGGCAGATGTAATATACTTTACGGCTTTATCTGCACTTTATGGAGGCACAACTGCTTACTGGGAAAATACTCCAGTGCATCCAAAGGTAAATAAACAGCTTAGAGATCTCTACTGGAAAAAAAAAGAAAACACAACCCTATTTTACATCACTTAACAAGAGAAAATCTGCTTGTCTTCTGAATAGCATTTATGTGAAATATATGTTTGGATAGTGAATGTATTGCGCTTTACAGACTTGCATTTTTTTGAGAGATCCTTGGTAGAAATCCTCAGGGAATATAGCTTTCTGCCTTCCTGTGCCTTCGGTCTTATAAGCAATGACAACTCAGCGCTTGACAGGCGAGTGAGACAACCTGCCACAGATCTCAGAGACCTTCCCAGGATGTCGAGCCCTTCTGGGGCTTAATCTCAGTGTGGTGGGCCGTTCCTATGACAGCTTTTAATTCTCACTGGGCAACATTCATCATGCACTGTCTGTGTCTGCTATGGGCGCTGGATCAAATGTACCCCAGGATATTCACATTCCAGCCAGTGTGTCCCAACCCACTTTACACCATCACATATATTCATGGCTCTTTTATTCATGAGTTTGTTTGCCTTTTGTTAGAGTGCTCTCTCCCCTGTGCAGCGTCTGTCTGTGAGTGACAAGAGAACGGCTGATAGACCAGACTGATCTAAACGCACAAAAAAGAATTACACATCAAATCATACAGTGAGATGTGATATTCATGGTGCACATTTCACTAGATCTAATAATAGTCTTCTTTTTATTTTAAAAGGAAATCAATAGGCCTGACCATTTTCTTTGATAACTCACAAACTATATTTAACTGCCAACTTAAGAAATGTGTCAAAAGCTGTACTTTTGACAGACTTATAATAATAATTTCATAATACTGAATTTGGAAATTAATGCTTTTTTTTTTACAGTTGTTGAGGGTAATTGCAACAATGAAAAAAAATATATAAAAAATGAAAATAATCCACAAGAGCTTACCATTGCTATAATAGTTTTTAATATTTGTGAAAAGGTTTTCCTTTCCTTTCGTTTCATTCTTTTAGCTTTCAGGAATAGTATGTGTTTAAAGCCAAAGTGTATTGTTTAAACCTGCATCATATCATTTTTCTTTGGAGTCACACATTTTTTATTTCTTTTGGAAAATATAGCCTACAGTTTAATTTTCAGAATTATTGTATTTATTGTAAATTATTGTATTTAATAACTAGCATTATATCTGCCCCAACAGCCATGAAAATACAAATTAAATGAAAGCTATTAATGGCAGTTATATTTAAATTCAAAGTCCTCAAAACTTTAGACTACATTTTTTTGGACATTCATTCATGAGAAAAAAAAAAGTGTTTTAATATAACTTCAGAAATGATTCAAGAAAATAATCTAATATATAAAGACTATAAGAGAAAGAAATTAATCTATCACTCAAAATTCTGGTGACTTATTTTTCAAAATATTTCTTAGTTTCCAGTTTTTAGTATAAGGACTACAGCAAATCCATTTGTAAAACCGTAATCTTCCTCTGGAAAGAGACGTTGTGAATAAGAATGTGTTGTGGCTTAAACATTTCCAGTGAAATCCAATCAGGGACTTAAAACAAAGCGTCTATCAGACTTAGGGTCAGAGAGAGCTTTCAGGAAATTAAACTTATTGCAATGAAAAATTAAACACAGTTCAAATCAGCCCCTATTGAAGGGGTGTTCAATGTGGGTGGGAGAGCGTTTGACATTTTTAATTAACTCAGGCTTTGTATTATCCCTGGGTTCATCACAAACCAGCAGTAGTTGAGATGCAGACTTTCAAAAGGGCAATGCTTCAGACGTTTCAGCCAGAGCCGAATTACGCACATACATGAGCTCTTCCCCAATAACCCTGCATGCCTGACCTACCGTGACCTTCCCGCTCTCTTTCTCTGCCAGCTTCAACTGACTTCTGGTCCTCAAGTGTCAGTCAGAATAGAATTTTGTTGCCAGAGCAGAATTTAAGTCCATCTTCTCCCCCTGAGCTTTGGCTGAGTTCGCACACACATGACACTCAGTCCTCAGCATGGGGAAATAAGGCCCTCATGCAACACTACTGTCGTCTAGCCACAATGTTCGCACCCCCCAGTTTCAAGAGGCTGCGACTTATCTGACCATTTCGTTATTCACAATACAGCATGGAGCATTTGGTGTCCCTCGACGTGCTTTGATTTAAGCTCTGTGATCATAAACATATCACTACAGATTGGCTTTTTAAGCCATTTTTCCCCTCTTGTAAGTGTGCTTGGGTTCCGTAATGATGTTGTTTATGCAAGTTTGTGTTTTGTTATATTCAAAACACTCTGATCTGATGCACATCAGAGCTGCAATTAAACCTTAATATCAAAAGAGATCTTTAGGGCTTCAGAGTTGAGAATAGTATTATTTTAAAGTCATTTCTTTATTTATTTAACAAACTCCACAGAAAGACTAGCTGATTACATGCTTTCTGATGTGGATTAGAGATGAGATTGTAGAATAAAACCATGCATATTTATGTTCCTAGTGCTTCTGATTTTAATTTTATGTTATTGTGTCTTTGAACGCCTGGACCGCATGTTTCCGTGATATGGGGAAATTATTTTGCTTTTTCTGTGATGGGGAAAAGATCTTGTTACTTTTAAACAGCTGAGGTACAAAGGGAATATAATAAAAAGTACACAAAATCAGAATGTTCACACACTTTGTTGTTCCCACCATCTTTAAATAGCACAAAGCTGGCACTGTGTTCTGAGGACGGCGATGGTTGAAAACTTGTCATTAAAAAGTCATGGGAACAACATAACCGTAAATAGACGCATGAAAGATTCTAAAGAAAGAGGTTGATTTTCAGGGGAAAAAAACATGCTTTATCTCAGCTGCTCATCTATGGTGGAGTTTTAGTGCGTGTCACAGTCAATTCAGTGAACATGGCTTTTGAATAGAAATATTATTTGGGGAAAAAATTGCTAGGAGACCAGGGAGTGTTGTAAAATGATTTGCTTTAATGTCCGTAACGCAGTTATTTTATTTTACTTTACTTTTTTAAAATTACAATTAAAATATAAAAAGTTGTTTTTTAAACCAACAGCCTTCAGGCCCTTCCCCCAATTCACCCACTTCATTAGTGCGCAATTTTTTTCAAAGGGATAGATCACCCAAAAATGAAAATACCCGTAATACCTTTGTTCATCTTCGGAACACAAATTAAGATCTTTTTAATGAAATCTGAGAGCTTTCTGTCCCTCCATTGACAGCTACACAACTAAGTTACCACTTTTAAAGGTAGAAAGGCTACATCGTAAAAGTAATCCATGTGGATCCAGTGGTTTAACCTAAATTTTCTGAAGCGACGGGAGTACTTTGTTTGCGCAAAAAAACAAAAAAAAACATAATTTACCAATTTATTTACAAAATATTAATCTCCAACTCCTGTTCATCCCAAAACGTCAGGGGCCTAAGCCGGTTTAGGTGGCTATCCCGATATGTTTCAGTTTAGTTTGCGCAACCCCTGGGTTTTAGGCACCCTGAAAGTGGTTTGGCTTTTAGCAGTGTTCATCGCTATAGTAACTTACACTCCACGGCTAACCTGGTCCGGGGCAGGTGATGTTCCAGGTAAGAGGTTGCAAACCGAACTTGGACCAATCAGCTGTGAGCAAAGTGACATGTCTGATGCGATAAAGTCACTCCACCTGTTTCCACTACAAATTAAAGATCACTAAACAGCAAATGGTTTTTAAGGACAAAATCGTCCGGCTTTTAGTAATGCTTATTTAGAATAATAATTTTGTATGATTTAGATATTTATGTAATTATTATACCCTTAATCGATCACACATGTAAAATTTTAGTTAATCAATTATTATTACGCAGAGTTTAAATGAATACATTTATAAAGCTAATATAAATACGCATTAGAATCAATAAACGAAGCTATAAAATGACTACGCTTAAATGTTAAATTCTCTCTATCAACTGTATAAAATAACTTCACAACTTTTACTTGCACTGATATACAGTAGCGAGACTTTTTCTTTTTCTTTGTAAATAAATTGGTAAATAATGTGGGGTTTATTTTGTGCAAACAAACTACTCACACCGATAAATAAAAATGAGGTTAAACCACTTGGGTCTTAGGGGTTTGAAATTACAGGTGAATAATTAATTACACGGTTTTCACTTTTGGGTAAACTAACCCTTTAATTCAAAAGGGTAAAAAAAAATTTTTAAAACAGCAAAAAAGTTGGATGAATTGTTCAACAATTACATAAAACACTAAGGTAAAAGTAAATGATATATATTAAACAAGGGAAGCTGATGCATTAACATGATTGAAAACTATACCAAATAATCACAAAGTGAAATAATTTTTTAGTTTTCACTTATTCCCAGGCATTTCACCTATTCAGGTACCCACAAGCTCTGCCACTGCTGCTTTTATCGTTTTCATACAATAATTAAAGTTTGAAGTTTTAAATAGGTTTTTGAATTGTCTTATAATGGATTACAATATGAGTTAGATCTGTTTATATACAGACCATGTACACTGGGAGTTTCTGCAAAACCCGTTTATGATTTAATTTACCTCAAAACATGTTGTTTTTGCCTTTAAAATGCTTAATTGTGGATACATGCCAGTGTTGCATGTCATCGCTAAAGCTTCCCACTCTCGATTTTAGACGTAGGACTTCTTACTGTAGTAGAACTGACTGTGGTCGAAAAGTGGAATGTGCTAACAGCATAGAGACCCTAAAAAAGGAGCATGAGATGCTATTAAAATATTCATCGGCTTATTTTATTTGGTTATGAGAGCCGTGTCAAACAAGCGGTGGAACAAAACCCTCCTATGACATTCTCAGAATTCATTGTATTCGTATTGATCCATAGAAGAGGGACAAATGACAGTCATTTTCTGCTTTGTTACTGGGACTCCATCAGTCTTGCTCATTTGCTCTCATTTTGCTTCATGTCATAAATCACATACAATAGAAATAATTTTGTTTGATGCATTTGCTTTCTGTGTCAATACATAGAAGATGAAAACTCCTGCAGAATGCATTCATGGTATCATAAATAAACATTTATGGGAACCTAGTCACATTAAATGGCTAATTATAAATGCCAATGGTTATAAATACATGATAGTAATAAAAGAGCAGTACGTAAATCTAAATTAACAGGTGTGGACTTTTTTTTATGTCATCGTCAAGCTACATTCTATACGAGATAAAAAGGTAAACATTCAGCATGATGTTTTCAAGTGATGCAATCAAAGACTGTGCCACAAATGAGTGTTTATCAAAAAAGACATGTTTTAGGACATGAAGCAACAAAAACACAATATTGATTTTGTGCTACCGTGATGCTTATCTGAGTCTGAATAGTCTTTATGTGCATGAAGGTGACTCAGAGCTGGATGGTAAGTGTAGCTGGCTATGAATTCTGGGAAATACAATGTGATGTGCTTCAGCTGTTTGCCATTAACCCAAGCGCACCTACCTTTGAAGGTCATCTGACCTTTCCCGTGTTAAATAAAGGCCTGATGCTTTGAATAAATTGGTCAGATGAAGAGCAGGATTGCTGTGGCACAGCGTGAGCATCAGTGCATTGTGATACAATGACCCACGATGCTTGCGATTTATAGCACAGCTTTTTATTTAGTGATAAAAGCTGCTGTGATGGAAGGTGACAGCTTCTAGCACAGAAATAAATCACACAGAAAATGGAAGGCTTTCGCTTTGAGCCTGCATATAAAAAGTGTCATTTTGCATTATTGATCTCTTGGAAACTATGACCGGGATGATGGATGCCTAAATTTCTGTAATCCTGCATGGATTTAAAAAAAATAATAAAGTGCATACATTAGGGTTATAAATTGTTAATATTTCATTGCTTCTGACCACGATCAAGGTTATTATTTTGATATATTTTATTCGGTTTGGTAAATGTGTTGTGAAATATTGACATATGGAAGGCAGCATAAAGCTTGACAGAAAGAGGATGATGGCTTAATACAAACAGGCTGTATTGCTGCACAAAACCCTTGAAATCAACTACAGTCAAACGTTTTACTCATTACTAAATCACAGTAATCATCATGTTCAGCAGCTGCTGGAATAAAAGGAAGTTAGGTTTTATGCAACAAAGAGCAAATGTGCATTGTATGCGTCTGCAAAAACCCAGCGTGGAAGTGGCTTTGAAGTTTGCTAGCGACTGTGCAAAAATAGCATAGCATGACAAAAACAAACTCACGTTAATATGCACCGTCTCGTTCTGAATGCACCCACACTCCATTTTCATCTACCCGTGTGTGTGGTTTGCGTCGGTGAATCTGAGGCCTCTAGAGTGCGGGCGTCAGCCTCCATCAACCGCAACATGCATACCATTTCTGGGCATGAAAACCACAGCTCACCCCATGAGCCGAGACTTAGCATGCCAAACAATACCTTACAGTTACACTCGGTCTTTTCAGCATTCTTTTAATCATGACATCATGAGTATCGGCTTCCTACTCTGAAAAGGCGTCAAGATGCAGCTGTTCGTGTCACTCCACAAACTAGACAAGTGCACGCAGATGAGAGAAGCTTTGCCGCTTTGGCACAAAAGCTACTTCATATTACAAGAATGAGAGACAAATGTTTGAAAGACTTTAATGAAACTGCCACTGTAGATCTTCTATATCCAGCTGACGGTGTCGTGCTAATGCTCAGGAAATATGTGCATGTTGCTAACAACACTTTCAGATGAATGATGGAATTGCATGCCGAAATCGTGTTGGCTTTTATAAAGACTCTCGGGTCACATTTCTCACGATAACTTCCATTTGATTAAGGTGTAGGCTATAATAATATATATACCTTTTTGTTTCTTCAAAAAGAAGAAGAAAGAAACCTTTTTGTTTATTCTGTGTACGGATACACACAGATAAAAAATACAGACACTTTTCACTGTGTTTTGTCTGTGTGACTGCTCCTGAAAAGCAGCGATTTTCTGTAACACTTTCTGATCTAAAAAGCAGTTATCTAAAAGAGAATGACAGTAGAAGACACATTAAAATTACAAATGGCCGCGCCCGCTCTTGTAAAATAAGGTGGATAAGGGTATGGTGTGTCCGCGGAGACTCAACAGTTCATTCTGTTGTAGCTTTGTTTGTATCTTTTTTTGATTAAGCAAAAAATACAAAGTAACTGTCCATATTGCTTCTAAAATGTAAGTTACACTGTAAACAATATTGTAATTTTAATGGTAAAATGCAGTAAAACCCTGTTAACGGGACTTTACTCTATAGGCTACTAAGAAGTTTCTTTTCTAGTATTTTCTTATCAGCTATATAGGGTTTTATGTTACATTTTATGTTGTTAATGTTAAATGAATGTTTATTGCATTATTTTAGTGTTTTGTGTGTGTTATGATGGTGTTTTGTGTTTGTGTGTATGACACTGTGTGCCTCAGCTTGTGTATTTACGTCAGCTTGAGTAAAAGCTGCATGTGATGAACTTTGGCTTTCTTTCTCCTAACCACCTGGTTTCTAAATGATGGTTGTCAGTATTATAAATGTAAAACACAGATTTGAGTGATTTGGTAATTAACATGACTTCAGTTAATGAAATGCATGTTTTATTTTTTACTGTAAATTTAAGGTCAATCTGTAAAATGTAGTTGGCGTATTTGTACAGTAAAGTTCTGGCAACCACAGCTTACTGTAATTTACTGTAATTACTGTAAAATTGACAGATTTTTTTATTTTTATTAAAGTGTATACTCATATTAACTTCTAGTTTCCTAGTTTATAGAACTTGTACAAAAGCATTATCACACTCGTAATTGTTTTGCAGTAGAAAATATGTCATCTGGATGATAATGTTCTGGCTTAAAATGTAGCATGTTTTATTTTTTACTGTAAATTTAAGGTCAATCTGTAAAATGTAGTTGGCGTATTTGTACAGTAAAGTTCTGGCAACCGCAGCTGTAAAATTACTGTAAAATTGACATTTTTTATTTTTTATTAAAGTGTACTCATATCAACTTCTAGTTCCCTAGTTTATAGAACTTGTACAAAAGCATTATCACACTCGTAATTGTTTTGCTGGGCTGCAGTAGAAAATATGTCATCTGGATAATAATGTTCTCGCTTAAAATGTAGCATGTGTGGTGAACGCAAACCACAAATTTCAACGACCTTTGGCATTGTGTAGTTCTAAACTCGAGCAACACATTATATAATTGCAGCTCATGTCTGCAGGGATTGACTGTCAAACACATTTACTACAGCATTGTGAAGCAGCCCTTGCCATGTTTGAATCCTACATGCAAGCAGTGTTTTTCCTCCAAGGATGTAATGTCTCTAAAATGTTAGTCATACCGCATGGGTGGAAACCTTCATTACTCATTTTGCCTTATGAGCTTTCTGGCACAGACCAAATAAGCTGTTACCAGCAACCCTTCTCCAGAACGAGAAACCCAGCTGTGTGGGGAGAATAAAATTATAAAACCTGAATAAAGGATTGGCAGGAAGGAGCAGTAAAACATATATGCTATTTCAAGCCTAGCAAGGCTGATCGCACTTTGTTTCCTTTTAATTTCTAATGGCTCCATCTCCTGTGCTCTCTGGGGTGTGTCCAATGCATAGAAACAGCTGTCTGCAAATCTGGGTCATACCAGCCCAGCCTGCATGGCCTTTAACAGAGCAGAAGCCGGGGAGCATGACAAACAGAAGCCATCCCATCATCTGAAGACCTAAGAATGTTTTTTATAATTTTGCACAGATTCAATCAACATGTTTTATTACAAAAACCCACACCCATGTCCTTGCTGTCAAATAGTTTTTCCTGGATTTGTGATCGCTTGAACGAAGCATTGATGGATGCAATTTTTTACAGGCATCCCAGACATCCTTGGGGGTGCTTTATAGTGACAGTAAATGTGGCTTGGATATTGAAAACGCACCCTGCAAAATCTGATGCTGTCTGAATTGCTGTGCCTTATAGCTGTATTCAGTGAAACAACGTTATCTAAATACTCCTATGACTTGGCTGTCTTCTTTTGAACAGAGCATTTGTTCAAGATTGAAATCGTTGCTGTTCTTACAAGAATTGTTTAAAGCATTCATGGTAAAAAACAATCCCTGAGGAATTTTTCAAAATGTAATGGAATCAAGTCAAATGTGATCTATACAGGTTTTTTGGATTTCTAGTTGATTCTTAAGAGTTATTTTTGGATATTGTGTCATCTTTATCAGAAATCTTCTAGTAGTTTCAAATGACGTATTGTTGGCACTTAAAAAAACACAGGAACAATATGAGCTTTAAAATCAATCCTGAAGAGATTTTATTGAAATTCCTATTGAGGTTGTAGAGCAGTTGTTTTCCACCCACTGCCTCAGCAAACTTATAAGGGAGACACAAGATGACCTAAAAAGATTTAATAAAATAAGACAAAACAAGCATTACATTAAGCCAAAACAACTACAAATCAATATATTTCTTATATTAGATTACCCATCTATCTTGAAAAATCTGAATATATGAGAAAGCCTGTTTTAAAAGTGTGATGACACCTGTACTTGACACCATGTAAATTTAAAAAATCAATTAAAAATGTCCTAGTTATGCCAAACTTATAGTTATGCCTATTTTAATATATAGGGTAGAATTAAATCCTTTATCCTTAATAAAATCCTTATTCCTAAACCTTATACAATAGATCCACAAATCTGGAAAAAAAAATCATGGGGCCTTTGAATAGTGTTGTACTCAAGGGGCTGGGAGGGGTCTTGCTGTCAAAAAGGTTGAGAACCACTTTATCCAGATAATCTTTGGAAACCATACGTGTTCTAAAATATATAGGACTAGGTTTCTATTTTGTGTTAAGCTGTTAAGGCCCCGATATACTTCAAGCTATGAACTGGTGTGATGAAAATCAGGCTACATGAAGTTAATTTTGGGAGTTCGACACAGCTTGCCAGAGTGAAGTTTCCAGAAAAGTTCGTTCTGGCTGGTAAACATTGAACAGTATACCGCTGCCCCAACGGAACACGAAAGGACCCCCCACGGCCCTGGCGGCACATGTATATTTTTACCCGTAAATGTAGCTTTTATATCGGGGCTTTGATCCTAGGGAAATCCCATTGGAAACCCTTAGATTTGGTTCTAAATTATGACAGAAATTGAATTTATATTTTTTATAATTATGACAGAATTTTTTTTTTTGACTAAGGGAAAGTATAATTGATATAAAATTATAAATATACATTTTATAAATATTATAATGTGAAATATTGCATGTAGGAGCTGTGTTGGAATGTTTCAGTATTCAGATCACTTTCCTTTTGTACTGACTGAGAATTGTTTCTAATAACAAAACTGCCCAATCATACCTCTGCAGCTAAAGTTTTTCACTGACTCATTTGATAGAAATTAAATATGAGTTTTCCTACAGTACATGCAGTCCTTTTTGAACCATTAACATTGTGAAAACTGTTAGTGGAAGAAGAGAACAGTGGTTGTCCTGACAAACCAGGTTTATAGAACAATAAAACGCACTTGTACTCAACTGTGAAGCCTGACTGGAGAAGAGTTACAGCACAGCTTCAATTCTTAAAATGACTTTCATTGAATGCTGGCTTGCCAAGAGTGACGTCACAAGGTTTATATGCTCTCCTTTTCGACACAATACAGGAATCCTACCAGCAGCCATTTCAGTGGAGTCATGCTGGTTGCTATAAAATGGAGAACTACCATATATTGAGAGCTGATGGGAAACTAATTTTCTTTTTCTCGAGGGAACATATTTCACATGGTTCTGGTTCCACAAAATGTTTTGAAAATTGTTTTAAAAATAGTAAGTACCAATAGCACTCCCTGGCCCAGATTAAAAAATCTCCCTGTGTAACACCTGATCTGAAATTCAATCCCATATTGAGTGCATGTGTAAGTGAAAATTGAGGTCATACTAATCTAACTCTGTCTCTTCCTGTCAAATCATAATCCAGTCCATAGAAAAGCCATAGAAAAGTAAATGCATAATCCCATATAAGCCTGGTTTTCACCAAAAACCCTGTAAACTACAGCTTATGCCTTGTGTGTTATATAAAAAAAGTTGATATCCCAAATCAAGTTTGTACCACTTTCAACCGTAAAAGAGGTTTAGAATATGAATGAACCTGAATTATAGTCATGACACTTGATTTGTATTCAGTACCATATAACACAATCATAATCCTGATTGCGTTTGCTGCTCAAAGAGGATATTTTGCCTGCACTTATCTCATAATCCAGAAGAAGAAAGGCAGGATGCGGCACTATCAGAGAAAAATAATAAAAAAGAAAAGAAAGCAGAGCCAGCATGTGGTCCAGTGAGATTCCTCTGTAAGAATCAAAGAGTAAAAACGCAATGTCGATCACTTTCTGGAATATCTCTTAAGCAACAAATTAATTGGTTTCACTGTCTTGTAAATTACTGCTTTTTCTTTTTATCTTAATCACTGGCAACACATTCATTCTAATATTCATTTTTTAAACAAATCCTGTAAAAACAAATAAATAAAAAGCAAGCATTGCTGATAACCAACAGTGTTTGGGGAAAGTTGCCCCCCATATCAAAGTGTCTATTTGCACTATAAATGCAAATAGCCACTGCCTTACAATATTGCTTTACTTTCTCAAAAAGTAATTAATTATGTTACTTGGCTACTTTTTATGGAAAGTAAAGAGTTACATTACTTCTGTGTTACTTTTTCTCACCTGGGCTGGGCTTGCTTACTTGATTTGAATAACGAACAAAATAAAAGTTCTATTTTTGGCAAATGTAAAGGCCCTTTCACACCAGAAGTGAAATGATTTAGCCTCAGGCTGAAGGAAATGCAAATTCACGGTTGTACAGTAGAGGGCGCAGTTAAAACAAACCTATGTGCTGCCAATTCTGGATTGCAGAAAAAAGGACACATGGACATAGTAAAATAAAAGTATATTCTAGCTGTATCCGAAATCACATACTTACCTACTATATAGTTTGCGAAAAACTGTACGTGACAAAAGAAGTATGTCCAAATTCACGGTAGGCTACTCATAAAAGATTAGGCAAAAGTACCCGGCCTACTTCTTCTGGCGAGATTCTGAAGTGTGCATGACGGACAAGGGAGAGGATTTATGAATGGAAGATGGAAGGGACGCGACGCACCTGACGCTGGTAGGTCACATGATAATGACAACAGGCCTACATCCAGATTACATTCAACACACACATTAGCAAATAAATAAAAAAAGAAACACAAATGTGATTTTGATCTAAAGTAACTTTTACTTATTCACATTGTATTATCAAAGGTCAACAAGACAGTGGTTGATAAAGTGAGATTAAATACAAAAAGTATATAGTGTTATTCAACATTTAGATGATTGCAGGCTTGCTTATTATTCTTAGTTTGCATTTCACTGTTTTTATTCATTTTGAGGAATAGGCCTACTGATTCTGTTTTTGTGCAAGTGAGATGAGTAAATGCCTGCTCAGTGAATAAACAGGGAAAAACAAAGTAACTCAGATATTTTGTTGTAAATATACAGTAATGCGTTACTTTACTAGTAACTTGAAACGTAACTCGTGTTACTTATAATTCTTTACCCCAACTCTGATACCCACCATGTCTTTTGGACGCTGGTACCTCCCATGGAATACCGGTTTGTTGAAAATAAGCAATAACCAGCATAAACTAGCCTGGACCAGCATGGAAATCCATGTTAAGCTGGTTTTTTTCAGCAGGGAAAACTTAGCTGATAGCATGATACATTAAGCTTGTGTAGATACTTCCATTTCTTAAACAATGTTTTTTTGTCTTCAGTTCCAGCTGCATCAGTCCTGGCTTCCCAGTGTTTCTCCTGCTCTATGAGTCATCTAGTGTAGCCACATTAGCACCTTCACAGTCAAGTCCGACTCTTAGCACTGTCTAGAGCAGCTGTGTCAAATGTAAGTCTGCTCATTACAGTCCCTGTATCCCTGCCATTAACTGGTTCGTGATAATTCAGACATCCACAAGTGGCTATTACAAGAGCCCTGACTGTACAATAACTTCAAACCAGCCAGTATGGAAATGAATGTGCTGCTATAAGACATCTAACCCAACATACAACAGAAGCACCTCATCTGTTGGCAGAGTCAGAAATTAAGGACTCTAGTCTAGACTGTGACTGCATCCCAGTTTGCCACATATTTTTCCTGCATGCAATATTAGAAGTAGTGTGTCCTAAATCATAGTACACTTAAATAAGTATACCAAAGTTTTCTGGAATCTTTAAAGTATCTGTGCGTGCTTTTTAAAATTGTATTAACCACTTGCACTACTGAAAAAGGGGATTTTGTGTCCCTTTTTTTCAAGTGCTGAGGAATGCAAGGCTGAAACTGCATCCACATTTTATTAAATGCATGAATCCAAAAGTTGAATATTAGGCAAATAATATTAAGGTAATGTTTAAAGCTACACTATATAACTTTTGGCCATTAAAATGCATCTTGCAGAAGAGCATTTTCTTGGTTGTGCTTTGGCTCTGTTGTTATACACAGATGAATGTGGTTTGATGAATATAGGACATTTATTAGAGCAGATAGACAAATAAAAAAAGTTTTTTTGTGGTTGTTTGTTTTTACAACCGGTGATTCTCTGGAGTTTTGCCTTTTAAATGATCTGTGCCATTTTTCTTGTTTGCTGTGAAAACAAACTTTCAGCTTCACCATACCCACAACCAGTGCTATTATTTCCGGCTACATTCGTCCTGACAGCTCTAAAATATAAATTGTTATTATAGATATTTCAACGTGTATTTGAGTAAACATGTTTGGTAGATGGATTTCTTTGCACTATTATTTAGTTTGAAATAGAAACCGTTTTTTTACAATTTTATGTTGTATGTCCCAGTACTTGGTTACTGTCTCATTACATAATAAAGGACTACAATACCAACTAAAAGTTTGGAATAATTAAGAATTTTCTTAAGAATAAAAAAGAAGTCTCTTATGTGCACCAAGGCTGCTTATATTTGATGGAAAATACAGTAAAAACAGTAATACTATGAAAAATGACATATAACTATTGAATATATTTTAAAATGTATGTATTTATGACTGAGAGAGCATATATATGTATTTTCACCATCACTAACAATACTACGTATAGTATTGTACTATAGTTTAGAAGTATACATACTAATAAAAGTATGTTTATTGCGATGCAGTGTAGAAAAATAAAAAAGAAAGTATAAATCAATTAACTTACACGCTCTAACAAGTCATTTTTAAAATGTTGTCAGTATAAATGGTTTGAATATGTAATTTGCTGTTGAATTAGTTCCTTATATGATGATCTTTAGAAAGCTCTCAGTATAAAATGGGACTTCTCAGTACACTTCCTGGCTAAGAAGGCATAAGTCATAAGATTGGGGCCACAGTGTCTGGCATGTCATTAAACATTCAACACGGTCTCGATTAGAGGTCTCAAAGCGGGAAAAATTTGTAGTATGTTGGTATGATGTTCACGATCTGCTCCATCCCTTGTGAGTGCACCTCCTCGTAATCAGTATGTCTGTCACGCCCGAGACTCTCGCTCTGACATACTCACAATTTAAACCATTCACATGTCTTTTTCATGAGTTTAACCTTCAAGCAAAATAACTCCATTGCCAGTGTACATTTTTATTGGATCGTCCCTGGAGGAAAGTAACACATACACATCTAGTATTTGCTTGAGTGTGCTGACACTTGTACTAGATGAAACAGCTATTAGATACTGTGCAGTATGTGCATGTCAGAGAAAGAGTATGCATGCAACTATGTCCTTGTCTAGCTGAGAAGCTCGCTACAAAGAAAAAGAATATTTTAACACAGCTTGGAAACACAAATAAAAATCACCTACTTTCCCAAGGGAAGGACTCTTAACTGGCATATTTGCAATGAGATACTGTTAGGTGTTTAGCTTTGAAACATAGTAAACTAGATCAGTGACAACAATGATAACAAAACTATGACAACAAGGATAAATCAATGAGACAGACAGATTCTGAATTGTTACTGGCCAACAGTGTAATTTAGAAATTAGTTATTTCACTGCAGTTTGGAAAACATGATTCTCATCGGTCAATTGTGGCACCCTGCTGTCAGATATTTCCTAATATTCACCATCGTCCAAGGCAAACCTGTCTGAAACTACATTCATGTCTCTGGTATCACACAGTGAAATCACTCTCTTAAAGTTTTTGGAAAGAAATGAATACTTTCATTCAGCAAGCATACATTAAATTGATCAAAAGTGACAGTGAAGACATTTATACTCTTACAAAATATTTCTATTTGAAATAAATGCTGTTTATAACTTTCTATTCTAAGAATCCGGAAAAAATGTTCTACAGCTTCCACAAGAATATTAAGCAGCAGAACTGTTTTCAGTATTGATAATAATAATACATGTTTTTTGAGCATCAAATCATCATATTTGATTGGTTTCTTAAGGATCATGTGACACTTACGAAGCTGAAAATTCAGCTTTCCTGAATAAATTACATTTTAAAATATATAAGAATAGAAATCTAGAATAGCCACCATATTTCACAATATTACTGTTTTTATTGAATATTTGATTAAATAAATGCATTTTTCAGAAACATTTAAATATTCTTCCAGACCCCAAGTTTTTGAATGGTAGTGTAATTTTTGTTTAAAAATTAATTTCAAGTGAAATCGATATTTCATTTAAACATGTTTTTAGTGAGTTGCAGTGTAGTTAAACAATATAACCAAGGTCAGTAAAACTTACGTTTCTGACATTGTTCTATTGGTGTGTATCCAGTTTAGAGGACAAGGAGATAAGTGGGATTATAACAAAGGATAGAAGATGATTCCCAGTGATGAATTGGACGTCAGTTGACACATCCTGGCCCGTTTAACTTTCAACGAGTTGATCCATCTCCTCTAGAGTTTTGGAGGCTGCTCAAAACAAAGTGCCAGAGAACTAGAGCAGAGTGAAAAATGTTCAGGAACTGTACTATTAGACACCAGAAACCCTCCAGCGGCTTGACCAAAATTAGAAGCCTATTGTAACCAAGTCTACACCCTATTTTAATTCTCTATGGAGTTAATTAGGCCAGCGTGGTTACAACACTATACATAATGTTTCTAGGGTACGCTCAGGTGGTTTAGTGAAAACAAGAGTGTGTGGGAAAATGGTAGCAGATAAATCCTCATGCATGAGAAATTCCTGTTATTTTATAGGCTATGAGGGAAAGTCAGATGGTGGTATAACATTTTGGTTACACTTTATTTTAAGGTGATGTAGTTACATTGCACTTATTCAAATAAGTACTGAGTAATATTAATGAACTATATGTACTTACTATAGAGTTACGGTTAGGGTTTGGTTTAGGGTTAGTTACTTGTAATTATGCATAATTTACTGTTATTACTATATAGTAAGTACATGTAGTAACATGTAACTACATCACCTTAAAATAAAGTGTTACCTTATTATTATTTTGCCAGTATAGTTGTGGTTAAATATGTTTAAATAATGATGGTTATGTTGATATTTGTTAAAGAACAGGTTAATTGTTAATTCACATGTTTTGGTTTTGGATTCCTTATGGATGAAACAAGTTTGAGTCTGTCAAATCTCTTTGTCTACATTATATATTATCCCTTCTGAAGCATTAAAGGATTTGTTCAGCCACGCAACTACTACTTTGACGATTCAAAAAGTTTATAAAGAGATCATAAAAACTAATCCGTTTGAATTGAGCGGTTTAGTAAAACATTTCTTAAGAGACACTATCGCTTAAGTTGAACGATCGCAATATGAACAGTTTGAATTTAGGCTTTTACTCATATGAACACTGATCAGCGAACATAAACAGAAGCTCAACCGTACTTGTTTGACGCATGAGAACAAACCTCATTGGTTCTTGCAGAAGCTCAAATGTGCTGCGTAACACACAAGAATTAACCTTATTGGTTCTTGCAAGTTTACCACAACTAACTTGTGAGTTGATGAATGGTTATATGTGAATAAAAGCCTAAATTCAATCTGTTCATGATATAAAGTGATCAAGTCTCTTCAGAAAATTTGTACTAAAGCGCTCAGTTAATTTGGATTAGTTTTACGATCTCTTTATGAACTTTTTGAAGCATCAAAGAGGTTTGCATATCAACGCAGGGACAGAAATCTCTCAGAATTTATAAAAATATCTTTATTTGTGTTCCAAAGATGAAAGAAAGTTACGTGTTTGGAATGACACGAGGGTGAGTAAATGATGACAGAATTTTCATTTTTAGGTGAACTGTCCCTTTAAGGGTTGCTATTTTGAAACCCCAGTAGAGTCAATTGATGAGTTGGAGAGTGACCGGGATCTCCCATCAACACCATTGTGCCCTTGAGCAACCTCAGGTTGCCACAGGAGGGCTGTCCTATCCATGTAGTAAAAGTTGGCCTACTGTTTAAAATTTTGGAAATAAGCTTTTCCTGCTGCATGCAATTCAAACTTAATAACATGACTACTGTCATTATATTCAGTAAAAATAATTGAGTGAGGGCTAATACCAACCCAGCAGGTTTTATGAATTAGCAAAGAATATGTTAGCTAAATTAGGAGGACATCTGTACTGTGTCTGCTATCCAGACAGGGATCGACTGCCTAGAATTTGATTGCAAATTGCACTGTAAATTGTAATGGATTTGGCGGATTATCCCACCATCCCTGTGTACCTTCCCATAGCAGCATACAGCGTACAGAGTATCTCCAGAATGTCCTGCCGTTAAACCAACCAGTGAATCATCTGCTCTGCATTAGCACATGAGGATATGAGCTACATTTTGTATATACCATGAGCCGTGGTGTATAGGCAATATATTAAGTTATAATTTGTGTTTAATCAGATTTATCTGTAAATAGAAATGTAACGCATGCAGCCAACATAAAATGATATAAAACTTATAAAAGGACAGTGTTTCTGTAATGTATGCTAGTCTGAAAACGTAGTGCAGCAGCGCCATCTGCTGTCTTGAAGATTGTACATGTAGCAAGCTGTTTAATATCTTACATAAAATGGCCCACGATCTAATTGACATTACTGAAATATGTGTCTTATAGACATCTTATATGTACCTGTGACAGCCCTAGGCTTTATAAAGAAAAGAAAGAGAATTAAAAAAACAACCACGGCCCGCTCTTGTGAGCCAATCATCCAACAAACGAACATTATGTAGAAACAGGCCTCTCAAGTTTTATCAAAAGTTTAGAGTGAGATTTAGGGGAGGAGCCACCCAAATATTTGCAGCAGCGGTCCCTCGACCCAACCAAATTCGCTTCAATTTTTGCTAGCAGTTCAATTTTGCCTATTGTTCATAATTGACCAGCACAAATGGAAATTATAACAATTGTTAAATCTGATAAAAAGACAAATTCATCCAAATAAAATAAATAGTTATATTTAAGAAATACAAATTTATTGAAAAATAAAAATAAATTTGACCCCAAACAAGCCAGCTGAACATCAGTGCTCAATGTACATAACATTGTGTCATAACAACTTGCCCTGAGCATGTATGTCAAGACCCAAACGGTCACCTTTACAGGGGTCACCGGATGCCCATTTTCCACAAGTTGGTATGATTCTTTTGGGTTTGTAACATACTTTGGTTAAAATTTCTCAATGGTTGTGTAAAACAACACCCTTTTTACCTCTTAAAAAACAGCTCTGTTCACAGTGACCCGTTTCGGTGCATTTCTCTTTAAATGATAAGGAGCAACAACTTTTTTTTGCTTTTTGAGGATTAAAAAAAAAAGTGAATGGATTTTTTTCATTGCATGGTGATTGTGTCCAGTCCACACACTGCAAAGACACATTTATTTGCAAATACCATAGAAAAGTGTATTTTTTTTATCCGATGACCCCTTTAAAAGCAGTTGGAGAGTTTTTGAATGCATCAAAAATAATTTAGCACGAATTTGGCTATACTCCTCAACATCAGCTCTCACTGTCTTTGATCACAGGCAAGAGATATCGTCCAGGAATCGTAAAATCAAAATGCAAAAAAAAAAAAAAAAAAAAAAAAAAAAAATGAAGATGTCCGCAAACCGCATTCATCAGATCGTGCTCTTTCAATTTCCACTCCGTGTGTGCGCGTGTTGTCTAGTAACGAACGTGCTTGCAGCGGGAACACATAATTTACCCGGAAACAATCATTCTAATTTCTGATTGGCTGGTAGCTAGCATTTAACTCTGTATAACTCGAGACAGATGCTATGAACTCGGCAGAGAACTTCCCTCCGTTTGCCTGCGCCTCGTCCATTAATTGTATAGCGGGACAAGTTCCCTTACTCCTCAGCGTGAGAAATACAAGTTGTGGCGTGTGAGCGTGTGTGAACGGGTTGAAATGCGTGTGTCTCGACTTGAGAGCCCTGTAGAAATCGCCCACAGTGGCTCTAGGAATGTGATATATCAACGGGAATAATTACATTTAAACACATAGGCCTATGCTTTGTGACATAAAAAGTTAAACTTAAGTCTCGAAAAAGGGAAGCTTAAAGGGATAGTTCACCCACAAATTAAAATATTTGTAGGTGAAAATTATAGAATTTTCATTCAAATTTCATTTGACAGTGGGTGAATGGTCCCTTTAAGCAAAATATCCATACAGGTTTGGCTCAATTTGAGGGCGAGTAAATTATGATAGAATTTTCATTTGTGGGTGAACTATCCCTTTAAATATGAATCTATACTATTCTGAATGATTTTAGCAGCATGTAAATTGTGTGGGAAGGAGCCGTAATATTAAATATGCTTTCTGCATTAGGCTACATTTTCTTAATGTATAGGGGTAGTGTCATTAAGTGAACTGCAGCTGCAAAATACATCAGGTATATTAAATCTTACAGTTAATCTTTCACGTAAGGATTTTGTCATTTGAAAAATTGATGTTCTGGTTCCTGGGATGGCATTTTATGAACTGGATGAAATATATTGAATTACATCAATCCACAATCTGACTTGTGATGCAGCCGGGAATCAATCATACCTTGTTCGTTCTTTTTGGCCAGAGGAGAACAGGCCCTGACTCAGCCTGGTTTCTCCCAAGTTGTTTTTTTTCTCTCTCCATTTCTGTCACCAGTGGAGTTTGGGTTACATGCCAGTTGCCTCTGACTTGTTTAGTAAGGGACACTTAATATTCAGCAGTATTATTGATTTGATTGCACTGATACTATTGGATGATAACTGAACTGGGCTTTAAGATGACATTACCATTTTGTGCCGAGCTCTTTTAGCTATAGTTGAATTTAACTCAATCCATAATTGATGAACTTTACTCAGCTATTGAACAGAACTGTATCAACACTGAATTGACTTTGGCTGCACAATGACATTATTTTCTTTTTAGAACTGCTTTACAGCATCATGGAATCAATATTTTCCTGTTTATCACTGTAGGGCTGCTTTGAAACAATCTGTATTGTATAAAGCGCTATATAAACACAGGTGACTTGACCTGACTGCAGTTTTAAAATAATACTGTCACACAACCCAAATGAAGATAACTTTACTAAAACAATTCTAAAAGAAAAATGCAGGAAAGTTTATAAAGAAGAAGAAAAAAAAACATTTATTTAGATATGTTTACATTCAGTTAGCTTTAGCAAAAAGGTCCAGTATCCATATTGCACTGACTATTTTCTTTTCGGCAAATCCCTTTTACATGCATCCAGACATAATGACCTAGATCTAGTACAGTTCCTCAGTCCTGTCAGAATGTACGTTCGTGTTTGTCTGTCAATAACATATAACACCACACAATTGTGGAGTCAGACTTTAAACCAGAAGAAACCCCACAGTGATTTTCACAGTGATGCCAGCTTTATAACCACACAACTAACATTTGGCATCTTAACCAAAGCACCGTCAAAGAACATTTGGCAACATGAAGAAAACACTCTCAGAGAACAAAAGAGGCAACACAACTTAGAACACATATATAGGCTAACTCTTTACAGAGTCAAAGCTTGTTTCTTCATCTATTTGACTACATTCACAGGCACACAGCATTGCAGGTGGGCCAAAAGAAGCCTGCAGCAGAGGTCTGATTTATGGGAACTGCGGTGTTGCTACACAGTGCGGCAAAGGTGCCGCCTGATGAGATTGATGACAGGAACAGACATGTTTTTTTGGCTTGGACTATAGGGTACTAGTACCCCTGGGTGAAGTTGTAGCCAGTCTCTGAGTGGAAGATGGAGCTTGAAGCGGTGAAACTGTAAGCAGCATAGGCGACCACAGAGCCCAACATCAGTCCAGACATGTAGGACACAGTCATTATGTTCCCTGTGGGACAAAAACACGCAAACTAAATTTACTGCCTGCTGCATCTCAAGAGAGGAGATTATAAATGCATCTTTCTGAAGGTTTAGACTTGTATATAAGCACCGGTTCATCTGCATTTATACTCAATGAATCTAAACAGAGTGATACATTTACCTGCCAGCTCCCTCTGCTCAGGTGCCACCTTGCCTGCAGCATGAATCATGGGAACACTGCCAAAGTAGCCATTAGTGATGCCCATGAAGAGAGAGAAGATGCAAGGCCATGTCGGGTGGCTGAAGGTGGGCTTCTGAGCGGGATACACACATAGGATGAACAGAGGGATGAAAACTACTCGCACACAGGAGCAGAGGAGAAGACGAGTTCCGTTCCATTCATACGGTACGGCTGCCAAGATCTACACACACGGACAGACGAGATTAGACATCAAATGATTTCAGAGAATGTTCAAAGCGATAAATGCTCTGTTATGTCACCATGTCTCTGAACATACTTTGCCCACAAAGTCGGATATGTTGAAGATGGCCATGATCAAGATGGGCAGCCATTCCCCCATTGTGGCATTCCTGATCTCAGACTCCAGCCCAGGAAAAAGACACAACGTGATGAAGTAAGTGACGGCAATAGACAGCATGTAAGTCCAGATCACCCGTGCAACCACATAACGATGCAGGATCATGTCTGCAACGGAGGGGGGTTATTGCTCAATAACATGAAAATGAGGTGCTTTTGATACCGTTCAAAGGTTTGAGGTCAGTAAGATTTATTCAGCAAGGATGCATTAGATTACAAGTGACAGTAAAGCCATTTATAATGTTTCAAATAAATGCTGTTCTTTTGAACTTTCTATCAAAAGTATCCTGAAAAAAACCCCATTGATAATAAAAATAAATGTTTCTTGAGCAGCAAATCAGCATATTAGAATGATTTCTGAAGGATCATGTGACACTGAAGTCTGGAGTAATAATGCTAAAAATTCAGCTTTACCATCACAAGGATACATTATATTTTAAATATATATTTACATAAAAATATTTATTTTTCAAATTGTAGAAATCTTACTCAATATTACTGTTTTTACTGACACAAATAAATGCAGCCATTGTGAGCATAAGAGACATCTTTAAAAAAGTGACCACAAATTTACCCAAACTTACTAATTGCTTATTAGGAATGCACAATATATCGGTAACAGTAACATATAAGTTATCTGAAAATATTACATACATATATTTACATTTACATATTTACAGTTTATGTTTTTACATTACGTTTGAGGTGATCTAATGCTTACTTATAGTCAGTCTTTAAAAACACTTAATTTAACACCAATAATATAGATCTTCTAATGACTTCAAATTGTAAATTATAATGTTGACGTGCCTTAATTAATTTTAAGTATTTAAAAAATATATTTTAGTGTTTTATTTTTATTTCGACAAAATAATATAGGTTTTTGATATCAACCACTCAGTTATTGGCCATGACATGAACATAATTTATAATAATCAGTTTAGGCAAGAATTGTAATATTGATGCATTCTTAAATCATACTTTCTTTGTAACATGCATGAGGAGTAATATATAAAATGCAGTATTGTAAATTAGATCACACCTTTGATGCCTGGCCAGCTCCGTTTAATCTTTGGTTTGGGAACGTCAAATCTTACGTAAGTGTTTCCTCCAGCAAAATCTGTGCATCCGTCTTCAGCTGGGGAGGAGCCCACTGCACCATTACCCTTGAAAACAGACAGGACATCTGAACAATTCATACTGAATGCATTATATCTGCATAGGACAGTGGAGAGACCATCAATAATTGTTTTTAGTTCAGTATGGCAACCTGGCATTCACTAATACATGTAGCAAAATCTAACACATCAAGCAGGTCACTACTGCAACATTGTAAGAGCGTGTACTGAATTCAGATATTGTAATTCTTCTCTTGATGAACTTGCATTTCTGCAGGGGCTTTGTGAGGAGGTCCATTACTTGATTAAGTGTCTGGCTGAGCTAGTAAAACCACTCTCCTTAATTTGCTGAGAATAAAACAAGAGCATTCGGGTCCAACGGCAGCACAGATAGGGAACTGCTCAGGAGAAATACCCTTCAGAGTAGCTACCTACTCCTTTAAGCTCCAGCATAGAAGAGCATTGCATGTATCAAAAATAAATACACAGCAATGACTAACAGGGAGAATCTTTAAGATACAAATGCAGCCTCATTTTGGGGCATTCTGTCTTTGCTACACTTTAAAAATCAGCCGTGAATCCTGGCCAGTCAAAAAATCTCCAATTTAATTTGTTTCGGATTGTTCATTCATTAATTTCTCATAATTTGAATTTGGACCAATTCTAAATCGAATAATAATAAAAAATAATATAAATGTAAGAAATAATTAATAATGGGAATACATTAGAATCTGTTTTGATTCTTAGAACATACATTTATGGAGAATTTAGGATCAATTTCCAATTATGATAGAAATCCCACTAGCAATCATTTAGTATTTCTAAACAAGGAATTTCTGGATGAAGATGAATAAATATTGAGGGGAGAAACGGCTGAGTGCTCATTCTGTCACCCACATGAAAAACAAGAGGTTACTCTGAAGTGCTTTTATATATCACTCTGCCTGGACCTGAGTGAGCAGTGAGCACTTAAGTCATGCTCTCCCTGTGTCCTTCTCAGTTTCAGAGAACACTGACCGGCACAAATAGAATGAAGTTATGTGGGATTTTACAGAAAACACTGCTGAGTATGCATAACTAAAACACTCTTTTCAGAGTCCAGCTAAATTAAAGAGAATTACAAATTTACCTTCAATTAACTTACCAGCAGAGCATGAATTTATTTATTTAATACCAAATGGATTTCAAAACCCCTCTGTCCAACTTTCCCTGCTTTGAGCAGACTCAAACCTGCATGGTAAGCGGGCACGCTAACAAGGACCTGCTAAAGACCTAGCGTCAGTCGCTCTTGAAATCAGGGGAGTGAGGTTTACCTGCACAGCTCTAACTAGCTGGCCTCCGTTACACATACATAGCAAAGAGAGAAGGTTTGTTTAATTCACACAGAGTTCTTGGGGACTTTCGCCTTCAAAAACTGACCTTAGATGTTGGACTGGGCAGCAGTAATTATGACAAAAACACTTAAAGCAAAAGTATGAGAAAGCACATTGTGGACACACACAAGCCATATGACTGGGTTAAAGGCCTGTTCACAACAAGAATGATAACTATAATTATAAGTTATCTATATAAAAGATAACTACAGTATATCAATAATAACTATATTAGTGTCCACACCAGCTGACGAGAACGTTCTGTTTATTTTCTGCTATTGTCGTGCTTTAAATGCTCAAGCTCTTTAAATCAGCATGGATTCTGATTGGCTGTCAATGTTTTTATCATTCATCAGCTGGAAAAAATCATTCTGAAAGTGATTCCAACAATATCGTTATCGTTAGTTGTGATGTGAACGGGCCTTAACCTTGCTCATCTTAAAGTTGCTTATATGGGTGATGACTACAGGCACAGAAACTTTTTACTTTCTAATAAACTTTTTAATTTAGCTAAGCTTCTATTTTGGATACTGTCGGATATATATTTCATTGTTTTACCCTTGTTCCACACTTTTAATCTTAGAATATTTAGTGTACTTGGCTACAAAGAAGTGAACAGCATGCTTGAAATGAAAATTCAAGGTAAGCTATCTATATAAATATCTACATATTATTTATGTATTATATATATTTTTTACATGTATATATTAGCAAATTGCATTTCGTATATTTTTTTTAAAATATATTGTTAGTTTATGATTTATTGATGTATTATTTAGCCAATATGTAGACATTATAATATATTGTATTTTTAATGTTTTCGTGTTATAATTATAATTAGTAATATATTTATATTGTTCGTTCTAACATACACCTACTAGTGCTACTTGGACACGTCCCCAGTGAAGAACCCGGGGTGAACAGGTGTTTCGGGTCTTTAATCAACAGACACCCTCGCCTGGGCGACCCTGCCGGGCGTGATCAGTCCCCGGCCTATGTCCAAGTGGCGTGCTTCTCCATATACATTTGGAGCAGCTACTCCACTCCGCGTGCTACTACACGGATCCACCCTCCGGATCCACAGCCATCGTGAGGCTTTTTCGGCAGCCTCAGAGATGTTCTTTATGGCTCGCCTGCACAGTTGTCCTTTAACTCCAAGGAGTTTGAGTGTTTGGAGCCACTGTCCAAGCCCCAGCAACCAACCTCCACTGAATCACTACGTGCTTTCCAGCCGCCGCTCCTGCACTCCTCCACCAGCTCCGCATACTTGGCTCTCTTGCGCTCATTTGCCTCCTCCAATCTGTCTTCCCAGGGGACAGTAAACTCCACAATGACCACCTGCCTGGTCGACTGCGATGTTATTTCCATGTCTGGGCCGAGTGAAGTGGCCATGATGTGATTCAGGAACTTAAGCTGCCTTCCCAGGTCCCATTGAAGGTGCCAGTCTCTTGCATTGGCGAGGAGCCCACCTGGGAAGCGTGGCTGCTGATGTGCCTTCTCCCCAGCTCTGACAAAGAAGGTGGTATACTTGGAGGGATGCTGACTCTTACTGCTCTTATTTGCTGCGGTGACTGTCCCATCCCTGTCCCATTTGCTGCGGTGACTGTACCATCCCCCAAAGCCTTTGGACAGCAGCTGAGGATATGCTCCAGTGTGCCACTCCTTTGGCACAGTTGGCACGCTGGTGAATCTACCAAGCCCCAGCGGTGTAGGTTGGATGGGCTGGGTAGAAGATCGTACACCGAATTGATGAGGAACTTGATGCGCAGTGGTTCAGAGCTTGCGGTTTCATACCGACCATCTTGGTCAGGCGGTTTTCCTCTGCCTCTGCCCGCACCTCATCCTGCACCAACTGTGCTTCTCCCTCCCTCTTACTTTGTCATGGCGTGGCTTAGGAAAACTACCCAGGCCTGCACGCCCCAGCACCAGGCTGCCAAATAAGACACCATGCCTCAGCCTTGCCTCCGCTCTGTGCACTGCTTCCTGAGCCTGCCACTTCCTTCCCGTCTTAACGCAGATTCCAGCTGAGGAGACTTTGGCATCGGAGGAATCTCGGTACATCAAGACCTCCCGGGCGCGTGTGACCTTGGACTCCTCGGACAAGCTGCTGATTGGAAACTGCAGCTTGGTGGAATGGCCATAGAGGGCGATGTTACTTAGAGACTGGGGAGCCCTAACCACCTCCCGAGGAACTGACTGATGGTTCTCTCCAGTGCTTCTACCGTTGTCATGGGTACCTTGTATACGAGAAGGGCAGGATTCCGTGCTGATACATCCAAATTTTGTACTTTTTTTCGGAAGCTCAGACTTGTCGACTTCAGTGACTTCACGTCGTCTCTGGTTTATTGGTGAGTGGTTGTGTCCTTCATGGAGCTGTCAAAGATCTTCCCCAAGCTCTTGACTGGTCTTTCTGTTACTGATGGAATCTGTGACCCCTCCAAGGTAAAGCAGAACCAATCGGTCAGGACCAGGGACCTGGACTTGGCTGGCTTAAAACTCATCCTTGTCCATAGGATGAGGCGTTGGAGCTCCTGAAGAAGCCATCTGCACCCCAGGACTGAAGCTGCTGTCACGGTAAGGTCATCCATGAAGGCTCTTATAGGTGGCTGCCGAGTACCAGATCTAGTCATGGGGCCTCTACATTCCACCTCAGCTGATTTGACAATCATGTTCATGGCTAGAGCGAAAAGTGGTACCGAGATTGTACAGCCGATAATAATACCCTTCTCTAATCGTTGCCAGGCAGATGTTACCGTTCCTGATGAAACTCTCAATCTGAAACTGCTTTAGTAGTCCAGAATGAGGTTGTGGATCATCTCAGGCACATGATGTCTTGCAAGTGCTTCTTTGACCAGCTTGTGGGGAATTAACCCGTAGGCGTTGGTAAGATCCAGCATATCAATACATATCAATACAAAATATATGTTAATATTAAAATATATGTTAATATATAATAATGTATGTTTATAATGTGCATCACTGCCAGTCAAGCTGTAAATTGTTATTTAGAAATTGTTATTTAGAATACATAAAAAGTTAGCCTTAAAGAAATCAAGGAGTCTGAGACTATTCCAAAAAATGTTTAAAATCTCATGTCCGCCACAAACTGAAACAAAATACAAAATAAACAACTTTGAGATGTGGTGAAAATGCCATTTGCTAGTTCAGAACAACAACAGAATCACTATTGGAGAAAGGCCACAAACAGGTAAATCTTAATATGTCCTTCTCACATTTGACATGCAAAACTTACAAATCTTACTTCTTCTGTAATGACATCATGGTGGACCTGGTACTGGGTTCCATGGTGTGAGTGGTCTTTGGCATGGGACAGACCCTGTTGTGCCAGACTCATGTAGTATTGGACAAAACGTGTCCGTCGCACCAGCATGTGCAGAACAAAACAAACCAGCACCATACAGATGGAAATGACGAAGAAGATGATGGTGTTCTCCCTTTCGTTTTTGATCAGTAGTTTGGTGAAGATTCGGCTGAGTGAAATGATTACTCCTGCTGTGCCTACACAAAAAAAAAAAAAAAAAAACCCGTGAGAATCTTGTTTTTGCTGTTTGGCCAAACATCATGATTTTTCATAACCACATTTGATGACAAAAAGCCTCTTACTCTCTCCGGTCATCACGCCCTGTGTGTAGCGCTTGGGAAGCATCCCCATGTATCCATAGAAACTGGACTGCTGCACTGGAGACACAACAGGGTAAAAGACTGTTATGGATGGAAATGTTTGAGAACACAATGTTCTGAGCCTAACGCAGCCCAACATGATTCTGCGGAAAGGAAAATATGACCAAATACCTGTACATCCAAATGCCACAGTGCCCATAGACATCAGATTGATGACATATGCCTGTTTTGTGGTGAACTTCTCCAGCCACACATCAAAAATAGTGACAAAAAACAGAGGTCCAAGTGCAAAGAGGTAACCTGCAAGAGATTAACTAATATATAAATAAATCTGACATAGCACAGCTCAAAATTAACTATGTTTGCAGCTAGTAATATCATTGAATATTTCATTATATTATAGTAGATGTTTTAACAGGCCTGATTTGTTTTTGATTGGCTATTAAAGGGATAGTTTACCCACAAATCACTCACTCACCCTAAAGTTCCAAACTTGTATGACTTTCTTTCTTCTGTGGGACACAAAAATGCCTTTTGAAAAATGTCTTAGTGTTTTTGTCCATGTAATGAAAGTTAATGGGGTCCAAAACAAAAAATTGGACTCCACTGACTTACACTGTACACTCTTAGAAGAAAAGGTTCTATGTAGAAGATTCTGTCAGGTGCTTTATATACTGTATATAGAACCTTTTATGGGTTCCCATCATGGGGTAATTTTATGAATTTAGCTATAATTAATGAATTTATAATTAATTAATTTTGTTTTAATTAATTTTTATTTTAAACTAAACTTCATGAAATAAACAGATAGTAAACATATTTTATCACTTTATTACTTTATAAATGTAATGCAATAGTTAAAGGAGCTGTATGTAAGAAATGAATTTCAATTGATTATAAAATGGCCCTGATATATCACTAGACATTAAGAAATCATGTTCATTTCAAATACTTATATCACTGACAACAATAGTCCGGCCAGGATATTGTCATTTAAAAAGTGAAGTTGCAGCCCTCAACTGATGTTGATGTTGTCATGTTGTGTTTTGGTCTGATGCGCCACCCTCCACCTATCTACCAATCACGAAGTCAGTAGTGTTGCGGCATCCAGGTTGCCAGCTCTGCGCTATAGTTACCACAGCTGCAGCTACAAACGTGTCGGAATCGGATAAAAAAAAGTCTAACGTTGCAAAACCAAAAAAAACTTGTTATGAATCTGAAATACTTCGTGACAAAGTCCGACATAAAACAAGGATCTGTATAGGAGATGCCTTTGAAAGATAAAGACGGCTGAAAACGGAGAAAGTTTTTGAAGACAGACGCCAACGTTGCTAATTTTCTCCTGGACAGGTAAGATACATCTATGTTTGGCTAACGTTTGGCTTGATGTAAATGGACATTTCAAATATTCATGACAGTCGAACAAAGTTATGCATGTTCGTGCAAAGTAACGTTACGTTAGCTCATATGGAGGAGGTGGGTCATCGAATTGAAAAGGTAAGTAATTGTTTGGGTAATAAAAACGGCGAGTCGTCATTGCTAACATTAGTAATGCATTATCAGAGCCCGTTTCTCTGTCATTATGATGAGACGCTGAGGAAAACAACATTAGCACGCCCATTATTGTTTATCATGCAAGTTCTACAGCCAAAAATAATAGAATGACATGTAGTCTTTCACATCACATATTTTAGCGTTATGGACGTGTACTGCAGGGTAAGTTAAAAAATACAGCTGGTCGCTTTTAGTTTTTCACTTAAATGAATAGCTGTATCTTTGATATCGGTTACACACAGTGACAGAGGCTTGTGCTTGTACTTATGTTAATGACAGATACCTACCGTTACAAGTTAGACTAACAGCTACTGTTCTAACAATGTACTGTCACATACGAGCGTACATCTTTACGATTATATTTGGCTAATCGCCATTAGTAAATTTTTGCGATATATAATTACTTTGCAAAACGTCTCTCATTTGAAGCATAAACATAATTAACAGAAAAAGCTTCTGTAGCAGCCTACGTTCCTGCTGTATCCTGCAGCCTACCTGGCAACCTCGAGTCAGGGAGGAGGGAGAGGGGATACACCGCTCTACAGTAATTTGAAAGTGATTGCAGTACCAGTTTTGGCCACAATCTTACATACGGCTCCTTTAAGGACATTTGACCTTATATAGAACCTTTTTGGCAAAAGAATCAAGAATCCAAAAAGTCAAGAATCCAAAGTTATATAGTCAACCTTTTTTTGTTTTTTTCGAGACATTTTCAAATTTTCATCTGGTGTGTTCCACAGATGGAAAAAAAAGGCACAGAGACGCGGGACAGTTGAGTAAAAAATGCACAGTCTAGAGATGTGTTTTTTAAAAGTAAAACTTATTTTAACTTGAGTGCCGCATTTTTAGAATGCTGCGTCCTGCGCGAAACGCCGTAAAAGATGCGAGCCCAATGGTTATAGACTAGCATGTGTTTTCATTGAAAAACAATGGAAAACTAGCGTAGTGGAATGGAAGAAAACACGTTCTGTATGAGCAGGTGTTCTGATGATTTGTGCTACCCGCTATCTCTCATTAAAACAGTAGGTAGCAGAATTCAATAGCGAAAAATGCTACCTCTCAGATTGTACTACTTCATGTGGTTTGAGGCTTTATTAACACCCATACCTACCCTTAAAACAATGCAAATATAGTGTTGGTAGCACAATCTGATAGGTAGCATTATTCGGCCCTTTAGAGGTTTGAAATCTATGGAAGCTTGTTTCCGCCACTAAATAAATAAATAATAATAATAATTGCGACTATTTATCTCACAATTCTGACTTTTTTTCTCACAATTGCGAGTTTACATCTCGCAATTCTGACTTTATTTCTCAGAATTGCGAGATATAAAGTCAGAATTGCGTGATATAAAGTCGCAATTGCGTGATATAAAGTCAGAATTGTGAGATATAAAGTCACAATTGCGGGTTATAAAGTCACAATTGCGGGTTATAAAGTCAGAATTGCGAGAGAGAAAACGAAGAATTCTGACTTTTTTCTCACAATTCCGACTTTATATCACGCAATTCTGACTTTATAACACATAATTGCGAGTTTATATCTCGAAATTCTGACATATTTTCTCAGAATTGTAAGATATAAACTCGCAATTGCGAGTTATAAAGTCCAATTCTATGAGGGAAAAAAAGACTGACTTTTTTCCTCTCAGAATAGTTTATATCTCACAATTCTGACTTTATAACACGCAATTCCGACTTTATATCACGCAATTCTGACTTTATAACACGCAATTGCGACTTTATAACTCACAATTCTGACTTTATTACACGCAATTGAGACTATATCACGCAATTCTGACTTTATATCTCGCAATTCTGACTTTATAACACGCAATTGCGACTTTATATCACGCAATTCTGACTTTATATCTCGCAATTCTGACTTTATAACATGCAATTGCGACTTTATATCACGCAATTCTGACTTTATATCTCACAATTCTGACTTTATAACACGCAATTGCGACTTTATATCACGCAATTCTGACTTTATAACTCGCAATTCTGAGAAATAAAGTCAGAATTGTGAGATAAAAAGTCGCAATTACCTTTTTTTTATTTTTCATTCTGTGGCGGAAACAAGCTTCCATAGAAATCACATGAGGGTGAAGTATAATGACAGAACGTTCATTTTTAGGTGAACTATTTATTTAAAATGTATTCCCTGTTTGCTCCCATTCTTGATGGTCACTAGTGAAGGGCTTGTGGCAGTGTGTGGTTTTGTGGTGTCATCAACCACTTTTCCTTTGTTTTTCTCCTGTTTCCATTATATGTGATCAATCTTCTTAATTTGCATTTCGCAGTATTTTGCGAGTGTTATTCTTCAGGTTCAGATAAGTGATCCAGTTTTCCCCTTAGGCCAGCAGCTGTCTCAGGTCAATCAGCGTCCTCCTCCCCCATGCCTTTGTTCTCTAGATAAACAGACTCACCCACAGTGATCCTGGTGTGCAGGCTCAGCATCTCCACCAGGACATTGTTTAGGATCACGGCCACTAGGGCCACTAGAATATATGTTAAACCCATGTCAAACACGATAGATGTTCCTGAAGGACACAGAAGACAAAGAGGAAATTACTTCCAAATTTAATGCACAAACCACAAAAAGAAGATTCATGCATTTTCAGATATCAGACCTGTAATAATAAGCTGCATTTAACTTATCAAAATTTAAGTAAAAATCTGTAATATTGTGAAAAATTATTATCATTTAAAATAACTTTTCTCTATTTTAATATATTTTTTATTAATGTCACTGCTGAAAACAGTTGTGCTGCTTATTATTTCTGTGAAAAGGAAGCAGTTATGCATTATTATAGGATTCTGTAAAAAAAAAAAAAAGAAAGTAAAAAACAGCATTTATTTGTGATGTCTTTACTGTTTTTTTGTTCAATTTAATTGCTGAACAAAGTATTAATTTCTTATTACACATCTTATTATTATATACTATATACTGTATATTTACATTTGTGAAAAATAAATTGTATATTTAGATATTATATATCCTCCTGAGACCACCCCCTCCCCCAAATTTGTTTTTCTTATTTAGCATTTTTGTTCATATCATTACATTGTTTAGAGGATAAGAAACAAATGGAATTTTAAATATATTTTATTCAAATGTTATGCTATGCCTCTCTAGTGGACACCAGGACAAGAAATAAAATGACATATATAGGCAAAAACAAATACATTTTTAGGTTTTCAGAGTTTTTTTTAAACCAAATTTTGTGTAAAGATGATTCTCAACTATGTTATGAAAGATATAAGGGAATTAATTGATATACCATTTTACTTTATGCAATAAGGGGGTAAAATGGCCATACATGGGTAGACCCATTCAAAACCCATGTATTTATACACTATCTAATTTGCATATTAATGTGTTCTTGGGGCAACAGTAATGGGAGTAATAATTGGCAACATTTTCATAATAATGTCTAATATTTCATATGAATACTGACATATAATTACTATTTCGCTATTCTCTTGTTGTGTCTCCCAAAATGCCTGATAAACCAGCTTTAAGTCCTGGTGTCCACTATAGTGGGCATGTATGAAATCAATGCCCTGTTTTGTAACAGAAAGTCATATTTTGATTAGAAACCCCATAATATTTTCCTGAGATGTTGATTTATGGAAAACAATTTGAAAATGAGTGCGATTTAAATGATAATTACAGAATATCATCATATTTCCACAAGAGTGCTAAATGTGATCACCAAATTAATGTCAGTCATTTTTAAAGACCAAGTAAAAGATGATATCATGGTAAAACCTCCAAACATTTGCTATCTTTGAAAAGCCCTGAATGTGCTCTTTACAGGACATCCAGACTGTGGCATGTATGGCGTCAGAGAAATTCACTAAAACATAATGTCGACTACAGTGGACAAAAGAGTTTTCCTGGATCCCAGGAGGATATACAAATACAAATCACAATAATTAGGCCTAACATAAATCAAGTTAATTCATTAATTTCACAGTTTTGGTAAGTTATGAGGCATAAATTTAATGGAGTACCTTGAAATTTATGATGCAGGTAGTCAACGTCTGTAATGAAGCTATTGTAAGGCAGCAGGAAGCCCACTCCAGCCAGGAGCATGGCAAAATAGATCCCATGGTAACGGTCGTCTGGAATAGGTTCTTCAAACACTACGCACAGAAATCACACACATTTGTATGCACAAACAACAAGTCCGAGTTAGAAACACTGTCCCATCAATGTTTTATTTGTGTGACATTTCAAAATATATGCATTTTAAATATTTGGCTCCCAGCCTGTCTGCAGTCTCTTTGAAGTATATGTATGCATATGTATGAGACATTTGACATTTTGCTCTCTCTCTCGCTCTCTCTCTCTCTCTCTGAACGAGGAACTGATTGATGGAAGCACTTTTGTGCCTCTTGCTGTCTTTAGTGCATATATTATCAAATGTAAAATATGACTTATTATGTTTAGCTTTTACCAAAGTTTATGGAGTAACCTGTTCTCCTGATCCATTGATTTAATAAGCATGACCTTGCAACATGAAGGGACAACAGACTCTCCACCTAACATGACTAGACCTAGCATACATGCCAAGTAATGTAACCTTTCCAACCAACGTGAGTCTTCATCCTTGCCCAACCAAATATGAAATAGTGACTCAGATGACAATTTCACATTGAGGCACAACATATGCTGCAGAGACTCACCAGGTTCTGAAAGAGCCAGCACTCCTTTATCAGAGATGTCTTTCACCTGGCAGTCCTCTTCCTCCAGCTGATAGCTTTCGAAACTAAAGCTCATCATCACATTGCCCTCGGGGGTCTGGCCAGGGGTGGCCTGTTTACGTCTCTCTACTCCTGTTGAGCCCATAGTCCCCGAGATGTCTTTCAAAAAGGCCTTTTTTTAACAGTGCAAGAAATATGATCTGTAAGAGGATGAAAATTATTCATGTGACAGCAACTTACAAAACAGATTAGATGCAACACATTACATACAAAACTATAAATATCTAGATTTTTAGTTTTAATCAACCTCAAAATGTAAAGTATATCTAAGATATTTAATTTTTAAGTCTTTTAATAACACAACGCCCCATGTGACAATCACACGAGATGATGACATTCAGATCAATCTTAACGATATTCTTCAAAAAAGAAACAATCCTTAAAGATAGTTATTTTGCACGTATTCCTGATGTAAATAAAGTTCAATACACACATTATAGGCATTGTTATAGGCATTATCAGTTGAGATGAAAGGGTTCTGTGATGTCAAATTGGCTCTAGCGACTGAACAGTGAAGTGTAATAAAAGCATGTGAAGAGCAGCCTCAAGACACTTTCTGTTAAGTCGACCATGCTGTTGTATGCCTTTGTGCAAGTCCAAGTAACGTCCTCTTTATATCTGTTTGCATATGCATGTGTGTACATCATTACTGATGGATTGTCAAGAGATATATTGCATCCCTATGTGTTCTATTTTAGGAAGGGACAGTAGGACAGTATCTCAAAAAATCTATTCTGTTAATGCAAATCAGGCACTTCTAGCGAGCAGAGCCTTGGCCAAGATGCCACTGCTGGACGTGCTATTGAAATCTTCTTCATCTTGGAAATCTGCCAGTGTATCCTTTGAAGGAGGCTGGGGCTTGCAATGCATGACTGGATCAAAAGAAAAGCAATCCTTGATATCAGTGTTATGTCACTGACTAGAGAGTGGTTAGGCACATTTTGTGCCTTATCCGACTGTGTTGCATTGAGTGAGTGATGAACAAACCAAATGGAATTGTTCATTGTCAATAGACACAGTACGAGTTTGTAACCAAACACAAAGACGTACATCACATCCACCAAGCTGTCATGTAGCATATAGTAGCATAGTGGCTCATGCTGTTTAACTAAGATACTGTATGTCAACAATGCTGAAACATGCAAATAAAAAGCACAGAGCAACACCTGCTCCTGAACGAACTGTAGCCTAATGGTCTGTCAGACTCATTTTACTCGGCTTATTTACACTCATTTTCTATAGGCTAGATGATAATGATAAGCACAAGAAAGGAAATTAATAAATAGAAATGTATAAAAGCTTTCCAAAATGATGCGGAGAGGCAATAATATAGAAAATGGGCTGATGAACGCAGACGAATGATGTATGAGGAACAATCAAAGGACCTGATGCTCGCGTGCTTTGTTGTGATAGCCTATAGTGTTGTTGTGTTTAGCACAAGTTAAATATCTGAAATTAGAGTTAAAATAGTATGAAAAATCAATAAGTCTAAATCCAAACGAAGTAGGTATGAAAACTTACGTATGAAACATGAACTAATCGTACACGTAGTGCACTATAATTAGCAGTATGGCAAAAAAAAAAAAAAACAACAACAGTCACCGCGCCTTTCAGTGAGCACTAATTTAATCCCTTTCTTCTTTTCAAAACATAGCCTAACATCCCTGCGAGAAAATCTCACACCATTTTCTGCTATCTGTAGGTTGCTTTCTTTCAGGTGCTTTGTTGCTCTCAAGGGACTTGTTATAGTCACACAATCAAATCGCAGCATATATTTTGCATTATTCATCTAGCACCGCTCATGCATCATTTAGAGACAAAAGCGATACAGTTATCAGAAAGACAACAGGTTAAATCTTACCCCCGAACAATTAAATCTCTCTTTCCTCACTTATTCGCATGTTATTCGGTGTAACCACAACCCTTCTTTACATATAAAAGTATTTCCATCATACGTGGGGTGATGTTTCGGTTCTCCGGTGAAAATATCCTCCTTGGCAAAAGGTGAAGAGCCACAGAGCGGCTGTCATTCTCCCTCCCACACAGAGCGTTTGTATCGGTCTATAAGCCTCCAGCTGTCTGCTGCTTTAGTGCACTTCATGATTCTGAATGCACTTATTGTATAATACAATGACTAGCCTAATACATGCGAAACTAATCAATGATTATCACGCAGTTTAACAATTTTAATATTTTCGGAAAATCTAAACTATAAACAAATAATTGGAATATATATGCCTATATATGGAATGCTTAATTCTGATTGGTCAGTCCAGTTGCGGTTTTTATTATTTCTGAATAGATACAAATTCAAGTCCTTGTTATAATAATATACTGTTTGGATAGTTTGGGATCAGTAAGATTTCATTTTTTCCTCCTAAGGCATTCAAAAAAAAAAAAAAAAAAAAAAAACGGTGGGACCCGGTGGAACATAAGCTTATAAAACAGTCATAACTTAATATTTTTGGACTAAAAACACATTTTATCTAATTAGTAACTTATCATTGAAATCTTATCAAAAGTTTTGAATGTTTTTACCATTACTTCATTTACCCCCTTTTTATTAATTGAAAAATCAAGAAACTCTTTGAAATGTCAAATGTCACAGTGCTACTAAGCAAAAACAAATGTGTTTATATTTTTGGAATATATATTTTTAAATATAATTAAATTCATTTGAAACTTATAATTCATGACTGCTCAAAATAGCCTACATTTGTTAATCTTGCATCTTCTTTTCCTAACAAAACTACATCACCTAAATAACAACAATATTACTCTGAAATGTTTTCAAACAAAATATATTCATTTTACTTCCATAAACATTTACTTTACTATGAATTTTTTTTTTGATAAACAGCTTGAATCTCCTTTTAATATAAGCAAGTGAAATGTGGACTTTTTCTTTTCTCTCTTTCCTTTTTTAAACTTAAAATATGTTGGTCTACTTTTGCTCTACAAACACATTAACGGTCTATTGGTCTATTGGTCTATTGGTCTATTGGTCTATTGGTCTATTGGTGTATTGGTCTATTGGTCTATTGCATTAGCCTCTGTAGAAAAAAATAGTCCACATTTCGGAAAAAAATACATTGCAACAGATTGGAACAAGTGGGACCCATGCATACTGTATAGCCTACATTTGCATACAAGTATTAATTTTGTCATTATTAAAAGTGACATCTTTTGGATAATCAATGTATTGTACTGTTGTACAATACATGGTTGGGCAGCATTCAGCCTTAAACTTGATTCTGCATCAGATGTCCAGACAACATAATTGGGTAAGATCAAAGCTCAACAGTGAATCTCAGTGAGGAAGGCGTATATGATAGATTGCTTTATTTGCCTTTTGGAGGAATCAATGGACACCTTTTCATTTTTAATGTACTAGTGGGAAGGTCTAGATACCACATGCATAATACACAGTGCAGCTGTTATATATCTGTCATCTCTTATAGAGTGACAAGGCAGCAAAAACAAGGTGATAATGCAGTGTTCATGCACCTGTCAAATGACCTGCCAAAGCAACAATGCCCTATAAAGGGGAAATGAACTTTCTGTTTCGTATTTATGACAAATAGCGTATCACACACTCATTCTGACTGTAACCATGTAAAAGAAAATGTCAGCTGAAAACTTTCTCTTTAAGCTTCCAATTCAGTCAATATTATTGAGGAAGGTTGCAAAATTCAGACACAGGATGCTTTATTATTTACCATTGAGCAATGAAATAATACACTTTGTATGGCTGAGCCCAGCAATATTTGAATCTCTTGATTTTGTTCCAAATGTATTCACACTTCTATTCATGAATTAGCAGTTTTGACTCTGTTACCTGATCATTTCCCATTACGTCATTTAATAGTGTGAGGTATGTTTCCATGCAGATTGATTCAGGATATTCTATATCCAAAAAACCCTGATGTATGACAATTGTTTGGTTGACTAAAAGTCACGAGGAAGCAAATTAAAATCATTAAATCAGTGAGTCATCAGTCTATCCATAGAATGTATATGTCCATCTTACATTAGTTAAATGAGTCCATTCTTAGCCTGGATGTTCTGTTTCCCAGGGAATCTAATTTCCTAGCCAATGTTATTTCCCCAGAATGCTTGTGTGCTTGTGTATTCACAAAGCTGACTGGGCTTTTTCATTACCTCCTCTGTCACCTGCTCTACAAAATGGCTCAAAGGCATTTGCCCAAAAGGCATTTTCTACAATTTAAGTAAAATGATGAACGCATTGTTTGCTGTAATTTGTCTTTTTCCATGTGCAACTTGACAGAATGCATATTGTCTGTTTTATATATTATTTTTTATTAAGACATAAAATTCCTGGCATAACATATCAAATCATATTAAAACAAGGTATTCTGAGTCTCATATTCACACAGTACATTATTGGCATAACGATAGGTATATTGTTAATAATTCCTGACATAACTATCTGAAATTTAATGTATTTAGCTGTGCACTCTTTTTCCCATTACAAAAAAAGTCCAAAACAACCATATCAGCCAGCGCACTCTCAACACAAATTTACCGACTGCCTCTTTAAAGCCACCATGGAAAATTCTTATTTTTGATGGAATACTGCAATATTTATTATGAATAATTAATTTGTGCACATCATATATTCATTTTTAATTCATGTGTCTTCATATTCTTTAATCAGAATAACTTCCCCTCCTCTTGTGTTGATATCTCTGATGATGTGTTTACTGGCATGGGGGCGGGACAATCGGTCACTAACATGAGATCGACCAATGGCAAACCACAATGATCCAATCAATTTCCAATGGACAACATGTCCTGCCCTACATTTTTTTATGTTGTTCAAGAAGCTGTTTCACTGAGGGGCAGTTACACGACATCATTTTCAACAAAAAACGAAAAACTTTTTATGCATTTAGGTCCAATTACACAACAACTGGGGTTTTGGGGTCTGAACATGCAAGTTTTTTAAATTGAGTTTAAAAGTGCAAGTTTTTCAAAATTATGCTATTATCGTCCCATTGTAAACGACAAAAACGCGAATTTGCCTGCTCTTAAAAATAATTTTTTATCAAGGTAAAATCTAGTTCCCAACAAAAGTATTGTTTAGTGTAAAACATGTTGAAGATTAGCGAACAGGCTTTCAAGTCATTAAATTAACCTATTTCCCCACAAAAGCCGTTTATTCAGAGTAGTGAAGCCTCTCCTCCATTGATATCATATCCATAAAAAAGGCCTCTTGATCTTTCCCTGCTCATTGCCAAAGCCAGAGTGTTAGCTTTAGCTGTTAAAGGGTAACTAAACCCTAAAATACTTTTTTTTGTTAATGATCTGTAAGACTGGGGCTTTATTAATGCTGTTCATTGATTCGAGTACATTTTTTGACATTTGGTTATAAAGTGTTTTAATTCTACAATATATGGTGTAAAAACGTCTGAGTGTTGCCCTCTTCAGGTTGAACGGTGGCTACTGCAGTTGAATTTTCCTATTGGATGTTGTGGTAACCAACTTACCACGCCCTTGCCTACAGAGAGACTCGGTCTCAGGTGCACCCAGCCCCAAATTGTCGTCTGTATGTGAAAAAAGCAATGGAAAAACGTGTCCGTTTTAGTACATTGTTTTCATGTAAACTCACCCTTAGATATGTCACAATAGGGAAGAAAAAAACAGAACAGAAAGATCATAACTTCTGTTTCATGTCCACTTTAAATACACGAAGCAAGGCAGATTTAAGTCCAGAGTTCATCTATGAGCTAGTTGCCCTCTAGCTGAGTTTTGAGTTTATAGCTTCTTATTCAGTTAAGTGCTACTAAGGCTGCTGTTTCAGCATATGGTGCTGCAGGAGACAAGTGATGATCCATTTCATGCAGGAATAAGATCCAGACGAGAGTAATGAGATACGGATCAAACACTGCCTTCATTAATCGTGTTTACTGCTGGGGGTTGTAGCACATCATGAGCTACCTTGACAAACCAGAGGAAATGTTCTCATAACACAGCGACTGCTATAATAACAAATCAACATGTTATGTTTTTAAAGCTTCAAGTTAATAGTTATTCCAACAAAATATACATACACAAATTCCAAATAACAATTCTATGCAAGATAAGATACATTTTTATCTGAACCACAATGAATAATATAGCTATGATCTGACATAAACAAGACATTGAAGATGTAAATTAGATATTGATAGACAAACAATGCTTAACTGTGTGCGAGTAACAGTTGGTATAATGTCAAATAAATGAATAAATGAGAAATATGATCTGTTCCTAGAACTTGCTCAGTATTAATAGTGCCTTCTGAGCACCTTATAGTCTTATTTGCAAATGTATTTTGAACACCACTTGTTAAATCCTGTAACTTGATTTTAGATCTTATATTTGCTTTATTATTTGGACATTAAATCTCACAATGGCATCGGGAGGTCCAAACAGACCTGTGCCCAAAGTCAAGACATTGTGTCCCTTTAAGTCACAACATTTCACTTGGCGGCCATCTTTTAAAATGCCTCTTGGGCAGCTATTTCAGTCATGGAAGAACAGCAACTATCTCTTTTAATGGGAAAACATCAAATTCTCCAAAGCTGCTGTTAACTTATCTTATGATTGAATTTCCTATTTGAAATCACCAATAAAATCTAACAACTGTCTCATAAATTTGGTCTCTAACCACTCAAATCATGACAAAAAATAACAACACAGCATTTTTCAGGCTGGACCAGCCAATGCATTCTTGTGCTGTCATAAGCGCTTGTCTCAGCTGAAGGGGGTGGATTGGAATCCACTGCTGTCTAAATGTATATGTAAGGAGTGATTAATAATCAAGCATAACCATTTCTACATAAATCGTTTCTATATTCAATGAGTGATTCAAATATACTTTCAATCATGTTTGCTGTGAGTGTTAACCAGCTGCTTTTAGGTACATTCTGATGTGACCCTCAACATGTGTTGTCTATATATCTGTTTCTAGCTGACGAGATAAGGTTACAGGGGTCCAACTATACGTGACTTCACCTGATTTACAGAATTGTACCTCTTTCATGTGTATTTCTCTAGAAACTAAAGTGAATGGTATATCTGTACTTCTTCCTGAGGAGGGAATGTATTATCAGTATGTTTTGGTAGTTTGTCCTGATGATGGTTATAGCTCAGGCCCTCTTCAACCTTGGAGAAACTGCCATTCCCTAGTGCTTTTGTGTGTGCGTTGGATGTTGTGTGGAGGTCTTGTATAGGAGCTTTGGGACACTTCGGCATGCAACAACAGACCCGAAGACGACTTTCTCCGACCTCCAAGGTCCCCGCAGACCTAAATCTAGGAATTGTGCGACAACTTTCTTGTGTAATGGTGACATACTCTCCTATCTATCCATGTGTGGTAATTTGCTTAGACTATATGTGTTCTTAGCCAGAAACTGCAGCCTAAAGCAAGGATGTAGCTTAGACCTTGGTGTACTGTAGGGTGTAACTGCTGTGATCTTTGTAACTGTAAGCAGAGCGGCCTACAAACTCCTGTGTGAGTCTTGAAGCTGAAGATGAAACTGCAAACTATCTTCAGTTAAACTTTTCTTCAATTTATTATAATTCTGACTCCGGGTCTTCATTCATCATATCTGGTTCTGGGTCTTTGACTGTAAATCCTCTTACAATACAGAGAGAACAAGAACAAGTATAGAGAACAAGAGAACAATGTAAACACTGCAGGATGAATTTAAATCATTTTCCAAGAATTGGAATTAGGTATACGAGGGTGTTAAGGAGCCTAATAGCCTCAGGGAAAAAGCTGTTTCAGAGTCTAATAGAGTTAGACTATGTACAATAATATCATGTGAGATTGTGTGAGGGTGAAGGGTTTACAGGAGGTGGCATTTATTGTGCGCAGGCCTTGTGCATGCAGAATAGGTCATTACTATAACAATTATTTCTTGTATATGAAATGGGATTGAATATTGTAATTTAAAAATCATTATGCTATACATGTTAATTTCTATCATGACAGAATTATATGAATATATAATGCAAAACATAATAGTCTCTCTTCTCTGCCAGACAGATTTTTGATATATTGTCAAAAGCAATTATCTTGTGAGACATGTGGTGAGGAAGAATTACCTGGACACACTTCAAGGCCTTAATTTTATTAATACAATCATTGTAAACTGATCTCACTCAACAGCACTTGTAAGATTAAAAACGTAGGCTGTGTTCAGAATGCAATATCTGAATACTACAGTATACACTATATACTGCCTACTATTTAAAAAAGTAAATTAAGCCATTATTCCACAATAAATATATAAAATAGTATGCTAGAGTGAAATGACTTTGTAATTATGCATGTTGCATCAAGTTATCATTTTGAAAATAGAAATGGTTATTGAGCATTTTGAATCAGATTTTGTGCAGAAATTTACATTTACATTAAGCAGACTGAATGAGTCAAGAAAGAGATGTGAAAAGGATATTTCTTCTCCATCACAATGCAAATAGCAAGTCAAGTTCGACACATTGCATTGTGGGATACAGCGGTCCATGCAGTAAGGTGAGGTCATTTGTATACTGCTTGTTTTGGCAAATGGAAGTCATCCGAGTATCCTTAAATTTAGGAAACATTCTAGTATACATACTATATACTGCAGGTCTGCAGCAGTAGTACGAGTCAGTGTGTTCAAGAAAAAAAAAAGCAAATAAAGTTAGAAAATCCACTGGCACACAGAAAATTATTATATTCTCTATCATTCCCATGGCAGATAAATGAGCTAGAATAATAACATTCTTTCCATTACATAATTTTACTAATCATGAGGATTATTAACTTAGAGTCTGGAATTGAAATTGGCCTGATTTTCCCATCTGTTAGCAGACATTATGGATGAACTAATAAACCCGGGTCTCTGAAAACATTAGAAATAATATTATTTTAAAATGTAATATGCTTCCTATGGCAATAAAATAATAACATTTGAGGAGTAAACATATGGATAGTGAAAATCAGAGCAGACATGAGAATAATGAAAATCAATATAATGTAACTGCACGCTGGACAGTTCTGAAAGAATATGAACTGATGCGTCCATTTGATGTGACTGCGGCACCATCTTAATTAAAATCTCAAAATTATTATTCTGCCAGGGATTTTTATGGCAGAGCAGAGTAATGAATGACACTTATGCCTTTGACCCCTGTCTAATGCATCTACCACAGTCTCTAATGAGATCACCATGACAGACTTCTCTCTTTCTCATTTACTGAATGTTATTGAACACTGGTGCAAAATAATAGTGAGTTAAAGACAATAATCAAGCATTTTAATAGTAACAATTAATTGTTGTATACGGTCTTACAAGGATTTCCTCTAATAAATGCATATATAGTAATTTACTTTATATATATATATATATATATATATATATATATATATATATATATATATATATATATACACACACACACACACACACACACACACACACATATACACAGTTTAAAGTACATACATCCTAAATACATTACCTGAGATCTACCTTTCCACTCAATTTCAGCTGCCATGAGAGCTTTTGGTCAAATAGATGTATGTGCACCTAAAGGCAAATGGCTATAGGAACGACTGGGATTAAGATTTACTCTGGGCCTTCAATTAAGGAAAGAGCCTGTAAATACTGATACTCTTTTAGTCATCTGTATCATCTATACTGTATGAAAACTTTGAAAACTTAAGAAAAAAAAATCCTGACACAATGCTGAATCATCCCATTTTGTAATGTTGCAAAATAAATATTACTATTAAGTTATTAACTGAGTTTGGCATACAGTTAAATGCACTTGCCTATGAACATCACAAAAACAACGACCTGACTTTGCAACAATCAATATTCAGTCTATATGCCTTTGTTGCTCAGAGATGATGTTGCTTTTGCCCAAGACCACATAACCACTGCAAAACTCCAGTCATTTTCTCTGTAGCTAAACTTAAAACAATCAAAACAACATATCTGCATAAACACCTGAAGACAAATGCAAGTGTTCACACATTATAAAAACCAACAAGTATGTCTGATTACTTACCATTAAGCACATGTTTACCACCAGAAATGTGCAGTATGTGATTATGTTTTCATCATTGTCTGTTTTATAAACAAGTGCGTATGCAGTAATGTCTCCCTCCAGTGGTAGTACCCTTTAATATTATATAATATAATGTAATGTAATATATAATATAATAATAATTTTATTTTGCGTGTTTTAGATGCTGAGATAAGATGTTAAGATGATACGAGGTTCTCCCGTAGCCTACTGTTTGGTGTCATTATGCCAGAAAACGTGACATTTTATTAGCGTATTTGCTTTTTTGTAGGCGTTGGCTAAAGTTAATCCTAGAATAAACCTATAAGATTGTTTTTGTTTGTTTCTTTCATTACATTGATATATCACAACCAAACAGCCTATTATTGATCGTATGGTCGTTTAGCACCGCTCTTCTATCCAGCGGACACATGATCTATAAACCCCACCCCACATTTTAACGGTTGACGTCACCTCATTTTACTCCCAGCGTACCCTGCTGCAGCAGCCATCATCTTGAAGTTCAGAGCAAGATGGCGGATAAACCAGGTATGGCAGAATGGGAATTGCATAGTTGAATATGTTTCTCTCTATTGCTTTAAGGTTTTCGTGCTGTTTTATTCATCAATGTGTCTGAAGATAAGACTGGCGTGAATGTTCATGATGTCGTTTGTGCGTATAGTGACGCTGAAGGCCTCGATGCAGGCAGACGCGAGTCATGTCAAGGACTTTCAGTAACATTGGCTGCCTGATTACCTTTATGGCTAAATATAATGTCCAGGACATGCATATCCTTCTGTAGTGTTTTGTGAGATATTCGTTAGTGAATCGTGCTGGTTTAATGACGGAAAAAAACAATTACATATGCTGAACTACTATACTGTATTGAACTAACGTTACTGGCTGACAGCTTTCACTCAAGAGTAAAAAAAAGCAGCAATTGTTACATTTTTTGAGTTAAGATTGTCATTGTGTCTCATTGACTCATCTCACATTCTTCAGAAAATGCCCAAATAATTTAGTAACCATAATATTAGTAAAAATATATTATTAAATATTGTGGTGTGAGTGTGTTCTCTTTACAAAGTGTAGTAGCATTACCAAAGTTTTCTATGTTTACAGCATGGTACTGAATAGTCACCAAATAATACTGTCATAGTACTGACAACAATACTGCTTTAATATGTTAAAAAGCAAACAAAAATGATACCACTAATTTGAAAAAGTGCATTTTGCGTAATCTTCAGTGTCCAAACTCCATTGTGACGTACTTAACCTTTTCAACAATGCATACACCTAGTATTTTACTTGGTTACAAACTATTTTTAAGTTTCATTTGGATGCACAAGGAAACTGGCTTACTGAGCTTATCAAATGAATGCCTTGACAATTGTGTTTATTTAATTGTTTTTTCCCTCCTCAGTTGCCCTGGCCCAGAAGAAGCTTTTGGATGTCAAGCTTGGGGAACTGCCATCGTGGCTCGGAAGAAGAGACTTCACCCCAAATGGACTTATTGGTGGAGTTCGTGGAGGTAATGACTAATGTAATTTACAAAATGTATCTAGTTTTTTTTTTTATATTAGAAAAACACCTTTGATCAATAATATTATAATAATTTCTGTTTGTGTGTTCTAATTTCACTAATCAAATCTCATCTCAGGCTATGAGAGATATTACAACAAATACATCAATGTGAAGAAAGGAGGTATTGGTGGAGTCGCCATGTTCATTGCTGGTTACATTGCCCTGAGCTACCTCTGGGAATACGATCACATCAGTAAGTACTAAAAGAATTGGAGAATCCATAGTAATGTCCTTCACCATTGTATTGTTGTCTAAATTTTGTGTCACTAAGGAAGTGTTTCTTTTCTTGCCCCTCAACAGAGCACGACAGGTGGAGGAAGTACCACTAAAACAAACCCTTCGTCTGCAACAGTGTGATCGCCACTCCTCTCAGCTTTCTCTGTTTGTGACTTGTGACCAAGAATAAAATGACATTTATTTAATTTGGACTCTTTATTGAAAGCATACAAAAGTGTAGGCTGTATGTATAAGACTTGATTATTCACATTTCTTGTGATGAAATAAACATGTATTAAATTGATTGGGGTTAGACTTGTGATAGTCATGACTCAAGCGTTGGGAAAGTTTCACTGATTTTGAATACAAATTCAGTATGCTGTCAGTAACATTGCAACAGATTATTAGGAGGTAAAATGTTCACTGAATTTTCAAAGCACAAGGATGTGGGAAATGGAGGGACAAAATGATCCTTATCCAGACACCAAAGTTAAAACAGCATGAATATAGTTTGTTAAATGCTACTTGTCATAATATAAGATACAGATAAAACAAGTGGAAGAAAATGCTTTTATAAACTCAGTTAACCTTTATTGTAATAAGTACAACATCCATTTTTATAGATAAAAAAAGGCATGTCAATAGACTGCAAAATGATGTCTTTTCGGATCGTCTTGGCTGCTAAATGACACAATGTTCTTCCTAAAGACTGTTTCATATATTTTCCAAGAATTTCAGCATTGCTTTACAGCTGCTTGTTGCTCCAATACAAAAGACTCACATTTCAAAGTATGTGATTATGTAAGGTTTTGTTTGAAAGAAAAACAAAAATCAGTAAAAAAAGAGGTTTTCTACCTTTTGAATGTGTACTGACTGATGCTCTTGGCACATGGACAGTGAGGTAGAGCCACATTTACATCACTCATCTCTAACCTTTACAGTGAAAGGGCAATGTAATAGGAATCAAATACCTCACTTTGCAAGTTATCACCACATATTGGAGATCCTTTATTCAAAAAAACTACTGTCCACTCAAAAACGCCAGGTGTCCTTTTGTGCATTTGTTTGCGTAATGGCCCTTCTCACCACACTGGAAAAAGCAAACAGACATTGAGTGTGATTGCACATTTTGAGGGCATCAAATTAATATGGCAGACATAAAAAGTTTATGCATAAAATCAAATGGCGTTCCCACCTTGTAACATGTAACTTGGTCCAGTGGACGAGGACCGCGAGGTCCACCCATGTTGCTGTGAGAATGCATTATCCCAACCACATTTGGCATTCTCTGGTGGTGGTTGTTGTTGATATTGGGGTTGGTTAACTGGATGAGTGAATGTGACGATCTGTTTATGGGCTGCATGTTTTGTTGCTGGAGAGTAAAAATTAAGATGAAATATTAGTATCAAAGTAAGCATTAAAGAGGCCATATGATGTTGTTTTAAAAGTTCATTATTTTGTGTATTGGTTGTACTAGATAGATACGGAGCCCCGAAAGGGAAACAGTTGTAAAAAAAAAAAAGAGTAAGAAGGGGTTAAAAAATTGTCAAAGTGCATTTCCCTGAGAAACTTTGTTCCCACAAAAACTTTGCATTTGTGTGCAAAACTTGAGCTCTTTGAAAAGTTTTGTGAGAGACTGCAAAAGCATTTAAATATATTTTTTTCTCCAATTTCATATTTTTTAATCACCATGTCTTTTAGGGGCTCCGTAGAATAGGTAAACAAGCTTTAATGTTCAAAGAACATTATTTTTCACATAATGTATATTATTGCAGCATTTCTATTCCCGGTCTGTCTGAAAAGCACAGATCGAACTCCTTACCATAATTGCAGCATTTCTTTGCTTATTCAAATTGTGACAGACATTTGCGGAAGTAATATCTGGACTTTGACGTTTTAGGCAGGTCTGGATCAGTGTTCTTTTTTAGACAGAATAAGGGCCATTTACACTACACCGTTTTAAACTAAAAACGGAAAACTTTTTATGCGTTTTGGCCATTCATATACACCAAAATGGCGTTTTAGGTTTGAACGGGATTCATTTGACAACGTTGTCTGTATGCGAAAAACGCAAACTAAACACTTTTCTGTTTGATAATGCATCATTGTAATGTAAACATACTCTAAAACCCTTTTGTGAGAGACTATGTGCTTTGTAACTTTGCAGATTGCATACATGTGCAAACAGATACATTACACACAAAAGGAAGAGGAAAAGATTAAAAATCATCATTGGACCCCTTTACGAGTATTTTGAAAAAACGAAGAAGAAAAAAAAACCTTTTGCTGAGACTGTGCTTGTTGAGGTAATGGTGGTTGTTCAGCTGCGCCCATTGGGAGTTCAAATCTTGGGCTAGGAATTACACACAAAAAAATTTTATTTGGTTAGAATTGAAGCAGAAATGTTTCTTTAAATCACATTCACAATTTCAATGACAGATACTCACTGCATAAATTTGCATGACTTGCCCTCTGAGCAGAAGCCAACAAGGTAATTTACACAAATTACTCTTCTTGTGTGTCTGTGTCTGCAATCCGGACCTTAAGGGGAGGTGGGGGAAATGGACATTTTCTGTTACAACAATTAATTTTGTATCTGTGATGTAACTTTCATTTAAATATAAATATTAACTTAAACATTCATTTAAAACATCCTAGCTTGATTTAACAGAATTGAATGTAATACAATGTTTATACAACTTTTTTTTAAACATAATAAAATAAATGTAAAAATGCAAATATCCGAAAATAAAAAGACTTACCATGCTTACAAAAACCTCTATCATACCATGGGCAATCTTTAATCTTAGATTCTGGGTCAATATGCAAGAATGGACACTCTTTGTTACTGCACTCTCCTGCACAAAGAAGTTATTAACATTTATTACACAGACAGACGGACAGATAGATAGATAGATATATAGATAGATAGATAGATAGATAGATAGATAGATAGATAGATTTATCTATAATCTATCTGTTATAGATAAACAGATGGATAGTAATAGACAGATAGACAGATACATATAGACAGACATACAGATTATAGATATATTTATCTATAATCTATCTGTTATAGATAAACAGATGGATAGTGATAGACAGATAGATAGATAGATAGATAGACAGACAGACAGACATACAGATTATAGATATATTTATCTATAATCTATCTGTTATAGATAAAAAGATGGATAGTAATAGACAGATAGATAGATAGATAGATAGATAGATATATAGATAGACAGACATACAGATTATAGATATATTTATCTATAATCTATCTGTTATAGATAAAAAGATGGATAGTAATAGACAGATAGATGATATAGATAGATAGATAGATAGATAGATAGATAGATAGATAGATAGTTAAAATACTAACCGAATTTAGAGTAGAAATAACATTCAGGCATCTTTGTCATGTCATACTCGTGTAAAAATTCACATTGGTCTCCTTTCTTGCATAAACCTCTAAGCCAGTGCTTGCACACCACAGTCTTTTCTCCACTGATGTGTCTGAACGGGCACATTCCACCTGTCAAAAGAGAAAGCTGTAAAGTCATTTCAAACCAGTAAGTTTGATTTACACGTTAAAATCTTAAACAAGCGTTTGGAATACATGCCTTTCATACAGGCAGCTTTCATGAAGAACTCGCATACAGCAGCGCCAGATTCTGTAGAATAACAAGAAAATATTGGTACCGTTATTAAGTTTTCTGTCCTAAGCAATATTTATCAAGCAGTTCGTCTTATATGTTGAAAATAATAAATCAGAACACGAAACAAATATTCATCAGTGCTCCAGTTAACTTACTGTCCATTCCTGGAAATGGCAATGGTTGAGCGCCCAATTGTTGTTCTACAGCCATTTCTAGATCAAACTTGAGGTGATCGGCACAAGCGATTAATTCCTGCATTTTGGTATTATTTTCTGTATGCCTTTTTTTAACAGCAGCAGAAAGTCTTTTCGTTATAACACTTTATCTGAAAACTAAAATAGGACTTGATGGCTAACAACTTATCAGTGTGCCTTTGATCGGGTTAAATACAAGACGTAAAAAGAGAGAATAGCGAAAAAGTATGCAGATGTATTAATTGAGTAAACGATTTTTAATGTAGCGCATGAGTGGATCGGTAAAAGAGATAAACATTGTAAATAAACAGTTGATTTTAGAACCGTCTGCTTCCACAGCGCTGCTCAAGAGTGACCCCTGACCCACGAACTCCAGGCCGTATAATCGAAATCAACAGCATCGAGGTTTCTGGGAACGCGCGAATTTCATTTTTTTAATGATTAATTTCGCCTTATTAATATCAAAAAGGTGTGCTAATGATCTACTGGTGATTTGTCGTTAGATGGCGACTTGGGCGACATAAACCATAAAGAAAAATGCGAAATGCTAATGCATTGATCAGTGTGTTGGTTGTTGATTAAAAGGTCTGCTGCAGTCACTATCGCCATGCACTGCCAACCTATTGTATTATAAAAAAAGAGTGCTGACAGTGGTGAGGCTGGACAAATTGTACTGGGATTTCAAATTTGAATGTGTGAATCTGAGTTCTAATCATACATTTATGTATTTCTCTATTTAATATTTTAGTTAAGAAAATGTAGAACATAGCTGAGGAACCGGAGGAGGAATTCTATTTAAGCTTGGCATGTCCATTTTCATTTGAGTATTTTGAACAGATAATGATAAGAATTGCGTCACATCCACTTCTGAAAACGTAGACTCATCCTTTTTATGATAAAGGAATAACACCCATTCACTTATTAATAAATTGTTCTTTGCCTGCAAGGAACTGCTTTGAAAACTGAATTTGTACCATCAGAAAACATTTTTCAATAATATTAGGGAAATTTTTATTGGCATTCTGCAGGTGTTAGCTGAGTGAGTATGCTGTTAATATTGCACATCTGGAGGGGGAAAAAGATTTATAAAAACAATTTTCATATGCAAGTTCCAGTTAAAAAAAATTAAGTACTTGTAATCAGATTAAATTGTTTTAAAATACTCATAATCAGACAGTTAATTTTTTTAATGATTACATGTTATTCTCACAATGACAGTAAATTATTCATAATTCATTGACTCTCCCTACTGGTACTTTATCTTTTAAATTTTCCTTTCTAAAAAAAAATCTAACTTATATATTCAGAATGTCTTCCAGGTTTGCAGAAGTGCACACACAGACCAGCCACTAGTCAAGTGCCTACTGAAAACTGAGACCCACACAGCATGTGTTTACTGAAATCACTTCACTTTTAAGTTTTCTCAACATTGCATATCAAATCAGCTCCTGACAAACACATACATTATTTTAATGATCATGCAGTCAGTCATTTAACCATGTACGACTTTGGAAGGCTTTTGTCTTACAAACACATTAAAATGTACAGATTCACATACTTACATGCAATGCAGGGAATCCCCAACTTTTTTTGTCAGCTGAACCTCTTTGACCTAATATATTTACTTGAAGTACCCCCTGAGATTTTAAGATAATAGGTTAGGTCAATAATAGGATTAAGTCAATAGTAAAAAAAATAAAATTAAGTTCATGGCTCTCTGATGTGGGTTAATGATCACATGACATGCAGGCAAACAAATAAAATATGTATTTATTATTTTATTTTGATTGTTCTTATTTTAAGTGTATGATTTAATTACGTAATAGCTTTTCATTAAACTCAACCTTCCCCATGCAGTTCCATCACAATCCCCAGTGTGGGAAACCCTGACATGTAATTTTATATATATATGATTGATAATTAAAGAATGAGCTGGACACTGATCCAGAATGATTAAGATACAGGAGTTTAATAAAAAAAAATTCAAAACATACATAGACAATTACATCATTTCAACATATCCAACGTCACAATAACACAAAATACAAAATCAAAGCGCAGTAAGCCGTTTCCCCTTTGCCTCATCCAGAACATCCTCTGCATCCACAGTGAGTGCACTCAATGATACGACCCTAAGACAACAAAGAGCAAATTAGGGACAGTGAAAGAAATGTAAAAAATCTTGGCATACATAAGTTACTAACAGGACCAGTGTTTGGTGAAGAAAAATGGAATCGCTAAAACATCTAGACACAGAAACAACATCTTCTGACAGGCCATTTCCCTCTTAAAGGGATAGTTCACCCAAAGATCTAGCTTGGAAGAGCCAGAAGATTTTTTAATATAACTCCGATTGTAATATGCCCCCAAAGGCACATGCCTGTAAGTGCAATACTCCCAACTGTGTGCGCAATATCTTTGTAAATTATTTCAGTCGCATTTATTCATTTTATTATTCACAATACTTTCAATGCTTATTCTGACTAATCCTATTTGTGTCTTTATACATTTTATATGTTATTCTTAAATTGTATAATGTATTGTTACATTTATGTGTATGCTGGAATCTTCAATACCAAGGTAAATTCCTTGTGTGTGTAAACACACTTGACAAAAAAGCTCTTTCTGATTCTTACCACTTCCAGCTTGCCCTTGGGAACTCTGCATATGCAATTTGTTCCAAAGTTAGTGTCGCGTGTCTGAATGCACCGCAGACAGCACAGATTTTCATAACCCTGTTTCTTCCATTTGGCAATCAAGTTTTTGTCTGCATAGCCCTCTTTAATGCAGTAGTCATAAAGCTCTGGGAATGAAATAGAAATGAAAAGTTAATTTACAGACCTCGAAATAAAACAAACACTTCAAAGCTGAATCTAACTACTATACCTCGGCTGATGGCCTTTCTCTTGTAGAAAAGGTCGAAAATGTAACGGCTGCGTTGGTGATGAAGTCGGAAGATTGGCCAAAGGGACTCAACTTTACGTTTGCCCTCATGTGGCTCGGTTTCAGCTGTGAATGTAAAGCATCTGTTAAGAACCCCGTGGTGGAAGTATAACGTGATATTATCTAGCCAATAGCACAATTAAATAAATGTCTTCTTAATCTTTTTAAATGTTTTATTAACGACATACATACATATTAATGTTTTATTACACCAAAGTTGCTTCTGATCATTAAACGTTCCAAATAAACAATCGACTTGTTAGCATTCTGGCTATAGATTGTAGCTTGCTAAACGAACCTTCGCGCATTTTCTGGTCCAGTTCGTCAAGGGTTGGCTCTATGAGCTCCCAACCATCTGGAGGTGCTTTCCTACTCCTTTTAACCTTAGGCATTGTATTATTTAGGCAATAACGATCGTCTCAGTTATTTAACAACAACGAGCTGATGCATTAGGAACTTTCCCGATTTCTGTCGCCAGGCAGATGACGTCACTCGTTTAGGTCCTTATAGAATGACTTGTTACACGAAAGTTACGTCAACGAGCTGTCTTTGTTCCTACACATATAATACGAACTATAATTATCATCAGACTTATTTTATTTGACATTTCATAGCTCAAATATATTGCATTAAAATCTTGACTTATAAACATATCAACATTGGTTTTATTATGGTGAAGCTGTGATGTTATTCTCTCTTCCAGTGTATTGCGTCAGGCTAGGAGCCTGATTGTGTGCCTGAGTGTAAATTTAGAAATATGGACCCGTTGGCTATATGATCATCGATGACTGTACTTAATCGTGGAATTTATATTTGTTTTATTTACTGTATCACCCCAAAGCCAATCACAATCACTTTTACAATTAATTACTGCAAATTTGTACCTACAGAATTGGATACGCGAGAGTGTGGTGAAGTTAGGCAACCTGCTGTCATAACTCTACCAAGCTTTTGTTGGGACTGGGAGTGTGTTTGAGTGGATTTTTTAAAAAAAAAAATTATTTAAATAACAAGTTAAGATTAATCTTCATCATGCCTAAAGGAGGTAAGAGATAATTTATTTTTAGATCACTGATTGAGCACGTCATGAGATGGTGTTACTAATATAGTCTGTTTTTATGATTGACATTATATACAGTCGGTATTCTGTACTTTTAAAATAAGTATTCTGCTTTATCAGGATATTTTTAATTGAGAACAATGCTGTTAGAAAGTGATATACCCCAGCTCAGCCCCTTTTTTTGGGTTGTTGCTTATTTTAGGGAAAAAAGGGGGCCATAAAGGTCGCATGAGAACCTACACAAGTCCTGAAGAAATAGATGCTCAAATGAAAGAAGAAAAAGAACGAAAAAAGGTAAGTTGTATTGTAACTTCAGAAGGAAATACAAACAAATATGGGCAAGAATGAGCTTTTAAAGTAATTATTAACGTTTACGTAATAGTCTTAAGGGGATAGTTCACCCAAAAATGAAACTTCTGTCATTAACCACTCACCCTCATGTCGTTTCTAAACCTGTAAGACTTGCGTTCATCTTCGGAACACAAATGAAGATCTTTTTGATGAAATCTGTTTCTCCATTGACAATTATGCAACTACCACTTTAAAGCCCCAGAAAGTAAATACATATTAAAAGTAATCCACGTCTCTCCAGTGGGATAACCTAGGTTTTATGAAGTGATTTGAGTGATTTGTTCGTGCTAAAAAACAGAACTGACATGAGGGTGAGTAATTAATGAAAGAATTTCTTTCTTTGAATTTTTCGGTGGACTGACCTGACCCCTTAATACGATCAAACACAGCAGCTCCCTCTGCTGGAACAGTTTTTAAATAGTTTCTCTAAGAAGGGAATGTTTATAAACAGCTTTCTAAAGTCGGCATTACATGAAAATCAACCCCATTAATTCACTAAGTGTGTCTTAATGATCTTATTGTGAAGGATTCATCCATGCAGTGTTGTTTTGACCTTGTCATTTAAAAAAAAAAAATCATAAAACTTTCAGTGCAATGACAGACTTCTCTCTGGTGACGTACGCCAGACTTCTCCAGTCATTTAGTCTGTTTAAACTCCACTCCTATCTTACAATCTAAAATAACAGTTGTTAAGAAAAATACACAAGGTTATTGATTCTCAAGAGCTCCACTCTCTACTGCCACTTTCAGATTCAGTAGCCATCCTTAAGTCAAATGACCTAAACACATTAATTGTTGTACATGTTAATAGTTTATTTTGACATTGTAGAATGAAGAAGAAGAAGGTGCAGCAGTGAACGACAACCAGAGTGAGGACAAACTGACAGCATCAGGCTCAGAGGACAGTGACGATGAAGGGTCTCAGGTAAATTTGATCTCAGAATTGGTGCTTCCATGTTCCGGCAGAGCTGTCCGTGTACTTTTAGATACTTCTGCAAATTCATTCATCAGAGACTACTGTGACAGGACGTGGATATTCAGCCAGTTCTGGTTAAAACATCAGGCACACTTTTAAGGACCACTCACACCAAGAACAATTACTATAACGATAACTATATTAGCATCCACACTAATGTATGTTCTAAGGTTCTGTTTATTGTAAGCGTGTGCTGCAGATTTGTCGTCTGCCACTTTAAATACTTAAGCTTGTAAAAGTCTGTGGATTCTGATTGGCTGTCAATGTTTCTTTCATTCATCAGCTGTAAAAAAATAGTTCCAAAAAGTTATTCCAACAATAATGTTGCGCCGTCGTTATTGTCATAATTTTTGTGTGAATTGCCCTATTCTAATAGAACTAGAATGATTATTAAAATGCCATAATTATCCTTATAGTTATCGTCCCTGGTTTGAATGGACCTTCACTCAGTTTAATTAATGTGGAATCTCACTGGGTGGAGCAGAGCATTGCTCTTTGATTAGTCACTCAATCACTGTGTTTAGAACGTAGGAATTATACATGTGGAGGTCAGTCACAGTCATCTGATGTTGGTTGGCGATACTTTAAAAATAAATACTTTGAATTAGCTTTTATTTTTATATTTTAGTTCAAGTTTATTTTTTATGTTAAGTTTCTATTTAGCTTTAATTGATTTTTAATTTTCAGTTTTAGTATCCGTAGTTTATTACTTCAACATAAACCTATTTTATTTTAGTTAGTTGCAAAGCCAACATTTCTAATTTACATTTTGTTTTTTTAAGTGTCTTTTTTATCTAATATTCTTTTTTTTTTTTTCAGCCTTATTTTCTCATTAAAGTATTTAAATATTTTAATGAACTAAACCATTTTAATAGTTTTAGTTTCAGTTAACAATAACAACACTGTCTCCATTTTTGTCACAGAAAAGGAAGGGAATTGAGGGATTGATAGAGATTGAAAATCCTAATCGAGTTGCCCAAAAAACAAAGAAAGTCACAGAGATAGAACTTGAGGGTCCTAAACAGCTTTCCAGAAGAGAAAGGTAAGTGACAACGTCTTTATCTCCAACTATTTGTTACCCTATCATTATTTCTCTTCATTTTATTTATATAATTTTTTATGTCATTGCTGCTCACATTATACAAAATTTTATATACTTTAATATATTTTTATACATAATTTTCTAGACACGTACATCTGTTCCCTTTCAGCTATGTCAATATATATATATATATAAAAAAAATTTCTCCATATTTCAGAGAAGAGATTGAAAAGCAAAAGGCCAAGGAGAGGTATATGAAAATGCATTTAGCAGGAAAGACAGATCAAGCTAAAGCCGACCTCGCTCGACTAGCCATTATTAGAAAACAACGTGAGGAGGCCGCACGGAAAAAAGAAGAAGAACGTAAAGGTAAATCTTTAGCACACGGCAGTGTTGCAGAACAACTTGTGAAAGGCCACGTTTACACTGCAGGTCTTGATGCCCAATTCCAATTTGTTGACTATACAATTTGTTTGACGACATTGAGCAAAGTTTCTTGGGGGAATGCAAAACATTTGTGAAGGAACACAAAAGCATTAAAATTCATTTATCCTCCCATCTCATATTTTTCCTCCCATTACCATGTCCCTTTAGAGTTTCCGTAGCCCCTCATGTGACCCACAACAAAAATAAACAATTATACATTCGATAAGGGATGCCGTTGTTAGATGAACCAGTCGAAAGTATTTTCTGTGATGATTGTCCCAATGTAGTTTATATACTGCGATTAAAAAACACATTTAAAGTTAAATATATTATGTTTGTTTGAGATTGACAGCTGTTTGGGGGTTTGGGTGATTTTTTCTTTTTTTTTTACTGCACTGAATATGTAGCATAATGTTTAATTTTTTACTTGAACTGTTAACCCTCAGACGGTCTTCGTTTCTGAGTCACCTCCTGGGCCTACCCGCTCAGAAGTGACCGGACACCTAAAAATGAAACTTCCTCCATCCCAGTAAAACCAATGCAATTTATTTTTGTTCTATAATATTTTTTCCTTTTAATTTTGTATTTTGAGAGAATTTTATTGAATTTATTAATAATTATGCAATTTTTATGGTCTATTTTTGCCATTAAAAATAATAAATAAATGTGTATATATATATATATATATATATGTGTGTAATTTTTTTATGCAGTATTTTATTTTAATATAGAGTCTAGGCCTTCAAAAAAATGTTTTAAGCAGATTAGCACCATCTTGTGAGAGTATGGAAAGAAAGAGTAGGACCAGGTGTAACCACTAGATGGCATCTACTGCTCTCTATGGAGAGGCATGTGAATACCCCACCTGTTTATGGACACATATACTTTTTTTTTTTTTTTTGGTGGTGGATTTGAATATATATTTAAACAATCTCAAAAACTATTTCTTATCAAGTTTTAGATATATATATTTTTTAGAAATAGTGATTTAAAGTGTTAGTTTTTGCATTATGATTACAGTCAAACCTAAACATTGTGTTAGAAAGAGAAGCTTGTGTTGCTGAGAAGCAAATTTTATACCCATTTTTTTTATTCAGAATTTGTATAAAAAAATGCAATTCATTCAATTATAACACTTTATGTAAAATATTATAAAAAATATATATATATTCAGTCAATTTCCCATTCATTTCCTATGGGGGTCATTTTTGACCAAAGACCACAAGTGTGACTATTTTTTTAGACCACTTAGCAAGCATGCTTGGATCATGACCTAAATTTTTTGTGTGTGCACATACCTAATGTCATAAAAGTCACCAAGTTTCGTAACATTCTGATGAAGCTGTGATTTTTAAAAATTCAAAACAGATTTTTTGTAATCAAAATGTATTGGTGTATGTGTATATAAGTGTGTTTGTATGTGTGTGTGTGTGGGTGGGTGGGTGTGTCTGTTTTGCACTCTTGATGTTGTAGAGTGTCACCCCTTTACTGCTGTGTACTTTTTTTTAGCATTGTGGCCGATTTGTTGATTGTACACACAAAAATTCGGAGAATCTGTCAATTTCCCATTCATTTCCTATGGGGGTCATTTTTGACCGAAGACCACAAGTGTGACTTTTTTTTTAGACCACTTAGCATGCTCGAATCATGATCTCATTTTTTTTGTGTGTGCACATACCTAATGCCATAAAAGTCACCAAGTTTTTTAACATTCCGATGAAGCTGTGATTTTTTAAAAATTCAAAAAATATTTTTTTGTAATCAAAATGTATGGTGTGTATGTGTATAAAAGTGTGTTTGTATGTGTGTGTGTGTGGGTGGGTGTGTATTTATTGCACTCATCATGTTGTAGAGTGTCACCCCTTTACAGCTATGTACTTTTTTTTAGGATTGTGGCCGATTTGTAGATTGTACAAACAAAATTTCAGAGAATTTTTTTTTTGTCAATTTCCCATTAATTTCTTATGGGTCGGTCATTTTTGACCGAAGACCAAAATCGGTACTATTTTTTTTACGACCACTTAACATGCTCGAATCATGAACTCATTTTTTTTGTGTTTGCACATACCTAATGCCATAAAAGTCACCAAGTTTCATAACATTCCGATGAAGCTGTGATTTTTAAAAATTCGAAACAGAAAATTGTTCGGTCAGAAATGACAGAGGACCGTTAAACTAATCCAGCTCCACATAAAAAATATAAATGTGTGTGTATATTAGATGATACAAATGTTGTATTTTTTTGACCAGTTTTAAAGTTTAATTAAATTTTTGTTCCTGAAATCCGCCCTTCTGCTTGGATCAGCATAATCCTGAATTTTTTGGATTGGAAAAACTGGTGATTTAATCCAGATCAAAACCAAGATTGGATTTTGTGATCTACTCCAACTTTTTTTTCCTTCTTTTGAACAACCCATTTTAAAGATTTGCTCCAATCCGATGTGCTTCTGAACAACAGTGGGCCCAGCTTACATCTTCTTTCAAAAGTGACCCATATCCGAAATCTGCGATGTGAAATGATAATTTTGCTTTAAAGGTCCGCAAAACATTGGTCTCTTAAGGCAGGGGGGAAAAAAAGAGGAGAGCACTTGTTGCAGCCTGGACTATGAAAAAAGTCATGTGATCGCAGATGGTGTCCACCTGAGTTGACATCATTCACCACCGGTGCTTTTTCAATGACATACGACTCGCATTGACGGTGGGAATATCCGATCTGTTCGCTGCTTACATGACAGATTTGCACATATCCAATTCATGTCAGATTTATTTCCACATATGAATGAGTCGTGAAACCGATACGAGAGTATCGGACTCCATATTATTTTTTCCTGTTAACACGTTCGTGGGTCATATCCGATCTGTGCCACATGAGAGGAAAAAAAATCTAAATTAGGTCACTTAAACTATGCAATGTAAATGTGGGCAAAATGTCTCATGGCAAATCAGAGATTAATTAATGTTTTCTTCATTGTCATTGTAGAAAAAGACGCAACAGCGGCGGCAGCAGCAGCAGCTAAAGGACTACATACATTGTCACTCAAGTAATCCAAATATTGGATTCGTAGAGGTTTTAATGCATTTGTGGACAGTATACAATTATGTTGACAATGTTATTTTTGAAGACAACGCAAAAGATATTGTGTTATGCTATGTAAGATGATATAACACAATGTTCCATTGAAAAGGAATATTTCAGAGTATATTAACCCAGAAAGCAGGATTTTTTTTGTCCAAATAAAATGCTTTTGTGAAAGCTCTGGTGCTTTTCACTAAAGTGACTAAATCTTAATGCTTGCTTTCACTCAGTGATATTAGTATAGACATATTTATTAATATATTAACATATTGCCACATGTAACTGAGTGGACTTTGCCATCTCAGTTTAAAGGATTACTGTAAGAATAAAGACATCTGTCCTCAGTTGTAAAGGACCTGGTGTAATTTAGAATGATGTTCTGATGGTATTCCCTTCGAATAATGTAAAGAAAAACATACCAATAAAATGTCAGAACTTTTTATTATATTGTGAATTGTTTTGTAAATCTTTTTTTAAAGGTGTAGTTTTTGTACATTGCACTTAAATGCATTTACATTTTTGACATTTTGTAGTTGTTATATTTATTGACATTTATATTATTTTTAGATCATTACATTAAAAATTATATAATTTATATGATATATTTCTAGATCATTTTTAGAGTGCATTAGAAACATATAACGAAGATGTTTAAATTATATATTTTGAGCATTATCATATTGGTATTACCATATTGCACACAACCCCTTACCTTTGTCACAGAAAAGCCCAGGGTGTTCTTAAGCCTTAAAAATAGCATTTGTGAAGTCTATGTTATTTAAATGTAAGATCTGAACAAAAAAGTATCAATGCAGAAAATGTGCTCTCCGGGGCAGGACGCGATCGACTAGCCACGCCCCGCAGCGTGATCATTGGTCTCCAAATTTCGCGGACTTTGACACGAGGGAAACCTAAAAGAACATTACATTCACTAAAAGTAATTTGGAACGAAGCATTCCTCGCGTTTGTTAAGGTAAGTGGAAGAACATTCCCACTGTATATTACTAGCTATGTTTAAAGTTTAGGTAACGTAAATCAGAGTTGTGATCAGTGGATCAAATCAAAACCTTGTGACTGTGCATGTGCTCCACATTCTTGCCGACTAATGTTAATCTCTTAAGGTTGTGCATAACGTTATGTGCATAAAGAGCACTTACATTAGTGCCAAATGCAAAGAATCGCATCGTTTCAGTTTTTATTAGTAAACGTTTCCATCACTCACTTGTTATGTAACGTTATTATTTTAGTTACAGGATGTATTTCGCGGGTAAAATGTAACCCTAAAGGCAGTAGTTCCGGTTTGTGTGTCACACTTGCTGCGAATCTAATTTTGTTTTACCCTGGTTTTACCCCTAAAGTTATCGACAAGATGGAAAAACAGTTGTGTTTCGTAAGCGTGCTCCGCGTTGGCAGCTGCAGTTGCATCATTTGATTGACAGCTGAGCACTGTTATTTTAGTACTGGATACTATTATGGTATTTATTCATATATTTTCAGTTTTATTATTATTTTTTAAATATTTCTATTTAACTTATTTCACTTTGTTTGAGTAATTTTAGTACTTTAAGTTAAAAAAAGTTCAACTAATTTGCATTTGGACGAAAAATACTCTGCTTCAAAGTTTAAGAACTCAAACTCAAATACATTAATGCTTCTATTATAAATAATGTATCCCAGTATATACAGTATGTTTGGCATATGGGAGTCTTCTCACATGTATTAATAACATAATTTCTTCTAGAGGTAATCAACTATGGCTCAGCTCAACGGGCATAATAATAAAACATGGGAATCTCATAACAAGATGATGCTGGAGCCTCTCAGCACAAATGATCCTGAGGTAAGTGTGTGATTATTCAAACAGCCTTAAGACTAGATTATTTTGAAAGCATGCAGTGTACCATGAGTGATATTGTGAAATGTGTCTCCTAGACTATTATCTGCCCTGTGACTGATAGCTGTAGCACATCTGTGCTTGACTCAATTAAAACGACTTGTGTCATTGCTTATCTGTTTATCGCATTGATAAATTTCTGTTTGCACTAGGTATTTGACATAATAAAGAAGGAGAAGCGGCGGCAGACGTATGGATTAGAGCTCATTGCCTCTGAGAACTTCACTAGTCGAGCTGTTTTGGAGGCTCTTGGTTCATGCATGAACAATAAGTACTCTGAGGGTTATCCTGGTCAGAGGTGACTATTGCGCAATGACATTTCATTTAGTTTAATTACTATTTTTATGTTGTTTTTGTAATGAGAATAAGATTAATATTATTTCAATTACACTTAGACCTTACAAATCGAAAAATGTGCTTGTGTTAAATGCCAAATTTTGTTTAATGTTATAAGATATTATGGAGGCACTGAGCATGTTGATCAATTGGAGCGTGTGTGTCAGGCAAGAGCTCTCAAAGTCTACGGCCTCGACCCGACTAAATGGGGAGTGAATGTTCAACCGTACTCTGGTAGGTTTGTTTCTGTCACTGGACTGTTGCTGCTGGAAGAGATGATGTAACATGAAACATTAACTCAAGTGCACATTGTTCGAAATATTGTTTCTTTTTTTCCTCAGGGTCACCTGCGAACTTTGCCGTATACACAGCCATAGTGGAACCTCATGGGCGGATCATGGGCCTTGATCTTCCTGATGGCGGCCATCTCACCCATGGCTTCATGACTGACAAGAAGAAAATCTCAGCCACATCTATTTTCTTTGAGTCTATGCCTTATAAGGTAACCTTGTGATTATAATCAATATTGTAGTGCACTCTTTAGTTAGTGTTAAGTTCAACATTTACTAAGACATTAATCAAAAGTTTTTTCTGTTAATATTTTTTAATAGAAGTTAACTAAAATGAACATTTGTATTTTTATTAACTAACGGTAACAAATATGAATAAATACTCTCACTGTATTTCTAATTGCACATTTTAGTTAATGCATTAACTAACATTAACTATTGGGACCTTATTTTAAATTGTTTTTCCCCAGGTAAATCCAGAAACTGGATATATTGATTATGACAGACTTGAGGAAAATGCTCGCCTCTTCCACCCAAGACTAATCATTGCAGGTCAGCATAATTAATTTCTGAACTACAGGATGTAAAGTGTTCATAATTTTAGTTGTTGGACAATCAAAAAAAAAAAAAATTCTCTTTGAGAGTCGAGATTTTACTATATATATATATTTTCCTAATTCCTTTTTGTGATTTCTAATGTGTCATTTTTTTTACATCTTTGTTCAACTAAATAATGTGAAAAACAACAATACATTATGCAAAAATAATTGCAAAACAATAAAAAACGCACATAAAAAGGTTTTCTTTATATTCCCTCTTTTTCTGCTATTAGTCAGATAAACAATTAGGACTGCCCAAATTCACATCATTGGTTAAGCCAGTGTTGCTGGTTGGGACAATGTATTTTAATCAATGTGAATGCAATCAAGTCAAGTCACCTTTATTTATAGAGTGCTTTTTACAATACAGATTGTATCAAAGCAGTTTCACAGTGATAACATGAAAATAATACACAAAGTTTGTTTCTAGAAGAAAAATTGTGTCATCGTCCACCTGAAGTAAGGCAAATCAATAATATTGTTGAATATTAAATGTCCCCAACTAAGCAAGCCAAAAGCCAAGGCAACAGTGATAAGGAACCAAAACTCCATCAGGTGACAGAATGGAGAATAAAACCTTGGGAGAAACAAGGCTCAGTCGGGGGCCAGTTCTCCTCTGGCCAACGAACGAACAGTGTATGATTACGATTCAAGCAGCATTACAGGTCAGAAGTCAGATTGGATCAGAACATTCACAATATTTATCCAGTTCCATCTGGTTGGAGGTAGGAGTCATCTCGCCGGTATGGAGACGAGTTTGTTGAGGTGTCCATGAGGTCTTCACAGGGCTGATGAGGCTGGCACTTCAGGGATGCGTTGTGGTCGTGTCCAGGCGCAGGTCCACCATCTGATCTGGATACGGCCCGGATCTGGCTGACTTCATTAAACCTCGGAATAAACAGAAAGACTAACATTAGCCTAGATGCCATTCTTCTTATGATGTAACGAGTACATCGGCTGTTATAGTAAGTGTCCCCGGTTCCGGCTGACCTAATCTATGCAGCCTAAAATAATCATTTAACTGATTTGAATAATAGAAAAATGTATTATGTTCTATGTGAATGCCAGGTAAACAATGCGTTTTTAGTCTAGATTTAATCTGACAGAGTGTGTCTGCTTCCCGGACAATGTTAGGGAGACTGTTCCAAAGTTTAGGTGCTAAATAGGAAAATGATCTACTGCCTGCAGTTGATTTTGATATTCTAGGTACAGTATTATCAACTGGCCAGAGTTTTGAGATCGCAATAGACGTGAAGGACTATAATGGGTTAAGAGCTCGCTCAAGTACTGGGGAGCTAAACCATTTAGTGCTTTGTAAGTAGTCAGCAATATTTAAAAATGTATACGATGTTTAATAGGGAGCCAATGCAGTGTTGACAGAACGGGGCTAATATGTTCATACTTCCTGGTTCTGGTGAGAACTCTAGCTGCTGCGTTTTGGACCAGCTGTAATTTGCTTAAGCGTGCAGGGCAACCACACATAATAGCATTACAATAATCTAGCCTTGAGGTCATGAACGCATGAACTAACTGTTCCGCATTTTTCATTGAAAGCATATGTCGTAATTTAGATATATTTTTAAGATGGAAGAATGCGGTTTTACAGATGCTAGAAACTTGGCTTTCAAATGAAAGATTGGTATCAAAGAGCACACCCAGGTTCCTAACCAACGACGAAGACTTGACAGAGCAGCCATCAAGTGTCAGACAGTATTCTAGGTTATTACTTGAGTGTTTTTTGTTTAATAATTAGAATCTCTGTTTTTTCAGAATTAAGTAGTTGGAAATTACTAGTCATCCAAATTTTTATATCAGCTATGCATTCAGTTAATTTTGTGAATTGGTGCGTTTCGTATAACAGTATAATTTGAACCATGATAGTGCAATAGACCTTTCTCACAACTTCCGTATTTGAGACCGGAAATACGCAATAGTCATGGAAATCTTCTTCCTCCCCGGTCAGGGCAATAGGTAAACAAATGCCGCAATTAACGAGCAAGAGTCATTGTAGCGTACTGGCACAGGCAACGAGCAAGAGTCATTGTAGCGTACCGGACTGTTGTAGTCATAGATATCCACAATAAAGGCTAACTATGGATATCTTTGGTTGTAGTTATTCACAAAAGCAGCCATATCTGTCGTTTCATTCCCTCCCTGTTGATAGTGAAGTTAGACGGAAATGGATTCAGGCTATCCGGCGGGATGAAGGACCAAACTATATGATTAAAAAGGGGAGAACTTAACATTATTGTCCCTACACACAAGACGTTTACTTGGACAACCATAGACAGAACAAATTGATACCATCATGCTTCAGCAGACTATAATGCTTTAGTAAGATAATGTATATCCTCTATAATATACATACATTATGTCTAAGTTGACACGCTAATGATTTGCAGAGGTGGATAGTAACGAAGTACATTTACTTCGTTAACTCTTACATTTACTTGAGTATTTTTTTTTTGTTGAGAATTTTTACTTTTAAGAGTAGATTTAAATGTGGGTATTTTTTTACTTTAACTCTAGTACATTTCTAATGAAAAAAACTGTACTTTTACTTCGTTATGTTGGGCGATGTTCCTCTTGTTATTTAATTTTTAATGCAATACATGTTGTAATGCGTAGTTTATTCCAAGCGCGCTGTATCTTTTTTATGGGCATGAGCGATGCTCAATTCACAAATGAATCACTCTTTTGAGTCGATTCTGTTCAAAGACTTCATCAAACGAGTTGGCAGATCTGTCTAAGTCGGTTCGCGAATCAGTTTGAATGATCTGTTCAGTTTCCTGCACCCACTGAATCCTCTGATGCGCGTTCAATCACACTTGACTAGGAGTAACAGGAAGATTTAAGAACATCAAGAGCGTTGGATGAAGTGGCGTGGACCTACAGTCTAGTGAAGGCAAATCTGCAAATGCATCATATTTTTGCCAGCGATGAAGGTCTTTATTAGTTGAACATCTTCGTATGCTGTATGTGAATGAATGATTACACAGGACGATACATTCGATTTATAAAAACTTGTACCCTTTATTTATTTATTTTATTTTTGTTGACGGTGTTCTCCTCCACGAGTCGTGTAACGTCGGCAAATGTAATATTTGGCAAATCCGTTAGCGAAGATGTGTAGATTCTCTGAATCATTTTCTGTTTTTCTGATGTGTTGACGCTTGACAGGTACTCCGCTTCCACAACGATTACGTATTTCTGGTTATTGTGAAAAAGGTTCTATTCCAGTAATGCCAACATAATTTTCAAGTCTATTCAAAAGAATGTTGTGGTCAATGGTATCAAATGCAGCACTAAGATCAAGTAACACTAATAGAGAGATACAACCACGGTCTGATGCTAAGAGCAAATCATTTGTAACTCTAATGAGAGCTGTCTCAGTACTATGATATGGTCTAAATCCTGACTGGAAATCATCGCAGATATTATTTCTTTCTAAAAAGGAACATACTTGTGAGGATACTGCCTTTTCTAGTAATTTTGACAAAAGGTAGATTTGAGATCGGCCTGTAATTGATTAATTCTCTAGGATCAAGTTGCGTTTTTTTAATAAGAGGTTTAATAATAGCCAGCTTAAAAGTTTTCAGTTCATATCCTAGTGACAAAGATGAATTAATGATATTAAGAAGAGGATATATGACCTCTGGAAGCATCTCTTTCAATAGCTTGGTCAGTATAGGGTCTAACATACATTTAGACCCTATATTGTTGATTTAGATGATTTTAACAAGTTTAGACAATTCTTCCTCTCCTATAGAAATGAATGAATATAATTCAGGGGGACTACAATGCACTGTCTTATGCGATACTGTAGTAGACGGTTGCATAGTTTTAATTTTCTCTCTTATATTATTAATCTTTTAAGTAAAGAAGTTCATAAAGTCATAACTGCTGTGCTGTTTAGAAACGTCCGGTGTCGAAGGAATTCTATATTATTTTGCGGACACCACTTAGACAACCATCCATTGAGTGAGCACAGTCTACTAAGTATCTCATCACCCCTGCGATCTGGAAGCCAGAGCAAATTACAGTGCCTGACATCGTTCTTGGAAGTTCACACACCTCTTTAATGTTAATTTTAGTGATCTCCGACTGGCGAAGTCGATCATCATTAGTGCCGACGTAAAGAATAATTTTAGAGAATTTACGATTAACAATAGCCAGCACTTTTAAATTTGCTTTGATGTCAGCCGCTCTGGCTCCCGGCAAACGTGACTATGGTGGCTGGTGTCTCCATTTTCACATTCCATGTAATAGAATCGCCAATAACTAGGGCACATTCAACAGGATTCTCAGTGGGTGTTTCACTGAGTGGGGAGAATCTATTTGTTATGGTAATCGGAACAGAAGAGCGGTCTTTTGTCCTGCGACTACAGCGTCTCATGGTCACCCAGTTGCCCTTCTGCACGGGCTCTACAGCCGGAACCGAACAATGTACAGAGTTCACTAAGTTAGTAGCATCCAAAGCAGTATCTAAAGCCTTTGCACTCTTACTATCCTCGATTCAATTTTGGATGCGTGTCTCTAGTTCTGAAATCATCTCTGTCAGCCTGACTATCTCCCTGCATTTATCACATGTAAAGTCCTCGGCGCTGACAGAGAAGGCTATACTATACATGTGACAGTGCAAGTGACAATAACAGGAGAAGATATTACTTACCGTGTTTGTTGACTGATCTACTCACCACAATCGTTTGATGGACTTGAAAAAGTCTTGCGCGCAAGAGAAAAAAAGACGGCAAACACGGATGGCAGAGTAACAGGCTAGCGATAGTTATTTAGATTAAAGCTAGCGAAGTCAGATCAATGTGACAGACAAAATTAGATAATATCAGATATCTGGTTGATGAGTACGATATATTTAGCGATATAAACAAGGAATGATAGTAAATAGAGATTATAAACAAGGAATGATAGTAAATAGAGATTCAAAACGGAAAGCTATGCGGAGCTTACAGACGCAAACCACACGGCAGCAAGACAGCGAGGCAGACCGGAGCAATCGATCCAATGATCAATAACCCTACAATGATAAAAATCCACCCTCACCTTTTTTTAAAATCCCCATTAAACCAAAGCAGTCTCATTAGACATGCCGTTTTGAATCTCTGAGCAGTGTGACATCATACTGCTCAGGCCCCGCCCACGGCCGCTGACTGACAGTCTTGCATTACCATGGTTTCTGCCCTCAGTGAGTTGTACACAACACGCCATTTTCTCCGCGTTCTGTAGCGACAACAAATGTCTCGTAAGCAATCCCGGTGTTCTTTTGAGGGTTGGATGTAAGAGTGAACATAAGAGTCTTTGTTTTCTCTCAACATCTGAGCCACTGAGGACACAGTGAATTAGGTAAGGTAATGCACCCCAAAATATACTTAAATTCGTTTGTCTGTGCAAATCATTTCACTCCAGAACTGCTTTGTGAACGAGGGGCAATACAAGGCAGGCTTTGTCAAAAAGTTGTTACTCGAGGATAGGGATATGCCACCGCAGTTGTAACGCGCCATATAAAATATAAAACAATTTTTTTTTTTAAATATTTAACTTTATTATATTATTTAAGTTGCCATTATTTACTGATATTTACTTAGTGCTTTTGTTTCTTAGATGGAATTGCTCAAATAAAAACGCATGTCTGTTACAAAATGGATGTTTGAGTTTTGTATATATTTTTTATTTCAAAACAACCCCCCCAACAACCGCGCCACCGCCGGTAGTTGGTCCATTACCACCACGGTGGTAAAAAACTTCCACTGTCACAGCCCTACTCGAGGATCGATCACTACCAATTGTTTGTGATCCAGCTTGTAGTCTCCAGAGCAATACTGGTCACAGCAGTAATGAAAGCTGGAGAATGCACTTTATTACAGTTCATAGGAGTTTTACGGATATGTAAAGACAGAGACAGAGTATACTAATGTCACAGATAGTTCCTATAGTGCTGGTTTAGACCTCTACTCTGAAGTAGGAGCTAAATTAGTTCCTCCAAAAGGATTTCCTAGAACAACACTCCAAAAACCGGGAACTTTGCCAGTAGTTCTAGAAACTATAAAAACGTTCCTCTGGTGCGAAAGTGGCAATTTTACAATGCTATAAAAAATATCTGTGGGGTATTTTGAGCTAAAACTTCACATACACACTCTGGGGACATCAGAGCCTTATTTTACATATTGTAAAAAGTAGCATTATAGGTGCTCTTTAACATTGAAAGAAATGACAAACCTCACCTTTAATATTTCTGTGTATCATTGTTAAGGAACCAGCTGCTATTCCCGTAATCTGGACTACAGTCGGCTGAGGAAGATCGCAGATGAGAATGGAGCGTATCTTCTGGCAGACATGGCTCACATCAGTGGTCTAGTGGCAGCAGGAGTCGTTCCATCTCCGTTTGAATACAGTGATGTTGTTACAACCACAACCCATAAGACCCTGAGGGGCTGCAGGGCAGGAGTCATTTTCTTTAGGAAGGGTGAGTTCAGTGTGATCTGACCTGTCACACTAAATCTTGGCCCTTGACAGCACTGCCTTGATCAGTGTTGTGGAAAGTTACTTTTAAAATGAATGCGTTTAGAGCCCGACCAATATGGATTTTTGGGGGGGCGATGCCGATACCAATAAAAAAAAAAAGCCCGATACCGATATATCGGCCGATATTATTTATGTGTACAGTAGCAATATTATTTATGTGTATTATAGGACAGTACCAGTCAAAAGCTTGGACACACTTTCCTATTGGTGTGTACAAACTTTTGATGGGTAATGTATATAGAATACACAGTATTTAAAGGGTTAGTTCACCCAAAAATGAAAATTAAGTCATTAATTACTCACCCCCATGCTGTACCAACCCCGTAAGACCTTCGTTCATCTTCGGAACACAAATGAAGATATTTTTGATTAAATCTGAGAGGTGGATCACTGCTACATAGGCTGCCAGAGGGAATGAAACTTGACGGCCCAGAAAGTCATTAAAGAACATGTTTAAATATTCCATGTGCCTACAGTGGCTCAACTATAAGTTTATCAAGCGACGAGAATACTTTTTTCCCGAAAAAAAAAAACATAATAACGACTTTATTCGACTATTCCTTTTCTTCCTTGTGGGCCTGAGACGAGAGTTCAAGAGATTTCCACGACGCATGCGCGAGAACTGAGAAGAGGACGTTCTTCTTCTAATACTTCTTGTTCAGTTCTCGCGCATGCGTCGTGGAAATCTCTTGAACTCTCGTCTCAGGCCCACAAGGAATGAAAAGGAATAGTCGAATAAAGTCGTTATTATGTTTTTTTTTTTCGGGAAAAAAGTAGTCTCGTCGCTTGATAAACTTATAGTTGAGCCACTGTAGGCACATGGATTATTTAAACATGTTCTTTAATGACTTTCTGGGCCGTCAAGTTTCATTCCCTCTGGCAGCCTATGTAGCAGTGATCCACCTCTCAGATTTAATCAAAAATATCTTCATTTGTGTTCCGAAGATGAACGAAGGTCTTACGGGGTTGGTACAGCATGGGGGTGAGTAATTAATGACTTAATTTTCATTTTTGGGTGAACTAACCCTTTAAACAGAATAAATATATAAACGTTTTGCAATGATCATTCAAATGTGGTGATCAAACACTTGTCTGACAAAGATATGTAATGGAGGGAGGGGAAATGATAGAATGAGAATGATACATTTGAGCTGTAACCAAACTAGTTTGCTTTGCATGTTATATTATATTATATTCTACAAACTGTTGCATAATCTTAACTAACGACTTTGTCTTTAATTATAGCAAAAGTGTCACTGACATTATCTTCTATTTTTAGTCTTAATTCCTCTAATCTCTACCAGTGGAGGAAGAACTCAGATCTTTTTACTAAAGTAAAATTTATAATATCATAATGAAAACGTTTTTAATTACATAATGTACAGACCTTTATACTATTTTAAATTAGTAAGCAAAATGTACCTACTAAAAGTGAAACTAGGCTACTCTTAATGCAAAATGGCCTTATATAAAGTGTTATAATTATATAAATTATTGGAATATTGCTTGATGTTGTAACGTAGCGTTATAGGCAGAATGAGCTTTAACACGGTGTCTACACACCGGACACGGCCGTTATTGCTCGCGAGAGTCGCAACAGCTGTTTACCCGAGACGCGGAAAAGCACCCGTTATAGAGCAGAAAGGGCCATCCGTTTACTGTCGGAGTTTTGTCGTTCGCGCCATGCATTTTAATCAATGTTTAATCAATCAATTGCCTGGATTTAATAAATAAGAAGTAAATATAGCAGACAATATAATCAGGCCTCCTCAGCTGCGCGCTTGCAATAGTCACAAGCTCACACAATACGTGATAGAGGCTGACAGCAGAGAAATCAATTCAGTGAATTACACTGCGCAAATCAAAAGTAATAGTCTACTACCCACTGGATGAAGAAGGGTTGGCTCTCAACAGAACATATAATATTAATTTTATTTTTCGTGTTCGCATTTATGAGGAAAAAACAGACGCGTCAAGCTCCGAAAGCGGCACTAAAGTACTTTAAAACTTTCACAGAGACCTCGGACAGAAAGCACAAAGCCTTTCATTAAAATCAATTTCGTTTTCTATTAATTATATCTTAATTTTAATCAATGTTTCATCAACCAAATGCCTGGATTTAATAAATAAGAAGTAAATATAACAGACAATAGATAATCTCGAAACGGAGGCGCCGGCAAGTGAACTGCAACTCGTCTCATAAATGAACCGAAACTCAGCGTATAGACCTGAGAAATATATCTATTGAAATGTCTACTTTTAAACAGAACAAATCAAAACGAAAGACAAACTGCTCTCTGCTTATGTAATCCTTCTGAAATTTACATTTCTCTCTGGCGCGTTCAAAGATCGCGAGTCCGCATCCTCAACTTCATCTTTACAGCCCACAATGGCTGAAAACACTTGATATTAATAAATATTATATTATAAAATATTAAAAAATACTTTAAAAAAATACTTTTTATGGAAAGTAGTGTTGCGTTAATTTTGTGCTACTTTCTTCCACCTGGGCTGGGCTTGTTTGTTTGGTTTTTAATAACAAAAAAAGTTTGTTTTTTGGCAAATGTAAAGTCCCTTCACACCAGTGAATTGAATGAGCCCCAGGCTGAAGAAAATGCAAATTCACACCTGTAAGATTAATAAAGTGAGATTAAATGCATAAAGTATATGGATTATTTGTCATATTATGATTATTATTATTGCATTGGTTTGCGTAATATATTCTTAGTTTGAATATCACTGTTTTTATTCATTTTGAAGAATACGGAAAACAATAACCATCATGTTCACACAGCGCTCACAACACCTCTGCATTTACTCCCGATTTCTCTCAATATGGGGACAAGAGAGATGTCAGTCAATAAATGGGAAAACAAAGTAACTTGCATTACTTGCGTAAAAAGTAACTTCGATATTTGCAGCAAAAAGAAATGCATTACTTTACTACTTTGGGGGGGGGGGGGGGGGGGTGATCTGATTACATAACTTGCGTTACTGGAAATGCTTTACTCCAACACTGGTCACAATACACTCTATTTCAGGAGTTCGTAGTGTTGATGCAAAGACAGGCAAGGAGACCCTGTATAATCTGGAGAGTCTGATTAACCAGGCTGTGTTTCCTGGACTGCAGGGTGGCCCTCACAACCATGCCATTGCAGGTAAGAGCTGACATCCTCCATGTCTTTAATATAAAGGTTAGAGAAGTTTTGCATTTACACTAGGAATATTTATGATTAATCAAAGATCTAATAATTGACATTTGATTAAGCTTGCCATTTAATTTAGTTCAGTAACCAGATGCTGAAAACACTGTCGATTTATAGTTATCTGATGCTAGATGCACAAGTATTTATCTATATATAGCCTAAGGATTACAATCACTGCAAACACCATGATAACCACACTTGACAAAAAGAACCATTCATTCGTTGGCCTTCCTGTATCACCCCAATCAACAGTCATGTCAGTGCTTGCCAGGAGGGCATGTAGGTACTGGTACACTGTAATCTTACAATGACCAGTGTAGTGGTATGTTATGCACTGGATTCATCCTGAGTTATTACTCGACTTCCATTCCAAATTCAACAAAATTCGTACTATATACAAACTATGTTCACACTTAATGCATAAATATATTGAAATATAGTCAATTTGATTTAGAAGTCTTAATTCAATATAACAGTAAATATGCATTAATTTGTAGAAATTAAATAATTATTTAATGTTGAATAATGTTATCACTCAAAAAATTACTAAGACAACTATTAATATTCCTGAAAATGGGCATGCTTAATCTGTGTTCGATTTTTTTCTTCTTCTACCGAATATGTGCTTTGGTCAAATTAAACGTTAAATATTCATTAATTATACATAAACTAATTTATATTGTTTATTGATGGCGATAATTACATTTTATAATAATCGATGTATTTATATATTTTTTTTAATTCTTAATCTGATTTCATATATATTTTTTTTAATTCTTAATCTGATTTCAGATTTTTTTTATTTATGTGATGCGCAGGGGTTGCTGTTGCTTTGAAGCAGGCTCTGACTCCAGAGTTCAAGAACTACCAATTGCAAGTTCTCGCAAATTGCAGGGCTTTAGCAGCCACCCTAATGGAAAAGGGCTACAAAGTTGTTACAGGTAAGTTTCTTAAGGATTTAAATATAAATTATAGCTAAATGAAACCATTGGCTCATAGTGATATTGGATACAGAAGGGAAACTGTTCACTTTATCTTTCTTTTTTTTTTTAATTTAGGTGGCTCAGATAATCATCTCATCTTGGTTGATTTACGTTCAAATGGAACTGATGGAGGAAGGGCAGAAAAAGTGCTGGAGGCTTGTGCCATTGCCTGCAACAAGAACACCTGCCCAGGTGCCTTAAAAATGCATAAATAATACTTGTACGATTGACCCAATCTTTTACAGTCTTTTTGGATGTTTTAACACAAGAATCTAATCAGTTTTTCCTCTCCCAAACTCCATTTTGAAGGTGATAAAAGTGCCTTGCGCCCAAGCGGCCTTCGTTTAGGATCTCCTGCTCTTACATCTCGTGGATTATTGGAGGATGATTTCCGTAAAGTTGCTGAGTTTATTCACCAGGGTGAGTTTGTTTTAAGCAATAATATTAAAGGATATGGTACAAACTTTTAACCTACCTCAGACATTGATTGTGTATCTGTTCTTAGGCATTGAGTTGACATTGGAGATCCAAAGAAACATGAATCCTAAAGCAACTCTAAAGGAGTATAAAGAGGAACTGGCACAAAATGAGAAGTACCAATTGAAAATAAATGAAATCCGAAAGGAAGTCGAAGATTTTTCCGGAAAGTTCCCAATGCCTGGGTTGCCGGAGTTATAATTACTGTCTTTCTGACATTTTGGTCTTCCCGAAATAAAGATTTTATTTTATTTGACGGGCGGAGACTTGAATAACAACACGATCATCATGCACCTTAATATGATGACTTCCCTTTGAAATAAATCATTCAAATGACCTGCTTGTCTTTTGATATCACAAATTGGGTTGGTTTCTGTACTCATGCTTGTGTTTTCGCTTATTTCTGTGGATTAACCTGCGCACTCTAAAAGTGTTACTGTTCACTGAAACCGATCAACAGAAAAAAATATATACAACTGGCACAATAAATTTGGACATACAATGCAAATAAAGTCTATTGTAAATGTGAACATGTGACTGGGCCTCTGCATTGATGATTAAGTATAAAAATTTAATTTTCACTGTTACTATTTATTTACCCTAATAAGTCAATACAAATTCAGAATGAGACAAATCATGTGCCTTTAATTACATAAAGAAAGTATGTTTTTTTACACAAACTGTTACAAGGTAGGTAAAATACCATTTGATGAAGATGTGATGCACATGGCTAAATCAAAAATACTTTAATGGAAATGAAAATTAGATGGTTCATCTCAAGGGGTTTCTCCTATTCAATAAACTTATATTAAGTAATTGAAGGCAGAGTAATTTCACTGTGGGCAGCGTCTTAAAGCACACAGGTGACCCTTGAAATGTTTTACTTAAACATCCATAAATATTTTAGCATGAAGATTACACCTTACCCCAGACAGGCTTACAACACTGTCTGTCTTAAAATAGATTTGTGAAAAGTAGCAACAAAACTGCATGATTTAGACCGTTACATCAAAGAAGATTTGTTCAAAATCAGCAAAAAAGATAATGTGCGTATAATGGTATGACTTATCCTCAAATTACATTCAACAGACTGCAATTAAATGCTAAAAAATCGGTCTCTGACAAATCGTTACAAAGGCCAATAAATATGGGGTAGCCAAAAGCTCGGGAATGAGTATTGCGTCGTATTTGCCGCTTTGGGAAAATTTCTTTTTCTCCAAAACACTGAAGCCTGATTGAATCACACAGTAAAACTGCATGAACCTATGGCCCTACAGGGCCAGATAAACTGACAGAACCCATGGTTGCAGTGCAAGGACGTCCAAGTTGTAAAACCTGGTGAAGTTGGACGATGATGACCAGCCGGCCGCCGCACATATCTCACCAATGGATACTTCACTGGACCATGCCTCTGGTGGAGTGGGCTCTCACTCGGATGGGGCACTGGAGGCCCATAGAAGTGTAAGCTAGCGCAATTGTATACCCTATTCACTGGGACTATCTCTGCTTTGTGATCAGATATCTTTTTGGTGCAGCTTCCAAAGCATGCGAAAAGCTGCTCTGACTAGCTGAACTGGGCAGAGCGCTCGATATACACCCTTAAGGCCCGAACCGGGCAGAATAAGTGCAACTCTCGCTCGTCCTCAGGAGCTGGAAGAGCAGAGGGAGTAATGCCCTTTGCTCTGAACGGATTGGAGAGCACCTTAGGTATGTAACCACATCTTGGTTTGAAGACGACTTTACAGTCGTTTGGCCCAAACTCTGGGCTGCGCACCAGTTGGAGAAGACAGACCACTTGTTACGTCCCCCAGCTCTGGGTGGTGCATTTGAGTGCAAAGGTGCATTTGAGTGCAATGTCTCTCCCCTTTCTTAATTGCAGATGAGCCACACCTAAGCGAAGCCTAAGTTTGCGCTATATAAGGCTTCTGGGACCGTTCCTGAGGGCGCACACAGAGACTGAGAACAGAAGCGACGCCCTGCCATGTTTTCTGTCTTCGAAACATCTGCCTACTTGCTGTCCACCCGGCAGTACTGAAGCATTCCGCCTTTGTAGAAGATCTTGTTGCTACCTATTTACTATTTAAAAACCGAACCTGTTAAATCAGAATCAGAATGGGGGGTTTTAATCGCCTTGAATATTTACAGACAAGGAATTTACTTTGGCAGGAGGTGCATACATATAACATACAACATATAAGACCGTATGTAAACATACCCCTATTATTTTTGCTACGAGCCGATCTGTGTGCGTCTCTCCTTTATGTTAAGGGTGGTGTCCGACTGCCCGTAACATAGTGGGGGCTCGTCCGGGATCAATAATTTGATTAAATCTGACTTTAGTGTTAATTGTGGAACTTTTGAAAAACGCTACAACTAGTACAACATTTTGGTGAGTATTCTGGTGAGCAATTATGATTGTCTGTTCCTTTGTTTAGTCGAAACAATTTTATTTTATTTTGGTGGATATCTCAGGAGGGGGCACGAAGGAGGCCTCGAGCTGAGTAAGCCACTGAAGAGTGCTTAGGTATTTAGGATTTTGTTTTGGTTTTGTATATAGTTAGTTAGAGCAGCCACAGACAACATTTTTGCCTATCAGAATACCTTTTAGTTAAGTTGTATAGCTTGTGATAAATTTTGGCATATCGCCTATATAGTGAGCGCCGGTACTCTGATTGTACTAGCGTGATGATTAAATTCGTGGGTGGACATTAAAATTCGTGGTCGTTGGTAGCCTATATTGTGCTTTTTGTTTGACCACTTTAGGTGTTTGCTACTTTGTAGCTTTGTCGCAGTTAAACTGCTTTAGTGAGTTTTTATTTTTTTTATTTTGTGATTTATTTATTTTTGCACGCTTTAGGCGTCTTTACGCGTTAAAATGGCAACAGAGGAAACATTCGTTAAAGAACCCTCAATTGAGTTATTTTTGAAATTTTCAAAAGAGCAGTTGCTAAATTTGGCTGCAACTTAGGAGGTTGAGCTCACTTCTGCTGAAAAGAGCACCAAAGATACAATTAAGACCGTCTTGCAAACTGCTTTGGTTAGTAAGGGCATTCTGCCTGTAGAGAAACAATCTCCCGTGTCTACAGAAGCATTACAGCTGCAAATTCGGTTGAGGGAGTTAAGTATCAGAGAGAAGGAAATTGAGTTCGACCATGAGCGCATACAAGCTCAAACCCGTGAGCGTGAACTTGAACACCGGTTGGCGTTGCAAAAACTAGAAGTCGACACCCAGAGGGAAGGTGTTGTTCCTTCTGACCCTAATTTATTTGATGTCACTCGCCACATTCGACTTGTGTCACCTTTTGTAGAAAGAGATGTGGAAAAATATTTTCCACACTTTGAACGCGTCGCGACCAATTTAAATTGGCCAAGAACTGCATGGGCATTCCTCCTGCAATGTGTTTTAGTGGGAAGGGCGCAGGAGGTTTACTCATCGCTAACCATGGAACAGAGCGGCGACTATGATTTTGTGAAAGCGTCAGTTCTGAGGTGCTATCAGCTGATCCCTGAACCATATCGACAAGTTTAGGAACTTAAAAAAAACTGAGCGGCAAACTTTTGTTGAATTTGGTCGAGACAAAGCAGCCCTGTTTGATCGTTGGTGCTCATCGCAGCAGGTTGATAGTCAGGAGAAACTGCGTGAACTAATTATTTTAGAAGAATTTAAGAACTGCCTGCCAACCGCTGTGGCAACCTATGTACCTGAGCAGAAGGTTGAGTCTATTGTGGAAGCTGCTATACTTGCAGACGAATATTACTTAACGCATAACATCTCCAGAGATCGTTATCGTTTAAGAGTCAATCTATCTACGATCCCTGATGTAGACAAGAAGAATGTAGTAAAACAAGATTACAGACAATGATAATGGGTAAGATATTATTTGGAATATTAGCGAGCAGACTTACCACCTTTCTGCTGAGCAACAGGTATATCGACACCTCAGTACAGAAGGGGGGAGTCCCAGGAGTTCCAGGGTGTATCGAGCATGCAAGCTGCATCTCAAAGATAACTGAGGATGCAAAACGCAACCATGGAGATCTTGCAGTCCTGTGGCTCGATGTATCCAATGCATATGGATCTGTCCCTCACAAGCTGGTGGATCTCACACTACATGCGTACCATGTCTCAGGGAAAGTCCAGCACCTCCTGCAGGAGTATTTCAACCGTTTCAGGATGCGATTCACCTGTGGGAACTTCACCACCAGCTGGCAGCAGTTGGAATAAGGCATCGTAACTGGATGCACCATCTCGGTCATCTTGTTTGCAGCTGCAATGAACCTCTTGGTCAAGACAGCAGAGAAGCCTAGAAGAGGTGCAGTTCTGGCAAGCGGTATTTAGCAGGCTCCGGTTAAGGCATTCATGGATGACCTGACCATAACGGCAAGATCATTCCCAGAAGGTTGGTGGATTCTGGAAGATCTATGCAAGATAATTGCAGGCGCCAGGATGGAGTTTAAGCCAGCAAAGTCAAGGAGCATTGTGCTGAGGAAAGGACGCGTGCAGGACCAGTTTCACTTCAGGATTGGACAAGACCTCATCCCCACTGTCAGTGAGAGACCATTAACAGCTTGGGAAAATGGTTTAGAGCGGGACTGAATGACCAAGAGAGTGTGAAGGAGATGCTTGGTCAGGCGGAAGCTTGGATGCGAGCCTTGGATAGGAGTCGGCTACCTGAAAGATTCAAACTCTGGGGCTACCAGCATGGTGTGCTCCCAAGACTTCTTTGGCCACTGCTCATGTATGAAGTGCCGTTAACAACAGTTGAAGCCTTGGAAAGGAGGATCAACACCTTCCTTCGCAGATGGCTGTCAGTCCCCAAAAGCCTTTCTTCAATAGGCCTGTACAGCTCGGGAAGCAAGTTACAGCTGCCATTAACATCTGTGGTTGAAGAGTTTAAGGGGACCAAAGCCCGGCAGGTGATAATGCTTCGTGACAGTAGTGACCAATTGGTCCGCCAGGCAGATATCACCATCTGCACAGGACGGAAATGGTCAGCAGGCAGGGCTGTGGTAGACGCAGAGACAAGGCTACGCCATAAAGAGATCATGGGGATGGTCAACCAAGGCAGGCTGGGCCTAGGAGTTATAACCAGAGTGGTGGAGGGATGCTAATGCCAAAGGTCCCCGCAGTCTAGTCCAGGAAGTGCTCCGTATGGTGGAGGAGGAGGATAGGCAAGCGAGGGAAGCAGCCATGAAAAACCAGGGGAGGTGGACATGTTGGGGTGGTGTCCAAGGAAGACCATTGGGGTGGAGGGATATGTGGGGCATGGAGGATAAGAGGATAAAATTCCTTCTGTGCTCCACATACGATGTCCTACCAACACCAGTGAATCTCCATCATTGGGGGCTGGTTGAGAGCCCAGACTGCACGCTGTGTGGGAAACCGGCAAGCCTTGAACATGTGTTGTCATCATGTCAGGCTAGCCTGGCTGATGGCAAGTTTAGATGGAGGCATGACCAGATACTTGCCATGCTAGCTACAGGCCTGGAGGAAGAGAGAAGGAAGACCCACAACAGCACGAGGACGACAGCACCCCGTTTGATCAGGTTTGTTAGAGCAGGGGTGGGGTGGGGTGAGGGGTTTGGGGTGGTGGTTACTTTGTTGCTGTGGTTCTTTTTCTTTTTTCTTTCTTTTTAGTTATATGTTGGTAGGGAATGTGTAAAAGATAAAAGTGCAGACAATGTTTTCTCTTTTATGCTTGTGTCACACTCTCAGAATCCACAACATCCCTCACTGGCCACCAGAGGGCACCATCACCCGAGTATTGACTTAACTCACACACCTGCCATCACTGATCACTCACGCACCTGTTATCTAGCTGCATATAAGCCCCATTCACTTCTCAAACAGTGCGAAGTCTCGTTTCCTCTGTGAACATTCTGAGCGTTTATCCCTTTATCTCTGCCTGCCTGTGTTTGACCTCCGCTGATCTGATTATCCCGTTGTCTGCCGCCTGTCTCTCGACCCCCTGCTTCGTCCCTGGATTCTCCTCTGCTCGCTGCCAGCCCTGACCCCTCGCCTGGATCTGATAAGTGTGAGCCTAATCTTCGTTGTTGATCTTGCTAGTGTTTGACCCTTTTCCCGCTTACTATTCTTCTTAATAAAACGTTGCAAATGGACCTGACTGCCTCCGGTGATTCATCACAGCTTGTCTCTTCAATGATTTAATGTACACTTTTCTTTGTCTGTACAATAAAAATTGTTATAAAAAAAAAGTCACAGTAAAGACATGTTGCAACGTTTAATGTTGCAAAAGATTCTATTTCAAATAAATGCTGTTCTTTAAAAAAAAAAAAAAAGGTTTGTTAGAGCAGGGGAGAGCTCTAGTGGGACATCAACTGGCACAGGAATCATGACATCGGCTACTGACTGGGACATGAGAGTTGACCTCCGGAGACAGCTCAAGTTTCCAGAGGAGATCACTACCTCAACTCTCAGACCAGACATAGTTCTGTGGCCCAGAGCAACAAAACAGGTGGTGCTGCTTGAACTGACTGTGCCATGGGAGGAGAGGATAGAAGAGGCCCTTGAAAGAAAGCTTGGGAAGTATCAATCACTCACCCAACAGTGCCAACAGGTGGGATGGCGGGCATGGAAATTGCCAGTGGAAGTAGGCTGCCAAGGATTTCCTCGGCAGTCAATTTGGAGCGCCCTGTCCAGACTTGGAATAAGAGGTCCCAGCAGGAGACAGCTCGTTGTGAATATCACAAGAAGAACAGAGACAGCATCGAGATGGCTGTGGCTGAAGCCCTGTGAGCGATGGAACAACCCATAGGGTAGGGAGGGAACATAAAACAGCACTGGCTGTGGAGCCCAAGGGGCGGAGGGGGCTGCCCCAGAATGCTGGGATTAGCTGTCAAGCCCTCTGGAGGTGTTGTGAGTTAATTGACGAAACACTGTTGAAGGAGGGTACCCACCTGATGACCCGAAGAAAGCACCTTGGGCCCACACCACAAAGCTCAGCGGGTTGGACTTGTCACAGTGTTGGTTTGTGTTTCCCCGGGTGTCCACTAGAGGTCTCTTTTCCTTACTGTCACCATGTATTCTGGAACTGCATTTCCCACGATCCTTTGTCTGTTCTCATCACTCATCATTGCACGCAGCTGTTTCTTATTACATTGTTAAGTTCTGTGTATAAATACCCTGTCTGTGTCAGTCCATGTCACGGAGTCGTTGTATATTGTCACCACACTTCTGTCGTCTTTGAGCCTGTTTTTTGTGTTTGTCTTTTATGTTTTGGATTACCTTTTTGGATTTTGACCTTTGCCTGGACTGGATTGTGAGTACAGATTACCCTTTAATAAATTACCTGCTATTGGATCTCTCTCTCTTCTGTGTGTGATTCGTGACAGAACGACTCCGTCTGTCCCAGATCCAGCGGTATGTTTCCTTATATCTCTTCCCCAGCCACCGATAGGGAGAGAAGGGTGTTTTTTAAGGGGACCCGGTTGGTCAAGTTTCGCGGGTCCCGTGGAGGTCACAGTGGAGGATGTAGTCGGGAGATGATCCCCGTTCCGGTGGTCCCGGTTCGGGTGGTCCTGAGTCCGGTGGTCCGGAGAAGGAGAAGGAAGAGACACAGCCCGTCTGCCCAGTCAGAGACTGTTCATGTCCCGTCTGCCCAGTCAGAGACTGTTTACGTCACGTCTGCCCAGCGAGAGACTGTTCACGTAACGTCTGCCCAGCGAGAGACTGTTCACGTCACGTCACGTCTCGTCTGCCAAGCGAGAGACTGTTCACGTCACGTATCCCCAGCGAGAGACTGTTCACGTCACGTCTGCCCAGCGAGAGACTGTTCACGTCACGTCTGCACAGCGAGAGACTGTTCACGTCACGTCTGCCCAGCGAGAGACTGTTCACGTCACGTCTGCACAGAGAGCGACTGTTCACGTCACGTCTGCCCAGTCAGAGACTGTTCACATTCCGTCTGCCTTCATGGACCTGTCTATCTGGAGTGTCTGGCTCGGGTCCTGGACATGCCCGTGTCTGCTGTCCCAGAGCCGGAGCCAGTGTCTCCTGTCCCAGAGCTGGAGCCAGTGTCTGAGCCAGTGTCTGCTGTTCCAGAGCCGGAGGCAGAGCCAGTGCCTGTTCGAGAGCCGGAGCCAGTGCCTGTTGTTCCTGAGCCGGAGCCAATGTCTGTTCCCCCTGAGCCGGAGCCAGTGTCCGCTGTTCCTGAGCCGGAGCCAGTGTCTGCTGTTCCTGAGCCGGAGCCAGTGTCTGCTGTTCCTGAGCCGGAGCCAGTGTCTGCTGTTCCTGAGCCGGAGCCAGTGTCTGCTGTTCCTTAGCCGGAGCCAGTGTCTGCTGTTCCTTAGCCAGAGCCAGTGTCTGTTGTTCCTGAGCCGGAGCCAGTGTCTGCTCTTGAGCCAATGTTTGTTTCTGTGTTTGTGTCTGTCCTTGTGGTTGTTACTGTCCTTGTGTCTGTTCCCGAGCCGGTGTCTGTTCCCGAGCCGGTGTCTGTTCCCCCTGAGCCGGAGTCAGTGTCTGCTGTTCCTGAGCCGGAGCCAGTGTCTGCTGTTCCTGAGCCGGAGCCAGTGTCTGCTGTTCCTGAGCCAGTGTCTGCTGTTCCTGAGCCGGAGCCAGTGTCTGTTGTTCCTGAGCCGGAGCCAGTGTCTGCTCCTGAGCCAATGTTTGTTTCTATGTTTGTGTCTGTCCTTGTGGTTGTTACTGTCCTTGTGTCTGTTCCCGAGCCGGTGTCTGTTCCCGAGCCGGTGTCTGTTCCCGAGCCGGTGTCTGTTCCTGAGCCAGTGTCTGTTCCTGAGCCGTGGCCACCCGAGTGGTCGTCTTTGCCCTGGTCGTCACCGCCATGGCCACCCGAGGGGTCTGCACTGCCCTGGTCGCCCGATTGGTCTTCTTAGGCATGGTCGTCACCGCCATGGCCACCCGAGGGGTCTGCACCGCCCTGGCTGCCCGAGGGGTCGTCATCGCCCTGGTCGTCACCGCCATGGCCGCCCGAGTGGTCGTCTTCGCCCTGGACGTCACTGCCCTGGCCGCCCGAGGGGTCTTCACCCCCCTGGCCGCCCGATGGGTCGTCTACTTCGCCCTGGCCGCCCAATGGGTCGTCTGCTTCGCCCTGGCCGCCCAATGGACTGTCTGCTTCGCCCTGGCCGCCCGATGGACTGTCTGCTTCGCCCTGGCCGCCCGATGGACTGTCTGCTTCGCCCTGGCCGCCGGCTAAACCATCACCCCCTGTCTCTGTTTCCTTTCATGGACCTGGCCCCCCATCCCTCCCCCTGATCCTCCGCCGTTCCACCACCCTCCTGGACTCTTGTTTTGTTTGTTTTTTGTGGGTCTTGGAGCGTCTGGTAGCCGCTCCGTAGAGGGGGGGTTATGTCACAGTGTTGGTTTGTGTTTCCCCGGGTGTCCACTAGAGGTCTCTTTTCCTTACTGTCACCATTCATTCTGGAACTGCATTTCCCACGATCCTTTGTCTGTTCTCATCACTCATCATTGCACGCAGCTGTTTCTTATTACATTGTTAAGTTCTGTGTAAAAATACCCTGTCTGTGTCAGTCCATGTCACGGAGTCGTTGTATATTGTCACCACACTTCTGTCGTCTTTGAGCCTGTTTTTTGTGTTTGTCTTTTATGTTTTGGATTACCTTTTTGGATTTTGACCTGTGCCTGGACTGGATTGTGAGTACGGATTACCCTTTAATAAATTATCTGCTACTGGATCTCTCTCTCTTCTGTGTGTGATTCGTGACAGGACTTGTAATGCGCGAGTGTTGGCCATCACCTGAAATAGACGGCTGGGACTTCACCCAGCCATTGAGGTGAGAGCGATGATCCCATTGTATTTCAGACAGACTTGCCTACCTTGTTTGCTGTTCTATTTATTCCCCTTGTGTTTACTGTCCTGTGCCATATCGTTGTCGCATGCTGTTGTTACCCTGTCTGTCTGATGATTTCTGTCGTGTATGTTTCCTGTCTAGTAAAGTCTGACCTGTAGTGTTTTCCCCCATGGGATAGTTTCTATTTGTGTTTTGTTTTACTTTTATATTTATAAAGCCCATATTCCTCTGCATTCTTGAGTCCTCACTTCACCATTAATTCAACTCGTGACATAACAATCTGGCCAGAAGAGGACGGATGTATGGGCGTCTTATTTCCATCTCCCACCCTGTGCCCCTCTGCTCGTCAGTCGATGGAGCGCTATGGCAAGCTCGTCTCACTTCGACCACCAATTCATCATCATTGCTGTGGGGGGCTCAACCTACACAACATGGCACTCAAGGACATTTTTTAATAGCGCCCTGAACGAGCCCATTAGCGCTTGGGAGATGGGAAGGCAGGGGTTCTGGTCCTATTGGGGGTTTGTTGGATTTGTTTACAACTGTGGTGAAGGTGGTCTCCTTCCTCTTGTCCTCCCCCGCTTTCCCTTACAAACAGTCAAGTCTCCAGTCCTCTGATGACCGCTTTGGGGAGAGGAGGAGGAGGAAAGAATATCCCTGCCTTATCTGTGCATCACCCCATGTATGTCAAGTCAAGTTAAGTCACATTTATTTATATTATGCTTTTTACAATAGCCTACAGATTGTTTCAAAGCAGCTTTACAGAGATAACGGGAAAATAATGCAAAAAAAAAAGTTTGTTTCCAGAAGAAAATAGCGTCACAGTCCAGCTTAAGTTCAGTGATTATCATTTATTTAGTTCATATAAATATATATATATATATACAGGTCCTTCTCAAAAAATTAGCATATTGTGATAAAGTTCATTATTTTCCATAATGTAATGATAAAAATTAAACTTTCATATTTATTAGATTCATTGCACACCAACTGAAATATTTCAGGTATTTTATTGTTTTAATACTGATGATTTTGGCATACAGCTCATGAAAACCCAAAATTCCTGTCTCAAAAAATTAGCATATCATGAAAAGGGTCTCTAAACGAGCTATTAACCTAATCATCTGAATCAACTAATTAACTCTAAACACCTACAAAAGATTCTTGAGGCTTTTAAAAACTCCCAGCCTGTTTCATTACTCAAAACCGCAATCATGGGTAAGACTGCCGACCTGACTGCTGTCCAGAAGGCCATCATTGACACCCTCAAGCAAGAGGGTAAGACAGAAAGAAATTTCTGAACAAATAGGCTGTTCCCAGAGTGCTGTATCAAGGCACCTCAGTGGGGAGTCTGTGGGAAGGAAAAAGTGTAGCAAAAAACTCTGCACAACGAGAAGAGGTGAGCAGACCCTGAGGAAGATTGTGGAGAAGGACCGATTCCAGACCTTGGGGGACCTGCAGAAGCAGTGGACTGAGTCTGGAGTAGAAACATCCAGAGCCACCGTGCACAGGCGTGTGCAGGAAATGGGCTACAGGTGCCACATTCCCCAGGTCAAGCCACTTTTGAACCAGAAACAGCGGCAGAAGCGCCTGACCTGGGCTACAGAGAAGCAGCACTGGACTGTTGCTCAGATTTGCATGTCATTCGGAAATCAAGGTGCCAGAGTCTGGAGGAAGACTGGGGAGAAGGAAATGCCAAAATGCCTGAAGTCCAGTGTCAAGTACCCACAGTCAGTGATGGTCTGGGGTGCCATGTCAGCTGCTGGTGTTGGTCCACTGTGTTTTATCAAGGGCAGGGTCAATGCAGCTAGCTATCAGGAGATTTTGGAGCGCTTCATGCTTCCATCTGCTGAAAAGCTTTATGGAGATGAAGATTTGATTTTTCAGCACGACCTGGCACCTGCTCACAGTGCCAAAACCACTGGTAAATGGTTTACTGACCATGGTATTACTGTGCTCAATTGGCCTGCCAACTCTCCTGACCTGAACCCCATAGAGAATCTGTGGGATATTGTGAAGAGAAAGTTGAGAGACGCAAGACCCATCACTCTGGATGAGCTTAAGGCCGCTATCGAAGCATCCTGGGCCTCCATAACACCTCAGCAGTGCCACAGGCTGATTGCCTCCATGCCACGCCGCATTGAAGCAGTCATTTCTGCAAAAGGATTCCCGACCAAGTATTGAGTGCATAACTGAACATAATTATTTGAAGGTTGACTTTTTTTTTTGTATTAAAAACACTTCTTTTATTGGTTGGATGAAATATGCTAATTTTTTGAGACAGGAATTTTGGGTTTTCATGAGCTGTATGCCAAAATCATCAGTATTAAAACAATAAAAGACCTGAAATATTTCAGTTGGTGTGCAATGAATCTAAAATATATGAAAGTTTAATTTTTATCATTACATTATGGAAAATAATGAACTTTATCACAATATGCTAATTTTTTTAGAAGGACCTGTATGTATATATATATATATATATATATATATATATATATATATATATATATATATATATATATAGCCGCTTTGGAGTAGCCTAAACCGTGATGTCATCATCCAGCTCATTTCAGTTCTTATATAATACTGTCAATGGCAGATCAATATTATTGTTGAATATTACAGTTTTTGCCCATTACTTACACACTTTTTGCAGAATTTTACACACAAGCCAATCAGACATAGCACTTGGAGATAAACAACTAAAATCAAATCAAATCAAAACTTAACACTCCTTTCTAAAAATGAAATTCTTGCAACAAAACCATACACACATGCACCATTTGAATTACTCTTTCATATCACCAGCCACACACTGATGGGCTTTATATAAAACACTGCAGTCTTTGTGTTTCTATTTTTATTGTCATTTTCTCAGACTCAGTCTTCTGTAAAACTCAAAAGTAGAATTTCTGCAGTAATTAAACAAGAGTTTTTCCAAAAAACAAACATTCTTACAGAAATAAAAAATATAGAATCACAAATCATCAAATTTTGCAACAAAACAAAAGTAAAAAAAACAAAAACAATTACTGGATAAATTGCTATTTGGGGAAAAAAACCTCTGTGTGTGTGTGTGTGTGTGTGTGTGTGTGTGTGTGTGTGTGTGGGGTGGGGGGCTGGGGGCTTATGGATTCCGCCTTCTTTTCTGATCCAGCCACAAGACCTCGTCAACATCACAGGCAATGTCCATGTGTGGGCTAGGCATCGGGGAAAGGCATAAAAGTGTGAAATGGTTATGGTTGTTGAACCAATCTCGGACCAGAGCAGCCCGGTGGAAACTAACATTATCCCAGATGACAACAAACCTGGGCTGCTCTGGTCTGTTCTGCACAACTGTATGTAGAAATGCAATGATCTGTCCTGTATTGTAGGGACCTAGAGTGGCATGGTGATGCAGAACTCCTTGAACACTAATTGCAGCACACAAGGTGATATTTCCCCTACGCTGCTGCAGGGGCATTTACAACAGCCCTTTGTCCAACAACGTTATGGCCCCTACGCCTGGTTTGGCCAGATTGAAGCTTGCCTCATCCACGTAGATGAACTCATGTGGCAGTTCGGTGGCATCAAAATCCAGAACTGTCTGTAACAGAAAATATTGAAAAGTGTTATTGAAAACACATACAGAAACTACAATGTATATTTTCACACAAGTAGGGGCTGGGTTGGGTCAGTAAAGACAAAAACTACAAGCTACTGGCAGGGCAGGTGGCAGCATAAACCCTCATTCCCAAATCACAATATATAGTAAAGTGACACATACCTGCACATTATCATGGCCCAGATCCTTGACCCTGACCTCTCAAATGGCACCCTGTACAGCTGCTTCATTCTGAAGTTACGTTTCTGTAGGATGCGACTTAGTGTAGAAATGCTGACCCTGTTGAATACATTTCTATTTGCAATTATGCGTTGTTGCAACTCACGAAGTCGGATTGCATTATTTTCTCGCACCATTTCAATGATGTCAAGCTCTTGTTGTTGAGTGAAGAGCCGTTCCCTTCCACCTTGAAGAGGTCGTCCAACCATTCTGTAGAAAATGCCACCACAAGATTTCATTGGTTTGGTTATTTTTCACATACTATACTTTTAATCTGTACACAGTACTGTAACATCACAATGGTATTCATTTACATATACTTCACAGCACTACCCATTTTTGTATAGTAAAGGTTATTGCAGTAATATGAATCATGTGACACATACAGTAGGTACAGTCTGGAGTAGAAACTTGAAGATATACCTGTTCTCCAGTCAGAATTTCCTTATTATCGATGCTACTGTGTAGCGACTGAGATTAGGGTGGACTCTTTACCCAGCCTCCCTCATGGGCAGGCCATGATTTATCACAAATGGTCCACCAGAGTAGCCCTGATGTCATCTGATATATGTCTCTGCACTGGTCCTCGTGTTCTTCCACGTCCGACTCCTCTCTCTCTCTTTGTCCTCCTCTTACTCTGACTCTCATTGGCTGCATGCTTGCAAAGTTCTCAAAATGGCTTACCTGAGGCCTATTTGTAGTGCTAAGGCTCACACCGATTGGTGTTCTGTTTTCTGTGAAAGTGTTTTCAGGTGTGTATGTAAGTGCATACAATTGCCAGATGGGTTTTGCATCTTGAACAGTGTTTTCCCAATGATAACAGGTGATTTCATTTTTGAACAAAGTGTCTAATGTAAGAAAGCATGTGTAGTGTTTTGCTGTGTGTTACAGAATTGCAAAAAAAGTCCAAAGTTGACAATGAGTTTAAGCTATGGTTACACTGTATTTAAGGTATGCTACCAGAAGTTTAGGTATTGAGGAATGTATGTCTATCCCTCACAACCTCACTTTCATTCCCGTTAAAAATCAAAGATGGCGCTGCTGTGAATAAGGTCTATAGCGTCAAGTCTGTCGGTTCCTGGATTCCCTGTCATGTCCGAAGATGTTGCCCTTTCTCTCTTTGTCACTAACCTTTTGTCTGTCTGGCCCACTCACACAGCATCAGCTCCAAGCCTGGAGGCTGCCTCGGAGCCCGTTAACTGCCTTTCCTGAGCAACCTTTCCCCTGTCAGTCCTGCCATAGCCCACAGGGTGTTTTTTGCCTGCCATGATTGCCCTGCGTTCCGGGGCAACACACACCTCTCAGCTGGCTGTCTCCTGTCCTGTCTGTAGGGGAAAGTGGGGTGAGTTGAGCCAGTTTTTACTCAAAGTGACTTTAAAGTGAGGCCATGACAGTAATGCCTTCAACTTAAGGATGTACATATATTTTAGGATGTGGTGCATCCCTGAGAACAATAACTTTGGGTCTGAAATAAATTGTTTCAGAAATATAGCTTTTGGGAAAAAAGTGGTCTCGTGGCACAACTTGCCCCTGGTGCTGGGCAAGTTGTGCCTTTGGGGGGAATACGTTGGGGTAAATTGTGCCAGTGATTTCTGAAGTAAAACAGAACATTGTAATGTTATGAACTGTAATGCTATATGAAAGCAAGACAAATTCAATACAAAAATACTAATGTAAGGTTCATTTGGATATTTGGATACCCTATTAAACTGTTATAATAAGTCCAATTAAATACACAATATATGATATTTGTGAATGAAGGCTTTGGCAATAGATGCCTGTTGACATACATAGAATGTGTTGTCTGGGCTGTCTGTCAATTATGTAACATATAAGAATAAAGTGACTAGGCTAATTTCTAAACATCCTATTGTTACTTAGGCCACTTAAAAACTTAATAAAACTTATCTTTAATAACATAGTGCAAATTCAAAACTGAATCAAATCAGTGTTAGCTAAATTAAACAAATGGCAGGTAGGCCTAAGTCAAACACTGATGAGGGATGCCCATCTCCTCACTACTCCAGATTATCCCCTGTGAGAATGTAGGTCTAGGTGGTCTGGCCTACTACTTAACATCCCACTTTTCAATGCTGCAGGGGAATATAAACTTCTGCTCCCTTCTGCCTGTACAACCAAGTTTTGGTCTAAAAGAATGTCACATAGTTTAAGCGCTAAAATGTAAGAGTACAATGTACAATTACAAATTAATAATATGTTGAAAATAATTATAAGTGGAGGTGCCACTGGCACAATTTAACCCAGGCCCTTTGGCACAAATCACCCCAGACCCACAAGTTTGGAAAAACTAGCATGATCCAGCAGTTAAGAGCTAACATCATGCTAACTATATAGACTCATTGTGTAGCCTGCTAAAGCCCTAAAACATGTATGAAATGTTTTCAAACTTGTCAATAATTGTTCAGACACAACAATCAAAAAACCTTAATCATAGAAATTTTACTTTGAAAGGAAAAAAACATTTTTTTTTAGCTAAAATGTGCTTACATCTCATGCCATGTGTCTCTCTTCTTGGGAGGATATGTAAAATGGATGGCTTTCCAAAATTATGTGGTCACATGACCAATTTCTTCTATGGTTTTCCAAAAACAAGGGGTGGATCAACTTCCCCCCTGGCACAAATCACCCCACTCTCCCCAACTCCTGAGGCCTTCCCAGCATTGTTAATTTTGACAGCAAATTTTGATTTAGTTTGACCAAAAAATGCCATTTAGTTTTATTCATCTGAAATGTTTGGAATGTCTGAAATCTAATGGGTTTAGTTAAATTGTAATGCATTAGTGTTTCAATAGAATTTCCAAACCCATTATATACTCCCAGAGAAAAAAAATCTATTAATATTAATGAATACCTGTTAATATGAATGATGATTTTAAAGTTTGAACATGCAATACAACAAAGATGTAACTGCTGTGACATAAAACATATCTTAAAATGATATTAAACCACTTCTCCTAAAGTAGAACAGTCTTCTTTTCAATTAAGGATATATGCATTCTTTATAACTTGCATTCATCATTCTTTATTCTTTCAAGCAGACATATTTATTTGAATTAACCCTTATTAAAGAGCAGTGAAGGCTTTTTTTTCTTTTGTTCTGATTAATATTAAGGGCACAGACGGCATTAGGTTTATTACACACTGTCACTTTAAGACCGAATGAATGTGTGGATCCAATTGCCCTCATGCACATCCAATATTCTCACAACTATACATTGTGTAAAGACATAACCAACTGTGTTTTCGTGAATACTGTCCTAAACGTACATAGACATGCTGTGTGTATTTGCCCATTCAGATGCAAAAGAGAGCTCAATTGAGTAGGCTACTCGCGATCTGCTTTGCCAAATCATGTCCCACCGGGTAGATCAGCACGTTTCAATTCAAATGTGCGCATGATCTACCACAAACGCAGGCAATCACTTCTGATTGGATCTCTTCCCAAATCTTCCCTACCTAACATTTTCCATCTAGTTTTTATCAGTTGGCGAATGTCAATAGACTTTCGCCATAGTTTTTGTCTTTTAAAACTTTTTTTGTCTTTTTTTATCGTCTCATTTTCATCTGTGAAAAAACGAAATTAACACTGCTTCCCAGAGCCCACTGCCTGCCCAGAGGCCGATCCTGGCCCCCTCTTAAACCCTGGAACTGTTCCACCATGACCCTTGTTCCCTACCTGAAGGCTGGCCAGACCAATGCCCACACTGGCAGCCGAACTCCCATTGGGACTGTCACCTTCATTTTGTTCCCATTTTTCACCCTGATTCCTGTCATGCTCGAGTCTGATCTGCCAGTTCGGATGGTCCAACTCGAGTTTCCTGTTCTGCTGGTCCCACTCAAGTTCCCCCTCAGGCTACCGACCCCAGTCAAGCATCCAGACACGCCTGACCCACCCCGGCCTTCAGCCAGAATTTCAGACCTGCCTGATTCTCTCTGGTCCTATACTAGGACTTCTGACCTACCTGAGCCTCCCTGACTTCACCCACCCACCCCTCCTTGGTCCCTTCTAGAGAATATACAATACTATGGGAAGTCAAACATACCTAAAGTGGGATGAAACGGGGCTGACCACAGATGTACTTCAGGTATTTTTCCCTGCACATACAATAATGAAGATCAGCATGAAGTTATTAAAACAATTTTTGCGTATTACCTTTCATTTTTCATTTTAAATGATTGAACATGGACTTTTTTAAATGCTGTGTGAAGGAAAAAATCTCTCTAACTAGTTTTTTTTTTTTTTTTTTACATTTTCTTCTGTAATGTCTTAAAATGGGTGCATGGCAGGCCTTTGTATTTTACCGTACAAACATAAAAAATGACTCATTCTATTCAGATTTTCAATTTCTATATTTTGAGCTCTCGGTTGGACCGTAGCCTACTAGCAGTGCCGCATTAAGACTATAAGGGGCCCCTGGACTTTTTGAACTATTTCCTACATTCACTCATTCTTCTTAATCACAAAGTGCAAGTTATCAGCCTTTTATTTTGCAGGAATAAATACCATTAACAAAACATCCAAACCTATTGCTCTGTCATATAAATAAATATAGGTCTATACAAATATCTCTGCATGAACATATTTTGTCCGGCGGAGCCAGGATTTTAAGGGGCCAGACAGGAGCCAGCAACCAGTTGGGGTGGCACAGAAATCTTCATTATTTCAACATAAAAATGAGTTTGACTATTTACTGGACTGTTTTAGTGTCTACAACAAAACCGAATACAATTAATTTGTAATTATAATTGAGATACTATGAATTAGATCATGGAATACTTAGAGAATTTGACAATGTTTGTAATAATCCTCACCTCCAGGCATATTAATAAAGGGGCTCACACTATATCCAAAGCTCAGTTCAGTTAGCTTGGTTCTGAACTTCTGGTTCTTAATCCCCACAATAGCTTCTCAATTGTTATTTCTTACTGGATAAGACATGAGGTAAGGCACATACTGTGGTTCACGAATAGCACGAATAACTGACATAGGAAAGTTCCAACCCAGGCTCATGGGAAATACGTTACTCTGCCTACATTTTTGCAAAACCTGAAATACGTACCTCCAGGTACGTTTCCCTGCACTTTTCGAGTGAAAAGTCCACTAGAGGCGCTAAGTGGTATCATTTTTTCTCCGTTCCAGATGGTTAAATAAAGTTTATAAAAACAATAATATGAGTAATGTTCAGACTTCTCCGTAGGCCTATACACTCATTTTAATATAAATTAGGAATTATTTCCACGCTTTTGAGGTGCCACACAGCCCAGTCTCACGGCAGTTCGTGATATGGTCACGTCATTTAATCTACTGGTTCGTGATACTGACACGTTTATTTCATTATTTTCGTGATATCAGCATTTTTATTTAGCCTATTTATTTTTTTAGTAATGTAATGCACGATTCTTTCTGCCAGGCGTGCTGCAGCAGAGAAAGCAGTTTAATCGGCATTTATTCACGATATCTGATCATGTTTATATTTGTATTTATTTTAATGTTATTATTTCGGTCTTATTGCCAGGGAAGCTGGACTGTTTTGCTGTTGATTTAAAAAAAAAAAAAAAAGTATAAACGACTACGCGAATTTTATCAGTAGGAAATCGCGTTGAAGAAGTCTCCTTCCGAACACATCGCGATATTTGGCATCAGTTCATGTGTCCCAGATGTTGGTAAGTAGTCGAAAATACACTGTACTAATAATGCGTGATATAATGTATATTCTGATGGTCGAAATGAATCAGATTAGCTCATGTTCAGTCACTGCATTATCTGTCATCTCCACGGAGGCTTTGCGTTTCATTGCTTTCTAATTCAAAACAGGGTGATTAAACACTATCTGTCACGTGACGTGCTACAGGCCTAGACCTTCTATCAGTTAATCATATTCATATTAGGTTTAAAGTAAGTTAGTACAATTAGTTCCAAAGTGGTATTTGTAGTAGAATCACAGTAAAAACAACACTTACCTTGGTTTTACCACAGTAGCCTTAGTTTTACTGTGATAGATGTGGTAAAAGGACAGTAACCACAAAACTTACCACACTTTTACCACATTATTTGTAGTTTTAATGTGATATTTTTTGTAAATGCATATTAACCACAACACTTACCATGCTTTTACCACATTATTTGTAGTTTTAATGTGATATTTGTTGTAAATGCACACAACACTTACCATGCTTTTACCACATTATTTGTAGTTTTAATGTGATATTTGTTGTAAATGCACAGTAACCACAACACTTACCATGCTTTTACCACAGTAATCTTAGTTTTACTGTGATAGGTGTGGTAAAAGGACAGTAACCACAAAACTGTCCGTGCTTTTACCTCAGTATTGGTAGTTTTAAAGTGATATTTGTTGTAAATGCATATTAATCACTACACTTATCATGCTTTTAATTTCTAATAATGAAACAACAAATATTTGTAAGGTAAATCAGTAATTTTTCCATTAAATAATCCGATATATTATATATAATGATATTTTCTTTTCTCTCTTTTTAGCTGAAAAGACCAAAAGGGCCTTTCGGACTCAGTCAGCTCATTATTGTTTGAGGAGAAGTAAACGGGAGACGAAAAGCTACAAAGGCAAATATTCGCAATGGTATGTATGTGTTGGTTTTAAGCCTAAATCAAACATTTTATCAATCATTTGTTGTTTCTTAAACCTTTTCTTACAAAACCCATAGCCCAATCAGTACAAACATAGTCTCAAAGTCTTAATAATTCACAAGATTTAACAAGTTGTCAAATTCGTACAATACTTGTACATAATCATGCAGCTTTTACTTCTTGTGCTGTCAATGGCTAGTGCCTCAATTCCTGTACATATTTATCTCCATATTTGTAAATCAGTTGCGCACCTTCTTGGAAAGTAGTCGGATGTCCCATACACTGTCAGAAAAGTTTATATTAATAGCATTGTATTCATTATAATTATTACAAATTGGACCCTGTCTGTTGATGTTCCAATGATACATGATGTCTCTCCACAACTCATAACCTTCCTCTGTTTGCAAGAGTGCAAAAGCTAATCTGACTTGTCACATGACATCAGATACTCGATTATTTTGTCGTAATCATATCAGTTACACTGCTGATAACTGTCCCGTTTGCATGTAAATCATGTTGTTGTTTTTTTACGTTATCATGTAACATATTATGTCATGTTATCATAATCACTTTTTTAAGTTCATATGATTATTGCATGCTATTAAAGACATATTTTTATTCATAGAAATGCTCACATATCAGTGAACTTATTACATAAAAATGCTTTTAATATATAATTATGCAACACTCCTTACATAAATAAATCCTAATGTTATATATAAACTGACTACTTGCAAGTAATGTATTAAAATGACCTTCCTTTCTGTTTTGCAGGATTGTCTTTTTTAAAGCTCTACAATATCAAACTCAACAGCTCTTTTAGGAACCAACCCTCACAAGATCTACTAGTGAGTCGCAGCAAATCTTGCCGTGATCAGCCCTTCCCAGGTAAAGTTTCTATAATATTTCAATCAGTATTTACTCATCAAATGTTCTCCCCTGAATCGTATGGTAAATTAACTTAATTATAACTGTGTTAATTGGTATGTTTCAAGAACAATAGTAATTGCACATAGAGTAAGTGGAGACTTTCTTGTTTTACAGCAGAGAAGGAAGACCAGTCCTTATATCAACTCAAGCTAATCGAATAAGTCCTTTGTTTCGGGTGAGGAAGAAACATCTGGTGCCCAAAGAAGACAGAAAGGTGCGCAAGTCCATTGGTATGTCTTGTATTCAAACAATGCTGTGTATTACATAATTTGATCTTGACAATTTTACATTGTACAGATTATCACTCGATTTTTATATGGGTTAAACTGTTTTTCTTCAGTACTTAGCTTATATTATGTGCTGCAATATTATATATATATAATACTTCAATGTGTATATTATATAATGTACTGACTGCTGCTTTGTAAATTTAAATAAGGAACAGGCAACTCTGGCCCTTTTGCGTTCTCCTTTTTGAGGTGGAGAGTTTACCTCCAACCCTAATTGAGCACATCTGAACATTTTAACCAAAGTCTTCAGGTTTACTTGTAGACAATAGGCAGGATGGTTCGAGGTTGGAGCTAAATCTGCAGGACAGTGGACCCTGAGGGCCAGAGTAGCCCATCACTGCTTTAAATAAAGCTACACTGTGTCATTTTTTATGTTGATTCTTTGCAAAAAAACACTTTGTTCTTTCAAAATTATATGTGCTCATTCATGTGTAATTACTTCCACCAACTAATCAAGTACTCTCGTAAGTGTAGAATCTGCCATTCAGAATACATATGAGCGAGTCGCTCGAATGGCGGCAGCCATGTTGCGCCTCCATCTTGAAAATACATTAGCCAAAGAGGGACATACCTGGAAATTCAAGCTTCGCCTTTCGAGCCTTTACTTAGTGGCACCGTGACGAATGCGAGGGGGAGATTACTCATAATAATACGGCCACCGTAGGAGTTAAAACGCCCTCGGAATGGGAGGGGCTAGAAAGTAATATTCAGTTGGTAGTCTTATACAATTTCACCGCTATATTGGAGAAAATCTTACACAATGTAGCTTTAAATAACACAGAACATAAGCTGACCTGACTGTCCATTAAACAGTTTAATTTGAATTGTTTGTGTTTTTTGTTTTACTTACAGAGCAGGACTGGAGAACGCCTGACGATGGGATGTTGAGACTTCTTCCTCTGAGAAAAAGCTACACCACATCAGTAATCACATCTTCTGCTCATCAGTTGTACTGTAGGGCACAACTGAACAAACTGTTTTCACGAACAAACTGAAGAACACGAACACGATAGAGACGTACAGGGAAGAGCAAGAAACCAGTTTAGCTGTGATATTGAATTAATTTTTTCCAACACAATATAAAATCTGTTTTCTGTATCATAGGTGACTGAATAGGATTCTCTGGCACTCATTTGTGTGGCTTCAGCAGTTGTGAATGGATTAATTTGATGTTAATGTATTTTTGAAAGCTCATTGTTATTTATCTTGAATCTCATTTGTCTTTATGCTACTTTATCAACTTTATGTTGTGTCCTCAAATAAAGTGTTGTGTAATAAAGTATGGTGAATATTGTGTATTGAAAGTGGTGTTTGGGACAGAATTTTATTTGAGAAATTTGAATTTCTTATTTAGCTTAGTTCATAATTTAAAAACAACTAAATATAATTAATTACCATAATTATTTTACTTAGGACATAAACATTTTGTTGTGGTTAATGATATTTGGGACAACAATGCAGCAAAAGTTGCACATACTTGCATGTATGCCAGTTTTCAGTGAAATAAAGAGAAGGTGTGTGAATAACAAGAGGCTGCAGTGGGCTATCTTGCTACAAACACTTTAAGTATAATTGAAGATGATCCATGTTGATCATTCTAGTACATCTACTACTGCATTTAAAATGAAAGCATAGACATTACTGATGTCAGGCAAATAATCAGCAGTCAGATGGGGTGAAAAGGATATTTTGGCACTGTTTTGTTGTTTTACTGAACGGTGCATTATCCTTGTGATATAGTAATAGTTCAAAATCTAAAATCTGTGTAGACTGTACTGCCCGTCCACCCTCAGGGGCCCAGCAACGGCCCCCAGAAGAGCAAAAGAAAGCACATTTCAAATGGCTGTAACTCAAAGTCCGGTTAGTGTATCAAAGAGACAATATGAAGGACAACTGCTTATGCTATGTTTACTAAATAATGTTGGGCACAGTTTTCAGACATATATGGCAAGCTGGCATAAAGGTTATTTTAAAAGTGCTCGCAGTAAAATATCAAATTGCAACCTATCCCTCATATATATCATAAAGGTTTGCACAATTAACAAATTTAGATATCCAGTTGCCCATTAAAGATATTATTTATTTAACATTTACTGTTTCATTACTAAACGTTTTAAACTACATTACCCACATATCTCTGTCATTATATCAATGGAACAGGAAGCCTTGTGCTGTAGTTCATTGAAATGTGCAGACATGCTAGGTTAGGGTTGGGATCTCGGTAAAAGAGAAATTTCTCACAACATAGAGACACTTTCTAGTTACCTTAAGGTATAACTAACGTAATAATAACACCAAAACATACTTTGTAACATGAAGCGCCGTTTTATATGGGTTAAAAGATAGTCCAATCACAGCGAGTTCTGCGATAAAGTCACAGCCAATAACAACCCAGCTGAACAGATGCGTCACACTTACTTGCCCAATTATGGTAAATGATGACAGATCTCTTCCAGTTCCGGCTGCAGGGATAGATTCCTTAAATATTTAATATTTGGGCTGTTAAATATGTATTGTTTCTAATTAAATTAAAAAACTCACATTTAAAAACAAAAAGACTCCTTTGTGTGGTTACCATCCAAAAACGTTGGATTCATATGATCATGACACAAATTTGCTTATTTGATTAGACTGATGCATACATTTGAAAGAGAAAGCAATGGCAGGGTAGTTTGCAGTTTTTTTAATTAAAGATAATTGCATGTACTAAAGTGCTACTAACATTTACAATGTATGTATAGTATATCCAGTATATTATATAACAAAATGTAACAAAAGCATAATGAATGCACACAATTTTTAAAACAAATTCCAATATTTAATGTCAAACTGTTTAAAGACAAATGTAGTGCCAAAACTAATCCACAACAGAATAAAAATCAGATAATTGTAAACAAAACATAAAATCCAGATACAGGGGCAATCTATTATAGTGACACATACAGTTATTTAAAAAAATCGCTGATGAAGTTATATTTTTACAAACCACAAGATGAGATTCAACTTTGTTATGTGAAAATATATTTGTTTCTTCCCTTTAAAGAACAAATAGGTGAAAACTTAAGCACAACATTTTACATTCTCAACTTTAATTCTATATCCTTGTGATTATTGGTCACTTTTATTGTAACTAAATGAAAGGAAACCTAAAATAGTTAATTATTATAAATGTCAGCAAGAAAATGCTTCTATAAAATACATTCACAGGTAGGCCTGTATTACAATTACATTAACCAGGTAGTCATTCAATGATAACATAGATGTAGTTATAGTGGATAAATAGTGACCACTGTAATCGAAGGTTTAATGAAGCTAAATGTAAGACATTAAGTCCATCTAAATGTAAAGGTAACAAACTCACAGAATAATGTCCAGTTGTCAAGTGTCATTTCTGTAATACTCTTTCAGCACCAAACAGAACTCCATGAATATTGCTTGTTTTAAAAGGTTTTCCTGAACACTCTCACTATCTTCAATTGTTCGGACAAACACCTGCTGTATACACTTGCCGAAATATACATTTGACTATTGTCATGAAGTCGCTGCATGACTAGAACTAATGGATGTCAATGAATATGTCCTTTACCAAAACTTAAATAATGGTTCTGCATATATCAGAGATCATAAGAGTGGGACTCCACATAAAGACTTTCAGAAACTGTGACAGAAAAAAAGGGAGCACCTCGCTGGACACATCCTACGCATGCCCAAACTACACCACCCAAAAACAGTTATGAAGTGGACACCACTAGGAGGATGCAGGAGACAGGGAAGACCAAGGAAGACATGGAGACAGATGTTTCATGAAGACCAGAAGAATGTCAGTGTCCCATGGGAAGATGAGGAGAACTGGTCCACGGATCGAATACGTTGGAGGACACTTGTTGCCCAATGTGCCCAGCACAGGACTTGATGATGATGTTGTGAGTTTATCCATAACTGTGGGATATTTTTCTGTAAGGAGTATTGCATAATTAAATGTTAAATGCATTTATGTAATAAGCTCACTGATATGTGGTCATTTCTACGAAAACAAGTATGTCTTTAATAGCAAGCAATAATCATATAAACTTGTTTAAAAAAAAAAACATGATTTACATGCAAGCGGGACAGTTATCAGCAGTGTAACTGATCTGATTACGACAAAATAATCGAGTATCTGATGTCATGTGACAAGTCAGATTAGCTTTTGCACTCTTGCAAACAGAGGAAGGTTATGAGTTGTGGAGAGACATCATGTATCATTGGAACATCAACAGACAGGGTCCAATTTGTAATAATTATAATGAATACAATGCTATTAATATAAACTTTTCTGACAGTGTATGGGACATCCGACTACTTTCCAAGAAGGTGCGCAACTGATTTACAAATATGGAGATAAATATGTACAGGAATTGAGGCACTAGCCATTGACAGCACAAGAAGTAAAAGTTGCATGATTATGTACAAGTATTGTACGAATTTGACAACTTGTTAAATCTTGTGAATTATTAAGACTTTGAGACTATGTTTGTACTGATTGGGCTATGGGTTTTGTAAGAAAAGGTTTAAGAAACAACAAATAATAAATAAAATAAATAAAAATAAATAATAGATGAAATGTTTGATTTAGGGTTAAAACCAACACATACATACCATTGCGAATATTTGCCTTTGTAGCTTTTCGTCTCCCGTTTACTTCTCCTCAAACAATAATGAGCTGACTGAGTCCGAAAGGCCCTTTTGGTCTTTTCAGCTGAAAAAAAAAAGAGAAAAGAAAATATCATTATGTAAAATAAATTGGATTATTTAATGGAAAAATTACTGATTTACCTTACAAATATTTCTTGTTACATTATTTGGCATTAAAAGCATGATAAGTGTTGTGATTAATATGAATTTACAACAAATATCACTTTAAAACTACCAATACTGAGGTAAAAGCACGGACAGTTTTGTGGTTACTGTCCTTTTACCACACCTATCACAGTAAAACTAAGGTTACTGTGGTAAAAGCATGGTAAGTGTTGTGGTTACTGTGCATTTACAACAAATATCACATTAAAACTACAAATAATGTGGTAAAAGCATGGTAAGTGTTGTGTGCATTTACAACAAATATCACATTAAAACTACAAATAATGTGGTAAAAGCATGGTAAGTGTTGTGGTTAATATGCATTTACAAAAAATATCACATTAAAACTACAAATAATGTGGTAAAAGCATGGTAAGTGTTGTGGTTACTGTGCATTTACAACAAATATCACATTAAAACTACAAATAATGTGGTAAAAGCATGGTAAGTGTTGTGTGCATTTACAACAAATATCACATTAAAACTACAAATAATGTGGTAAAAGCATGGTAAGTGTTGTGTGCATTTACAAAAAATATCACATTAAAACTACAAATAATGTGGTAAAAGTGTGGTAAGTTTTGTGGTTACTGTCCTTTTACCACATCTATCACAGTAAAACTAAGGCTACTGTGGTAAAACCAAGGTAAGTGTTGTTTTTACTGTGATTCTACTACAAATACCACTTTGGAACTAATTGTACTAACTTACTTTAAACCTAATATGAATATGATTAACTGATAGAAGGTCTAGGCCTGTAGCACGTCACGTGACAGATAGTGTTTAATCACCCTGTTTTGAATTAGAAAGCAATGAAACGCAAAGCCTCCGTGGAGATGACAGATAATGCAGTGACTGAACATGAGCTAATCTGATTCATTTCGACCATCAGAAAAGACAATATATCAAACATTATTAGGACAGTGTATTTTGCTACTCACCAACATCTGGCACACATGAACTGATGCCAAATATCGCGATGTGTTCGGAAGGAGACTTCTTCAACGCGATTTCCTACTGATAAAATTCGTGTAGTCGTTTATACTTTTTTTTTTAAATCAATAAACAGCAAAGCAGTCCAGCGTCCCTGGCAATAAGACCGAAATAATAACATTAACATAAATACATAAACATGATAAGATATCGTGAATAAATGTCGATTAAACAGCTGCCCGACTGGCAGAAATAATCGTGCATTACATTAGTAAACAAATAAATGTATTAAATAAAAAAATAAAAATGGTGATATCACGAAAATAACGAAATAAACGTGTCAGTATCACGAACCAGTAGATTAAATGACGTGACCATATCACGAACTGCCGTGAGACTGGGCTGTGTGGCACCTCAAAAGCGTGGGAAAAAATCCTAATTTATATTAAAATGAGTGTATAGGCCTACTGAGAAGTCTGTACATTACTCATATTATTGTTTTTATAAACTTTATTTAACCATCTGGAACGGAGAAAAAATGATACCACTTAGCGCCTCTAGTGGACTTTTCACCCGAAAAGTGCAGGGAAACGTACCTGGAGGTACGTATTTTAGGTTTTGCAAAAATGTAGGCAGAGTAACGTATTTCCCATGAGCCTGGGTTGGAAAGTTCGGTTTTTTTTTTTTTGTATTTTTTTTTTGTATAAAGACATGGCTCCGCGCTAAAATAAACGCTATTTTTGACAAGACAAATATAGAAATAGCAATTGAAAGCAACTTAATTAAGTTCGGATATGCGTCACAGCATATTGCGCTTTCCGTTTGTTCTGTTTTTTCAAACTCGAGTCCGAACTTCAAACTCATCGACGCCACTGTCATCCTTTGCCTAAACTTTTGCCTGTTTGATTTCGTTTAAACAGTTTTGGACTGCTGTCTTGAATTGGAAGTGACGCGCGTCTGGTGTGCGATAGTTTATAGGGGTAGACTGAGTAGCCTATACAGTTGAGCCACTTTTTGCGTTTTGATTTTTCACACAAAAATAGATACTGAAAAGAAGTGAATTTCCACATGACATTTCATTAGCCTGTAGACTAAGATATTATCAATCAATAATACCCATAAGTAGTTTATATTTTCCACAATTAGCTCATAAAAATAAGGTGCTTTTTGTCTCAACTTTGTCTCAACTGTAGGCTACCCATATGTGGTACAGTTAAGACACCCATTTTTAATTATGTAAAGTTAAGTAAACCTTCATTGCAAATATTATAAATAAAGACAAATAAAGAAAATAACAATTGGGCAACATGTTTATTTATTAATCCATTTAAATTCATTAATTTTATTTCAATTAGCACTGGTTAAAATATATAAACAGGAACAATAGCCTATATTTAATATATTCATTAATAATACACAGTTTAAATATCACAAATATCAAATTTTATTTTCATTTGCGTCCTATGCTTGCTAATTACGACGTTTAACCTGTTATCATAACACTGAACAACGAAACCGTGTGTTTAGAAATCTATCGGGGGTACAGTTGATACACGTGTGTCTCAACCATACCCCGCTGGTCACCTCGCACATTTCTCTAGATTTTGCTATGACCTTGCATGACACAATATCATGAAATATGCCAGTTTTTAGGGCACAGAATAACGTTTGTGATGATACCAGTTACGTTTAACAGTCACATAAGGATAATAAGCTATTCATTGTGGAGTGTGCATGGTGAAGTGAAAATCTTATCTTAGAAAAACACTTTTGCTGATATCTTCGGATCGGAGATGCGCCCGTTGTTCAAATTTCCCACGATCAAAGAGGACACTAATACACATGTGCTCATAAAAAATCACAACTTGTGCATGCTGCACACGCAAGTTATTTAAGGTGTCTCAACTGTACACACAGTCCACTACTGTGAGTTGATAGACGAGGTGCGCGTCTTTGTCGTGCAGGATTTGAGACGCCCGCACATGCATATAAAACAAAGCCATAAAGCGTAATTTTAAAGGAATAGTCAACTCTTTATAAAAGGCGGTTAGGCATTTTTTCCGTCATCACCGCGGGGCCTTCCCAGGTAAGCCCGTGCATTAATGCGGCCATGCCCACTACCGCCGGGGGGTGGAGCGGGGTGTGGGGGTGCGGATGTATATATAGAGCCTACCCAGAACGGGCATATTATTTTGACAGAAGTTGCTGAGCACGAATTCCAGCTCAAATCGACGCGCCTTAACGGTCATAAAGTGCAAGTCTGCATGATAAAATGTAAGTAGCTAAACTAAAAATGTCTTATTTGATAGCTGTTTTAGGATAGAACTGTTAAACGACAGAAAAAAATATTCAGGCTAATAAACTTTTTTCTAATTTCGCCATTTTGCGTTGAAAATAGGCTCATGATTCATGTAATAATTAGTCTATGTGAGGGGACAATAAACCTTAACGAAGTCGTTTTCATCATATTAGACATAAGATGTAGCTATAACGAATGTGCAGGCTATGTTGTAAATTAATCATAAAAAAGCCTTCCATAAATTAAGATAATGATTAATACAACATATAGACATGGCTAAATATCAATTAACCCTATGTCTACCTAGCCCACTTTCTACACTGACACAGAAGAACATGAAAAGACTAAGTCAAAGCTCAGCTTTAGGAGGGGAAGAGACAGGGCAAAATAAAGAAAGGGGGATGGAGATGAGGAGAGAGCAGGTATTGACAAATAATCTACTGTCCACTGACATGGTTTTAAAGCTATTTATTATCCACTTTTTGGCCTTGAAATGCACATAAGTAGGCCTATTTCAGAGACATCAAACTTTTCTCGGGGGAGCACCGTATAATATATAACTAAATTCCAGGACCTGTCACACAGTGGCAACGCGGTGAGGGCAGGGCAAGGACAGAGCTTTCAGACACGACATTCTTCTCTTCTGTAGGCTATAGATCTTTTGAGAAACTTTCTATCGCGTTATTTTAATAACAATTGTCAATAGCGTTTTTTGTAACATTGGATTGGATATTAAGGCGAGAGCGCGAATCTCTTCCCAGGCGGATTTATTTCACTATCGCACGCGCTTTCGAAATTCACTCTTCTCTCGCCCAGGCTATTCTGTGGTGCGTTACACGTACAACGACAACTAGCCTACTAACTGAATAATGCATCGTGTGAAGAAATCAAGTAGTCTTGACTGTTTCCCGAAACATATTGTCGCAAATTGGTCGTTCAACCACGTTGGATGTCACACAGGTGTTGGAGTAATAAGTTATTTTAATGAATATGTTTGAGATCGAATTAATGTAAAATGTTTTGCTATAAATTACGGACATGACACCTGAGGACTATTTCTCATTTTTCTCAGTTATTTTGCTTTTTTCCCAGATTCACGTTCGCACGCATGGGCGGAGGCCTACATGTGAAACCGAAATATATTTAAATTGTGCTTTTTTTAAAAGCAAAACTGCCAGGGGCGTAGGCCTATTTACCCAGTAGCACCTCAATGCCTACCAGAACGAGTAGCATCTGCCTGCAGACACGGAGGCTGCATTTTCAGGACCCCACTTCTAGGACCGCATTTCTAGGACCCTAGGTTTTTAGTGACAACGCCACCTATCGAATTAGAGGACCAGCGAAGATGAATGACATTCAGAGTGTGAGTATCAAATGCGAATCAATTTTTATTTGTTTAACTTTAAAAACAATTTTGATGCATTTCATTGGAAAGTTAACGTTGCCAACGTGCTGGTGATTTGCTAAACAGTCTTGAATGCATAGCCATCATATATTAGCCTCTAATGCTGGAAAATGAATTGTTAGCACGTTCATTTAACGGAACTGTTGCATGATAAGCCTGTGTTGACTTATTTACAGCACAATAAACTGTAGCATGTTTGTTCTGAAAGCTTGTTTATTACTCATTGTTTTTCCATTTTAATTCAGTTAAAATAATCTTAATGTTTTCACTGTCACCTGCTCACAGTCAGCCTGTTTAACGTTACCCACAATACATGTTATGTGTACGTCTCTTCATTTTGACATGGTTTTATAAAGTTGGTTGAGACATATGACATTTTAATAGTCAGACATATCCGAGAGGCCATTATAATAATTGAAATCCGACGTGTTAGATTGTGTCATTTACTACTGTACTCTATATGAAGTGCTATCAAGGACACAGCTCAGGGTAGGCAATAGTATGACAAAAGATAAATAAATAAATTGGTTAAGCACTAGGCTTAGGCCAAATTTATGTCTATTTATTTACATGAAATTAACTTAAAAATGTTTTTCAAGAAACGAGAGTGTTTCTAGAACCTTTGTTCCTTCCGAGAACATCAAAATCATTTTTTTTTTCAAATCTTTGAACAGTATGCAATAATTGTATTATGAAAATTAATTGGTATGGATATTGATATCATTATTTTTATCATTATCATTACTCTGTGGTAACTAAGATCTTTTAAATATGAAATTTAAAATTAGAGAGTAGAACATGTTCAACTAAATGTTCCTTATTTAAATCACTTCTCTTTCTCTCTCTTAGGAGTCAGTGATGATGTTGTCCATGTGTTTGTCCATCCATTGAAGTTCTGTCTATGTGGTTCAGGTCATGATCAAATTTGTTTTTTTGTGTGTTCAAGTTCAGTGGTTATATATTATTTTGTAAAATATTTTGTGTGTTCAATTTCAGTTTTTATATATTATTTTGTAAAATATTTTGTGTGTTCAATTTCAGTTATATATTATTTTGTAAAATATTTTGTGTGTTCAAGTTCAGGTGTTTTATATTATTTTGTAAAATACAAAATCTTAAATCTACCCCCAGAGTCATCCTTGTCTTCCCTCTGTACTTGAAAATGTGGTCCATAGTGACTGAAAAGACTATAAAATGATTCCTTGTTTATTTTACTTGAGTTATTATATGCTACTTAGACCCAATTTCTCAACATTCCTAGGAACCTGGTTTAATTGCAATAAAGAAAGTAGTATTTGGGTGTAATAAAACTTGAAAGAAAAAAAAACACTCTAATGTAGTTAAAACTGGGTGGAAATATTGCATTGGTGGCACTTTTTTCGGTCCTCCAAAACTAGGGTCCTGGAAATGCGTTCCTGGGACTGCGGTTCTCCGACTCGGTAGGTGGCGCTGTCACAAAAAACTAGGGTCTTAGAAATGCGGTCCTAGAAGTGGGGTCCTGAAAATGCAGCCTCCAGGACTGCAGACAGATAATATTGACCAGAACCGCGAAAGCATTTCTTCTTTATGTCATGCCGTTTTGTAAAGCCGGAAAGCTGTTTTTGAAAATTGCATTTCTTTGGTGCAGTTTTTTTTTGACTGACAAGTTGTATTTATTGTTTCATGTGCCATTGTGATAATAGGCTACGGCAGGTGTAGTAGCCTACTTTAACACACCCTTAAGTGTGCAAAACAGGTTTAACTGACAGGAGGATTTGTCGGGACGGTTGAAACAAGCATGTTATAATATTCAACTATCAAACACTCAATATGACTCAAGGAAGAAATGTAAGAAAATGAATTGTAAACTGATTTGTCTATGAGATTACGCATATAGCCTATTGTGCAACAGAACAAAAATGGTTAATATGAACCTTTACATTAGTGTTGTGCCTGAACGCGTTCATTGAACGACAGTTCATGAACTCGTTCATATTTTGGGCATATGTGAACTGAACGTAGGCTACTGTATTACTGCCTGATGAACTTTACTGTGAACTCGTTCATTCTGGTGTCTGTGAACGGCAGCACTCTCAATTTAACTTCGTTCAATAGGGCGCCAGATTTCTTGAGGCTTCCAGGCGAAAACCCGGCTAAAACACACCGCAAACAGGCCTTAATATGTAGCGGAAAAAACACCCAATCTGGGAACACCAGCCACCAGTGTCGCAACACCGCATGCGTAATCAAAACAAAAAGCAGCAAGGAGGCGTCGTATGATAATTTAAACGAGTTTTATGACAAGGTTGGTGAGGATAGGAAAAATATTACATTTCTGTGCAAACTTTGGCCACCGATAAAATAAGTGCTGTCTGTGGTTCTATGGCTGTGGCAATAATCTTGAAAAATAATAGCTCGCAGCAACATATGGAACAAAAGGAACTATGAACTAGTTCAAAATTTTAAAGTATGAACTATGAACTAAAACGTGTGAACTGAACTTTGAACTAGTTCAAGTAGAAAGTGAACTTTCCCAACACTGCTTGTCAGGTAGCCTATTGTTCATAAAAACAAGCATTAGATGAATAGTTGCGTTTAAACTGTTTCACTCCCACTCCCACCCCTGTGTTTCAATCAGCACAACTACTGTTCAAAGTACATTTTTACTTAAATCATTCTATATTTGTACCAAATAACTCATGATACTAAGAGAACACATATTTGAGTTGTTGATCACAAAAAGAAAAAAATCTACAGGCATGCAAACATGGTTATGTGTTTGATTTGGCTACTGTAGTAAAACCAATGTTTAGTGTTCATTTTGGGTTAATAGTTCTGTCGACAGATATTTGGCCACAATCGTTCAAAAAATACAAAAGTAACGGTGTTTATTGTTTATAATACACCAAAGCACAAACTACCGGTAAAGGTACGGGGCGTGACGTTTCCGGAAAACATGCACTGGGCGGTTAGCGAATCACAACACACTGGGCCAGCTAACCAATCTGAGCCCATTGCGTAGTTTTGAGGGACTGGCTTCATAGAACCCGGAAACCATCCGACCGTTTTTACAAGGAGGGACCATAGACAGTAAAAGAAATTGACACAGCGACCCCATTGATTTCAACGGAGAAGACTGAAGCCCGATTATTGCACTTCCTGTCTGATGGCCTAGCGACTGTGCAGGCTCAAACTGAGCTTGACGATAGTCTGATAGTTGTAAATCTTCAAGTAGCTGTGCCAAGACAAATCTGAATCACCTAATTCCTCAAACACGTTGTTGAAATATGTTGTCCTGTTAGTTTTGTGGACTCTCTATCTATGGGCTTCTCCCTTGACTTTATGCCTCTATGTCGCTACGATTGCCTCATAGACCGTAAAAGATTGCCTGCGAGCTTCTCCTCCTGTCTATACGTAATTTCTCAAAAATGCGATAAAGAGGTCCCGTGGTTATGACGCAATCGTTAGCCTAATTTTACAGAAACGGCTTCTACGGGGCCATAACGTAAGATACAAAGTAATTGAGCCTTTTATACATTGTCGTGTTTCTTTAGAAATAAATAATGGACAAATTAAAAATTTGAAAAATATATGAAAAATAATGCAGTTTTTAAAAAACGAAGCATGAGCACATGTTACCGTGCACCCCACAAACACAATCAATCCTTTGAAAAAATTCGTTTTACCACCCCTTTAAAAATCTCTATTACAGGTCATATGAGATTAAACCTACTTACTTCTCTCTTCTTCGCTTGTCTCTGCACTCAGATTTCAGTTTTTCTATAACAGCTGAAAAACATCAAATATTAATATAAAAAAGATATGGTTTTAGAATATATATATATATACACGCATATAATGCAGGCAAATTATGATGACTGATTTGTTTTCGTTTTAAGAATGAAAGTAGCCCTAGGCTTCAGTTTTTAAAATATTAGACACTGAATTATAGATGATGTCACCAGCCACCGACCTGCTCCACATTCACCCAAAAAAGGATGGTCTTCTATGAATTTGACCCGTCAGATTCCGTGACCCTATATAATTAATATCTGATCAATATGATTTATAAAATAGAAACGTGAGATGGTTACAGTTACGGCATCCTGCCCTGGTCATTCCCTGTACTCTCAGTCCCGTGCTCTCTCTCCTGAGTACTGAGTGTCTCATACTTCAGCTCAGTATGGATCGTTATGCTCTGATTGCATTCCACCTGTTCTGTATGAACTCTTGTCCCTAGGCTATATCTGGCTCATTAACTCGGCGTCCTGTGCGAAGTATTGTTTCACCCCGTGTTGCATGTCTGAGCCTTCTCTAGTTATCTTTGATTGTCTGTGTTACAGATTCAAGCCTGTTTATTTATTTTATTTATTTATTTATTTATTTGATATGGACATAACAACAGCATTGGACGAACCAGATACCTTGTTTTCAGTGTTATAGCAAAATTGCTAATTTGCAACACTTGTCCATAGGAGACAACACATGTCACCAATCACAACACAAAAAAGTAAAGTAAAAATAAATACAGTAGTAACAAAGATTAGCAATACAAAACATCACTATACATGTTATACAGCATTAGCATGTGTGCAGCTTTGACTTGACTTTAGCCACTGTTTTAGACCTCTATCGAAGCTGGGCATGTCTGTCTGCAATTTTAAGTCAGTGGGCAGAGAGTTCCATAGTCTTGTACCGTTATAAGAGAAACTTGACTGACCGATAGATTTCATACATTTTGGAAGAACACAGTCCCCACTGACTGAGGCTCTGGTGGATGGTCTAAGTGAACCTTGACGCCTACGAATGAGAGCAGAAAACAGTGGCGACACATTGCTGTTCAGACATTTAAAAACCAATTTCAAAATACTAAAATTTATAAAATTTTCAAAAGTAAAAAAATTATGTCTATGAATTATGTCACAATGATGCGATGTCACAGGTTTTCTATCAAAAACCTTTACCGCCTGCTTGTACTGTGAGACAACCGGCTTTAGTATTGACGGGGATGTTTGTGACCAAGATGTTACGCAGTAGGACAGATGTGGAAAAATCATTGCATGCATATATAACCGGGCGGCCTGAAAAGATAATTCCTTCCTAATAAAACGGAAACAGTTCAAATTATATTTAACCTTTTTACAAATGTTTTTGACTTGACTCTGAAATTTGAGATTGTTGTCAATAATTATCCCAAGATATTTAACCTCTTCTTCTTCTTGAATAATTTCATTGTTTATGCTTACTTCAAAAGTAGTATCTGAGGGTCGTTTTTTATTTGAGAAACAAATAGCAACAGTTTTCTTCACATTTAAGGTCAGGTGAGACAATTCAAACCACTTTGAGATATCTGTTAGGGCTAGTGTCAGCTTCTGCGCGGCTATGGCTGAGGTTCTAGCAGATAGATGGACAACTGTATCATCTGCATACAGCTGGCAGTTGACATCTTTGCAGCTATCAGGGAAATCATTGATGTACATTGTAAACAGCAACGGCCCCAGCACTGATCCCTGAGGAACCCCCATATTGTTAGGGCAAAGAGCTGACATCACCCCATTTACCTTTACGCACTGTTGTCTATCCTCAAGATATGATTTTAACCAAGCTAATGAACTAGGTGACATTTTGAAGAGCTGGAGTTTGTTAATAAGCACACTGTGATCCACTGTGTCGAAGGCCTTTTTCAAGTCCAAGAATACCGCACCAACTACTTGCCCTTTATCTAGAGACCCTTTAATCTTCTCTAGCAAGTAACAATTAGCTGTTTCAGTGCTGTATTTGCGCCTAAAACCAAACTGTTGAGGATGCAGCAGCTGGTTTGACTCTAGATGATCAATAAGTTGTTCTGCAATAACCTTCTCCAGGATTTTGGACACAACTGGTAAAATTGCAATAGGCCTATAATTATTGGGTGTATCCTTTTCCCCTGACTTGTGGATAGGTGTTATTACAGCGTGCTTCCAGCACTGTGGAAATGTACTTAATCGAATTGAGAGATTAACTAAATGCGTAATTGGTTGCAACAGACTGTCCTGATGTTTTTTGATCAGGGTTATACTTATATTGTGTATGTCTTTAGCTGCGGAGTCTTTCATATTTGTAATTATCTTTTTAACTCTATCAGAAGAGATTTCTTGAATTTTAAACAAGCTTGCATTAACTAAATTAACTTCTTCTACACATGTCACCTTATTGTTGAATTTATTTGCTAGTTCATAAACAGAGTCTATAAAAAAATTATTAAAAACACCCGCCATTGACTCACTATTATTAACAAGAGTACCATCAACTTTGATAGAATCTATTCTAACGTGTTTTTTCTTTGCAGGGTTGGTTAAGTAGTTTATGTGTTGCCATAGTTTACGACTACTACCATTAGCCTCTTCTATCTTTTTAGTAAAATAATCAATTTTAGCTTTACGCAGATTGCTTAAAACTTGATTTCTAAGTGTAGTATAAATTAGATGATCCGTACAATTTCTAGTTTTCAAAGATGTTTTACGTGCGTTATCACGTTTTTTCATAATGTGCCAAATATCACCATTAAACCATGGAAGAGAGTATTTCTTTGATTTGCTCGTCCATGTTTTAGTATACTTTTTTATCGTGTTACTTATTGTAGTGACAAAGATATTAGCACTTTGATTCACATTGGACTCTTTCATAACATTATCCCAATTTATTTGATTCAGTTCTTCTTCAAAGTTATTTTGTTTTGCTTTTGGAATTCCTATTTTCTGTATTTTTGTTTCTTGGTTGTAGTAAGTCAATCGTTTTTTACCCAGTTTCCTAACAATTAAGGTCATGTTATGATCCGAGAGTCCAGTGATAAGGTTATACGTTTTTGTTATTCTTTCAGGCCTGTTTGAAAAAATTAAATCAATCAGCGTTTTACTACTTCTAGTGATTCTAGTAGGTTTGTCTATGAGCTGTTTATACTTAAATTTATCTACTAGAGCTTTTAATTTCTTTTTACTATTTTTTTCTATCCAGTTAATGTTAAAATCACCCAGTATTAGGCTTTCAGAGCAGTCCATGTTTGAGAGAAAACTCTTAAATTCATTATAGAAATTCACACTATGTGAGGGTGAATTGTATAAAACACATAAATTGAATTTCATTGTTGTTGACAAAGTGATTCGTAATACAAGGCACTCCAGTTTCACATTAATTGCAACCTCTTCACATTTAAGTTGATCTCTAATATATATTAACACCCCCCCACCCCTTCCTTGTTCCCGATCTTTTCTAAAGCACTTATAGCCAGGTATATTAACCAGATTTGTTGGAGTACTTTGATTTAACCAACTTTCAGAAACACATAAAAAGTCCAAATTCGATTCGGTTAATAAGTTGTGTAATTGGTCTATTTTTGGTAGAATACTTCTAACATTGAGATGTCCACCTAGTAGTCCTTTAGGTTTCGTTTGTGGATTCCATATAACCTGCGCATGATTTACAGTCTGAAAAAACTTGAGCTGCCTCTGTTTCACTATCGCGCAATTTGAAGTTTTGACCTTTACAGGACACCGTCTTTGTGTATTTTTCGCATAGCGCGTTGTTCGGTCCCCGACGATATGACCATCGGACAGGCCGAGACTTACTGGCGTTGCGAAACGAACGGTGTCTAACGATCCCCCCGACAACTCCGTTACCTCAGGGAACGTTAGATGGTATGGACCGACACACGTTTCCTCGCTCGAAGTTTGTGCAGCTAGTTGCCGCCTCACAGAGGCAGTTACCCCAGCTAATCGAACCGGCTCGCAGATTAACTCACTAGACCTCGCCCAGCAGGATCCCGCCACAGCAGCAGGCGAAACTCGATCAACCGCCGCAACGGCCTCCTGCAGGCACGATGGACTCCTGTGCGACAGAGGATTCCAATCCTGGAATGCATACCCGTCCAAGTAACCAGTTGACGGGGGTATCCCACACAATAGCGAGGGCAGTGCAGCGCAGCCGGTAAACTCGCCGCTACTCCTTGTTGGATCTGTCCAATCGGTGACCACATCCACGTCGATCATTGGTCCCGCCGCTCTCACCGGAGAAATGGAAAAATCGGGGTGAGTGTTTAGCTCAGATGTATGGCATAAAGTAAAAGTGCGTACCTGTGAATTTCCTACAGTGCTCTTGCTATGGTTTAATGCGATGGCACAAGGACTATCCAGCATTGAACCAGTTGTCGGACCGGGGCATTGGTGGATGTCCCCGGATAACAGAAGACAGATGGTAATTATTAGCGCAAGGCTCTGGTGCGGTTTTAATACCGATTTTGTGGGTTTCCTTACTTTGCTGTACAAATGCGGGTAAATGAAAGTAGTTGCCAGGACGTTTCTTCCGAATCCAAAATGTTTGGCGGCTTTGGTTGTTACAATGTCTAAATCCTTCAGAGTTTGACGAGTCTCCGTGTGAAAAAAGTTGTTTGTTAGAAGTGCATACACAAAGAGTACTGCAACTACACCTGCCACACCCGGCGCCGCCATCTTGTCAGCAAGGATGTGCACAGCTTTGACCCCAATGGTTACTAACCATTCTGACTGTCTGCAGCCTGCCTAGCGATCTGTGCCTGTTCCCGGACTCTGACTCTCGCCGTCCGCCCTGAACCTAGCCTGTCCCCGGCTTTCCTGCCGTCTGCTGCCCGTCCTGTATCAAGCCTGACTTCGACCGTGAGTTTTTCCACAGCCCTGGGCCCCAGACTGGACCTTTCAAGTTTATCTGCCTTGTGTTCACCTTTTCTGAAACGCTTTATGTTTGCTTGAAGTCAGTCAATTAAATTGTTGCAAATGGATCTGCCTGATATGTCTGATTCGTCACAGAATACTTCGCCAAACGAGGATCCAGCGACTATGACTGTTCTGTCGGCCGTTATCACTGTCCAAGCCTCTCAGCTGGCTGCCCATCACCACCAGTTGTCCCGTTTGACCACTCTCACGGAGGAATTAATTTCAGCGGTACGAGCCCTGCAAAAGTCTACCGCGGAACCCGCGGCCGCTGCAATGCCCACCGCGACGGCTCTTCCTCCAGACTCATTTAATGCTGCAAGCCCTAATCCTCACCTCGCGCGTCCTGAGAGATACGAGGGTGACCCAGGTAAATGCAAGGGCTTTATTATACAATGTTCTCTGTATCTCGCCCAGCAGACCTCTCTACATGCCACAGATGCAAGCAAAATCGCCTTTGTATGTTCATTACTCACCGGACGTGCGTTGGAGTGGATCACCGCGGTCTGGAGATTGGATGGGTCCGCTTTCTCTTCTTATGGAGAATTTCTGGAACGTTTCCAAGCTGTCTTTGAACATGCCAAGGAGGGGAAAGGAGCAGAGGATCTTCTCTTGGAACTCTCACAGGGGAAATCACCCGCCTCGGAGTACGCGCTCAAATTCCGAACTCTCGCAGCCCAAACCAACTGGACGGAGAACGCTCTCAAAGTGGTTTTCCGGAGGGGTCTCAGCCACGAATTACAAGCGGAGCTGGCCTGTCGCGACGAGGGAAAGGATTTAGATCAGTTCGTTCATCTCACCATCCAGATTGACAACTTGATGCGCTCACGTCGCGCCGGTCTCGAGCGCTTCGCGTGTCATCACCGCACCACGTGCTTCTAATTCTTCTGCTGACGCCTACGAGCCCATGCAAATCAACGCCTCACACATATCCGAGGAGGAGAGGGAGCGCCGCAGGACCCTGAAATTATGCCTGTATTGTGGAGGTTCAGGTCACTTTCGTCTGCACTGCCCTCTACGACCTGCTCTCAAGGATAAAACCTCGGTGAGTCTGACCCTTGACTGTTTAAATCCTCTTACCTGTATATCAGTGCCTCTTGAATTCACTGTAAATGGTCAAATTGTCAATACTTTAACCGTAGTTGACTCAGGGGCAGCTGGGAATTTTATGTCTAAAGCTTTTGCTCAGGCTCACGAGATAGCTCTAATTCCTTGCACGTCTCCACTTTCAGTTGAAGCTGTCGACGGACGCCCACTCGGCACAGGTCGCATCACACACATGACACAGGAGCTTCACATGCGTACTGGTCTGCTTCATCATGAGAAAATCCAGTTCTTAGTTCTCCAAGCTCCTCACACTCCGGTAATTCTGGGCTTACCCTGGCTAAGGAAACACAACCCTCATTTGCAGTGGACTACTGGACAGATAGTCAGCTGGGGAAAGAGCTGTTTTTCAAGGTGTCTGTCTGCCGTCAAACCCTTAACGGTCCAAAGTATCTCCGAGCCCCGAGATGACTCCGTGCTATCCCGTCTACCAGCCGTGTACCACTATCTAGCCGAGGCCTTCAGTAAGGACAAAGCTACCAAGTTACCACCTCATCGAGAATATGACTGTGCCATTGATCTCTTACCTAATTCCACACCACCCAGAGGCCGCATCTTCCCACTGTCCCAACCTGAGACCGAAGCCATGCAGAAGTACATAGAAGAGGAGCTCGCAAAGGGGTTAATTCGTCATTCCACTTCTCCTATGTCGGCAGGTTTCTTTTTCGTTAAAAAGAAAGATTGGGGACTGCGACCCTGTATCGACTATAGATCACTAAATGAATGCACAGTTAAGTTCCGTTACCCGCTGCCACTGGTACCTGCCGCTCTAGAGCTTCTTCGTACGGCCAAATATTATACCAAGCTGGACCTTCGCTCTGCCTATAACCTGGTTCGAATCCGAGAGGGGGACGAATGGAAGACTGCTTTCTCCACAAGCACTGGGCACTATGAATATCTCGTTATGCCTTTCGGGCTTTCAAACGGTCCAGCTGTCTTTCAATCCTTCGTCAACGATGTTTTCCGTGATCTGCTCCACCGAAGTGTAATCGTCTACATAGACGACATACTGATCTATTCCGACACCCAAGAAGCCCAAATCCAGCATGTCCAAGCTGTACTTCAAAGGCTCATCCAGTTCCAACTCTACGCCAAGATAGAGAAATGTGACTTCCATCAGACTTCCACAACCTTTCTGGGATACATCATCAGCCCAGAGGGCGTGGCCATGAATGAGAATAAGGTAAAAGCAGTCGTAGACTGGCACCAACCCGCCACTTTAAAGGAGTTGCAGCGTTTCCTGGGCTTCGCTAATTTCTACCGTCGTTTCATCAGAGGATTCAGCTCTGTAGCGGCCCCTTTGACAGCTCTGGTTCGGAAAGGCACGAAGCGACTTGCTTGGAACGAAGATGCTTCCCGGGCTTTCAAGCAACTCAAAGACAGTTTCACTTCTGCTCCCATTTTGCACCATCCTAACCCTGAGCTGTCCTTCGTGGTGGAGGTGGATGTTGCGCACACCGGACTAGGAGCGGTGCTTTCTCAACGTCAGGGCGATCCTCCCAAGCTGTATCCCTGCGCTTTCTACTCCAGGAAGCTGAGTTCTGCGGAGAGAAATTATGACGTCGGAGACCGCGAACTGTTATCTATGAAGTCAGCATTCGAAGAGTGGCGCCACTGGCTCAAGGGAGCTACTCACCCGTTCTCAGTTTACACAGACCACAAGAATCTGGAGAACCTTCGTACTGCCAAGAGACTGAACGCACGTCAAGCCAGATGGTCTCAATTCTTTTCCTGGTTTCACTTCACGGTTACTTACCGTCCCGGCTCAAAGAATATCAAGGCTGACTCTTTGTCTCGTCAATTCGATTCCGAAGCAGATGTTCCGGCTCCAGAACCTATTATCTGCCCTGATCTCGTTCTCGGACCTGTTCAGTGGGACATTGAGACCGAGTGCGCACAGGCCAATGCTGACATCGAGATACCTTCTGTCTGCCCTACTGGAAGAATCTTTGTGCCAGAAACACTTCGTGACAAGGTGTTAAACCACGTGCATGCCCTTCCCTGTTCCGGGCATCCCGGAATCACAGCCACGACCCAGCTCCTTCAAAACCGGTACTGGTGGCCCACGCTCACCCGAAACACGAGGGAATTTATTCGCCACTGTAGGGTCTGTAACACCCAAAAATCCTCTTGTCTGCTACCAGCGGGTCTTCAACCTCTGCCTATTCTCCAACGGCCTTGGTCTCACATTGCTGTAGACTTTATCACGGATCTGCCTCCCTCAGAGGGTTACACCACCATTCTCACCGTCATTGATCGCTTCTATGAAGCATGCCCGCTCATTCCGCTCACCAAGCTACCCACAGCTCTGCAGACGGCAGATAATCTGTGTAACTATGTCTTTCGGTTCTACGGGTTACCAGAAGATATTGTGTCTGACAGAGGACCTCAGTTTACTTCCCGCTTCTGGAAGGCCTTCTGTGAGAGACTAGATCAACGTGAGTCTCACATCTGGGTATCACCCCCAGGCCAACGGGCAAGTTGAACGTCTCAACCAGGAGATTTCCCGTTTCCTTCGTTCCTATTGCCATAGTCATCAGGAGGATTGGTATCGTTACCTCATGTGGGCCGAGTATGCGCAGAATTCCATTCGCAAGCACTCTACAGGGATGACTCCTTTCCAATGCGTCCTCGGTTTTCAGCCGCCACTGTTCCCCTGGTCTGGTGAACCCACTAGTGTTCCTACTGTGGATGATTGGCTCAGGCGAAGTGAAGAGACCTGGAACTTGGCCCATACTCACCTCCAGCGTGCTATAAGACGTAGCAAGGAGAAGGCGGACCGTCATCGCAGGCCAGGACCTGTTTACCAACCCGGCCAGTGGGTGTGGCTATCCACACGAGATCTAAGTCTCAGACTGCCCTGCAAGAAACTCAGTCCGAGATTCTTGGGTCCATTCAAGATCATCTGTCAAATAACCCCTATATCGTTTCGCCTTGATTTGCCCAGACACATGCGCATCTCGCCAACGTTTCACGTCTCCCTGCTCAAACCGGCCTCTGTTCGTTCTGTAGAGAGGAGAGAGGATTCGGAGGATGCTGCTACCCAACCTATTCTATTAGAGGGTGAGGAGACTTATCAAGTACGTTGTCTACTGGACTCTAGACGTCGCGGTGGGCATCTTCAGTACTTGGTAGATTGGGAGGGCTTTGGCCCAGAGGAACGTTCCTGGGTCAACGGCAATGACATACTGGACCCATCACTTACTCAAGATTTTCACAGCAATCACCCTGATAGACCGGCCCCTCGACCTCGTGAAAGACCTCGCCGTCGTCAGTTCCCTCGCGCCAGGAGGTGCTCGCAGGGAGGGGGCTCTGTTACGGCGTCCTGCCCTGGTCATTCCCTGTACTCTCAGTCCCGTGCTCTCACTCCTGAGTACTGAGTGTCTCATACTTCAGCTCAGTATGGATCATTATGCTCTGATTGCATTCCACCTGTTCTGTATGAACTCTTGTCCCTAAGCTATATCTGCCTCATTAACTCGGCGTCTTGTGCGAAGTATTGTTTCACCCCGTGTTGCATGTCCGAGCCTTCTCTAGTTATCTCTGATTGTCTGTTACCGATTCAAGCCTGTTACTAACCATTCTGACTCTCTGCAGCCTGCCTAGCGATCTGTGCCTGTTCCCGGACTCTGACTCTCGCCGTCCGCCCTGAACCTAGCCTGTCCCCGGCTTTCCTGCCGTCTGCTGCCCGTCCTGTATCAAGCCTGACTTCGACCCTGAGTTTTTCCACCGCCCTGGGCCCCAGACTGGACCTTTCAAGTTTATCTGCCTTGTGTTCACCTTTTCTGAAACGCTTTATGTTTGCTTGAAGTCAGTCAATTAAATTGTTGCAAATGGATCTGCCTGATATGTCTGATTCGTCACAGTTACACATCAAATGAGTCACTTTATTGAACATTACAGTCAGTTATGAAGAAATTAAGAGCGGCCACATTTTTCGGTGGCTATGAATTTGACCTGTCAAATTCTGTGATCTCAGAGTAATAGGCCTATGCATTTGTAAGGAAAAACTGTAGGATCTCCAACATTATTGGGTAATTATAGTTAATAGTAATAAGAATAAAGGTAAGCATATGTGTATCAGACAATGAGAATATTTAATACAAAACGAAACCATCATTAACAGTCCAGCATCAGACAACAACAGCTCAGCATAATGTTCACACAAAACGGGTTTCGACTCCTGATAAGGCAGAAAATTCTCCCAGACGGTCCAACAACGCACTGGTTCTATCACCTGCAGACGTATAATAATCTTCGGAAACACTACCATTTCTCTGTTCACGCTCCCCTTCATCTGCCAGTAAATTTAACACTCGTATCAGCTCTGCCGCCGCCATGTTTCCTTCCAACACCTCAAAACACTTTACATATATAGCCTATGTTTACCTCTTGCCGACCCCCGCCTTGATGCAGTGATTGAGTGGGCGGGACGGGGTGGGGACGTGATCGGATCGGAATGCATTTTCATTTCGCACATTGAATTTTGCTACATTCATTGCGGGACATTTAATGAACATGTAATTGCAAGTGTCTTAACTGTGAGGGAAAATGCAATTAAGAAAAAAAACAAATGATCATTAAATTAAATTTTGCTACAGTTTTTGCTTGAACATGTTAAACACATCTAATTTCTTTAATACATTTTAATTTTGCAACTTATAAAGCGTTAAAATATGTATTCTATTTACATATTAAAACTAGTGTATGAAATGGCAAATGTAAATTATATAATTGATTTTTCATTTTCATTTTGCACCAACGTTGCACAAATGAAATGGAAAATGCAAATTAAAATACAGAAATGCATTGCCATTTTACATATTGCATTGTCATTTTGCGTTGTCATTTTGCATATTACATTTCAAATTGAATATTGCTACTCATATACTTCCATATGTTACGTCAGATGGTGGGGGAAGGGTGCATTGTTTTAATTGAGTAAACTTACTCAATTTCTTATGTATATGTTAAAGGACAATATATGCAAAAATGAACCTAGGGCTAAATAACACATTATCATGAAAACGCATACCAGCGAAAGCGGGTTTGCTATGTTTTGCTTGCTAGGGATGTGGACTACACGAAAATCATATGGTTGTTTTCTTAAAGGACAATTCCAGCCAAAAATTTACCTAGGGCTAAATAACACATGGGTACCGAGTCGACCGTTCTCTGGGGTGCGTTTTCATGCTAATCGAATGTACACAGTTTTTTAGTTTAACCACAGATTAGCTTATAAAGCTAGTGTATGGGGCATTGAATGAGTAAAAATAAAAATCGCTAGTTAATACCACTAATAAGGCTCAAAATAGCCCCACAATTACACACATAATTAGGGTCTCTACTTGCAAACCGAAGCATTGAGAACTTTGTAAGTATACAGACAGTTTAATTAGAAGATACTTTATAAAAACAGCACACTTCGCGTATACAAGCAGGATCCATCTTTGGAAAACAGTCTCGACCAGCTGAACCACGAACGCTGTGCTATGTTCTTGTTAGTGGTATTAACTAGCGATTTTTATTTTTACTTATTCGATGCCCCATACACTAGCATTATAAGATAATCTGTAGTTAAACTAAAACTAACGTTAAAACTGGGTACAAGTATATTAATGCTTCTATTACAAATTATGTAACCCACTATATACTGGATTTTTGCATATGGGTCTTCTCACATTTAACAGTAATTTTTTTTTCTTTAGAGTAATCAACTATGGCTCAGCTCAACTGGCATAATAATAACACATGGGAATCCCATAACAAGATGATGCTGGAGCCTCTCAGCACAAATGATCCTGAGGTAAGTGTCTGAATTTAAAAAATACAAGCCAATAAAATAACCAAATTTTGTTTAAAGTAACACACAAAAATTGGACAGAAATTAGGCAGATATTAAAATAATACTAAATATCATTGTATTAAAATCAATATATTATTCTTTATTCAGTTCTATGCAACAGCATCAGATTTAATAGATTTGTTTTTGACAAATTATAAAAAATAAAGTATAGACTTAGAAAGATATTATCAGAGAATGTAAAGTTGCAAAACATGCGGCACGAGAATGGAACCTGATCGCTGAACACCGAGAGGAGAGGAGGGGCATCCCTAATATATATATATATATATATATATATATATATATATATATATATATATATATATATATAATTTGTCAAAAACAAATATATTAAATCTGATGCTGTTGCATAGAACTGAATAAAGAATAATATATTGATTTTAATACATTGATGGATCCGAGACTAACTGAAGGAGGTGGTCTGAGTTCGGTTGCACTTAAACTGTGATTCGCGTGAATGTGAAAGCAACATGGACTCGGGTGCGCAGGATGAAAAATAACCTGCGCATTCGTTTTAGCCAATTACAATGTTCAGTAAAACACATGTAAGGGATGGTAGTGTTGACGATTTACCTTGGATAGGAGCGAGAGTGAGTCTGCAGTGTATTCGCGCATAGCCCGTGCGAATCAGGGCAACAGATCAATGGCAATACACTGTCTCTAAAGATTCAGTTTGCAACAAGAGAAAAGAGGCCACCTTCATGCAACACACATACAGTAAACCCAAGTGCCGTTTACTCTGCTGCGCATAATAGCACCAAATAAATAAAATACACACTATATTGACACGGGTTCTGTTTTCTATCGAACGCTGTGCATGTTTGTGATGATGTGAAATGCACGCAAATGCACCAGGGTTAGATAGAATCAAGTTGAGTGTGAAACAATGCCAATGCTTCGGGGGGAGGAGGGAACAATCGCACTTTAGCTGCAGCAAATGTGCTTGGTGTAAAAACGCTCTCAGAGGAAAGTCTCAGTCTCTCTCCTGGTTTGGAACTCTCTGGGTTCTTATATACTGCTCCACTTACACCTTAACGAGCTGGAACACAAATCAGGTGACACTCCCAAAACCTTTCAGTGGACAGTGGGAGGAGCAACAGGGAAGCACAAACAAAGAGAATACAGAGACAAGCACACTAAATCTTTTACACCAGAAATAGAAAACACATAAGTCCCTATGGACGTAACAATATATATAGAAAAAGCCTCAAGACCAGAGTTCTTCAATCCTGCTCCTGGAGGGCCGCTGTCCTGCAGAGTTCAGTTCCAACCCTAATCAAACACACCTGAATCAACTCATCAAGCTCTTCAGGATCGATTGAATATACAAATGCAGGTTTGCTAAAGCAGGTAGGAACTAAACTCTGCAGGACAGTGGCCCTCCAGGAGCCGGAATTGAAGACCTCTGCTCAAGACTATATTATTTTGAAAGCATGCAGTGTACCATGAGTGATATTGTGAAATGTGTCTCCTAGAATAGGATCTGCCCTGTGACTGACAGCTGTAGCACATTTATGCTTGACTCAATTAAAATGACTTGTGTCATTGCTTATCTGTTTACAGCATTGATGTTTTATTAACAAAGTTCGGGAGAAACACGTTCAAATTAATCAATAATTAAAAATTAAACTTTCATATATTTTAGATTCATTGCACACCAATTGAAATATTTCAGGTCTTTTATTGTTTTAATACTGATGATTTTGGCATACAGGTCATGTCATAAACGAGCTATTAACCTAATCATTTGAATCAACTAATTAACTCTAAACACCTGCAAAAGATTCCTGAGGCTTTTAAAAACTCCCAGCCTGTTTCATTACTCAAAACCGCAATCATGGGTAAGACTGCCGACCTGACTGCTGTCCAGAAGGCCATAATTGACACCCTCAAGCAAGAGGGTAAGACACAGAAAGACATTTCTGAACAAATAAGCTGTTCTCAGAGTGCTGTATCAAGGCACCTCAGTGGGAAGTCTGTGGGAAGGAAAAAGTGTGGCAAAAAACGCTTCACAACGAGAAGAGTTGACTGGACCCTGAGGAAGATTGTGGAGAAGGAACGATTCCAGACCTTGGGGGACCTGCGGAAGCAGTGGACTGAGTCTGGAGTAGACTCATCCAGAGCCACCGTGCACAGGCATATGCAGGAAATGGGCTACAGGTGCTGCATTCCCCAGGTCAAGCCACTTATGAACCAGAATCAGCGGCAGAAGCGCCTGACCTGGGCTACAGAGAAGCAGCACTGGACTGTTGCTCAGTGGTCCAAAGTACTTTTTACGGATGAAAGCAAATTTTGCATGTCATTCGGAAATCAAGGTGCCAGAGTCTGGAGGAAGACTGGGGAGAAGGAAATGCCTGAAGTCCAGTGTCAAGTACCCACAGTCAGTGATGGTCTGTGGTGCCATGTCAGCTGCTGGTGTTGGTCCACTGTGTTTTATCAAGGGCAGGGTCAATGCAGCTAGCTATCAGGAGATTTTGGAGCACTTCATTTCTTCCATCTGCTGAAAAGCTTTATGGAGATGAAGATTTCATTTTTCAGCACGACCTGGCACCTGCTTACAGTGCCAAAACCACTGGTAAATGGTTTACTGACCATGGTATTACTGTGCTCAATTGGCCTGCCATAGAGAATCTGTGGGATATTGTGAAGAGAAAGTTGAGAGACGCAAGACCCAACACTCTGGATGAGCTTAAGGCCGCTATCGAAGCATCCTGGGCCTCCATAACACCTCAGCAGTGCCACAGGCTGATTGCCTCCATGCCATGCCGCACTGAAGCAGTCATTTCTGCAAAAGGATTCCTGACCAAGTATTGAGTGCATAACTGAAAATAATTATTTGAAGGTTGACTTTTTTTGTATTAAAAACACTTCTTTTATTGGTCGGATGAAATATGCAAATTTTTTTAGATAGGAATTTTGGGTTTTCATGAGCTATATGCCAAAATCATCAGTATTAAAACAATAAAAGACCTGAAATATTTCAGTTGCTGTGCAATGAATCTAAAATATATGAAAGTTTAATTTTTTTCATTACATTATGGAAAATAATGGACTTTATCACAATATGCTAATTTTTTGAGAAGGACCTGTATACATAGGTGACTCACCTATGTTCCTCGACGGTTTTCCGCATTGGACCAGCCCAATAGCCGCTATGTCAGAGATTGAATGACGAGTCCCTCTACTCCCAGAATACTCCGCTGCACTCTGGCAATCCAAGGAGCACCAACACTTCACCACACTCCATTGCATGGTCGCCAGCCCATCCATTCCGATCTCCACACCCCAAGACACCTAGACCTGCCATCACCTCCACCGGAGAGACACCCACCATCTTCTTCTGTGTCTTCCTCTGCGTCTTCATACACCGTGGCCCATCCAACCATACCTGCAATCGAGAAATGGACAGTTCTTAGATTCAGGCAAGCACTGATCAGCGGTGACGTCCATTTCTTAAGACGTATGAATAAATCGAATGATACGAATTGTACGTCAACCTGCAGTCAGCTTGCACTCCTAATAAACCCTCTTCACCCTCCAAGGCCACCAGTAAAGCGACCAAAGACCATAAGGGCCAAAAGGAGCGCCCCTACCAAACACAGTCTTCTTCCCGGGCAAGACTGGACCCTCTCAGAACGTCAGGCCGCTGCGGCAGGCCTTCAGCGAGCCTTGGCCAGACCCACCCTCTTCCTCCCTCTGCTCAGCAACACACCACGCCTTTTCCCGACACTGCACCCCGTACGGAATCACCCACCCCTACCAACGAAATGTCCTCTCCGTAGCGTGAGGCTGCCTAGAGTTGCAGGCCCACACAACACTTCCTTCTCCTTTTGCCCCCGCTACCGCTAACCTTTTTCCCCACCAGTGGCCTAGCAGACCCTAGCGTGAGGCTGCCTCCGCTGGCGGCGCAGGCCCAGTCGGTATATTTTCCACCCCAGCCTTTCTTTTTTTCTTCCCTGTCACTACCCAAGTCCCAGGGGCCGTCCCAAGCGTGAGGTTGCCTCCGCTTTCAACTTCGGCCCCGGTATTTCTCCCTACCAACACTCTTACTCAGGCGAAATCATGATTTTCTCTGTTTTCAGCAACACAGATGCCCATACCACCAAACGCCATCGCTTCAGAACCGCCCCCTGTCACTAGAAACATCAGCATGCGCAAATTTTATCAGAACTTCAGACAGCTGGCCAAAAGCGGACTTCAACCCTCACTTTTCAGAATTAATCTTCCCTTAACTCACCCCTTGAGACCACTGCTCGATTTCTCTCTCAACTCCACTTTCAAGCCTTTTCCCCCAGAACCCTCCAATCTTACCTAACAGCATGGAGATGTTTTAAAAAAGATGTTTCTCTTCTCACTATTACGTAGTTCATTTCATATCTCAACACAGTTAAGAACCTCCAAATCGGTTCCATTAAAGGCTATTTAAGTGGAATCCAATTTTCCACAAACTTATTTTCGGCTCACCTTCCTCCTCAATAACCAACGCACATACCTCCCTGCTTATCAAAGCCTTCCAAAAAAACCATCCTACCTGTCCAAACGCCAGACTACCTTTAACATTAGACATACTCATCAAATTGCATCTCCACCCTCCGCCTAAGCTAGCATTGGAAGGCAAGCGTAACATGACCAATAAGTTGCCGCCTGTTCTAGCAAAACATCACACGCAGAAGACAATATTCCTCCGCCCAGGCGAGCAACCACCAAGAAAAGGTGCTAACACCAATTCTCGCCCACGGACAACTGGAAGCTGCTAGGGACTGGAAGATGCTGGCTGATCTTGATCAACGGCTTATTTTTCCACCTGAGATTGCCACCACTAACCTACGACAAGATATTGTTTTGTGGTCTGGATCAGCACGCATTGTTCAACTGATAGAGTTAACAGTGCCATGGGAGGATGCGGTAGATGAGGCATATGAGAGGAAGAAACTGCGGTATTATCATCTGGCCACCGAAGCAGAACAGCGAGGATGGATAGTCCAGGTTTATCCAGTGGAAGTGGGTTGTCGAGGTTTTGTGGCACACTCTATAACCCGGTTCCTCAGAGACGTCGGATTCAGGTGCCAAGAGTTGCGTCGCACAGTAAAGAACTTATCTGAAGCAGCAGAAAGGAGCAGCAACTGGCTGTGGTTGAGACGGAAAGATACTAGCTGGCTGTGTACAGGCCGCCATGCTACGGTTTCGTAGAATTCTTGAAAACTTGAAGAGTCTGTTGGTTTAGTTGTATAGGTTGTATAGTATTAACAGTCATTACGTTCCTGTGTATATTGCGTGAATGACGGGTGGTTGGGCAGATATTGTGTTTTGAGGTAGGTGGTATGCCATACGGAACCGTTGCCACTGAAACTGCATATTAACGCACCAGTGGGGCTCGACAGCCTTAGTCAAACGGGTTGGCGCGTATGGTTGGGTTGCGGAGAGATTGTGAGATTGTGGTTAGGTCTCAGCAGCAGGAGAGATGTAGAGGTCAGTAAGCTGGGCTGAGTTGAGTGGGGGACGGAGGGGGTGTGACTCTGGGACGCCAGAGTCACTGTCGAGTCCTCTTGAGGTGTCGTGAGCTAGTCGACGAAACACTGAGGACGGAAGGTGCCCACTTGAAGACCCTAGAGATGTCCCCTACTAGGCTCAAACTAGACGGTTGTCGCGCTGGTCCACTAGGGAGACCACACTGTAGTTGCAGCCGTCGTGTGTGCTGACGCGCCAAGTTTTTTGGGGGTCAGTACCATTTCCCGGCTGCTGTCCGTTGTTCCATTTTGCATCTCTTTGGGGGAGTACTCTGAGTTCGGGCTAAAATCCAACCTCAGATCCCTCCCCTCGGATAGCATGCCAAATATGCATACTTTATTTATTTCTTATTATTTGTAAGTGTGAACTCGTGAAATTTCTGTTTGCACTAGGTATTTGACATAATAAAGAAGGAGAAGCGGCGGCAGACGTATGGATTAGAGCTCATTGCCTCTGGGAACTTCACTAGTCGAGCTGTTTTGGAGGCTCTTGGTTCCTGCATGAACAACAAGTACTCCAAGTATCCTGGTCAGAGGTGACTATTGCGCAATGACATTTCATGTCTAATTTACTTGTCTAGTTTAATTACTATTTTTATGTTGTTGTAATTGTAATGACAATAAGATTAATATTATGTAATTTACACTTTGCACTTATGTTATAAGATATTATGAAGGCAAAGAGCATGTTGATGAATTGGAGAGTTTGTGTCAGGCAAGAGCTCTCGAGGTCTACGGCCTCGACCCGGATAAATGGGGAGTGAATGTTCAACCGTATTCTGGTAGGCTTGTTTCTGTCACTGGACTGTTGCTGCTGTAAGAGATGATGTCACATATGAACAGTGTTGGGGAGAAACTAGTTACATGTAACGGGTTTATGTAATTAAATTACAAAATAAATATTACTGTAATCCATTACAGTTACTAAAAAGAACTGTGTAATTAAATTAGTTACTCATGAAAATGTTGACAATTATTAAAGGGGTTACATCTGAATATTCATGTAAAAAGTTATGATATGTTAAATAATATTAATTTGTTGCTTTCTTATTGATCCCTCTAGCCGTTTAAAGGTCGTATAGTAAAGCGATGCTATTCTGATGCTTTTGATAGGCTTTCTTGGTTGAATTTGCTGTTGAAAACAGTTGAAAACATTCCTTAGAAATTTAGATAAGTAATCAAATGTAACAATTTACTTTACTTTAATAAAGTAATTACTTACACTACTTATTAGGGGTGTGACAAGACATGAGATTGGGTTCACAAGAATGAGACGAGACGAAATTTTTTGTACTGAATTTTTAAGAAATCCTCAATGACAAAATTCATGACGAAAAATAGTCTGCATTTGCTTCTTTTAACTAATGATCTTGTAATATCAGTTATACTTTTTGAGTATGAATTATCATATACATTGAAAGAAAACACCTGAAATGTAAAAGGTTTTGCCACAAACTCAACTAAAGGTGAAAACAAACTGGCTTCTCTCCTGTATGATTTAACATGAGTCTCTTCAGAGCTTACTGTACATGAGCTTCCAGAACTTCTGATTGAAGCTGTGTATGACCTCCTAATTGAACTCCTTTCCACAAATTTAACAAAGACATAAAAAGTATAAATAACAAAAATAAATAACAGCTTTTCTTAGTCTTATTAAGTGCAAACAATAAGTGCAACCATAATCAAAGTCAAAGTCAAAGCCTCTCTCAATATTCAAAGTGCAAACAGAGACCACACCAGAGCTAAGAGATGGTTACAACTACACAGCCCAGCCTAGGATAGATTTGAAATTGGGAGACAGGCTATTGAATGTAGCCTAATTTGCACGCATCAGGGAGCTTGCGGTTTAATTTCACTTCGAATTCGTGATCGTCCATACTCTGTAGTGCGACCATCATCCGAAGATTTACGCTCTGTTGTTCAACAGCCATGATTTTGCCATGTTCAGCCATGATTTTGCCATTCATCTCTCCTTACTCTCGTCACGTGATCAATGAACTGTGATTTCTGTTGCACTCTGCAGCTCGTGCTAAAGTCACCGTGGCACGAGATCTCGTCACACCCCTACTATTTTTTACATTTTCAATAGGGTAACTTGTAATTGGTTACATATTAAATTTCCAAAGTTACCTTCCCACTGTGTATGAAACATTAACTCAATTGAACATTGTTTAAAATATTGTTTATTTTTTTCCTCAGGGTCACCTGCAAACTTTGTTGTATACACAGCCATAGTAGAACCTCATGGGCGGATCATGGGCCTTGATCTTCCTGATGGCGGCCATCTCTCCCATGGCCTCATGACTGACAAGAAGAAAATCTCAGCCACATCTATTTTCTTTGAATCAATGCCTTATAAGGTAACCTTGTGATTATAATCAATATTGTAGTGAACTCTTTAGTAGGCTAAGTTATAAGTTCACCATTTACTAAGACATTATTAAAATCAAAAGTTGTAGTTGTTTTTAAATTGTTTTTCCCCAGGTAAATCCAGAAACTGGATATATTGATTATGACAGACTTGAGGAAAATGCTCGCCTCTTCCACCCAAGACTAATCATTGCAGGTCAGCATAATTAATTTCTTAGGGAAATCTAAGGAATTTTTGAACTATAGGATGTAAAGTATTCATAATTTTAGATGTTGGTCAAAAAATAGTCTATTTAACCTCACTTGAAACGCTCCAGTTACTGATGTTACCTTGGTTCCGAGATAACGGGAACGAGCATTGCGTGAGAGATTTTCTCTCTCTCGCTTTGGGAAATTCAGTTTTTTCTGAATACTGAAGCGTGATTGGTTCACGTCTGTGCATTTAACAGACAAATGGTCTTTCAGGCCGTCAGAATGGGCTGGGCCGACTGCCTATAAGTCGCACCGAACAGCCATATAGTCAGATTTTCTGGACTGAAGTGCGAGTTTAGAGTCGCACATATGCGCTGTCAGGGGCGTCACTAGGATTTTCATTTAAGGGGGGCTAAGCCCCCAATGAGGGTATGATTTTTTTTTATTATTATAAAAAAAGGCAACACTTTAGTTTAGGATTTAATGTTCACTATTAACCACTTCCATTACCATGCAAAGGCAGGGTTTTATAATCACTGTGGTCCCGAATGTGAGGTAGGGCAGATAGGGGGGTTCATGATAATGAACAATCATAATGACAAAACAGAAAACATAAAGATCATTGGTTTGTGTACATCATAATATGATATTTATACACAGGAAAAAATAACAATAACAAGGCTAAATATCTTTAAATATAAATAGTTCTTCATAATACATTAAAAATAGTTTTGTTGTTATTGTCTGAGGGATGAAACGAGAGGTAAATTCATGAAGAAAAGAGGAAAACTTGAAGGAGAAACTTTTTGGGTATAAAATAAAGAAATTAACAACATATTCAAGAGATAACGATTTTGGGGTTTCTTAAAAAATCGTTATAAGGAACTGTGGGTCACATTAGAAGGGTTTAAAATATAACAACTTAAATCAACCCTAAATGTATTCACAAAATAAATTGGCAGCTGTTTCTTCAACAATACCACAAAATGAGCAAGTTTCATCAATATCAAGATATTTACAGATAGATGAATTAAACGTGTCGTTCATCTTTTAAGTTGTTGCGTTTGTGATAACGTGTCGTAGGTCACATGATAACGTCAACATGGCGGATGAGGTCCGGATCGCATTCATACTCAACGAGATTTGGCTATAAAGTACCTACTCTTTTAGCGCTCGTTAAGTAAGTACTCATTGAAATTAAGTACCTACTCATTGAGTATGCGGTTTGGAACGCAGCCACACACACCCTGTCCTCTGTTTCTGACGTGCTCTCTGCTCGGCACCGCTGCGGATTGAAGATGAAGAACGCGCTGAATCTGATTATAATAAGACTGAAGCGAACATGAATTTGTGTAGCCTACATTAATCACAAATTTTTAGGTGGGCTAGGCAGAAGTTTAGGGGGGCTGAAGCCCCCCTAAAAAGGGCCTAGCAACGCCCCTGTGCGCTGTAGCACTGCATGATACACAATGCTCGTTCCAATTATCTCAGGGAACCGAGGTTACGTCAGTAACTGTATTACCTTTCGATATGGTTCACTCGCATTGTGTGAGAGATTTTCTCTTTCGTTCTATGGTGAAAGAGAAATGGTTCCTCAGTGAGGAGGGTCCCTGGCAGGCTACTAGTGTCAAGGACTTAGAATGTATAGAAAAGGAAGACTCGGGGTCGGTGACCGGAGTCTGAGGGTATTTTAGAAAATCCCCTTGATGGTGGGGCTCGGTCTAGCCTGACAGGACCTGTGCCTAAAGAAACGGGACATCCAGGTTGTAGAACCTGATAAAGATGGGCGACGAGGACCAGCCGGCCACGCAGGGACAGATGTCACTCATGGATATGCCGCTAGATCACACACAAAAGGAGGCCATAATATTCCTCTGGGGGAGTGGGCCCTCACACCAATGGGGCACTGGAAGTCCAGAGAGGCTAGTGCTATCGCGTCCACTAACCAATAGGACAGTCTCCGCTTCGTAACCGGCAGCAGTAGCGTTGTTAACCACCACGCAACCCACGCAAATGCTTAGGGCCCCGCAGCTTTGAGAACTAAACTTAAACTAACGTTAAAACTGGGTACATTCGATTATCATGAAAACGCATCCCAGAGAACGGTCAACTCAGTACCCATGTGTTATTTAGCCCTAGGTTCATTTTTGGCTGGATTTGTCCTTAAAATCAGTTGATGACCACTGTTGCAGCAGCACTGTTGACCTCATTTATTACATATTCCATAATCGTAACCAAATTTATAATGCAGCAATTTTTTCGCTGATCAAGGTTTATATGCAAATAAGCCTGAATTAAATCTGCCCATCATTTAAAGGAATCATGTCTCCTCTTGGATTAAACTACTTGATTCATGATTCTTAATGAACGTTTTGAAGCGTCAGAGTTAAAACTAACCAAATAGGCATGCACAGTTTGGCGCTGAGCCAAAGATAGCTCAATGCTTGTCAGATATCACAACTGTGCAGTTTTTTTTTCCCAAAGACAACAACAACGTTTAATTTAGGTTTCATTTAAATATACGTAATACTAGCAAAAAATATAGGCCTATATTTAGATTGTAAAATACACACTGTTGCATATGGAAGAATTTGAAACCATTCATTTCAGAAATACATCGTAGGGAGCCTAACTAAATAGTTTACTTTTAGTTTTACTTTTTATTCACCCAGTTAACCGGCCACTCACTTTCATGTCTTTCAGGAGAAGTGGATGTATTTGCACGTTGTAAATCCAACATCTTTGATTCTCTGCGCTTGAAGAGCAAACATGGCAGTGCCGTTCATCAACTAACTTGATCATTATAAAAGTGTTTAAAAGACAAAATACAATCACAAACAAATATTTGAGAATCAGAATATCAGATAGCCTATTTCACAATAAGACAATTGTTCAATCAAGCTAAAACCAAGAGGTGTATTTTCTCATAAATGGACTCTGTAATTTAGAATAATGAAGACAATTGACAAATCTAAGACTCGTGATGAATCCAAAACCAAGAAGGTTTATATTTTAAAGCTTAAGGCCGGGAGCAAGTAAGTGTAGAAACATTTTTGTTATGCAGTTTAAAGTAAAATAAATATATTTTTAAATGTCTCACTTAATTCGTCACGTGTAGGAGAGAGGACCCAAAAGCAAAAGCAGTTTGACAATAATTAATAGATGATAAACAGTTCAGGCAGAGTAACACAGGTGGTCGCAAGGTGATTAAATCCATCAGAAGAAAGTCTCATCCAAAGGAAAACAGAAAGTCTCTCAGTGATAATGGACCAGCAACGGGAAACCCCGGAGGATGAGACAGGCTGGGTCCGAAGAGAGCACGGGAACGCCAATCCTAGGACCACTCACGTTAGCTGGAGGTTGGATGAAGCAGAGGCGAGGTGATAAACTAGTAGTTTAGGAGCCAACACCAGACAGGACACGACTAAGGCTGGGACTGACACAGTTGGCAAACAGGTACGTAACATTAGGCAATAATCTGACAAAGAAAAAAGAAAGGAAGGCCTAGAAATAGAGAGTCTAATCAGAGAAAGTGGGAAACAGTTGTGAAGGAGAGAGAGAGTGATGAGATGAGGTGATGAGACACAGCTGGGAGTGAATGATATAATGAATGAGAATGAGTGTGTGTGTAAATGAGGTGATGAGACAGCTGAGAGGGAATGATATAATGAATGAGAATGAGTGTTTGTGTAAATGGATGTAATAGAGAGTGTGACCAGAAGAGGGCGGAAGAGTGTAAGAGAAGAATACCAGGATCATGACAATTCTATTCAATATTACTGTTGTGAAATTCAGAGTAAAAATGTTTCGTAATGTTGGGGAGTGGGGTGTGGTGGGCCTGAGATCTTGAATTTGTTTGGGGCTCCCAAAATGGTAAATCCACCTCTGACCAGCAGCCCTTTTAAAGCAACCTCCGAAACACAAATGCTCCGATTGCCTGAATTGACTGGAGCGCTCAATGTACACCCTAAGAGCCCCAACCAGGCAGATTGGGTCTGGTGTCTGATTACCCTAAGCAGAAGGTGATCAGATCTAATCTGTGCCAGAGATGGGCACTCGAGTTAGAGACTCGGACTTGAGTCGCATTTTAATAGACTTGACTTGACACGGACTCAACCTGAAATGACTTAAGACTTGACTCGGACTCGTCAAAAAAAACTTGTGAATATTTTAAAAACGACTCAAGTCTTTAATCCTTAACTATTGATATAATAAAGAAAGAATTTTGTGTTTTATTTGAATGGTTTTATAATATATGCATCACTCCCTACTTCTCGAGTTAGTTCGGACCCCTGTCATATAATTTGATTATGCATGTCCGTAAATTGCATGTAAACTCCGAAATGTTATAATGAAAGTCCCATGAAACATGACGGGAGCAACCGTGCCATATATGTTATTTCAAATGGGTTTATTAACATCAAATCGGCTAGATGCAAAGAATGTGGGAAAACAAAGACAACGACAACTTTTTTTCAAATTTGATGAGATATTGCACCCACAAAGGTTAGATTACATATTACTGTGGTGTAGCTGCTTGGTGCCTTTGGATTGCAAGCCTGTTAAACCCAGAACTATGTTTTACTTTGATCAATCTTTTCGTAGTAGGCCTAGCCTACATTCAGCTGGTATCATGTGCCTATATCACTGGCGAACCAGCACGCTGTTGGGAGAGCGAGTTACGCGGGCGCTGGGTCGACATGAGAATTTGCTTCTTTTTTTCTTTTTTTTTCGCAGCGTGCACCATAAAAATGCTCACTGTAGCTGCCTGGCTTAAAAAAAGGTTTGACTCTTTGACTGATGATTCCCACAATTTATTTGAATGTCCGTCATCACAGATAAGATCACCGCTGGATGCCATAAAGCAGGGGTATTCAATTAAAATTCTAAGAGGTCCGGTTAGAGAAAATTTCATCAAGCAAAGGTCCGCAACATCACAATGACTAACGTTATCTAATGACTAAGCGTTATCATTCAGTGCCACAGCCTAGTAGTTGTATGAAAATATGTTAGTAGCCTAGTCAACAGACGACTGTCAAATAAAATAAAAGTCCAATTCAATAATATTTCAACAATATTTATTGTCAGTTTATATATTGAACTGTAGGGATCATAAATAATAAGTACTCTAATAATAAATTATCAATTTAAATAAAATAAAGGCTGCATTTAAAAATAAATGATAAATAAATAAAACACAACAGAGAGCTTTTGAAAAATGTGCATCTCAAAATAAAGTGCTTAATTTTAGAAAAATTAAATAAAAAGTATAGCTTGAGTTTCCCTTTTACTTTTTAGTTAACTCCCTTTCACATCTTAAGTTTAAATTAATTTTAACTTAATTTTAACATTTTATAATAAACAATCTCAACACATATTAACAATTGAACAGCTTTAACACCTCCTTTTCTCTTTCTTTCCCTTTTATATCCCACTTCCCCACCTTTTCTTGCTTAGTGAGAAAAGTGAGAAAAGGGAGCCCTTGCTTGTCCTGCCAGGATTTTAAATCTGGGCTGGAATGGTGTTAGGGCCATTCTCATACACATGTGTAGGTGCTCGTTGGTGAGCCTGGATCTATATTTGCTTTTAATAATGTTCATTGTGGAGAAAGCTGCCTCACAGTTGTATGTGGAGCCAAACATGGTAAAGATGTACAAGGCTACTTTCCTCAGACCTGGGAAAGCGGTCTCTGAGACCATTTGAAGCCAGAAAGTGGCAGGATCTGTTTTTCCAAAATGCTCTTTCAAGGCCGCATCTGCTTGGAGATCGACCAGTTGCATCTGGAGAGGCCCAGCATTTGCCCACTTGAAGAGCAGTGTGACTTCCTTTGAGAACCCCTCTGAGATCTGTGATGAGGAATGGGTTCTGAATGAACAGGGTGAGCTGCTGTCCAAAGCTGAAGCTGTCAAAACGCTTGCTGAAATTTACAATCAGCTTGTCAACAAAGTCAACAAAAGAAGACACCTCTCTCTCACCCTGAACCTGTTCCTTCACAGTTGGGAAGTGTGCACAGTCTCCCTGCAGGTCTTCCCTAAACAATGCAAGTTTCCTCTGAAAGGAACGGACAGCTGTCATCAGATCACAAACTGAATTGTCCTTGCTCTGTAGCTTTAAATTCAGTTCATTCAAGTGTGAAGTGATATCAACCAAAAAAGCCACAATATCCATCTTCTTGTCATCCTCCAAAAAGAGAGAAAATATTTCTGCCTTCTGGCTCTTCAGCTGTGTCAAGAAAGCTGCGATTTCCCCTCGGATAGACCAAAAGCGCTCCAACACCCTACCTTTGCTGAGCCATCTTACATTGTTGTGTAGCAGAAGGTCATCAGCATTTGCATCAACTTCTCTGAGGAATTCCCTGAGCATGCGATGCTGATGGGAAGAGGAAGCTCTGAGAAAGTTTATCATTCTCATCATTGTGTTCATCACCTCAGCATACTCGTCTGACATGGTGGAGCACAGGACTGACTGATGAATTATGCAATGGTAAGAGATGAGTTGAGGATTGTCCTCTTTCATTCTTGCCACAGCTCCTCTCTCTCTCCCTACCATGGCAGGGGCTCCATCTGTGGTTATTGAAACCACTTGTTTCAGCTCTATTGCCCTCTTCGTTAACATCTCCTTTATGGCCAGGTAGATGTCCTCTCCTCTTGTACTGGTCAGAAGGGGTGTGACACCTAACAGGTCTTCACAGAACTTTTCCTTGTCCTTGTTAAAGAACCTTACAAAAACTAACAGCTGAGCATTGTCAGACACATCAGTGGACTCATCTACAGCTAAGCCTATGCATGGTGCCTTGTGAATTGCTTCATCCAGCTGAGCTAGCACATCCTGGGTTAATATTTCTGTTTTCTTTGTGGCTGATGATGCTGACATAGGTATTTGCTTGATTTTTACACACGTCTTCTTTTTGTTTTCCCTCAAGTAAGGTTTCAGCTACCACACTCATGCACTCCTTGACAACCCCTGCATCAGTAAATGGTTTTTTATGTTGGCCCAAAATCCAAGCAACTTTAAGGGAACATTCGTTAGCACGTTGTTGGGCAGTGAATGAATGTGTTAGGATTCTGCTGGATCGATCATATTGGGCTTTTAGATCGTTTATTTTCTGTGCCCTCAGTGCGGATTTAAGTGGGTATGTTTGGTCAAACGATTTGTGCTTTGTCTCATAGTGGCGCTTCACATTGCCGCTCTTAATAATCGCGACAGTCTCTTAACATATGAGACATACCGGTTTTGAACTGCCCGTAGGAAGAATGAACATGAAAGAATCTGTCCATTCTTGATTGAAAGCTCTGTTTTCGCTGTCCACTTTTCTTTTTTTAGAGCACGCCATGTGAAACGTCGTCTCTCTTTCGTCTCGTCTCTCCCTGTGTGTGTGTGTGTGTGTGTGTGTGTGTGTCTCGCGCGCGCTGACTCGAGTAGCATCACATGACGATTTACAACGCATGCTATTGGTCTGTGACTTTCCTGGGCCACGCTAAACCAGTACCATAAATGCTAGAAAAGCTGCGCAGGTTAAAATAGAAACGCTCCGTCAAACGTTAATAATTCTCAATAATGTATGGGTTATTGGTCCGGGTCCGGACAGAACGGCGGCTGGGTCCGGATCCGGACCGCGGTCCGCCTATTAGTGACCTCTGCCATAAAGACACCATCATGACTCGTTGAGAATCAACGTCTTAAAGGGTTAGTTCACCCAAAAATGAAAATGATGTCATTAATGACTCACCCTCATGTCGCTCCAAGCCCGTAAGACCTCCGTTCATCTTCGGAACACAGTTTAAGATATTTTAGATTTAGTCCGAGAGCTTTCTGTCCCTCCATTGAAAATGTATGAACGGTATACTGTCATTGTCCAGAAAGGAAATAAAGACATCATCAAAGTATTCCATGTGACTTCAGTGGGTTAGTTAGAATGTTTTGAAGCATCGGAAATACATTTTGGGCCAAAAACTACGACTTTATTCAGCATTGTATTGTCTTCCGGTTCTTTTGGGGATCCGCGTTCATGAGTCCGCAGTGACGCTGATGACATAAGACGCTGCTGACATGTATATGGTGCGTCTGTGTATTCGGTTCAAATAAATATGGCTGGGCAAAAACAATGCAAGTCTTCCTCTGTGTGGAAATCCTTAGACATGTTTGTGAAGATTGTTTTGTTTCCAGCGTGCGTCTCCCTCAGACTGTAAACAAAGCTCGGGCGCACCAGACACACGTCAGCAGCGTCTTACGTCAGCAGCGTCACTGAACGCGGATCCCCAACAGAACCGGAAGACAATACAATGCTGAATAAAGTCGTAGTTTTTGTTGTTTTTGGACCAAAATGTATTTCCGATGCTTCAAAACATTCTAACTAACCCACTGATGTCACATGGACTACTTTGATGATGTCTTTATTTCCTTTCTGGACAAGGACAGTTTACAGTCCATACATTTTCAATGGAGGGACAGAAAGCTCTCGGACTAACGTTAAATCTAAAATATCTTAAACTGTGTTCTGAAGATGAACGGAGGTCTTACGGGCTTGGAGCGACATGAGGGTGAGTCATTAATGACATCATTTTCATTGTTGGGTGAACTAACCCTTTAAGTACAACGGCTTGTACAAAAAGAAACAAAACACCAAAATAAATAAACCTACATAAAAAAACAAATAAGAAAGATTAATGACTTAGACATTATACAAAGGAACAACCAAAAAGTAATCTTGATTCAAATAAAATAAATCAAAACAAGGACATAAATAACAGGAAGTCTAACCGTACCTTGTTCTCCATTTAAACCAGAAGCTAAATACTGTTATACTCCTTGCAAACCGTAAACCTTTGATGCAATGACCATATCTGGCTCTCGTTCCGTACTGATATGTTTGGAGCACACGTGTATTACATCCACTCAAGCGAGTGAACGTCAAAATAAAAGACCTCAGTTACCACAATACAAATGAAACCCAAGATCAGAAAGTTAAATACCATACAAAAATAAACAATAAGTAAATCGTTTAAGGACTATGTTATTTTCAAAGCAGACAATATAACAAAGTCATTAACACTCACAGCGCATAAAATCTCTCACGTAATGCAAGTGAACCTAATCGGAAAGGGAACAAATTTTTTCTTTGAGAGTTGAGATATTTTTGGGAGTTGGGATATTTTTTAGATAGGCTATATTTTCCTAATTACTTTTTTGTGTAATTCCTTGTTATTTTTTTATACATCTCTTTTTTCAACTAAATAATGTGGAAAAAAACCCAAAACATTATGCAAAAAGTAAAAAAAGTAAATTGCACAATAAAAAAAAAATTAAAACATTTATGAACATTCCGTCTTTCCGGCTATTAGTCAGATAAACAATTAGCTCAACCCAAATTCACATCATTGTTGCTGTTTGGGAAAATGTATTTTAAAATTGAAAGAAATGACAAACATCACCTTTAACATTTCTGTGTATCATTGTTAAGGAACCAGCTGCTATTCCCGTAATCTGGACTACAGTCGGCTGAGGAAGATCGCTGATGAGAATGGAGCGTATCTTCTGGCAGACATGGCTCACATCAGTGGTCTAGTGGCAGCAGGAGTCGTTCCATCTCCGTTTGAATACAGTGATGTTGTTACCACCACGACATATAAGACCCTGAGGGGCTGCAGGGCAGGAGTCATTTTCTTTAGGAAGGGTGAGTTCAGTGTGATCTGACCTGTCACACTAAATCTAGGCCAGTGGTATTCAAATGGCGGATATTGGGTTCCATTCATAACATAATAGCGCCATTTTACAATTTCTACAGTTTAAAGTGTGCAGCACGTCAAAACAACGGAGTGGTTCACACCACAAGCGCTCAGGGTCATTTACGGTAATGATCTTTCGGTGCTATATCCTTAAATATTTGCTAACACTTTAGAATAGGCCTACTGTTCTTTCATTATTGAATAAATACACAGGAACAAATGAGTAATGCACTATTAACATTCTAGTAACTACTATTAACTAACAAAAAACTCTGATTAGCGAATTAGTAAGTTATAGCGCTCAGTCGAATCTGGTAGTTCACTATTAGCTTGTCTCAGACGTTACGCCCACGGACCATTGGGTGAACGTCTGATGCATATGGCACACTTTTCTGGAAACACTTCAGGAGTTTCGAAGTCGCAATCTGATTGGTTGAATTCTACAGTATGTCCGGGAGACGTGTGTCGCATTGTTTATCGGTCCGTCTGGAAACAAATGCCGTGACGCCAAAACCCCTCATAGAAAAAGAAAGCCTTGTGTTTACAACTGTGACAATGAGCGCTTAGGATCAACTAAACACTGGATTTTCAAAAGTATGTGAAGTTCGTGCCTCCATTAATACAGGAAACTTGCACAAGATTCTTGAATGAATAATTGATTAGATGCATGCTGGTCTGTTATTGTAGGGACATCAAAATTATATTGGCACGCCCCTAAACATTGAGCGGAACAAAACAAACTGTGATTGGTTGCATTACATGTCAGTCAAATGTCCTCATGGGCGGTCCTTGGCCAACAAATGCTGCGATAGAGTCCAGACCTTCTGCCGTCAGTCTGAAGGTCTGGCTATGAGAGACTAACTATTAGCTAATCAGTAACTACTATTTTTCATAAAAACACGGGGTGGTGATGGCATGGCGCAATGGATAAGACACATGCCTTTGGTGTGAGAGACCCGGGTTCGAATCCACTGTGAGACACCAATGTGTCCCTGAGCAAGACACTTAACCCCTAGTTGCTCCAGAGGTGTGCCACCTCTGACATATATAGCAATTGTAAGTCGCTTTGGATAAAAGCGTCAGCTAAATGAATAAATGTAAAAATGTAAATCATAACTCGCTGAAGACTACTTAGAACTATATACAGGTTCATAATTAATATGAATAATGCATAATGTTCTATTTTAGTGTTGCGGTAATGGTAACCCATTAGTAATAAATCAAGTGTTACTAAATCCTTCTAAAGGAGCTAGTAATAATATGGATCAGTATTCTAAAGTGAAAAGCTTGATAACTACCTAATATTGACTAAAGTCATTGTAAGCTTTTGTGGTTTTTTTAAGGTTTTGAATAGTAAAAAATAGTAGTTACTGATTAGCTACTATTAGAACTACCACATTCAACTGAGCGCTAAATAATTTGTTAATCAGAGTTTCTTGTTAGTTAATAGTAGTTACTAGAATGTTAATAGTGCGTTACTTATTTGTTCCTTTGTAGTTATTCATTAATGAAGGAACCGTATTCTAAAGTGTTACTGCCACAGTTATCGTCTGCACTAGACTGTCATCGTCTGCACTACACTTCCCAGCATCCCTCTTGTCTTCACACCCGCACTCACTCCATAATTTACCCGCACATGCCTGTCATCATCATCATCCGTGTCACCTGTGCTCACCTCATTATTGTTCATTTGTGTCTGTATTTAGTTCCCTTCTGTTCAGTTAGTCTTTGTCGGTTCTACGTGGTATCTTGGTGTGTGTATCCTCTGTCCCTCTGCCTGTGTACATCCATGTGAGTTATATTGTTAGTAAAACTTGTTGTATTGGAATTCTGTCTCGTCTTCCTCTACCGTCACCCCATGACAGATGACAGAAGAACCAACCAGAATATGAGTTGGGAACTTGTTGGACAGATCGCAGCTATGGCTCAGGATAGGCGCGATCTGTTCGAATACACAGAGATGTTTTGTCTTCTCGCTGTCACATGCACCTTAAGAACGAAACGATCAAGGCGTGTTACCAGCTGGGGAGGACTAAGGTGGTTGATCCAAGGAAGCTCCCAGATCTGTCTGGTCTGGACTGGAGAGAGGCACTCTCCAGTTGTCTGGAGAGCTTCCTCCCATGGCACACCATGACAACACCTGATCTGCAGGTCACCTGTGTTCATCCCCGGTCCTGAGTCTCGTCCCACCGAGACCGCCCTGCCTGAGTCTCGTCCTGCTGAGACCGTCCTGCCTGAGTCTTGTCCCGCCGAGACCGCCCTGCCTGAGCCTCGTCCCGCCGAGACCGCCCTGCCTGAGTCTCGTCCCGCCGAGACCGTCCTGCCTGAGTCTCGTCCCGCCAAGAACGCCCTGCCTGAGTCTCGTCCCGCCGAGACCGTCCTGCCTGAGTCTCGTCCCGCCAAGAACGCCCTGCCGGAGTCTCTTCCCGCCGAGCCTGTGCTTCACGTCAGCCTTGCCGAGCCTAAGCTTCACGTCAGCCCTGTCGAGCCGGAGCTTCATGTCAGCCCTGCCGAGCCTGCGCTCAACGTCAGCCCTGTCGAGCCTGTGCTCCACGTCAGTTCTGTCGAGCCTGCACTTCAAGTCAGTCCTGCCGAGCCTGCAATTCACGTCAGTCCTGCCGAGCCTGCACCTCACGTCAGTCCTGCCGAAAATGCCGTGCACGTCGGTCCTGCCGAGCCAGAGACCGTTCACGTCATGCCCGCCGAGCCAGAGACTTTTCACGTCATGCCCGCCGAGCCAGAGACTGTTTGCGTCATGCCTGCCGAGCCAGAGACTGTTCACGTCATGCCCGCCGAGCCAGAGTTTGTTCACGTCATGCCCGCCGAGCCAGAGACTGTACAAGTCATGCCCGCCGAGCCAGAGTTTGTTCACGTCAGGCATGCCGAGCCAGAGACTGTTAAGGTCATGCTTCCTAAGCCTGTCCCTGTCCCAGAGCCTGTCCCAGAGCCTGTCCCGGTCCCAGAGCCTGCCCCAGAGCCTGTCCCAGAGGCTATGCGTGAGTCTGTCACTCCCTCCAAGAATTTTTTTTTGGGGGGGCTATATGTCCTCGCCGTGGCCACTCAAAGGCCCACGGCCACCTGATAAAATCCTCTCTGCCATGGCCCGCTTCTTAAATCCTCTCTGCCATGGCCGCCTGAAGGGTCCTCTCCATCATGGCCGTCTAAAGGGTCCTCTTCACCATGGCCGCCTGAAGGGTCTTCTCCACCATGGCCGCTCAAAAGGTCCTCTTCGCATGGCCGCCTGAAGGGTCTTCTCCGCCATGGCCATCCGAAGGGTCATGTCCACCATGGCCACCTGAAAGGTCGTCTTCTCCACGACCGCCTGAAGGGTCTTCTCCACCATGGCCGCCTGAAGGGTCCTCTTCCCCATGGCCGCCTGAAGGGTCTTCTCCGCCATGGCCACCTGAAGGGTCATGTCAACCATGGCCACCTGAAAGGTCGTCTTCTCCACGACCGCCTGAAGGGCATTCTCTGCCATGGGCACCTGCACAGCCAGATTCACCCTGGTCCCCTGAACTGCCAGCTCCGCCCTGGCAGCCTGCTCCGCCCTGGCCGCCTGCACCACCCTGGAGGCTTCCTTCCCCGGGTAGGCTACGCCCTTGTCAGCCTTCAGGACGCCCACCCCTCCACCCCTGTTGATGTATTATGGTGCGAGGTCGCGCCTATTTGGGAGGGGGCTTACTGTCACAGTTATCGTCTGCACTACACTGTCATTGTCTGCACTACACTTCCCAGCATCCCTCTTGCCTTCACACCTGCACTCACTCTCTCATTTACCCGCACCTGCCTGTCATCATCATCATCCGTGTCACCTGTGCTCACCTCATTATTGTTCATTTGTGTCTGTATTTAGTTCCCTTCTGTTCAGTTAGTCTTTGTCACTTCTACGTGGTATTTTGGTGTGTGTATCCTCTGTCCGTCCGCCTGTGTACATCCATATGAGTTATATTGTTAGTGAAACTTGTTGTATTGGAATTCTGGACTTCTCGTCTTCCTCTACCGTCACCACATCTCATAACAGTTACCAAATATTGTTATCTAGAGCCAAACTCGATTCATTCAAGCCTTCGGATGAGACGTTAAACCAAGGTCCTGACTGTTGTCATTAAAAATCCCATGGCACTTCTTGTAAAAAGTAGGGGTGTAACCCCGGTGTCCAGGCCATATTCCCTCCAATGGCCCCTGACAATCATGGCCTCCTAATAATTCCCATCCATTGAATTGGCTCTATCACTCTCTCTCCTCTCCTCCTATAGCTGGTGTGTGGTGAGCGCACTGGTGCCGTTGTACTGTGGCTGCCGTACCATCATCCAAGTGGATGCTGCACACTGGTGGTGGTTGAGGAGAGCTCCCGATATGATTGTAAACATACATTTGTTAAAACCCTGCAGAAAACAAGAATGCAATTATCTGTCATAAAGATGACTCCGAGCGGTTAACTAAACCAGGTTTGTGACAAGTTAACGCATGTAACTTGCGTTACTTATAACGCGTTACCCCAACATTTATCAGGATACACTCTTGAATTTCAGGAGTTCGTAGTGTTGATGCCAAGACAGGCAAGGAGACTCTGTATAACCTGGGGAGTCTGATTAACCAGGCTGTGTTTCCTGGACTGCAGGGTGGCCCTCACAACAATGCTATTGCAGGTAAGAGCTGATGTCCTCCATGTCTTTAATATAAAGGGGGGAGAAGTTTGCATTTACACTAGGAATGTTTATGTTTAATCAAAGATCTATTAATTGACATTTGATTAGCTTTCCTAATTTTAATTTAGTTCAGTGACCATCCAATCAGATGTGGAAAACACTATACATACAGTCATCTGATGCTACAGTGCACAAGTCTCATCCTCTCCTTAAGTACCCATAACAAATCCTTCCCTCGTGGATCAAAATGAACCGAAGCTCTAAAATTATACTTTTTTTTCAGAAAGCATATAATTTAATTTGTATAATTTTTTAATGCAGTCTTTTTTTTACAGTTTTTTATTTATTTTTTATTGTATTTACCTCCAAATTAATAGATTTTATAAATAATTTTAATATAAATAAGCACATTCTTCCCATTCTTTCACTTACATACAAAATAGCTCTCCATTACATGTTAAAACTTGTTTGGAAAAGAAAATCTAACAAAAAATTTCATGACTCTTGCCACTAGGTGGCCTTATAGCATAGATAAGTGGTTTTCAAACTTTTTCATGAGGCACCCTTTTTTTTCTTTTTTTTTGACGCGACCCCATAGGCCCTGTCCCAAATGGCGCATAGATGTAACGATAATTACATTTTATAATGATTGATTATAAATATTTCTAAAAATTGATAATCTGATTTCAGATTTTTTTTATTTATGTGATGCGCAGGAGTTGCTGTTGCTTTGAAGCAGGCTCTGACTCCAGAGTTCAAGAACTACCAATTGCAAGTTCTCGCAAATTGCAGGGCTTTAGCAGCCACCCTAATGGAAAAGGGCTACAAAGTTGTCACAGGTAAGTTTCTTAAGGATTTAAATATAAATTATAGCTAAATGAAACCATTGGCTGATAGTGATATTGGATACAAAAGGGAAACTGTTCACTTTATCTTTCTTATGTCTTTAAATTTAGGTGGCACAGATAATCATCTCATCTTGGTTGATTTACGTTCAAATGGAACTGATGGAGGAAGGGCAGAAAAAGTGCTGGAGGCTTGTGCCATTGCCTGCAACAAGAACACCTGCCCAGGTGCCTTAAAAATGCATAAATAATACTTTGGTATCACTTTACAATGAGGTTTATTAGTGAACATTAGTTAACTACCTTAGTTGTATTTGCTAACATTAGTTAATGCACCGTGAACTAACACGGAAAAACAATGAACAGCTGTATTTTTATTAACTAACATTAATTAATATTATTTAATTATTAATTAATAAATATTGTAACAAACATACTGCTCATAGTTAGTTCATGTTAGTTAATACATAAACTAATGTTAAATAATGAACCTTATTGTAAAGTGCTACCAATACTTTTGTTTCTTAAATAATATTTTTACAGTGAATGTGATATTTTGGGACGTTTTACTAGAACAATCGAGTCAGTTTTTCCACTTTTTTATCCCTCTCCCAAACTCAATTTTGAAGGTGATAAAAGTCCCTTGTGCCCAAGCGGCCTTCGTTTAGGATCTCCTGCTCTTACATCTCGTGGATTATTGGAGGATGATTTCCGTAAGGTTGCTGAGTTTATTCACCAGGGTGAGTTTGTTTTAAGCAATAATATAATATTAAAGGATATGGTACAAACTTTTAACCTACCTCAGACATTGATTGTGTATCTGTTCTTAGGCATTGAGTTGACATTGGAGATCCAAAGAAACATGAATCCTAAAGCAACTCTAAAGGAGTATAAAGAGGAACTGGCACAAAATGAGAAGTACCAATTGAAAATAAATGAAATCCGAAAGGAAGTCGAAGATTTTTCAGGAAAGTTCCCAATGCCTGGGTTGCCGGAGTTATAATTACTGTCTTTCTGACATTTTGGTCTTCCCGAAATAAAGATTTCATTTGATTTGATGGGCAGAGGCTTGAATAACATGGTTTCTGTACTCTTGCTTGTGTGTTTTCTCTTATTTTCTGTGAATTAACCTGCGTAATCTACGAAAAGCTTCCTCTAAAACCGATCAACAGAGAAAAAATATTCAACTGGCACAATAGATTTGGACATGCAATGCAAAAAAAGCCTATTGTAAAGCCTGTGAACATGTGAGTGGACCTCTGCATTGATGATTAAGTATAAAATGTACTTTTCACTGTTACTATTTACCCTAATAAGTTTACATGTGTAAGTCAATACAAATTCAGAATGAGACAAATCATGTGCCTTTAATTACATAATAAAGGAAAGTATAGGCTAGTTTTGCTAAATACACAAACTGTTACAAGGTAGGTATAATACCATTTGATAAAGATGTGATGCACATGGCTAAATCAGAAATAATTTAATGAGATTGAAGGCAGAGTAATTTCACAGTGGGCAGCAAGTTAAAGCACACAGATGACCCTCAATTTACTCGACTTTAACATCCATAAATATTTTAGCATGAAGATTACACCTTACCCCAGAAGAGCTTACAATACTGTCTTAAAATAGATTTGTGAAAAGAAGCAACAAAACTGCATGATTTAGACCGTTACAGAAAACAAGATTTGTTCAAAATCAGCAAAAAGAAATAACCTTCTTAGAAGATAATGTGCGTAAAATGGTATGGCTTATTCTCAATATACATTCAACAGACTGCAATTAAATGCTGAAAATCGTTACAAAGGCCAATAATTACCGGGTAGCCAAAAGAATTTAATATTAAGACACACTTGTGATGAAACAGCGGTGGCAGTTAAGGACTGTATTTTCAGGACTACAACTGCGTTCATGCAGTAGTGGGAATAACAGTTACAGACAACGTATTGGCAACAACCACCATTATCGTTCATTTCACAACACTACAACAGACATTAGAATGAAGTGCCAGTTCACCCTCAGTTACTCATGCTGACGTTGCTTGCACACAACTTAGACAACAATTAATATCCATTTTAAATACATTTAGAAAGGCTGAAGAGTAACACGTGACATACAATGGAAATGCCCTCATATTTTACCATTGTTACATTTTTGTGTTCTTCAAACATGCAGAAGATTGTGTAACAGTTCTCCACGATGTGACATTTTACATGCAGTACATTCATTCACCTTATCACACAATTATGTTAAACAAAAAGGGCAGTTGGCTCAATTTTTGTTAGTTTAACAATGTCTGTAACCTTTGTTCATCTTTGTATTTAAAAAAAATCCCCTCAGATTTTATGTCCACTAGAGAGGGCAGAAAAAAGGAGCAAACTTGCATGTCTTTCTTATATTAATAATCAATTGGCGCATTCAATTTCTCACGCTCAGAATGCTATGTTAGTGCATTTTATAGAGGCTGTTGGTCAATGGTAAACAGCAGCAGCATACTGAGAAGAACATGTATTGTAAAATACACTTCTGATGCCACTTAAGTTAGTTCCATTGAAATTATGCTTGTGATTTTCATGCATGCATGATTCTCATTGCTTATGAAAGCAAAAAACATTAATGATTAAACAGGCTACCTGGACCAGATTAATTATATCGTGGTTAGAAACTCTCCTGCTGTTGTTCCTGTGTAGCTATAGCTGTTAATGAAAACAAGCCTGTAACTACACATTTAAATGAGCTGTTTCATACAGCCTCTTTCAAAACATGCCTACTTTTGCTTGGCCGATGGTGAAATCTTGCTGAATCTTGATTTTATTACAGAGCTTCTGTAAGGTCTTCAGACCACATGAGGAACCTATTTTCTCAATACGGAAAACGGTTTGGCAATAGATTTAAATATGCAATCTTTACACTAAACAAATAGACCACATTCTGTAACAACGGACTGCTTCCTGGAATGCCACGAGAATATTCACACACATAAACACAAAAAAAGAAAAGAAAAGAAAAAGTAATTACATTCAAATAATACATTTGGTCTCCCTTAACCGGTTTAATGGTGAAAAGATAATAGACACATTCAGATTTTGTACAAATAGCTGGTGGTATAATTAAAACAAAAAGACTGCTTGACCCACTTCGAGGACCCCTGAACGTAATGTTGCTTGATGAGCTCACTCAGGTACTGGATGATTTTACTCTCATCAACAGTGTAGCCGAGCTGCAACAAGAAATTAGTCCTGCGTGACTTTACCGAGCCCTGGTCGTTGATGTCCATGGGAAGATGAATGTGATGGCAGAATGTGTAAAGGAAGGCCTTGGCTGTAAGCTGAGTTAACATACCCTGAACATGGAGAAAGTAGGTGCTGCCACGCTTGATCTGAGTCCTATGGTCCGCCAAATGGCTAATTAATGTTCCTTGGTATGGTGGACACCGGAGGGTCTTGTTGTCACAATCCAAAATGCTTATGTAACGGCTGTATCGATTCAGAGAGTGGAGGATGCTGGATCCAGCTGGGGAGGCAGCTCTGGAAAAAAAAGAAGAAGGAAATGTCAAAACTCTGTACTCTGCACTTTTGGTCACTGATTTAAAGCATTACAAGCAAAAATATATATATTTGGACCACTATGATACAGAGTTATTGATTGACTACAGGTCAGATTTTTTCAACATACCTCTGCAATCCAATAAGTTTCCACCTCTGCAAGTCGGTAAGCTGAAATGGTGTCGAAAGCCACGGTTGGACGGTTTCACCATACTTGCCGAGATTGGGTACGAAAACGAACAAAGCATTGACCAGCTTCCTCACCATGCCCTCATCCACACCCAAAATAACAAGCGTTCGGCCACTTAGAAGGCAGAAAATGGCTTGGTGAGCAAATGGATATTGCCTGATGAATCGAAGTGCACTGTGACCAGCTTTCTTCTTCTGCTTTAGTGTCAACGCACTGCCGTAAGTGAATGGAGACACTGTTCGGTCAGAACTGGTGGAGGCGCTCATGTAGCTCGTACTATCAGATGCATCTTCGATATTAATTTTTGCCACATCCTCTGAGAGAACGCAAGTGTTAAGTTCGGAAAAAGTCAGTCCCATGTTGGGGGTCTCTGCGAGGGCGGACTCTTCCAGAATGTAGTTTACCTGTAAGGCAGTATCTCCCTGAAAAAGAGACAGGGGTTCTTGGTTCACCACAGATTCGCCACAACACTCCTGAGCGAGCTCAGGTAAAGGTTCCTCATAAACAAAACTGTCCTGTCCAATACAGCAGGATGCATCCATCGGGACTAGATTCCCGTCAGATGACCTACGTGGAACAGCAACAGAATGGGACGCATTTTCAAATGAGGATGCAATGGATACCTTGCACTTTCTTTCAAGGCCATCAAAGTAATTTGCCTGTAGACTGGAAGGACTAACACCTCCAAGAGCCTCAATGCTCTTGTCGCTACTGAAACTCCCTTTGGTCTCTGTGTCGGCGGCTTCAGAGGTTTCCTGTGTGATGTCAGATGTACTGGATTCAGGAGGCCCTTCCATAGACTCCACACCTGGCTTAATCTGATCTACATCTATGCAGGTGGTGTAGGATTCGAGACTCAGCGGCTCACCAGATAAGTGCAGAATGGGGATTGTTGGGATGTTGGAAGTGAAATTGAAGTTCTTTGAGGTTCCTTCGTCCTCCCAGTCACATTCAGCTTCGAAGAGAAAACTAGTAACTCTCTGTTTGCTCAGAAGAGCCCTGTCGATCTGGCTGGTGTAAATAGAGCACAGATCTCCTCGGAACGACTTCTCGATTACATTTAGTTGCTCTAGAGTTTGGTGATAAAAGTTGGAATCACAGAGCTCTTCCAACGTTTTCAAGCGTTTATCAAAGCACTTTGCAGATTTGGCCTTGATGAGCTGAGGCGTGTAAGAGGACTTTCTACCATCGCTTTCAGATTCTACAGTCTTCCCTGCAACTTCAGAATGATTACTATTTAGTGTATCATCTGATAGACTTGTCTCAGCCTGTTTTTCTGTCTCACATTCTACAAAATCCACATCTCTCTTTTTCCTGGAAGGATAAGATGTGATTTGCCTCAGTAGATCTTTGTGTTCATAGATAGACTTCTCCATATTTGCTAATTCATTCGCCTTCTCAATAGCTTGTGTGGAATAACAGCCATTGTTCATTTTCTGCAGCTCTGCCTCTTTGTGCAGCACCGATCTGGTGTACTCCAAGTCTTTCAGTTTCTTTTCCAGTTCATTTGCAAAAGCTTTCCTGTTTCCTGATTTGACAATTTCTGAAGCCTTGGAAAACTCAGATGACAGCTCTTGGAACTGCTGCATGATCTTCCTTTCGTCTGCGGAAATGTAGGCCATGCAAAAGGGCCGTACGAATCCACGAGCCTCCAAGTCATACAGTGTCAGATGATGGACGTAGGCAAAAGCCCCTTCCTTGGAATCACCTAAGACAACTTTTGAGTCCTCCACAAAATTTAGCTTTGGGTAGTTACTGCCAGGAGGATGTCCGGCAAAAGATGCCTGGTAGTCCACAGACATGATGCGTAGTGAGAAGTAGTTAAGGTCAAATGTCCCGCACACTTTGGGGTCATTGGGAATGGTGAGTAAAGGCTGTGGACCAACCTGTTCTGAAAATTCAGAGATGAGTATGAAATCTTTAGAGAATTTCGCATAGGATGTCTTCGTCCATGGATTTGCATTGGCAGTATGAGTAAACAAAGGCACAGAAAACTCCACTGGAAGTGACAATGGATCCGAGAATGACTCCCCAAAGTCATCTTCTTTGGTAAAAGCCACCAAATCTGGTGAGCCAATCATGTTCTCTGAGTATATAAAGAGACATCAGCAGAAATATCCTTCAATGCTAAGTATCTCCATCAATGAATACATAATATTTAACAAAGACATCGTTTTGAAAACACAAAACATAAATATGTTGTGCACTGCCACTGTGGACTGTCTCCCTCTCTGCAGCGGGGCTGGTTAGTCCACTGATCCAGATCACGATCTGCTATGCATGAGCTTGAAGACGATGCTGTCCAGCCTGACAGACCTTTGACGTCACCTGCCATAAATCTGAAACATCTGTCAACGGCCACCGCTTATATAAACCTATTTATAATCGGCCATCTAAATAGTATATCAAAGCGAAAACACCACTGTGTAATCCAGCTGCTCAATAAACTGAATTCCTCTGAAAGCAGCCATATTTAAACCATCGTAACCTTCCCACGTGACTGTCATGATGAGGAACTGGATGTGTGTCAAAACCTAGTGAGCTGCCTAGCAAGTCAGCATTTTGGAGGTACCCAGCGACCCGAAAAGCGCTTATAGTGCTCAATATGCCGCCTAGGTACTAACTAGGTTTTTGACACACAGACAGGGCATTTGTTATGATGACGCGCTTTGTGGTTGTTCGAGGGGAGACATTTGATTATTCGTGTCGAATGACAAGACTCGTTCTTAAAACTCTGGAAATTATTTAAATTCACTTATTTATTTATTTATTTATTTATTTAGTTAGTTGGTTTATGACATTTCGTTGGGGAAATACACATACAGCCATACGGCATTCTAACATATTGCTTTACGGTATTTTTACGACAATTCTCGTCAGGCGCCTGCATTGGAAGTTTTTGGAATTGATTCATCTGCTGTTATACTGCTGCATTATACTTTTACAGATGTGTTTTCAAAACTTTGAGTTTACACTGATATATCTTATCTCAGTTATATTATAATTGTCAGTTTTTTTTACTATGCTAGTTAGCAAGCAAGCTCAGCTGCTGTTAATGTGGTGTAATGTCGAGTGTACTGTGATCATGCGCTGCTAGATCACAGTTATGAAAGTTTTGCTTAGATCTTTGAGTGTGACAATTTACAGTCAACTTTGTAGGCAAATATCTGTAAACATGATAAGACGCACTCAGATTAAGAAAGTGCTTTGTGTTGCCGAGAAAAACGACGCTGCTAAGGGCATTGCAGAAATTATGTCAAATGGGAGATCGAGAAGAGTGAGTGCAGACTGTTGTACAAGTTATCTTGATCTGTAATGTCAAATGTGATTGTAATCATCAAAAGAGTTGTTACTTTTATTTGTTAGGATGGTCGTCATTGTTAATGAATCTGGTTTCCTTTACAGAGAGAAGGCTACTCTGTCTACAACAAAATATATGAGTATGAATACAACCTGTTTGGCCAAGTAAGTACTTTTTTTGGTTTATCACAGAAAAAAAAAAAGATTGTAAAACATATAGTCTTTATGTGCTGATCATGATGTTTATTTCTTCATAGAATGTAACTGTAAACATGACATCAGTATCAGGGCATCTCTTGGGTCTCGAATTCAAAGCTCCTTTTCAGAAATGGTAATATATATATGTATAATATAATAATAACAATAACTAACCTAATAACTAACTTTAGTTTATTCAAACTTTATTATGTGGTATGTTTCACAGGCATAGTTGTAATCCAGTCCTGTTGTTTGATGCTGAGGTGGAAAAGTACTGCCCTGAAAACTTTATACCGATCAAGGTACTCATTTCCATTCCTTCCATTTAGAATATGAGCTTGTATTTTATATTGCAAAAACTATGTATTTACATTATCCAGAGGACTTTGGAGAAAGAAGTAAGACAGTGTCAAGCGCTGGTCATTTGGACTGATTGTGACCGGGAAGGAGAGAATATCGGATTTGAGATCATTAATGTCTGTAAAGCAGGTAAGTTTAGTGTATCATGTACTGGTGCTGTATATTTCTTACAACTTTTTAAAGTCGGCATGAAACAGAAGTTGTGATAGACTTTTCTTGCCTATTGTGAAGTACATCCAAATAAGAAAAAAATGTAGGGCGGGACTCATCGGATGGTTGTGGTTTGCTATTCCTGTGATGTAATGTGAGTGACCTGTTGTCCTGCCCTCACGCCAGTAAACATGTCATCTGTGAAGAGATTTATTATTTGATTAAAGATTACGAGGTTACAGGAAAATAAAAAAATACTAATAATGTTGTACACAGAATCATGGATAAATCATAATAAATATTGCTATATTCTATTAAAAGTAAGAATAAACAATTTTGATTTCACAGTGACTTTAACTTCCTGTGAAATCTTTCAATTTAGTGAAGCCAAACATTCAGGTCTTCCGTGCACGGTTCTCTGAGATCACCCCAAACTCCATAAGAAGAGCCTGTGAGACCCTCACTGAGCCGAATATCAACATCAGTGATGCTGTGGATGTGAGACAGGAGCTTGATCTCCGCATCGGTAGGCATTTTAAAATATCATAGAACATTATCACAAACTACTTTGTTTAAGACGAAATCTAATGTGTTTACTTATGTACATTATGTTCCTTCAGGGGCATCGTTCACCAGGTTCCAGACATTACGCTTGCAGAAGATATTCCCAGAATCTCTCTCCGATCAGCTCATCAGTTATGGCAGCTGTCAGTTCCCAACCCTTGGCTTTGTAGTAGAGCGGTTTAAAGCAATTCAAGCCTTCGTCCCTGAAACTTTCTTTAAAATCAAAGGTACTCTGATGTTTTAATTTTCACAGTTCACATTTAATATTGATGAACAAAATGCATCAAGTGCTTTCTCACATACACTTTATTGTCTGTTAGTTGTCCATGAGCCTAACGAAGAGGAATCAGTAGAATTCAGCTGGAAAAGACATCGTCTTTTCAATCACACAGCGTGCCTTGTGCTGTATCAGATGTGCATGGAGGTCTGCGCTTCTGTTTAATCTCTTAAAAAGGATTTTTAAATGCATATCAAGAATATATACTGTTTTAATTTTTTCTTCATTGAAATTATGCATTACACATATGTAAGATGTGTGTGTCATTTTTCTGTCATCATAAGTTTCCTGTGCTTGGCTTTAATCTTTTCTTTAGGATCCGATGGCGAAAGTGATATCTGTAACAAGCAAACCAAAAAGCAAATGGCGACCTTTACCCCTTGACACTGTGGTGAGTAAATGAGAACATGTCTCTTGAAAGTTTTTTCATCGAAATTCAGACTGGAAATATGGACAATAGTATGTGGACACACACACATGACTGTTCAAAAGTTTACAGATAACAGAAATACAGTAAAAACAAATATTGTGAATAATTTACAATTTAAAATAACTTTAAAAAAAAAAGTTTTTAATCTATATTAAAATGTAATTTATTCCTGTGATGTCAAAGCTGAATTTTCAGCATCATCACCCCAGTCCTTCAGTGTCACATGATCCTTAAGAAATCATTCTGATATGATGATTTGCTGCTCAAGAAACATTTATTATTATAATCAATTTGGTTATTTTTGTGGAAAACGTGATGCATTTTTCAGGATACTTTAATGAATAGACAGTTCAAAAGAACAACATTTATTTGGAATATAAATCTTTTTGTAACATTATAAATTTACTGTCACTTTTTATAAATGTATTGCTTCCTTTATGCATCTAAGTATTTATTTTCTTTTAAAATAATCGTACTAACCCTAAGCTTTTGAATGATCGTGTACTTTTTGTTATACAGCTACCGACAAGTTGATCAATATTAACAAATTTGACTTTTACAACATTGTACACAATTGTCATTAGCTACTAAAGTTTTTTTCAAAGTGCAATTTCTTGAGTGACTTGTGCCCAAAATGATGCACAAATGAGTAGTGCTGTTGCATGAGTTGAGTTCAATTAATAACTGAAACATGGAGATAAAAAATGTAGCATGTATGATAATGCCTGCTTATTTTTTTGGTTAGGAACTTGAAAAACTGTCTTCAAGGAAATTGAGGATAAGTGCCAAAGAAACCATGAAAACTGCAGAAAAGCTGTACACTCAAGGGTATGTTATTGGTTATTTCATCCATCCATATATCTGTGGTCTACAGCAGTGTTTTCCACCTACCAGAATGTTTTCAACGTCTCCCTATTCAACAACACACTAAAAATCTGATGAGTTGAAACAGGTGTTTTAATTAGTGAGACATCTAAAACATTCTGGTAGGTGGGTCCCGAGGACTGGGTTTAAGAAACAATGGTCTACTACAGCATGTCAGTCGTGCCGCTTCACAAATCAGCCTGTCTGTTTCCTTCCAGGTTTATCAGTTATCCTCGCACTGAGACCAACATGTTTCCTCAGAACCTGAACCTTACCCTGCTGGTTGAGCAACAGACACAAGATAATGAATGGGGAAATTTTGCTCAGCGCATTTTGGAAAGCGGTGGGCCCACACCTCGAAATGGAAACAAATCAGATCAGGCCCATCCCCCCATTCACCCCACCAAATACACCAACAGTTTACAGGTGAGCAACCTAGGCCCGACGCCTGGATGGGGCAATTTGTACCCCCTCCACTCCGAAAACACGATTGACTTTTAACCCTTTGACGCGTACGATCACACCGGTGTGTATAGAATGTTCAGTGCTTCACGTCAACAACTGCTAACTTCAAATGTGTTTCGTGTGTTTCGCTGAGCCAGAGACGGACACTCTCAGTGCTTTTCATATCACAACCTATCAGTGTTTTCAAACACAAAATGCTTATTTTTCGTTTCAGACATTTAAATACTCATAAGTACTACCAAAAAAAATTATATATTTATAGTTTGTTAAATACACACTGATGTTTTTGGAAGCCGCAATAACAATACATTTAAATATAATTTGATGACATGTTTTATTAATATCAGATACACATTGTTTTGCATTTGTTTACATTGTTTACTTTATTCTTCTACCAGTTCGCTGGCAACTTTTATGTATTTCAGGAGAATTGGATATGTGATGTAAATCCGACTGATCCGATTCTCTGAATGGCAGCGCAAACTAACATGGCGTCACCCATCGTGCGTTATATATCAGCTAACATGATCATTATAAAGGTTTATGAATATTTTGAATACAAAAGGAATAAATAAAATAAAAGCAATACATCTGTCATACAGATAGCCCCCTCCCCTCGATACGGGATGCCCTCCCTCAAGAATGATCAATTCCCCCTTTCATGTGTCCTGGCGCCGGCTCTAGTGCAACCTCTCTGTTAGAACCATCATATGCAGCTGCAAGTAGCTAGAAATGTACACAATGGCAATGTTTAATTATTTTTCTTTTTTTGAAGGGTAATGAAAAGCGGCTATATGAGTTCATTGTACGTCACTTCCTGGCCTGTTGCTCCAAAGATGCTCAGGGTCAAGAGGTGACGGTTGAAATTGAAATAGCTGAAGAGAGATTCTCTGCTAGTGGATTGACGATCATCGCACGCAATTATCTGGAAGTGTACCCTTATGACAAGTGGTACAATAAGGTGATTACTACAAAAAGCATAACACATTTTATAGCTGAAGATATTGAGTTTTATTTTTATGCCTTATGCATTTTTTTTGCACAGGTAATTCCATTATATAGGCCTGATACCACGTTCCAGCCCACAGCGATTGAGATGGTGGAAGGACAGACCAGTCCACCACAGCTTCTGACAGAGGCTGATTTGATATCGCTCATGGAGAAGCATGGCATTGGTACTGAAACATATCGGTCAAGTTTTGTACCTTAAATATTTGACATCATTGTTGAAAAAGCGTGGCACTCAGCTTGAGTCGCTGTTGCAGGTACCGATGCAACACATGCTGAACACATTGAGACCATAAAGAGTCGCATGTACGTGGGGCTGACGGCTGACCAGAGGTTCCTTCCTGGAGAACTCGGCATGGGTCTTGTTGAAGGTAACGAAATTAACATATTAGTGGATACATGCAAAACTAAATTAAACATTTAAAATAGCATGATAGAGGCAGTTCAATCTCTGTGATTGGTTTGAAATTAAGTGTCGCATTGTTTCAGGGTATAACTCTATGGGGTATGAAATGTCTAAACCAGACCTGAGAGCGGAGCTTGAGGCGGATCTTAAACTTGTGTCAGAGGGCCAGAAGGACAAAGCTTCTGTCCTCAGTTATCATATGGCAAAATACAAGGCTGTTTTTATTGAATCCGTGAGGAAGGCAAAGAAGTGAGTCTGAATGTAGCATCACTTATTTCAATTTCAGTTACACTGCAAATTACATTTCTACATACAAATTTGTTTTGTTTGTAACTGTTGTCATATTGCGTGCAGATTGGATGAAGCCTTGTCCAATTATCTGGGCCCGGCTCAGGAGATTACCGAAGAGGAACAAGGAGAGATGGAGATGCCATTACCAGTGCGAAAGTGTCCTCAGTGTAACTGTGACATGGTGCTAAAGAGGAAGAAAGACAGCACAGGGTGAGACAACATCATGGGTTAATCTAACAGTTTGGGTTTTCAGGTTGAATCTGAAATGGAAATGTTGTTTGTTTACTCCTTTTCTGATCATCCTTTTTATATCACTCTGTGCAGGATGTTTCTTTCATGTATGGGATATCCAGCTTGTAAAGCAGCCGTGTGGTTTCCAGACACAGTTCTGGAGGTCAGCAGAGACGAGAGCATCTGTTCAACGTGCCGTCCACATCCGGTCCATATGTAAGGAATGTGGTTCTTATGCTGCTTTGTAATCATTTTAATATTGCAGAGCAGTTACACTACCTTTAAAAGTTTGGGGTCAGTAAAATAAATAAACAAATAAAATAAATGTTTTTTTGAGCAGCAAATCAGCATATTGGAATGATTTCTGAAGGATCATGTATGATCCTTGACATGATCCATGCCATGAATTGACAACAAACAATATATTTATAAATAAACATTACCCTTCATTAATAAACGCTGTAAAAATTGTTGTTGCTTGTTAGTTCACGATTCATACGGCATTAACTAATCTTAAGAAAATTAACCTTATTTTAAAGTGTTAATGTTTGTGTGTGGAAATTTGTGCTAATAAACCATGGAAAATAAGACCAGTACCATGTATTAAGAACGTTAATAATGTTTATTTTTTTAATACTGACTCTTGTTTTATTCATAACATCTTTGACAGGCTGAAGTTTAAATTCAAGAGAGGAAGTTTGCCACCTATGATGCCCCTTGAATTTGTGGGCTGCATTGGAGGATGTGATGAGACTCTCAGAGAGGTCTTGAACTTAAAATATCTTAGAGGAGGAGGAGATTCTGGCTCTTGTCCTAATAACAGCTCTGGGTCAAATCAGCATCATGTACCTCGAACCAACTCAGCACCTCTGTCCAGGGTGGAGAACGTGAGACCTCCTGCACCCAGACCCCGAGCCGACAGCAACCGTCCCCCAGCCAGTCTGCCACCTCCTCGGGGAGCACAACCACCAGCTTCATTCCAGGGCGGTGCCATTGTGTGTAACTGTGGTCAGGATGCCATTCTTCTCACTGTACGCAAAGAGGGTCCCAACCAAGGCCGTCAGTTTTACAAGTGTAACACAGGGGATTGTAAATTCTTCCTGTGGGCTGACCAGCCGACTGAGCAGGGAGCGCCTGAAGGAAACAGAGGACCCCTGAGTCAGAACTTTCAACCTTCCAGGCCCTCAAATGGCTTTGGGAACATGCCTCAGCAGAGGCAAAACAACAGAGAATCTGCAGGTGATGAAGGTGAAACCATGTGTAACTGTAATGAGCCTGCAGTTACCAGGACTGTCATGAAAGATGGGCCAAACAAGGGCCGAATGTTCCACACCTGTGGGAAACCACGTGATCAGCAGTGTGGGTTCTTCCTGTGGGCAAATGAAAATGTGGCTCCAGGTATAACACCAGTCTATCATGCTTTTAAACTGAAAATACTGTCTATACATAGGCAAAATATAATTGGAATATCTTGATCATTCTTACATAGACTGTCATTCGAAAGTTTGGGGTCAGTGAGATTTTTTTTAAAGGAAATTAATATTTTTATTCTCCAAAGACATAAAATTAAGCAAAAGTAGCAGTTACAAAACATTTCTATTTCAAAAAAAATTCTGTTCTTTTGTACTTTCTATCCATATAAAAAGTCCTGAAAAACAATGTATGACAGTTTTCACAATAATGATAAGCAGCACAACTGTTTTCAACATTGATAATGATAATAAGAAGATCTGTTCCTTGAGCAGCAAATCATCAAAGATTTCTAAAGGATCATTTGACACTGAAAACTGTAATGATTTTGAAAATTCAGCTTTGCATCACAGAAATAAATTACATTTTAAAATAGATACTAATATAAAACAGTTATTTTAACTGGTAATATTTCACAATATTACTGTTTAACTACTTTTGATCAAATAAATGTAGCTTTAAGAGCATAAGAGACTTTCAAGAACATTAAACAATCTTACGAACCCCAAACTTTTGAACAGTATTTTACTTAAGCATCCCAGCAAACTCCTAATCAGGTGTGACATTTTTTTAAGGCATTTTATCATTTGCTTGGTTTCTTTCTCTCGGATTGCCTTTGATTGTTTTGTATTGTTCTACTTTTCATTTGGGAATAATTTCTTCAATATTGTCTTTTGTTGTTCATAATTAATTTAAATTTCCTCTCACTTTTTCAGCCACAGGTTTTTCTGGAGGAAATGGTGGTAAACATCCTGGGAACAAAAAGGCCAGCACTGCCTCAAACAAGCCTCCCACAGCCAAAAGACCAAGAACCTGTGGAATATGTCATGAGCCGGGTCATACCCGGGTCACCTGTCCTCAGGGCCAGTAAAAAAAAATAGTTCCTCCAATTTTTGTAAAATACATATGTAAATGAAATTAATGTTGTCTGATGTATAATTAATGTTTTTTTATGTGTACATAATAAATTGTATTGTGTAAAATAAAGTTGTTTTAAAGTAAAACATAATTTTTTGTGCATAGTCATGTATTTTTAATGAATAAAATGTTTACATGACCTACAATATGTTACACAGTCATTTATACAAATGTATCTCTAGAAAAGGGCAAATTTATACTATAAAAATGTATATTACAAATGTGTAAAATATTATTTGAAATATTAATATTTAATATTCCAATGTGGAATATTTTCTACACTGTTACATTTAAAAAAAAAATCTACTCACAATAGTTCTGTTCTGTTAGATGTATTTTATGCTCATTTTAATATTTTTATTATATAGATCATGCTTTTATTCATTTAAATATTTTTTTTACTCAAATACATTGATTAATTTTTTTTCCACTGTTTTTCTTTAAACTTTTCCACTGACTCCCAAGCACTGGGGGTCCCAGGCAGGGGCGTCGTCAGCAATTTTGGGCATTATGAAAGAATATGAGGTTGGGCCCCCTACCGCAACCATTCCATTAATAAAATCAATCTCTGGGGCCCCAAAAGTTCGTGGGCCCTTAGAATCGTCCTAACTTTCACCCCCGACTGAGGACTCCAGTTTGAAAACCACTCTGCTAAATGCATACATGTAATGTAAATGCAGTATGGACTCTGTAGTAAAATATACTACTCCAGACCTCCAAAAACAAGAAAAAATACCACAAATGGCCTGAACAACTGGGGATGTTGTGATGGGGCCCTAGATGTAATATGAGGGCCCCTCCCTATAATTCTCCCATGTCCTGTAAATGGCACTGCAAATGATTCAGAAATGAATCAGTGTGTTATGAATCAACATTTAATAAATGCAAGAGGGTGTAGTTTACCACGCATTTGGCGGGTTTAAGTAACAGTTGTTCTTTTATAGAAACAGAAATAACTTTTTAAGTGAGTGGCCGGTAACGCTGAGCAGTTATCGTGGGCTGTACCATGTGAGCGGGGGGCGGGGGAGCGAGTGTTTGTTCCACCAGCCGCTGCCGAACTGAAATAGGCTGCGACTGCTGCCATATCCTGAATTAGACATGGCCGCGACCGGAGTTCTCCCCTTTATCAGGGGAGTAGACCTGAGTGGGAATGACTTTAAGGTGAGAGTTCTGATTCAATACGTACTATAGGTACGGCATATTGTTAATAAATCATTCAGTCAAACGAGGAGAGCGATGTATGTTAGTTAGCGTGTCAAAACGGGTTAAGACTGTGAGCTAGCAGTGCTAACTGTGCTAGCTTAGAAGAACACTGGGCGTTAGCTCGCGACTTGTCAAAATTTGTTGCGGTCAATCAAGTGGCGTGACAGGCAGGGGAAATAACTAGAAGTTTGTTTGCAGTTCAGCTGTGCTGGTTGACAGTAATACGTATAGCCTCAAGAAATGAACTGTGCTGCGGTTGACAGTCTTTCAATTGGTCGTTAATAGCTTCTATTAGATGGAGCATATATCATGAATATGAATCTAAAAGGAAGATTTTGTTATTTAAATCACGTGTAAGTTAATTACAATAGTCTTTTACATGGGTTCCTTAAGCAGTAGTATTACCCAGCCTCTCAAGTGTGTGAGTTTACGTGAGTAAATTTGTGATGATGCTCTGAGTCTTTGTCTTATATAAAGCCACTTCAGTCAGATCTGCTCATATCGAGATGATTGTGTGAGCAGTTTACTGTTTTCTATCTCAAAGTGGGGTCTTGGGGACCCCCAGGGGCCTCAAGAGAGTGCTAGGGGGTCTATGCAACTGTTTAGAGAGAAGTATAAGACAAATAAAATATAGATTAAAATAAGTAAAGGATAGATTAAAATAAATACATATTATAATTAGGGGTGCACGATATATCAGCCACCATATTGGTATCTTGGTATCGGCCAATATATGTTAATTTTAAATGTTATTATCAGCCGATAAGTAAATTTGGATGATATATTAAAGCCGATATATAATGGATTATTTCCTTAAGCTGAGACACTTCAGATGCGCACTGTTAGCCATGATGGTTTTGGATTGTTTGAAAAATGAATGGAATCACTTCAAAAACTAAAATATAGTTAAGTGCAACAGGTGCAGCGCAAGTCTGTCATATAGGATTAGGATACGTAAAATTATAATGAGAACATTATAATGGTGTGCTTGGTACATGGCTTTTAATGGTGAGACTTTTTTTTAAATCAGGCTCTCAAAAATGACAAAAAAAATTGGATTTCGATTTATCGGCCAATATATCGGTTAGGATATCGGCTTTCAAATATAAAGTATTATCTGTTATTATATCGGCCAACATCTGTGCATCCCTACTAACAATACAGTACTATAATAAGTAGAAACAATACAACAACTGTAACTTAATGGAAACTAAATATTTCCAAATAATTATTAAAATGATTTTATTTCACAGTACACATTGGGTCTTTATACAAGAAACTATATAGATGCCTTTCAAATTTTAGAATCGGTCTCTCGCATAAGGATGATCGGATTTGGGGCTCTGTGGTCTCTAAAAAATTGATAAACCCGGTTCTGGCTCATGCTTATGTTGTTGCCATAGCAAACGCACCAAGTTTTTTTTCTGTCCTGAAATGACTTAATTGTACCAGGTTTATTTTGTTTTAGATCAAATTGAGGCATCAGACTGATTTCTTTGGGAAATGACATCAGTGTAGCAGATCCCTCAGAAACTGCGAACTCACTAATGCAGAAACTGACTCATATGACTCGTGATGGTCTGATTTAAGACTTTGTATCTCTTGTGTTAAACACAGGGGGGTTATTTTCCTGAGCATGTCAAGTCTATGAGTAGCTTGCGATGGCTGAAGCTGAACAGAACGGGGCTTTGCTATCTTCCAGAGGAACTGGCCTCCCTACAGAAACTGGTGATTATGTATTGCACAGCTGAGTCACAATTTCATATTTTGCAACTAGGCTTTGTCAACTTACTAATATTCATTCTCTGGTCTTTTTTCCCCCTTTTTTTTGCCCTTTTGTGTGAAATCAGGAACATTTGTCCGTGAGTCACAACAGCCTCACAACACTGCATGGAGAATTGTCAAGTCTTCCCAACCTGAGGGTAAATATGATCGACCATATTGCGAAATACTTGACATGTTCCCTACTAGCGTTTCACATAAGTATATAAATATTTTTGTAACTGTTTACATGCACTACCGTTCAAAAGTTTGGTGTCAACGTTTTTTTAAAAGAAATTACTACTTTTATTCAGCAAGGGTGCATTAACTTAATTTAAAGTGACAGTAAAGGCATTTAAGTCACAAAAGATTTATATTTCATGTAAATACTGTTCTTTTAAACTTTCTATTCATCAAAAAATGCTGAAAAAAAAAACGATCACAGTTTCCAAATATTAATCAGCACAGATTTTTTTAACACTGATAATAATAATAATAAATGTTTCTTGAGCATAATTTCCACAGTATTACTGTTATACTGTATTTTTGGTTAAATAAATGCTACCCTGGTGTGCACATTCTTTCAAAAAAGAAATTTTTACTGACTCAAAAACTTTTGAACGGTAGTCTATGTACTTAAAATTACTTTTGTCAATAAATACCGCATGAATTTCAATTTTTTTTTTTTTTTTATTGAAGGAGAAAGGGAAAACAATACAACAATAACAAACGATAATGAATTTCAATTTTATTGTAAATATTTACATTGCTCAGACTAGCCTTTAATCTGCTCTTGTTGTTTTGCTGTAGGCAGTTGTGGCCAGAGGAAACAGCCTAAAGAACTCTGGTGTTCCTGATGATATTTTTCAGCTGGATGATCTTTCTGTGCTGGTATGTAGGGAATTACTTTGTGTTTATTTCTCAGTTAAGTTATATGTCTCAGTTAAGTGCAAAATTACAGGCATGATTTAAATTTATGTAAGCAGGATTGTGTTTTGATTAGTGAAACTATGCAAATTTGTCATCATTTGTGTGCTGTAATGATGGTGTGTATTGTTGCCTCCTCTATTAAGGATCTGAGCTACAACCAACTATCTGAAATCCCTCGGGACTTGGAGAACTCCAGAAACATGTTGGTCTTAAACCTCAGTCACAATAGGTACGTTCTGTATCTGTCTGTTTTAACCCAAGTTCTTGGAATTAAAGAATAATTATCTATCATGAAAATGGACTTTAAACATTTTAGGATTTTATATTGTGATCTGTTACCGTGGTATTTTGGAAGATGTCTTGTGTGATGATTTGGGGATGTACAAGGGTTAGTTCACCCAAATATGAAAATTATCCCATGCTATAAGCCAGTGACCATATTATGGATTATGGCCTTATGGATTACTTTTATGATGGATGGATGGATGAGCTTTTTTGGGCTTGAAAATCTAAGTTGCTATTCACTCCCATTATAAAGCTTGGAAGAGCCAGGATATTTTTAATATTACTCCAATTGTGTTTGGCTGAAAGAAGAAAGTCAAATACACCTATGGCTTGAGGGTGAGTAAATTATGGGATAATTTAAATTTTTGGGTCAACTAGCACTTTAAGGATGCATTTAGACTAGACTGGACTTGTGGTAGATGTGCTACTGATGGAATGGAAAAGAACACATGGATCTTGGGATATGTTTGTAAAAGTTGAACTATTTTTAGTTTGAGCTAAGCTTGAGGATTTTCCACAATGATATTTGAAGGCTCCGTGACTTTTCCAGTTGTTTGTGATTTTAGTGGATAGGGATTAACATTTTTTTTTACTCAATTTCTACCCAATAAAATATTTTAGAATTTGGCATGAGTATAAAAATGTTCCTTTATTCTAAAAATGCTTCTGGAGTAATTAAATTTAATTAATTTACATGACTTAGAGATAAAATCACACTTATTATATTAATATTTTTCAAGAGCCCCAATTTGAGAACCACTAATCTATATGTCTGTTTAATACATATGTACATGGACTCGCAATTTTAAAAAAAATAGTGCAGATCGAACTCGCTTTATCATTTACCCCCATCCCTCCCTAAATTATACAGGGATCAAAGTGCACATCCTATTTTTGTTGTCACAATGGTTTTGACCATGAATTTCTGTGAACATAAATGTTAGACTGAAACAGTTCTCTGATGTTTGCTTTCTCACAGCATTGATAACATACCGAATCAGCTGTTCATCAACCTCTCTGACCTGCTGTACCTGGACCTCAGTAACAATAATTTGGACAGTCTGCCTCCTCAGATGAGACGCTTGGTCCATTTGCAGACCCTGATACTCAATAACAATTTGCTTATGCACGCACAGCTGAGGTAAGATGGGTGGTTTTTATGGTTTCATTTCCATCTATGCCATAAAGAAGGATGCATTCATTTCAGATGACATCATTGGGTTATCAACATTGCCTCTGATAAACTCTGACTCCAATCTGTCTCACTTGTATGCCTTTGTCGTAACAGGCAGTTACCGGCTATGGTAGCTCTTCAGACCCTCCATTTAAGGAACACACAGCGTACTCAAAATAATATGCCCACGAGTCTGGAGGGCCTCACTAATCTAGCAGGTAGAGATCTAGCGGTGTTACTGCTCTCTCTGTAAAATAAACATCAGTGTCTCTAATTGTTGTTGTTCCTTGAATAATTAATCTTTTGTGGATTTTTGTGTAGATGTGGACCTGTCCTGCAATGATCTGACTCGGGTACCAGAATGCTTGTACTCGCTGGCTAATCTCAAACGGCTAAATCTGAGCAGCAATCAGATATCTGAACTGTCACTGTGTATAGATCAGTGGACCAAACTCGAGACGCTCAACCTTTCTAGGAATCAGCTCACATCTCTGCCTGTAAGTCCCTCTTTGCCAAATGAAGTAAAACAGAGGAACTTATCGGTTATCAGAAGTTGTTTGGCTTTAAAAGTGCTTTTAAAAGTGCTTCATCACATTAATAATGTTGTCATTCAGATTATATTTGATACATTTGAAATTTGCTTGCCACTAATCTTGTTTCTTCTTTTTCCCTGTTTGGTGTGATGTGCAGTCTGCCATTTGCAAGCTGTCCAAGCTGAAAAAGCTGTATGTGAACTCGAATAAAATAGATTTTGATGGACTTCCATCTGGTGTGGGAAAATTGTCCAACCTGGTTGAATTTATGGCCGCAAATAATAATTTGGAGCTTGTTCCAGAGGGGCTGTGCAGGTGAGAACAGACACAGTTTATTAGTGGTTAGATATAATTATAAAACTAATGTATATCCTATAGATGATGGTAAATTATGTGGCTTTTTGATTTTGCTCAGGTGTGGAAAATTGAAGAAGCTGGTCTTGAACAAGAACCGGCTTGTGACATTACCAGAGGCCATCCATTTCCTTACTGACCTGGAGGTAAGAACTCTTTAATGAAGAAATATCTATAAACATATCCTGAAAAATGAAGTTTTTACAAAAATAATTAAGCAGCACAAATGTTTTCAACATTGATAATAAGAAGTGTTTCTTGAGCAGCAAAGCAGATTAGAATGATTTCCAAAAATTCGGCTTTGTAATCACAGAAATAAATTACATGGATATTAAAATAAAAAAGTTAATAAAGTTAATAAATTTGCTGAATATGACTGTTTGCTGTGTAACTTTATTTTTTTTTTCAAGTTCGTGCAGCCCTAAGATACTTTTTTCAAATCCATAAAAAAAATCTTACCAGGCCCAAAGTTTTGAACACTAGTGTATGTTTTTATGTACTTATTCAAAAGACTAAAGCAACAAATACTCATGCATATGTTAAACCAGTTAATAATTGTTGATTAAAGTTGTCTTTTGTGACGTTGATGTTTTAGGTATTGGATGTTCGAGAGAATCCAAATCTAGTCATGCCCCCTAAACCAGTAGACAGGACAGCTGAGTGGTACAACATAGACTTTTCGTTGCAGAACCAGCTGCGACTTGCTGGTGCGTCTCCAGCCACTGTGGCAGCAGCTGGTGGAGGTACAATATGCTTTTTTTCCTCTAAGAGTTATGTTATTGAAATTATGACCTATTCCAAACTAAACCTTATTGGCTGAAGATGCTGAGTTTGAAGTAACAAAACTGAAAATATGACTGTAATACAGCTCAAAGTGCAACTTATTGTGTGTTATACAGGAAATAGTCCTAGAGATCATATGGCCAGGAAGATGAGGCTAAGGAGACGCAAGGACTCGGCCCAGGATGATCAGGCTAAACAGGTGCTGAAGGGAATGTCAGATGTGGCTCAGGAGAAGAACAAATCCATTGAGGTGAGGGAACAGCAGAGCTATAATGTTGGAGCCATTATATTGGTACATGTCCAAACCTATCTGGTCTTCACATGCCTCTTGGTCTTTTAGGAGAATGGAGACATGAAATACTCTGACCTGAAAACCAAACGCTGGGACAAGAACCTAGAGAAACCTCAGCTAGATTACTCAGAGTTCTTCTTGGAGGATGTGGGGCAGATCCCTGGTGTTACGATTTGGCAGATAGAAAACTTTGTACCCATGCTGGTGGACGAGGCTTTCCATGGGAAGTTCTATGAAGCAGACTGTTACATTATTCTTAAGGTCAGCCCTGTAAAAAAATTCTAAGCATCATCATGTTTATTAAAGTACTATAGTTTAAATATTGTTTCTTTAATTTGTAAGATCTTCTGCTCCCACTCTGCATCCACTCTTTCAATTAATGTATTGTAATGCACTTTTACAGACGTTCTTAGATGACAACGGAGCCCTGAACTGGCATATCTATTACTGGATCGGGCAAGAAGCTACGCTTGATAAGAAAGCCGGCTCTGCTATCCATGCTGTCAATCTCCGTAATTATTTGGGTGCTGAGTGCAGGACAATCCGAGAGGAGATGGGAGATGAGAGTGAAGAATTCACTGCGGTCAGTAAAGCAAATGCCATTACCTGTGCAAAATGATGTAATGCTGCATTATCAGCATATGCTTAGCTATATTTTTTTGCACTGTTTTAGGTGTTCGACAATGAGATTTCTTACATTGAGGGTGGAACTTCTAGTGGATTTTTCACCGTAGAGGACACGCAATACCCGACCAGGTGCCCCGCCAAAAACAACACCCAGGACTGCCTCTATACCTCACCCCTGATCTGACTCACACTAATCCTGTTTGTTTTGTGGTTTGGGCAGGTTGTACAGGGTTTATGGGAAAAAGAACATCAGATTAGAATCTGTGCCTCTGAAAGCATCCTCACTGGACCCACGGTGAGTTTTGTGTGGCATTTGCTCTATGTATGTTGATAAGAGGGACTGATCTGATAGTTGTTTTTCTTTCTGTTTAAAGATTTGTCTTTTTGTTGGACACTGGTCTTGAATTATTTATTTGGAGAGGAGCAAATGCAACACTTGGTGGTACTACAAAAGCAAGGTAATATATACAAAAAATTAAGCTGTTTTTCCCCTTTTCTGTTTGTTCAGATTTGTAATAGTCCCCATACTATTTACAGGTTATTTGCTGAAAAGATTAACAAAAATGAGCGAAAAAGCAAAGCAGAGATTTCGACTTTGATGCAGAATCATGAACCTCCGGAATTCTGGGAAAAGCTTGGGGGACAGCCGGAAGAAATCAAGAAACATGTCCCAGATGACTTCACTCCTGTCCGACCCAAGCTCTATAAGGTCAGGGAATGGTCTATGGTTTGTTGTGCATTCCTTTCTAAAACCACCACGGTCTAAAATATTTTGTACTTTCTTGTTCTGTTAGGTTGGCTTGGGCTTGGGATACCTTGAACTTCCTCAGATCAACTACAAACTGTCTGTGGAGCACAAGGACAAGCTCAAACTAGATGTGGTTCCAGAGCACAGACTGGTAATGTCATTTCAATAATGATGGTAGCAGCAAAAAATTCTAGGAAAAATGTTTATTACCATTCAAAATTTGGGGTCCATAATCATGCCTGAATACACTAACTGGTGGAATATTTTCTCGTTATAGGTACAAGGTCTTTTGGACACTAAAGGTGTCTACATCTTAGATTGCTGGTCAGATGTCTTCATTTGGATTGGCCGTAAGTCCCCACGTCTTGTGAGGGCAGCTGCTTTGAAACTGGGCCAAGAGGTGTGCAGTATGCTTCATCGGCCAAAACATGCCGTGGTCATCCGTAATCTGGAGGGCACGGAGGGACAGGTAAAATTGACAAAATAAGAGATTAAAAAACGTTTTGCCTTTATTTAAAGATACTCTATTAAATGAAACATCACTCTCTGTTCTAATTCCATGTTGCGCTCAACAGGTCTTTAAATCCAAGTTCAAGAATTGGGATGACGTGTTGAAGGTGGATTATACCAGGAACGCAGAGAGTGTGAAACAAAATGTGGGCTTGTCTGGAAAGGTGAAGAAGGATGCAGAGCAGAAAGACCAAATGAAAGCTGATCTAACGGCTCTGTTCCTGCCTAGACAGCCAGCCATGCCTCTCACAGAGGTGAGACCTGAACTAACAGCTCATTAATGCCAACTTTTCAGTTTTAGGATGTCCTGAGTAGTTCTGTCAAAATTCTATAAAATGTAAAGTGTGCCTTTGTGGGTTTGTTGTAAACCTGATAGGCGGAGCAGATGATGGAGGAGTGGAATGAGGATTTGGACGGCATGGAGGGCTTCGTTCTAGAGGGGAAGAAGTTTGCCCGTTTACCAGAGGAGGAATTTGGTCACTTTAACACTCAGGATTGCTACGTATTTCTATGCAGGTTGGTCAGAGGGCTTCACTAAAATTAACTGCAGAAAATTGCAGCCAGGTTGTGATGGCACTTAATTCTCAGTTGGACAGAGTTCTGATAAACTTGGTGAAATCTTCAGAAAAAAAAGACACACCCTTTCTATTAAGTTTCATCCTCAGTGCTCCGTATACATTTACTGATTTTTTTTCGAACTAATAATAACTGTTATATCTATAACTAAATTCACTATTACTGTCTTAGATACTTATAACTTTCATCTTTCATTGTAATGATGTGATATTTGTGTCTGTCTCAGGTACTGGGTGCCAGTGGAGTATGAGGATGATCAGGAGAAAAAAAAAGAGAAAGGAGAAGAGGGAGATGATGAGGACAAACAGCCTGAGGAAGACTTCCAGTGTGTGGTTTACTTCTGGCAGGGCCGTGAGGCCTCCAACATGGGCTGGTTGACCTTCACTTTCAGCCTGCAGAAGAAGTTTGAGAGCTTGTTCCCAGGCAAATTGGAGGTACTGCATGCTAACATAGTTAATTAAATGGATCCATTATTTAATTGATCTCATATTTCATCTTCATTGTGTTGTAGTGACTCTTATTGCCTTGACCTCACATCGTCGCTGTTGCTGTTTTCGTTGCTGTCGCTGTTTTGTATCTCCAAAAACGCTACTTTTCAGGAAATGGAAAAAACACTGCATTTTTAAAATAATTAAACACAGGTTATAAAGTTTACTGTAGCTATGTGGGGGCTTGGGATGAGATCCGTAAGAAATTAGTCCGACACACAAGAGCTTTTTAAGGACAAAAACCTGTCAAATGTCTTGAGTTACAATATTTGAGAGAATTTTTGAGGTGTGGTAACTAGTTCAAGAGGAATAATTGACTCCGGGCCGTTGAATTATTGAAAAATAATGCACACCCGAGTTGTAACGGAAACTTTGCTTTGCGTCGTGATCGCATTATCACCTCGGTGTGCATTATTTTTCGAATAATTCAATGGCCTGTCGTCAATTATTCCTTACACACACACACAAACGGTGTTCATTCATGATCAAGGTGGGGTGGGGTAATGATGTTTGACCGACAGTTTGAGGATCCAATGAAGTTACTGGACTGTTATTTTAAGGAGATGTCATATCTCGTGCACATTTCAGGTTGTGAGGATGACCCAGCAACAGGAGAATCTCAAGTTCTTGTCACACTTCAAGAGAAAGTTCATCATCCACAAAGGCAAGAGGAAGCTAAAAGTGGACAGTGTGCAGCCAAGCTTATACCATATCAGGACAAATGGAAGTGCACTATGCACCAGGTAATGTATAAAATTTATGTACAGGAAGTATTTTTTCATCAGCTATTTCTAAACTCTAAGAAATGAACATGTGTGGTGTTTCTGTTGTGTTCTAGGACTATTCAAATAGCCACAGATTCCAGTAACCTCAACTCTGAATTCTGCTTCATACTGAAGGTAAACTGGCATTTGATGTACCTGTTCATGTATTATAAATCATCAATAATAGCAAAGGAATCAAGATTAACATTTGCTGTGGTTTATTAATGGTTAATAACTCAAATATTACTTAGGTGCCATTTGAAAGTACAGACAACCAGGGAATAGTTTACACCTGGGTTGGCCGAGCAGCAGACCCTGATGAAGCTAAACTGGCAGAGGACATCATGAACACCATGTTTGATGACACTTACAGCAAACAGGTTCATTCCAGCTATGAAAATCAAAAACATGCTCACTACATCATCTATTTTTCTTAAACAATTTTTTCATTTTCTTTAGGTGATAAATGAAGGAGAAGAGCCAGAAAATTTCTTCTGGGTTGGCATTGGCTCACAGAAGCCATACGATGAAGATGCAGAGTACATGAAATACGCTAGACTGTTTAGGTGAGCATTTTGTTTCAGAAAAGTTATTTAAATACAAGTTTGGGGTCTTTTTTTATCTTTCTTTTTTTTTTTTTAAGAAAACTTGCAAGTATGCATTTTTTTTAACCAAAAGTGATAGTAAAGACATTTTATAATGTTAAAGTACCCCTGTAGTCAATAAATGTAATCTCTTAAAATTCATCTTTGATCACCAAAAAGAGATATTTAAATGTTTTTTCGTGTGAAAAAATTTCTTCATGCCTTCATTTCAAACCGCGTTTTTGAGACTGTTTTTAGATCACTGCAGTTTTAAAGAGAAAATACTCATAAATGGTGTTGATTTATGAATTTGCACATGGTTTGTCTATAAGGATTTTAATAACACCACATAGACATATAAACAACATTAAAATCTTGTTTTTCACCACAGGAGGACTTTAAAATAATATTTCAAAAACTTTTGAACTTTCTGTTCATCAAAGAAAAAAATGTATCATGGTTTTCACAAAAATATTAAACTGTTTTCAACATTAATGTTGATGATAATAAATATTTCTTTAGCTGCAAATCATCATATTAGAATGATTTCTGAAGGATCATGTGACACTGAAGTCTGGAGTAATGATACTGAAAATTCAGCTTTACATCACAGGAATAAATCACATTAAGATATATTAAAATAGAAAACTTACTTTAAATTGTAATATTTCTCAATTATACTGTTTTTACAGTATTTATCAAATTAATGCAACCTTGCTGAGCATAAGAGACTTCTTTCAAACACATTAAAAACTCTCATCGACCCCAAACTTTTGAATGGTAGTGTATGTATGATATTTTAAATTAAATAAATGCAGCTTTGGTGTGCATAGTGACCCTAAACAGTTTTTTCAACAGTTATTTTTATTTATTTATTTTATTTAATAATTTTTGAGGTAATAACGGATTTTATCTCTGATCTCAGGTGCTCAAATGAAAAGGGTTACTTTGCTGTATCAGAGAAGTGCTCAGACTTCTGTCAAGATGACCTGGCTGATGATGACATCATGCTTTTGGACAATGGGAAAGAGGTAGAGCTTCATGCTGGCAGCCGAACAGATTTTAGAATTTGTACCATATGTTAATGTAAAACATCTTGTATAATTTTTCATGCAGTTGTTTTTGTTTTTTTTAATTTATATTTATGCAACTCTTGTATTTTTGTAACTCTGTTTTTGCCATAAAGATAGCCTCAGATGCTGACACTGCATTAAAAAAACACATTACTGCTACTACTACTACTATTTTGTTGAGTTGTTTGTTTGCTTGTTTCACAGGTTTACATGTGGGTCGGCACACAGACAAGCCAGGTGGAGATTAAACTGAGCTTGAAGGCTTGTCAGGTCAGTGACTTATTGAGTGGCAGTTTTATTGTACACTTGGTTTATTGTACACCAGCACTTCCCATGCCTGATTAACATTTGTGTCGCCCTTCAATCAGGTCTATATTCAACACATGAGGTCCAAGGATGCAGAGCACCCGAGAAAACTGCGCCTGGTGCGCAAAGGCAACGAGCCTCACTGTTTTACCCGTTGTTTCCACGCATGGAGCGCCTTCAAGACTGCACCTGCATAAATCAGCCTCTCACGGTGTGTCTGAATACAGAATGAGCATTAGGGTTCAGAAAACCAGACCACTCACAACAGCCCTTCCATTATCAATGTGCACTGCATCACTCTCTTTAAAAAGCTCACACATATATATTTGCTAATTGATGCAATATTAATGAGTTTTATATTTATATGTAGATTTAAAGTCACAGGAAGAGTCTAAATGATACAGCACATAGGTAAGCTTTAAGAGATCGAATGCTGTATTCCTTAAGGGATGGTTTTCAGAAGAACATACCTGTTGAGGGAGAGTCTAAAGTTTTTTAACCATCTAGCTGCACAAGTTTTGTGAATTGTCTGTTTACATTTTCTAAATTCTGCAGCGGTTATTTTAAAGACGACTCTTTATATCATTTGTTTGGGCTACACTTTTCGTGTTTTATTCAGTAGATGCATATCATATATACTGCCAAGACTTTTAGCTATTGAAAGCACAACACCCATGTCTGTTTCAGATCTCACCCTAACGCAATGCTGATTTGGTGCCTCACACCGGATTTTTTTTATTTTTATTGTTTGCCTTTGAATGTTTCATTCCATCAGCTTGACCTGTTTTACTGCTTCACTTTTGGAATGTAGACTCTGATGCCAATGCTGATGGAATAATGAATTGCACAGTTTATGTGGAATGTTATTTCATTTATTACGTGTCAGAATGAGAATTTATGCTTTTATGCCCTTAAACTGCCCAGTACATCCATACTAATGCAGCAGTTAACTGGGTTGAACCCAGCGATTTTAATTAACAAAGCGTTCTGTAATTGCTATGACTGTCAATCTAGTGGTTTAGTGCTACTACGGTTTGGTCTTCACATATCGAGGCTGTTTCAGCTATTTGGCTGACACCATTTCATCCGTCACAGATTGTGCTTTTAAAAAAATAAAATAAAAGGAAAATAAAAGAGAAAAAGTTATGGTCCTGTGTATGGACTACTTTTTTCTAATTTTGAATGTTTGTTGAACTTGGACAGGGAAATTTGTTTAGCCAAGGAAATGAATATTCTTATTTTAATTATGCTTATCAGATTTGTTATGGCTGTCATAAAAGGGATTGGTAAAGGTAAAATAATTTTTTGCAATCGATGGTGAGTTGCCCTGTTTTGTTTCTTGTCACAGCAGCTTTGTTGTCTGCATATATAAATGTATTTCTATGTGTACAAATATTTTCTGCCACTGATTTCACCTGCAAATGCTCTATTTATGTATTTTGTATCGAATAAAGTTTCATTGCACATCTGTATGTCTCTTAAGTATTTGTCATCGCATGCATACATGGTGATTTGCATTAATACTGACAGTTGAATGAATATTAAGTCAATATATATTTCAAAAAATCTTTCATGATTTTATCATTGTTTATGAGCAGAAATTGGCCCAAAAGCTTACGTTAAATTGATGTTATAGTAAATGTGTAATGCATTATATTCTGTATTATTATATTAATGATTTTTTAAATATAATTAAATCATATTGATATAACATTATGCAACAATAATATTATTTTACATTAATAATATCATTAAATTACATTTTATTATAATTTATACATTATACATTATATTATATTTAAAGCATATTAATATATTTAGAATATTACAACTTAATTCACGCACGGAATGCAGTATAAAAGACCGGTGTGTCATAATAAAAGCTCTTCCTGTCTATGGCGAGTGGATCAGTCCCCACAATGCACTGCGCTGAACGATTACGCACTCTGGAGCGCGCTTCACCCGGCCTCACTGCCCGTGCCCGTACTGTCGTTTACAACAAGCCCTCCAAATCCATACGGATTATACCGAGAAAACTACAGCACACACAGCCAGTGCCTTCTAACAGTATGGAATCCACCCTTAAGAAAGACACGGAGAGCACATGTGTGCTGTGCTGCCAGGACATCGACATGTTCGCGGTGGGGAAGTGCGATCACCCGGTGTGTTACCGCTGCTCCACCAAGATGCGGGTGCTGTGCGAGCAGAAGTACTGCGCCGTCTGCCGGGAACAGCTCGACAAGGTGCCGCCTCGCCCTCTCCTCTACTCTCCTCTCCTCCAGCAGCGAGACCACAGGCCTCGGTTACTGCTGCTGTACACACACCTCATACACGCGGAAACACGGCCTCACCACTCCCATCACACTAGCTAGCATGTCGATTCATAATGGCAGCGGTTGTGTTTGTCAGGTCGAGATGACCTGAAAAGGTTTAATTCCGTTTTGTCATCTCTTAGAAGTGAACAAGATGTATGTGTTTTTGATTAATTGTTATAGTATCTGTTTTCGCTTGTTGTTAAACTTACAAAGCTTGATTTCAGTTTAGATGTTAGCTGGTTTAGCATTGCGGTGGTGATTTATTGCCTGACGTTTCCCGTGACAACTAACGTTAGTTTACTTTTTTTGCTTCGTCCATCACAGTGTAGTTTTCTTCACATTTGTTAAGACATTAGGGACAAAGTTCATTTGTTTAGTTTTTTTTTTAATACACATGATTTTGGTACAGCTCAGCTGAATTGTGCTGTTATGTAACCAGGTTCACTGATAACTCCCGTTAGAAACTACTAGACGTGTAGTTTCTCTGACAGGCTGTCAAAATGTGACGTCATGTTGACGGTGAGTTACTCGCGTGTCAATCGATCAAGAGTGCACGCGGCTCTAAAGTGAGCAAGTTCAGCAAGTTTGACAAGTGATATACGAATCTGTTTTTAGTCTGCTTTTGCTTGATTGACAACGTTGTTCATGCTGTTTAAGGAAGACTTTCATTCATAAAAATAAGATTTTTTTTCTCTCTACTGTAATTAACAATGTGATTTTATTATTTTTCTTAATATCCCAGGTGGTCTTCATAAAGAAACCTGAACCATTTGCCGCTCTGAAAATTCATCAATATCAGTGTGAGAAGAAATATGACATCTATTTTGGAGATGGGAAGATCTATGCTCAGTTCAGGTGTTCATTTTACCTTTTTATTATTTTTTTATTATTATTTTTTTTTTACAGCAGGGATACTAAATTGTCTCAAATAGCCATTAGGGTTTTAACAATATTCAATGTATATTATATTCGCTCAGAACTTAGATAAACTGTAATTTCTACCAAAAATTAATTGTTGCCAAGTATATTCAAAATGTTTACTAAATTAAATTAAAATAATCAAGCCATGTTTCCCACTTAGTTTCTATGAAGAATTTTCTTATATGCACCACTGTTTGTGTATTGTATTATAACAATAATTTAACAGCACAAAGTAATAAACTGCAATGTTTACCTTCATATATTTACTAAAACTTCTTAATGTATAAAAAATGGCACATTTGTTGCACTTTATTATAAGGTGTCTGTGTTACAGTGTAATTATACATTTAAAAGTGCTCTAAGCGATGTCACGCCTTTTTTAGGCCAAAACATTTTTTGACACATACAGCAAAGATCTCCTCACTATCCGCTAGCTGCCTGTCCCCTGAACACACTGTAAAAACACGCGGTCTCTGCAGACACCCCAGGCTCCACAGACGGCAACAAAAACAACCTGGGTGAACCCGCACCACAAAACATAACAAACTGTTCCAGCCAATAACCGACGAGAAGTGTTTGGAGGGTTAGTGCGCATAGGAGGGAGGGTCTAGCTAGCCTCCGTTTTGTTTGACAATACTTTAAACGTCAACAAGAAGTGAAGTGACATGAAGTGACAAGTCACCCGACATCGCTTAGGGCACTGTTAAGTACGGACTAATATTAATTAACTACATACACTTACTGTAGAGTTGGGAAGAGGGTTTGGTTTATAGTTAGTTGCATGTAATTATGCATAATTTAATTTGAATCAGAGTTGTGAATCAACACAATGGAAGAGTGTTAATCAGTGAATCCGTTAGCACCTCTGATGCAATCTTTAGGCAATTTACTTGTACCAAATAAAAAGTGCATTTAGGTCACCACAATATATAAATTTATATTGCCAGCAAAACCATCACCCAGCCCTATTTTCTACCTTAATATCAGAAACATTTGATGATACTTGTTACTTAAAAGTGTTTTTTTTATCTTTTACAACAAATGCAGGAAGATTTTGTTACATGAATGTCCATATTGTCCAGAACCAAAAGTGTTCTCCAAATTTGAAGAATTAGAGCAACATATGCGGAAACAACATGAGCTCTTCTGCTGCAAGTTATGTGCTAAGCATCTGAAGGTAGCGTATTAGATCTTAATTTGTTATTGAATTATAATTTTTTTTGCAAGCTCCTCGTTCGTACAATGAATGTTTTGCCGAACTGTATACAGATATTCTCGTACGAGCGGAAGTGGTACAATCGAAAAGACCTGGCTCGCCATCGAACGCAAGGGGACCCGGATGACACCTCGCATCGTGGACATCCGCTTTGTAAGTTCTGCGATGATCGATACCTGGACAATGATGAGCTACTGAAGCACCTGCGACGAGATCATTACTTCTGCCATTTCTGTGATGCAGATGGAGCTCAGGAGTATTACAGGTAGAAGACCCGTTCCTGTTCACTATTTTTTTACTTGCATTAACATTTATTTCCAGAAGTAAATCATTTACATGCACCCGAATAATGGCTCATTTGGACTGAAAAGCCTTCATGAAAACAATTCAGTCGATCCGAATTAAATTTTTGATCGAATTCAAAGGGGTCATGTAGACTTGAAATTATACAATCAATTTTAAAATCTTAAAATTAAGCTTGTAAACATTTGAATACGACTAATTTCTCAGTCGGATAAAAAAAAAATACCTTTCGCGCATGTGCAGGGCCGTTATGTGTATGTTTGCATGTTTCATGCCATGCAAACGCGCGTATGTTTTACTTCTCATCATTACAAGCTAATTAATGGATGAGACTGAACTAAATATTTGCTGAAATGAGATTCATTCCGACTGACAAAAAGTAGTGCATGTAAACATACCTAGTGTCAGCTAAACTACAGAATCATCTTATCGTAATTTAAATATTATTTTCCTACAGTGACTACCAGTACCTCAGCGAGCACTTCAGAGAGAGCCATTATCTCTGCGAGGAAGGGCGCTGCAGTTCAGAGCAGTTCACTCACGCTTTCCGCACAGAGATTGACTATAAGGCTCACAAAGCTGCTGCCCACAGCAAAAGCCGGGCAGAGGCACGGCAGAATCGCCAAATCGACATTCAGTTCAGCTATGCACCCAGACAGCAACGAAGAAATGACGGTAAAGCAGAATTTGCTCTTTTTGTGAGTTGGATATGATTATTCAGCTCTTATATGTCCTTAAACTCTTTTGAATGGCTTTTTTTAGGTCTGGTAGTTGGTGGCGATGACTATGAGGAAGCCGATCGCTTCAACAGACCGGGAAGGCCAGGGAGAGGACGAGGCCCAGGAGGACAGCAGAACGTCAGGAGCTGGAGATATATTCGGTAGGTCCTCATTGTCGCTGCATTCTAAACATATAAGAGCGCTTATGGAAGACTAAGAGAGTTATTGACTGCAGAGAGGAAGAGGACCGAGAGATGGCCGCTGCTTTGCGAGCTTCAATGGCCAGTCGACAAGAAGAGAGAAGCCATGCGCAAGACAGAAGCAGTCAGAAGCCACGCAAAGAAGAAAAGATGGAGCCAGATGAAATGAGAAACAACAGAGGCACAGCGAAGCCGACGACTGAAATGCAAGGTATGAGAATTGAAAATATGGTAAATTGTTGTATTGGGTTTTTTTTTATTCAAAAGTGGATGAAACTGCATGTTTACCTATATTTCAGCTCGATCAGTGAAGAGCAATGCCTCTTTGGCTGGTCAGGACTTCCCAGTTTTAGGGGCAGCTGCACCTCCAGCCCCAATTCAAAGGTATGTTTGTCCTGTTTTTTTTTGTCACATTTATGTATTTTTCCATGTAGGAATGGTAATTTGCATTTTTTTATTAGTAGTGATTGCTTGCTTGCGTGTTTATTTTGTCCAAATCTGTTAATTTATTAAATTTCACATTCATTGACATTAATACACTACTTTCTGTGATGTTTTAAGTGCCAGAGTTAAAATTTGTTTGTTAATTTTTGGGTGAAATCATCCCTACAATTTGAATAGATCAGCAATTAACAATGTCATGTCTCCCTATTGTTGCAGCACGATCAAACAAACTTCTGTCTCCCTGAAGGAAGATGATTTCCCAAGTTTGTCTGGCTCATTAGTTTCCTCTCCAATGACACCTGCATACACAAATCAACCCAAGAAACATTCATCCTTCCAGGAGGAGGACTTCCCTGCACTGGTCTCCAAGATCAAACCACTGAAGCCCCAGTCGAGCACAGCGTCAGCCTGGTCTCAAGCTGGAAGCAAACCTGTGGTGGTTCCCAATAAACCTGTGGTTCTGCCTGCCAAAACAGCCCATGTGGTCTCTTCATCCATACTGCCTGCTAGTGACCCGCCCCCCAGTGTAAGTGTGCCTCAGCCTCTCTCTGCCGCCTCTTCTCGCCGCAAAAAGAAGCTCACCCCTGCTGAAACCCACAAAGCTCCACCTAAAGTGAAATGTCCATCCTCGTCTGATGATGAGGACCCCCAGAGCGGTAGAACAGCCCAGGAGATCCGGACGGTACCAACTATGCTTGACATTTCCACTTTGCTGACAGTGAAAGGTGGCTCAACTCAGCCCAGCCCCAACCCCAAAGCCAGTAAGAAGAAGAAGCCAGCGACGACTTCACCTCTGGGCTCTCCCTCGCAGACACCGGAGTCCGTGTCCAAAATGGCTCACAAAGAGAACGTTCCTGAGATGAAGCCACCAGATACCAGTCTCGCCAAAGCTACAGCGGCGCCTAAAACAAACTCCTATATAAATGGACTCACGGAGAAGCCAGCAGAAGCACTGTCCTGTTCATCATTTCCTGAAAATATTACTTCCCCTTTCAAGCAGCCAGTAACTGATCAAGCCCCTCCATCCAAAGAAGAGGATTTCCCAGCTCTTGTTTCCAAAAAGCCTCCACCCGGTAAGAGGGTTGCTTTCTTAAAAGAGGCAATGCACCAAATTACATCGCTTTTATGTAGGGCTGCATGATATATTGAAGTAAAATCGATATCTGGATATGGCTTAGTGCAGTTGGCAAATCTCACAGGCTGTGATTTGCTACTGGTTTGAATGAAGCACATAATTTACGGCAACCCATCAAAATAAAAGCTTGATGAATAAAAGCACTGTTTTGTTTTGATACCATCTGAAAATGAAGAAATTAAGATTTAAATATAAGGATTGTAATTCTATAGTTATTACTCTTTTTTTTTACAGCACAATAGTATTACAATATATTTATTTTATCTGATGTATATTTAATAATAGTCACTATTAAAAAATATATGTATTTATAATTATTATATTAATTATTATTATATTATAATATGTATTTATTATTTTTTTTTTTTAAATCTTTATGGTTTGAGTTGGTTCATCCAACTATGAACACCAAATTTTATTTATTTGTTGTTATAAAAAAAACTATGCTATTTTTATTTTGGGGGGGCATTTTTGCCTTTATATTTGATAGGACAAAGTGGAAGGGGGTTTGGAACTCAGAATTGTCGCCCTCAGCACAACTGCGCTTCATGTCGGAGCGCTGCCCACGAGGCTGCTGTGTTAATTTTTACAGCAAATTTTGTTATTTTTAGTTTTAGTCATATTTTTGTCATCTGAATTGTTTGTTTTAGTCGACTTACAGTAGGTTTAGTCGACTAAAATCTAATGGGTTTAGTAAAATTGTAAGGCATTAATTTAGAATTTCTCTAAAATTTCCAAACCCATTATATACTCCCGGAGAAAACATTTATTAACCTGTTAATATAAATGATTTTAAAGTTTGAACATTCAATACAGACAGATTTTACTGCTGTGACATAAAAAAAATCTTAAAATTATATAAAACCAAATCTCCTAAAGTAGAACACGGTCTTCTTTTCAATGAAGGATATTTGCTTTCTTAATACATGCATCATTCTTTATTCTTTCAAGCAGACATAATAATTTGTATAAATTAAATATAATTAATCCTTTTAAAGTACACACTGACTGCACTATTATGCACTGATCACATTAGATATTATCACAACTGTTTATGTTCGGTAAAGACTTAACCGACTGTTTTACATGAGTATTCTCCAAAACGGACATAGACATAAAGTTGTATGCATTTGTCCATTCTCAGTACTCAGTATCGTGCTCTGTATAGCTTTCTATGTGCATGACTGCACGCTTCGACTGAGTGCGCACTGAAAACCGTAACGAATAGAGTTCTCTTTTGCGTCGTCACTCTTATTCAGATCTATCCATATGTCTGCTCCTGCTCTTCTTTTTCCCAGACATGCATCAAGCGGATGCCAACTCATGTTCCGCCTGTGCCTCTACCACAAACGCAGGACATCATCTCTGACTGGATCTCTTCCCAAATCATCCCTTCCGAACATTTTCGTCATCGTTTTTATTATTCAAAACTGTTTTGTTAGTTATCGCCTCGTTTTCGTCTGTAAAAAAAAGGTCATTGATGAAAATAATGACTAATTATTTGAAAAATTAACACTGCGAGGCCACAACAAATGTTTCAAGTTTTCCCAAATCATTTAGGTCTTAAAGTCTTCAGAGCAAAAAGTCATTTTTCTCTCTCTCTTTTTTTATTTTCTATGCTGATGCACTACCTTACAAAATCACCCCAATCGTTCTGGAATGATTAATTCTTTCCAAATTGCTATTCAAGCCATCTGGCGAAACTTCTTGTCTTTTTTCGTATCACAATATATATATGGCAGAAAAACAAAATATTGCATTGTCAGTTTTTTGCAGCCCTACTCATAAGTGCTTGCTTGTGTTTCGTAGGCTTTAAAAGTGCATTTCCGTTGAAGAGCACTCAGAGTGCACTGCCTCCTCCTCCTCCTCCTGGCCTCGGGTCTGTTGTCAGCAAACCTCCCCCAGGATTCACTGGCATCCCACTCAACAGTAATGTGGTGGAGTCATCAGTGTCGGATGTTAACAGGTTAGAGAACGTGATGTGTACACTTATAAGTGTGTGTGATGTGAAGGGGAAGTGGTGTTTCTTGTCACATAAAAGATCACATTATTATGTCACATTATTTTGAGTACATAAAAGGTTTTTTTCCATAGTCTTTGTTTCAAAACCAAAATATTAGATACTGTCAATATAATGACCCAATATATAATGCACATTTTGTTTAATGTAAGAAACCAAGCGGCATGAGTTTTTCTCAGCACTAAATTCACTTTTCTGAATTTTTTTTTTTTTTGCAAGTACATTTAATGAAGTGGTGTCAAGGTGATTTGTTGTGGATTTTTGGAGTCAGTTCCCCTTATGTGTAGAATATCTCATAAACTATTAACTTGATCCACTAACCTTTGAAAACCAGAAAATGTCTAAATACTCTTAGGTTTACTGTTTAACAGGATTTTTATTGTATTGCATTTTTGGCTCACGATATACACAAAGTTGCTTACATTAAACGTTTGTTGTACATATATTTTCCCCTACACTACTGATCAAATGTTTGGGGTTAATAAAAAAAAAAAAATTCTAATTGATTAAAAAGTTTCAACTACATTGTTCCTTTGAACTTTCTATTGATCAAATAATATTAAAAGGTGTTGGTAAAGATGAAAAAATTCACCTCTGCCATCGCAGGAATAAATTACATTTACATACACAAATATTATAATAGAAACCAGTTATTTTATATTGTAATAATATTTCACAGTATTACTATTTCACAGAATTTTTGATCAAATAAATGCAGCCTGGTTGAGCATACTTTTTTTTTTTTTTGAAACTTTTTTTTTAATTTAAATCATACTGATCCTAAACTTTTGAATGGTAGTGTATATTTCACTATAAAATCACGTCACAACAGAGAATTCTGTTTGATGTATTTATCGTGATTTAATGCCAAAATAGGTTGCATTAAACTAAGTGTTTGATGTAAACGAAGTGTTTTACCTCACTCAGGCTTTGTTTTCTTTCAGACCGACACCTGCTATTGGATCCTACCTCATACCTGAAAATTTCCAGCAAAGAAACATGGACCTTATTCAGTCTATTAAGAATTTCCTTCAAAATGATGAAACCAAGTTCAATGAGTTCAAAAATTATTCAGGCCAGTTTAGACAGGTAACTTTCAAACAAAGATTTCAATTACTCTTCTTCTTTTTTCCAGTGTTATATTGATACTTTTTAATGCATTTAAAATATTTGAAATATGCATTTCTGGTAAAGTTGCTTTGAAACGGTTTGTATTGTTAAAAGTGTTATACAAATAAACATGAATTGAATATATTATTTTCAAGTTTTATTTGTCACATCCTGTAGGACCATTTGAAAGGTAAAAGGTGTTTAAAAATGGTGGGAAAACTGCTGACCCATTATAGAACCTTCGATACACTCTTCCTTTCACATTCTTTGAAAAAATGTCAACATAAAACCTCTTTGTTTATTAAAATCAGTTTACACACTATATTTTACCTTGATCTCTTACATTAGTCTTTTATTGGATGTTAATAAAGTCTCTTTTCTCTTGATCAGGGTATAATCCCTGCTGTCCAGTACTACAAAAGCTGCCAGGAGCTACTGGGAGAGAATTTCAACAGGGTTTTCAACGAGCTGCTGGTTCTCCTACCAGACACTCGCAAGCAACAGGAGCTTCTCACTGCCCACGGAGACTTTAAGGCTCTCGAGAAACCGCTGCAAGGCTTGAAGCCTAAAAAAAACAAAAAGAAAGCCTGGCAGACATGCACCAGCAGCAACAGCCTGGAATTGGACTGCCAAGTGTGTCCCACCTGTAAGCAGGTGCTGGCTCTGAAAGACTTCAACACCCATAATACCCAGCACATTGGTGATGATGACTTCCCCTCTTTACAGGCCATAAGCAAGATTATCAGCTAGCTGCCAACAGGCAAATGTCCACGGCTGTCTGTGACACACGACCTGGAGCTGCACCAGGATATTGGCAAGATGCGTGAAAAGATGAGGGGTTGTCGGAGCTGCAGTGATAATGTTTACTGGGATTGTTCAGGTTCAGAAAGTTTTGACAACACCTTTTCTTTAAAGAGGAAAGATCAACCCTAAAACGTACAAGTGGAACTGTACCTGTTTTGAAGAGAAACGGGTTTAATCTACTTGAAGGCTTGAGTTCTAACGTTAATTCCAGTTCATCTTGACAACTTCTTTTGATCAGGTTTTTCCAGTGCTGTTAGCATGGTCATTTGTTTTTGTTTTTTTACTGTAAGGTTGGCTGCCTTTGAAAAATAACCTATTTATTTCAGAATGCTCCTGCCGTTCAGTTGAAATATATTAATTTCTTTTTACAAACTCTACAGCACATAAAAACGAATGGTTAATATATAGTTTTCTTACAGTAAGCTACTGTAATCTGTCAACTGACCTTTGACATATTACATTTTTGAATGTTTGGTTGTGCTTACATACTTTGCAATTAAACAATCAAGCAGGGGAACACAATGCACCGCTCAGCACTCCTTAGGACCCATGTGATTGTCTTTTCTCTTTTACCCAATTACATCAGTGTGAGAAAGTTTCACCTGCCTTCAAATATAACACCAGACGGACATTCTGAAAGGTTGGCGGATAGGATCAGATTACAGAATGTTTTGGCTAAATGGATAATTCTTTAATTTGTTTGCTTAGTTTTTGTTAATTACCATTGTGTTTGTGCCTCTTAAATGGTTTTTCTCCCTCTCATAGAAGACTGTTGAGACTTCAGTACGCTCACCGTTTCTAATCACTCTTACATGAACTGCTAATTGTGGCAATACCCTGTCGTCAACAATTTGCGATGTGTCAGGACATATCTGCAGAATAAATGCTGGTCGAACATAATCAACCTTAAGACTCATTTATTAAGGCTCCAGTCTCTACCTCATCTGTTCGTAGTGTGCAACATACTTAAAACTATTTACTTAGTTACAAACTATTGTTATTTAGAGGAAGAGTTTATGCAAAATTACAGTTCTGTCATTTTAAGAAGCACTTTAATAAGTGTAACACAAAAGGAGATGTTGCATTCTTAAAAATAAAGGTTCTTTATTGGCAATCGTGGTTCCATGTAGAAACTTTAAAATCCATGGAACCTCCACTGCACAAAAGGTGCTTAGTGGAAAAGGGTTCTTTAGATTAAAATGTTCTTCACGCTAAGAAAAAAAAATATTTTAAGAACTGATCACTGAAAGTTTGGAGCCCATGGAGCTTGTTGTCGGAAAAAGGTTTCTTGACCACCAAATCTTTTTACTTAAAACTTTGTTCTTTTAAGAAACCTTTCACAGAAAGGTTTTTTGGGAAAACTAAAAATGGTTCTTCTATGGCACCACTGCAAAACCCCCATTTTGGAACCTTTATTTTTAAGAATGTATGACGTCGGCTGCGAAAACAGCCTTTATGGAACTTTATTTCTAAAGGCTGTTCACACCAAGGATAAGTGGCAGATGTCAAAACTGCAGCATGTGCAATAAACAGTACATCAACTCTTGGTGTGCACATTAATATAGTTATCTTTACAGTTATCGTTCTTGATCTGAACGGGCCTTTAAAGTGTAGGCAGAATATCAGGGACTGACAAACTCCGTGACCGTTCATTTTTAGTTTTCAACCAGTCAACAACAAATGAAAGGGAACCTTTCTGCCAAACATAATTTTTTGTGTTCCATTGTAGAAGAAAAGTCATGCAAGTTTGAACAACATGAGATTTAGTAAATGACAGATTTTAATTTATAGTTGGATCCAGAGCCGATCCGCGAGCTGCGTAGGGCCCCACAAATTACTCAAGGCCCCGCCTCCCCCTCGTGCCATAGCGCGTCAATTAATGTTTACAACATCCATGACAGAATTAAGTGAAACTATTCTTCTGGTCACGAAAAGAGGGGGGAAAAAACATGAGAGTGAATTGCGGGAAAAACTATCAGGTAAACTTGTGTTCTCTCCTCTCCAAGTTTGATGTCAGCAAAGTTAAGTTTATGTGCATTTCTACTGTGTTTTTTCGGTCTTGCTAACCTAGCTGGGCAGGCAGTCAGTGCATCTCTTGCATCACTTTTTGCCTGACAAAAGTGAGAGTAAAATACAATTATTTATTACGTTTGTTTTTGATGAACGACAAAGTGCAACGGTGTTTTTTTACTGCAGCTCGGAAAAGATAACCGCGTCGCGTGTGTTATCATGCGTTCATATGCGCGCGCACGAAATGAAACGCGCATTTTTCAAGCAGAAATATATGTCGAGACCACGACCAGACATACTGTACAATATATGGGCGTGAATGATGGCACTCCTCATCAAAGTACACATTATACAGTATATACTTTTAAAACAAGACACTGATTATCTAGTCTCAGTCAATGTGTAGTTAAAAACTCTAAACAACTGCACTAATTATACAAGATGGAAAGCAATGTATTGACAATTTGACTACTGATTTATTGGCTATATTGAATTTTAAATGTTGAATAGCTAGCTGGACATACTGGTCAATATGGATGGACATCCCTCAGTAAATATTAATCATAAATCAAAAATTGCTTCAACATGCATAATAAAAAAAACCTTTAACATGCTATGGCAAGCCATTTTAGATTTTATTCATTTACAGTTCATGCATTTTTGATATCAATAATTTTTTTTTTACTATTTGCAATGTGAATTCTTGATTATTTTTACTATAGGGCCCCTTAGTTACATTTTTATTAACCAATGTCTATTTTTGATATCAGGAATTACATGTTCACTTGTACAAAAGTTAATTTTTTATATCAATGATGTCATCACTCACAGGGATTATTGATATCTGCATCACTAGTTCACTAGTTAAATATTACAAGAGCCAAGTCATAGTATTAATAGTATTTTATATTTGAAAATGAATAAAAGGAAATTGGGAGCCAGTTTGAATGGGTCTGATGCAGCTTATAAAATGAGTTATCTATAATTTGCAGGTGCTATGCTTAAGTTTGTCAGTAGAGGAGATGCTGGATCATCAGCCAATATTCTATAGAAATACTCTATTCAATAAATATTGTTTGTTTGAACCTCATTCTGTTCTATATTTTTGTACTTATTCTTTGACTGTTTTGTTTAAAGGAGGGAGGATTGTATTGGGAGCACTGAAGTGTCAGGTGTGACTGTGTGTAAATGGCAATCGGTTTACATAGCTTTTGCCAAGTAAGACATGGTCCTGGATCAACATATTTTGTTGATCCTGGATCAACATTCCTGTCCCAAAATGTAGTCCTTACCCAATCCCTACCCTTAAACCTAACCCTACCCATAACTTTTCCCTAAAATCAGAGGGTAATGATCAGTGAATAACACTGATGTTTAAGGACTTCACCCTGATTCTAAGCCTAAACTTGACATAAACTGTAAACTTGTCCCTCAAATCTGATTGGTTGATTGGAAAGTTGATCCAGGATCAACAAAGATGTTGATCCAGGAACATGTGGTACTTGGTGAAATCACGTTCACCCACGGGGTCAGGTAGAGGGCCCCTTAGCAGAATTTTGCTTAGGGCCCCAGGGAGGTCAGGATCGGCACTGGTTGGATCTTAAGGTGTTTCTTGTTTTCACAGCTTCTGAAGTTCCCTTTCGATACGGTTCACTCGCATTGTGTTAGTTCAAGAGTTAGACTCAATGTCTCGGGCTGCCTCTGAGTGCGAAGAGTAGACGAACTCCGGCAGCTTCCTCTGTCATTCCGCTGTTCCTGCTCCACAGGCGCCCACTCCAGCTCTAGTTGAACGGCCTAGTCCCACCCCATGCGTGGCACACAGACCAACACATCTCAAGGTGACCCACGTCAAAGCCTTGGTCCCTTGGAAATCACCCTGCTTTTACCAAAACAGGGTTACGCTGGGCTCGGTTTTCAGGAGGAAAGTCGTCGTGACAGACACCTCCAAGACGGGCTGGGGTACCCTGTGCGACGACGGCAGAATAGCCTTCGGGTCATGGGCGATCCCTATGTCAGGTTGGCACATCAACTGCCTGGAAATGATTGCGGTGATTTTGGCCTTCAAGGAGTTCCAGCGGGAACTCAGGGGTCATCATAAACTGGTCCGCTCGATCAACAGGATGGTGGCTGCCTTTATAAGCCCTCTGCACATAATGGCGAACCATCTCCTGCTATGGGCACAGAGGAACCTCCGCTCAGTGAGGGCGGTCAATGTGATGGGCTCCTCCAACGAAGGCTGCTATCATGCGGCGGACCGGCACCGGGGAATGGAGAAGGGAATTGGGCCTCCAGGCAATCAACACGATATGGCGCATTTTCGGTCAGGCAGATGTGGATCTCTTTTTCTCACGAAAGAGAATTTCCATTGCCAGATATACTTCTCAAAGGAAATGGACACGCTGGCTCAGAAATGGCCTCGTCTGCACCTTTATGCCTTCCATCCTGCAGCCCTACTTCCGCAGGTCCCCAACAATTTGGTACCCCCGACCAGAGTTGTAGAACCTGTATATTTGGCCCCTCGACCAGAACCGTCAGGCCTTCCCCAGGGAGTGATGAGAGCGAGCTCCTTCCACAAAGCCTGTTTTCTCAAGCTGGTGCTTACATCGGAAAATAGACCCAGCCAAGTGCGAAACTTTGTCTGTTCTCACATTTCTGCAGTAGATGCTGGATGGTGGGCGCGCCCCCTCCATACTCAAAGTACACATGGCGGCCATTGCGGTAAATCACGCCCGGAGGCCAACTAATCGAATTGGGAAAAACTATCTGGTTCTTAGGTTTTAACTAGAGTTATGCTAGCCGCTCCTCAGTTGAAAGATTCTGACAATTGGGCATTTATGCATGGCTTCTATAGGCAGCCAACCCCGCCCCTTTCGGCAGGCTGAAATGCCATTTGTCTGTGCACTTGCGCAGATGTGAACCAATCAGGCTTCAGGATTCTGAGAAAACGGGAGTTTTCCCCATAAGAGTTAGTGAACTAACACAATGCTCGTTCCCGTTATCTCAGAGAACCAGGGTTACCCGAGTAAACAAAAATGTTTTCCTTGCTTAATTTAGAACTAAATAACATTGGGATATATCAGAATATAGAATTATATAACCATTTGGAACAATTTACAGTAGAGAGTTTAAAATGTTACAAGGTACAGCTTCTCACAACTGAATAATCTCATTATAATGGTATGCGAAAGTCATTAAAGGGGCACATTACAGGTGATCCACTCATGAAAAAACAACTTTATTTTTATAATGTCTGACAACTGCAGTCTGAAGACATTCCAACTGACAACAGCAAATCTTTTGTGTACATCTTTCAATCACAAAATGGCATATATTGCCTGCAGATACAGTATGTAATATGTGTTTTAAAAGAGTCATGGACTAGGTCAAGGCATTTTTACTGATGCAAATTTTGCACTTTGTCCTTCAAAGGAGTACAAATACAAAAATTAAGTAAGGCTTTAAATTTCACATCTCTTCATCACCTATTATACTTGTTTAGAGGTGCAAATTTGGATCCAGCAAAACATACCTCAGTAAATTAGAAATATTGGTCCATGAGGCATTTTAAAGAGTGCAGAGTTAAGTACAGGAAACACAAGACCCTGACCACTTTCACAAACATACTTCATTTACATGTTTTGAAGTACAATCACTACCATTTTTGTATGTTACCCTATCTCTGAACACAGAAACATTACCAAAATCTACCACATATCAGACAAAGCACTGATGATGGTCACCAAACAGCTTTTTTTTCTTATTTTTTAAGAACAGCCAACTGTTGAATATCTGAAGGGTGTCCCAAACACATCATTTTGCAGTTCAAACATTTGAGGTCTGTAAAGATTTTATAAGTCTCTAATGCTCATCGAGGCTTCATTTATTTGATCAAAACTACAATAAAACAGTAATATTGTAAAATGAATGGTTTTCTATTTTAATATATCTCAAAATGTAATTTATTCCTGTGATTCAAAGCTCAATTTTCAGCATCATTACTCCAGTCTTTAGTGTCACGTGATCCTTCAGAAATCATTCTAATATGATGATTTGCTGCTCAAGCAACATTTCTGATTATCATCAATGTTTAAAACAGTTGTGCTGCTTAATATTTTGTAATAACTGTGAATTTTTGTATAATTTTTTATCATTTTAATGTGTCCTTAATTAATAAAAATATTAATTTCTTTCAAATGCCATTTGCTTCAAAAATGTTTATTTTAAATGCCAGTTAAAATCGGAATCCACACAAAAAAATCCCAAATCTTGCTTTGTCTCAACAGGTTTAGAGGCTTCACAAAATCAAACATTGAATCAACACCATTTTTACACACCTTTGATACAGAAGACACCCTTATCTACAGCGAAACTCCACCCTCTTTTAGGAAGACCACCTCTCGTAAACTTTTAGTTGAAGAACGTGTCAAACGTTTGGTGATTCCATGTTTCAGATATTGCACTTTATATACAGTACCCAACAACATTATGGAAACTGAATATATAAGTTATTGTTTAGGATGCATGGCACTTTATAGCTCTCTAAATATAATACATGCAACGTAACCTTTTTCATTTTTATACAACACTGATACCCTTCAATCAGTTTCATTCCAGCTGATAAATTAACACGTAATATTCCAAATGAAAGTGAAATCACAATCAACATATTCTCGTACAGAAGTTCACAGAACGGTACTACCTATGAACATTGTCACACCACTTCAGTTTGAAGAGCAGTGCCAGTCATCCACACTGATAGACCAATGACATCGCACATGGACTCTTGCTCGGCAGCATTTCAGTAAATTGGCACCTGGTAGGTTTGGCCGGTGGGGTCCGGGTTTTCAGTGAAGGGCGGGCTCTGGTATGTGTCGTCGGGCTCGGTGCTTGTGACGGTGGGGTAGGGCTGGACGGGAGGGTTGCCATCAATGTGCTCTGTTGTGAACAGGGTCATATCGGTCCCTAGCAGATACTTCTGCACCGCTCTTACAGTCGAACCAGCCTGAAATACAAAGTGAAAGCAACTAAAAGTCTTGGATTACTATCAAACTCTCTTTCAAAATAACTAATCTCAACCCTGACCACTTTTCCTGTTCTTGAAGCACTACAGAAATATTGGTGACAAATTATTCTAGTACTTGGCATTTAGTTTTGTATTTTTGTCATAGGGCGCTAAATTTGTATCCTTAGCAAATTCACTGTAAAAAAAGTTGCTGCCTTAATTTTTTAAGAACACCAACTTGGATGTTTAAGTCATTTCAACTTAAATTACATTAAACTGACTTTAAAAATTAGTAGAATCTTGTAGAACATAAAAAAGTCAAAAATTGCTTTCCTTATTTTGATGAGTTAAAGCAATGTAAAAACATATGTTGTCATAACTTATTAATCATCATTTTATACAGTGATGCTGAAACATCACAGTATTATCAAAACAACATCTGCAGGTCCTTGTACGACGTCTTGCAAGAAATATGAATTAAACATTTACAGTATATAACATATATAAATGTAATAAACAAAATAAAATAATCGTTGATGTAACGATTTCTAAAAATCATTGACGAGATAAACATTTCACTCTTGTTCAGTAAGAAATAGGCAATGTCTTTCACTGCTTCTCTCACATCAGGACACAACACCAAACACTATTCTTATCCTCATTCATGGCCAGGGAAAAGGAAGTAATTCTATTACATCTTCCCAGTCCCCTGGGGGCTGAAACCAGTATGTAGAGCAAGCTAATGTCGATGAGATAGGTCATGATTTAACAACTTCCTCAAGTACTCAAGTCAAAATGGATTGGTGTTCTGCAAGAACGGTGGTCACTCTCATAAAATGACAGTAAAATGTGTTTTCATTTCCATTTTCTCATTTACCCAGGTGAAGATGGAGAAGAAGGAGAAGGTTATGGCAGCTCTGGCAGCATCCGCTCCCTGATTTAATGGCAGCTCATCTGGGGTGGTGCGTTGCCATTGGTTGGCCAAGAAGCAGAAACAAACAAACCACAAAAATGCCCAGAAACCTGTAATCATGTACAAAATAATATTAGACTAATGACAATATATTTACTATACTGCCCCCATGTTTACATAAATAGACAAAATCCCAAATAAAAGTGACAATTGTCTGAAGGCAATACTTCTGTGGAGATTATGAATCGTTGCCAGACCCCGTGAATAATTCACAGCTTAAAAATAGCATGCAGTTACAGAGAGTCTGAGTTTTGACTTGCTCTCATTGATTACCTGAAAATCCAATGTCCAGCATCACTGCCTTCTTTCTGTCTTTAATACTGCTGATTTGTTGGAACTTCATGTCAAGGATAATGAAGAAAATGCAGGCTAGAAATGCTATGAGCCCAATGGTGGTCCCGTAGTTGCAGGCATCGTTGTTCTTGTTGAAAACGCAATAGAGCCTCTCGCTGCCGTGGTTGACGTAGCCTTCATTTATTATGGATCCAAACACCACTATTGAGAAGATCTGCAGGGGAAAAGATACGCGTGATTTAATTATGTGTTTATATGATAATGCTGTTAAAACCCTTTGTAAATGACATTAAACATTTGATACTATTACATTGAATACTATTGTGTGAAGGCAGTTGATATGAAATGACAAAGCAGTGACAGAAGCTTCCTACACTGTCACATGTTATACTTCATCTAAAATTATAACAACATTTTTATCATTTTCGTAGAATTATAGTTACAGTTTATATTAATTGAGAGACTATATTTGTACTTTTAAAAATGTAGTAACCATAAAAATGTGTAAAATATATAAAATGGTGACCAGTTACAACAACTAAAATATACACATTTTCATTTCTGCATATATAAATTGTACGTACATTTTAAATAAAATCTGGATGTTGATAAAATGGACAAATTTTTGAACTCCCTGATTATACATAGCTGTATGTGGATAAAAAAAATAAAAAATAGATAAAAAAAAGACATATATATATATATATATATTACAAAAACATTAATTACATTTACTAACGATAAGCGTTATATAATGTAGTATTGGTAGTTAATGTTCTTAATTAAAGCTATTGTGTCTATTTTTTTAAATGTTTCAATTACAAAATGAAACAGAAAGACAAACTTACACAGTCATAATGATATCCACTGTATGACCATATCAATGCTATTCCATGAACACTATGTAGGCCTACTGTAAATGTTCTAAATCAATATTTTCTATTTGTAGGACAAGATGTCCTTAACTATTGTTCTGTATGAAATATTTTATTTCTGAAAATATTCATATAGGCTAACACCTATTTTACACGAAATAAAAAAACTTTGACTGAAAAAGAATTTTATTGCACAAAGCCATAATCCACGTGATGTGTTTGTCTGATGCAAAAATGGAAGTAACAGTACATGAGCGTATAGTAAAGCAACAACCAATCAGAATCGAGGAGCCGGTCATATAGAAGCAGTCTGTGGCTGCGGATCAAAACCTAGTGGGCTGCCTATCTAAACAGCATTTCTGAGCAACATTAATGCTCAAAATGAGACACTCGCTTATATTTTTGATACACTATAGTGATGCTCTTACTAAAAAACCCTGTATTGCATTAAAGAGAAACGTTCATCAATTTAGGCTCTATCCATATAGCCTATAGGTATATATCTAGTCACGTATACGTGATAAGGCCTATTTGATAAATATAATAGGCTACATAATAATATAATGCTATTACAAACGAATTCATCTCACAATAATAAACAAAACAATACAAAATATTCAAGAATGAGCGCGTGTATTTAGGCTATATATATGTTATTATTCTAGAAGGAATCACATGAGTAATCTCGTCATCAGAGGCAAATACGCTTCATGACATCAACGCGTCAAAATTTGCAATATAAACGAAAAATAATCTTACATGTCACAAACAAACGCATATCTACGGGCGTCATATTTCCCATTGACCTCGTTAAATTATTAAATGAGCGTGTGAAGTAAACGTTATAATTATGATTTGCTCTGGGTTATTCTCACAGACTATTTGTCTCCTCTAGGCTAACCTGATTATCTGTAGGTAAATAAATGTCTTACCCATGATAATATTCTAAGGATGGTCTGCGGCTGCTGAATAAAGGCAAAAGGGTCGAAAGCAGCCCCGGCTCTCCCAGCGCCAAATGAACCCACTCCGTCCATTTTCCTCCTACTGTTATTCAGGCTCTGGGCTCTTGGTCGAGGTAGGCACAATCTCTCTCTCTCTCTCTCTCTCTCTCTCTCTCTCTCTCTCTCTCTCTCTCTCTCTCTCTCTCTCTCTCTCTCTCTGTCAGAGGCGTGCGCAATCTCTCTGATTTTGTTACATTCTCAACAGCAGCATCTATTGACTAGTCTTTTCTTCGGTGTTTGGGAAAGTGGGTGGTTTAGAATTAAGTGTGATTTCGAGTCGTCCAACCTCTTATCTGTCTTTCATCAGCAAGTCCTCTTGTGTTGGAAATTAGCATTTTCTCATAACTTTAATTCTCACAAGACGTGTATTTGGAATAAGTCTTTGTATTATGAAAACTGGTTTAAATGTAATATTTTTGTCTTTAGTGTATGATGGAGTCATGGTAATATTCTCAATTACAATGATTTCTGTTTAAAACATGCCAAAAAACCTGTTTTTTTACACAGTTGTAAGTGGCATACCTCAAAACATGGTGATATTGCTATTCTTGCACATGTGACATCCCTATCTCACTCACATCCCTATGTTTAGGTAACTATTAGAGATCATTTATGTAACAACATGCATATAAGTGTCTACATTGATAGACTTCAACTAAATCAGCTCAGATCACACTATATTATTTTAAAGAATTTGATTTGAAGGAGATTAGAATGGGTTACCTACACTTCTCAAATTTCCCCTAAAGTAAAAGAACTTCCATTTTAAAATAATTAATGACATATATCCATCCAAAGAAATTACTTATAGGTCAAAATTTTATATTGGGGGAATCTTCAATTTTGTGAGAATGACATTGAAACTGAACACATCTTTTTTGACTGTAAGTTATTCTGTTCTCAGTTGTACAGCAAAATGTACCGCATCGACATCCATGTCAACCCCTTTAGCTATGAAGAAGTTAAATTTGGTGTGCTCAAGAAACAATATACACAACACTATCTGGTTAACGACCGTTTCGGACTTGCTAAATTCTTCATTCATAAATGTTTCATTCTATTTGAAAACAAACTATTTAGTTTTAAGATCTTATTAGTGCTACTATTCTCTATCGTGGTCCTTGTAATACATTTCTTCTACCAACCAGTCTAGTGCAGTTCTATATTGGGAAGGGTAAAATATTTAAATATAAGCATTTACCCCCCCCCCCCCCCCCCCCCATGTTTTCCATGAGTTAAGTGCCTTGTAGCTTTCTATCACCCCTTGTAGATTTAGTTATATACACTATTATTTTATTTATTTGTTTTTCTTTCATTCTATTATATTTAATGAAATATAATATCATATAATTTCAATCCTTATTTATTTTGCTTTAATATCTATTCATTTGGATTTTCAACATTCCACCAGTCTCATGTTATTTCTTATTATTGTGCCTGCTAACTTCATAGGGGCTGTTCAGCTTCAGCCACTAGTTGGCCAAATGGGACATTTTAGGAAGCATGCAGAATATTTTGTCAGTAGGGTCTAGTGTTCTTTTACCCTTATGTTCTTCAGGATATTTATTTTTTGTTTCATAGCCTACAGAGCCTTTGGTGTGACATTGTGTCGACTATCACAACATACTTAGGCTCATAAAATTGTATATAAACACATTTATATAAGACAAGGTCTAATATTTTAAGTAGAAATTGCTATTTGTGTGTAAATAAAAACCCTGAAATTACAAATGAGAAAAGTCATGTAAATACACCGGTAATAAAAAGTGTAAACCATGAAGAACACTCAGTTATTGGTATTATGGCATTTGATTATTTATTATTATGTTAATATGTTGCCACTCCAAGTTTCTGTAAATAAAAAACTTTGAAAATCAGCTTTGTCATTATAGCAAAAGTATCAGAAATATATGGGGTCCAAATATAGTCTTTGACATTAAGGGGCCTTGGAGTCAAAAAGGGTTGAGAACCACTGCTCTAAACAAACAGAACATTTTTTATTTCCAGAGTTCATCCAGTTACCTCTGGGCTATTTACATCCACTGAGAGCTCAACCATCCAAAAAAAAAATATATATATGGGCCATAACACCATTCTCTTGTAGACAGACAAACTCTTGATTAAAAGCACAGTTTACACATTTGCATATTGATAAATCATTTTATCAACTAGAACAAAGTGTAAGTGCAAAGTTAACACGTATATGTTTATGCATGACTCCTGATTGGCACTGCAACCTGCATTTGTTGCAACAAAAATAACAGGTCCACAGAATCAGTATGCAACGTCTTTTAGCTCATGTTCATTTCAGTCACAAGAACCATCTTTCCAGCCATCTCGCCATCGCTCATCCACCCTGCTGCAGTCAAACTCCGGCTTGCCTAACCGGATGTTGATGTCATTATGGAGACGACACAGCCACTGTGAGAGGTTGTGTCGGCTGTTAGTGTCTGGTTGATTTGTTTTCAATCTGATAAGAGACAAGATCATTGAAACATATACTACCAAACATAAATGTAAACACTGAAATGCTTCTGCTAAAAAAATGGTAGAGGACAAACATAAAAACCATAATAAATGATGACAACCTTGATCTCAGGTCCTCTGCACATTCATCACACGGGAAAACCTTTGAGAAGAGGTTGATGAACTGGGTCATCTCCCCCCGTTGTTCTGTGGTCGGTGTATCGGGATAATATGCAGCCATAGTGTGAAGAAAAGACCATGAGCTCCTGCCTAGCTCCTCTCTGTCCAGAGGGCATTCAACAGGCTTAGTTTCCTCCCCCGTCCTGCTCTCCTGTTCAAATATCATATGATTGTTTACTGTAAACAATAGCAACTGTTGTAGCACAACATTATTGTGTTGCTCTGGCAGCTAAACTATAGAAGTCACTACAACCAGTGTAGGGGGTAGGCCTAACTCATAACAAGTAACTTCAGTTACATAATCAGATTACTTTTTCAAGTAACTAGTAAAGTAAGGCATTACTTTTAAAACTTACAACAAAATATCTGAGTTACTTTTTCAAATAAGTAACGCAAGTTATCTTGTTTTCCCATTTATTGACTGACAGCTCTCTTGACCCCATGTTGAGACAAATCGAAGTGCAGATGCATTGTGTAAACATGATGGTTATTGTAGCTCTAGACTAAATGCGAGTGTGCATTTACTCATCTCACTTGCACAATTTTTTTTTCAATATTCCTCAAGATGTTATGCAAACCTCCAATAACTAAATATGTTCAATAAAATATACATTTTTATGCATTTAATCTCACCTTATTGACCAATGTACTTGGTTCTGACCTTCGATGATTCAGTTAAACCATAAGCAATGACTATAGATTTTTTAGTAAAGTAAGTGTTAAACTTTTCTCCTGCATCCTATTCTTCTACAATCCAGATTGGCAGCACAGCTGAAAGGTTTGTTTGAACTGCGCCCTCTAATGTACAACCGTGAATTTGCATTTCCTTCAGCCTGAGGATTATTATTTCACTTCTGGTGTGAAAGGGTCTTTACATTTGCCCAAAAATATAACTTTTTTGTTATAAAAAAACAAGCCCAGCCCAGGTGAAAAAAATGTAACGCAAAAGTAATTTAATGCATTACTTTTCTAAAAAAAGTAACAAAGTAACGCAATTAGTTACTTTTTAGGGGAGAATAACGCAATGTTGTAATGCATTACTTTTCAATGCAAACTTTCCCCAACACTGACTATAATCATGAATGGCTTCTTCCACCAATTAGTCCAGTGTAACTGGTTCCTATAAAACAATGTTTCTCAAACTTAGACACAAAGGCCCTATAATGTTTAACACAAATATTCAAAACCCCCCTCTCTCAAAGGCTCAGATACTTTTTCTGTAACTAATCTTCTTGTTTTCAAACTACTTTTATTAGAAGAAACTGAGGGTATTGATATAGAGTATTGATATATTAAATGAATTAACCACAATTCATTTTGTGATACCAGAAGTTTTAAAAACTGTATGTTCCTCAATAAAAACAATAGTTACAGTGGGGATAAAATAGAAATATTATTTCAGTTTAAATCTTGATTTTTTAAAGCAGTTTAATGTAAATTATTGTTAGGTTATTTTACATATGACTTATTATTATATTTTATTACATTATTATTATCTTATTAATCATGATTCATTTATCTAAATGCTTTAAAGTCATCCTGCAACTCCCTTGGAAGTTTACTGAGGCCCACTGGTTGAGAACCACAGCAAAAAATATTGAATTTACTTATTATAGCAGCCAACATATTTAGAATGACTATAGAGACTATAAAGGAGGAATGATGCCCTTCCCTCACTGTCACTCTGCAGCCACTCTGTGTGACTATTACTGCTGGCCTTTTCTTGCAAGAAAATAAACCTTAAAGACAATTGGAAATTTTTGTCTCTTATTCTGTGATATCATTTTGTTTGCCACCACAACATATACCAAAGTTATTACTAAATTTAGTGTTACTTACTATAGTAAAACTATAGTGCAAGAGGTGAAAGATTAAAATGTAGCCTAATTCTGAAATGTAAAAAATCCAAACCTTTACTACAGTACAATTGTACTGACAAGTCGAAACAAGTTCAGCAAGGATGCATGTGTTTAGTTGTCATTCAATCTATTTTGTTTTGTTTCACTGTCACCTGCACTGAGACCGAGGACGTCTGCTTCTGCAACTTCATCCATGATTTAAAATCCGTACACGCTCGGCACGGTTTCTTTTTCGGTTCTCCGGTAGTGGTCGGGTCTTTACTCGAAATGTCCCCAGGTGGCCTGTCAACCACGGGGAATGGGAAACCCTCCATACCAGCGTTATTTTGCGTGGAGGATCGCGACCCGGCAGCGGCTGCCATGTTTAAACTCGCACGATGTGTTATATATCCAGGGTTGCCAGATCTCCGTGATAAACCCAGCCCAATCAAAACTAGTCTTAAAGGGATAGTTCACCCAAAAATGAAAATTGTCATCATTTTCTCACCCTCAAGTTGTTCCAAACCTGTATATGTTTCTTTCTTCTGTTAAACACAAAAGAAGCTATTTTAAATAATGTTGGTAACCAAACAGTTGACGGTAACTATTTACTTCCATACTCCATAGTATTTTCCCTACCTACGTCAATGGGTGCCATCAACTGTCTGGAAGAAAGAACCTCATAGAGGTTTGGAACAACTTGAGGGTGAGTAAATATGATGACAGAATTTTCATTTTTGGGTTAACTATTCCATTAAAATACGCCACTCACACACCCCAAAATACATAGTTTACAAGGTCATTGTTGTGCATTACATATTTTTTCAACTGGAAAACAAATTATAAACACAGTGTGTTTTCATAAATAAAATTATCGTACCTTAAGATTGACAGCTGGTGAACAAAATACTTCAGTTGAGGTAGTTATCCTTTATTTGTTAACTATTTGATAACAAACTATTTACAGTTTTAAGATCTTGTTCTAATGCTATAATCTCTAACTTGGTCCTTGTCATAATTTTTGTTCTCCCTACCAGTCTAGCACAGTTTTATATCGGGTAGGGTAAAATATTTCAATAAAATCCTTTGTCAAACCTGTAATCTTCGAGGAAAATAAATCCGTGGCAACAGTTTAAAAGAATTGCGCGGGGAAACCGCGGACTTGGCAACCTTGTGTACGTCCCATGTGAGTGTTCTTTACAAGAACATTATTCCACAACGGTGTGTAAGGGACCAAAATCCGAAGTAATTAAATGCCTACGTGAAATAATTACTAAATCGGTTTTGTGAAACGACTGTTCAAATGAACCGATTCGCGGAAATGAGTCAGAATTGAAATCCAACCACTGTTAAGCATGATTGGTAGGAACATTTGTTGTCAAGCATATATTGGTCTTGTGTAAATTATCAACAGTATGGCAACAACGGTTAAAATATAACTGACATATCACGATAAATCTAAGCCCCATATGCAAAAAATAAATAAAAAAAATTCAGGATTTAAACATTAGAGAATTAGTTTCACACCGGAGCAATTTCTGTGCAGCACTGTGTCTACCAACGAGTGGTGACGTCACCAGCAGTCCATGCCGCAGATTTCAGGCTGCCTAAAACTGTAATTATCACATAATTTACTTCTTTATATACAAGAGTGACAGTGTCTAATACTCTCTGAAGGGTTGACTTTGTATAAGTAGCCATTTGATATGATTTTTGTATGTCATCCCATATCAATCAGCAACAGTGTTTGATAAGTTTGAAATAAGTGCCTACTAGCTTAGCTTACCACTGACAACGTAGCTAGAGAGCAGATTGGACATGCTTTATTTCATGCTACTGTAATGTTCACAGGCTTCACATTAGGAAACATATCACACTTCATTGACAATGGGGATTCTGGAAAAGATAGCGGAGATAGAGAGAGAAATCTCTCGAACACAGAAGAATAAAGGTAAGTCAAGAGACCCTGGTTTAAATGTCCAATGGGCCTTTTGTTGCTTTGTATCTGTTTACGTCTTCATCGATTAAATCCTGATTAGTTCCCAACTTGTTTTGCAGCAACTGAGTACCATCTGGGTCTATTGAAAGCCAAGTTAGCCAAGTACAGAGCCCAGCTTCTGGAGCCCTCAAAATCGGCTGGAGCCAAAGGTGAAGGCTTCGATGTTATGAAATCTGGCGATGCCAGGGTGGCTCTGATTGGATTCCCCTCAGTTGGCAAGGTAACAATGACACCAACTGTGCCATATTTCTGATGGACAAGACATGCTCTAATTGATGGTATTCTTGTAGTCTACTTTTCTCAGTTTAATGACATCAACCGCAAGTGAAGCGGCTTCATATGAGTTCACCACCTTGACCTGCATTCCAGGTGTCATTGAGGTATCATTTATGTTAAAATATTTCTCTTTCCTCTCTGTTTTTGTTAATATCTTATTTCTGCTTACATCATTACTATTGTTATTATAGTAATTACAATATTAGGATATAATATCTAGATTTGTATATAATATCATATGCATGTACTGACATGATATTGGTTTAATTTAATTTGTTAAATATTTAATTCTAGTACAAAGGTGCCAACATACAGCTGCTGGATTTGCCTGGTATAATTGAGGGGGCTGCACAAGGTATTTTCTTTTGTAATGTACATTTTTATGTGTAACATATTTTGACATGTGTTTAAATTCATGCGTCTTTGTTTGAAAGGTAAGGGCAGAGGTAGACAGGTCATTGCTGTGGCCAGAACTGCAGATGTGGTCATCATGATGTTGGATGCAACTAAAGGAGAGGTTCAGAGGTGAGTTGAAATATTTATCCCTGGTTTCACAGACAAGGCTTAAGCCTAGTCCCATACCAAAATGCTTTGAGCTGTTTTAACTGAAGGGCTGTGCCATTGTTTGTTTCAAGATACACACCAGCAATGTTTTTTTTTTTTTTATAGCAGCCAGTAAGGCACGTTTATAAAAAAAATGTCCTAATTGAACTAAGGCTTAATCCTGGCTTAATCTAAGCCCTGTCTGTGAAACCAGGCCGAAGTCTTTGGAGAATGTTTGCAATATTTGCGCTATTGTTCTGTTTGATGATTGATGTTTTGTTCTTCAGGGAACTTCTGGAAAAAGAACTTGAAACTGTTGGCATTAGACTCAACCGTCCCAAACCAAATATCTATTTTAAGGTCAGTTTGTCTATTGACATGTCCTTTAAATTGAGTCAATATTTTGTAGAGTCTCATTCCTTAATTTTAGTCCTCTTTACTCTCCAAAATACCATTTGTTTTTTGTTGAAAATAATATTTTAATTGACGATAATATGCAACTGACAAAAGGGTCAAGTTGTCACAGATTGTCCAACCTCTTTAAAAATGTGCACTACTTTTCAAAAGTTAGTGGCTAGTAAGATTAAGATTTATTTTTTAAAAGAAAGTTATACTTTTTTTCAGCAAGGACGTATTGATCAAAAAAGACAGTAAAGACATAATGTTACAACATTTTTCTGTTTCTGAAAAATTCTATCATTTTAAACTTTCTTTTCATCAAAGAATCCTGACAGAAATATTAAGCAGTAAAAACTGTTTTTGTTTTCAACATTGATAGTAATAAGAAATAATAATAATTCATTACATTTATATAGCACTTTTCTCGGCACTCAAAGCGCTTTACATAGAAGGGGAAATCTCCTCAACCACCACCAGTGTGCAGCATCACCTGGATGATGTGACGGCAGCCGTATTGCGCCAGAACGCCCACCACACACCGGCTTATATTTCTAGAGCAGCAAATCAGCATATCAGAATGATTTCTGAAGGATCATGGTGTGACACTGAAGACTGGAGTAATGATGCTGAAAATACAGCTTTGACATCACAGGAATTAATTACATTTTAAAATATATTTACATAGAAAATGGTAAACAATTTTTTTTTTACTGTATATTTGATTCAATAAAAGCCGCCTTGGTGAGTATAATATACTAACACATTAAAAACATTAAAAAAAAATCTCACCGACCCCAAACTTGTGAACAGTAGTGTATAAGCACTTATTAATCATTGTCAAACATAACGATATATCAACATGAAGCACTACATGTGAAATTGTCCTTTTGAAAAAAAAAAAAAAAAGTTTCTGAAATACTGAGACTGTTTACTGTTTAGAGACTAATAGGATTACACACAGATATACTGAAACATGACTTTTGCTTAATTTTTTTATTCATCTGTTCACATGTAAAATATCTGTTTTTCAGCCTAAAAAAGGTGGTGGCTTATCGTACAATTCAACAGTTCCCCTCACACACTGCTCTGAGAAGCTTGTTCAGCTCATTCTTCATGAGTACAGTATCCTTTTGCCTAGTTTAGTCACTTTGTTTAATTTTCCTCTAACGAAGAGCGACAAGTCTACCTTAACTTGACTGCAGAAATCTTCAATGCTGAGGTTTTGTTCAGAGAGGACAGCACTCCAGATGAATTTATTGATGTCATTGTGGGCAACAGAGTGTACATGCCTTGCTTATATGTGAGTATATTTCAATTCAAGTATCAACCTAATGCAAAGCTTCTCAGATTTAACAGTATGTTGGCAAATTTGAATATGATTGTTACATATTTGTTACAGGTGTACAACAAAGTGGACCAGATTTCTATAGAGGAAGTGGATCGCCTGGCCCATAGACCTAACAGTGTAGTGATCAGCTGTGGCATGAAACTGAATCTAGATTACCTCCTTGAGCAGTTATGGGAATACCTGGCTCTGATCTGCATATACACCAAGAAGAGAGGAGGTGTGCCTTTTTGTCCTCATATTTTAGTCATTTAAAATGTTAACGGCTTTCACACTAGAGCAGTACTGCTCAACCTTTTTGACTCAAAGGCCCCTAGTTGTTCAACATATTTGAAGTCCTACCTCTATTTACAGTATTTCTGCTGTAATCAATACAAAGCTGCTTGTTTTGTATTGATACATTAAGTTAATGATCCTTTTTAGCATTTTAATTGAGATTAGAGTTAGATTATTGTAATCTATAAATGCTTTATTTGAGTTTTAGTGTAAACCAAGTCTGTTTGGCATCAGATTTTGGTTTATTTTGGTATTAATTTGGCTTTCCATCCTCTTGAAAAGGTGATCTGGATTAAGGCTCACATTTGGTATTAAAGCATTCCTCCTAAATTAAAATCTGGACATAAATCTGGGAAGTTCCTTTTCAGAGATTGCCATAAGAACATAAGTGCTATGTTTCTTTGCTGTACAGTACTTTTTACAAAGCATTAATATTGAAGAAGTGTATTGGTGTTCATTTCCTGTTAAAAATCAAAGCCAGTACAGTATAGATATTTTAATTTCTTTAATTATTGTGTTTTTGTTCCCCAATTCTTACCCTCCTTTTTTTTTATTGTTGTGTAGCACGACCAGATTTCGGTGACCCTATAATCATGAGACGAGGAGCATCAGTTGAACATGTGGTATGTCCCTGTATTTCTTACCTTACCTACTTTATTTATGTGTTACGCTGTGGTCAACCTGTAAAAAACATACTCAGTGCACTTTTAATCAATTTTTAGAAATTTTAGAAAACTGCATTGTAGATGAAGTGTTGTGCACTGTGTAAAAATATACCTGAATGTGTGCATTTATATTTGATATGTTGTCTAATTAAATCTTCATCATGTACTGTATACTATAGTGGCCAAAAGTGATATCCGGAGGGGATATTTGTTTTTAATGACCCTACAAGTTTGATTAAACCATCAAAATATGAGGAAAATATTTTAAATATGAGGGAAGAACAAAACATTACACTTATACTCAAAATAGGTAAACTACAGCTACTGGTTTTATTTCATTATGCAAAAAAAATATATGCATAGAAAAGCAAAAATCTCACAGGAAAAAGCATACTTTGACTACAAAATGGTCTTTAATATTTTGTTGTTTCATAATTTCTTAATATAACAGCCTGGCCAAAAGTTATATCCAACAATTTGACATGTTTCATTGCCTTAAACATTGACTTCAAGCACAACTACTCAATAAGCTTACAAAATACATTTTTAACAATATTTGATTAAAGTGTGATGTCAATTTTCTGAGGCCCGACATCACTTTTGGCCACTTCTGTATGGCAATCACTTGTATGAACTCATGATTGTGCCTCTTACTTCTTCCAGTGTCACAGAATTCACAGGACATTAGCTAGCCAGTTCAAGTACGCACTTGTCTGGGTAAGATCCTCTTTCACCTGTAGTGAAACATAGTCTTGCTTTTGTTCCGTATGTGCTTTTCTTCAACAACTACTGTCTTTTTGGATCATAGGGAACAAGCACAAAGTACAGTCCTCAGAGAGTAGGACTGACACACATCATGGAGCACGAGGATGTCATTCAGATCGTGAAGAAATAAAATCTAGTCTTCAGATCCTCTACAGTATCAACAGAACATTTGATACATGCACAACAGAACATTTTTCTGTTAACATCTGCAGTGTTTCACAAAACTTCATGGAAGATCCTGTGGTCAGGCAGTGAAAAGTGATTATTTTGCTTATGAAAAACATCCTGACAAAACCCATTCAAATAAACAATATTCAGATTTTTGTTCTTATTTGTGCCTTTCATAATGTTTTTTTTAATAAACTGAATTGGACATGTACAGTAAGGAATAAAAGTCTGAGACTATCTGGTGTTCAAAAATAGAAGAAATGTGATATTTCAGATATATTCCATATTCTGCACTTTTCTAGGTCACTAACCAAATTTGTGACATTGATCAAGTGACCTCCTTGCAGACAGTCAGATGAAGCACAACTAGACAGAAAATAGATATATAATAAATATATTAAAGACATTAAAAATATAAGACTACCAGGGTGAAGTGACGAAAGGTGTTTCAACACAAAGCAATGACCATTATTAAAGATTTGCAGATATATTCCACCAATCCTGTGTTAGCTGTATTTTACAATGCTAACATGACAGACTTAAAGATCATAGTTCATTCATATTTGAAGCACTAGACAAGAACACTTGCCTAGTTAGTCCATACCAGTTGAAGATAGCTAGACATCATGTTCTTCTAAGGAGTAGCAGATTATGTTGAACTTCAACACTACAATTTATCACAAGGTGTGTTTTTTTCTTTTTCTTTTATGGTGTTTTAGTTAACCATTTAAATCATTGTTAAGGGTTAATTGCATCTGTAATGGCCTAGGTGATAAGATTGTGATGTTTTACTGCACACATCCAAGGAACATTTACAAATGTTTTTTTAGCTTGCTAAGAGTGTTTTAAATGTAGCGTATCCAGTATAAAACTTACATTTATGCATTGTAATAAAGTATGGTTAGCCTATATAGTGAAGACTTTATATGATCGCAGCACACCAGTAAGTTCAACTCACAACTTAAACATGGGTGGTGACTCAGAAGCACTCTTTATATCACAAGATGTTAACTGTTAGCTTTCTGTATTCATCTGAAAACCTAGAGCTGCCTACTCTATTCATTACAGAAAACTAGCATAATAGATGACATTAAATATGCATGCTGAAGCACTCGGGCTGTACAACACAACAGACAAGTGTGGACTGGGGAATTATCAAGCCATTGGAAGGCTGTTCCACTTATGGCTTGATGGGGCTTTGTGTAATCAGCCCACATTTCAAAACGCTACAATGATGAGCAGGATGGCGAGAAACTGTTTTGGAATAACTTGAGGATTGAAGTTTCTACGCTGGAGTTACTTTGAATGAGTTCGGATGGAAAGATAATGGTAAGAAGGACGAGTGCCGTTCCAATGAGCTACGCTTGTAAACATGACACTTGATGCTGGGGCCATATGGTGCTGGCTGTGTTGGTGTGTGTTTTAAGCCGGGACTGTGTAGCCTACTTAAGCTTTTACTTCATTCTGATATTCTGCATCATTTACTGCTGTGCTGATCGTGAGATTTTGAACATACTGGAATGTTTTGAATACTGCTGTCTGACATTGTTAACTGAAATGTAGCTAAACTTTTATGTAGCTATTTGTAACTTACTGAAGAAGGAAGCTCCTTAAGACCATTTAATTTGAGCAAATGTATTTACATTTACAACAGTTTGTGCTGGTTCTCGAATCTGATTCCACTTATGGAGACTCTCAGGATGGTCAAGCAAATCCACCAATTTTTTCTTACAAATAGGCCTACTACTGTTTAGGCAAGCATGCAGGCATTTAGACCTCATGTTACTCATATATAAACATAGCGCATATTTGACCATTTTTCAATCTTTTCGGAGATTGAGCTCCAGGCCATCAGCGGCCGTTTAGCGCTCATGTACCCGCAGAGAACAGCTTCATCTCGGCCAGTCCTTCGAAAATTTGCCGCTGGCTCTTATTGTCAGGGTTGAGGAGATGAGGCGAGGACTCAAGTGCAAGAAACAAGGGCTTTTTATTAATAAAACAAAATACAAATAAAAACTACACCGAGGGGGGGAAACAAGACGGACTGGACTTGACAGCAGGGAAATACACAGTGTACATATGACGACAGTCACAACAAACCAGCACAGGACACAAGGAGAATAAATAGGGAAGCAAACAAAAGATTGTAACGAGGGACAGGTGAGATTGAGTGGACAGCCAGACCTTTCTGACAATATGTGTTTGGTCAAGATTAGAAAAGATTTTGATCATAAATTATGATGGGCAAAGAAAAAAAAATACCACACTTGACGGCATGTTTCTTGAGACATAAAAGCCTAAAATGCCATTATATTACTATCTTTTGTTTTGGTTTTTGAATGCACAAAGAATCTAATGTCTTTGGTTTTGTTACTTTTAGTTAGTTAGTTAGTTTAGTTACTTTTAGTTGTTACAGTTTTAGTGTGTTATTTATTTTTGTTTATTGTTAAAAAACAAGAAAACGTAATTTCCTGTGTTAAAATGAAATTGGCATTCTTCAATAAATAAATAAGATTCAATATACAAATATCTGATTTTAGAAAAATGAGCATATGTGTATGAATTCGGTACAATTTTTTTTTTACCTTAAAGTGACATCTCAACCATTTGGTAGACGCCAATATTGTAAAAAATTATGGGATGTGTTGAAAAAAAAAATTTGAGTGTGGTTACTAGCGACATAAGGAGATAAGAAATGCATAGCCAATGATGTGCTGTTTTTAAGTTAAAAAATTACATTTAAATTTCCCTCCAAAACTCCTTTTCCCACTGTCACCCTCACACTGAGATACCTGTTGAAGTGCCCCAGAAATTGCTGTGTTAACCTCATTTCTAAACATCTCTTCTCAAGGGAGATTTTTTGCAGCATCTTTGATTTCCATTACACGAGAGTAGATGTTAAAAACTTCATGATGATTTGTACTCCGGTTTCGCCAAGATAAGCATCAACTAAGACGTAGCTTAACAGTAACCTATGCTTCTCCATCCATTTACGCTTCTTTCCATCTGGTGACGTGAATCTCCTTCTGTCTGGTGTTAATAGTGTATTTGCGCGTCAGCACACACAACGGCTGCAACCACAGTGCGGTCCCCCCATAACAACCCTCTGGATTGAGCGGAGTAGGGAACATCTCTAGGGTCTTCAAGTGGGCACCTTCCGTCCTCAGTGTTTCGTCGACTAGCCCACGACACCTCAAGAGGGCTCGACAGTGACTCTGGCGTCCCAGAGTCACCCCCCTCCGTCCCCCACTCAACTCAGCCCAGCTTACTGACCTCTACTTCCCTCTTGCTGCTGAGACCTAACCACAATCTCACAATCTCTCCGCAACCCAACCATACGCGCCAACCCGTTTGACTAAGGCTGTCGAGCCCCACTGGTGCGTTAATATGCAGTTTCTGTGGCAACGGTTCCGTATGGCATACCACCTACCGCAAAACACAATATCTGCCCAACCACCCGTCATTCACGCAATATACACAGGAACGTAATGACTGTAAATACTATACAACCTCTACAAATAAACCAACAGTGCTGCTGAGACCTAACCACAATCTCACAATCTCTCCGCAACCCAACCATACGCGTCAACCCGTTTGACTAAGGCTGTCGAGCCCCACTGGTGCGTTAATATGCAGTTTCAGTGGCAACGGTTCCGTATGGCATACCACCTACCGCAAAACACAATATCTGCCCAACTTCCCGTCATTCACGCAATATACACAGGAACGTAATGACTGTAAATACTATACAACCTATACAAATAAAACAACACCCTTCAAGTTTTCAAGAATTCTACGAAACCGTAGCATGGCGGCCTGTACTCAGCCAGCTAGAATCTTTCCGTCTCAACCACAGCCAGTTGCTGCTCCTTTCTGCTGCTTCAGATAAGTTCTTTACTGTGCGACGCAACTCTTGACCACTGAATCCGACGTCTCTGAGGAACCGGGTTGTAGAGTGTGCCACAAAACCTCGACAACCCACTTCCAATGGATAAACCTGGACTCTCCATCCTCGCTGTTCTGCTTCAGTGGCCAGATGAGCATACCGCAATTTCTTCCTCTCATATGCCTCATCTACCGCATCCTCCCATGGCACTGTTAACTCTATTAGTTGAACAATCCGTGCTGATCCAGACCACAAAACAATATCTGGTCGTAGGTTAGTGGTGGCAATCTCAGGTGGAAAAATAAGCCGTTGATCAATATCAGCCAGCATCTTCCAGTCCCTAGCAGCTTCCAGTTGTCCTGGGCGAGAATTGGTGTTAGCACCTTTTCTTGGAGGTTGCTCGCCTGGGCGGAGGAATATTGTCTTCTGCGTGTAATGTTTTGCTAGAACAGGCGGCAACTTATTGGTCATACTACGCTTGCCTTCCAATGCTAAAGCCAAACATCGCAATACTTGGTCATGGCGCCAAGTAAGCCGACCTTGGCTAAGAGCCACCTTACATCCTGTCAAAATGTGCCTTAATGTGGCAGGTGATGAACACAAAGGACAAGAGGGATCCTCTCCTACCCAGAGGTTTAGGTTCTGCGGTGATGGGAGAACATCATATGTTGACCTAATAAGGAAACTGATCCTACTCTCTTCCATTGACCAAAGGTCTTGCCAGCCCATTTTTCGTTGTTCCACACTCTCCCATCTCATCCACTCTCCCTGCTTGGCCTGGGAAATGGCCTTTATACATCTCATCCTCTCCTCCTGCTTTCGCACCTTGTTGACTACCAGCTTCCTCCTTTGAGCTGGGCCTGCCTTGTGCCATTTAGGAGGAGCTAAACTGAGCCCAAAACCCCCTCTTCCATGCTGTACCTGTCCCACGATATCCCCAATTTGAAGGTCAGCCTTTGCCTCTACTACAGATTTCTATGCTGACCACTTTCTACCAGTTTTTACCACAGGGGCTGCCTCCCTTACACATTTGTCGCGTGACTCTGCTAAAGTCATTTCCAGTCTGACCTTGGCACACTTAAACTCCTCGGTTAAAGCAGAGACTGGCAGCTGCAATACTCCTTTACTATAAAGTCCCACTCTGCTGAGGCAGCGTGGAACTCCCAACCTTTTCCTGATGTATGAACTTATTAACGCTTCCAGCTTATCCACTTTTGTCAAAGAAACCTCGTACACAGTCAGTGGCCACAGCAACCTTGGCAGTAGACCAAACTGAAAGCACCAGAGTTTTAGTTTGCCTGGTAGAGCACAGCTGTTTATGCTCTTCAACCCTTCCACTGCTTGTCGTCTAACTTCTCCCACTCGAACTGTGTCCTTTAGATCCCCATCGTACCATCTCCCTAGACTCTTCACTGGCTTCTGAGAAACTGTTGGTATTGCCTCACCATTAATGAAGAATATTTTATCTACTACCTTGCCTTTAACTATTGAGATGCTCCTTGATTTAGAGGGCTTAAATTGCATTCGTGCCCATTCAATATTATCTGTTAACTTCCCCAATAACCGATTAGTGCAGGGTACCGTTGTAGTCATGGTTGTCATGTCATCCATGTATGCTCTGATTGGTGGTAGTCGCATCCCAGAAGCCAAGCGCTCTCCTCCTACTACCCATTTTGATGCCCTAATGATTACTTCCATTGCCATGGTAAAAGCCAGTGGAGAAATGGTGCATCCTGCCATTATTCCAACCTCTAAGCATTGCCATGTAGTGCTGAATTCTGGAGTTGAGAAACTAAATTGCAAATCTCCAAAATAGGCTTTCACTAAATTTGTTATCGACATCGGTACCCTGAAAAAATCAAATGATGCCCAAAGAAGCTCATTTGGCACTGAACCATATGCATTAGCCAAATCCAGGAATGACACGTGGAGCTCCTTCCTCTCCTTTTTAGCTGATTGTATTCGTTGCCAGATAACAGTGATATGTTCTAAGCATCCTGAGAATCCTGGAATGCCCGCTTTTTGAACTGAAGTGTCAATGAAGCCATTCTTTAATAGGTAGGTTGACAATCTCTGAGCAATAATGCTGAAGAGAATTTTGCCTTCGACGTTTAATAGTGAAATAGGGCGAAACTGACTGATGCTTGTAGCATCTTTTTCTTTGGGTATAAAGACTCCCCCTGCTCGGCGCCATGATCTAGGTACAACCTCCTTTTCCCAAGTAAGGGAAAATAAGTAATAAGTAAATGAGATATTTTTATTCACAAATCAACTTTGTCTAACATAGTTTTACTGTAAATTGAGAAAATATAAATGTTTTCATATGGCAACGCTGTACCACTATGGAAAAATAGGTAGCCTATGTTGCCGTATTGGCAATGCTGTACCACCACAGTATAGCCTTCTTGCAGTAATGTATTTCTCCATTGAGATTTTTTATAGATAGTAGCATCAACAATGTGATTGCAGTGTACAGTGTTGGGAAAGTTCACTTTCTACATGAACTAGTTCAAAGTTCAGTTCACAAATTTTAAAATGAACTAGTTCAGTTCATACTTCACAATTTTGAACTAAGTTCACGGTTCCAAAAAATGAACTAGTTCATAGTTATTTTTTACCATGTGTTGCTGCGAGCTATTTTTTTAAAAATGATTCCCACAACCCATATACAACCACAGACAGCGGTTATTTTATCGGCGGGCAAAGTTTGCACAGAAATGTAAGATTTTTCCCATCCTCACCGACCTTGTCTTAAAACTGATCATACGATACGACGCCTGCTCGCTGCTTTGTCGACTACATGATGCTTTTTGTTCGGTGCGACACTGGTGACTTGTGTTGCCAGATGGGGTGTTTTTTTCGCTACATATTAAGGCCTGTTTATGTGTGTTTTATCCGGGATTTCGCCTGGAAGACTCTATAGAAATCTGGCACCCTATTGAACGAAGTTAAACTGAGAGAGCGTGCGTTCACAGACACGTTCATGATAACGTTCACAATAACGTTCATCAGGCAGTTATACGTTCAGTTCACGTTCGCCCAAAATATGAACGAGTTCATGAACTATCGTTCAATGAACGCGTTCAGGCACAACACTGGCAGTGTAGTTGTAGTTGTTGTAGTTGTATTTATGTATGAATAACAATCAATTTCTAAAAGAAATGTGCAATTAAATAGGAAAGAAAATCATAATTTTATAGAAAAACTTTTTCACACTTTGGTATATGGCAAAGTTTCCCTAAGTACCCCATCAAAATTCTTTTTTTCAAAAATCTTTTTTGATTTGTATAATTGAAGTTATTTCATGTAATAAAAACTTAAAATAGGGCATGGTTAGAATATAAAGCATACTAGGGTTAAACAATTAATTTGGTGTATTACTTTTTCCGGAGCAAATTTGGGTTAAGGGGAAAATTAAGTTCCATAACTTTATATTTAGGCAATACTGTGTAGAGTGTTGCTTTTCTTCATTTTATTGAATTGCTTGCATTTGCTTGTTTCCTTTTGTCTTTTATAATGGCTATTGTTGTTTAATTTAAAAATTGTCCAGCAGCCATATCACCCTGTAGCCCAAGACTGGTTGCTCACTTAAGCTAAGCAGGGCTGAGACTGGTCAGTACCTGGATGGGAGACCTCCTGAGAAAACCAGGTTGCTGCTGGAAGAGTTGTTAGTGAGGCCAGCAGAGGGCGCTCACCCTGTGGTCTGTGTGGGTCCCAACGCCCCAGTATATTGATGGGGACACTATACTGTCAAAGAGCACTATCCTATGAGGCGTTAAACAGAGGTCCTGACTAAAAGGTCCTCATTAAAAACCCAGGATGTCCTTCAAAAAAGAGTAGGGGTGTAATCCCTGCATCCTGGCCACATCTCCAATTTGCTCCTTGGCCTCTGTCCATCATGCCCTCCTAATCATCCTCATTCACTGATTGGCTTCATCACGGTCTCCTCTCCACCAGTAAGCTCTGTGTGTGGTGGGCGTTCTGGCGCAATATGGCTGCCGTCGCATCATCCAGGTGATGCTGCACATTGGTGGTGGTTGAGGAGATTTCCCCTTCCATGTAAACCGCTTTGCGTACCCAGAAAAGCACTACATAAATGTGATGAATTATTATTAATTATTATTATTGTTATTCAATATTATAGTAAATATTTTATATAAATAATATGCCGTATCTGGTTGAGAAAGAGTCCGTTAGAGATTGTGATATGGAGTTCAGTAAAAGTTATTAGCCTATTATTTAGTTTAGAATTAGTAACGAAGGCTCAAGCTCAACCGTCAAACTGTCAACTTGAGATTTTAATTTGTGTCAGAAGGAAGTAGTTCTGCACAAAATGGTTTTTAAAGACACTAGGTTGTTGTTTCTTATTTATTTACTCACTTGTGCTGTCGAACTGTTGTATAAATGCAATATCACACACGTAGTCGTGCGATATGGCCGTATATCAGCAGGCAGTCATTACCTACAGAACTCGCAACAGTGCTGATCACAACAGTAATGATAGACAGCAATATCAATCGGCTTCTGTGATATTGCTCACAGAACAAGCCCAGTGAAATAAACTGCATGACCTTTCTTGAAGTTTTCAAAAAGTTGGTGAAAGTATTTGCTTTGTTTCTTGATCGCAGTTTTGGTGTTTTATTGCTCAGTTGGACAATAAGACTCAATAGAAAGATGATGGTTTTGATTGTTTTACTTTATTTAATAGAGCATTAACATAATCTTTAAGAGGGCCAAATAGGTCATGTGACAGTATTTAAAGCATGGAAGGTGCTGAGACGACCCAGGAAATGATTAGAATTGGCAAAGTAGAAGTGCTTTTGACACAATAAAATGTATTGTTATAAGACACAGGAAATGAACAACATTGATGTTTGCATATGTAGGGAATAACTGAGGTGGCATTTCATTTCATGAGGATCCCTTGTGGTGTTACAAACAGTAGTGTAATTTCACACATGACGTTTATCTCAAACTCTCTTCTTTAAAGAGCCTTTGCTGCCCCCTGGTGATTTACCAGTAGAAAATGTGTGAAAAGGCTTCTCGAAAAGAGGAGGACCTGGCTGCAGCCTGCAGATCGGGGCGGGGCTGCACGTGTCGTCCCGCCCCTCACTACCTCTGATTGGCTCTGTTGTCTTTGAAAATGTGTTTGTAGTTGGTGTAGGAAGAAGTATATGTCATTTAATAAAAAAACTGGAAAAGCTGTGCAGTTACACAGGGAAAAAAACATTAGCCTGTAACTCGCAATATCCCTGAATTGATTGTTTTGGTAAATTAAGATGGTCTTTAGGCTAACGCATGAACGATCCCACAACACTTCAAAAAATGAATTGGTTGATTATCCACAACAGGAGGTTCAGGTCTTCACAGAGCCGATCCTGACCTCCCTGGGGCCCTAAGCTAAATTTTGTCAAGGGGCCCTCCTATCTGACCCATGTAAACCATTTGCCACACCTGACACCCCAGTGCATTACAATTCTTCCCCCTTTAACTAGAACTAATGAAAATGTAACTCCTGATATCAGAAATAGACATTGTTACTAGAAAAATGACATTCTTAATATCAATAATTCACTTTAAATAGTACGGGATGAGGGATGTGCACCCATATTGACCAGTATATCCAGCCAATCAAATGCAATTTAAATGCAATAGGCTATAGCCTAAAAATCAATAGTCAAGGTCAATACATTGCTTTCCATCTTGCTTTATTGTTGTAACTAAACTGACTTGGAGACTAGATAATCATTGTCTCGTTTTAAAAGTGTGTGCGCCTATAATGAGGAGTGCCATCACGCATATATTGTGGGCTGCTGGTCCCCACAGATGTTTTGCTGGAAAGGGCGCGTTTCATTTCGTGCACGCGCATATGAACGCATGTTAACGCGCGACGCGGTTATCTTTTCCGAGCTGCAGTTTATAAACAAACACGTCGTTGCCCTTTGACGTTTATCAAACGTAATAGGCAAGTCAAGTAAAATTTATTTATATGGCACATTTCATACACTATGGCAACTCAAAGTGCTTTAAATAGAAAGGAATAGGCCTACTACAAATAATCACAAAATAAAAGCAAGGAAAATTAAAAGTTATTCAAAATACTTTAAAAAGGAATTAAAATAATCACACAATGGAAATTCAAAGTGCTTTGTATAGCAAATAAACACAAAATAAAAGCAAGGGAAATTAAAACAGTTATAAAAGGAATTAAAAGAGATAAATGATAGGCTATTATAAAATGAATTAAAGTAAAATTAATTAAAGTAGTAAAAAGATGATAGAATAAACTTCTCATCTGGCAAAACACTGGTGTATCTTATTTAGCATATAGTTTTACTCATACACTGTAATAAATAGTTGTATTTCACTCTCACTTTTTTTTGCCAGGCACAAAGTCACATAACATAGCCCTGGAAGTGGCTGGCAGCAAGCAAGAAGACACAGAAAGACTAAAAGATGCACTGCCCAGCTGGGTTATACAAACAGACAGACTAGAGAGAGGCACATCAACTTAACTTTACTGTTCGTTGCTGACATCAAACTTAGAGAGGAGAGAATACAAGTCTACCTGGTTGCTGTTCCCGCAATTCACTCTCATGGTGTTTTTTTCTCTGTTTTCGTGACCAGAAGGATAGTTCCGCTTAATTTTCTCATCGATGTTGTAAACTTTGATTGACGCCCTTTGACATGAGGGGGAGGCGGGGCCTTGAGTAATTTGCCCAATAGAATCTGACTGCAGCCTCCAAGACTTCAAGTTACGCCCCCTTCAAGTTACGCCCACTTCCTGTTACGCCCCTCTCTTGCAGTCCGCAGACAGACCCATCTCAATTTGCGGGGCCCTACCATAGACTGTAAAAAACAACTTGTGTAGTGTGCGTATAGGGCATAGACATAGGGCTGATCGGTTCTGGGTCTTCAGGTAGCCAAGAGGAATTAATTATGAATTAGTCTAAATGATTTATGATATTTTGATTATTTCATATCACCATAGAGAAAGGAAATTCAAATTATGTATCAGTATCGTTATCAGTAACATGACAAGACATGCCCATTTATAGTTACAGAAGGTGTTTTTGGTCATGCAGTTGTATGATAACTAAATAACACTGAAATAGGATAATGTGCCTAATGCATAATAATAATGCATAATTCGTAAAGAGCGCGCCTAAAGTCTGTTCCTATAATGAACGCAACTTTCAAGCGCATCTGACTGACAGATAAACAGCGCGTTTTTTAATTTTTTTAAATCTGTGCTGTTGTTAATGTTGTGGTTATTTCAGCAAACAGTTTAGTAAATTCAGCTTAACAGCATTTTTTCATGTAGGCTATCATTCAACTGAACTGTGCGCACGCATTTTAGACAAGTCCATGTAGTACACGTCCGTGAATAAGCAATGTCCATGCACTTCTCTGACCTACATCCACTACGGACCATATTTTCTATAATGTATTCCTATTGAAGACGAATGAGCCAATCAGAGTAAGAGTGGGGCAATGCGACACGACACGTGCAGCCCACCCCGATCTGCAGGCTGCAGCCCGGTGTACTTAATTTTGTCCGTCAGGAATTGATAGGATGGTTGTGGTTTGTTATTGCTGTGATGTGAGTGACAGGTTGTCCCGCCCTCACGCTAGTAAACACATCAGAGAAGAGAAGAGATGTCGCTGCAAGAAGGAAAAGTTAATTAGATTATAGATTATGAGGGCACATGAATGTTTTAAAATAATGATGACCAAATATAAATCATTTATAATAAACACTGCAATGTTCCATAAAAACAAGTATTGCCAATTTTGATTTCAAGCTGACTTAAAAGTAATAATATGTGTCCTTTAGGGAGAGACAAGATACAAATTTCTGACTGATGTTAAAACAGGTGTCCTGCTAAAAGCTGTTGTACCCGTGAAGGCCCCCAAGTCACTTTTTAAGTCAAAAAGTGTTGAGTCAATGAGACAGAATTTTAATGAAAAATTCCTTGTAGATGTGATGCACTATCACCTCTAAAATCTATAGGCAAGTGCAGATCTTTGAATCATGTCTGCAGCCACAATTAGCTTATAATAGGGGCGAGGTAGTTTGTTTGCATAGAGAGCCAGGCCTGTGGTTTCTAGAATAATATAAATTGTTTACCTTCTAGCTTCTCTGAGGTATATGATGTTGCTTTGTGTGCTAAAATGCATTTTGTCCAAATAAGAAAACAAGCAAGTCACATTACCATGGCTTTTGTTCCATCTCCGCATTTTGGAAAAAGGTCTGTTTGCGTGTGTCTGCAGCTTTTACATCTGAAAGAGAGCAGTTTGACAGAGGAACAACATAATAGATCAGCCCTAATATAAACATACAACGTGTTGGTCCAGCACAGTTCAGTGCAGCACACTAATTGTACTGAGAACGGATCTTATATTCCAGAACAGAATATAGCCATTGAGTGACTCTTTTGGAAAAGGGATTAGATGTAATGATTTTTTAAAATCAATTTTCAAGGTAAGTGTTACAACTACTGGCACAATCATGACAATATCATGATTTATGATGTTTTTATTTTACAGAATGCTTCCTGTACAATGCTAGTTTTTTATTTATTTATATTTCTTCACTAGGATATTAAAAAATAATAAAGCTGTTTATATTTTTATTTATGCTGTCCATATAATTATATATTCCTTTCATTATTCCTTTTAATATCTGTCTATTTATCACTATGTGGGCATATCTTGACATTTGACGACCGTTTTGTAGATCCCAGGTGCTTTGTTAAAGATTTCCCTTAATTATTTATTAATTAATGGCTGGTATCTGCAAGCATATGGAGGTTCATTACACCAATCAAACACTGCATTGAGTGACAAAATTGCATTTTTGTGGTGTAGCCTAATTACATTAAAATAGATAAGTCATTCACACAGTAACAAGGTAGTTTAACAAGTCAATTCATGTTTTTCTTGTCATTGCTTTTACTGTTTTTAAAATGTGGTTTCTTCAGTGACTTTGGAGTTCTTACCCCAAGACAAACAACAATAAATTGAACATTATTATGATAAGTAGCAATTCAAAGGGATAGTTCACCCAAAAATGAAGATTCTGTCTTCATTTAATCACCCTCAATTTTTTTCATATGGAAGTCAATGGGGCCCATTGACTGTTTGGTTACTGACATTCTTAAAAATATATTTGTTTGTGCTCAGCAGAAGACAGACATTCATACAGATTTGGAACTTCTTGAGGTTTAGTAAATGACAGAATTTTTGGGTGAAATATTTTTGGGTGAACTATCCCTTTAAAGGGTTGTAGACAGTATTGGATAACTGCACAGTTAAGAGGCTGTTGTTGCAGCCATTTGACATTTCACCGTGGCAAAGATGATGTTTGACATTTATTTGTGGTGTGAGACAATGTATAGATTTATTCACTTAGATAACTCGCTTCTAACCATTTCTTACACCACTGAAATTTTATCTAGTCCTCCCCCAAGCCTCTTAATTGTAACCTTACCCAGCACTTGGCCTAGGTGAATAGCTAGGCTTGGATTTAAACAGGTTCATTTAGGGTTTGGGGTATGCATTACGTCTCGCCAGGGAGACTAAGCTATGGGTCTACACGGGTTTAAGTCTTCTCTTTACTTACCTATACTCTAATATGTATTTAATTCCTCATGAAAGTAGTGCTGTATATATACTGCCGAAAAAGAATTTGAACTGACTTGAAGAGCGTCATTAAGCATTATAATGGAATAAGACATTGATTCTCTAAAAATTAAATTGATAGCTAAACGTAAAGTCATATGTGTTGAGTATTGAACACCTATTGAACGACGATTGGACATCCTCGAAAGAAAGCAGCCCAACTCCTCTTGGACTTGTTTCAAAACATAACAGCTGAACAGCTGATGCACTGCAGTGGATTTTTTTTAAATTACAGATAACCATCTCTTCTTCAAGCAAAATAAAATAAAATAATGAAATCATAAAAATAATGTTCAGTTTAAATATCACCTAAATGTATTATCACATAAATATGCAATATATGCATGTGATGGCGAATATCTGAAGCTAACAATGAATGGGGTCACTCTATATTTAGAACTTTTTCGATTAATATTTAATTATTTCTTAGTGAACTGAATACAGACCAGCTATTAAGAATTTATCCCTACCAGTGTCATGAACTCTTGGAATATTAAGTGGTCAACAGAGAGATAATCACGCAGCTTATTATGTACATATGTGATTCTTGTCTGTGATAACCACTACATTTTCTCAGAGCTGACATATGTTAACATAGAGTTGGTAGCATCATAATAATGAATGTTGATACCTGTTTGGATTCTCTCCTGCTCATAAAAATATATTGTCAAAAGGTAAAGAAGAACTCTCCGAAGTCATACTATCAATAAAGCATTCATGTCAGTTTAAACATTTACAAGCTATATTTATTCTTTGTACAAATAATATACTTTTGTTTTGTTTTATTGGCCTAAACAATGCAAAATCAACAAATCCAAAAATGTAGTTATATTCAATTAATTCAGATGATTTCCATCTCCAATAGTCCTATTGGTTGGTTGATAACATTGCTTTAAATTAAAATGTCACTGCTGCAAGTCATGGCTCAATTAAAAACAGAAAAAAACAAGTTTGGTATGACAGTATCAAATTACAGTGGTTTTATTTGTTTGGTACTCAAATAATATCAAACATTTAACCCACCTCAGATGTGATGGAGGAGACATTCCTCTTCAGTCAGTATCATTACCATAGTTTTTGGAAATGTCCTCAGACAGTTTAGTAACAGCTCAGCCAACGTGCATTATTTATACAGGAATGAGCCAAACAGATAATGTTACTCTAAGTCAGTGTAGTTTTTAAGGTGCACTTCGCAGCTATTACAGGGAGCCCTCGCATACTTTCAGACACATGCATCTGGAGCTATTGAAGGACACTACCTGCAAAACTCGAGAGGACAAAAAGTGTAACTGGAGTATTTTCCCAAGGCATGAAAAAGCTTGTAGAACATGACAAAAGGGATGCTGACATTCATGGATGCCTGAGATGAAGAGCCTTTTGTCTGTGGGACATCTCTTGCCAAAATTAGCACTACAGCCAAGGACAAGACTCGGACATTTCGGAAATGTGAGGAATACACCTGTAAGGTAGAGTCCTGAACAAAAAGAGCTATCAGCATTTTGGCTTTTGTGTTAAGTGAAAATTATTTTGACTTGGGCTTACATTCAAGAGAATTATTAGACATTATCAGACACTTTTTTGTTGAACCTGGAATCCACATGGAACATTTGTGTTACTGTTTGAGTTTTCTGTCACTGACCACCCATTTTTGATACAGTGACGTATATTATTATGACTTTTGGAGAAGGATAAAATGCCACCAAAGAAAGCAGACAAAGCTGCACCTAAGAAAGGTGACAAAGGAAAGGGGGAAGCAAAAGAAGATACAAAGGCGGCAAAAGATGACAAGAAAGGGGGAAAGGGAGGCAAAGATCCTCCTAAAGGGAAAGGGAAAGAGGATCCAAAGAAAGGAAAAGGAAAAGGCAAACCAGATCCTAGTGAATCTGAGGAGGCTTCCGAGGTGGAAAGGAGTGAGGTTGAGGACAGTGAGGCAGTAGATGAAGAGGATGTGCAAAGTGAGGATGATGTTGGTAAAAGAGGGAAAGGGAAAGCTGCACTGAAGGGAGCATCCAAAGCTATGGCAGTGAAAGCTGTAGCTAAGCCAAAGCGTGGCCAAGCAGCGGAGGAAGGTGTTGATCCAAAAAAGCCACAACTTCAGCTAGGTAAAATGAAGGACATAAACCTGAAAGGGGCGTCTTCGGCTATGACAGGCTTTGCTGTTCAGGGTCAGCAGAATGCTGAAAAGAAAGAGGATGCAAAAGCTAATTTAAAAGGTGCTTCTAAAGTTCTCACAGGTCTGACAGGAAAGTCCCCATTTTTCTCAAAGCCAGCCCCAAAACAATCAAAAAGAGGGCTAAAAACCACATCTAAGCTTTTCATGGGACTATCTGGCAGCAAGAAGAAAAAAGGGATGACCCCAAAGGCATTACAAAGTACATCAAAGTTGTTTTCAGGCTTTGGAAAGTCAAAAGCTACAGAAGAAGACAAAAATAAAAAAGAGGAGGGTGGAAGAACATTTTTATTACTCAATATTGGTGGAAAAGCAAATAAAAATGCAGCAGCCACCTCTGGACTTGGAGGCAAATTCAAAGGCTTCTTTGGTAAAAAAAAAACTGGAGCTGCACAATTCAAAAGTAAAGGATGGGCTCTGGGGAAGATAGCAGGAGCAGCAAACTGGTTAACTAACAAATTTATCTCATCCAAAACATCTGGAAGACTGGGTCGCTCTGTTCGTTATGACAGGTCAAGTGTGGGTCAATATCATGGCTATCAGAATGGAGGATATGAATATGACGAGGGTGAGTTCAGCTATGAGGAAGATGACTATGTTCAAAGTAGTTATAGCAGAAATAACACCCAGGGACGTTATAGGAGCAGAAATCATGACAGTTATGGTGAGGGGCGCTTCAGAGGACCACATCAGCATGACTACTTTGAAGATGACCAGGAATATTATGATTATCCTGAAGATGAGTATGGCTTTTATGATGAGGAGAATGATTATTATGATCCTATGAATGAGCATGAGTATGGCTATTTTGATGAAGACTATTACGATCAGTATCAGTATGATGTAAGACAGCCATATGGTTATTATGATGATAGAATCGACTATGATTACAGGCACCAGAGAATTGATGAATTTGGATACCCTGTTGATGGTACGGAATACTATGATGAAATGGGTTATGCTGTGGAAGATGAATTTGGCTACCCTGGTAATGATGTGGAATACTATGAATATGGATACTACCCAGAACAGTTTGACTATTATGGTGATCAGCAAAATTATTACATTCACTATGATGGTGTTTCAGATGCCAACATGACGTATCCAGGTTATCCATATGTATACAATCCAAATCAGTACATATACAATGGAGACACCACCGCATTTTACCTTGACTCTCAGATGGTTGCTAACCAGCCATTTATGTACACAGTGGAGGATGTCATGGAACCAACAGAACCCTCAGGAATGTATGGTAATGAATATGTACAAATACCAACAGAAGGAATATTGACTGAAGATTCATTCAGATTCCCAAGACCACAAGTAAAATTGTTTGGAAAAGAAAAACTTGAAATTGCAAGTCCGATGCAATTCAACAGGAATGATGGGGAAATGATGGTTCCAGACCAATATGAGAACCAATATGCTTCACCTATGAGCCTTCCTTTATATACTCCACATCAATCAGAAGCTGTACAAAGGTCATTTTCTCCCACGCCTATATTCATTCAGCAAACACCAGCATCTATTATACCACCTGGTAGTCCCATTTTAACCAGAACACCCCAAATACCATCCTCACCTGTTCTTCAGGCAAGACACTTTTCGTCTCCAATGCCAGTGTCACCTGTCCCAAGTAGACATTATTTTGGACCTGTTGGACTCATACCACTCTCAACACCCTCATCTCCGGTTTTGTCTGCAAGGAGATTTGACCCCACTATGGTTGAACCAGTATCTCCCCATTTCATCTATCCAGATCCTATGTTTCAGAGACATGATTTTCCACATGAAAATGTCCAACCAACAATGAGACAATTTAACAATCTCCCCTCACCACAGCTCTCCTTAAGACAAAGTAATTTTTCACCAGGTCGAAGCAGCCCTCTCCCTCGCCAAAGATCTGAAATGTATGAGGAAATGTCTCCAAGGTTCTCACCAAGGCAGTCAAGAATGTTTAGCCCAACATCATACAATAATAATGCACAAAGGCAGTTATCTCCCATTCAAAGGAGAAAATTTAGCCCCCCTTCTTCTCCACAACCATCCAGACGAGCACCATCACCTTTAGCTTCTTTAAGGGGAAAATCTCCAATACCCCAGAGAAAGCCATTTGGTTCTAGAGCACCATCCCCTCTTGTTAATGGAAGAGAGAGTCCTCCAATATCTCCACGAGGCTCAATGAGAAGGAGAAGTCCTCCTTCTTCCCCTAGACCAAGACTGAGGCAAAGTTCCCTGGCTAGGCCTGCCCCTCCAATAAAATCTCGTTTCAGGCCAATTGGTAGAAGCAATCAGGACTCTTTCATGTCATCAAGATCTATCAGGAAAAGTTCTTTTTCACCCCAACCATCTTTACGGAGGAGGAGCCCTCCACGGTCTCCAACAATAGGCCAACAGTCACTAGATGAGAGCTCTCCATACCCACCTCACAGAGCCACATCTCCCCCCCAAAGACCGGTGTCTCCGAGACCAATATCCCCCTTTGCCTCTAGATCTCAGAGACCTCTTTCCCCATCACCATCAGCATTTTCTGGCAGAATTCAACATGACCCACATCATCTACCAACTCGTTCCTCTACACGTAGATTCAGAGGATTTGGTGGCAACAAAGTGCCAATGGGAACAGTTAAGCCATCTCCCGTTAATCCAATTTTCCAAAGAAAAAGTCATCATGGCACTCCTCAGATGCAAAACGTTGCTCCGTTCAGATCTTCAGTCCATAATTTACCCATGAGTTCAGGAGCTTTGAATCAGAGTGCTAGATCCTCACCCATCATGTTGGCAAGACAAGGTTCCAGACCAGCAGGTTTTCAAGACTCAAAGAGATTCTTTCCATCTGGAACACCAAATCCACAGAGAGGGTTTCATAGACCTGTTGGGAGAGGGCGTCCTGTTGTGAGAGTACCAATAAGTCCTGTTCCACTCAGACAATCAATAAGAAGCCAGAACCATCCTCTTGTAATGAATGCTCAACCCCCTTTTCCCCAACATGTTCCAATAAAACGGCCAGGAGTACCTTCACCACAATTCTCTGTAAGACATGGTCCAACCCCATGTCCGTCACCTCAGCTTTCAGTGAGAGCTGGTTCACCAATGTCTGTACACTCTCCATCGCCAATCCTCTCACAGAGAAATGCTCTGCATAATGAATTAATCAATCGCACCTCACTCAGATCACAATTTCCATTGAGTAGCACTCCTCAGCCTCAGGTGATAACTGAATTTGCCCAGACAGTTGAACAAGGGCCATCTCCTCTACTAACAAATGCTTTACAGAACCCAAATCTTGCTGCTGCTTCGTACAGTTCAGCTCTTCCAAGGTTTAAATCCCCAATGTCACAGATCAATCAAAGTTTATCTCAGAGCTCTTCTCCAGGCTTATCAAATGCATTACAAAATCCACTTCTCCGTAATGCCACTTACCGCTCACCTCTGCAAAGGTCTGCATCTCCTCATTCTATGGTGGCACCTCAAGAGGTTCAGGTAATCAATCAGAATTATTCTCCAATGCTCTCTAATGCATTGCAAAACCCTTACCTACGTAATGCCTCCCTCACTTCCCCACTGCAAAGAAGCACATCTCCATATTCTCCCACAGCAGCTCAGCAGGTACCACAGAGCATTTTGCAATCTTCTTCAGTACTAACAAATGCACTACAAAATCCTCAATTACGCAGTGCTTCATATATCTCACCTCTTCAGCGAAATACATCTTTATATTCTCCGGTGATGTCACAGCCTGAACAGCAAACATCCGTATTATCAAATGCACTTAAGAATCCTAACTTAAAAAATGCATCCTATTCCTCTCCTTTACAGAGAAATCCTACCCCTTTCCTGCAAGCACAGGATTATTCCTCACCTTTGTCAAATGCATTGAAGAATCCAAACCTTCAAGGTGCTTCATTTCGGCTACCTGATGGATCAATAATATCTAGAAATGCATCCTATACCTCTCCTTTACAGAGGAATCCTACTCCTTTCCTGCAAGCACAGGATTATTCCTCACCTTTGTCAAATGCATTAAAGAATCAAAACCTTCAAGGTGCTTCCTTTCGGCTACCTGATGGATCAATAATATCTAGAAATTTAGGAGGTCAAAAAGAGGAGGCTACTACATCTGTTCTGTCAAATGCTTTGCAAAATCCCAGTCTCCGGAAAGCAACTTATAGGCTCCCTGATGGAACGATAATGAGAAATGAGCCAGCACAACCAACTCAATCTACTTCACTGCTATCCAATGCTCTTCAGAATCCAAACATTCGAAAAGCAAGTTACAGGCTTCCTGATGGAACACTTGTATCCAATAGCACTGATCAAACCGTGGACACAACAACATCCTCACCATACTTGGGAAGTGCTCTACAGAATATAAACCTACGTAAATCTTCCTATAAACTACCTGATGGTACTCTTTTTTCCCGAAACCAACCAGCAAAGCAGTCACCCTCTCCACATCTTTCAAGTGCTCTTCTGAACTCAAACCTTCGTAAGGCTTCTTACAGACTTCCTGATGGAACACTTTTGACTAAGAGCTCTGAACAGGAACCGGAGCAATCAATTTCATCTCATTTGTCAAGTGCATTACAAAATGTTGGTAAGGCCAACTATCGCTTACCTAATACCTCCGGCCTGTTTAGAAATCCTAAACAAGAGCAAGCTCCCTCTTCAATGCTGTCCGGTGCCCTCCTAAACCAAAACCTTCGTAAAGCTTCTTACAGATTGCCTGATGGATCAATCATGACAAGAGGTAAACCAGCTCAAAGTGAATCTCCCACTTCACCCTTTCTGGGAAATGCCTTGACGAATGTTAACTTGCGCAAAGCCTCCTACAAGTTGCCGTCAACACTGGGACGCTCTCCAGAAGACCCAAGGTACGCAGTAGTGACCCCTCAGATTCAGGGTCAGTCTGGTGAACACTGGGCTCAAAATCAAATAATAGATTTTCATGAGCCAGATGATGTCTGGTCTTCAGAAAGAGTCCTCCCTCATCATACTGTTCAGAACCTCACAAAATGGTCCATGTATAGGGATGAAGAACTGGAGAATTTTGTCGTCCCTGTGTTTCCTGGCCAAGCGACAGATAGCACAGAACCTGCATGGCTACCAAATAGAGAAGGTGAACCTCAAGGGAACTGGTATGACAAGGTAACATAACTTGCAAATAGTTACTCTTTATAAGAAAACATTGCTCAGCTTTTAATTGCTATCTACAGTAGACCTTTCCTGTAGAATTATTCTACAGTGGAAACAAATAAAAAATAATAGTACGATATCTGTACCACTAAAATATTGCAATTGTATGACTCAAGATTCAGGTTAAAACAGTTAGATTAGAAATTTAAAACTATGGGTCACAAATGATGTTGGGCCATGTCAAATATCAAAGGAAGACTTTGGTATTGACTGGATATTAGACAATATAGACTAGGGATGGATGGATGATTTTATACTGTATTTAAGTTTGTGTATACAATGCACCAAAATACACCTGCCATGCCAGCTATATCACAACAGCGTACAGGTATCATTTCGATAGAGCTTTTTTCTATTTAATTTTATACATATTTAATTTTAAATTTTTTGACAGGAATGAAAACAACGCCATGAGGGATAGAAGTACAGTGTGTTCAATGAATTGTACTATTGTTTAAAAACATGCCAGTTGCTGATGAAACATCATTCCAAAAATCTTTCAGTAGACAAAAATTCAATAAAATAGTGTATGCCATTGCAAAGACTATAAGACTTGCAAGTATATCCCTCACAGACTCATTTTCATCCATGTAAAATCAAATATTGCGTCTCTACCCTGACTAAGGTCTATAAATAATTATAGTTTGACATACTGGCTATATGTCATGTTTGGTTTTGGCCTACACATTGTTTACACAATTTTTTTTTACTGAAATGCTTTTTAGATGTACTCAATCCGAAGTCTGCCCACAATGCTGTATCGTGAACGTGCAGATGAGGATGGGTTTGAGGACATGACACAGCTTGAGTATGAGATCATTGAATAAGATAAATGCTATATATAATGACATTTTGTGTTCACTTTTAAATGCTTTCATAAAAAATAAAACTCTTTTCAGGGACCTGCATGAAGGTGCTGTGTTGCTGAATTTGAAGAAAAGATTTGAACGCAATTTGATATATGTAAGTCAAATGCAAAGTCTGCTACTCATGGACAGAACAATTTGTTTCTTTATGACTAAAAGCTATCCATGTGTTTCTTTAGAACCAAGAAATATGTATTTTGACGACTGGTTAAAAAAAAAATTAAAACACTTTTATTCTGTATATATTTAGTACAAAGAGTTTTGGGTGAATTTAAAAAGGAAATTAAACAATGATGTGTTTTGAAAAACAATGTTGTTTTTGTTTGTACCAAGACTTACATTGGAAGTATTCTGGTGGCTGTTAATCCCTACAAGATGTTCAACATCTATGGAACAGACATGGTTCTACAACACAAAGGGCATGCGCTTGGAGAGAATTCTCCGTAAGTTCTTTCATTAATCAATTAATAAATTCATAATACTTAGTTTGAACCCTTTACTTTAAACTTCAGTAGTATTTAACCGGTACTTAAGATGATCGCTTTATTTTTATTTTTATCAATGATAGGCTAATTCCTTATACAGTATTGTGCTTTTTTTAAAATGTTTTGAACTTATCCATTGTTTTTGCAGACATCTATTTGCTATTGCAAATGCCTCATACACAAAAATGATGGATGCCAAAGAAAACCAGTGCATTATTATCAGGTAGGATTAAATTAAGGTAAACATGTAAGATTATCTCACAGAATTTAATATTTTGAATATTTTTTTAAAATATATATATGTTTGAACATTTTTCAACTAACCTAACTCATAATGTGTTTTTGGAAAGATTAATTAAAAGAACAGACAGACTTCAAATAGCTAAAATAATCTATGTCCTGTCACCTTAAGTAGTCTTTTACACTGATGGACCCATCAGTGTCAGTTCTACTTGACACAGCTGATCGCCTGGAACACTTTAAACCTAGCTCTGACGGAGATACCTGTAAGGAAAGACTACTGATGTCTAGGCTATGATTGCACCAGCAGATCATGTCTCTGTGAAATGCACCCATCGCTGTTCAGAGTAGCTGGAACGACAATCCCAATCAAGCATTAAATTTCACTTCTGTCTGATGATCAGACACCTCGCTCATTACTTAAGTGCATGGTAAAAGACAAGAAAATCGGTTCCTCACATGCCAAGCCGCATTCTATTCCAATTAAGTAGTTAAACTGGTACTTTAGGGGGTTAGAGTCATCATGTGGTCTAAATGTGCTTATTGTCTTTCAGTGGGGAGAGTGGCTCTGGCAAAACAGAGACCACAAAACTAGTTCTGAGGTACTTAGCCGCAATACATCACAAACAGAACGTCACACAGCAGGTATGAGTTAATCTAATAAAATCTTTGAAAACTGTTAAACTCAGTTCATGCACATTTTATAACTTATCTTTTTCTTCTATTTTACTTTTATATGCTATCATACAGATTGAGGTATTGTACTTTTGCGTGGCCTTCTGTTGTTTGCAACCTTTATATGTTGCATGGCTTGTTGCAAAAGTTTTTTTTTAATTACCTGTGGAGTATTAAACAATTTAACAGAAGTGATAGAAATCTATGGAAAGTATCTTCACCTAAAAGAATATCACATGCTTTCCAGAAACAGTAAAGCAAAAAAAAAAAAAAAAACTATTCTATATGGAAGATAGTAAATATTAACACTGGCTGCCAGAGTGACTGGCTTCAATCTTTAAAAAACTTGAATTTTCTCTTATTACACTGGTAGATTATTTTGACATTATAAACAGGTTCAGAAAAAAAACTCCCAGTGCAGTAAGAGAACACATATTTCATATGATGGGTCATATGATGGTTCTAAAAAGAACATTATTTCGTGTATTTGGTTTAATGCATGTGTTTACGCGGTTCTAGGTTACAAAAAAGTTATTATTTTACACATGCTGTAGCCAACATTATTGTTGCTCCTCTATGCCCCGCCTTTCTGAAATGCGTCGATTTTTACAAATCTCTTCGTTCTGAAAAGCGCGGTGTGCTCTGATTGGCCAGCTCCACGACATGGCGGCGCCGGCGGCAACAATAACACAGCGAGAATAAAAGTTACGCCTTCTTTCTTTGCTTTTACATTTGGGCGGTGTAATAAAACTCTGCCCTCACATACTGACGTAGATTTGTGGGGGCATGTTTGAACGAAGCGTTTTAGGCGTGGCTGAGCCTTAACTTTTATAAAGAATATCTCTTTAGGTTTGACACTTTGAGCTTTGTAACTCGGCAGATCTTATGTATGCACTAACAGCTACATAACACACTAAAGAAAAAGGAAAACAAGAAATCGCATCATATGACCCCTTTAAGATACAATCTATGAACACAAGTCTCATGCAGTGTTGCTTCTCAAGTAAATTTATCGTTTTAAGTATTTTAGATAGTTTAACTTGAAAACAAGACACAACTATTAATAATTTGTTTTTGTTTTTTTGCAGTTATTATTGCTACATCTCACATTTTAATGTATGTCTTAATCTACAGATTCTTGAAGCAACGCCTCTTTTAGAGTCTTTTGGAAATGCCAAAACTGTACGGAATGATAACTCCAGTCGATTTGGGAAATACATGGAAATATTTATGGAAGAGTAAGTTTATCAATTCCAAATCTCTTTACAATGTTAGTGATACACCTATGAGGAAACACTTATGCAGTACCTTTACAACTGAAAGAGGATAACAGGATCAAGATTCACATGATGCTGGTTAAAATGACTGTATGTTAGAGTACATGGGTTAAGTTGCAAATTACATATTAATGCTTGTCTGATTTTCCTGCTCCCAAACAGAGGGGTAATCAGTGGTGCCATAACCTCACAGTATCTACTTGAAAAATCCAGGATTGTGTTTCAGGTATTCTTCATAATGCTCATAGATATTTTAAGTAATCATTTATTAAACAAATTCTTTATCGACGACCACAGTGTTAATTTTTCTCTATTTTCTTCATTTTTCTTTCTCAGGCCAAAGATGAAAGAAACTATCACATTTTTTATGAGATGCTTGCAGGCCTTCCTTCACAGCAGAAGCAGTCTTTCTACCTTCAAGACGCCGAGACGTATTATTACCTCAATCAGGTGAGGCCATGGTTTAATCTAACTAGTTTGTAAAAAATAAAAAATAAACTAGATTGTTCTCTTTCATGGATGCTCTATTTGGTCGTTAGGGTGGAGACTGTGAGATTGTTGGCAAGAGTGATGGGGAGGATTTCCGCAGGCTCCTAAGTGCCATGGAAATACTTCACTTCAGTGCTGAAGACCAGAACGGTATCTTCAGAGTCCTGTCTTCCATCCTTCACTTAGGAAATGTCTTCTTTGAGAGATATGAGGTACATTGAAACTCAAACAAATGGTTGCACCCACCTCACTTGGATTCCCCTCATATTGCTGCACTATAATGCTCTATTTCAGTGGTGCAATGCGATAAGTTTGATTTTTTTGACAGACTGAATCTCAGGAAGTGGCATCAGTAGTGAGTGCTCAGGAGATCCGAGTGGTGGCTGAACTTCTACAGATTTCCCCAGAGGGTCTACAGAAGTCCATTACTTTCAAAGTCACGGTAAAAATAACCCTGCCTGATGATGTCTTCAGTACTAGATAAAAGATTCACCTTGAACATGAAAAAACATAATGTAGGTAGATTTTTTAGGATATGTCATAGTCTTTATTTAGTGCTATTTGCATGCTATCCATGCAGATCTGTACTCGCAATACCCACTTTGAAGGCCAATTTCACAATGCACCGACAGATGCCGACCAACACCACCAGACACGTTTGTTGGGTTTTGTCGGATCAGTGAGTTTGTTGTGCTGGTTTTCACTGGTTGAACTTATTCAGTTTGCATTTGTCGGGTTGTGGAATGTCTAAGAATGTCTGAGAAGTGACACACTGTAATCTGGTTATTGTTTGCGTTGGTCGCCGTCTGTCGGTGCAGTGTGAATTGGCCTTTACATTTGCCATTGTCATATCTTAGCAATCCTTTATTGACTGTAAATTTCATTTTATCCGTCAGCACTGAAAATTAAAACAATATCCCTAGTTTTGTCTTCCTCTTATCCAACTTCTATAGGAGTACCTTTATTACAACGCCAATATAAAATATACTTATAAGCCACATTTAAAATGTGTTTTTATTGCATTATGTAATACAATTATCCTAACACATTATCTTGTTGACTATTTGTGTAAATAATACAAGAGCAAATCATTGCAAAAACATTATAACTAACTTTTGCATCCAACTGGTGCCATAGGTGATTTTTACTTTTTAACTATAAACATGCTACACTGACATATGACAAAGTGTCAATTTTAAAAAACTTCTTATTTTTAAATGTTTCCTTGAAAGGCTCGCTGTCTTTCTCTACACTAGATGATACTTGCATTGTCATACTTTGTCATATATTTTTAAGTGTGACAATATTTTTGCGGCCACTGTATATTGCGTATTTCACTGTTTTGAGATAGACAGGACTCGAGGATATCAACAGGAAGTGTCCGCATCTCACCTCTAGACCTTACATGACCTCCTGGCAGAACTCACACATCAAGGCCCCATGCCAAGTATCAGCACACTGTTAGTGAAGGTTTTATCATTACATCAGTTTCATAAAAGTCCTTTGGAAACACGATCCAAATGCCAACACCGTTCAATTTGACAGAAAGCACAAGGCACCAAAAGATAGCCGCAAATGGTGCGTATTAGCCCCAATCCCTCATATAGTATAACATGGCAAGCTGATTATGGCAGGGCAGCATGCCATATCCCTATGGCAACCAGTGTAACCCAGTCAGGGAAAACCCTGGGCAGAAACAGACATCAAGAGGCCTTAAAGCAATATGAGGCTCCCATCATAGACCGTGTTACAGTCCTTCAACCCACTGTAGGGGTGCCACCAAGAGGTCTGTCGCAGTATTAACCCTGCTTAACCAGTTCAGCACAAACACAGTAAACTTGTGTAGTTACTCCAAAACCTAAAAGGCAGTTCTACCGTGAATATAATGTGATCAAAAGGACTGTGAAACAAAATTTCACTTTTGAGAGCAACATTGCCTGCACGCCCACTTCTTCAGCAGCCTTGGTTCCACAAGTATTTTTCCCATTTATTTCTAGGGAATTTTTAGGAAATTTAATAGCTTTTACATTTAACAGCCTTAATGAGGGAAAGAACTACAATATCATGAAGAATTATTAATGAAATAATTGAATAAAGAAATCTAAAAACAATGGAGAAATATAAAATTATTAATTTATAGATGTTTATCATATAAAGAAACAATATATTTTAAAGGGTTAGTTCATCCAAAAAAGGAAAAGTATGTCATTAATTACTCACCCTCATGCCGTTTCAATCCCATAAGACCCTCGTTCATCTTCGGAACACAAATTAAGATATTTAAGATATTTCTGACATTCTCTGATGGTGGTTTAGTATTTCACCATGAATTCCACTGTTGAACAGGATTATTATTTATTTTTTCTAAAAAGTTGAAATAGTGCAGGCTGATGGCTTAAAACAAAAGCATATATCATCTAACAACTTCATAGCCCACAGTAGGTCTTCTTTAGATAAGTTATCGTTCAAAATCCCCACGTGGAGAAAATGCATGGGATTTTTATTTCCAGAACCTGACTGTTGCACTCTATAGATTAAAATCCTCAATCAAACAGAACAATGTTATGACATATAGCTTCTATTTCAATCTAATTATCTATTAAATCAATTCATGGAAAACCTAGGCCCAATAGTAAAATCTCTCAATGTGTCAATCAAACCAAACAGAGAGCTTATTTAAATAGAGTTCCTATTCAAACCTGATATGTCTGAAACTATCCAATATTCCACACCAACAAAGGTAAAGTGAAGGTAAAGTGAAGGTAAAGTGTTTCAAGTTCCATCATTCCCTGTCCAGTGAAGTTTCTGTAAATAAAGAAGAATCCCAGGGTTTGTAAGATGTTTCCTTATGAACTTCCAATTGTTTCCATTCTACATATTTTCCAAGAGCTGATTCCTCAACCTTCCTCTGGTGGAGACCATCAACATGTCCGTGTTCTGTTTCAGCATCTTTCCTCACATCAGATCCACATCAATTCCTGATGTCAGATGTATCATTGGAAAAAAAAAACTTTCATATGATATTTACACAGCATCTTGTTTCAGATCAGCCTTTGTCTCAGTCTTGGTCAGAGCCAGTGCTCATCAATGTTCACAGTCCCATTGCCATGTTAAAATGTCCTAAGGCAGTTAGACTACTGCTCATGGCTACAAGTGTGACACCTTTGAGGGCCCTTCAATGTAATTTAGCTAATTCCTTTCATTAAAGGAACAGCTACTCTCTACGTAACAGGAGAAGGCCATACTCAAAGTAATTTCCCTTTGTCCAATTGAAATGGACGGGGATCTCATGCTACCAGGCTTTTCTTATCTGATGAAACCATTAAGCCCTGCTTTCAGACATCGACACCAGGTTTTTATCCTGAAAAGAGACTGATCTATCCAAGTAAAGTGAATGAGAATGGGAATTCTTCAACCACAACGTTAAACTATTTAAGGAAAGATTTGTTTTTTTTATTAAAGCCCTAATGTCATAATTTGAAAGGGATTATATGGTCTTGCGACAGATGCTGGGATGTGTTTACTATACAGACACTAGTACTGTAGGCTGGTAATTTGCCTAAAGATAGCCTACTGTCTTAGCATTAGCAACACTTCATCTCAAGAGATCAACAATATTTCAACAAAGCTGGTTTCCAATAAAAGTGATGTGTTTTAGCTTTTATTATAAAAGAAAGTCCCAGTTCACCACTTTTGGATTTGCTACCAGTATTTCTGGTATTTCAGTAATTCTGTACTTTCTTAGGAAACAATGAGGGAGAAGATCTACACGCCCCTGACTGTTGAGAGTGCAATTGATGCCAGGTAGGGAAACTCCTACAAAGCATTTCTATATGCTTACACTTAGACTTTGCTAATTTACAAATAAATAAATATTTCTAAATAAAAACATTTGGAAGTTTGCTTCCACCACAGAATAAAAAATAAATAAAAAAGGTAATCACAACTTTTTATCTATTTTTTATTTATTTCACAGTTAGGAATTTATATTTAACAATTTGGACTTTTCCCCCTCAAAATTGAGAGTTAAAATCTCATAATTCTTGAAATTCAGAGTTTAGAATTGCCAATTCTAACTTTTTTCCTCAGAATCGTGAGATATAAATTCAGAAAATGCAAGAATAAAAATGCAAAAATGTCAGAATTGTGTTATACAAATGTGTAGATATGAATTTGCAATTAAAAAGGTAGCCTAATTGAGACTTTTTATCTCTAAATTCAAACTTTTCCCCTCACATTTCTCATTTTTTTGTTCTCGCAATTCTTGTCAGAATTGTGAAATAAAAAGTCACAATAATCTTTTTTATTCCGTGGCGGAAACAAGCTTCCATAAAGAAAAAAAAAATGTTTTGAATTGTATTTTTATTCTATTTTTATTTTACTTGTACATTTTCTAAAAGCTTCAGCTAAGAAAAAAATAGTTCATTACAATTTGTAAAGCTAAAATCGCTGTTGCAGTTCTGGAACTTTCGCCAGATTTAGCCACGCCCCCTCTTTCTACAACATCGCTTCTACAACGCGCGCGTGTGTGTGTTTTACCTGTCAAGCAGAAGAAAAGCGCATGCAGCATCTGCTTTCAGTCGCTGTCAAGTTATCACCACCCTCCAGCAATAATAAGTTTAACGATGTTCACTCTCGTCTTGTTTCTTTTTTTTTGGATTCGTCGCTTTTTGGTCTCTTTGTTCCATTACGACGTTTAGCTTTGTAAGCCATTTCTTCGCATCACAATGACCAATCGTGAACATTTCACACTCACAGAAGAGATTCATGTAGAACACTCACAAGATCCGTCTATCCCCATCTTAGCGTCCGATTTCCCCTATGTTGGCGCGGTAACTGATTGACAGGCAGAAAGGGCCTCAAAAAAGCCTCCTGATCTGAAGAGGCCCGTTATGTCAGTTATATTTTTTAGGATACATTTCTGAATAATTCCATAAACATTACTTAAAGTAATTTCAAATTAAGTTGTTTGGCACTTCTTTTTTAGAATTCAATAAAAATTTAAAAAGAATGCAATTCGCAAGAGGGGTTAATACATAATTATGGTTAAAGTATCATGGCAGTAAAATAACGACAAATGTTTTTGAAACAAAAAAGCTTGTTGAATTGCACTAATTTAGAAAAATATGCATTGCATTAACCGTGCTTGCATTTTAATGCATTGTATTTTTAGGGCTTGTAGTTGTATAGGCGTCAGAGGGTACCACAACTTCCAATAGGAAAATTCAACTGCAGTAGCCACCGTTCAACCTGAAGAGGGCAGCACTCAGACGTTTTTACACCATATATTGTAGAATTAAATCACTTTAAACCCAAATGTCAAAAAATATACTCGAATCAATGAACAGCATTTATGAAGCTCCATTCTTACAGATCATTAACTAAAAAAAGTTATTTTAGTGTTTAGTAACCCCTTAAATCGCGGAGCTGTGCTTCAGAACTGGAGGTTCCCTCAATAGGTCATTCTCCAGGATTCCCCTGCCGTCCAGATGTGTAAAGTAGGCTGGCAGTATTTTACTGCGCTCTCCGGAACACCTGTTTATCAGAATTGGCTGAGGCTGGGATTCATTCACCTTTCAGATTTCACTTCCAAAATGTTAATTCTGTTTAAAATACAACCTATAATATTCGACAGGCAATTTTCAGACCATGTCATTTTGCCTCACAAATCAAATTCGACATTTGACATCTGGGAACGGCAGGAATAGTAGTAGATTACCGATTAATAATCTCCATAGCTGTTAGTCGACCCAGACATTCACTGGTCGACCTCACCAAAGCACGTCTACGGAAAGCCTGGCCACTTTATTACCTTTTTTATTTATATGTTATAGGTTGTATTTTAAAAAGAATGGACATTTTGGAAGAGAAATCTGAAAGGTGAATATGGATTATTGAATTTTTAAAAATGAAAATGTGTGTGAAATGTTTTGAATTTAAATATTCACATCTTAAATATTGAACCATGTTGAATTTACTAGACAAAAAATGATATCCTGATAAAAGTGGATTTTGAGAGGTATAGCTCCATTACATAGACATAATAAATACATAGACGCCCTATTGGCCGCTTTGGAACGTTGCTGCGATACGTCAACGTGTCCGCCATTTTGCGGAGGGCAAGACTGCGCTGTAAACAAATGCAAGTAAACGGGTGAGCTGCGGTTTTCCTGGATAAAAACAATAATAACGATTACATTTATCAGCCGATTTCAGTGGTTTGTACGTGGTGTACGTTTCTATTACTAATTATATAATGACCAAATACAACCCCAAAAAAAATGTCAGTCTTGTTTGTGAAAGGTAATTCCCCGAGACCTGTTTTCAATTGTGTGGCGACTTGTACAGCCCCACGCAGAGCACAAAACAGGCATTTTTCTCAATTCCCATAATGAGAGGTATGGGAAAGTTGCCCTCAAGGGGGTAATCCATCAGCCGGAAGTTGAAGCCTCGCGGGAACCGCCATTGTAGCAGAATTTAACCTGCTGTTAGCATTCCATTGACTCCCATTCATTTTGGCGTCACTTTGACAGCGAATAACTTTACATCTGAGGCGTCCAAAGACTTCATTTGTCCATTATATATTTCTAAATAAACACGACAATGTATAAAAGGCTCCATTACTTTGTATCTTACGTTATGGCCCCGTAGAAGCCGTTTTTGTTAAAAACAGGCTAACGATTGCGTCATAACCACGCGACTTTTTGTCGCACAATAGAGACATTACCGTATAGACAGGAGGAGAAGCTCGCAGGCAATCGGGGGGACGTCCCGTCAAGGGAGAAGCCCATAGATAATGAGTCAATAAAAGCAACGGGACAAAATATTTCAACAACGTTTTTGGGGAATTGGAAATAATTCGGTATGTGGCAAGTGAATACATATGAAGTGATTAACGTTGGCAATTTTCACGCACAGCTATTAGAAGATTTACGTCTGTCAGACAGGTTGCTCACGTCATCAAGCTTAGTTTGAGTCGGTTTGAGTCTGCGCGTCAGGAACGGAAGTGCTAAAAAATCGCTAAAAATGGGCTTCAAATGTCTCAACTGAGTTCCAATGAGATGGCTCCGTCCACTTCTTATACTGTCTATGGTTGCCCTCCTTGATATGGCGGCGCCATTGACGTACGCTCCAGCAGCCAATAGGGCGTCTATGTATTTATTATGTCTATGCTCCATTAGACCTCGCTTCATTCTGCATTCGTCCTGTGAGCGCCCTCATATGGAGCCAGAGCGGTACTGCAACCAGTTCAGAAGCCGGAAGTTTACTGCGAGTGAAAGTTCAGACCATAGACGTCGGTTCAGAGCTCACCAACAGGAGGTGCAAGCGGCTATTGACGAAGACCAAAGCAACGGATGAGAGAGTCATTTATTCATAAAAACGGATTTAGTGAGTTTGAAGTAAAAATATTTGATGAATGTATACTATGTGCGGAGAGCACTCACTCAATATTATCTCATTTTTGACAGAGGTGGCTTTTAAAGGCTTTTGCATCGGAACTCTTCATATAGCAGCTACTTAACGTTACTACCTCAGATTTAACGTTTGATCTGTACGTCAGCATCGGGGAATAATGTTATAATTTCGTTCACGTACCCGGTAGAGAAAGCTGCTTAGATGTACAAACGTAACCGTAAAGACTTAAATGTAACACAGCTCTTGTGTCCTTATCAGCTTCTCCATATTTATATGTATATAATTATACACTGGCCCTAATAATCATCACAAATAGCCTACTTACCGCTTGCTCCGTTTCTGTAAATCCGTTTTTATGAATGATTGGCTCTCTCACCCGTTGCTCTGGTCTTCGTCAACAGCCGCTTGCACCTCCCCTGGTGAGGTCGGCTAACAGCTATGGAGATTATTAATCGGTAATCTACTGCTATTTCTGCCGTTCCGAGATGTCAAATGTCGAATTTGCTGTCGAATTTGAACTACTGAATTTGTGGAAGTGAATTTGTAAGGCGAAATAAAATAGAATGAAAATTACCTGTCGAATATTATAGGTTGTATTTTAAAAAGAATGGACATTTTGGAAGAGAAATCTGAAAGGTGAATATGGATTATTATTTTTAAAAATGAAAATGTCTGTGAAATGTTTTGAATTTCAATATTCACATCTTAAATATTCAACCATGTTGAATTTCAGCCCATATAAAAATGCAAGCCCTAAAAATACAATGCATTAAAATGCAAGCACGGTTAATGCAATGCATTTTTTTTTTCAATTAGTGCAATTCAACAAGTTTTTTTTTGTTTCAAAAACATTTGTCATTTATTTTACTTTAATAGACTGAGCAAGAATTAAATATGGAATTTAAAAAAGAAAGTAATGAACATTCAGATGTAGAGTTTTAGAACTAAAATCAGTGTCATTAAAAATACTACTTTCTCTGCATTGACCATTGAGGTAATCAAATTATGGTAATTTTCCCTCTCAAACATAACAGAGATGCAGTTGCCAAGATCCTGTATTCCCTTCTGTTCAGCTGGCTAACAGACAGAATAAATACGCAGGTTTATCCTCGGAACGAAGCACTATCTATCTCCATCCTTGATATCTATGGATTTGAGGTATGGCACTGTAACTTGTTTTCACACGACAGTAAAAGATATTCCTAATACTCTTCATTGCGGTAAAATTTGGATTGCAATTGACTGAATCTCACTTTTTTGTGCTTTGTAGGATCTTACCTTCAACAGCTTTGAACAGCTTTGCATAAATTATGCAAATGAGTACCTTCAGTTCTTTTTCAACAGGGTCATTTTCAAAGAAGAACAAGTAAGCTGTCTCTGTTCACTCTAATCTTCTGAGAAACTGCATGTGGTATGCATCTGAAAAATTATTTTCTTTTGAATGTTCAAGGATGAATATAGCAGAGAGCAAATCAACTGGGAAGAGGTGCCTTTCTCTGACAACCAGGCCTGCATAGACCTCATTGCAGCAAAGCCCCATGGGATACTCCGAATTCTTGATGATCAGAGCGGGTTTCCACAGGTGTCATTTCTTCTTAATGTTCATTGATGTTCTTGTTAGCATTTATCTATTCATCACTATTAATTTGCATCATTTGCATTTTAATTAACCTCCTTTTGAACAAATTTCCTCTAGGCTACAGACCATACCTTCCTTCAGAAATGCCACTATCACCATGGCAACAATCCACTGTATTCTAAGCCAAAAATGCCTCTCCCTGAATTTGCTATCAAGCATTTCGCTGGGAAAGTCTCCTATCAGGTGCATTTAAACTACTTGTCTCGAACCATCAAACATTTTATTTATTCCCTATAAAGTATTAGTGGAGGAATAGACCAAAATTTTTGTGATTGAAAACACGCTTCACAGGTCCATAAATTTCTGGATAAGAATTACGATCAAGTTCGCCAAGATGTTCTTGACCTTTTTATTCATAGCAAAAACAAGGTAAGAGAAATGATTAAACTACCATGAGCCAGTTATGAATGACCCCAATAAACGGACCCGTATCTCGCTGTGGTTTTAGATGGTTGCATACCTGTTTATGTGCTATGCTGAGGCCCTCAACCAGCAGAGATCTCATGTTAGGAAGAACAGCACAGTAACACGGCGCCATCAGGCCTCAACGGTGGCGGCCAAGTTCCAACAATCCCTCATGGAGCTAATTGAAAAGATGGAGAGGTAGACCACCTAAATTGTGTCTACATGAATCTCTTCTGTGATTGGTTTTAGACCCATGTAGGTTTTTCGATCACCAACTACTTCTTTCCATTTTGTACTTACAGAGCTAACCCATATTTTGTGCGATGCATAAAGCCAAATCAAAACAAGGTAAAGAACCGCAATCACTGGGTTTCAATGGTATTAACCTATTTGCATCTGGGCTGGAATTGAAATCCACTGAGAAAGTATGTAACATTGCAGGAGCCTGCTGTGTTTGACATGGAGCTGGTCAGTGCCCAACTTAACTACTCTGGGATTTTAGAAACCATTCGAATCAGGAGAGAGGGCTATCCGATCAGAATGCCATTTGATGTCTTCCTTTTCAGGTAAGAGCTAGACATGTCAAACACGTCTGAGGCCATTAACACAAAGTTTTTCCCTTTTGTATCTGTTTTTTAACATATCAAGAAAATTATAATAATTACTCAATTATTCGGTTGAATTTAGATATAAATCACTGCTAGGCCTCAAACAGCCTCCACCTGCCAATGGTGAAAACTGTGTCATCATGTTAAGGAAGCTTTGCCCTGTTAGACAAGGATCGTTTCAAGTCGGTGTCACCAAGGTGTGTATGATTCTGATTAAGTGCAATTGTTACTATTCGTTTAGTCTCAGACCGTCAGACGTCACGGTGAACATGATTTGACCAAGTACAACATGTTCCTGGATCAACATTTTTGTTGACCCTTGAACAACTTTCCAATTGACCAATCAGATTTGAGGGACAAGTTTACAGTTTTATCAAGTTTAGGCTTACAACCAGGGTTTGGTGCTTCTACGTCAGTGTTATTCACCTATTATTTCCCTCTGAATTAAGGGATAAGTTATGGTTAGGTTCAGGGGTAGGGATAGGACTACATTTTCAGACAGAAATGTTGTTCCAGGGTCAACAAAATATGTTGATCCAGGAACATGTCTTACTTGTCAAAATTGCGGTGACCCAGACGTCACACCGTGGACCACCCACAGGTAGTTAATGGTCAAAATATCATTGCAATGTGGACTAGACTTTATGATGAGAAAAGTCTGGCTATGTAAGACTACTGTTTTTTAGTACTTGATTGCACCTTTTATTTTTTGTTAGTTGTTCATGAAAGAGGACATCTACTTCCTGTTGGAGAGTAAGAGGGACAGAGTAAGGCATGTAGCTGCCCTGACTTTGCAGCGTTACACCAGGATGTTTTTTGTGAGAAAACGCTATACAGCCTTCCGCATGAAGATCATACGGCTGCAGGCCCATTGCAGAGGCTTTCTCACAAGGTATAAACCAAAATTCCTTATTCTCACTCTAAATCAGTGGTTCCAACCTTTTTGAGTCGAAGGCCCCCTCTCATTGTCAATAAATATATATTATATTTCAATGAATGAATGTTCTTCATTTTAACATTTTCTTTATAAAAAAGGGAAAAAGTCGGCACACCACGGTGGTAAGTCTGTCATTAAATTGTTCACATTTTTGGAGCCGTGGTGTGCCGACTTTTCCCTTTTTTATTAATTTCCTTGTTGAGCACCCAATTTGAGCAACATATTGCTTTGCTGTGGGTGTGTGTGCTTTGGATCTGATTTTACTACATTTTCTTTATAACCAATAATTTGACAAGATTTTTCTAGTTTGTGAATTATTGTTTTTTATCATTATTTTTTTTTACTAACAAATAGCAATTTCTATCCAATAAATTGTTTTAGATCTTGATCATTTCTATAATTTAGCTTTCTCTTCACAGGAAGCGATATGTGAAAATGAGAGCTAGTCTGGTGAAATTACGCTCTCTGATCCGTATGTATGTGGATCGCAAGAGATATATAAAGGTAAGAACAAATGCAGATTTAGTGTGTAGTGATCAGGCTAAGCTGCAATCCCACATTTAATTGTTTTACTTATTTTTCTTCTTTTAGCTGAGATACGAGGCCAGGAGAAAGGCAGAAGAGGAGCAAAGGCGAATAGAAATGGTTATAATGACATTTCCTGTCTGAATTGACCACATTTTAGTTAATGTCTTATGCCTACAGTATTTAACAAACATAATAAAAGACTGGGGGGAATAATTCATTAAAAAAAACCCTGCTTACAATATAATCGGTAACACTTTACATTAAAGTTTCATTTGTTAACATTAATTAACTACATTGGTTAACATGAACTAACAATGAATAATACATCTACAGCATTTATTAATCTCAGTTAATGTTAATCTCAACTTTTACTAATACATTTTTAAGCTGTTGTATATGTTAACATTAGTTAATGCACTTATGAACTAACATTAACAAAGGTCAATAAATACTGTAAAAATATATTACTCAATGTTGGTTAATGTAAGCCAATGCATTATCTAATGTTAACAAATCAGACCTTATTGTAAAATGTTTCTATATCTTCTTTATTTACAGGAGCTGTCAAAACGGGAAGTGGTCAACGTCACTCATCTGGTTATTCCAGCTGAACTCGGAGCATTGCTGCAGGCAGCCTCTGGTACTGCAGGGCAAATTCCTCACATTAAATAAATATATTTTTTATATTGTTCAAAAGTTTGGGGTCAGTAAGATTATGTTTTGAAAAAATATATATTACTTTTTTTCAGCAAGAGTGCATTCAATTGATCAAAATTGACAGTAAAGACATTTATACTGTTACAAAAGATTTTGGTAACACTTTATTTTAAGGTGATATAGTTACACGTTACTTCATGTACTTACTATAGTAATAACAGTAAGTTAAGCATAATTACAAGTAAATAACCCTAACCCTAACTCTATAGTAAGTACATGTAGGTAATTATAATTAATATTACTAAGTACTTAATTAACTCAATTAACTAATATAAATACTGTTATTTTGAACTTTCTATTCATCAAAAAATGTTTACACAGTTTTCCGCAAAAATATTAAGCAGCACAAATGTTTTCAACATTGATAATAAGAAATGTTTCTTGAGCATAAAATCATCATATTAGACTGATCTCTGAAGGATCAAGTGACACTAAAGACTGGAGTAATGATGCTGAAAATTCAGCTTTGACATCACAGGAATAAATTACTTAGAAAACATATTTTAAATTGTGATTCATATTTCAATCTGTTAAATATAGAAAACATATTTTATAATTTGGCTGTTTTTTATCAAATAAATGTCTTGGTGAGCATAAAAGATAACAAAATCTTATTGAGCCCAGACTTTTCAGAAGTAGCATATAAAACGTAAATATAATGTATTTATAATGTACACTGCATGTCATTTCTCACCTCTGTGTTTTTAAGGTGGTAGAGAGCTCCATTCTGATTGCTTGGCTTTAGTCCAGGCTCCCACCGTTCAGGTGGAGTCACAGATCACTCTACCTCTTGACATCAACAATTACACTATCTCTAAATTTGTCCAGATTCACTTCAAAGTAAGACATACTTATAGTAATTTATTCCAAAATCACAAATAAGCTCTCATACTCAGATATTCATTCAGGAATGACTGATATACTGTATATTAATTTGTATGTTTTTTTATTATTAATAATAGGAGCCAAATTTTGGAATGTTAACTGCACCTTTGAAGACACCACTAACACACATTGACGATGATCTTACACATGAGGCTCTAGACGCCTTTGTCATGGTACACTGCATTATGTACTGTTGAAGGTTTTGCTATTGTCATTTATTTTACATGCAATAGACTTAAGCACAAATGTTGGTTCCGGAAATAAAAATTCAGTTTTACCATAGAGAAATAGATTTTTAACATATAAACCTTTCAACACAAACCTACAATGAGCATGAGATTACGTGAAGAAACGTGCCTCTATTGTAGCCATAAGTCAGTGTGATTTCAACTCTGTTAGCTCTCTATTAGCATTGCTTCTTTCACTTTGTAGATCTTAAGGTTTATGGGTGACCCACATCTAAATGGTGCTCAGGAGAATTTATTTGGAAACTACATTATTCAGAAGGGGCTTACCAACCCTGGTCTGCGGGATGAAGTCTTATGTCAAATTGCCAATCAGGTTTGGAGAAACACCAATCCAGAAAACTCAGAGAGGGGCTGGCTGCTGCTGCTGGCCTGCCTGAGTGCGTTTGCACCATCAGCCAAAATTGAGAAATACCTTCTGAAGTAAGCAACATACCAGTATTCATGTTGGGTCATTAGCAACTTGTAAGCATTCATTACTTTTTGGCTTTAGGTTTGTCTCAGATCATGCCTATAATGGGTTCAAAGCTGTCGGCCAACAGAAGCTCATTCAAGCCATGCAGAAGTCCCTGTATGGACCAGAGACAGCAAGGACTTACCCACTGTCCCTGCTGGAATGGACAGCCAATAGGAAGAAAGCAAACATGGTTTTGCAAGTACACTGTTTTGATGGTGTGTATCAGTTTCACCTTCACTGTTTGAGTTTCGGCAACCTTCAGTCAGTGTTTGCCATGTAGGTTGGGTTGCATTAAAAAAGTGAACATGATTTACCCGGGTCCATTACACTTAATTTCAATCACAGTAAGCTTGGAGTTTAATTAAAATAAACCCTTAATTAAATCCTTGAGTAATTGTAATTTCTGCCTAATTTAATCTTTATTGGAGCAACCGACCCTCAGTCGGCTTTTGCTCATTTGCTTTTCAAATCCACATTTTAGCACTTGAATGCAATTGTTAATTCCTATACTGTACATATCATAAAACACTTGTGAAAAATCAGCATAGATGTTTGAAGGCACATTTTAAAAGTCATTAGCTATAGGTTTCCGTCCAAACGTGAAGCAAATATTTTTAAAGTTCGCAAGAAAACAAAAACAAATGCGAATTAGGTGTGTATCCATCAAGTTGTTCTAGCGGATGATGGTGGTATTGCTAACCTAGTAACCAACACTACATAAAACACCATCAGCGGATTAGTCATGTGGGTTTAATGTTCGCTACATCAGAATTTATTCGGCCCATTATTCGCATGAACTCAGAAAAACACCTCAAGAGCGTAAAAACGTTTTTTTGTTTTATTTTGCGAATTAAGATATTTTTTTTCCTTGAAATTTGCCGTTTCCTTCACTTGTTTCTGATGCGATACTTCAAAATGTCCACAACAACGGTGATGGAAACAGATGTCAATTAGAAAGGAGAATATTTGCGCTTGTTTGGAATGAAAGAGATATGCAGACTTACATAAGGATACAAACACAAAGGATAGCTTACAAAACACTAAAAGAAAGCCCTGAAAGGCTCTTCCATTGCTATGATCTCCCTAAATCCCTTTGTTCCTCAAAACCCTCTGGAGACAATTGTGTTATGTGCATCTATATCAGGTGATACATGATCTGTGGTGCTACACAGATTAGAAAGTCATTTGCATGTAGTCTTCACTCCTGTCAAACCACAGCTGTTAAATGTCATGTTGTATTGACAGGGACATCTTTCCTGTGCCCTGTGCACTCCTGGACGAGTGGGGAGGAGTTGGCTGGGGATATTCTACAGCACAGGTATATGACCGTACACAAACTATACATATTATGTTCTATCTCTTGTTCCAACCATTTTCACTCTACTCTTCCTAGAGTCAGCCAACACACAATCTTTGATTTTGCATTCATCCATCCATTCATCTTCATAAGAACCTTTTTAATATGCTGTATTCCATGTCATTAGTTCTTGGCTCTTTCTTTTGGTTATGTTGGAATATGTACAGTCTATAATGAGGCCTTCATTATTCATCTGTAATTTGCCTGAAATTAATAGCCTCATTAACTGGCTCCACAGGGGTGTGAACGAGGCCTGGAAGGGGTGCTCTGTTGTCATGAAGGAGCACGGACAGTGGGCGGAGCTCGCAGGGCACGATTATGTAATGGACTTGATCGCAGACATGGAACTGATGAGAAATTTTCCAAAGCAAAAGTCTTACTTCATCATCTCCGCCGAGAGTCCCACCAGAACCAGGCCCAATGCCAGCCTGTCAGTATCTACATGATAGTCTTGCATTTTATTTGACTTTTATGCACACTAATGTGATGCATGACCATAAATATAAATTGTAATTGAATAGATCTGTGTTGCATGTCATTTAAAAATGAGTTAAATGTGAGTGTTTAAGTTCTGTGGCACCAAACTAATGACTGACAGAGGGAGACAGGGAGATATTTGAAAATATCTAAATCATTTTTAAATTCTGTTTATTGCCGCTGGTGACACACAAATGACAAACTTCACAAGTTGACAAGTTACAAATAGTAAATATTAATATTAATAAATTTGGTTAATTCTTTGCTGACTGATTTTGATTAGAATCACCTAAGGTGATGCATAATTCTTTATCATTATTTGTTTTTAACAAGCAAAAAAATACATTGTCACTATACAACTTCAGGGTAAATATTTTGCAGCGTCTTTGTAGTGTTATCTAATACTTTGCCCTCAATATGAATTTTCACAGGGCTCTGTTTGGAAGCGGATTTGATTCTGATGATGACAACTCACTTCTGCTCCCTCAGACAATGCTGAGCACCAGTCTCCCAGATTCAGATGGGTATTACAGCCACGGTCAGCTGTTTCTTTCTTTCTTTCTTCTTTTTTTTTTGGGCTAGCTTTTATGCTACTTTTATATATTCTGTGCAATGCTAATGGCATGATTTCTGTTTTTTTCTTAATAACTGTAAAAAAATAAAAATAGAATCAGACTTCAGTGAAGCACCAACTCAGAAAGGCATGGACAGATATCTCGACAGCCTGTTTGACCCAGTGTTGTCTGATGGTAATGGGGTAAGTGTCTCTTGTTCACTTCCCCAATTCAGCATGAGTTCATGAGTTTTTAACAAGTGTAAATGTAATAAAAACAGCATGATTTGGATGTTTAATGTAACTACGCCCATGAGCCACATTATGACATTATGACTACCTGCCTACTATGCTGTTAGTCTGCTGCTTGCTGCCAAAACAGCACCGACCCGCCATGGCATGGACTCTACAAGACCCATGAAGGTGTGCTGTAGTATCTGGCACCAAGATGTTATCCTTCAGAGCCACCGTGGATCAAATTTGTTGGTTCAGCACATCCCACAGGTGCTCAGTTGGATTGAGATCTGGAGAATTTGGAGGCCAGGGAAACACCTTGAACTCTTCATCATGTTCCTTAAACAATTCCTGAACAATGTGTGCAGTGTGGCAGGTGCATTTTCCTGCTGAAAGAGGCCACTTCTACCAGGGAACAACACCATTGTCATGTACCTGGTCTACAACAATGTGTCAAATTTACATTCATATGAATGGCCGTACCCATGGTTTCCCAGCAGAACAAAGACCTTCTTCTGGCTCGGACCAGATGGGATAGCCTTCATTGCTCTCATGCATCAATGACCCTTGGACAAACAAACCCCCTCTCACAAATTTTTCCCTCCTTGGACCACTGTTGGTAAATTCTCACCACTGCTGACCAAGAGCAACCCACAAGCCTCGCTGTTTCAGAGATGATCTGACCCATTCGTCTGGCCATAACAATTTGTCCCTTGTCAAAGTCTCTCAGATCTTTATCCCTGCCAATTTCTCCTGCCTTCAACACTTTGATTACGAGAACTGATTGTTTGCTTTCCATCTAATCTACCCAGACCTTAATATGTGGCCTTGTTAGGAGATGATCAATTATATTTGCTTCACTTGTGACATATCATAATGTTTTGGATCATCAGTGTATTTATGGAAAGAAGCTTAAAAATATAACAAGAACACAACTGGCCACTTGATACTCCTAGTATAAGTGATTGAGTGTATCAATGTGCTCTATGGCTGCCAGGTCCCCTGCAATGAAGGTGATTAAGTTACCAGTTTACCGTATTTCTCACAGCATTGAGCATACTTTATTTTTTCCCTTAGCTTTATCATTTTGAGATAATATCTGGTGTTTTTAAACTTCTGCTCCCTCAGGTATGGCCACTGCCATTCCACTGCCATACCTCCCACCGAGGTATGGCAGTGGAATGATTTATATATTTTTGGCAAACATAGAAATATTTAATTGAGGGCAATTGTAAAAATAAGCTCTGGAACCTTTTCAGTCACAAAGGAATAGTTAGTTTATTAAAAAAATATATATATATATATATATATATATATATATATATATATATAATTGTTTTTTTTTTTCTCACTTAAAGATCCTAGACTGGTAAGGGAAAAACAGACTTCTGTGGTCTAGGCCAGCATGGCTCTGTCTCAGTTGCGATAGTAAATGGGCCATGCCCCTCTTAGAGAGTATAAGGTACTCCCATGGGGAGATTGATTTCTCGTATGACTGAGTTGGGAAGGGTCCAGCCCTGAGTTGAGAGCCTGTTTTGCTTTGCCTTATCTGTTCTCCAGGATTTTGAGAAGTCATCCAGCATGTCCAGCCGTATGAAAGGAGCTGGTGGGATTGGAGGGGATGATGGTGACATAGTGAAGCCCCTCTCCAGTAGGCCTTATCCCCCCGGACTGCAGCCTGGTGGTGAGTTCTGCATCTGTCCTCTTTCTGTCCTCTTCATACCACACATCAATTATGCATGGGTACCCTAGGGTCAATTTGTACCTAAAAGCAGTTAATTGCCAGATAAACATTCAGAATTGCTAATTTTTGTAAACTGTATATTTGCCAATGCTTTGCATGATAAATAACCAATTTACCATTTAGATTGCTTTAATGCTTTGGGGATTGTTTTTTTTCTTCTTTTTTTTTTACTGTGGCTTTTGGTGATTGGTATTACAAAATGGGTGCCATTCGTGTTCCTCATATACTTATGCGTCAAAAAACTTTATTTTATTCTTTATTTGTTTTATTTTTTAACACCTCAAGCTAAAAAATATAATATATATTAATCAGTTGAATCCGACTGTTTAACACTGTTTAAGTCAAAATATTAAAATACAGAATATTTCTTATATGAAAAAGCTGCAAGGTGTTTATTTCACTTTAAGCAGCATTGTTCATGTTTATTTGACATAGTTGGTTGGCACAGCTAATTGGGTTTCATCTGACCTCAAAAATCCTAACCAACTTGGAATAAATCATTTGATTAAGATACGTGAAAGAGGTCATTCCTTACTGATCCTTAGTCATATTTACTGTTCTCAGCGGTGCCAGTTCTACCCGTTATGGGAGGAACAATGATGCCACCTATACCTATGCCAGCTATGCCCTCTGTGCCTCATGCCCCTACCGCCGTACCTTCAGTACCCCTAATGCCAGCTATGCCTTCTATGCCAGCCTTGCCTGCTATGCCACCTTTGCCAGCTATGCCTAATGTGCCATCAATGCCTGATATGTCAGGTATGAATGCTGCATAAGTCCTTCTATATAATGACGCTTGGTGCTGATTGATTGTCTGGGATAATTTTTTAAACACTGCACTGTTTATTTCTGTGTGTTCTAATCACAGTTATTACATTCGCTTTATTTTGTGCTTATTTAAATCTCTAAATATGTAGATCCAGCTGTCTTAGCACAGCAGCAGCAAGCCATCATCAACCAGCAAGCGATTATATTGGTGAGCAAACAAAGCACGACTTAGACTTGTAGCAAAATGCTAGTGTTTGAATAGCAAGCTAATGTAATGTACGACAGGCTCAGCAGATGACAATGCAGGCCATGGCCCTCCAGCAGCAGATGTATAATTCAGCTCACCACACACACAGCGAGCATGTGCCAGCTCCCCGCTCCAGCCAGTACAGCCCTGTGAGTATCTCTGAGCACTGATTACTATATGGATGATAAATCATTAGAAATCAAGTCAAAGCTTTATTATAATGCCATAGATCGACGTCATATTAGAACTTTACATTTCCACATATAGTATTGGGGTCAGTATGATATGTTTTTGAAAGAAGTCTCTAATGCTCAACAAGGCTGTATTTTTTATATCAAAAATGTAGTAAAAATAGCAATATTTTTACAACTTAAAATAACTGTTTTCTTTATTAATTATTTTATTCCTGTGATGGCAAAGCTGAATTTTCAGCATCATTACTCCTGTCTTCAGTGTCACATGATCCTTTAGAAATCATTCTGATAAGATGATTTGCTGCTCAAGAAACATTATTATTATTATTATTATTATTATTATTATCAATGCTGAAGACAGTTGTGTGGCTTAATATTTTTGTGGAAACCGTAATACATTTATTTTCAGGATTCTTTGATGAATAGAAAGTTCAAAAGAACAGCATTTATTTGAAATTAAAATCTTTTGTAACATTATAAATGTCTTTTCTGTTACTTTTTGATCAGTTTAATGCACCTATGCTGAGTATTAATTTCTTTAAAAAAACTCACTGACCCCAAACTTTTGAATGGTGGTTGATTTGCTTCCTCAAAACATACTAATGAACAGTTGATGCATTCAAAAAAAGCTGTTGGTCATGTATCTTATTTGAAGACTAAACAAGAAACAGGACCTGTTTCCTACAAACCAACCCCTGCTTCCCCACCACAGAAACCTTCACAGCGACAGTATAGTACGTCATTATTTCAATCTGTATACCTTCATGCTTAATTTCACTCATTAAAATGATCATTTCATAGGTAACACTTTACAATAAGGTTCCATTATGCATTAACTAACATTAGCCAACAATGAGCAATACATTTGTGACAGTTTTTATTTATTTTTTGGTTAACGTTAGTTAACAAAAATACAACTGTTCTTTGTTAGCTCTGGTGCATTAAATACTATTATCAGAGACATATTTTTTTATAACTAAGATTAACAAATTCTTTACAAAAGTTTTTCATTGTTAGTTCATGTTAACTAATGTAGTTAACTAATGTTAACGAATGGAAACTTATTGTAAAGTGTTACCATTTCATCAGTGTTTTGCTATGTTTCCAAAAGGCCCAACTAGGAGGGATCCACCAGCGGGGGACTTGGTGAGAGCCACCATCTCAAACACAGAACACTTAGAGCCAAGTCACAACATCAAAGACATTATCAGGCAGTACCAGACTAATCCTGTAAAACCAGCAGAGGTACCCAGGTGAGAATGAGAACTGAACATATTTAGATCTGAGCGGCAGTTCCACATTCATTAATAATGAAGGACCTGAACTGAAAACTGAGACACAGCAAACCAATGTTCTCCTTGACCTTGTAACAAAACATTGATAAAATATTAATCAAAAGAGATCATTAAAGTAGAACAGAACAAAGGCTGTAGCTCTAACTGCACTGGTCTTCAATACAGGAGGGAAGCTAAGGTGTTTTTGAGGAAACCAGACCCCCATGACGAAGCTATATTGATTCTTAAGGACCAGATGAGTGCTCCACCTTCACAGGTAGATCAGTCATAGTTAATTTACAGATAAGTTGACAGTGTTAAAGTCATATGAGTTAAAGTGATATAAAGTATTATCAGTGGGCTTTAGCATTATCATTGCGGTTAATGCCTATGTGTTCATGTCCCAAACTATCAGCGAAAGAAAATCTACACTCCAGTTTCTCCTTCGTCATCGGCAAAGGAGTTTGATTATGACCACCATGGGGCACTAAAACCAGCAAAAAGCATAAAGATGAAGCGATCACCTCCTGTGCCAGCTGTTAGTCAGAGATACCCAGCTCCTGCTCCTGGTAAACTCAGATCATCTAGGTCATTTCATTTTGATATCGAAACCATATTAGCATGGCTTTAACGTCACTGTGGTGTGTTACATTCCAGTATCTAGAGAACTTCCTGTAGAAGAGGAGAATATTCAGACTCAGCTGCACAAGAGGAGCAGTGAAGAGCACTACACCTACACCAATGTGCCCTGGAAAATCTACCTGAGGAAAGAGGCTAGTGTCATTTGTTTTGTATTGGGTTCATGGAACACAGTGATGTTACTCCAAAAAATGGAAATTATTATTAAAAATGAGATTATGAAACATTAAAAATGCTTTCATGTGTTTTTAGGTTTTTTATCCGAAAGACAGCTTCAACCACCCGCTGATCCTAGACCTCTTGTTTAAGCAGGTTTGGATTTTATTTTGTTTCGTTCTTTCTGTTAACTTTGGTTTTAGGGCTGTCAAAATGTTAAAGCTTTAATTATGATTTATCTCATAATTTGTTTTGTTTTACACATTTGTGCATTCAGTTCCAAAACAATCAAACAATAGGTCAAGGTGGAATTAATAGTTTTGGCAATAAGTGTGGATCATGAAACTTGTGGTGTAAATTTATGCAACAGTGTCTCAAACACAAAAATAAACATCTATATTTCTTAAACTGCATCAAAATGCACAATAAATGAAAACACTGAAAACTGAAAATGATCCATAATTAAATAATATAATACAATTACCCTCAATTTATGGACATAATTAACTTTGACTAATAATTTTTTTTAAATAATGATACAGATGATACAAAAATACAGTACAAACAGTAATATTGTGAAAAATGGTATTATGATTTAAAATAACTGTTTTCCATTTTAATATGTAATTCAGTGTCACGTGATCCTTCAGAAATCATTCTAATATGCTGATTTGGGGCTCAGGAAAAACAGTTTCTTAATATTTTTGTGGAAACTGTAACAACATTTTTTCAGGATAATTTAATGAATATAAAGTTCAAAAGGACAGCATTTATTTGAAATAGAAATCTCTTGTTGCAAATCTTACTTTTGAATGGTAGTGTATAAATTTGTGATCGTTTTTACTTTTATTAACCGTAATTATAATGAAACTTACAGATTGTCCATGACACATTCTCAGAGGCTTGCATTCGCATTACAACAGAAGAAAGGCAGAAGATGAAGTCCCTTTTTGGTATGATTTATGTTCCACTTACATACACATTTTCCTCTTGTCATATGTGAACTTTGCTTGTGGAGAGGAAAATTTTGGCTTCTATTTTGTGACAGTGGAGCAAAATGTTGACATCAGTGCCACAATCCAGGATGAGAATGCGAAGAAGAAGATTGTGGTTGCCGCAAGAGACACCTGGGAGATCTACTTCTCACGCCTCTTCCCAGCATCTGTAAGGAATCTCTCTCAGATTATCTCTGCTGAAAAGACCCACGTAGACCAGCCTGAAGTTCAGGGCTGGTTTATGTTTATCAGGGCTGGTTTAGCTGGTTGCTCTGCTTAGCACACTGTTCACAAAATGTAAATTGTGAAATTACTGAATGGTTCTGGTGAAGCTGGCTGAAAGGTAGTCATATCTGTCATAGCACGTCATCATCCAAAACACATCATAATGTATTCTCAGAGTAGTTTTGGCATTTTAATTATAGGGCAATGCTCAAGTATTTGGTTTTGGTCATGTATTAAGGGCCAGATTTACTAACAGCTTGCGCCAGCGCAAACCCTCTTTTGGCGTAAAAAAATTACTGTCAGGATTTACCGAAGACACGCAATGAAAAATTAGCGCTGAAAAGGCGTGGACAGTTATTTTTGCAGCTGACCTTATTGCATATACATTAGCAAAATTTGAGAGTATTTAAATGAATCAAGCAAGGTGATCTACTAAGATTTGCGCCATTATTTATTGCCCAAAAAAAGCATGTTTTAAACCAGACGCTACCTGGTACAGTAGATTGCGTTGGTCATTAAGGAAATGATCTGACTGCGTCTGTCCTCTTTAATTTGTGTCGTCAGTAGATCACGCGCAGAACTTTCCACTCCCATCGGCCCTGTTTTGGAATCCCGCTCTCACGGTAATTTCCCCTGTTTAGTAAATCTGCCCCTAAATCTACTACGTTGCTGCTGCAGTTGATTATTGCTGCTACTGCTGCAGAACAAATATGGACTTGCCAATAGATACACAGAGATGCTGCTGTGAGCATGTAAGATACGCTGCTGCTGCTGCATGAATAGACTTACAAAATCTAGATCTAGGCAGGTGTATCTGGGGGAGGTTCAGTTCTGCAGGACTAGCAAACAGTGAACACTGAACCAGTCATGTTGCGCAAACTGCAATGAGATGGGCTGCAATCAGCTTGTGCCATGTGGTAATGGTCTGATTACTTGCAGATTGCATGTAAAGGGCCTATCAGCATGCGCCATCTAGAGGTTCATTACTGAACTAGATAAGCCTAAAAGAGAAAATCTTCCTGTTCTTGCTCTGAACAGGGCAGTGTTGGCACAGGGGTCCAGGTGCTGTCTGTATCTCATAGAGGAATCAAGCTTTTAAAAATGGTTCGGAGCAGTGCGGTAGCCCCAGACTACTTCAGAGTTCTACGACCCTACAGGTACCAGTTGCTGAGGCTCGTAATGTCTGTGTTATGTCATTGTTTTTAGCGTTTTAGTGTAGAATTAATTATACAGTACCACCATCACCATCATAAATATTCCTTGTTGTGATCATTGTTAACCTCTTACAGCTATACAGACATCATGTTCGTCACCATTCCTTCTAAAAACATGCTGGAATTCAACCTCACCAATGAGAAACTGATTCTGTTCTCTGCCAAAGCTCCTCAGGTTAAAACTATGATTGACTACTTTATCACAGAGCTGAAAAAGGTCAGTTCCCTCATACATTGATTCACTTCAGGGATGATTGGCTGTGGTGTTGTGTGTTAATTGTAGTCTGTCTCTCGCTCTAGGACTCAGACTATGTCGTTGCTGTGCGTAATTACATTACAGATGACAGAACGCTGCTGAGTTTCCACAAGGGAGACATCATACGCTTGCAGAAAATGGAAGGCCTGGATGCAGGTGAGACTGCTTTAGACCAAAAGTGGTCATGAAGACCTTACATTACTCTTCATATTTGGGGGGAAAGAGTCTAAATAATTAGGATAGCAGCTCTGAAATATAACACTTAAAAGTCAATAATGTAATATGTTAATTTGTTGATTTAAAAAAAAACTGCTTTTTATACATAAAACACCTTTTTAAAATAAAGTTTAAAAAGCTTGTTTTAAAATAATGAATTAAAAATTTGTATTTACTTAAAAATTTTCCACAAATAAACTGGAACATGCATATACTAGATAATTACTAAATTACTTTAATTTTACTAAGTAATTGTTACTTTTTTCTTTAGAATTTTTCTTTCAGAATTTAACGTGTCCTTGCTAAAAAAAAAAGAAAGATTTTTCTGTACAAAAAAAATGTTCTGACCCCAAACTTTTGAAAGATAGCATAATGATATAATATAGCTAAAATAGTATGCTTAGGGTGTAAAAGATTGTGTAAAAGGGACAATAACGTGTTCACCTACGCCATAACTTTGACTGCTGGCTCTGTGGCTGTTTCACAGGCCAGTGTTATGGTTGCATAGTGAAAAAGAAGGTGATTCTCCTGGAGGAGTTAAAAAGAGACACACCTGATTTTGGTGGGTCATGCGTGGAACCGGCATGGAGTGCTTTTTGGGGGTTTCTTGATGTGCTGTTTTACTGTTCTGCACTTAACAATGTCTTTACAGTTGAATTTCTGGTTTGCAGATTTATCTGAATTTATGCATCCCTAGTTGCATGTATAGAAACGGTCTTCCTTCTGTTTGCATGATGGTTTCACTGATGCTTTTTATACAGGAACTTAAAACTCTTAAAATGTCATACTACCATCATACGCAAATTTTCACACACCATGTCTTGTTTCGTGCAAAGGCTGGAAGTTTGGGGCCATTCATGGGCGATCTGGGGTTTTTCCTGTGGAGTTTGTACAGCCAGTGGCTGCTCCTGACTTCATTAGCATTCCTGTGGACAAGAAAGAGGAACCCAAGAATAAGCAGGGGCGCGTGGCCGCCTCGGCCGCCGTAGCTGTAGCTGTGGGGTCTGCTGCCGCAGCCCATGAACTGGGCCGGTCCATTGAGGTATATGTGCTTCACAGGCATGTAAATCCTAATTTATATGTACCATAGATCCTTCTGAGAGCCGTTGTGTCACTGCATCTCACCTCTAGGTGGCGTCTCCTGTCAGTGAGTACGTAGAGGCCTTTACAGACAGTGCTGATATGGACATCGATGAGAGAATCTTTCAGGACAGCCAATACAACATGGTGGAGTTTGCCAAGAAATTTTTCAGAGGGGCCGAGAGAAGCAACGGGTCTGTTGATTACGTCATGGGGCATTACGAGCTCAGGTTCTCACGGTTGCATAGCTGAATTAAGAAAAAATAATAGATATACTGATATATGCTTGTATTTTGCAGTGATTCATATAAGAAAAAGTCAAAGAAGACAAAGGAATCCAGAGAACCATCAGAAATGGTGAAATTTTCCAAGGTATAGATTACATACAATACCATCAATTTTGAAACATTAAGGTTTTTAAAATAATATAGTTAATATAAAATTAGTATACTGCCATTATTTACTCATCGTGAAATTTAAAACAGATATTGAGGCTTTTCAGCTTTAAAAACCATAAAAGTATCATAAAAGTAGCCCATGCATCTTGTGCACTATATTACAAGTCTACTGAATCACATAATAGCTTTGTGTGGGGGACAATTTAATTAAATATTCGCTAAAATTGGATCATTCAGTGAACAGAACCATTTCAAAGAATGTTTCATTAATGAATTGTACAATGGAGATCTAGGGTGAATATAATCAGCACTTACTTTAAATACATTTTATATGATTTTAACATACCTTTATATAATAATAATAATAAACATAGGTGATATATTTTATGAAGCTTTTTTTATGCATATTGTAATTGATTTTTGCTTTGGTTTTTTAGTCTCCAATTCAAGAGTCCCTGATCGAGTTCACTGATGAAAATATGAACAGAGTCGCAGGAGAGATTTTTCTTGGTAAGCAGAATCTTACGTTTACACAAACTAAGAGACAGATTTTTTTTTCTGTCATCAATTTTTTCTTTTTAATGTTTACAATCTAATATGACTTCAATGATGATTATCCTTCAGCTATAATGAAGTTTATGGGAGACTACCCTATGAAAGGTCAGGCCGAGCAGGACGTTGTCAGCACCATCCTAAGGGTATGCAACTCTTCAAATAGCCCAACAAGCCTTGCCATCATGAAATATTAAGATACCAGACAGGAATGTGCTTAATATCTTCAATGCCACTGTGATATAAGCTCAATCTCTGTTGCAGTTGAGTGGCGAATATGGATTAATGAAGGATGAAGCGTACTGCCAAGTCCTCAAGCAGATCTCTGGGAACACCAGCTCCAAGACGTATAGGCCTGCTTTTTTTCTGAATGAACGAACCATGTAGGACTCATTGTAATGTGCCAAGCAGAGTAACAGATGATCTTTACTGTGTTTCGCAGGGAGAGTTGTCAGCGGGGCTGGAGGCTGCTGTACATCCTCACTGCATACTACAAGTGTTCAGAGGCGCTTAAACCTTACTTGCTTAAATACCTTCAGGATGTCTGTGCAAGTCCTGGGGTGCACTTTCAAGGTATTTTGCCTATATGTTACAAGTACACAAATCACACTGATTACATATTAATTGACAAATACAAATAACACGATATGTTGATAGGCATTGCCAAGGCTTGTGAGCAGAACCTAAGGAAGACGTTCCAATACGGTGGACGTGTTGAGCATCCTAATGGGATGGAATTGAAAGCTATGCTGGTTAGTTGCACATAAGCAAATGTCAATGCTTCACCAATCTGTGCTTAATTATGCACAATTGTTTTCAAGGCTGGAAGGAGTTCCAAGCGCCAGTTGTTTCTTCTTCCTGGTGGAATTGAACGCCACCTAAAGATCAAAACCTGCTCAGTAAGTTGCCTCTGTGATATTTATTTCACCTTGACCTATCATATTCATTTAGTAGGAAACGTTTGATTCTAATTCACTCTTGTTGCTTTGAAGGTGGCTCTGGATGCCATCGAAGAGCTGTGCTATGAGATGGGTCTGCATAAACTTGAGGCCTTGGATGAATATGCTATATTTGTTGTCACAAACAGAGGTGAGAAGGAAAAAACACATAGTTCAAATAATTCGCCGCTGATTGTTTTCAGTAGCTGAGATGGTAGATATGATACAAGTAATACAAGCTGTTTTCTCATGTGTTGTCACTCTTTCTCCAGGTCAGAATGTCCGGCCTCTAAACAAAAGAGAGTACATCTTGGATATTGCTACAGAGGCTGAACACGTTGATAGCAACTACAGTCTGTGGTTTCGAAGGGTGATATGGACGCAGCCACTAAAGTTTGACAACGAGCTCGGGGTCACTATGCATTACAATCAGGTACATCAGCCGGACTGATTCAATTTCCCAGACATTCCTTTCATGTCTTGTGCTGCTTATTTCATAAGTTACAAAGATCTAAGGCATTTGTCCATGTTTTGATCTAAGTTATCTCTGTTCAGGCTACTAATCTGACCTTCATTCATATTTTGCAGGTGTCCCCTGACTACTTGAAAGGGCTGCTCAATGTTGTCCCACAGGGTAAGGCCAGTGAGCAGCAGCTTCAGCAAGTGTCAAAACTGGCAGCTCTGCAACATCGTGCCAAGGACTCGCTCTACCTGCCCTCCATGTAATGCCATTAATCTGGCCTCACTGAAATGTTATGTATTTCGTCAAAAGTGAAAAATGTTTTTTGCAAAATGCAATTTACAAGTGACATTAAAGACATTTATAATTTTACAAAATATTTATATTTAAAATAAATCTTTATATTCATAAAATAATTTAGAAAAAATGTGTTACGATTTCACAACACTTTTAACATAGATTCGTTGATAATCAAAAACATGTTTCTTGAGCAGCAAATCAAAGTACTAGAATGATTTCTGAAGGATCATGTGACACTGAAGACTGGAGTAATGATGCTGAAAACTCAGTTCTGACATCACAGGAATAAATCACATGTTAAAATATATTAACATAGAAAACAAACATTTTAAATTGTGATATTTCACAATTTTACTGTTTTTACTGTATTTTTTGATCGAATAAATTCAGCCTTGTTGAACAGAAGAGACATTGACCCCCAAACTTTGAACAGTCGTGTACACACACTGACCATTAAGATCTCACATGCCTGATCTCAATCAGAAAATTGTAGTTGTCGAGGAATACACTCCCAGGGATCATTACTAGGTACGAGGGAGAAATGATTCACTCTGAAGATGTCTGTCTATATATTAATTACTGTGCAAAAATTCTATAGAGGTAAAACTTGTGACTGTAAAAACACTTGTGTTTATTGTAATTGTTTAGCCGGCCCCTGATGGAGAAAATCACCTGGCTAGTGTTCCTGAGGTCATTTAAGTTTGACACCTCATTTATAGACCAACTTTCTCTTGTTCTCTGCCATCAGCCATGAGGTTCAGGAGTGTATTCCCACCCAGCTCTTTGGTCTCCAGCGGCCCCAGCAGTGGTTAAACATGGTAAACCAGCATATGCAGCAGGTGCAGGCCCTCAGTCCTCATCAGGCCAAAGCACAATTTCTGGGTGAGGTGTTGACTTAGGAGAACAGCCAATGTGGAGAATTTATTCAAAAGGCTGATTGTTGTACTTGTGTTTCTGTTTCAGGGCTTGTGAGTGCTTTTCCCATGTTTGGCTCGTCATTCTTCTACATACAGAGCAGCAGCAATGATGCTATCAACACCCCGTGTGTACTGGCTGTCAATCAAAATGGTCTGAACTTTCTAAGCAAAGAGACCCATGTAAGTTTAATCTTTACTTAAAGCCCGTTAGAATAACCATTTTCATTCCTGTGATGTCAAAGCTGAATTTTCAGCATCATTACTCCCGTCTTCAGTGTCACATGATCCTTCAAAAATCATTTTAATACGCTTATTTAAAGAAACATTATTATAAATGTTGAAAACAGTTGTGCTACTTATTATTTTTGTGGAAATCATGATACATTTTTTTCAAGGCTCTTTGGTTAATAGAAAAGTAATAAATGACAGCGTTTATTTGAAATAGAAATATTTTGTAACAGTATAAATTTCTGTATGGTCCCTTTTAATCAATTGAATGGTCCTTGCTGAATAATAGTATTATTTGTTTCAAAAGTCTTACTGACCCCAAACTTTTGAATGGTAGTATATCTCTTTAAGGCTCCTATTTAAATCATTAACACTTTTTCTGAATTTTAGTAAATATGAAGCATGTCCTAGATATATATTTAATTGAATTTTGCACCAATTTATGTTAAAGTATGCATTATTCTGGGATTTGAATATGTAATCTGCTTTGGCACTGCTTAAGCGTCCATTTTGCCCTATATTTGCAAATGTATTTGCATTTCCTCCCAAGATATTATATAACATGGTCATGTATAGACTTCACAGCTGTTTTCAATGTTCCTCAGGAACCAATGGTGAAGTTTCCGCTGAAGGAGGTCCAGTCCACCCGGACACAGAGGCCCACAGCTGGCTCCAGTTACCCGTATGTGGAGATAATGCTGGGTGACCTAATGTCTCAACGCATTACACAGTTACAGCTGGATCAGGTATGGACTTTCAAATAAAAGAGGGAATGTATGATTCCAAATCATCACACAATATAAATCTAAGTCATATATAATGAATATTCATTTTCACTGGGCCAGTGTGGGCTGAGCTAATTCCTGTGCGTTTGACTTGACAGAGCCTTGAGCTGTGCCGTGTCATCGCCATGCATGTGGAGAACCTGCTGTCCGTACGAGAGAAGAGACTTACTCTGCCGCCCAGTGAAATCACACTGCTCTAGCACGCCTTCTCACTGGTGTTATTTATTAGTACTTTTATGGGAATAATTGCAATCAGACACTATTTAACTCATACACATCCAAAGCCAGCTGTCATTATTGATAGTGCAATATGTCTGTTTGCAATTTAAACAAGTTCCAGGATTAGTTTGTTATTCGCAACAATTTGCATGCTTTCCATTTGGTTGAACATAATATGGTCCCATAGTTTAAAACAGTATATTTCTACCTCTAGCTCCGAACACATTATGAGAGAGAAAGAGTAATAAAAAAATGTAGCCACTGTTTTTGAAGTTGCACTACTTGAGACTATTATGATTTAAATATTCATAGAATGTTTTTATTATGTTAAATTCTCTTTGTGGACGAGAAATGCACTATATGTACAATGAATGTAGTAGGTATAATATGAAGTCTTTATTCTAAATAAAATGAATCACAGCTGTACTGTCTCTCACAATTGAATTTAATTACACTGAATGGACATTGAATAATATTAACATTATGCTGTTAAACGTTTAAAAATATATATATATGAATGTCATTTAAAGTTTTAACTTTTAATTTTTTTTAAAAGTTTTACCTGACTGATAACTTCGTGCATTGTAATTAAATTGATGCTAGGCAATTCAAACGTGTGAATAAATAGTTAAGCCAGCCAAATCCTGATCCGTGTTTTCCACGCGTTTGCTGGAAGTGGGCGTGGCTTGGTGAATTGGTTACAGATTCTTGCCTCTGATTGGCTCTCCTGAGACGTGATTCCTGCGAACTTGCCCTTTGGTTAAACTGCATAAACACACAGCTGAAAACTTGCACGGCTTGAGGAGTGGATACAAAAGAAACTGGAGCTTGCATGAAGGATCACATTGTTTCTCTGCACCGATTCTGCACGCTTAACGGAATTTATATCAATCTGAGACGGTGAGGGCTGTGATATATCTCTGATTCGGCTTCAGGATGATGAAGTTTAGGTTCAGACGGCAGGGAAATGACCCTCATCGTGAGAAAATCAAGCAGGATCTATTTGCATTCAATAAGGTATGTGGGATATATAGCGTTGGTTCTCCTGTCTCTCGAGCATGCATGATTTTCGGGTTGCATTGAAACCGACTGAAAGAACATTTAATTAAAGCAAATTTATGTATAATTGCATGCACTGTTTAAATGTTGTTTTCACTAACACGCAACTGTTAACAGCGATGTTTTCCAACTATCAGGGTCAGATATATAGGTTAATTATCAACAATATACACGCATGAAAGTTGTTTGAAACAGTTTTTCTTCTTGTTAATGCACAGTTGGACTTTTTTATAGCTTTACGAGAATGAAAAATGTGTTGTGTGTTTGATATTCATCTTCATCAGTGGAGCTCATTAAATCAGATGAGATCAGGGCGCGTTGTCTATTGTGAGTGACCTCAAAGTTTACTCCTGTTTGTATCTTCTGCGGTTAGTTTTTACATTTTTTTCCCCCAACGAATTTCAATTGCAGAACAGGAAGTGTCTGTCATGCAGTTTCTTTTACTTAATTTTGGTATGTTTGACACAAAATATATATATTTTTAAATTAATTTGCATGTATGCGTGCATGCATGTACACATAACATAAATAACATATGTAATTACATAAGAGCTAAATATTAATTTAGATCAATGATAATTTTATTAAATAAAAAATAAATAATGTTTGTTTATTGATGTTGGTTTCTGAGCCTTGAATGTGTCCTACAGTGGTGCTGGCAGTAACAGCAGTGTGATTGCAAGGGTTTGTAGAGCCCTTTATAACGAGGCTGCTCTTAAATCATAATGAACATGTTACTGCTCCCCTGCCAGAAACACAGAAAGGGTTTGTTTGTTGGCTCTTTACTGATGACCAAACTCTTGCAACATTTCTAGCCCTCCTCCTCATTGTAAAGCACCATGAGAGAGACAATTTTTAAATGTCTTAGCCCTCAGTTTTTGTTCATTTCTCTAATGCTGCTGATGACTTTTATTCCCAGATGGTTTAGTGGTGTGGAGGGAAGGTGTTTGTGTGTCATACTGATGAAGTGTCATGACACTGACACAATCTTAAGAAGGTCTTGTTATTTACTGTCACACTTTGTCAACCAAAGAGATCTGCACCCTTCGGCCAACTTCAAGCCTTGTTTTGCTCAAATTCGTGCCCTCTGTGTGTTGATTGATGATGGTTTTAAAATTGCCCCAAAACGTGTTTCTGCAAATCAATTTTGATAGCTTGTGTGAAGATGATGAATTTAACTTTTTCTGTCAAATCTACTAGGTTTCCTTCCTTACTATTTCTGGTTTTGTATTTTTGTTGTTGTAAAAACAAGGAAATCTCCTTCCTGTCAGGATCGCACAACTAGATTGCGAATTGTAGCATCAGGGCTCATTAGAGGTCAATGAAGTATGAATTGAGAGAATTAAGAGGAATTCTTACATTTTCTATATGATTTACATTACGTGTGAGTTTAAGTTCTAAATGTGAGATTTCCTCTCTTTTTCTTTTTTTACTCAGACAGTTGAACATGGATTCCCAAACCAGCCAAGCGCTTTGGCCTATGATCCCAAACTGCAGCTTATGGCCATTGGAACTAAATCAGGGGCCATCAAATTGTATCCTTTTGTGAGCGCTTTACTAAAATGGAATTAATGATTAAAGTTCACTTTTTGTTATACACTGAATACCACTTGAGATTTATAAAAAAAGAAATGTGTACTTTATCCAACACGAATGCATTACATTGATCAAAAGTGGACAGTATACATTGGTTTTCAGGAGACTGTATAGAATTTTTTTTTTGTAACGATGCATGTTTCCACGAAAATAGTAGGCAGCACAACTTTTACATGTAGACACATATGTGAACAATTTTTTTTTTTTATAAAATGGAGTTATTTGTATTTGTCTATATAATGGTGTCCAAACTTTGGTGACTATACCACTGACATTTTACATCAACAGGGTTATTGAACACTGCTTTTCAGTGATATAGTATTAAACTCTTTGCATCCTTGATGATACTTCTCCAAACTCTCAGTAATTTTCTTAAAATGTTGAGAAAGATTTAGTCATGTTTATCTCGATCGATGATACAATGCAGTGAGGGAACGTTCTAGTTTATGGTTCACTGATTGTGATGAATTACTCTGGATGTATGGCTCTGTTGTGTTGAAGACTTGAGTACATCTGCCTTTGTACACAGTGTGACTCACTACATATTGTGCTAGACCTATCAAACTTGGTACTTTAAAAACAAACTTTTCTAAATTGTCATAATTATAGTTGACGCTGTCCAGGCCGGAATGTTTACGTCCAGTGGGTTTAAGGAATGATTAGGAGGGTATTATCAGAATAAAGTGTTGGAGACTCCTTTGGAAAGCTATCATTATCTAGTCCTCTTGGACTGGACGAGTCAAACAGCCAAAACATACAATCCAACATTCTTTCACAGTAATGCTTGCTTTTTTCCTTGAGATGGAAGCTGAGATACGGGCAGGATCAGTGATATTATGATGATTGTGATGGTACAGTGCAGGTCTTTGAGCTTTAGGAGGCTGGTAGTGTCAGGCACAGGCCAGCTGAGAGACGCTCAGCCTGCAGCCTTGACTCACTCTGTGGGGAGGGTGTGAGCTGAGGACGGCCTGATCTGACAGCCTGCCACTCACCAGATCTGAGCGAATATCTGTCAGCACTTCGAAGCTAATGCCTCGTCCGTCAGACAAGAAGACTCTTGTCAAGGATAGAGAGAAGACAGAGACTGGTTGGGTGTAAATAAAGGGTTGAGTAATGACAGATTTGGCTTTGAAGGCATTTGATTGGGTTTTGAAGGCTGTGTGATGGGAGATCAAAGTTTGGTTTACCCATTCTGACACCATCCTTATTAAAACTGGATGTCTTTGAATAACTACTGGGAATACAACATTAGCTTAGTGTTGCCCTCGCTCTTTTTTTCTGGCATTAAGAGTTATTTTTGAGAGACATAAGTTCTGTTTAGACGTTTCCTCATTTTCTTTTTACAAGGAAAACTAAATGACTTTGGCGTCGCACTATTTTGTTTTGTGCTGAATTCTGCAGAATGGATTTAAATGCTAGGGCATAATCAAATTAGCCCAAATATGCAATAAACTAGTGTTTTCCCCCCCCTTATTATACAGTGGTGCTCAGAATTAATGGCAGCCCTGGTATATGATAAAAAATGGCTGTACAAAATAAATCTGCATTTATCCTTTTGATCTTTCATTCAAATATTTAGCAAAAATCTAACCTTTCATTGAAGTAAAATAATTGAAAGTGGGGGGTAAGTCACATTATGAATAAATGCTTTTCTCCAAAACATGCTGGCCATAATTATTGGATCCCTGTTATTAAATACTTCTTGCAACCTCCTTTTGCCAAGATGACAGCTCTGAGTTTTCTCCTATAATGCCTGATGAGTTTGGAGAACACCTGCCAAGAGATCAGAGACCATTCCTTCATACAGAATCTCTCCAGATCCTTCAGATTCACAAGTTCATGTTGGTGCTTCTTCTCTTCAGTTCAGTCCACCCGTTTTCTATAGGGTTCAGTTCAGGGGACTGGGACGGTCTTGGCAGAAGCTTCATTTTGTGTTCAGTGACCCATTTTTGTATTGATTTTGATGTTTGTTTTGGACCGTTGTCTTGATGGAAGATCCAACCACAGCCTATTATAAGATTTCTAGGAGAGGCAGTCAGGTTTTGATTTTTTTTTTTAATTTTATTTTTTATCTGTTGATATTTGCTAGAATCCCTAATACCATTTATCTGAACAAGATGTCCAGGACCTCAAGCAAAAAATAGGCCCCCAACATATAAGATCCAGCAATATATTTAACCATAGGCATGGGGTACTTTTTATCCCTGTTTGCACCAAACACATCTGGTGGGTTTGGTGCCAAAAAGCCCTTTTTTTGTTTCATCTGACCATAGAATCTGGTCCATTTTGAAGTTCCAGTCATGTCTGATAACTTAATATGCTGGAGTTTATTTTTGGAGGAGCGAAGAGGATTTTTCTTGAAACCCTCCCAAACAACATGTGGTGATGTAGGGGTTGTTTCTGACCCCCAAGACTCAAGTAATCTCTGCAATTCCCCAGCTGTGATCCTTGGAGAGTCTTTGGCCCCTCAAACTTTCCTCTTCACTGTGCATTAAGACAATATAGACACACGTCCTCTTCCTGGCAGATTATTAACATCTTTAGTTGATTGGAACTTCTTAATTATTGGCCTGATGCTCAAGTTGGGGATTTTCAATTCTTTAGCCATTTTCTTACAGCCACTTTCTATTCTGTAATGCTCAACAATCTTTTGATGCACATCAGAACTATATTCTTTAGTTTTACTCATTGTGATGGATGATTAAGGGAATTTGACCTTTGTGCTTCCTCATATTTAAACTCCTGTGAAACAAGAAGTCATAGCTAGACAATTTCATGTTCCTAGTTACCCTGATGTGCTAAAAAAGGTAAATATTAATGGGAATATACTTCAGTGATAGTTTACTCGTAAAAAAATCTAGGGTTGCCAATAATTATGGCTAGCGTGTTTTGGAGAAAAACTTTTATTTCATAATGTCCCACTTTCAATTATTTTACTTCAATGAAAGGTTCGATTTTTGTAAATATTTTGAAAGAAAATCAAAAGGATAAACAATGCAGATATATTTTATACGGCCACTTTTGATCATATTTACCAGGGGTGCCATTAATTCTGAGCACCATTGGATTAGGTGGTAGACCTATTTATTCAAATTCATTGCATTATTACATTATTTGTATTTATTCTAGTTAATATTTAATATTTAAATAGTTTGAAAATAATTTCAAAATGAATTTGAACTTGGTAACTAAAAATCTGTTAAATAAACAGAAAATCAACTTATTGATTCTGTAATCCTATAATATTCCTTTTCACCAAACAATGAAATGGTTAAAAATATGAATAAAAAGACAAAAAAACAGGACACTCTATAATCTGGTAAGTTTGTGTGCACTAGACAAGGTAAACACTAATTTTAGATAGAATACAGTGAAAATTACATGGATTGATATTGTAGGTGCCAAGACAAAGTAAAGTTTGAAATCAAGAGTTTAAGTTGCCAATCGTTTGTCTCCATTGGCAGCTGAACTCCCCTGTCTGCATCCGATTCACACAGACCGACCATCACGCACAAGAGTAAAGGTGATGATACACAGGGCAACTTTTTGAGCAATGTTGCTGGGCAATGTAGGGGTACTCAAGATGTGGAGTTAACTATCTTCTAGTCATTGATTAGCATATTCTGTCATGATATAAAATTGCTTGTGTGGGAACTGTTGTAAGATGCCTACAGAGTGACATGCGATTGCATTTGTGTTACTTACTGTATTGCAATAAATGTTAAAAGACGGATGCGACAGTTTGAGCAGACTCCCAAATATGCTTTACTACAACTAGCATGTAGATTCTATGTCAGCCGACGGCCAATCTTAATTCATTAAGCGCAGTGGAGACCCAGTGACTCCAAGCTCTCATCCTATAGGATGGTCATGGCATGGGTAAACATGGGCTGAATCAATAGCCATAATCGGTTGGATGAAAAAACTGGTGGCAAGATCTTTATGAACAACTTATTTAGTAAAAACAGAATACAGTTCACACCAGAAATGTATCAGTTCTTGCTGAGTTATTTGATTAAGCTGTCAGTGCTTTCTTCATTAGTTCGGAAAAAACTGGAACGCTGCTGTGATTTGATAAGCTCCATTTTATCTGGATTGGTTCCAGCTCCAGATGTGTGGTTTGCACATCAAAGGCTAGATTGCTATGATGTGCATAGCTCTACAGCCCCGGTCATCCTGATGTCAGACGCCAGAACGGCCCAGTCTGAATGTGTCTGATCAAGGGTGCTGTCATCAGAGTTTGTCCAGTTCATCTTGTGCAAAGCTGTTAACAGAAGCACTGATATATTCATTTATTATGTGACTAAGCCATTAACCATGCCAGTGAAAAAAAAAAAGCTCCTTTTTAAAAGTTCTTAAAGCTGAAGTGTGTTTTTTCTCTCTCTGATGATTCAATTCTTTCTCCTATTGCAGTTTATTAGAGTGCTGCAGAGTTAAAACCCGAAAATTAGTTCGCTTTTTAGCACTTCTTGTTCCATCAGTCTTATGTTGATGGGTTTTTTAATGGGTTTATGGTTAAATGCTCGAATAAGATTTTTGGTTAACACAAGCTCAAGATATTTTCACGTTTTATTCTATGACATAAGTAATAGCCCACTCATGATTTTATTAAGCTTTCACTTGGACAGAATGTTGTCACAGACTTTAATTTCACTTTAACTTTAGTTTGTTTCCACAGCCTCGTTGTGTTTATAATTGCACTATTCTAACTAAAACTTTATGGGAAAATGTTTTTTTTAAGTGCCAGCAAGTCAAATTTACCTATATTTTCGTCCTAGCGTTAGGCAGTGCTTTTCACCCACTGAGATGGCGGTAAACGGTTTTGTCACAATGGATAAGATTACACCACCCAAATATGTATTTATTGCAGGCTGGTTTAGCCTACATTCAATTCACCATTAAGAAAAGTAATTAGTGTAGCCTGCTTAAAATAGCTTTGGACAAAAACAGTTGATGACAAAAAATAGTCTAGTCTAGAGTGGACATTACTTTGTGTAGACAGTGGCATAATACAGTTACATAATACGTTTTTTTTAGGCGTATCAAAACAGTAGTCATGTGCATAGGTCAATTTTACCTCCTGGTGGTTTTAGAAGTACTGGTTTTAGAAATACTGGTACAGAAATGTCTATACCAGTGTTTGCATATAAATATTGAATAGTTAGTAATTTCCAAACAGTTTTCCATCTACCTGCTCTTCCATTGTTTGGTTAACACTAGAACCGAAGACCTTAAAAATCCAGCCGTTTTTATGAGACAATATTCTTGATCCTCTGAAGGCTTGCGTTTAAATGAGATATTTACAGTTTCCTTTTGTTTCTTGGCCTCAGTTTAGTAAGCTTTAAATGTAATTTGAGCTTGTCTGATCATAAATGTGTCTCCACTGCAACCACAAATTGAGGCGCATGGGTTGGAACTATATTTTAAAGCTAAAGGGGAGTTTAAAGGGAGTACAGACAAGGGGTAAGATCGGAAAGCAATGAGACTGCTGGGACAGAGGAGCTGTTGGAAGTGCCGGATTCACTCCTAAAGAATGCATGTGGCTGTACCCTTATTTCACTCTCCGCTGTAAGAGGACATTCCTCTGCACTATTGTTGCCAGTCCTTGTCTCAAAGACATCTTTTGAAATGGTTTCCTGGGCCACCGCTGGAACAGGCTGGTAATCAGGATGTGCTTCAGATTTGAGGAGCAACAGCTTCCATAATTGACCGTCTCTGGCAGGCTGAGCTATGCAACTGTCAGAAATGCTGATTCTTAGGGCTGCACGATTTGGGGAAAATGTCAAATTGCGATCATTGAGGTTAATATTGCGATTTGCAATAAAATAAACAAATGGTTTCAAAAACATTTATTAGGCTTCAAAAAATATAACAGCTTTTAATTTAAGTGAACTTCAAGCAGTCTTCACAAAAATCCATAATAAATGGCATATTTATCTGTGCCCTTCCTGTCTAACAGGAAGGACATATACAAAAATTGATAAGTTATCAAACAGTTTGCGCTACATAAATTATATATAGACTAATCCTTATAAAAGCTACAAATGTTCTTTAGTCAGGAGCAGCGAGTAATGTTCTCTGTTTCCTTTGTTCTTTGAATAACTTTACTGACAGAAAGCTTAATTGGCTGCTGGCCCTTTAAGAGCAGCCGCTGCTGACAGAGATGCTGATCTCACATGCACCTCTTTTTTTTTCTTCTCATTTATATAGCGCTTTTAACAATGTAGATTGTTTCAAAGCAGCTTTACAGAGATAAATATATAATTTAAGGGAACAGAGATTGGTTTGGTTTTATAGTGGTTCTTGAAAAGTTTTTTTCCAGCTAAAGTTAGTTTTGATTGATTCACTTCCGTCTAAATGATCATTTGTTATTAAATTAGGGTCCGCTAAGACGACACCGTTCTCTCTAAACAAACTTTAAACGTGAACCTGTGATCGACGCTGATGGCGTTCACATGCGCATTAAGAATTGATTCTATAGTTATGTGCGTTTGAATATATGTGCGCAGGTTTAGAATTCCTAAACAAACTACTTGTCTTGTCTATAAATTTTGATGCAGAATTTTATTTTATCTTATCACTTTGGGTAGGTACGCGAACCAAAAAAATCCACAACGCTTTATCTGTAGAGTGGTATAGGGATCCTCCATAGGGAGAGGCTAGTTGGCACTTCAGCACTGCATTGTCATCAGGTCCAGGTGAAAGTCCTTCGTCAGATCTGGAAACGGCCTGGATCCGGCAGGCTGCGGGAAAACCTCGGGATAAACAAAGACACTAAAATTAGCGTAGATGCCATTCTTCTTATGATGTAACGAGTACATCATGATTTAAGGGAAGTGTTCCCAGTTCCGGCTGACCTAATCCAAGCAGCCTAATATTGAATTATAGAAGTCTATAGAGTGTTATGTGAATGCTAGGTCAAAGAGATGTGTTTTTAGTCTAGCTTTGAACTGACAGACTGTGTCTGCTTCCCGGACAATGTTGGGAAGATTGTTCCAAAGTTTTGGTGCTAAATAGGAAAAGGATCTACCGCCAGCAGTCGATTTAGATATTCTAGGTATTATCAACTGGCCGGAGTTTTGAGATCGCAATAGACGTGAAGGACTATAATGCGTTAAGAGCTCGCTCAAGTAGCCTACTAGGGAGCTAAACCATTTAGTGCTTTGTAAGTAATCAGCAATATTTTAACATTTATACGATGTTTAATAGGGAGCCAATGCAGTGTTGACAGAACCGGGCTAATATGGTCGTGATATAATGATTCTCTCACAACTCTTTACTTCCATCATAAGACTGCTCTTATTTTATGAAGATGCGCGACAAAACGACATTTTGGCATAATTGTGTGTTATTGTTTGTTGAAGCGCGAAAGAGAGCTGTAGTCTGGCGCGCGGTCTGTGCATGCGCATGATACTCTTTTGACTTGTCGCGAATGAATGGTTTAAAACCATTTGCACGAATAAGAGCGGGATCATGTAACACTAGCCAAAGGATGACAAAAAATAACAGATGCTGCGTTAATTGCGTTAACAGCCCTAATTTGTTTTTCATATAAAATCGCAGCACTTTGCGTCATATAATCGCATAGGCTTGACATCGCGATTGGGATATGATTAATCGTGCAGCACTACTGCTTCTGTTGTTGATTATGACTGTGCTCAAATGAGGTGCTGTCCCCAAAATTAATTTTTTCATTACCATGGCATCCCCTTGATTACTTGACACACATTAAAGCTCATTAACCTAATCTAACAGGCGCCATTTATACTCTATCACAATCATTATGAATGGTCATACTGCTGCAACAAAAAGAGGTCAAGCTTAAGGTTTGCACAGTGAATGATATCAGTATGGTATACACAAGGATCGATACGATTACAACTTATCTGCAACTTCTGTTTCATGCCGACTTTAAAGTGCACTTATTCTCCGTTATCATTATCAAGGGGGTTAAAAGAATCATGCATACAATACTTCCATGATATATTTTCGAGATTGCTAGATCTCGAAATTGTCTGTCATCTTTCCTATCGTCGTTTGTCTTCTCAATCAGGTGCAGTAGCTCTGTGTGAATGGATCTGTATGCATAGGGTCTTATCCTAGTGTGCTAGCTATCTGTTTTCTTCTCCCAGCGGCATTGCTGCAGCTCCCTGATCTGAGCCAGGAAGCTTGCATCTACGCCACTGCAAACACTCAAACATTTGTCTGGTCTGGAGGCATAGGCTTATCACAACTTTTAGTTTGGCAGATTGCCTCCTGAAAGACTGATACTCTCACATTTCGCATTCTCACATAGGGATGTCCTCTCTTCTTATTGAACACAGCTGAGCAAACACAAGAACGCCCAGTAATTGTTTCATTCATAACTTTCCCGTTTACTGGAGCTGTTTCTTCCTGATGGTTTTCGATGGTGCTTTTGAAGGAAATTTAAATGTCTCTCTTTGCATATCTTTTCTCTCATGTGTCTCAGCCTAAAGCCATTAGTATTCTGTTGTGAGCCTCATGGTCACACACAGGGAGCTCGGAATCAGTCCCCTTCCCCCCTGTAGTGCACTTCTGTGGCCGGTAAGCAATCTATAGACCTCTTGGAAACTAATAGTGAAGAAGACTCATTGAAATCTGTTTTATGTTCATTGCTGCCAAACCCTCCACTTAAAGGGCCACAGTTTAATTACGAATTGTGACAAGTTACTGGACGGGAAAGGGTTTGCCTGTGGCTTCTTTATAATGACCTTAGTGGTTTGGAAATAAGCAGAAAAGACGCAGGAATCTCCTTCCAGTTAGTCTAATCAGTGGTGACATAAACTGAAAATGGCCAGGCACTATGGGTAAAACAAAGTTCACGGTTAGTTCTTTGTTACTGCAACTGCAGTTTCTAGAAATGCTTACAAAGCCAAAGTTCAGTCAGAGCTGCTGTCAAATTTCGTCATTTGCCTTTATTTTTTTGTAGATGGTTTACAGGAAGGAATCTCAAATTGCATATGTATCTCAAATCAGACAATATTTTTAAGTAACTATGAGGATACCATGTACCTTTGAAACATTTTATGTTTTCTAATTTCTATCTCATAAATGGTGGATACTTTCGCGTTTTAGCATAAAAAGACTGGGTTTCATCCATCATTCAATGACTCATTCAACAGAACTTGCTTGTAATTGTGTTTTTTTAAAGAAAACCCCCATAATTACTTGGGTTTTGTCTCTTCAATATAGGACAACGTATGTTTACTACATTAGACTTCGGACACAATGTCTGCTGTTTGTCACTATTCAGACCGTGAAATTGCATTATCCTTTGCTAACTTGTTGTTAGCGCTTGAGTGAGTAATTGTCGAGCATTGTTGGGAGTATGTGGAGAGGAGATGGCCAGCGTGGGCCCTCGGAGAGTGTGTTTGGCTTAGGTTGTGTGAGCAGTCTGGGGCCCAGGAAGGGAGTTTGATTGTTACATGACTTTGACATGTTAAAACTCTTTTTGTGGTAATGGAGAGGGTGGAGAAAACATCTATAGTAGTAAATATTTATACTATTTAGGCCTAGATGAATTTAAGGTAGTTATTTTAAAGCTGTAATTTCCCTTGTGAAAAAGCATTGTATTAAATGTGCACTAGTACTTTCAAATATTCTGTATATCAATGTGTCAAGTATATATTCGATAAATCAAATCAAAATATATAAATCAAGTATATAGTAAAAAAAAACTATTTGAAGATAATATAATATTAATATAATAAAAGGCTTAACTTGGTACACTTTCATGACTTTCTTTACGCACTTAAGTAAGCTTTGAAAAAGTGAAAATTAATTTAAGGAATTGTTGTAAGCGTTTATCATGCTTTTATGGACACTTATTTTGAGGTTAACTAACATAAAACAAATATAATGTACTTTATTATAATTTTGAATTGTAGTATGTTTAATATTACATTTGAAAGTTATTTTTTTAAGATTACTAAATTGCAACTTCATTACACGTTTAATTACAAATATATTAAAATGCATGCCATACAAGCTTCAATAGAAATTACATATTTGGTTAAATTAGTTTACTATAAATACTTGTCAGTACACTTTGCATGTTTCATGACAATAGAATTCTGAAGTTACATAAAAATCTACTTGCGTTTTTCTTAAAGGTAAAAAAATCACTCTAAAATTCAGCTAATTCCTTTTTATATAATGATTTCCATTACACGAGAGTAGATGTTAAAACTTCATGCTGATTTGTACTCGGCTTTCGCCAAGATAAGCACCAACTAAGACGTAGCTTTACAGTAACCTATGCTTCTCCATCCATTTACGCTTCTTTCCATCTGGTGACGTGAATCTCCTTCTGTCTGGTGTTAATAGTGTATTTGCGCGTCAGCACACACAACGGCTGCAACCACAGTGCGGTCCCCCAATAACAACCCTCTGGATTGAGCGGAGTAGGGAACATCTCTAGGGTCTTCAAGTGGGCACCTTCCGTCCTCAGTGTTTCGTCGACTAGCCCACAACACCTCAAGAGGGCTCGACAGTGACTCTGGCGTTCCAGAGTCACCCCCCTCCGTCCCCCACTCAACTCAGCCCAGCTTACTGACCTCTACTTCCCTCTTGCTGCTGAGACCTAACCACAATCTCTCCGCAACCCAACCATACGCGCCAACCCGTTTGACTAAGGCTGTCGAGCCCCACTGGTGCGTTAATATGCAGTTTCAGTGGCAACGGTTCCGTATGGCATACCACCTACCGCAAAACACAATATCTGCCCAACCACCCGTCATTCACGCAATATACACAGGAACGTAATGACTCTAAATACTATACAACCTCTACAAATAAACCAACAGTGCTGCTGAGACCTAACCACAATCTCACAATCTCTCCGCAACCCAACCATACGCGCCAACCCGTTTGACTAAGGCTGTCGAGCCCCACTGGTGCGTTAATATGCAGTTTCAGTGGCAACGGTTCCGTATGGCATTCCACCTACCGCAAATCACAATATCTGCCCAACCACCCGTCATTCACGCAATATACAGAGGAACGTAATGACTGTAAATACTATACAACCTCTACAAATAAACCAACAGTGCTGCTGAGACCTAACCACAATCTCACAATCTCTCCGCAACTCAACCATACGCGCCAACCCGTTTGACTAAGGCTGTCGAGCCCCACTGGTGCGTTAATATGCAGTTTCAGTGGCAACGGTTCCGTATGGCATACCACCTACCGCAAAACACAATATCTGCCCAACATCCCGTCATTCACGCAATATACACAGGAACGTAATGACTGTAAATACTATACAACCTATACAAATAAACCAACACCCTTCAAGTTTTCAAGAATTCTACGAAACCGTAGCATGGTGGCCTGTACTCAGCCAGCTAGAATCTTTCCGTCTCAACCACAGCCAGTTGCTGCTCCTTTCTGCTGCTTCAGATAAGTTCTTTACTGTGCGACGCAACTCTTGACCACTGAATCCGACGTCTCTGAGGAACCGGGTTGTAGAGTGTGCCACAAAACCTCGACAACCCACTTCCACTGGATAAACCTGGACTCTCCATCCTCGCTGTTCTGCTTCAGTGGCCAGATGAGCATACCGCAATTTCTTCCTCTCATATGCCTCATCTACCGCATCCTCCCATGGCACTGTTAACTCTATCAGTTGAACAATGCGTGCTGATCCAGACCACAAAACAATATCTGGTCGTAGGTTAGTGGTGGCAATCTCAGGTGGAAAAATAAGCCGTTGATCAAGATCAGCCATCATCTTCCAGTCCCTAGCAGCTTCCAGTTGTCATGGGCGAGAATTGGTGTTAGCACCTTTTTGCTCGCCTGGGCGGAGGAATATTGTCTTCTGCGTGTAATGTTTTGCTAGAACATACGGCAACTTATTGGTCATACTATGCTTGCCTTCCAATGCTAAAGCCAAACATCACAATACTTGGTCATGGCGCCAAGTAAACCGACCTTGGCTAAGAGCCACCTTACATCCTGTCAAAATGTGCCTTAATGTGGCAGGTGATGAACACAAAGGACAACAGGGATCCTCTCCTACCCAGAGGTTTAGGTTCTGCGGTGATGGGAGAACATCATATGTTGACCTAATAAGGAAACTGATCCTACTCTCTTCCATTGACCAAAGGTCTTGCCAGCCCATTTTTCTTTGTTCCACACTCTCCCATCTCATCCACTCTCCCTGCTTGGCCTGGGAAATGGCCTTTATACATCTCATCCTCTCCTCCTGCTTTCGCACCTCGTTGACTACCAGCTTCCTCCTTTGAGCTGGGCCTGCCTTGTGCCATTTAGGAGGAGCTAAACTGAGCCCAAAACCCCCTCTTCCATGCTGTACCTGTCCCACGATATCCCCAATTTGAAGGTCAGCCTTTGCCTCTACTACAGATTTCTTTGCTGACCACTTTCTACCAGTTTTTACCACAGGTGCTGCCTCCCTTACACATTTGTCGCGTGACTCTGCTTAAGTCATTTCCAGTCTGACCTTGGCACACTTAAACTCCTCGGTTAAAGCAGAGACTGGCAGCTGCAATACTCCTTTACTATAAAGTCCCACTCTGCTGAGGCAGCGTGGAACTCCCAACCATTTCCTGATGTATGAACTTATTAACTAGTGGTCGGGGAAAAAATCGATTCTGTTCAGTATCGCGATATTTTGCGCACGCAATTATATCGATACAGTAGCGCAAAGTATTGCGATATTTAATTATAAAATTATCTGTTTTACTTTCCGGTTTTCTCAGAGTTTACTCTGATCATTTACATTTGCGTATTACATCCACAAGGTGGCGCTTGTTGCAGTGCTTTGTTGTCGTACATTCGATAGCAAATTCAAATGAAAATGGCTTCAGTATTACGGTTGTACACGACGCTCCGCATCTTTCAAATCGAAAGTGTGGGTAAATTTCGGTTTTATGATTATTCTCAGGTTTATGTTACTCTATTATGTCTGCTTTATGTTACTCTATTGTATTTAAATAATTTTAAGTTATGTGCTGGGAGCTCAGTGAGTTTTGTTTGTTCCATATTAAATATTACCTGCTCGGTCTTGTCTGTCAGCGCGTTGTCATTGTCCTCTATTTTTCACTGCTTGAGAACATGGGTTGAAATCGCCCTCTAAACCCTCATTCACTAAGTTAGGCCTATTCCCTAAGTTAACGTTAGTCCACTAATACTGTTCACTTGAAGGAGTGAATGAAAACGAGTGAGCGACAGGCGTTGAGCGTACATAAGCTGTACATTCATTAATGCAGTGCAATGTGGGACAGAGACGCGATCTGACACGCGTCCCATTTTCTCACAAATCTCTACGTTTATTTAAATAATTCAAGATTGCTCTTATGAGAACACTCGACAAAACTGACATTTTGGCATAATTTGTGTGTGTTATGGTTTGTTCAAGCCCGAAAGAGAACTTGATACTGACGCGCTTCTTTTCTGTGGGTCGTGTGTGTGTGTGTGTGTGTGTAATACAGGCAGGATTTAACGGATACTGCGTAATTGCGTTAAACATTTTTAACGCTTTAACCCTCTGGGGTTCTTCGGACCAAATGGTCCCGAAGAATTTAAATAAAAAAATGTGTAAAATCATAGCTTCATCGGAATGGTCCGAAATTTGGTGACTTTGTTGGTACTTGGTATATGAACACCCCAAAAAATTGGGGACAGGATTTGAATAGTCTAAGTGGTTGTAAAAAAAATGGTCACACTCAGGGCCTTCAGGACCAAATGGTCCCGCCATAGGAAATGAATGGGAAATTGGCAAAAATGTGACAATACAGAGTTTTTTTGTGCGTACAATCTACAAATCAGCCACGATCCAGAAAAAAAGCACACAACAGTGAAGGGGTGAATCTATAAAACATCAAGAGTGCAAAACAGACACATCCACACACACACACACACACACACAAACACACTTTTATACATAAACAAACGAATAAATTCAGATTACATATGGGTTTTGCATTTTTAAAATGCTCAGTTTGTCCACCAGATGGCATCCATCTAATTTCAAAAATTGCTTTTATGAGGTCTAGGCTTGACTTTAAAATGAAATACAGCTTTAAAAAAAATAAAAAAATATATTTTTTTATTTTCTATTATATTCAATGGGGGGGAAATGGGTCATATTTATTGCATAAATATTAATTATAAATCTTAAATTATCTCAAAACACCAAAAAAGAAAAGAAAAAATATTATAAAAAACAAGTAAAAAAAAAAAATATGATTTTCTTTTAATAAATATGAATCAAACCCTTCAGGAGCATTTGGTGTGACCCTGAAATGAACTTTTTTTTTTTTTTTTTGTTGCGGTGCCGCGGTGGGCAAGTGATGAAACCAGTGTTGCAATGTGTCCCGAATGTTCAAGAACAAGTTTTTCAGTTTTTGCACTTCAGTTAATGTGTAGAAGATAATGTTTACAGAATTAAATGTGACATTTAAAGTGAGGTGAGCGGTCTTATTTTCCTAATTTTTTGTAATGCCTTTGAATAATACGGGGGACGTGAATCGCAATATTGCAGAATCGAATCGCAATACTTGCTGTATCGCAATATATTGAGAATCGCAATAATATTGAATCGTGGCCCAAATATCGCAATACTATCGAATCGTCACATTTTTGCCAATTCCCACCCCTATTATTAACGCTTCCAGCTTATCCACTGTTGTCAAAGAAACCTCGTACACAGTCAGTGGCCACAGCAACCTTGGCAGTAGACCAAAGTGAATGCACCAGAGTTTTAGTTTGCCTATAAATTTAAACCAGTACATTTCACACTTAAGAATACTATTTTAAAGTATATAATTGAAGAAGTACTGTAAGGAGTACTTTTTTAAAAAATTTCTTTTACTTTTTAAAGTATATTAACTAGTAAAAAAACATTTTCACAAGGGTTACCCAAAATTTAATTTGTCATTTACTCTCAATTGGATTTTCTAAATCCCTTGACTTTATGTTGTTGGCCACAAAAGGAGGTGCTTTGAAAAATGTGTACGCTTCTCTTTTTTCCATACAATGAAAGTATCTCTCATTTCTCTTAACTAAACAACTGCTAAGGTATATTGGATTTCCAGATTAGCAATTTAAAGTAAAATTTTCAGGTTTCTGCTCACTGGGTTCCGTTTCTATTTGCATTGCTGAAAACTGTCGTCTTTGGCTTTAATATTGATTATCTTGGTCAAAATAATTTTCATCTAAATACTGGCAATACTTTCATGAATTTCTTGAGGGTAAAAATGATTTTAAGCTGATTTGGATGCCTTCAGTTGTTTAAAATTCATGTTCTTTGTGTCTTGGGAACATCAGGTTTTGTTTTGAGTGCCCCCCCCCCCCCCCCCAAAAAAAGGAAATTCATTTCTTTCTCCATGTCAACAAACCAAAATCATGCTGTACCGTGTTCGGAGTGCAGCCATCTCATGGTTTGTCATCTCTCCGCACCATTGGCAATGCACTGAGGTGGATGGATTGGCTCAAAAAGGAGGGTATATTGACTGTTTTTGAGGGGAAAAAATGACAGGGCCTCTCTGTTCATGTTAATGATCTGTTGAGTTATCAAGGCAGAGTGTGAATGAATTTTACAGATGTTTCCGTTCCTCGCTCTTCTGTTTAATTTCCACACAAAACCCTACACTCCCAGCATGCTTAACACACCTCGACCCTCCTTTGGTTCTGTAATATCTTACCTCACTTATTGAAATAAATTTTCTCCTCTTTTAATCAAATTTCTCGTCAAAGGAGTCTGTATTTACTTTTGCTTAATCGATTGGACATCTGAGTTGGACTTCCTCTAATGTAGTCCAATAAATTGTTTGGGTACATTTTGTATATTTCTTTTTCCTTTAGAGGTTGTTTTCTTTGCATCCCTTGTCATTATTATTAATATTTATTTAATTTTTTTAAACATGTTTATTTTTAGTTTTCTGTTAGCTCAATCGACTCTGCATGATGTAGGAATACAAGAACTGATAAAATTGTATACTGATAAAAGCTTATGCCTAATGCATTAATATTAATTACAGTGAGAATGGAAGATTTAGTCCTATAGGAAAGCAAGCTTTACTCAATGAGTGTGCTTAACATGTACTAATAAAAATGTATTTTATATATTTATATATTATATATTAAGATATCTTAATACTATTATTATTGATGTCAAATCGATTGATCCTAATTAATTGCGTCTAACATAAAAGTTTGTGAGTATACAATATATACACCTTACTCACAACAAACTTTTATGTTGGGTGCGATTAACCGATTTGACAGCACTAAATGTCATGTATATTTTTCTTGTATTTATTTATTCATAAATAAGAATCATATAATCAGCTCATTATAAAAACAAACAACTCAAGAACCACATTTTAATTCAAATTATAATTTTGTCTGGTAAAGGAGTTTCATGCAGAAAAAATCTACATGTATATGTTGCGTAAACCATTTATGACCATTGCGTGATAAACAACACGTGATAAACAACACCATTTAAGGTGTTAACATACATGACCTTTCATCTGGTTATTAAGCGTAAATGGTGTAAGATTGTGCATGTTAATACTCTGTGTCTCATGTTTCTCAGCTTTTGAACCTTTTCATTATGTAGCATTTTTGGGGCATATGAGCCTCTTCTGCAAATAACAGGATGCCTGTTCCCGTGTGACATAATCGAGATGCTGCCATGGCAACCACGGGGACTTCAGAATAGAGCAGTTCGTCTGGGGTGCCGTTTCAAGAGCCTGGTTGTGTAAGACATTATGGGCTTGATTAGGCAGCAGCTGAAGTGGCTCTCAGAGAGCTGTGTGTGAGGTGGCAGGGTGACGTGCGGCAGTGCCACACAGCCTGAGCTTTTGTTCTGGGCTCAGTCGAGCTGACGGTGTGTCCTGTGCTCCGTTCGCTCCATCAGTGCATCTCTTCTCATTAGTCTGAATCAGATGTACCTACCCTGCCTTACAAGCAAGTTTTGCTGAGAGAAAGGGACAGTTCAGAATCATCATGTCCATTCCAACCCATTGAAAGTGAATGAAAAAACAACAATGACGTTTTTTTGTCCATTTATTGAAAATGCATGTATTAAAATATTGATTTATTATTAAAAAAATTGATAAAGATATTGATTATAAATATAAATGTGAAAAATATAAGAAATTGTTCAGTTGAAGTCTGAACCCAGATCTCCTGTCACATTAAATTTAAACTTGTTAATAATGTTTTACTTCTCTAGCGAAAGAAGTGAGAAAGTATTGCATCTGGTACATGTGCGTATGTTTTATATTATATTTATATCTTAATATATATATTAAGTTTTATATTTATATCTTATTAATATAATATAGTATACAAACTGCATGCTGTGCAGAAAAAGAGACTTGTTTCACATTTAATTCAATTGTGTACAAATGTCTTTCTTTTGGCTTTTTGTTCAAATATTGGCACTTTGTAAACTCTTTCAGCTTATTCGTCAAGCTGGAAATGGATGGTCAGGTTTTGGGCATTGCATTGTGGGATAGGGTATTTGATGCAGTGTTGTTGGGTTGTATACTGCACACAGTATACTGCACATTTACTCCAAAAAATGTGAATGCTTTGCACAGTATACATATTGCTTCAATATTGCGCCATTCCAAACACATTCATGCTCTGTTTAAAGTCAAGATTTTACTTTTAAAGAGGTTCTCTCTTTCACAAGGCTTGCTGAAAAGTGTTTTTCTAAGGATGTCTCCTCCTTCCTGCAGAGTTTGGATCGTTTTTATGTTGATCAGATTTGACCTAGATATCCACTCTTTTGTTATGGGAGTGGAAGGCTGTGTAGTTTTTTTAAATTTTTTTTATGAGAAGCACACCACAAAAGCCATCCAGAAATCATTTGAGCTACAGTCTATTAAAGAAAAGCACAATCAGCTTTGCCAACTGCTGTTGATGTCAAACTGAAAGAGTAGGAGATTTCTCTTGATTCTGGAGACATTCAGGATCAGATTGAGTGTGGGCCAATCAGAGCTATTTAGTTTTGATTTTATTTTGGCTCATTTCTTAATGTGTAGCTCAGTAGACTGTTTAATGAGCGTTATATGTCTGCAATTATCATGAGTCAAGTTTCATGAGTTTAAGTCTTTACACACTGTTGCTTCTTGACCTTACATTTGAACTACATTCACCACAGCTTTGGCCTGATTTTCCTTTGAAAAAACAAGATTGAAAGTGATTTATTGGAGCTCATATGTGACAAAATATGTCTTAAGTAGTGCTGCAATCAATCAATAAAATCAATAATAAAAATAAATTAATTAAATTTTTTGATTAGTCAGATACACAAGCATTACCATTTTATGAAAAAACTTTCATAATCGAAAAATTGATTAACGTCTCTGTCGCCATTTAATTTAAAATACTTAATAGAGCACACATGCATGTCTTTGTACACCATGATTAGCAAGCATTTACCAAGACTTAAAGGTGCAGAAAGTGATTTCTGAGAAACATAACTTGTTGAAAGTGTATCGGAGCGAGCACCACAACACACTTCTAGCCAATCTGCAGTAGGGGCGTTTCCACTCATGATGGGTGAGGAGAGACAGTAAGCAAGAGGGAGATTTGAAGAAAGACTGTAGAGAGATGGCTGAGAGACCTTACAAAAGAGAAAAGGTCAGAGGAATATCACTGGAAAAAGAAGGGTTATGATCAGGCAAGAGCTTGAGGACCAGTGTTAATATTCGAAGAGACCTAAGCGAGAAGGCCTGAAAATGGGTGCAGAGGTTGCGTTGTTTCTGCTCCAGATATGAGTAACGTTGGTTTCCCTATGTTTCACAGAATCAAGATATGCTGTCGATGTAATGTTAGCTAGTAACAGGTTTGTCTGGAGCTGCTGGTGACTAACAACAAACTCTTACTGTTGTGTTCTGTGTGTTAATTTTTTGTTGTACTTTCTTGTCGTTTGTACGTCATCTTCCCTTTATTTTTCACTAAGCAGTATTTTCTTTCATTCAGCTATGATAAAGAGATATAATAAATCCACTCTTGAATTGCGTGTTTGTGAATTTTGGGGCGGAGCAATGAAGGGAGGGGTTTGTTTGTTCTAAGTGTTTCTCAGAAATCGCTTAATGCATGTTTAAGTTTGGGCATTGCTTAAAGAAGGCATGAATAGATACTTGAAGAAAACTGAAGAAAAATGATCAGTTCTCAAAGCCTAGTCTGAAACGTTTTCCCTTGAGGTAATCTGTTCCCAAAACAGATGTGGTTCCTGGAATGCACCACTGTAAAATATTCCTTGACTGGGCATTAAGATATGGCGCTCCTGGGGTGGAGATGACTGGACTTCATAAAGACACTGCTGCTGTCACTCAGATACACTTCCTCTATGGACAGGTAAGATCATGTTTTAAACCTGTACTCATAAGGTGCACATGTTTACATCAATCATTGTAGCTTGGTGCTGTGGTGTGTTTTATTGAACTTATTGGTCTTCTTTTTTTGCCATTTGAACAGTCGATAAAGCCATATGGGATGTTTTCTCTCTTCTCTTTTTCTCTATCTCTAGGGGAGGATACTTTCTCTATTGGATGATAACACCATTCACTTATGGGAGATTGTGCAGAGAGAAAACCGCTCACATTTGATAGAGGTTCACAGCTTCAATCTGCCTGGCAGGCCAGGCATTGAGAGCACCAGGTAAGTCTCTCCCCCCCCCCAACCCCCCCCCCCCCCCCAAACTCTCCAAATTTGTCCAAACTATGACCTTAAGGTTGCTTGCTTCTCCTCTGTAGTGCGACACGTGTGACCGTCATGCTGTTGAAGCTGGGCTGTGATCTTCTTGCTCTGGGCACTGAAGGTGGCGGGGTACATTTTCTGGAACTGCCTACACTCACATTGCTGAACAAGTCGCTGTTCCAGGACGAGGTCATTCAGAGGTGAGAGCTGACCTTCCGGTATCCATATTGACCGTGTCACATTATCAGGTTACCCAGATGTTACCACTTTACTAGTTGTCAGGCTAGCTGTATTTGGCTGCATTTTATTTTGAAATTTCAGTTATTATACTACCATTTAAACCAGTTGGTTAACTTTTTTTGTTATGTTTTTGAAAGAAGTCTCTTGTGCTCACCATGGCTGCATTTATTTGATCAAAATCAGGTTCTCCTCCAAGCTCCCCCCAGGTTTTAGGGCTAGTTGCACATAATTGTCCTTGTTACTCATAAATACTATATTAAATATAAATTATGCATACTGTAAAATAGTGTTGCCTGCTTGCATATGGTCTTCGTTGGCTGCCCGCAAACAACGTCTAATTTGACCCGCTCTCCAACACTAGTTGTAGTGGAGGGCTGGAAGAGGTTTGTGTTGTCGACATGTCGAGAAGATGCAGTTTTTTAGCGCTGCAAGCAACTCCACTTTGAAAAAACTTCCAAAGGATGAAGACTCTCGCTGGAATTGATGTGAAAGAACGGACACCATTGCTACTATTTGCATCACTGTGTATACACGTGCTGAGGAAGCCTCCGGAGCTGAAATTCAGATATGGTAATAGGAGTTTTGTTTCTTGCTGTAAGTGTTAGACCAATCACAACAGACTGGGCCATCTGACCAATCAGAGCAGAGTGCTTTTGGAAAGTTGGGCTTTAGAGAGCCTGAATCTTCAAACGAACCGACTTTTTGAGAAATGTGCAATGTATATTATGAGAAAATTAAGCGATTTTGACCTTGGATGCATTTAATCCCATTGGAGGAGACCTCCAAAACAAAATGAAGAACCTTTAAAATAGCATAATATGGGTACTTAAAATTTTTGTTGAAACTGTAACAATTTTTTAACGATTCTTTGGGTAGAAAGTTAAAAAGAACAGCATTTAATTGAAGAAGAAATCTTTTGTAACATTATAAATATCACTTTTGATCCATTTAATGTGTCCTTGCTGAATAAAAGTATTTAAAAAACCCTTACCCTCTCTACAACCACTCTGCAAAATATTTTCTGAATGTCTCTCAAGGGACAAGTGTAAGTTTCTTTGAATCAGGATGTCCACACATGGCAGTGCAGACAGATTCTACACCGCTTGCCTCATAAAATAAACATTTGGGGACTCCCACCCCATCTGAAAAGACATGGGTGCATGGGTTAATCAAGGTGCAGCAAGACTTTTTGTTTATTTTTCTTCCCTCCTTTAGCCCTTATCCAAGCTGCCTTTGTCACACTTCTCAAATACACTTTGAACAGGGAACAGATCAAACTTCCTGATTCACCCAAGGCTGTTTGCCCCTTTATGCCCCCAGCTGTGGCTGTCTGTTACTTTGTCAGTAGGTAAATGCAGCTTGAGCTTTTCTGTCCCACTGCCAAGGCACTGACTTCACATGGCCACAGTTAGAAGTTTGGAGTTCAGGAAGGCATTGATCTCTGCGATCTGATGAGAGACAGTATTTATTCCTCTGCTATTAGGTTGTCATTGTAAGAATATGTATAAATATTTAATACATTAATCTTTAAGGAGAAACCTGTTTTTCCTAATGGCTGTAATTGTGACTGTTACAAGGCAGGAAATCACACTAGCTATTCATCTTACTCTTTAAAGACGTTTAACTCTGAGATAAATTACAGCTTTCCCAGTGTGCCCTGTTGCAGATATAGCCTGGGTGGCTAAATGAGGACCTCATCTGCCTCTGAGAGACCTTGAACTGCTCATTAACTCAGCACAATTTGGGGTAATGGGCATCCTATCTGAGCCACTGGTAATAAGTATGTGTCAGCCAGGAAACTACTGAACAAAATGCTTTTGTACCAAGTGCCAAATATCTTGGGCCCTATCTGAGGAGGTGTTTAAAATGGAGGATATGAGCTGTGCACACTCATCTTTGAGAATCAGCAGGACACATAATGCCAGAGTATACTCTGCGTCTTGGTAGAAAACATTTTTTTTTCTTTAAGGCTATGGGACATCTAGATTGACATGTATTTGAGTTTTAATGTCTTCAGAATAATTAATTAATTCATGAATTTCATGAATAATTGGGAAAATCATGGAAAGATCATGTAAAAAAATCATAGAGTTATTGATCAAAAGATATGGGAACATTTGTTAAATGGTTAGTTCACCCAAAAATAAAAAATATTCTCATCAGTTACTTACCCTCATGTTGTTCCAAACCCTTACGAATTTTGTTCATCTTCTTAACTAATTAAAGGTATAGCGGAGGATCTTTCCGAATTTTAGAGAAGACCCGCCCTCTCCAATTTTTTAAAAAAAGCACAAGCGCAACATTTTATTTTCTCCCGAGAGGAAACGCCTATTAAACGTGTTGAGTGACCTAGGACTTAAGACATGATATGCAATGGAGAAGTAGCTTGTTGCATTTGTGTAATAAATACTATGGTGAACACATTGTAATTATCGAAAATGAACACACAAGGTTTTAGAATATTTCAGCGTGATACCATTTACCATTTGGTCACAAGGCTACTTTAGACAAATTGAGATGTTTACCGTGTCTACGCGGTGCATGACTCGTTCCAGGGCTAGCATCGCTAATCATAGCTTACATTAACTTTTACTAGCTGTGATTTTAAATGGATTTCTCCAAATAGCATGACAAACTTTACCTGTCTAGTAGAATCTTCGCGACTGCGGCATCAGTGGGAAGCCCAACCTGTGCTTTTAGCGCACGCCAGCGTGTGAAATATTCACCCAAATCACTCTGGTCATGTTTCTATATTCTGCGGCCTTTCTCTTCTTATCATACACTTCGTATACATTTTTTCTCTTTCGACCCTCAGCCATTTTCAAAGGAATGGCTTAAACCGTAACTCATCACACATAATACACCTGAAAGTGCGCATGCGCAGAAGGGACGAGCACTTACGACGGCCTTACGTAAACATATCACCAGAATGATTGACACTTAGGTGGACCAATAGTATAGACTACCCACCCGGAAAAAGAAAATCCTCCGCTATACCTTTAATATATTTTAATAAAATCTGAGAGATTTCTGTCCCTCCATAGACCGCTACGCGAATACCACTTTGGCGCTTCATAAAGATATCGTAAAACTTATCCATATGAATTAAGCCGTTTAGTCCCAAATTTTCAGAAGAGACACAATCCATTTATATGATGAACAGATTGAATTTAGGCTTTTATTCACATAAACATATTGATCAGTGAACAAAAACAGAAGCTCAAGCGTATTTGCGTAACTCACGAGAATGAATCGCAAACTTGCTTGAGTTTTTACCACAACTGATGTGTGAGTTTATGAATGTTTATATGTGAATGAAAGCCTAAATTAAATGGCTTTTATTCTCGATTCATAAAATGCAGAAATCTCTCAGGTTTCATTAAAAATAGCTTCATTTGTATTTTGGAGATGAGCAAAAGTCTTACGGGTTTGGAACGACATGAGGGTTAAAAAATGGCAGAACTTTCATTTTAGAGTGAACTAATCCTTTAAATTACCTTATTCAATTTTATTAGAAACTTACAGACTTGTGCTACACATTTTCAGTTTTTATACAAATATAATTAAGAAATCTAAGAAATAAAATTGCAAGATCTCCCATTAATTTGACAGTTCAACAATCTATATTTCAACGTTGCCATAATTTATGATTTGGTTATCACACAGTGACTTATAAACAGTGGTATGTCTTTCAAGAAGTTCAAATCTGGTTTTCTATTTCTTAAATTTTCTTGCAAAAGCCTTCGTTGTTTGTGTGTTTTTTTTTTTCTTCGTTTTTTTCTTGTGGCTGTTTTCATCCCAAGCCATGCCATCAAACTACTCCAGTCCTCCTTTTCCATGCGCTTTCCACTTTTCCTCTCCCCCTTAATGGCTACATCTCATCCCGACTCTGTGGGTGTACCATGCACATTCCAGCTCTTGAATCCATGCCACAGCCACAGAGGAATCCCGAACTGTGGCTTTTGATTGGTCATCATTTGTCTGGCTTTCAAACTGAATTTAAGCATGTCAGCGTCTGATAATGGTGTGTCAACTTCTGCCGTGTTACTTTCTGTGTTTGAACCACTGAGATTTTTTGAGTTGTTTATTGAACTTTGCTTTTTCTTTCAATTTCACCCCGTTAGACTTTGCAACCATGAATCAAGAGTAATTGTTACCAAATGTTCAATACATTGTTCTCAAAGCTTACAGCTTGGTTTATTCTTCACTCATTGAACCCTGAGACCTGCACATTTTTCCATGTGAAATGCTTTTCCACACAAGCCTGCATTTGAATCTGCTGCGAATAAAAGTGCTGAGTGAAGTTTTGCATCGAAGGTTTTCTGTAACCTCTGATGTGTACTTTAGTAGCGCTCTGTGTTTGGGGAGTTAAGTAGTGTGTACTCAGATTTGAGGTTTTATACCAAATAGAAGTGCAGTTGAGCAGCACTACAAAGACAATAAATCTCCCAAATGTTTTCTGGTGCCGCATAGTGCTTGGTTTTGTCATTTATCTGTAGATTTTCTGTATCTTCGATGTACTCGTGAATAAAATTACAAAGCAAGATTTTATTCAATGTCTCGTTATTCCCCTCTTCAGTGTTCCAGAAGAGTACAAGTGTGGAAAATCATTGGGGCCTGTGGAGTCCCTGCAGGAACATCCAAAAGACTCTGATAAAATCCTCATTGGTTACAGCAGAGGACTGGTTGTCATCTGGGACCTCAACAGTCGGCATGTAGACAACCTTTTCCTGGGAAAGCAGGTGGGTGTGTGTGCAAGTTTGTTTGATGTCTCTCAAATGGCTTTCAACACTCTTTGCGGTCATGAGCTTGACACTTTAAACATTGATGTCTATGTTTCTATTTTAATTCAAAGTTTGTCTGTAAATGTCAAATAATTACACTCCTGACTTTCAAAGGGAACAGGTCAAGAGATCTGTCCGAGACTCATAACTCTGCTTAAATTGCATCTTTAAATCATCCATGCTTGATGTTAAGTTGTCCAGATGGTTTAACTCAAACCTTTTGACTTCCTTTCAACGTCTTTGGTCCTTTTTTGACACTGTGTATTGTGTGGGACTGTCACTCTTGCAGCAGCTGGAGAGTTTGGTCTGGGAACGGTCCGGGAACAGCTTTGTTAGTTCCCATAGTGATGGTGGATACATGGTGTGGGCTGTCAGCAGCAGCAATCCCTGCACCCATGACCCGATCTCATCCACCATACCATATGGTGAGCCACAACACATGCCAATTACACAGCCTTTCCCTTTTCTTTTTGTTTCACTCACACAGATTTTTTAGCAGTAAGTTGGTGCACAATTATATAAGAAATGATTGAGCAACAAATCAGCATGTAAGAGTGATTTCTGAAAGAAATTTAAACTTCAGTCATACTAGAGTAATGGTTCCTAAACTTTTTAGACTGGCGTACAATCTGAGGCATTTAACATCCTTCTGCGTACCTCTTTTCAGCTTGGACTACTGTGCCCCTTCATGGAAAAGATGTAAAAATTGCCTCCTTAAATTGGTTTTAGGTCCAGTTTTTATTTTTTTACTTTTATAAAGGCAACGTTTTTCTAACCCTATTAAATGCATTTCATGTTTTGTCAAATTCTTACAATTCCATTAATTTTATCATTAATATAATTAATAAAGCAATAAATTAAACTAAATCAATAATTTCAATCAGATGAAATGAGTATCAAGAAGCTGCATATAGATGTATTCACACAGATTAATGCTGCTCAGAGGTGGCATGAATACAATTACAATGGCATAAATAATGTTATGAGATTATGTTTTAAATGAAAAAGTTCAACAGAGAAATATAAAATGATGATAAAAACGAAGTGATGCTTTTAAATGTCAAACTAAAACTGCCAGTTGGTGGCTGTTAGTCACTGTCTTAATGAGTGAGTCATCGAGTCATTCATTCATTCATTCATTCATTCAGCAATGAAGTGAGTGGCTGTATTAATGAATGGGTCATTGAATCATTGACTCTCCCGATTCGTTCAAAGCCGCTGATTCATTTACTAACAAAACACAGCTGTGTGTTGCTTGGAGACGCACAACATTTCTGCTGTGGCTTTTTTAGTATTAATTCGTTTCAAAATAGAGCACACAATACTGACTATGCAAATGTACATCACTTAATATTGCCCTTTTGCTTGTTGAACTGCTGCCAGCCAGTTTTGATCACAAAAGATGATTTAATTTGATTTTGTCATATATTTGAAATTTTACGGCACTACCATTTTCCTGTTTTTACTTTAGAGGTGGCATTTTGCCTGTTAGAAATGCATGCTCGGTTTTAGTGTCATTTTTAAGGTGTGGTAGAATTAAATGAATGGGAAAACTCATCATTTTCCTCTGTTACCTCATGTACCCCAGTTTGGGAACCACTGTACTAAAACATTTACATTACGTTTCAAAAAGACTAGCTATTGTTTTATTCTGATTGAAATCAAACGTTTAACATGCATGTAAATCTCTTTTTTTTGTGCAGATACACTGTAGTAATTCCAGTAGCCGCTAACTCATAGATGGCTGGTTATATGTTTGCATAACTCGCACAATGTCAGGAAATGTTGTTATATGGCAAAGCTTAGGGTCAGTTCAACTTTTGTAATAGGCCATTAAAATCCTTTTCCAGACCTATTAAAGGGATCATAAACCTCAAACGCACTCTTCACTATTAGCTGATGGTTTGTTGACAAAAACCGCTTGGGGATCTACGGATTTTCCAATTTTTAACATCCACTCTGCCAAGATTACTGTATTTTTGGTGGTTTCTCTCAAACTCAGTTTGTCTTTCTTTTTCCTCTTTTTGTGTGTTATTCATCTCAGGCCCCTTTCCCTGTAAAGCCGTGAACAAGATCCTGTGGAGGACAACAGAATCTGGGTTTGTGCCATAATGTGCGAGAAATGAAATCCCATAATCTCATGTTTTAGCTCTGCTGGTTTGACTCGGGAGGGTGTCCTCTGTTGTCTCTGTAGAGCTCCTCTAGTGTTGTTCAGTGGCGGTATGCCCAGAGCCAGCTATGGAGACAGACACTGCTTAACCATCCTGCAGGACAGCGGCCACGTCACCCTAGACTTCACCTCGCGTGTCATAGACTTCTTCACCATTCACTGCACTGACAGAGATAAAGGTGAGTAGGTCAGGTGGTGTGGTGGTTGTTGAAAAATTAAAAACACTGTACCTGTCTAATAATAATAATCTTATTGTTATTATTGAATAATTATTGAATTATAAGTATTTTATTATAATAATAATAATAATAATAATAAAAATAACAACACTTACTGTTGTTGTTAAGGGTATTTTTGATAGATTATTTGCTTGTTGGATTCAAAGCAGAATCTATAAATTCCTTTATAAATGTGATATTGCAATAATCACAATATTAATGATAAATAATTATCATTTAATTATTCAGTAATTATTATAATTCATTAACAATATATTAAATAATTGTATTGTTATTATTATTAATGTTGTTGTTATTATTAATATTAATAGCTTATTTACTTACTGGATTCAAACCAGAATACAGTCTCCCATCAATGCAAAAACACTTCACAATATGTATAATTTAGAGATGCATCTATACAAAATTTCTCCAGTGATATCGATAGCCATTTATACGGAATGATATCTGTCAAAACATATTTAGATTTATTTTGGAAAAAATTAAATCTCTACACTAGTGCTGTTAACCATACAGGGAACCCTCTCATTTGATACATTACCAAGTATTAGATTTTAAAATTAAAACAGAGCCTAAACAATTGTATTCAACTGCTATTTATTCATGACAAATTTATTCAAACAAGCACATATGATTAACAGTAAATAAGCTCATTTCTATTGTTTTTTTTAATAGCTCACTAACAAACTACGAACATTGGATAACTTGTAAATGCAAGGTTAAGTGCCATCGTTCGCAAGCGTTTTTATTGACTTTTTTCTGTGGTTGAAACACTGATTGAGTGATTACATGACATGTTATACATTTTGTTAAGCTCTTTGCGATTTAGTGTATGGAATACTATGGACCTGGCAACCCTGGCTTGAACTACAGGTGATTCAAAGGGTCAAGTAGAGCCATCTGTTTTTTTCTTTTTCTTTAACAGCCTTTCAAGATATTTTCTTCACACACAGTATGAGTTCGCACAGCAGTGTGGTACGTTTTTCAGACCCATTTTGATTGACAGGATATAATCTGCCCTGATTATTGGCTGTTTAGAAAAAAGAAAAAAAAGAATTGCTTTTATCGGCTGATACAAATTGGCTGATTCATGGGTGCATCCCTAGTAAAATTGTACCGTAAATGCATGCTGTCATATAAACCGTACAGCTGAATCTATACCATCATACCGACCAGCCGTAGTTATAAGTTCGAACTCTTACATGGGGAAATCACTAAACTGTCACCATTGTACCCTTGATCATGGCACTTGGACCCGAGTTGTAATAACCCGTTCTATAAATCACCGATGATACATATGTCTGCTAAATGGTTATTTTTATTTCCTGTGCATGGACTTAAGTTATTTTTGTGCCTCACAGAATTTGATGAGCCATCAGCCCTTGTGGTTCTTTTGGAAGAGGAGCTGGTAGTGATTGATCTTCAGATGGCTGGCTGGCCCACTGTCCCTGCTCCTTATCTGGCTCCTCTGCACTCCTCCGCCATCACCTTTTCATGTCACATCTCAAATGTGCCTCCCAAGTTTTGGGAGAGAGTGATCAGTGCTGGCCAACAGCAGTGTCCTTTGCAGAACTATGAGGTGGGTTAATTAAGGGCTCCACACAAAGACCCAAAACATCATTTTTTCATTTTTTTAATATTTGTTATTGTTCTGTTTTGATTTAAAAAGAAATTGGTGGGATACAGTAGACTTAAAATGTTGGAGCTGGGATAACTCATATTGGTAGCTGAAAGTATTATTGAGTTATATTCAAAAAAATTCTATTAATTTATTTCAGATTTTTTCAAAATACTTTATAATAGCCAAATTCTGGATAATGTGTAGCATGTTGCAAATTATGTGTTGACGTTTGAAAAACAAGACGTATGTAAACGGAGGAAATCCAACTATATGGCAATGTTTTTTCCAAATCAGCAGAAAACTGCTGCATTTCATATAACATCTGTTATGTGTATATCGTTAACATTATTAAACCAACACCTCCCTTCGTTTTTGTTACTGTTATATAAATGAATTAATTTAATACAGCACGCTCATACTGTATTTTTAGATTTAATTGCTTAGGAGCAAGTGATTTTGACTTTCTGAAATGGATTTTATTTAACAACCTCCAGTAAAACATAAACCAGCATCAAAGTTTTTATTCAATGTTATTTCATTACAGAATTTAAAGTTTTCCAGATGTATTTTCGTTGAAGTGACTGCCCTGAAGTATTTTTTTCCTCTGTATTTTGACAGAATTGGCCAATATGTGGAGGGAAAAACTTAGCACCTGATCCAAAGCAAAAAGAACTTTTGTTAACTGGGTGAGTTTGTTTTATTTTTATTTATTTATTTTATTTTAAGGCGAGACACTACAGGTGAATATGGCAATTTTTTTAACTAGCAGATATCACCATGAAACTTTGCCAGTTGCTTGCCTACATTAAGATGAGAAAAAAATGTATTACAAGTTTTCTATAATTTAATGTTTAAATATGCAAATGAGACATTATCTAATTAAATATGCGCTCATTTGCATATATTTAAAAAAACGAAATCTGAGTATTGGATAAAGCCAGGTTCAAAATTATTTTTTCATTGTGTTCACATATTAGATGGGGGAAAAATTAAAGAGGGATTTATGGATATCTACTTTTGTTATCCTGTAAATCAGAATATACTGCCAATAGCCTTAAAAAAATGATTTTCGACATGTTTTTTGGAATAAAATGTTATATAAATCAGGCTAGGAATAATATATTTACAAATCCCTCTGTAAATGTCTTCATAATATAACTAGGTACAAGATTGGAAAGTTTGGTGTATATAGGTGCTACTGAAGTGGAGATTTCGGACTTGGAGTATGAGAGAAGTCATTTTGAGAAAACGGGCTTTAAAGATTTAGCATCAGCCAATGAGATTGCGCATTTAGAGTAAAATCCCCCCTTTTACTTTCACGATTGGTTGCTGATAAAAAGGAAATCACCATATTTGGAACAGACAGTATTGTTTAGGAGAGAGAGAGCTTTCTAACGGTGTGTGTGATGACAGGGTGCAGATCGCGATCGCGGAGCAGAGGGATGATTTAACGACAACTTTTGATGAATTTATGAGAAATCTACAGACGCAAACAGACAGTGTCGTAAAATAAAGACCTAAATGTGTGTTTTGGACTTTTTTTTCACCACAAGTCTGAAAGAAGACATGTTACTGAAGACAAATATCCCAAAATCTCAAAATACGATACTAAAAACGATGTTTTTGCCTGGCGTGCCTCGCCTTAAGCTCTGTTTCCTTTACATATTACAAATTAAACTCAAGTTATTTGAACAGCTGCTCTTAAAGGTTTTGATAAAACGTCCAACAGGCTTTAATGAAATGCATTAATTTATTTGGATCAGTTGTCAGGATGATGTGTGGCTATTTTTGTTTGTTTTTTAGTCATGAGGACGGTACAGTGCGCTTCTGGGATGCATCGGGAGTGTCGCTCAAACCTCTGTACAAACTGAGCACAGCGAACATCTTTCAGACAGACTGCGACCACAATGACAGCTTGACGCATGCTGGGGAGGAGGAATGGCCTCCTTTCAGAAAGGTCTGGGATTATTTGGGAGTTCTGATGATTTATTTATTTTATTTTTTATTCCCTTTAAAAACAAAGCTATCACATCATCTGAACACTGGGATATATGTTATGTTATCTTATTTTATTTTACTGTTTTCTTTCACAAGGGCAGCTCCAGCTCTGCAAGTTTCTTGACCTCTCACTTCTCTTTTTGTTTTCCTAATCCACCTTTTCCTCTTCTTCAGCTTCTCCATAAAATGCCGACTGCGGTCTGGCGTGTGGCCCACTTAAGCATATGGGATTCACACTGGAGTTGATTCCGTTTGCACCTTAATTAAAAGCAGACTGTCTGCCTGACGACTGAAATGCTTCGGTAGCGTCTGCTGAAAACGAAGCACATAGTTGCTCTGGATGGGACTGCTGCATTGCTTTTTGTTTTATTGTTTTTTTCCCCCTCCTCATAACATGCTCATTCCTCTTTTCTTTGTTCTTGACTTTGTCGGCATCTGTTTGGGCGGGAGCAGACGCGGTTGAGGATCAATGTGTCTAGAGAGGAAGGAAATACAGTCTTGTAATGTTACATTGTATTATAACATTATATTGTTATTGTTATGTTGATTGCATTATATAATGTTCATAACTTGTAGTCAAGCTATATGGCTGAAGCTTTTTCTTTAAGGCTGTATGGATGGTTTTTGATTTTTTTTCCATCCTTATTTTGTCTTAACGGTAACAAAAACAAACAAAATATCTTCTACATGCTAAAGTAGCCTATTTTTCTTCTCTTTTTTTTTTTACACGTAGACTAGAGTATGCATAGTAGAAACAACGGCCGTCCCAGTGTTGCCACCTTGTGGAACAGTGCTTATGTACGATTTGCGCGTACAAATGGTGCGTTCAAGTGCTCCTGGGTAGTTCATATTTTACAGTTGGGAAGTTGTTTACGCCGTCAGGTGCGTTCAAGTCACTTTTGTAGGGCAAGATGGCGGTGTACCTTCTTTTAATTGACACAAAAAAACAAAGGTTTTTGTACTCTACTTCCAGAAAATGAAGAACAAAATGTTCTTCAGATGTCTTTTCCTTTTTAATGTTTATAGATTCATTTATTAATCCTCTGTAAACTTTATTGTTATATTACAATGGTATTATTTTGTGCAGGGAATTTATCTTTTGTTGTAAATGAAAAAGCCTGAGAATGTCAATGTTAAATGCCTGTAAATATTGTGGTATATGCATGTTTTTCTCTCTAACACGCCCCCATTTCGTAAAGTTCGGTGCTTCCAACTCATATTTATGACTTTGTGGTGGCGTTCATGTGCGTTTAACTTGTAAATGCGATCTTTTCGATGCATGAGTGGTTACAAAAACGGGTGGTGGGCGTACTATTCTAGTGATGAAATTTGCATCGCACAATGTACGCGGACCATCGCATACACACAAAAACCGAAGTATACTTTGGGCTTAATTAGTTACACTAAACATTCCTCATAATTGGGATATTGGTGCACTGTTTGTGCAGCTTTAGAAAACAATGAAGAATAATAACAATCTATGTTTGCTTTTCATTTATTTCCAGGTGGGCTGTTTTGACCCATACAGTGATGATCCTAGACTAGGAATCCAGAAGATCAGCCTCTGTAAATACAGTGGAAAACTGGTGGTGGCTGGAACTGCTGGACAAGTAGGATCATTAGTTTTTAATGATTTAATGCAAATATATCCACATAGTCAAGATGTTATGAGGTTTCATCAAGTGTATAATGCTGCCTCTGACATCCAAAATCGTCTGTGAAACATGGATTCATCCCACCTCCTTAGGGGAAAACCACTGCCATTTGAATAATGCCTAAAGGCCATTCACACCAAGGACGATAACTATAACATTAAAGATATAGTTCTAAAAAACATTTTAAATATACAAGAATAGCAGTCCACGTCACAACTATAATGATTACGGCACAGAGAAATTATATTGTTGGAATTAACTTTTAGAAAAGTTTTTTCCAGCTGACGAACAATAAAACATTGACAGCCAATCAGAATCCATCCTGCTTTAAAGAGCTCGAGCATTAAAAGCGGCAGACGACAAACCTGCAGCACAATTAGCATAAACAGAATGATGTCATCCACTGGCGTGAATGTTAATGTAGTTATCGCTATAGTTATCTTTACAGTTATTGGTGTGAACGGGCCTTAATAATGTTGCCTAGATGGGAAGCTCACTAGGTTTTCAAATGACTATAGTCTGCACAAAAGAAATGATAGTTATGTTATAACCCAAGCTCTGTTCACAGGTTATAGTTATGGTTCTAAGCGATGAGAAGTCAGATCACATGATAGATGTGGCCACGGTGGACCTGCTCCAGGACCGAGAGGGTTTTACGTGGAAGGGTCATGACCGGCTGCCTCCTAAGATGGGCCCGGTAGTGTTTGCTCCTGGATTCCAGCCGGTTGTCCTGGTGCAATGCATGCCGCCTGCGGCTGTTACTGCGGTAACCCTGCACGCAGAGTGGAACCTCATTGCCTTTGGCACCAGTCATGGCTTTGGCCTCTTTGACTACCATCGGCGGAGTCCGGTGTTGGCGAGGTAACTCATGGGCCCATCCAAGGCTGCTGTATTACTTGGCCAAATGCTTGTTCAGGAGCACTTCTAATCAGTGCTTCAAACTGAAAGATTGATGTCATTTGCTATGAAGATATTGAAGTATTCTGAGTTGGGGTTGGCTCAATAGCAGAATTTGAGTCGGTAGATACTGGCCCTGGTAACTTATAATAATACTTTAAAGGGATAGTTCACCCAAAAATGTAAGTTCTGTCATTAATTACTCACCCTCATGTTGTTCCAAACGTGTAAGATTTTCGTTCATCTTCGAAACACAAATGAAGGTCTTTTTGACAGGAGAGATTCCTGTCCCTTCATTGACAGCTACACTATTAGCACTTTTAAGCTTCAAAAAGTTCATAAAGAGATCGTAAATCAAAAGATAAAAAAAAAAAGAGTAATCATATGAATTGAGCGGTTTAGTACAAATTTTCTGAAGAGACTCAATCGCTTTATATGATGAACAGATTTAATTTAGGCTTTTATTCACATATAAACATTGACAGAATTTTCATTTTTGGGAGAACCATCCCTTTAATGGAGGAGACATATAGGTAGAATCATTTACTGAATTAATAATTAAAATATGTGAAATTTGTCATGTGCAAGCCCATCTTCAAATTAAGCAGGGTCATAAAATGAATTGTCTTGATGAGCATGTCTCATCAGAAACTCCATTTCCAAACAAATTCTACAATGTTCCAGAACACAAACTCAATGCTCAATAAAATACTCAATAAAATATATGATCCAAAAAAAAAACAATGTAACTGGATTCACATACAATGTATTTCTATCATATAATGTTCTCGCATATTCAGCATCTGTCACAAGAATGTGGTAGTAATAGTTTTATATACTAACAACAACAATAGTGATAATTTTTGATTTTATTAGATAATACATTTTATAATTTTATTTAATATAAAATTATTAATAATAATTTTATTTAATATAAATAATACTTTTTTTTAAATTGCTAGAGTAACGGTAATTGATTATCCATTGAATAACCTAATGAATGCATTGGATTGTTATAGGTATGCAATTAAACCCTAATCTGAATAAGCATTTCCTTCAGCCGTTACAGCAGAATAGCCTCGTAGGATATTAATAAAGATCTGACTTTTGTATGAATGGAGTTTGCTTCAAAGGAAGGTTCTTTCCATAGGTGCACCCTACACCCCAATGACTCTCTGGCTATGGAGGGCCCGCTGTCTCGAGTCAAGTCTCTGAAGAAATCCCTGCGCCAGTCCTTCAGACGAATCCGCAAGAGCAGAGTCTCTGGAAAGAAACGTGCTGTGGTTAATAGTCCCACCGGTAAAGTGAGTGCAATCTCTCATACGTGCCTCACCATCTCACAGGTTTTTTGTGATACAGGGAATGAGGCCATTGAATCTGCTGACCTGTTGATTATTAGACGATGATCTTCTTGTTTTCATCAGGTGCGGGAGGCTAACGCCCAATTAGCGGAGCATGATGCTGAGGTGACGCCGGTGCAGAGACGGATTGAGCCCCGTTCTGCTGACGACTCGCTCTCTGGGGTGGTGCGCTGCCTCTGCTTCGCTGACACATTCCTCAGAGATGGTGAGACTTGTGAGAAAAAGGGCACAGTGTGACATGACTGAAATGTACTTTTTTGTTGTTGTTAGTTTTAACTACTACTGTAACTGTATTTAACCATTATAAAATGTACTTTTGTACATACATGTTGGTGCGTTGTAATTACATTTAAAGTGCTTGAATTGAATTACCATTTGTTGTACATGCCTGTTTTATCCATCTGTTATTGTACCAGTTTAAGCCAAAATATCAGACCAGTATAAACTATTTTGCTTTGAGTCTAATCTAGAACTCGGAGTGTAGAGAGAAGGAATGTCATTTTAATTTTACTTTATTTATTTATTTAGTTTTGTCTGTCCTGTGTGAAATATGTAGGCTGATGTGTTTATTATTATCTACCTGATCAAGGCTGTTACACACTCGCCCACGTTTTTGTGGTGTTAAAGTTATTTACGCTATCACTCTATATTATGATGTCTGGGTCACAAGCATGAGGCAGCCTCATTTTCCCTCATCTTTAAAATATATGACCTCTTAACTCAAGACAGGCTCTTGCACAATAGTGATCACATCATTTTTAGCGAGAGCTAAATTTCCATGAGAGAGTTCCGAACAAAGTATTATTGTTAAGTGCAATAAATTAAAATGTTTCACAATAATTGAGGGAATAACTTTGTGTTTGTACCGTGCAGTTATGGGTGTGAGTTATGGGGTTTATGTTTTTGGAACATTATAATGGGTCAAGTCAGGTTGTCTGAAACAGCTGTGCTGACTGAATAGGGAAAACTAAAAAAAATTGTTCAGTCACGCAAAACACATAAAATGCAAAATATCAGGTCATGGAGGATGCTGCTAATATTCTTCTAAGTGGAATCAGATGTTATGTAACAGAGATACCCAAAACTTCAGTGAACAAAAATGTTTATATGCTCCATAGGTTACAGATATTGGAAATTATGCATGATTTCTTTTTACAATGTTTTTGAAAGAACTCTCTTATGCCCACCAAGGCTGCATTTATTTGATTAAAAATACAGTAAAAACAGTAGTACTATGAAACTATGTACTATGAAAGTACTGAAAATTCAGCTTTGACATCACAAGAATAAATGACACTTTAACATTTACATTACATTTATTCATTTAGCAGACGCGTTTATCCAAAGCGACTCACAAATTAGAACAATAGAAGCAGTTAAACTAATAGTAGGACAACAATACGCGCAAGTGCTATAACCCCCCTTAGTTTAACAGTTCTAGCAATGTGGTCTGTGAATTTCAACTGATCATCAATTACAACCCCAAGGTTCCTAGCTGACCTTGATGGAGTTATGGATGACGAGCCTAGCTGAATGGAGAAGTTGTGATGAAGTGTTGGGTTGGCCGGGACCACAAGTACCTCTGTCTTCGGAAGGTTTAGTTGAAGGTGGTGGTCCTTCATCCAGCCAGAAATGTCTGTTAGGCAGGCTGAGAAATGAGCAGCTACCGTTGGATCGTCAGGATGGAATGAGAGATAGAGTTGTGTGTCATCAGCGTAGCAATGATAGGAAAAGCCATGTTTCTGAATCACAGATCCTAGTGATGTCATGTAGATGGAGAAGAGGAGTGGTCCAAGCACTGAGCCCTGAGGCACCCAAGTAGCTAGATGTTGGGTCTTAGATGCCACACCTCTCCATGACACCCTAAAGGACCTACCTGAGAGGTAAGACTCGAACCATATGAGTGCAGTTCCCGAGATGCCCTCCATCTTAAGGATTGACAGGAGGATCTGGTGGTTAATTGTGTCAAAAGCAGCAGACAGATCCAACAGAATGAGGACTGAGGATTTGGAAGCTGCTCTTGCCAGTCTCAGAGCTTCAATTGCTGAGAGCAGGGCAGTCTCAGTTGAGTGTCCGCTCTTGAAACCAGACTGATTGTTGTCCAAGAGGTTGTTCTGTGTAAGAAAGGAGGAGATCTGGTTGAAAACAACTTGTTCAAGTGTTTTGGAAGACGCATGGAAGAAGAGATACCGGTCTGTAACTTGTTAGATGTGCTGGATTTAGATTGGGTTTCTTAAGCAGTGGGGTTACTCAAGCCTGCTTAAAAGCTGTGGGAAAAGTACCAGTGTGAAGAGAGGTGTTTATGACGTGCGTGAGTGTGGGTACAACTGAGGAAGAAATGGCTTGAAGTAGATTAGTGGGGATTGGATCAAGCGGACAGGTAGTAGGGCGATTGGAAAGGAGGAGTTTAGAGACTTCCGCCTCTGAAAGTAGAGAGAAGGAGGGTAGAATGTGTGCGTTTGTTGGTAAAATGTGTGTCAGATTGTGGATTGGTAAATTGGCCGCTGATGGTGGTGGTTTTTTCTATGAAGAATGTGGCAAAATCGTCAGCTGTTAGGCTTGATGAAGGAGGAGGAGGAGGGTTAAGAAGAGAGGAGAAGGTTTTGAAAAGCATGCGAGAGTATTGAACATTTTGTTGTGATAGTAAGCCATTTTAGCAGTAGAGATATTAGCAGAGAAGGAAGAGAGGAGGGATTGATAAAAACCCAGGGGTGCTTCTCATTTCTTATTTGTGCATCCTCGTTTCCTTTCCTCGCTTCCTTTCCTAGCGTCTCAGCTCCACCCCTTGTAGGTTTTGAGGGAAGGACGCAAGGAAAGAAAAGTAGGACGGAGGAATCGAATGAAAGCTTTTTTTATACATTGGAATACTTGATCACTCGAGCGTCACTTCACAGCGTCAGCAGCAGCGCTCAAAGGATCTGCCCTTATGTTGTTGAAGTTTGTTTATTTAAGAAATTCATAATAAATCATAATAAAGCAAGATACCCTGTTGCAATATGTGTAATGTGTGGTTTATATAAACTACAAAGGTAAAGTATACATTAAAACAGATTGTGATCGATGTGAAGGGGGAGGAGAATGTATACGCGCGTCACGTTTAGTCGATAAAACTCTTCCGCATAGGATACACCTGTGTATCCTCGCTCATGACTCCTCTGGAAGCCTCCTCACTCCTCGATCCTCGCCTCCTCGTGGTGCAATTAGAGAATTGAGATGTCCTTCGAAGATGGCTGAGCTCGATCGGTTTCCGGGTCATAGGATGGAGGACAGAGGAACGAGGAGACGAGGAGGGATATTGAGAAGCACCCCAGGTCTGTCGGATCTTTCGATTTGCGCCACTTCCTCTCTGCACCCCTGAGTTTAGTACGATGTTCGCGGAGAATATCAGATAACCAGGGGGCAGAGGGTGTGGCGCGGGCTGGCCTGGAGGAAAGGGGACAGAAGTTGTCCAAGCAGGATGTTAAAGTGGAGAAAAGAGTATCAGTTGCACTGTTAGTATCTAGAATACTAAAGTATTAGTTAGTATCTTTAAAATAAGTTTACTATTGAATATATTTTAAAATGTAATTTATTTCTTTGATGTCAAAGCTGAATTTTCAGCATCGTCATCCTTCAGAAATCAGTCTGATATGATGATTTGCTGCTCAAGAAACATTTTCATCAATGTTGAAAATTTGTGGCATCTGTGAGAGTTTGTCTAAACATCAAAAGAACTTTTCAGTAAGATAAGAAATGCTTATTCTCTTCAGCAGGTTTTTGCCATTCATTACGTTGCATTTTAGTACTTGCGTTCAATTCAATCATTTTTATTCAATAGTAGACCAGTTGTAAAACATAGTCTAGTAATTCCTATTTAAAATTAGCCGTTTACATTTAGTTTAACATTTGGTAAGTGCAAAAGTTTCAGAATCTGTCATTGAAAATACCATACCAGTTAAACACTTGAGCATACACCCCTTCATGGCCCTGTCAAGTCACCTTTATTTATATGGCACTTTTACAATACAGATTTTTTCAAAGTAGCTTTACAGTGATAACAAGAAATGAATACAACAGAGTTTGTTTTTGCTGTACAGCTGATCTAGAAGAAAATGGTGTCATAGTCCAACTTAAGTTCAGTGATGGTTCTTTATACAATAGTCAACATTTTGTACACAAGTTGTACATGAATTTTGAACAATACCCGTTCTTGTCTTAGGACAACTTTGATGAACTTTTTTGATCCACTTCATATGTTGACTACTGTATAGCCGCTCTGGAGAAAACAGTGATGTCATTTGTTCAGCTCAGTTCAGTTCTCATATAATTGTCAATGCAGGCAGATCAATAAATTGTTAAGCAAAAGGCGACAGTGGCCCTGTCCCAAATAGCACCCTAAACACTTGTGGTCTTCCTATGAGTCCGCACTTTCATGACGTAATGGCGCTTTGACTGCTGGGAAGAAGTCAGCTGCAGAGCTCGTATCAGTGTGGGCTCGGCAAAAGTGTGCTTATCGACCGCAAAGGGGGCACTCGCAAGCACCCTTCTGAAACATAAAATGCCAAATGGGACACCCTTCTGTCCCGTGGACTTAACGGATACGTGCAAACGGCAGCCATTGTAAGTCCACAAGACCGAAAGTGCATATGAAGTGTGCCATTTGTAACAGGGCCTATATCTATGGTAGTTACAATTCTGCAAATAACACTTTCATTTTAGCCTTTGCCGCCTTTTTTTTTTAAAACGAAGATCAAATCATGCTTGCGTTTTGTAAATAAGACTCCAGGTTCTTAAGACAATCATGGATTGATATGGAAAATAATCTGTTCATTATGGCATGCTATAGGCCACCATTATTTTTCCTTTGTTTTTCAGGGACGCATCATGGCCCTACAATGTGGGCCGGCACAAACTCTGGCTCGGTGTACGCATACGCTCTGGACGTACCCTCACAGGAGAAGTTCTCTGAGCAGAGTGTGGAGGCCCTGCTGGGGAAAGAGATCCAGCTCATGCACAGAGCTCCAGTGGTGTCCATCGCTGTGCTGGATGGCCGAGGAACCCCTCTGCCAGAGCCGTATGAAGTCTCCAGAGATCTGGCCAAAGCTCCAGACATGCAGGGCAGCCACTCAGTTCTTATTGCTTCTGAAGAGCAGTTTAAGGTTGGGATATATACAACTAAATCTACCATTAACTAAATCGTAAAAAGCTACATTGGAAGTGAATAATCTATCTTCTGCTTTGTGTAGATTTTCACACTGCCTAAAGTAAGTGCAAAAACCAAGTTCAAGTTGACCGCCCATGAGGGCTGTCGAGTACGGAAGGTGGCGCTGTCGAATTTCACCAGTGTGAGCTCTGAAGAGTACTCTGAGAACGCTTTAGTGTGCCTTACCAATCTGGGTGACCTCCACGTGTTCAGTGTGCCAGCACTAAGACCGCAAGTCCGCTACGACTGCATTCGTAAAGAAGACATCAGTGGCATTGCTTCCTGTGTGTTCACGAAGACTGGACAAGGTTAGTAGTTCATTCTCAAACAGCCTGTAAATCATTTCTAGCTCGGAGCCTTTCCACTGAAATGAGGTTCAACTAACCATCAACTTTATCAGGGTTCTACCTGATTTCGCCCTCGGAGTACGAGCGCTTCTCGCTGTCAGCTCGTGTGATCACAGAGCCACTGTGTCGAATGGATGTGGAGCGTTCTCACGATCTCTCTGCACACAGGTGAGTAACATTTCACTAATTACAGTTTAAACAGCCACAGCCCCACCAACATAGTCATCCAAACTTAGACCTGTATACACACTGAATTCATAATTATACTCCTGGGCATCAGTCACAGCCAATTATAAGATATTTGATGAACAAATGCAATTGATATTGCGGATCAGTGAGATTTTACTGTTGGGAGGGCGACTCGAGTGATTAAACAAAACATCCTGCAGGTGAAATGAATCACAGTTTTGCCATTTTAAAATTTTGTGAACAGTTTTCAACATTGATCATAATAAGCAGAAATGTTTCTTTCGCAACAAAGCAGCCTATTAGAATGCCTTTTGAAGGATCACGTAACACTTAAGACTACAGTAATGATGATGAAAATTGAGCTTTGCCATCACAGGAATAATTCACATTTTAAAAGATTCAAATATTTTAAATTGTAATAATATTTGACAGTACAACTGTTTTTACTGTATTTTTGGTGAGCATAAAATGCTTATTTTAAAAACAAACTCTTATCGACCCCAAACCTTTGAACAGTTGTTACAGATGGGTAATTTTTGGTGGATCAGTCATGTCCCTGATAATCAGAGAACAGTAATTCTGCATTTTCAGCACATTTCAATCTCTTTTTTTTTTTTAGCAGTTCCAGCACAACGCTCCCACCACAGGCTAATGGAACACACAAGACACAAGCAGAGAGCAAGTCTGTTGAAACTGAAGGTAACGAGTCTGCACTCAAGTCTTGACAAATGGAAAATATGTCTTCTTTACTCAACTAGCTGAAATTACCAGAATTTGTGTGGTTTTGTTTAACTGGAAATTAGAATTTTTATGACTGAGGTCTAATTTATGTACTTGTACAGCAGTTAATTTTTCTTAAACTATGATCTCACCCCTTTTGTGACAATACAAATCATACTGTCAAAAACATTTATTTCATGAAATACTACAATTTCATTGCTTAGGCTGAAAAAGCATAAAATAACATAATATGCGGTCTTTCTCTCAGGTCTGTTGGAGGAAATAAGGAGCGATTTGTCATCGCCCGTCCTGGATTCTCCCAACAGCAGTGCCGACATCACTCTGGACACCACTGGCGATCTTACCGTTGAGGACGTCAAAGACTTCTTAATGTGAGCGCCTTTTATTTATCTGTTCTGGTCTATTAGAGTTGAGTGCATTTTGGGTTCCCCTCAATGTTTTGCTTCTTTAGGACTGTGGATGAAGCTGAGAATAACTTCAGGAACATCACAGAGGAGGATGGGAGGCCTCCTGGAATCCTCATCAACTGAGGCGAACCGGCAGACAGCTGGAGGTGAGGAACGTTTAGCACTTAAGCAGGCCTGTGGAGCGGCTGTGAGCGGAGCGCTGTGGTTTGTGAAGAGTAGACAGGAGATTTGTTATTGGATGCAGAAGGGAGGTGTTTCTGACTGTGACATGCACCCCGCTGAGCCTGGCAGTTATTTATTGTGCTTATCTGTGCTAGACTTTAGTATGCAAAAAAGTGGTGTTTAGTGTATTTTGTGAAGGGGAGGAACAAAATGTACATTTGTTTTTTTAGTTGGGTGACAAGTTCACTTGATTTCTAAATCCTGTAGCTTTTAAACAAGCTACGTTTTTCAACAAGTACAGTAGCAGTGTAGCAAACATGTTTTTGTATTAATAATAAACAATATCTCTTTTTTTTCCCAGAATAGTTACAAGAAAATACAAAAAAAAAGAAAAAAATATTAAAAAGAGAAAACCCAACAAAATCTGAGAGTTATACAGTAACAACATTAAGATAAACTACTAAGATAACATGTCAGGGAACCATCACAAATAAGCATTCATAAAAAAACATACTGACACAAATCCCAGTAAAATAGGTGCTTATGTATCCGTTTTAAATATTTTTTTTCATAATCTTTGGGTTTTTAGGAGTTTAGTATAAAATGTGTGCATCTTTTTGTTGTCTTTTATCAAATCTGATATGAATCATTGTTTGGTTAAAAATAGAAATCATATCTAGTGTTGGAAAATAGCCAAGTGAGTCTTAAATGGATCAGTACATTTTTGTACCTCATTGCATGCTTTGCGACTTTCTAGATGCTACAGTAGTTTCCAGTTTGCTAATGACCACCACTTTATGCTTTACCCTTTAATCCCTCTCCTTGTCTAGTAAGTGCATGTGTACGCAGAGCTTCTCAAGCACTCTTGCGATTCCTGCAGTCCAAATTCCTCCAAGCTGGCTCTCAGTGGGGCATCTGCCTCTCTCATCCTACTCAGTTAAGCCTTAGGCATTATTATCTGAACTGTAAATGTACAGAAAATTAAGAACAGACCACAGTTTCCAGTGCTTTCATTTAGCCATAGCCATTTTACATTTTGTTTTACTGTACCTCTTTGCCTCCTTGTGGACATGTCTGGCAGTGCAGAATGGTTTGAGTGATTGTAGATCAATCGGTGTGTTTGGAGGAGTGCCTGTGATTATATATAATTGCATCCGTATTTAAGCCTTGATGAAGATGTTTCTTTTCAGGAGCAGTTATGGATGAAAACTCATCAGCTGAACTCATTACTTCAAATTGGATCTTGACAGAGCGGTTTGTGACTCCGGAAGTTGCACCAAACATTGTTCAAGTATTTACAGTGGGAATTTTGCACCTTTTTCCCCCCTGTGCCAAAAGACTGAATGATTCATTCTATTATCCTGTCCTCTTTCACCTTTCCTCCAGTTTCCACTCCTTTTTTTCTCTCCCCACCACCATTGGTTCCTTTGAGGGGCCATAAAATGGTACATTTGAGAGGTGACTTTTAAAGTGTTCGGGCGATAAAACAGCCAAGATGTGTTGCACAATGTCCGTACAAAGGTAGGGGGGCTGCTTGCACTGACCCCATGAAGTTTTTCTTCTTCGTTTGCCTTTCAACATTCCTCTTTTCTCACGTCACCTCTCTTCTCACTGTGTGCCATTATTTCACTTATGCTAAATCAAATCGAAATACTTGTATTCAGAAGTTTATATTTTGCCTTATCAGTTGAATTCCTAGAATACATGGCTGCTACAGTAAAGTTCATGAATCTTAATGGTACTTTAGGGCAAACAACTGCTCCACGTAGGTTATGTTTATCGTAGCTCATCAGAAAATAACCATTAAAACATAAGGCAGAACTCTGAAACATATTAAGTGCCCTGCTCATTTACTAAGGAGAACGGTATATAGTCAAAGCGTTTACTTTTCCCCCCCCCCTCCTTACAGCCTTTTTATCTATCTATATATATATATATATATATATATATATATATATATATATATATATATATATATATATATATATAGATAGATAGATATATGATACTGTGATGAACTTTTCAATAGATTTGTGGTCAGAAACCAAGTTATGGACCCTGTGGGTTTGATAGAGATATTTTCATTTCATTCAGTCATCATTATTATTTTTTTTAAATAATGTCCCTTAACCACTTGCCATTGTAAGTAATTCTGGCAGTTAACTGTGAAGTGTGTAATTTGAAGGAACATGTTGTGTATGTAACCTTTCAGTATTCTCTTTAATTCTAACTAGTTTGTTTTTGCCACAGTATTAACACATTATGAAGGAGCTAATGACTTTTTCTATTTACACAGTATTCTTTAGAATAATTTTTTATGGCTTATAAGGGTTGGTATTTTATAGATATTTCACTGGCATTTAAGTAACTAGGCATTTCTAACACTGCATTTTGTGGGGCAATTATAGACAGATGTGTATTAGAAATGACTTCTATAGGTGATAGTGTAGCTAAAAGAGGGAAAGAATCAATAGGACAGGTGTTGCACAGACACATTTGGATGCTCAGATCAGATAATACAGATGTTAGTCAGTGTGCTTTGACTTTGCCTTTAAAAGTGAAAGGCTCTAGTTACATTGTAAAACTGCACATAAACAATTTGCTTGGTATTGATGCATCGTCACATTTCTCCATGCATATTCCCAGGTTTTTGTTTTGTTCTTTACATGTCCAAGAGTCCTCACTAATTGTAATTGATTACATTTTTTTTTGTATATTTTTGCCTCAAATAACTTTACTTTCCATCCAGCACCTATCCTGTGAACATGTATTTAATTTTTATTTTTCTTGAGTAGAATTTTAATTTGAGATATTGCAATGCTAATGAAATATTGAATGTTAATAAAGTATTTACTCCATATTTCGTTGAATTGTCTGTACTCAAATCTGTACCCATCACTGTACTACTGCCTTTTCATAGGTTATTATTGATGTTATCAGTGGTGGAAAGAGTACTGAAAAAACATACTCAAGTAAAAGTACCATTACATTCAAAAAAATGTAGTGTGAGTAAAGTAAAAAGTACTTGTCCAAAAAACTACTTGAGTAAGAGTAAAGAAGTAGCTTATTTAAAAGTAGTGAGTACTGAGCTGCGGATTCTACCCCTTATAATAAACACTGTGCACTACAATTTATAAATAAATAAAAATTGCAGATACTGTAATTCACATTATATTTTGTTCTTTGTCAGAAAGATTGAAGAATATCTATCATCCATCTTTTTAAAATGCATCAAATCAGTACACTCATCACTATTTAAATCATATTATTTGGGGGGGAAAAGCATTTAAAATTAGGCGAAAAGCCACTGGGCCTGAGCATGCTATTGTTGTGCACATAAAATATCAATATTCATAACTGTGCAAAGAATTCAAAAAACCTTTAGAAACTCATATGACGTAAATGCACATTGTTCTAGAAGGGTGGCATCATCCCTTACAGTTTACACGGCTACATTTACTCGCATTGTAATGCTGATAATATCATTTGTAAGAAAAATTGTGCATTAAATAGGGAAGTTATATCCAGGAAACTTTTACAAAAGAAACAAGCACACACACACATGGCTCTTTGTAGTCTCGGCGAAGCTGTTTTATTAGCAGCATCCACACACAAAAAAACAAAGTTGAACATGAAAAATGTTTTTGCGCAAGTGCACTTGCCAAATAAAGACGGATTGTTTAATGGATCAATCAAAAAACGTTGTTTATTAACAGAGCTGGTCCGAGCCTTTTGGGGGCCCTAAGCAGAATTTGATTTGGGGGCCCCCTCCCACTACGCGAAGTCACCTGTGCTTGACTATTATTGACACAAATGTCACGCAATAATGATACATTATAAATGAATACAGTGAGGTTATGTATTAATACAAAATAAATACTTAACAAAAAATAGATGCCTACTTAAATAACAAAGTTTTAACTTTTACTTTACTCTTTTACTAACTCTTTGAAACTTCTTAAAACAAATTGTCTCAAAACATGTAAAATAAATTATTTGCTAAAATAATGACAAAACTGAGAAATCAGAAACATAAAAAGAGCAAGGGTCCAACAATGACAATTATTGTTGATAACTGTAAAAATATTATTTCTCAACTGTCTCAATACAGTGTAACTGTCCTTAAAAATCTTTTTTATTATTATTATTGTAACAGACTTTGTTGGATTGTACATGACAGAATCCAACAAAGTCTGTTACTATAATACCGGTAATGATGTACTGGCGCTCGTTGTATGTGTGTATGCAATCTATTTTTCCCCTCGTGGCTTGCCGTAGATAGGAATGGGTCGCGCGCACTTGGTACTGGAGTGTCGCGGGTTTTTGGAGTTAGCGATCTGATGTGTAGTATAATAAAGTGGAGAAGAGTTTAAACTGCTATGTTTATTATTTATTCAAACTGCTACCCTTACACCTAGAAGGTTAAGTTCCCCTGCGTCTATTTTCTCCAACTTAAACCGATACCGTGACTATGCGCAGTTGCGCACGAATTGTCTATAGACTCGCGAGGTGTCTAGATTATGCGCATGACTTAAACGCTGGCAGACACAGCAGCAGTTTTTGGCAGGTATATTGATCATGAAATCAGAATTTTCTTTTCTTGAATTATTCATTCATATTCATTTATGTCACTTGTTTAAGTCATCTGAATTTTTTTTTTATAAAGCTCGATTGGGGGGCCCCCCTGGTGGCCCCAAGCAGCCGCTTAGTTCGCTTATGCCTCGGGCCGGCCCTGTTTATTAACGAACTGTAACTTAGTCACGCACTGACAGAAATACAGTTCAAGTTAACGCCATGGTTCATAGAGTGCACTGATTCTGAATCTGCCGGCATGGTGAGCGCGAGACGCGGCAGTGCGCAGATCGTGACGCGCGTCTCTATAATGTGATTGTGAAGTAAATGGGAGCCGGAATTCACCGCATTATGAACTCGTCACGCAATACCCCCAACCTCAGACCAAATGTTAGGCCCTGTAGACAGGCCAGCCTATATAAATATCATATTAAGCAGAAATGTACCTTTAGCATATTAGAGGAAGACGCTGATATCTGGATTGAATTGATGCGTGAAGAATGCACTTCCACAGCAGTCACGAGTAACAGCAGGAATAGGCGGTTAAAGTTTTCTATGCTTAATTTGATTTGACAACAGTCACGAGACCGATTACTCGATCCAATTACGTTGATGGATAAAAATAAAATAAAAACAAGCATGTACCGAGTAACGACCACAAACAGAAGGGAAATCGCGGAGAAAAAGTACCGATACATCACTTAAAATGTACTCAAGTAAAAGTAAAATTACACAATTTTTAAACGACTCAAAAAAGTACAATTTCTGAAAAAAACTACTTAATTACAGTAACGTGAGTATTTGTAATTCGTTACTTCACACCCCTTGACTGAATGTTCCGTGTTTTCACTGTTATACGGTAGGGGCGCTATTACACATCTTCTGAGAAATTACATTTACATTTATTCATTTATCTGACGCTTTTATCCAAAGCGACTTACAATTGCTATATATGTCAGAGGTCCCATGCCTCTGGAGCAACTAGGGGTTAAGTGTCTTGCTCAAGGACACATAGGTGTCTCACAGTGGATTCGAACCCGGGTCTCTCACACCCCGTGGCGATGGCGCAATGAATTACTTAATGGTTTAGTGCAGGGCTGTCCAAACTCGGTCCTGGAGGGCCACTGTCCTGCAGAGTTTAGTTCCAACTTGCCTCAACACACCTGCTTGTACCTTGATTAGCTGTTTCAGGTGTGTTTAATTGGGGTTGGAGCTAAACTTTTTCAAAAGATTTTTATATTAACGAACTTCAAAGTCAAATGCTATCTCCGTAATCAATAAAACGGACAAATTATGCCTGCCTATCTGTTTGACGGACAGTATAATTGTGTTTATACAGTATAATATTTAACAACTGTTTCAAAACCATAACTACATAAAACTATAACAAAACCAGGGGTGGAAGCTCGCGTCCGCGAAGCTGACAGCGCCGAAATCCTCGCCTCCGGGTCGGGGAGGGCCCACCAGCGGCTCACAGCTGATGTAATGTTGAGTTACCGCCTCAAAAGGGAACATGCATGCATGTCTTTGTGCGGTTTAATATTTACAGACACCAGTCTATATCGCGATTTTGTTTTAGTTTACTGACCTACTTTTCATCCAAGATCTGTCAAATTCCTCAAATGTGACCAACTACACCTTGAAAAATAGTACTCTTTTATTAAAGACAATTAAGTGTTGATAATCACATTTAACCTACACAAACAAAAATATTAAACTGGAGAAATATGAAAATCATTATGAACATGAAGGGCTATTGCATCATATCATCATCCTCCTCCTCTTCTTTTTCCTCCTCCTCTTCTACCTGATCATCGTCATCATCATCAAAGTAGCGCTCCTCTGCATCATGGCTTACAATATCCAGGTTATCAAAATCTGGATTCCCATCCACTTCACTGCAATGACAATATCAATGTTATTTAAGATTAGGGCTGGGTATCGTAACAATTTTCGATACCGATACCTTAACTTCGATACCGGTTCCTGAACGATACTTTTTTCCGATACCAATTTTATGAAACCAGTTTTAACAATATTACATTACCTAATTTTTATTTTTATTTTTTCAGTTTGTTGACTTTTTTAAAACTCATATTTTGAGTCTGTAAAAAAGCACCAATGACAAAGTTTTCCATGTTTCCTAATCATTTAACATGTATTCTTTACTTCAATGAGCTCATTGTTTCTGCCTTAACTTAATGCATTGTTTAACAATGAAACTGAATGAAAATTAATTGAAATGCATTACACACAGTCACCTCTGATAACAGATCACTCTAAATTGTAATTTAGACACATGCATTTTCTGTAAAGCTGCTTTGAAACGATATGTATTGTGAAAAATGCTATACAAATAAATGTGAATTGAATTAAATCTAGGCTACTGGGGTCCGGGATATATGCCTCACGCTCAACACAAATAAAGCTTGCCACAAAGCACTGGCAAAATGATTATGGATGTGTCGGGAAACAATAGTAAGGATATATTTTAATTGTTTATCTAAACAAGTGTTTACTGAGTGTGTGTTGGCTGCAAAGATGAATAGGGCTATGCTGACTCGTCATTCCTGCAGTAACGTTAGTGAACACGCGCGCGCGCCTGCCTATGGATTAGGTAATCAGACTATTTATTTCTAATTGTTTCATTTAAAAGTAGACATATTTTGACTGTCCAAAGGACTATTTCTCATGTCTGTAAGGGCAAGTATCCTATATGCTGAGTTTCGGTTCATTTGTGACGCGCTCCAGTTCTTGCAGTCGAAGACGGATAAACTTTCTACTCTCAAGTGTATTCTGTGCGCTTTTAAGTGCCTTATCAGATTTACCGTGTTGCTGGTCTTAGCAGCAATTATCTTGTCGAAAATATTGCATCGCGTGCTTCTGGCATCGAGTCTGGTATATAGGTACACTTTTGATCATTTCCACATATTTTGTGACATTTTCTATCTATCTGGGTTGGGACGCTTACACACACAAACACACACACACACACACACACACACACACTACAGCCTCACATGCGATGACGACGAGCCACGTCTCTGGGCAGCCGCGTAAGCTAATGTTTTTCCGCCACAGCCAATCATGCTGCATGTTTATTGTTTCACTGACGTTGACGAGATTAACCACTTAGGTACCGAAATTTGGTACCGAAAAACATGACCTGTTACGATACTCGGTAGTACCGAGTCAATTCGGTCGGTATCTAAAAAGTACCGAACTCGATACCCAGCCCTAATTAAGATATAAGATTATATAAGAAATTAGACCTAATTGATAGTAAAACTGGAGAACGAGTAAGTCCTCTGATTTAACCTGTAGTTGAAGTCATCTATTCCATCCAAGAAGCGCTGATGCATTTGACTCAGGAACTCCTCCCTCAACATTGCTTTTTCTTCTGCAGTTGGCTCCCACTCCGCCGGTCTGGGTTCCTCACATTCTAAAACACACACACAAACTGGTTTACGCAAACTCTATAGGTGGAATGGTTTTTATACAGTACGAACTGCATATTCTATCCCCTTACACTAACTCCATCCATAAACCTACCCATCACAGAAAACTTTCAGCATTTTTTGAATGTAAAAAACATTTTTTTTAAGCCATTTGTTTTACGATGACACAGGAAGTGTTCTAATAAACCACTTTTACGTTGTAATAATCATGTCATTCATTAAACACATTTGTGTCCTCATAAACCACAAATGCCAGATCAAACAATCATCCATCAAACTGATTAGATGGAATCGGAGTTATGACTCATACCTTCCTCATCCGACTCCTCCACTGCACACTGCTCCCTCTCCTGCTCCTCCTCCAGGCGGTTCTGGATGAGTTTCTCCTGGTAGGAGTTGATAAGCAGGTCAGCGAGTCCCCCTGGGCCGTTCCTCATGGCCTCCTCTGAGCGCTGCAGGATGTCCTCTTCACTGAGATACTGTCCGATGTACTGCTCGTACAGCAGTGGATCTCGCACACGCATCTGCTCCTCGCTGAAGTACTGGCCCTCTGCCGAGACAATGTTTTTTTAGGAAGACAGAAGTATCTTCTAAGTAAAAAAGCATGCTATTCTTATCATAAGCATTTCTTCAGCAAGTTCACAAAGTGCTAGAGGGGTTATTTTATAGATTTTTTTTCTTGCCGTTTTAAACTGACACTAAAGACATATGTTACAAAAGATTTCTATTTCAAATAAATACTATTCCTTTGAACTTTCTATTCAACAAACAATCCTGAAACCACAAAAGTATTAAACTGTTTTCACTTATAAAATAATAATAATGTTCCATAAGCAGCAAATTTGATTTTTGAAGGATCATGTGACACTGAAGACTGGAGTAATGATGCTGAAAATTCAGTTTTGCCATCACAGGAATAAATTACATTTCAAAATATATTCAAATAGAAAACAGTGATTTTAAATTGTATTACTGCTTCACAATACTTGCTGAATTTGTGATCACATAAATACAGCCTTGATGAGCAAAGTTTTCTTTCAAAAATCCTAATTTTTACAGACTCTTTTGAACTGTAGTGTACTGTATTTATCAATTCTTCCCAGTGCTGAATGAATCATGACTTTAAATAATTAATCAACATTTATCTTGCATCATTTACTATCTTGTATTTTTACTTGTTGCAATGCATTATGGGATTGCCTTCTCTGCGAAGGGTTCAAGTGCTGCTGAGTTAGAATTTGGCAGAAATTAGGCCGAATCTTAACGGCAGTATACCTATGCAACCTTCAGAAACACACTTCGAACAACATGTGCTTACCCTTCTGAAGAGCACGAAGAGCTGCGTATCGATGGTTCCGGATCCTTGTCCGGTCTGCTGCGCCAGATGCCCGTCTCTGAATCTCCTTGCAGTAATACTGCGCCCTGCAGTCACTGCTCAGGTGTGAGAAAGCGTCCATGTGCTCTGGCTTCAGATGGCCCTGATAGCGCTCTAGAAAGACTAAGGGCTTGGATTTGTACTGATCCATTAAAACCCCCTTCTTCTCCTCCAGAGTTAAGTCTGGCTCCCCCAGCTGCTGGCTTTTCACTGGACTCCCACTGGCTGCTATAGCCTCGATCATTGCACTCAGACAGCTGGATGGCTCATCCTGAGAAAAACAAGCAGGAGCAACAGGGTTAGAATCATGTACAGAATTATATTGCATGTATAGTTCATGTACTGAACACAGGTGACATCACCTGTAGATTTGGGGAATAGCTTGTAGTGTTTTGGGCCTCCTTAACATCTGTCTCAGGAGGACATCTTTCTTGAGGAGCAGGTTCATTGCAGTTGCCAGATGTATTAGGTTTAGTGCATGGCTCGATTTCTCCCCACAGTGCTGTCTTCTGCTAAAGAGGAGCGTCCACAGAGATTCAAGAGGTTAGAATCATTTTGGGTCATTATAAAAAAAAAACAATAATAGTATATAGGCACATCTTGATGAAAATACTTGAGTGAGAAAAGCTAGCATCTTGTCTTCATTGTCACTTTTCTCTATATTTTTTTATTTAAAATCATGATGTGACGGAACTACAGAAGTAGCGACAGATCTTCTCTTTCATGAGACGAACATCGGAGTAAAACGGATTATCAAAAAAAAAAGATAAAAATGGAGGATGGGGACTTGGGCTACGTCCGAAATCCCATACTCTCATGAGTAGGTATTTATTTTGAACAAGTACGTACTTTGTGACTGCTAAAAAAGTATGTTCTATATAGTATGAATGTAATCCAGACTACTACATTCACCATGCTGTCATTATCATGTGACCTACCAGGTCGCTTCACTGCCATTCACAAATCCTCTCCCGTGTCCATTGTATGCAGAATCTCGACAGAAATAGTAGGTTATCCGGTTACTTTTTGCCTACCCTTTTATGAGTACTGTGAATTCGGATATACTACTCTTGTCACGTACTGTTTTTCACCTACTATATAGTAGGTAAGTATGTGATTTCGGATGCAGTCTCGGTTTTGTCCATAGGTTGTTGATTGGATGCAGACGGATCTGAATGTGAGCTTACAGTTGTTTGTAAGAAAGGGGCAGAGTGGAAAAGCCATTATTACATTTTGATTAAACATAACGAGGCCAAGACATGCATTTAGAAAGATGAATTTCCATTTCATGCTGACTTTAAATTTGATTTAGTATATAAACTCTAGTTGTGTTCCTAAGTTATGTGTCAAGACTTTTATCATAACACAATACATTTTTTTTAATTTTTCAATAATGAACTATTATTTAAAAATGTAAACATGGAGTGAATTCTTCGATTGCAAGCAAATCCTCTCTTTTATCTTATGCTTTGTTTTATTAGTAATGGATTGTCTTGAAATTTTCACTTGATTTTGACACAGTAAAACTTTAGAATCAAAATAGACTATTTTGACAGAAAGAGTCTTGAGTCGCCGCAAATGAGCTGAGCACATGTATGTGAATGTAATGACATGTCTCTCACCTGCAGATCTGGAGAGTGTGTCCATCTCTGGTCTGTACCGCAGATCTTCACGTTTTCACCCTCATTGGGTTTGATACATGGCTCGATTTCTCCCCACATTTCTGTCTTCCACTACCGAAGACAGTTTTAGTGCTAACTGCTGTTGATATAGTCTATCACAAAGAATTTTTATTCTGCCAAATAACTCTAATGAAATAATGTGCAACTATGCCTACGGAACGCTGTAAATAATCTCGGTTTTATTTGTAGTAACTTAGTAGGATATGTTACGGACATCCCTACCTCTTAATGTACTCTATTTACACTGGTCCTTTTAAATGTTCTGTATTTAAAACAAAAACAACAACAGTAGAGTTTAACGTTCTGCCCAGTGTAGCCACACTATCAGTTCCGTGTGGAACATCATTGCAGATTGGTAGTTCCGTTTATTTCAACCTGTGTAAATACACAATTGTCCAGTAGATGGCGACATACGCCAACACTCCATTATACTGCTTTGCTTTGACTGGTCAGAAATCTAGAAAGAAATACAGCGACAGCTTTCTGAATCATCTGACCAGAATAATTTAAAAATGAGTTGTCTTATTACTGAGAACTTGTTTAATAACCAGCCAGGTAAGTCTCGTATAACCCATAAAAATGTATCGCCAAAATGCCAAAGTGTAGCCTGAAAAGAAACAAGTAAAAGAAAAAAGTAACGTCATCCAACCTTCGACTGTTCCAGCAAATTTCCAGCAAATTACAAAATGGATAAATATTTCTAGGAACTTAAAAAGATTCAACAACCGAAACACAATTTTCTCAAACATTTGACGAACAGCAATGGAACGGGTGGATTTGGATAGAGTGAGTCGACAAGTCCATTTTATCTGATTGAATACCCGTAGTAGACTATGGTGCATATTTTAGGACATCCTCAGACCTCACTCATATGAAAAGGCGTCATGCCTCAGACTAGAAGGCTTCAGTCATTGGACAAAAATACATCGCACCTCAGACCCAGAGCCAGCTGCAGGTCTGTGTCAAAACAATGTCAGGTGTCAGGTCTCGCTCGTACAATTAAACATAGGACCAAACAGCCTCAGACTAAAAGGCATCAGACATAGAAATGGCCTGCCTCAATGTGACGTCACATGCACACGGTTTTCTTACTGGTTAAATTGTCTAGAACATGTCCCACTGATATTATTTTGTACCTTTGTATTATTTGTTAGTTTTATTTAAAAATTTAAAAAGTTAGCTGCACATTGCCACTAGCTAGCTTGCATGTTGGCAAACTATCCTGAAGTGAAAAAAAAACCCTTTCAGACTGTGTTGCTGCTTTGTGTACAGAGGTTACCAGTTTCTCCTGACCAGTGTAACATTTAAGTAAAACTAAGAATACAATTCAAAGTACAGCTTTGGTCTCTCTCTCTCTCTCTCTCTCTCTCTCTCTCTCTCTCTCTCTCTCTCTCTCTCTCTCTCTCTCTCTCTCTCTCTCTCTGCTTTTTATTTATTTATTATTTTTTAATGCTTGAATAATTATCCTACATGAAGAACATTGCCAAGGGATTACATAAATAAATAAATACAATGAATGCTATCAATAGATAGATTCTACGTTATTAATTAATACACATACACAGCTGTTTTTTTTCCATGTTTGACAATAAAGCTGCTGCTTTAAAGTAATCGATTGTATAAGTAGCCTAAATAAACGTGACGTGAATAGACTGCTGCGTTGAATTGCAGAGCTCGTACGAACACGCATCACAATGATCAGTTGCTGTAATTTTTGTTGTGTGCACAAATTTGTAGAAACGCCACTCTCAGCAGCGTGGATGGTCTCGGGATGTTCATAAATAAGCCGCGAGCGCCATCATAACTGTGCCAAAACTATGGGTGGCAGTGTAGGGAGAAGGATAAAGCCATGCAAGCCAATCAGAATCCTCAGAATCGACAAGAGAGAACCTAAAACCCCGTTTCTCCCTCTATGGTTTCTCCCAGTTGACACGGCAACACATAACCGGCGTTTTCAGAAATCTCCACTTTGACTGGAGTTTTTAGAAATAATCGTTTCTGTGATCAAAACAGGGTTTTCATGTAAATGAGAGGTCAAACCGCAGGGAAATATCTGCGTTTTCCCTTCGTGTAAACGAGGCCTGCCTGGGTGTGTTTGGTCGATGCCTAATTCACCTATGGCTAAGCCACGCCCCCTCCACTCACTCAGTCAACATTCGGTGACAGGCGCTATATTTAGTAATGTTGAAGAGTGAAAAGGCTACATGTTTTGCTAAAAAAAAAACACACACAAAGTTCCCCAGTTGTTTTGGTAGTAAGTTGTCTAAGATGTTGTGCTTCAATATGTAATTAATGGTTCATGATCAAATTAAATATGTACATGTCTAAGTTGCACACGTTGCTAGGACAAGCCTTTTTACTATCTTTACCAAGAGTACCTCTGTTAGTTTGGTGCTACATTATTTACATGAATCATTCAGCACAACATTGCTAACATTTGTTATCTCGGTTATTTACAGATACATTAATGAAGCTAAGTGACATGATGTACAACGCAGCTAGAAGCTAACGTTAACGTTTTCTAATGTTAGCCTAACGTTATGTTAGAGATGTTAAAGATAACGTTCAAATACGTTGTTGACTTATCTTAGAACAGATGTAGACATCCTTGTTTAATTTATTTATTTATTAGTTGTGGTCTACTGCATAACTTAATCCAGAGCAGAAACTTATCTCGGTTGAGATGTGGCTTAATTGGGAAAGGGTAAAAAATACACACTGTCACCCAGCCTCTCGGGATACCTAGTGTCGGAGTTGCATTAACTCCATGCACACTGTTTGACCATTTAAACTTAAAATGACAAGAAAAAACATGTAAAAACGAATGAAAACTGACTAACTGCAATGCATTTCAATAGACAGCAGAGAATGTCTGAGTGTATTAGGAGCTATGCGCACTGTGATTGGCTCATCGCGTTTGGGGGCGTGGCTCAGCATAGGTCAATTGTACGAGACCTGACACATGACATTGTTTTTCCTGAGACCTGAAGCCTTTCAGACTGAGGCGCGATGCCTTTTTGTCCAATGACTGAAGCCTTTTAGTCTGAGGCATGACGCCTTTGATACACCTCATATGAGTGAGGTCTGAGGATGTCCTAAAATGTACACTGTACTACGGAGTGGGGTCTATATATATATTCTTTCTTTTATTATAATTATTTTCATAAACATGTTACAATATAACATTAAGATTACATGAAAAGAGTTTTCACTGTTATAAAATCACGGATTTGTTAGCATCAATCAGAATAAACATGAAACACAAGGTCGCTGTCATCTGTGAATTCAGCCAATTGTAAATCAGTTTTGTCATCATCTGACCCAGTGCAGTCGCTCTGAAGAAGCTGCACTGACTGCACCAGACTGCTTTTATCAAATTACTCTTGCGGTACGGCATACATCACAGTGAAGTAGCATCGGCGCCGTCTCAAGCTGGATAAAACATGTCTAACTGCACTCACTGCTGATGTCGAACACTCCTTATGAAAGACAGCAGACAGTGCATATTAGTTTCAACAAGGCAAATGTAAAACATCATGAAATCATCTCCTGTTACTGACATAACCTCGGTTCCCTGAAATGATCTATGACACTATGGGGAAACAACTTTCTTCAAAAAATAATAAAGCCTCATTGCACCTTGAAGAAACATGACTGCCAGGTGATTCATGCCAACGACTTACCGTTAACTTCACTGTGAAATGCTGACACAGAGACAATACACACTTTTAGTGTAGAAGGTGTGCAGCTGGTAGGCACTATTGTAAGAAGGACAGCATGACTGTAATTGAGCAATTCACTGGGTCTTCCACCCTTGAGCTGCACAAGCTCTCAAAAACTCTCCATTTAGAGCGCTGAGCGGCCAGACGTGTGGATTCCACGATTCTGGATTGGGGTGCCAGATTAAGTCTATCGCTTGAGAGAGGAGGTACTTCCTTAGAGGGATGGACCGGAGATATGAAAAGGATGCTGACAAGCCATTGTTGCCCAGATGCTTGAGCATGGAGTGCCGTCCAAGTAGCCTACTCATATAAAAGACAAAGTGATTGACACAGGGCAATCCACCACTGCCATAGTTCCGTGTTCCACAACAGTTAGTTAACACTACTCAGATAAGCAACATTAGAAAATGCCTGTGATGAGGGGCTCTCTTAAAAATATTGAAACATGAGAGTAGACATATTTCGGATTCACTAATATAATCCAGTTTCTTGGCCAATATGCGCAAGGGTTTGTTTCAGTGCGCTTATTGGAAAGAAAGATTTTACTGCGGGAGCCCCAAATAAATACAGCGGCTCAGCCGGTGCATATCATAGTCAGTGAGTGGTGGGAGGCTATGAACGGCGGCAATGCCGGCGAATATATTGAAAAATGCAAGTAGCATTCCACCTTCTCATGAAAATGGCGGCACTGCCGACCTATGTAGTGTTTAGTATCAGTGTAAGGGACGTCGGCCAGTATTAGCGTCCTCGTTAGCGAGCTCGCGTCCCACATCGAAGACTTAGGTTTGAATCCCGCTCGGAGCAGGTCGAGTAGGACTTGTTACATTTAGTGCCGTTGACCCGGATGGGAGTGAGGTTTAAGGGGGTGAATGTAGGCCAATAAGAGCTGTGAGTGTAAACCTCACTCCCTGCTAGCGACTGACGGTCTTTAGCGTTATTGTTAGCGTGCAGCCTCCCCTGCCGGAGTCCCCAGTTAGAATATGTTACGTTTCTCCCCAGATGGTTTAGTAGTTACTACATTTACCAGCAGGAGCTAACAGTAACATGCTAACCAGTAGGGGTGTAACGATACCCTCATGTCACGATTCGATACATATCACGATACTGAACTCACGATACGATATTATTGCGATACTCCAAGACATATGATAAAAGGTTAACTAAAAATATACTGTTGAGTAAAATGCTAACTTTGATATTACATTGTGGGTTTAAATGAATAGGCTTGGACTCTGTACTTTTAACCCAAGGACAATGGTGACACCAGAATAAAAATATTCATGATTCTGAAGCTGAAAATACAGAATTATTTTAGACGAATATTCTTGCACTTTTTCACTGACTAGATATATTTCAAATAATGTTGGACACTTTTTACTGGTCAGGTAACATAAGACATTGGTATTATCAGGACCCACAAATATTCCCCCATTGCATTATTATACATTATATTCAACATTATATATTGTAGTTTAATGTAGTACTGACACTTGAATTTTTTTCTCACACAATAATTTTTTTTGGGGGGGGTGAACTGTTCACGATACATATTGTCACTATCCACGATACGTATTGTTGCATTTTTGTATTGTGATATATTTTGGCACGATATATTGTTACACCCCTACTAACCAGACAAACCTGGCTTGACACCTTGGTAAATGACTGATTTTTTCTCTATGCATCTCATTATATTACAAATTCTTTGTCTATGGCTGGGAACCTGACATTGCATGTCTGCATATAGGTGAATTCTGGGAGTTTGTTTGTCTGCAATCCCTTAGTTACTGTGATCATTTTTCTACTCATGCAACAACCTTTGAAGGTTCAAACTACAGTAAACTATTTTAAGGCTGCTTGGTCTGATCTGCCTCTGCTTCTCACTGACATTTGTTTGAAACAATTTTTTTTGGGTATGGTTTAATATATTACAAATATAATTAAAATAATATAGAACTGTCTATATAAATAAAAACATACAAATTACACATCTTCCTTTTGCTATAAAATATTTATGTGTAGATCACAGAGAATATCCCTCAGATTAGTTGTGGTCATTACACAATACAAGGTAATACATTGTAGAAATACAATTCTATAGCTTTTCAAACACTTCTGCTTCATCAACCAAGTCATATCAAATCCAAAAAAAGAAAAAGAAAATTAACTTATTGCAGAGAGTTTGTGTAAATAAACAAGTCCTATAGTTTCAATAACAGAAGAGAAGAAAAACTGAGAAATGACTGTAATCATGAAAGCTTGAGGAAAATGTGTTGATTATTTATTGAAGGGTTAAGGACATTAGGCTGCTTGATGGCAAAAGCTCAAGTAAAAAACAAAACAAAAAAAACAAACAGTAATAATGTCCACATGCCCAAAGTGATTAAAACACTTTAAGCAATTATATACTACTCCATCCATACAGATCTATCATTTATTCAATAGCAATTAGAAAAAACTCTCAACAATCCTCTTGCAGAAAATGTGTATCTAGTACTGTAAGATGAATGAAACACTGCACACATTAGTCTCAAAGCCCAATATTAAACTGTCAGATTATGTTGTCAGAGTACATACTTTTGTAATCATTAATGATTTTTGCTTACAGCTAAACCTCTTGCACTCATCTCAACATAGACTATAATAAAATATTGCATTAGACAACAGATGGGTTTACTCAGTTCTACAAAGAGGAATACCTTGTAATTACATTTCAGTGCAATTAGATAAGTCTACAAATGGAAAATATCTGAAAATCGAAATATCAAAAACTTCAAAATACACCCAGATGTTTATCTTTTCTCTCGGTAGCATGCAACTGATTTTCCTTCTCCATCTTTTGAGGAGATTCAGAAATAAAGGAAAATAGTAAATTAACACAGCACAAAAGCTGCATCGAATATTTTAAATCTCAGGTGATAAATTGATGACACTGTGAGTTTTATAATTTAAAGAGCAGGATGTGCAGGAGTCATTTACCTGTGAATTCTCAAAAAAATCATGGCTTGGTTTAACTATACATAAATCACATTAACCTCTTTCAAAAAACAAAACAAAACATTCCTTTGTGTTCCTTTCATTAAACATGTGTCGCATTGCTGCACAAGGGCACAAACCCAGAGGTGCCATTTCAAAGCAGAACAGATCAAAAAATAGATCAAAAGTGTACCGATATAAACTCCCTTAGTCTTCTGCTTTGATAGTTATAAAGTTTGAACATCAGGAGAAACAAAACAAGGTCGCATTAATTACTTTGTCCTTCACATGCAACTTGTGCCACAGCCAAGGGCATCAAAATGTTAAAATAGCATGTTGTGGTTAAATTAGGTTATAATGTGTAGAGTGTAGCAGAAATTGTAATATACATTTAGAGATGAACCTGAGTATGGTAAAGGGTTGTAAATGTGAGATGCACGTTACTGGCTATGTTTGTGTAAAAAGTGAGTAACCTAACTGGGTAAACTTACAGAAACATTTATAGTGTATTGCACTCAGGCTACAGATCATTTGTAGTTTGGTTCTCATTGGATCTATGTAACACGACACACTCCGTCCTCTCAATAGAAAAATAAAAATCATCTCAGTATCAGTAGGCCTAAACAGACTAGAATTGATCCCACAGCTATTCGATTAAAAAAAAACTTGTACATTCACAAGAAGACAACAGAGGACAATTCAAATTGATATGTGCAAAAACATTATAGATCTCTATAAAAAATATGTGCATATGAATAGAGCTTGTTTCTCCACTAATACAACATGTTCTCTATTTACACATGAGTCAATAAAGTACATAACTTGTACAGTTCTTATTAGTCTTTTAATCTGTATACTCTGTCTTTACAGAAAACATTAGCAATGCTCATGATAAAGAGAGGAAAGACTGACAAATATGATACAGATGATACATAACACTACACATCCTGAACTCAAATCAATGTGATTGAGCACTGGGACTAAAATAAGAACCAGAGTTCCGTTTGGAAACCTGAAATTGCATATCCCATGTTCAACACCCTTCCAGATCAAACACTGTTCCCACTAGGATTGGCCGCCATTCCTGGCTGGCTTTCATGATGAAATTACATTTGAAAAAGAAACAAAGACAACTTTGGCTACAGAAAGAGGTCAACATCCCCCATTCAACTAGTTGCCGCACCCTCGAGTGCGAACGGTAAAATTTGGCTAAAGCCGAAGTCCCTCATTGGGCTGTCCTGTTTACGGAGCTGAAGTCCGTGGATTCTTCAAATCTGCTATCAAAGGGCGGTGGCTGTGTGCTTTCACACAGAATTCCTGCCAGACTGCCCATTGGGGCAGGGTGTGGTAGGGACAGATACTCGGCACAGTGAGAGGGGTGCCGCTCTACTTTGATGAGCGGCTGGGTAGACAGCTGGTTCTCCGGCATATCCAGAGAGTCCCGCTGCAGGGCCAGTTCATAGGATGGCGTCCTCCGCCGCAGTAACATGCTGCTCTCTGATAGCTTTTTCATGGATGCAAGAGAGGCAGGGGCCTCCGTTTCGAATGGAGGCTCGATGGAGATACAGGGAGGGCTCATCTTTTTCTTCCGGGCAATGTGCAACGACTGTCCGTGCATTGGAACGTGCCTCTTTTCGCTGAGTTCTTGACCAAACAGCCCATCATCTACTGAAGAGCATATCTCAATTGAGTGCCTGCGATGGTCATCGGCACCGTAGGGTTTTGCCAGAAAACCCTCAGTGTCCACACCGAAGCACTTCTTCGGGTCTTTGACGCTTAACTCGCCTAAGTTGGCAGCACTGCTGCAGTTCTTCACGAGGATAGGAAGCAGCGTCCCTGAGGTGGCGTAAGGAGACAGGGAGTGACTCCGTGCTTCTGCCTGGACCCCTGCCCACAGCCGTGCTGTACTGTTGATGTGGCGGACCTCCTCGTCGGTCGGATCAGCAGAGTCAAACATGGAGCCACTGGGGCTGGTGCTTGTGCTGCTGCCGGCCAGGCTGGGAGGTCGAGAAGAGATATTGTGCTGGCTATAGGGCTGCTGGAAGGTGCGGACACTGGGTGCATGTCCACGTGAGGGCAGCAAGGGCGACTCCTGAGGAATGCTAGGGCCAGGGATCCGAGGAAAATGCAGCTTGAAGCTGCCTGTGGTTATCCCTGCCTGTCTTTCAAGATTGTATTTGGAGTCGAAACTTTGCACGTCGATGGAGTCATTTTTAATTGCTTCCTAAAAGAATAAACATAGGACATCGTGAACATGTGGCCGACAATCACAGCACAACAGTGAAGAACTTGATATCGATTGGACATTTGAGAGTATACCTGTCTGCATAAAGTCCTGCCAATGCTGTGGGTTGGAGAGGAAATGGGAGGGGGAAGCTTGGGGAGGCAGCTGAATTGGGAATGAGGAGAAACACCAGGGACCTGAAGCAGGGAACGGCTTTCGCATGGCTGGGAGTGGACTGAGGTGATGGAGCCTATATGGGAAAGGTTAATGAACTTTCCTTAAGTTTTCGTTCTTTTGAAGTCAATACTTATTAATGCATAAAGTTATGTATTCTGGGTCTTTATACCTAATTCAAGATACCCTTGACTGGTCTCCACTTCTTCTAGTGGATATGGAGCACTGGCTGGCCTCACAGGGCGAAACATGTAGCTGTCATTGGGCAAAGAGTGCATCCTTGACACTGACATTTTCCGTGGAGATAGCAAATTCTCCTGTGTCTTTTGCATCCCCTCCTCCTGTGGAAGAGAAATGTATTCCACTGCTTTTTCCCTCACACATAAACTCACAAACACCTAGAGCCAAGTTTGCCAGGTTAATTCACCAGCTCACTGCAGTTGACAAAGCAAATTTACTCTTTGCCAGAGCAGCCCATGAGGGGTAACAAATGTTTCTGGCCACCCTGTAGAGACTCACTTCTCACTGTCCACATCGCATCAGCATATTTTCTTTGTAATGTGACAACTCAGCACCCAATACAACACAAATGCAATCCTGTTGCCTGAAACCAACTCAGACTGCTCCTTATAAAGTTAATGGTGCACAGTAAGTGAAAAACAAATGGGACAATGTTTTGTATACTATATGACCAGTTGATTACACAAGGGGTTTTCAAACTTTTCGATCGCACATTATGATGATCCCCTGGTAAGAAACCTAAACTATAAAAGTCATCTATATATTTGTATTAAGAAAAATATTAAGTGTGATATTATAAAGACAACATGTTTTCAAAGTGTCACCAAAACAAATTATTACAATATTATCTCAACTAACAAAATATTAACTTTGTATTAAGATATCGTTGGTGCAGGCTTTGGGAGTAGATTTGTGTAAAAGGGTCATTTTTGTTAATTTGAATGTCTGTATAGCATATTTTTGTATGTTTTAAGATTATTTATTTTAATGATTGCTTTATAGAAAATGTGGTGAAAAATATTTTTTTATATGTTATAATTAATTATATATATATATATATATATATATATATATATATATATATATACATATATACATATATATATATAAAATTAATTATAAAATATAAAAAAATATTTTTTTCATATTTTCAATTATATATATATATATATATATATATATATATATATATATATATATATATATATATATATATGTTTGATGCAACAAAGATAGAATTGAGATTATGTTGGAGACCCCTTATCATCATCAAAAGGTATGGTCTGTTTAGTTAAAAGGACTGCATTTTTGCTGCTGAGTTAGGTCTGGTGAGAGATCCCTGAAAAATTCCTTAGAAAGTAGTGATGTGTAGTGATATGTAGTTCATATTTCTTACGGCCGATTCCGATTGCCGATTTTTTTCTTTGTTGAAGCAAAATTATTTGTTGTTTATTTGCTCTATAACAAACAATATTTAAACAAATATATTTAAACAAAAAATATATTTAGCCATTTGAAATTAGAGGCAACCACTCATTTGAATCACGGGCCAAACAAAGATGCTACAGTACACACTTGTAGCATGATCAGTTGTTTTTCATTTAAATTAGATTGTATAATTTCACGATCTAAAGCAAAAACAAAATGGTCTTTAGATTTGTGAAATTATGCTACCTTAAGACACCTGCACAAAACAAAAATAGCACATGGACTTAATGAAAATGCAAATTCACACTTATAAACACTACCCTATAAGGAGGTAAGAAGAAAAGAAAATCACATCAAAACTTTTCTGAAGACAGTTAGTTCTCTTTAGAGATACATTTATAAAAAAAAACACCCCCCAATTTAATATTTATATATTTTTCCTGTATATCGAGCTTCACGAACAGTGAGCTTGCTGTGTCTGGTATAGAACACCAAAGAATCAGCAAAATATTTGATTACATACTATAAAAAACTTGGTATGTAAAATTGAATAACTTGATAAATGTGTTAAAATAGTTGCGTGAAACATATTTAATTGACTTAGGTTAACGTGTTAACTTTGACAGCCCTAAAAATACATTTAGTACTATATTGATTTTCCTGAAATTTTCCCATACCCCCTAGCACTGTCTTGCAGCCCCCTGGGGTTTCCCAGATCCCAATTTGAAAACCCCTCGTTATACTATTATCATAAATACATAGCTTGACAATGTTTATTCATGACTTCTTTTGGGCAAAACCGGGGCAAGTATACCTGTTTGGGTGAATCTGGGTTTGGTCCTACATAAGTTGCCCTGCCTTCAGGCCCTGAAGAACTCCCTGCTGAGACGTTGCTGAGACGCCGAGCCATTTTCATCTCCATCTCAATCTCAGCGTCCATTTCTGCATCTTCTTTAGCCTCCTTATTGCTCTCCTCCAGGTGTTTCATCAATACGGCCACCACCACGTTCACCAGCACAAACTGAGCCATCAGTACAAAGGTGACGAAGTAGATGGGGGAGACCAGAGGCAGATAGCAGTACTCCTCTTTAGGGCACTCTCGCAGAGTGTCCTGCACATATGCAACATGTTAATGATTAAACCTGCACCTGTGAAACCCTCTCAATACAGTTACAGAAGAATAATAAAAACTCCTCTGCAATGTAGTACCTTCATTATGCCATTCCAGTTGTCCCCCGTCGATACTCTGAATAACGTTAAAAAGGCCATTCCAAAGTTCTCAAACGTAGCATGGCGACTTAATCCTTCACATGGGTCGTCGTCAGTGCATTCTAGATGAAAATATTGGAAGACAATAATTTACCAAGAGTCGAATACGTTTAAACATCTTATCCACAAAAAGCATAGCTAGACTCCCAGATTATCACTGAATGTGTTGCTAAAAGTAAAGATAACCTGACAGTATCCTCTGTATTATCATTAAAGAAGCAAATGAGCCGTTACTCCCAAACACGTCTGACACAATAATTATCATTGATTTTAAAGTTGAAGGCTAATGAAAGTAATTAGAGTGCTCGCCCTTTAAGAGAAAGCATAATCCTGTCATTTGTGTTCCAGAGGCCTCTCGCTGGGATTTAAGTAGCATAGAAAAGGGATATAACTAGGTAGCATAGAAATGTCTCTTTAAGCCTAGAGGCTATCTCACAAAAATGCTACCTGAGCAGGAGCAAGCTCCAAAGATCAACAGCGCTAATTTAGCTTCTTCTTGCATTATAACCAGGGGTTAAATTTGTTCAGGGCTGTCCGGGGCTCAGCCCCGGCACATAGGCTTACGCTGGTAACTCATAAGGGGACATTCCTCCTTCCACATTTTCAACAATATAGGCTATATATATACTTTTTTTTTCACTCCTTTCTCGTTCTTTCTAATTCAACAATAAAACGAATTCCAAACTTGAGCACACAAAATATGATGCACACAAATCAGCACGTTGCGAGGAGAAATAAAAACTGTGAGTCCTGACAAGACACATGCAGAACTGGCCACAAGCGCAAGTTTTGTTCTGCCAGTCATGCAAATCTGGGCGGGGTCCAAACCTATGTGTAACAAATTCTATTGGCTGCTGGCCTTCTCTGAAACTATTATTATGATTGGCTGCTTGTATTACAGGGATACGTTTTCTTTTTGAGTTCATTTGTCTTCATAACTGTAAGAATCTTTGTGCATTGGAGCAGCGGATTTCCATAAATTTATGATGCTCGGGAGGCTAACTGCAAATTATAAATGGTCAGCCATTTAAAATAAAAGATGAAGATTGTGGTATTAATGTTGTACACTAGGATTTAGGAATACACAGGATCTTTTAAATCTTAATGTTTTTCCAAATAGTTTCCATCCCTTTTAATGGAAATGCATTAATTTAGCTCATTTGTATAACTATGGTGTACTGACAGTATAGTTTTATATAATTAGTGTAGAAATATGTGCTTATAGATCATTAAATGTTTATTTAAAGGTGCATTGTGTAATATTTCTGAGGATCTATTGACAGAAATGCAATATAAGATCCATAACTATGTTTTCAGTGGTGTATAAAGACCTTGCATAATGAACCGTAATGTTTTTATTACCTTAGAATGAGACATTTATATCTCCATAACTGCGGGCATCCCTTCTATGGAGGTCGACATATTGTGTCGTCATGTTTCTACCGTAGCCGACAGCGAATAAACAGCGCTACAGAGCGTGTTTCGTCACTACCTTGAAAAATAAGTTTTTAGTGGTGTATAAAGACCTTACTTAATGAACCGTTATATTTGTATTACCTTAGAATGAGCAGTTTCTATCTACATACACCGCGGGTCCCCTTACATTGAAATGCGCCGACATGTTTCTACAGTAGCCCAAAACGGACAAATGCGTTTCGTTATGTTGCTATCTGTGCAAGGAAGCAAGCTTAGTTCAGCGAATAAAACACTGACACAATGATGAACAAATAACAATAATATTCGGAATAACATAGTTTTACTGAATAATTAACCCTCCCTTTTTGGTCCGTTTTCTCTATTTTTACATTTGGGTTTATAAACTATATGTAATGTATTCAGAAGACCCTAAGCTAACATAAGCATGCATGTAATGTGTTTATAAAGGAAGTATGAGTGAGAAATTTACAATAAACTAGCGAATTTCAAAAACGGAAATTAGATTTTTGTCATTTATTTCTGAAAATCATACAACAATAGTGAACAGTTTTTGAACAAAAAATATATTTGTCTAAGCCTTTGCTTGACAGACATGTGTAATTGTTAAATAAAATGTGTAAAGAACAATGAAAAATTTAACTTTATTTACAAATATTTTTTCTTAGGAATCCAATGCTTTCTCCTCATCACTCTCCAGTAATTGTTCTAGAGCTTGTTCCACCGTAAATCGTTTACCGCTTGCCATCATAAAAGTGCTAAAACAATAAATAATGATATAATTGTATGTATATATATATATATATATATATAATAATTGTTCTGTCTCTCTCTCATATAAATCTCTGTGCTCTCTGCTCTGTAATAATCCGCTCCGTAAGCCTCCGTTCGCTCTCTGTCTCCTTCTCTCCACTCGACGCTTTTTGCGTCATATCCCTTATTATATAGTACAACAAGGAAGTGTGTATATATATATATACAAGCCGGTTAAGTTACCACTGTTTTCAGCGGAATCTGAGGAAGACGGCAAAAAAGAACACACCTCTCTATCATTAATAGTTTTTAAGATAATTACACATTTGTAAAAGTATGCCATTTTGGGTGGAACAGCCCAATCCGTCCCCAGAGGGTTAAGAAAACATAATTTCTTAATTTATCCTTGTAAAGAAACCTCATTGCTGAACTGGCTACTCTCTGCTGTCTCAGACGCTGACATATTTTCCTGTCGCCCACCGTAACGTTTGTTGGTTGCAATTCGTAACCTCACCACTAGATGCCGCTAAGAACCGCACACTGCATCTTTAACTTTTATAGACCCGAAATTTTTTTTTTCAAATTGCCATTTGCTGTCCATTTAAATTAAGATACAATTTTATTTGCCTTTTGAAGAAAATATATATTTTAAGATTTCTATTAAGACACTTATAGTGTTGCAGAAGAAACATACATACAGAACATGTATGTACATAAGCACACGCAACACAATAATTATTCAATTTATGTATTTTTTCTAACATGCTGTCTTAAATAATATGACAGTTTGTTCTGTGTAGTATTTCTGGCATTCCAGTATTATAATTTCTACAAATATATTACATGATTTATTTATTACAGCGTTTACTTGGTCATGGGCCATTAACACCACAGAGCCCCCCACATAACAAATCCCAATTTAACCCCTGATTATGACAGTACCTCATGTTTGTCCAAGGAGAGTTCTAAAACTGTGAGAGAAGCATTCTCATGGGGACTAAACTGAAGCAATTCTGGCCTAAATATAAAAGTGTCAGCTAAGGTAGAGCAAAGCCGCTAAAACTGTGAAATGGAGAGCTCAGTATGAAGAGTGAGCAGGATTGCAGCACTGACCTAGTTTCCCAAAAAGCTCCACACCAAGTGCCGCATAAATGAAGAAGAGGAGCATAAACAGCAAGCCCAGATTTCCCACCTAAAGAGAGGAAGCGCAATATCACTGTATGTTATTAAACAATCAATCATGGGGAGTATTTTTGTGTTATATACTTTATCTCCAACTTTTACTCTGTCCACCCCCATGACTTACATATCCACACAAAGATACAAACAAATGCAATTGTGCAGTACATCTACATCTCTCTAAAGCAAAATCACACAATAGCATACTGTATACACTGTAAAAATATTTTGTCTCTACTATAAACTGTATGTATAAACAAAAACACACACAACATTAGGTACCTGTGGTAAAGCTTGCATTACTGTGTCCAGCAGGGCTCTCATACCTGTAGCCATCTTCAAAAGCTTCAGTACTGTTGGGCAAAAGCACAGAGAAACCCATATCCAAAAACACATCCACTTGTAAAAGACCATACAAATAGATTTTGTATGGTCTGGGAGAAAAACAAGAAGCTAAAAAACTGCAGTACCTCTAGCTATTCTCAGCACCCTCATAATGCGGATGATGGTGGGGTTGATTGGCAGCGCTGCATTCATCTTGATCTCCTCCAGTGTGATGCCCATGATAGAGAGCAGGACTATGGCTAGATCCAGCTGGTTCCATCTGCCACCCCATTAAAACATCACACAGTTAAAATACTACTTCCAGCAACGAGTTTCATTTAGCGAATCGGTGTCTGAACATTACGCAAGCTGAGCAAACAAACCGTACACAGATTTATGAGAATATTGCAAATACAACAATATACGGTTGATTGCAGCTGTACATGTGCTAATGTGGGATTAATGATAAACAACAGGGATCATGACTCCTTTTAATTTAGCATGTTTCATTTAACTGAAACAAATGATTCATCCCATTCCCTATGCATGACATCAGATGCAACATATTAAAACAGGACTTAATCATGCTGTCATGCTTAATTACAAAGGTATTTTACAATGTGTCAGAGAGGTTAGTGAAGTTGTCTTGTGATAATACTGTATACATAATTCATTTTAGGGTTTAAATACTTGATTCTGTGTTGTTAACTGCAGTTGCATTTTGAATATTGGCAAAAGAACTAAAGATATGTATAAGATTAATTTAAGGTGCTTTCACACTAGTACTTTTGGTGCGAACACGATTTGTTGGATGATGTGAATACTGTTTTCCGAACTCAGGTGTGCACCCGCGAACCGTAGACTGTAAAAAAATAACCAAACTCGAGTCCGCATAAAAAGGGTGGTCTGGGGTACCGTTCATGCGAATTTGGGTACGGTTCACTGCTGATATAAACACAAATTGTGCTAAATCACGGAAGTGAACCGCTATTGAGGATGTACGATTCGATAAAATGTGTGTTTGTGTGTTCTCACTCACTTCTCTGACAAGCGTGACTGACGCACTGCAAGCAGAGAATATATCTAATTTCTGCTGGACTCCCGCACTCATTATGCAAGTGCTGATGCTTTGAAAACAAAAATAAAGGTTCAAAAACCAAAATCTAAAAGTGAGGTGAGCAACTCTATTCATTTTGCTGACTTCTCCTGCAAAGCCGATACTATGCAACAGGAGGGGTAAATAGCTACTGCTTTGATGATGTAATCGTACCGCAGTTCAGACCCAAATAATATGATGTGAACATAATCCAGCAGGGGTGGGGGAGCAATTGAATTCAGGTTCATAACAGGCAATCAAACCAAGTGTGAAAGCACCTTTAGATTGACATAATCCACCTTTTAATCTCACGACACCGTTTTATCCCTTAAAGGGATAGTTCACCCCAAAAAATAATTTCAAAAAATCATCAGTTACTCACCCTAATGTTGTTCCAAACCTTTCGTTCATCTTCAAAAACACAAATTAGATATATGAAATTAAATCTGAGATATTTCTTTCCCTCCATTGACAGATACGCTTTGACGCTTCAAAAAGTTCATAAAGAAATTGTAAAACATATTCCATATGAGTTGAGCGGTTTAGTCCAAATTTTCTGAAGAGACTCGATTGCTTTATATGATGAACAGATTGAATTTAGGCTTTTATTCACATATAAATATTGATCAGCAAACATAAACAGAAGCTCAACTGTACTTGTTTGAATGAATGAATGAGGCATTTATAAAGTGCTTTCACATGTACTACGGTACACCCAAAGCGCTTTACAATCATATCGGGAGCTCTCCTCAACCACCACCAGTGTGCAGCATTCACTTGGATGATGCGACGGCAGCCAAAGTACAACGGCGCCTGCGCGCTCACCACACACCAGCTATAGGTGGAGAGGAGAGAGAGTGATAGAGCCAATTCAATGGATGGGGATTATTAGGAGGCCATGATTGGCAAGGGCCATAGGAGGGAATGTGGCCAGGACACCGGGGTTACACCCCTACCCTTTACGAGAAGTGCCATGGGGTTTTTAATGACAACAGAGAGTCAGGACCTCGTTTTAACGTCTCATCCGAAGGACGGATTGTTTGACGTGAAAGAACAAGCCTTATTGGTTCTTGAACCTCAAACGTGCAGCATAAAGGCCTGTTCACACCAAAAACGATAACTTTAAAGACAACTATATTAGCATCCACATTAGTGTACGATATTCATCTGTTTATTCTAATCACACGCTGCAGTTTTGTCATCTGCCACTTTAAATGCTCTAGCTCTTTAAGGCAGGATAGATTCTGATTGGCTGTCAATGTTTTTATTGTTTATAAACTTTTTGATGCGACAAAGTGTTAGTTGCATGGACTGCCAATAGAGGAACAGAAATCTCTTAGATTTCATTAAAAATATCTTCATTTGTGTTTCAAAGATGAATAAAAGTCATATGGGTTTGAAACGACATGAGGGTGAGTAAATGATGACAGAATCTTCATTTTTGCATGAACTAACCCTTCAAGTATACATATTTTTGAAGGACATTGGTGTCAATTATCTTTTCTGTCTGATCTGAGTTACAACTTAATTAACTTTATTGGGTTAAGCACTTGCAAATTACAGCATGACTACAGAAATCCAAAAACACATGTTTATTCCCTGCAAAAAGAGAGTCTCTGATAAGGGACAAGGTCACTGAGGGGTTGGGGACTGACAAGACTCCTCTTAGACCTCCTTAAAGTGACTTTAGTATCAGGATTAGAATTAGAATAAGGCTTAGTTAAAAATAAATTGGTAATTAGAATGTAATGTATATAGTCAGTATAATACCTTAATACCATCTAAAGTGCGCCCTAATAAGCATTTGGGAATACTGATTTTACCTCCAAAAATTACTTCAGTACAATACAGATTTGCATACATGCATCCATTGTTAAACTTATTTACAGGGTATTCACATTATATGCTGTTCACATTAGAGCCATATAGGCAACAATACCTGTCTTTGAAGAATCTCCGAAAACCAAATGCCACAAGTTTGAGCAAAGCCTCAATTATGAAGATGACGGTAAAGACATAGTTACAGTATTTCAATCCCTCTTCAAGGTACTGTGGGAGATAGGAGCAATGATTTCACCAGTTTTAATGTAGTACAATTTATAGTAAAGAAGCACATTGACACTTAAACCACATTTAATAATGCACAAATGCCTTAGCATTTATATAAATTGCATAAATTCTATAAAAAATAATAAACCAGATGTCATTTATTTTAATGACGAGCACAAACACTTTCCAAGCAGAACATTTGACAAAAATAAGTTTGTTACTTCAGGTTTCAAATGATGAAATACAACTTTATGCAATGGTAGATCACTAGATTAAAACAAATCAAGATGTGTTTAAAGTATTCATAGACTCACCCGAGGCTGATTGAAATGCTCGATAGACATAGTGACCACATTGATGCCGATGATGCAGGTGATAAAGAGGTCCAGGTAGTGGTTGGTACACAGTGTGTGGATGTAGAGCCGGGCTGGAGAGTAATCTGCATAGTATGGTCTTTGCTGGGCCTCTGTTGATAGTCATACAGACAGCACAGAAGAGTCAGTGCAGGGTAAATACAGATAAACCAAATCACTGAGGTAGAGGCAAAAGACACTGGTGTGAGGGGACGACTGCTGCAGAGAGGACCCGTACTTTATCTTTTCATCGCTGTGCTATTTTTGTGACGTTAACCGTTTACAGTCCTCTCATGCAGCACTTGTGCCTTCATGGATTTCAAGCATGCTGCTTTGGTGAACATGCCGTTGGAAACATGGCAGGGTGTGGGAGAACACATGAAAGGACTTCTGTGAGTAGCACCGGTGACGGGGACATATTGAGTGTTTACCAAGGAGAGCATAGAGGTGATTGTTTATCGATTAGCCTAGTTGAACTGTTTGTGATATGTTGGACATGACAGCAACCATAAAATTGATTTGAGTTTGAATCCATCTTTCTGAGTCTGCCATAAAAGCATGTTTACAGGTAAATGGTACCATATGCCAAGAGAGAAGCCTTTTGAGCAACTGAATATCAGATCGAGTGGTGGTAAACATGCAGGTAGAGCATAACCATCACATAGAACATCTCTCCCTAGCAGATACGACACTCATGGCCACCCTGAAAGTCTTTTACAGTTGCACACAGAAACAGCCTGTCTTTCAATATGATGGGATAATGGCAGGCCCAGATGGAATCTGTGGATATTTTCCACATTTTCTGCTCTGAATTTGGGGACAAATCTGCTGAATTCTGCAGAGTATAAAATGAGTTAAGCTGAACTCACTGTACTCTTAATGATAGTTAAACGCTTTTTTTTTTTTTTTTTTAGCAAATTAGCCAAACTATTTCAAGAGTGGTACAAGATTGATATTCCAATTTTGAGGCAATCCACTGAGCTTTCTGTGGGAGCAGATTCCATGTGAGTCTGGATAATGGACAGATCCACAAAATGCTATTTGGATATGTTATATATATATATATATATAGGGTTGTTTCTTCAACTTCGGGGACATATGTGTCCCATGGGTTTATATTATTTATGTCCCAAATGGGATCATCATAAAAATGTGAAATCAACAATTGCATTATTTATTGCAATGAAATAATATGAAATAATATTGAGTGTATAATTGAGCGAAACATTGAGGTAATAAAGAGGTCCAATATTTTTCAATTAAAATGTTGTCAAATTATGCATAAGCGTATTTAGGATGCATAATTAGCCTAAACAAAGTCAAATTAGTATGCCATTTTAATTATAAAATTGCCATTTCCATTTCCAATGCTACTGAACACAATACATAATTTCAGATGTGGTAGGAATTTTCAATACTTAATAATAATAATAAAAAAGACAATTCTCATGTGATATATGACAAATGTTTTCCACAAGGCTATTTTCTTAAGTCCACATGGCCAAAGTTGAAAAAACATCATGTATTCAAATATTTGCCTTCTTTTCTTTACTGTCCTGCTAAACTCACTCTATGTGTTGTGAGGACTGTTTTGTGAGACGACATTTAATCTATCCAAGATGAATGCATTGAGGGGCTCTTTGAATAGATCCAGGGAAATAAAAAACTCATCTGCTATGAACTCAGCTATGAGTACTATAAGTCACACTCTCATACATGATTAATCCCCTGACTGCAGTAAAGGCTAGAGGAGCCAAGTGTGACAAACGTAGATAAAACAGTCAGCTTTTATGCTAAAGATAATTTATCAGGAAGCTTTGCCCTAGCAGGCATGGTGCTTAAACAAAGAAAACACTTCTTCACATTTATTCATTTAGTCACGTAAAATCATGGCCTGCACTCTCAATGCCTGAGTCCTTAATGCTCACAGAAGTGAACCAGACAACCCTAATAAGTGCCCTCAGTGTGCCAAACTGATTAAAACAGACAGCCAGACCATTGCCAACTAACCATTTCCGATCTCTCAACTGGTTAATATGATGTAACTTTCCTCGATGTCATTTTACATGTGTTTGAGTTCAGCGCTCTAGAATAAATATCAGCCAAACATCCCCCAACCCCTATTCAAAAAATGTTCACTACCTCTTTGGATGCATTACTACTAGGTACTTTATTTTAAATCATTCGCAGATTAATTAAATTAAATGCATTTAGCAATATGTGCTTAGCAAAGCCCGCAAATGAAGACAAATCAAAAGCATGACGTGACTATGGCAGATGAGTGAATCCTTGAATATATAAAAAGTAGCTTTAGAAGTCAATACATTGTTAACTTTTTTCAGTGCCATTGATTATAAGTCTATCACTGGCCCACAGCAATCTATTATGCAATCGAGTTTATCAGCCTGTCTGAGATACATAACTGTTTAAAAGTTTGGGATCAGTACTAAGAAATACTTTTATTCAGCAAGGATGCATTAAATTGAATAAAAGTGAAAGTAAAACATTTATAATGTTACAAAAGATTTTTTATTTAAAATTCCTTTGAACTTTCTATCAATCAAATAATCCTTTTTTGTTTTTTTACGGTTTCCACAAAAATATTAAGCAGCATAACTGTTCTCACCATTGATAATAAAAATGTTTCTTTTGGAATGATTTCTGAAGGATCATGTGACACTGACGACTGGCATAATGATGCTCAAAATTCAGCTTTGGCATCACAGGAATATATGACATTTGAAATATTTTCATTCTGTCAAAATATTTCAAAGTGTAATAATATTTCACAGTATTACTGTTTTTACTTCATTTTTTTATCAAATAACCGCAGCATTGATGAACATAAGAGACTTTCAAAAACATTAAAAAATTGTACAGTACAGTTTGAACAGTAGTGTAGAATTGGTGGTCGTTCACACAGAATGCGCTCTTGGTCTAAGTACACGTACAGACTGATGTAGATCTCAGATCTTTGGCCATCAGGCTGCATATTGTGCCATGATTCTATTGTATTAAAATCAACTTCAAGTTTCAAAGTCGCAAACTTTGAAAAACGCTTTTGCATGCATGGACGTGCAAATGGCTTCTTTTAGTGCTGCCTGTTCTAAGTAAGTTTGGTTTACGAGGTGTGTTGACTCAACACACTCAAGGTTAGTATTACAATCTTGAATTGCTCTGATGGTAGGAAAATTAACACAAAATGAAAACTAATTAGTACTAGTTCAATCTTATATTCAAAATAAATCTGCGTGTACTATTAACCAATCACACTATATATTGATAGTAGGACGCTCTGCTGCTTTGGGTCTTGATGCTGACCCCAATTACTGTGCAAACTTCCCCTGTTGGCTTGACATGCAGCAATTTGTGTTGCGGGCATCTCATGCAGGAACATGCTGCAGTCAATCACAATCTAAGGCTGACATCAGATCGGTGCAAAAATGTGCACGTTTTTTTTTATTATTACTCAGCCTTATGACTGCTTCTGTCTTTTAAAAAAATCTTTCTCTAGCTTTCTCTCTCAGGCTCTGGAAGCAGGCAGTGCTCAGAAAAATAGACTACCGACCAGACCCGCAATTCTCCTTACTCCTGCGCTTTTTCTCCAGCAGTTTCTGCCTCTTCTCCTCGCGGAGGCGCGCCTCCTCTTCCTCCTGGTCCTGACGACACTTGTGGAAGTTCTCCACAACCACTCCCACAAACATGTTCAGCACAAAAAAGCTGACGATAAGCAGGAAAGAGATGAAGTAGAGGAGCATCCAGGGGTTGTGATTGCGCTTAGGCTGCAGGCGTGAAGGACAGGAAGATAGAGGACACATCCATCATATGACAAATTAGAAAAGTCATGTGAATTTATAAATACTGAAACAGCACCGGCCAGAATGAGCAAAGCAGATCCAAACCTGCTGGTCCACCCCGACAGCGTCCAACCCGTCATACATTATATTGACCCATCCGTCCTTACAGGAGAGCACGAACAGTGACATGAGAGCCTGCGGAAGAGAGACAGAGCCAGCAAAACCCTGATTCATTCAGTGCAGTTGCAGGGACCATAATGATATTTTGGGGAATCATTTCAAACAAATTACAGCAGAAAACATTTTCTGGAGGTCCTATAAAAATGAAAAGGCGACATCACCTCACTTTCTCACTCAGCCAATCACATTATTATGCGTCAATGTGTCCAAACCAATGAATAATGTCTAGTGAATAACAGTTACCTGTCCCAAGTTATCAAAGTTGTATTTTCTTCGAATCCATTTGTACTTTGCATCATGACACTCAGACCTATTGCTGATGTTTTTGGTGTCGCTACCTTCACAATGGTAAAACTTTCCTTTGAAGAGCTGTGATAGATAATATCGATGCAATGTTATAACAAAAAAGCACCCTCATATTTCTGTTGAAAAGCATGTATTGTGTTCCAGTTGAAGTAATTACCTGAACTCCAAGAATTCCAAAGACAATAAAGAAGGCACAGCAGATCAGCACAATGTTCCCAATGGGCCTCAGGGACGTTATTAGCGTTTCCACCACCAGCTTCAGTCCAGGAGCACGACTAATCACTCTATTTAGGTGAAAAACAAAGACACAACCTATTCAACCTGTTTGGATTGCAGTAACGTTTATGTAATGGTACAATAGACTGGTTGACCTTTAAGGTCGATAAACCACCGCTTGGTCTTACCTCTGAAATAAATTGCAAGGATAATAACTTAATTCTGCCAAGCTTTAGTTGAATCGGTAAATGAGAAGCGCGTAGATTTGAGAGATAATGCAACCACATAACTGACCTGAGTTTATTTCCTAACTAGAGCAATGACTCTGTAGCGGATTTCATTGATTGATTTTGCCTCAGTCAGGCATGTTGTGACCTTTCACTGACTCACCTCAGTGGCCGCAGAGTTCTCAGCAGGCGGAGAACCCTCAGGATGCCAAAGATTCGGTTTGTACCAGTGTAAGCCAGAGAGACCAGAATGTCAATGAGAGAGACAGAGACCAGCACTCCATCCAGAACATTCCAGGTGCTCTGCAGATAACTGTGCTTCCCGGAGCAGAAGCCAAGGGCCACCACCTTTAACACAAGCCATATCACGTCTGTGCAATTGTTTTGTGGAATGAACGCTCCTTGTATATAAGAAAATACAAAATCATACCTTCACAGTCATTTCAGCAACAAAGATCACAGTGAAAACATAATTTGAGATACTGAGAAACATTCGCTCCTGAAGGGAAAAACAAAATGACATACTGTATCATACATCCAGTAAGCATGACAATCTCAAAATATTAGAGGCAAAGGATAAGATTTCACTTAAGCAAACTTACAGATGGCTGGATGTTGGGTCTTTCCAGAGCAATAGTGATGCAATTTAAGAAGATGAATACCAAGACTACATGATCAAACATCTTGTGAGAAATTAACCTTTGGCACATTATCCGAAACCTAGGACAGAATTATATAGCAGAAGTGAACGTGAAACTTTAAAAGAACAAACTGGTCAGCAGATGCGAGGAGATGGAAAATACTTACTTGTTCTGAGGAGAGAACAGATAAAGGGACCAGTCGTCATGATCTTTACACCACTTAGGTTTATATGCTTCCAATGTCCTCTTGAGACGCAGACAGAAACTCTGTAATACACAAGAGAGAGGCGTCAGCATATTGAACAAGAACTACAGATAATTACTATAGCTCGAAATTGTCAGGAGTTTAAAGTGTGTGAGGTAGATAAGAACCTCTGTTATAAGCATTAGTCTAATGGTCTTGATTCAATACATTAATAAATAGGGATTCAAATGCATGCTTGTTTAAATGTGATGAATTACCATTTAACTAACTAACTGTTTTTGCATGTTGCAAATGTGTCTTCCGGAAAATAGATTTTGCGCAATTAAAATCCACTTTGTCTCAATGTCTAATTGATTTGCCAGGTACTTGGCAAGAGAGATGGTTCAACTTGAAGAAATGACACCATGATGCAGCTGTAATTATGCAGCTTGTAATACAATTGTGGGAAATCATTATAGATTATTTCCAGCACTGACACATTTATGCTGTTTTTATGGACATTTTATGCACCCCATTATGCAGTTTCAGTTTCACCGCCGTGCAGCACCTTTTAAACAACAATTTAAAATGTTTTCCCCCCAACAACTTAGATTCCTTCATGATGCATAACTCAAATTTCCTCCGCAAGAAATAATAGAAACATGAAGACAAATGTACACATGCAATTTGGTTTCCTCGAACAGCCTAAAAAAATACAATACAATAAATCTGCCAGCTAACAAGAAATACAGAACTAGTCAAAGTTTGGGCACAATTGTTTCCCATCGTCTTAAACTTTTTGATCTTTTTTTATTAATATTAATGGTTAAGCTGACCAGATAGTGAATTAAAACAACATCAACAGGAAACAACGAGTGCCCAATGCTGAGGAACATGATGTTTATGAGTAATGCAATGTTAAATGCAACTTTAATGAATTAAAATGCAACTTTTAAAAGTTAAATAATATGTCCACAGATATTACAACCCCTACTATTACACCCCGACCTATTATTATTATTTTATCTTCTATTTCAAAAGGAAAGGGTTTTCAATTGTATTTATCAATAAAATTAGAAAAGTAATGCATGCAGGTTATTTGAAAAACAAAAAACTTGGATATTATGGTGTATTACATTAAATATTAATCTCATCATCAAATGCAACCCAACACTGTCCTTCAGTACTGCTTAAAAGTATTTAATTAAGTAAATGAACAAAATGTGCAAAATAGAAACTAGACAAACTGTGGCGACTTAATAATCTATAATTTATGGTTCAAAAGTTTGGGTTTTTGAAAAAAAGTATCTTTATGCTCAACAAGGCTGCATTTATTTGATCAAAAATACAGTAAATACAGTAATATTGTGGAATATTATTACAATTAAAGGGTAGTTCAATGAAAACTGTAAAATGAAATTCATAAATTACTCACTTACTCACTTGGAATATACGGCACGTGTTGCATGCCATTCTGTCATACTTTTGCGTATTTTTTAAAAAGCTTGATGCTGGTCGCTATTCATTATGTGAATGAGTGCGAGCAAGATTTATTATTAAGATGGCCATATGGCATTACAACAGCACCAGGGTGAGTAAATTATGACTTAATTTGCCTTTTAGGGTGAACTATCCATTTAAAGTATCATTTTTTTATTTTAATATATTTTAAAATGTAATGTATTCCTGTGATGGCAAATCTGAATCGGTAGTGTATATATTGTTTTAAAATGTACTACTATTCTAAAATGTGTAAAAATAAATTATAATAAATAATGTGTGGGTATGTCCAGACTTTTGACTTGTTGTGTTTGTTGTTAGTATGTGGGCCTTTATCGTAGCCCCATTGTTTCTGTTAATTTCACAGCACTTGAAACTCAATTTTAAGACAAGGCCTCTTGAGTGAGGAGATATCATCACACTTACACCAATAAAGGTCATTTCCACCCACCAAGAAAAACAATTACTGCCTTCAAACTACCGTGCTGAATCAATTACAGAATGATAATTAGTCTCCTCAAAAGAACAAACTCCTAGGAAGACATCTTCGAAAAACAAGTCATAAGCAATGCCTGACTGTAACAAACAGCACAGCACAGGTGTGATTCTCCAGTGACAAGCCATGACTTACATCATCCATGTCCTCCTCTGTGATGGAGTCTTCTTTGCTCAGGCTGGTGTACAGGTCAGTGGGTACATGCAGGCCTCTTCCATTGCAGTCGTGGTACTCTCCCAAAGAGCTGAAGCTGGGGGTCTGGGGCAGCTCAGGGATATCTAGAGAGCTGGGATATTGCAGCGAGCCCCCACTGATATTGGCCAGTTTGTCACCCTCCAGGTCCTCGACGTCAAAACTACCCCTGCCTTCTCCAGACAGCAGAGACTCCTTCTCCCCCGACGTGTCCTTCCTTTTCAAACTCGGCGCCCGTCCTAAACTGTTCCAGCTGGATCTGCGGCTGCCCCAGTTACTGCCTGAGCCACGGGGGTGGCATGGAGATCTTCTTGGGCTGGTCTGAGTAAGTAAAAGATTATTTTATCCTGGTAAGATGTTACATTACAGTGCTTATGTTACACATATTGCTTGTTACTTCAATTAAGTACTACTGCCTTTCATCAGTACTGGGGCATCAAAATATGTGTCCCCATTTTTTGATACTGTTTTGTATGGATATAAATTTGCTTTACCCGCAGTACATAGTCATGCATAAGTTTTATGCTCAATAAAGAGCTGGTTTGTCATTGACAAACGATAGAAGAAATTTAAAACTTTGGCTTCCTACGATGGATTGTACGTACATTTCCAGTGTATCCAGAACACTTTTTGTTGTGTGAGAAAACTGCTTCAAGGGATTCAATGTGTGAGTGAACTATATGAATGAATCAAACTGATTCACAAACAATCAGAAAATTTGACTGATTAGATCAAAAGGGTCATTTATTAGCAAAACTAGGATTGTTCTGATTTTGTTCAGATGATTGTAAAAACACAATTGATTTGATTTCTGAAATATTATTAGGGATAATTATTTTCAGGTTTGTATAAAGCAATCTCCAGTGTGATAGAAAATGATTTTAGTGGGCCACAGCAGTATTTTTAAAAGGGCCTAGTGATGCCCCTTAATAGCAATGAGAAATAAAAACAACATAAAATAAATCTCATTTATGAATTTGGCAGTCACATTTATACAAAGTGACATTACATTCGAGGTTTAAGTCAATAACAAATAACAGTCTCCACAATAAAGAAATCTTTAAAGAATTTGTTTAAAAATGTGTGCCATGTTCGTACAAATTAGCTCTTTGTATTAATGTCGGGTTCATATTGTTTTAAAAAAACGTTTATACCATTTCAGGGAAAGTTTAAATGAATCTAAGAATGTAATGTGGTGTAACCATCAAGTAGATAGTGATATCATGTTTTCCAACTTACAACTTGAATACATAGTTAATGTACGTAACCAGTTACATTTACACATCTTAATCATTATTTTCAAGGTAAAAAGTATTAATGAATAAATTATCAATGAATAAATATCACTAACTTTGGGAGCCACACTACATGACGTCTCAATTGAAACAAACTTAGCTATGTCATAAAAAGTTAAATTATGATATCAATTTACCTTATGACATTTTTCACCGTTTTTCAACTATTTTACGCTAAAATAATCTACCTGTGATGTCACTGTAATGTACATAAGGTTGACATTTGATTTCGTTTTCTCTTACCAGGGATTTCTGATCAAAAGCATTTGGATCTATCGAGATCCCACTGCCCCGCCTGGACTCAGTCAAACTTAACACTGACTCCGGGCCAAGAGAGCTCTTTGGAGTGGGCATGGGTGTGGCAGCAGTGTGCATGATTATTGGAGGTGGCAAAGTACCACGAGGATCCACATGCCCATTCGCTGACATCATCAGAGAGTACATCTTCAACTCTATTGGTGAAAATGAAAGAGGTTATTCAATGAAAGTCAACACCATTCACTGAATACAAGTAAAATGGATTATCCAGGAACAATGGCATGGCAGAAGAGCATAAAAAGGGCATTTTCCTCAGTAGATTAATTTATGTGAAATGGATGCGCATTGACTTTAATGTGGCTCTGGAGGACCACTGCCCACTGTAATGGGTCTTAAAGGATTTCACTCTGAATGATCAGGCTAAGAATAAGGAAAATCTATGAAGTGTAAAAAAGTGTGAATGTGTGCATAAAAGCCATTTTTTGTTACCAGGCAATAACATTTTATGTGAAAAAGGAAGTAACCTGAAGCTCGTAATTCCCCCATCTTCTCCTCCTCTTCAAAGTTCACAGATCGCTTCTCTTCATCTGCATCTGACCTATTAGCATCTCCCTGCAAAGCACAAGAGATTTTTGTGGACAGCTCACAGTGTTTCAGTAACCGCTCAGCCCACTAAAGTGTTATTCAGGGTGCAGTGAAGCCAAACAGGAACCGCTCTCTCTGAGGATGCTGGCCTCTGGCATCAACAACAAACTGCCCTTCACTCAGTCGCAGCCTGCTGTGCATACAGACAGCTGCGGTGCCCGTATTCTCCGTGCCCTGCTACTCTGTTAGAAATATGGTTAGGGTTGTGTTAAGTTGGTGTTTGTTTTAGCCTTTGCAGGTTTACACCTGCTAATAACAAGCTCACAATTCACACAGTCCCCGGGATGACAGATGGGCCAAACACCGCAGCACTTTATCAGCGATGCAGTTAAACTCCCCAGACTATCTGGAGAAAGCAGCTACTTAGTTTGTGCAAAAATCTGCATCCTTCAGAAGCCAAATTCTGTAAATGTTTGTAGCACAAGATCAACTTGTGTGCCAAAGGTTGACCCTCTTCAAAGGGTGAAGACTTTGCATATCAGTTACATATTTAGCTGTAAATTTAAATTAAGTTAACAAAGTGTGTTAGATTTAATTTCTATTGAATATTTAAATTATATTTTGTATATAATGTAAACTTTAAATGTACAAAACAAGCTGTGAGGGTCGTGAAAAAGCAGCACAAGCTTCTTAAAGTGTAGCTTCGCATTTTTCCAACCCACTTTGTATTTTTGCAATGTTTGTAGTAGGAGTGAATGAACAACGTTTACTCCTTGTTACCTGGACTGAGAAATTCATGTGTATTTGTCAGCAAAAACCTTTGACAGCTCCAGGGCTTTATTGAAAACGATATATTATAGTTTGGCATTTTTGTATCCCCGGCCTCGTTCAGTCGGATTGATAGAGGGTTATTAACAGAAAAGTTATTGTAAGAGTCTGTTTATCACTGAAAATTGTATGCAGACTGGTGGGAGTGGCCTTAGATGGCTACATGCCCAGTGCATTATGGGTGTTGAAGTTTTATTTAGCAAAAGGAAAGATGACAGCCTTTTTTCTGTTTTCTCTAGTCAGGTAGCACCGATATCTTTTGAATTTGTTCCGCCTTTCTTCTGCATAGGCAGCCAAGTTTTATTAAAAGCATATTAACTACATATTTAGTACTAGATTTAGATCTGGAGTTGATATATTGGTTTATAGGATGTACATTTTTTTTTAAAACCATGAATCTATAGAATAATGAAAACCAAAATAATCAGTTATTTGCAGCACAGTTTACATTCTTTACTTTTTTTTCATTTAATGCATTATTTATTTATTTAATGTAAAGTTGAAAAAAACTTATGTTGACTGCAGTGTTCTAACAGCAATGAAGTTCAACTCCCCAGACTATCTGCAGAAAGCAATTACTTTGCACAAATGCTTAAGAAATATAAACAAAATACTGTAAATGAGCCAGCTGTAATAGAAGTTTTTTTTTTTATATACCTCTGCCTGAAACCCCTCCACTAAGATGGCCACAAGCAGGTTAAAGAGGACATAATTCCCAAAAGTCATCAAAGCCACAAAGTAAAGAGCCGCCCATGGGGAGGTGGAAGCCATTCCATTATAGAGGACCACGTTCCAGTCTTCCTGAGTCAGAATCTGAAAAACACACGCAAACAGTTTGTCTGAGAAACAGAGGACAGAGAACGGGCTGAGTAAAGAAAAAGAAAAAACGGTGACATATTATTAGATGTGCAATAGAGTAGTGTATTGTGCATGTGTTTTCCTGTATCTGAATTATACAGTGGGGAAATTAATGCAGAATTTGATGCTGTAGCTCCAATTTGAAGAGTGTTTTGTGATGATACTGTACAAACTATGCAGAGTTCAGCTCCTTACTGAAGTAAAAGTAATTGGTTTTCCCAGTCAAGCAATTAAGTCTCTTTTAACCACAAAATGGTGTTGCGATAATCTAGTGAGAATAGCTGTTAATGCGCATGGTAGGAAGATACAGTGCAGGTTCAGCAATTCAGGTAATTCTGCTGATGCAAAATGATGCTGATGCTTTCCATTGTAGGGAGCTGCACATTAGCTACTATTTTAGCTCGAGATATAGATATGAAGTTAATAAATTGGTTTATGGGATGTACACATATTTATAATATAAATAACTCTAACCTGACAAAGATAAGCAATTACTTAAAACACACTTTACATCTGATATGTCAATATTTCAAAGTATGAAAAAAATTATAATCTGTTCATTGACAGTAAGGACAGATCTATGTACAGCTAGCATAGTTTCTGTTCTGACCTGAAACACAGTGACAATGGCCCACAGCAAGGAATCAAAGTTTTTCCTGTCAGGAATGGTGTCTCCATTCTCCATCTTCTGGCTGAATTTGCATCCAAACAGATGCATTCCAAGAATGCTGTATTGACAGTCAATAAAAATGAAATGTATAAACATTTAAGCGGATAATTGCATAATCACGTTCAATAAAATCTAATTAATGTAGCACAGTGTTTTCTAAATCAAACGGTCAAGATTAGCTATAGTGTTGGTGGCACTGTGCAACAAGCTCGGTTCTAACTGGTTGACAGAGGGTGTGGGTTTGGTCTGCACCTGAATGTAAAGATGAAAAGCATGAGCAGCATGCAGAATGTTGCCACATTGTCCATTGTCTTCATCAGCACCACCAGCTGTCTGCGCAGTGCAGGGAGGAAGCGCACCAGTTTGAGTACACGCAGGAGACGAAACGTCCTCAGCACTGAAAGACCCCCATCCGCCTGCCCTATGATCTCCCACACACTGCCACCGGAAACACATGGTTATATTTAAGGAGTTTATATATTGAATAGTTAAGATGAAAAAAAAACATTACCTCAACATTGCTTATGTAAAATATTGTAAAACATATTAACAAGAAGCACAGCTAAAATGTTCTACTATCTTTCAGCAATAGCATCTGGGTAGCGGATGCACACTGTAACATGTCCATGAATTTTTTTAAATCAATAAAAGTTTATCACAAAATCTTTAATGATAATTTTATTAAAATATTTTATAATCCGCTGCTAAGTTCGGGGTCAATAAGATGTTTTTTTTTGTTGTTGTTTTTTTAAATACTTTTATTCAGCAAGGATGCATTCAACTGATCAAAAATGACAGTAAAGACATTTATGATGTTACAAAAAAATATACAATATTTTAGATATTGATAAGAAATAAGAAATGTTTCTTGAGCATCAAATCATAGAATGATTTCTGAAGAATCAGGTGACTGGAGTAATGATGCTAAAAATTCAGCTTTAACATCAAATTAATAAATAGCATTTTAAATGATATTAAAATAGAAAACAGTTATTTTAAATTGTAATAATATTTCAGAATATAACTGTTTAACTGTATTTTTTTATCAAATAAATGCAGTTGATGAGCATAAGATATTTCTTTTCAAAATCATTGAAAACTTCTGTAGTGAAAAAAGTAGTGTATATTTGATAAGTATTTTATAAATTTTCCATCAATTGAATTTTACAATATAATCTATTAAATATATAATATAATTCCCTGCTGAACAATCCAGCATTGCCGGTCACCAGCATAAGGAACTGAATGTTTTGAATGCCAAGACCTGCATGGGATTCATGCTGGTTTATGCTAGATTTTCCAGCAAGGATATGAATATAGACATAGATATATAACAGATCTTACCTTATGACTACAATAATCCCATCAAAGATGTTGTAGGGGTTCTTGATATAGCCGAAGGTACCAAAGGCCAGCAGTTTGAAAAGCATTTCAAGGACAAACATGCTAGTGAAGACGATGTTGCTGATCTCCAGAACATTCGTCAGCTGCGTGGGCTGCGAGAAGAAACAGAACCACATCTCATTACCTTCTGCAGACCAAAGTCATGCCAAGATACTGCTGGGAATACAACATGTGAGTGACCTTATTTACTGACCCTCATAATGGTACCTTCACACACCTTTACTCTCACAACATCACGTGAAACGGCATGAGTCAGTGTACTGAGTACTGTATATGAACAGAGGCCTGCAAAACTACTGAGCACATTCAAACGATAAATGGAGCGTTTATGTAAACACAGTACAGTACCTCTGGGTCAAATGAGAAAGATATTTCAGCACACTTACGAAGCAATTACAATTGTTCAGTTTTACACAAACAGCCCTAGCGCTGAGCTTGGATAAGCAAAATCAAACCCAAAGCATTATAAGCTCTTTTATTGAGAGCGAAGCAACACATCAATCAGACGGACAGTACCTCTAAAATAGAATAGAGGCCAGAGAATTAGTCTTCTTACATTTGCTGATGCTGACTGTACCAACTCTTGTGACTAAAGAATTACCAATGTACTCTTCGATTCTTTAGCACAGAGCAAATCAATAAACGCATTCTAAAGGAAGCAGAAATGATATGAACCTCTTAGTTCTGCTGCCCATTATAAGAGCAGCAACCCCTTAGAATTCACCTGGATACTGTTCACATTAACACACTGTTATAAAATCAATATGTCAAACTGTTAGACAATCGCCCTTGCTATGGGCAAACTGAAAGTCATCACGTTAAACACTTCCATTTAGAAAGATAAAACCGCATACATTAAGGTTTCACTGCTTCTGACATCACTCTCTCGCCTTATTGACACTTTTACAGACACATAAAAATGCATTATTGCACATAATGAAATAACAACAAACAATACAGTACAGTATTTATTAATCTACACTCTTAGAAGAAAAGGTATATCGGACCTTAAAGTATTCTGTCACGCATTCATATTTAGAACCATTTAGAGGTTCCCACCATGGGATTATATTATGATGGATTTAGTTTTAATTAATTAATTTTTATTTTAATTAAACAGCTCACATTATCACTAGAAACAAATTGAAATAACCCATTAAACTTGAAAGTTTTATGCAATCATTTAAGACATATCTCTTTATAACAAAGATACATTTATAAATTAACATCATCTAAATTAACAAATGCTGTAAATTGCTGTTCATTAATAGATCCTGATTCCAGTACAGAAAGCTGAATCAAAACGTATTGTAAATTGTTACCAATTAAGTATATTTATATTACCAAATATTCAGTAGGTTATATATACCTACCTGACTCATAATTGAATTAGTTTGCAAAGATAAACTCCTACCCTGTAAATAACTGAAGTAAAAGAACCTGTGCTGACAAACCACCACTAGGGGGCTCCACTGTCTATGGTGCCTGCATTGAGCTACATAAATTAATCAATGTACTTCATGAATATTTATATGCCACTTCCCCAGACTACTTGTTACCCAGGAACAACAGATTAGAAATGGATTAGTAAAAGAAAAATTAAGACCTTTCATTATACCATCTTGTACTGCAATGATAGATTAGACGAGCATTTTCCCCCTAACAGGCATCAATTTGTAGTCCTAAACAGTTTTAGCATCACAGATTTTGTAGGCTATTTGTAGGCTAATTGGTATTGCCGGGTACAAGAAATAAACAAAAAAACAGAATATCTGCTAATACAAGCTAGCAGTGTCAACATAAAACAGATGGTAGTCACATTTTCAGTGGGTAAATTTCCATTTAAATCTTACAATTTATGCAACATAAATATAAACAGATGTGCTTGTGTCGTGTCAAACAGGTTGCTTTGTGAATCATTATTCCAGCAGTGGACACCACCTCAGGTGCCAAGATTGTTGAAGTGTGTTAACTCTAATTTGGCTTGAAATAAAATGTAATGCTAATTTGCCAGAACAATTCTGAAGCAACAGATTCATAAAACATACTATGGGGCAAAAACATAGTTTAGTGTAATTTTCCTCATAGAGTGAGACACATGCCATTATGCAGTGCCATAGCCTGAGCTCAGTCGTGATTAATTCTAAACACAATCTTCAAGCCTGTGCATAATTTTCCCAACAAAATGGCGTGTCTTTTTTCCAGTGACAGAGATGATCAGTTCATGTCTAGTTTTAAGATATCAAACAATTGTATTGTTGTTGATCCCTCCTCCCCAGACCTTATAGCTCATCCCCCGCAACAAAACCAGGGATGCTTCACAATCACACACTATCAATATCAAAACAATATCCTGACCACTATTCAATATAATAAAAGGCAATGAGGGCAGGGGCTGTCAACTTTCATCATGACAAAAAAGGACTGTGTGTATGAAAGTATCATACAACCAAAATAAAATCCACCCGAGATTTCCTTGGACCATGGTATGAGTTTATGAGAGAAGTGGCGCTGTTCAATTTGTGAACAAATCGTTCGCTTTTAAGTCAGAAAAATGAATCACTTAATCGACTATATAAAAGTGGTCTGAAGGATTTGTTCACAAATCAGACTAATTCGGTTCTTGACGTCAATGACTTAATGATCCTCAATAATCGCAGCAATTAATGTACCACCCGAATGGGAAAATTATCAGTGAACATCAATGTAAGTGAATGTCTGTTTCTCACACAAATATATTGCATGAGTTCAGATTTGGAATATAGTGTATGCACTATTTTTATATATTTTATACTGCTTTTGGGGGCTTTTTGAAGACCCTTTTAATGTCCTTTTCAACATGAGGGTGCGTAAATGATGAAATTTTTTATTTTCGACTGAACCACGAATATCCATTCTAGCTTTCCTGAAAAGAGTCTGCCTGAGTGCAAAGCTACAAATTCCCACTGCTGCTGCATCAAGCACATTTGCTGGACAGAGCAATGGAAAAGCAATGACAGTGAAAATGCATGTTGGGACACTGGGCTTTCAGTGGCGGCAACATGACAGACTAAAAGAGAGTGATGTTAGCAGAGGACAGTCCAGAGGGAATTGGCTTCTGCAACCTTTATTGCCCCCTTCCTCCATAATTTCCCATGATGCATAGCATACATTCCCACTTCTTCTTTTTTACATCTCTTGAGTGCAGAACAACTCAGAAAAGGCAAAAGGAATGAAAAACAACAACACTGTCTTTGACTTCACAGCTATTTGCGATAATGCTGCTCATCATTTCACAGCTCTAAACCAATCAGTGACCAGCACAATCTCAAGATAAACACGGCATGATGTGACAGATAAATGTGTGATGATAAGATTCTGGGTGAAGCTAAGTAGATTATGCATAATGTGTCTATGGACATATTTTTGTATGGATTTGAATGCAACGATGCAACATATAGAAGCTATCCACAGTGTATCTATCCACGACTGTTGCAAATTCATTTGTCCTTTGTATCAGAAGTAGCTCGAGAGCTTGGAGTACGTCAGATATAGAACGGGGCATCAGTTTACTGTTGGGAATTTATTGTGACTGTGTCGTGCCGCGCCGCATCCAGTGTACCGCATCATTGATTAAAATGGGTCCAATATGCTTTTATCGGATCTGGTGTAGACATGGTGTAATAAACAGGAAAATAACTGTGTTAAAGTTGCACAATTCATCAATTAAGAAACATCTACAATTTCAGCTGTAAGACAGCTGTACAGAAGATATTATTATAATAAAGTTGTCTAACAGTAATTAATGTAGCATAATGCTATTTTGGTGATACTCACATTTTTGTTGCCACTAGCAAATTTTCTGCACTGTGACAAATGCATTTTTGAACATACAAAATAAGTCTTTTAATTAATATGATGCTATGAAAAATTTCACGCATAATGACAATAATAATAATAATAATAAATGATTTATGAAAATCAAATCGGAAATACCAAAAACCAAAGCACTGCCATTGGCGGCAGAAACAGATCGTGCCAAACTCGTGCCATTGGTTGAGCAACTGTTGCTATGTTGTGCTAGTCAGGATGTTCAAACAAACAGAGCAATGTTTTGAGTCACTGTGTTTAAACATTCAGGGGAATCAGGCAATAAATGACTTACAAATGGCTTTAAAATACTTTTAAAGGAAGAATAGCACATCACACTGTTTGATATGTCAACTTCCCAAAAGAATTTCATGTCAGTCCCTCAGCCTAATGTCTAATATTTATCAAAGGGAAAAACAGTATGTGCAGTCAAGACATGCATGTATCTTAAGTGATCGGGTGAACAGTTATCTCAGTGGGGTGACTTTGACTGATGCAGTAATGAAGACGGTCAGTGGCCCCATGTAAATCCGATTAGGTGGCTGATTGACTCGAGCGTGCAGAGACTCTGCTGAGTTGCTGATCTTTCTCCCCACTATGCCAAGAGCATTCAGTACATAGATCAATGCACCCAGCCTCATCTCATTACTGTAATCCTCCCTCAGTTACTACTGGTGACAATTTTTCCCAATAGCTGACAGAACTGAACAAATACCTATATGGATAAGCCTTAAAACAATTGATTTCAAATAACGGCAGTTACCCAGTAAACATCCTGTTTATCACATCATACATTTTTGTTCTTTAATTTAATGCATGTGGACTATGAAGGCTTTTTACCACATCAGATGAAAACTAAAGTTGCAATTACAATACAAAGTGAAAATTACAATTAATAAAGATTCAGTAGTGATATAACCTTGTAATAACCTTTTCTTACTCTGTAATGGAATCAGCTTTTGTGACATGCCAACAATAATTTCAAACTGGAAAGATATTTATACATTAAATACACATATAATCGAAGACTAGGCAGCAAGCAGACAGCGCCATAAATAGATTCTTAAAATGTGCTACTATTAGACATACTCAAAAGCATAACTCATTTAACTGACTGTAAAGCACTGACATTGCCATTGGTGACATAATCATAAGTTCTTCAACCTAAAAAAGTAGTCCCTCCTCAAGAGACAGATAACAAGCATTTTTCTAAAGAATTCATGTTAATTCTTTAAAATTGATCTAAGAATCTCCAAGGAAGGAAGTCTCTAAACCCCAAAGCCACCATAACAAATGTCTGCTAACAATTTTCACCTCTTCTGCTTCTCAAATAAGGATTAAAAGAGCCTTATTTCATGTCTTGGGTTAATTAGACAACATGAACTGTTCTTTAAAGTAACATAAAGATTAAAGACTTTACTTTAAAAGCAGATGTGCTATCTAGGCCCCGCATTGGTATTCAACAAGCCACGCTTTAGTCAAAGAGCAACCAATCAATCATATATAATCACACATAATTAAATGTAAGATAAAAGGGTTTGTTCAGATCTATTATTAGGACACTAGCTTCCTATTGTGAAAATTCCTCTTTCAATGATGAAAAAAGTCAAGGTGCAGCTGAAATTTATTTCTACCAGAGCACCTAAACATTATTTCAACACCAATAACTCTCCAAACTACATTTTAGCAAAGTAACAATATTTATCACAAGCCATTTATGCAATAGGCTTTATGCCGAACGTCACATGAACAAACAGGAAAACAGGTCTCATTGCATCCGCGGCTGCATGAACTGACGGCAATAGCTATGACTTTAAAGGTAATCAGCTAACCTAGCTAGTTCTTTTAATTTTTTTTGTTTTATTCAATTAAAATATGTAAAGGTTAGAGAGAAGAAGAAAAAATTTAGTGTAAAGCGGCTCTAACGACGCACATGCAAAAAAAACAGAACCGGAAGCGATGAGACCCATTTTACAGTTTGTAAAATAACCTAATATGTCGAATACAGTTTGTTGTGCACAACCCAAATTTTGACAAAACTTAATTTGAGTTAGAAATCTAGAAAACTTGATGACATTTAAATCAATCGAATTTACAACAACAGTAAGTACATTACTGTTTGCAAGGCATAAAAAAAGCCTATCTTGTCATTTTGGTCAATTAACGAAACACTGCTAGTTGGCCATCAGGCCAACTTTACTGTAAATCCAAGATTAAGTATTTATTACTATTACAACAGTGTAGGTAATTGTGTTATATTCCCCCTGCATAAAATTATTCAGTTGTATAAGCAAGACTCAATTCTTCAATATTATCCTCAATACCAGCTGCAGAAAATGTCAGTACTGCTTCCACACACATTCCTTACTGTGAGACCTCTATCAGATTGGCTAAATGTCAAACCACAGGATTGGGTGCGAAACCACGAGTAGTAACATCCCAACAACATGGTGAGTAGAGATAGAGGTGCATTGCAGCACAACACAGTTATGTAAGCAGGAAATATGTTTGCGCAATGAGGCTATGAATCCTCATCACTGTTTATGAATGAAAAATAAATAAATGGCTAACCTCTGCTCGTGTCACAATGACATTTTGCTGGGGAATACATTATTATAGTCAGTTTAACTGCAAATTACTTTTGTTTTCTTATTAACAGTTATTAAAGGAGTGGTATCATGCCCCTTTTTACAATATGTAAAATAAGTCTGTTGCCCTGTTTTATACATGTTTTATAAACATGTATGTGATGTTTTAGCTCAAAATACCCCACATATAATTTTTTACAGCAATTTTGTTTTGAGGGTCAGCAAAACGCGTTGTTCTGTGTGTGTCCCTTTAAATGCAAATAAGCTGCTGCTCCCGGCACAGAGGGCGGAGCTTCAAGAGCTTGCCTGTGTGTGTGTTTAAGCAGCTCCGATTACGTCACTCAGACAGGCACTAAAATGTCAGAAACTGTTCTGCCTATTATGTTTATTATGTTGTCGGACAATGATGGTGAGATTTAAGAAGAAGTGACAACATGTAGAATGCAACAGGACGTTTCTGAATGGTTAGTTGATGAATTTATGTAGCTGATGTGGAGTTAACTATCTTCAAGTCTTTGATTAGCATATTCTGTCATGATAATTTATAAAATCGCTTGTGTGGGAACTGTTGTAAAATGCCTATAGAGTGACATGCTATTGCATTTGTGTTACTTACTGTATTGCAAAGACGGACAGCTTGAGCAGACTCACAAATGTGCTCTAACTTTGCAGATGTTGTTTTTACTCAAACAGCAACATTACACACTAACTAAAGTTGAAATCATAATCAACCTGCCCTATAACGATCCCTGGTGGCGAAAATCAAGTTTTTAATGTTGTTTATATGTCTATGTGGTGTTTTCATCCAAGCTATGTTAAGGCATGAATAAAAAAAATTCACAGGAAAAAAAACGTTAAAATATGTCATTTTGGTGATTAAAGATGAGTTTTAAGGGATACAATTATTTACTATAGGGGGACATCATAATAGCAGAATCATTATAACAACCACCCTTATGTTTTTCCTTTACAACAATCAATATGGAGTGCTACAGTGATGGCACATTTTTGTTAGGCCAACCTAGAAGTTAGCATCACCCTCCTAAATACATTAGGCAGAAATAAAAAGCTAAATGTAGGGTTTAAATGAACTACAGCTTCTGGGAACTCTTTTGGGCTTGATTTAAAAAACATTTAATTGAAAGTTTGAGTGAGAATGGTTTGCTAGAACGTACTAATAAACCCACAACAAAGCTGTACAGGCAGACTAGAGAGTAGGACTTTTCCTGTTTCTGTGTGATGACGTTTCATGTCTCTGACATCCTTTGTAGCCCTTATTTAGCTACGTTTTTAGCAGCAGTCTTTTTCAAGACAAGTAAAAGCTTTAAAGGGGACATATTATACCCCTTTTTACTAGATGTAATATGTGTGAAAATGTGAAGTTTCAGCTCAAAATACCCCACAGATAATTTATTACACCACGTTGTTTTTGAGTGGAAGGAAAAACATGCTGTTTTTGCACATGTATCTTTAAATGCAAATGATTTTTGGGGATAAAAAAAATTAGTGGGTGGATTTTTACCATTATAGGGTGGTTGTGTACACACACTGCCAGCAAATTATGTTGAATTTTGCATAATATGTCCCCTTTAATTAAAGGGGGGGGGGGGGGGGGGGGGGGGGGATTGCTGATGTATTTTAGGACATAGAATAAAACGTGAAAATATCTTTTTTGATATAGCTTTTGTTAAGCAAAGACCTAATTGCAAGCATTTAACCAAAAGCCCATTAAAAACCCATTGTCTTCATGGCAACAGAACTGGAAGTGCAAAAATGATAACTTGTTTTCGGGTTTTGGCCAAGAAAAATACATTATCCTTGTAGGATTTCTATTAAAGCAATGTAAGTGTTCAGGAAATTCATGAAGGAACCCACACTTGCACTCACCTGCTCATGGTGTTCAATCCCCATACTCAAGGTATTGATAAGGATGGCAATCATAATTCCTTGATTGAAGTATTTGCTATCCACAATGCGTGTCAATCGGTCCCGGAAGTCTTCCCAGAACTGAGCCAGGCGGTTACGCTTCTCCAGTAATTTATGATGGAATACACGGCTGGGTTTGAACTCTGCTCCATGGGAGAACTCGTACACAACGTCCCCTTCTGATCTTGAGTAGTCTGAATCACCAAGCTCCAGATCCATGGTCTCCAGGGCCCTCGAGCAATACGGGCAACTCAGGAGCTCAAGAAGCAACTGAGTGGGCACCACACCAGCTATCTGCAACAGCACACGACTGTGGCCTACATGGGGGAAAAACACAATCAGTTAACAAGTTACTGCATTTCAATACATTAAGGAATACATTACATTATTGTTCCCTATCAGTCGGTCACTCTTGATGTACGTCGTGACCGACGAATAGGAATCTCGCTAGAGACGCCAATCTACTTCGAGTAAAACTAAACGAGCCAATGCACATTGGCGTGCAATCATTTGCATCAGCTGTTCAGCCACGCAGCATGGGTATATAATGAGCATCAGGTGTGATTGCACTTTAGCTTTTTGCTGAGGAGCCGAACACTTCGATGCTGTTTTCTCTACAAACAGAGTGTTTACAAGACGAGCGAGCCTTCAACGGGACCTCTCCAGGCTGCTGGGGGTGATACAGCGTGGCAGCGTGATAGATCTCTCTCTCCTCTCTATCTCTGTCTTTTATGTTTTCTATTGGGCAAAAACAAAAAATCTGTTTTTACAGCTGGTAAGGTGCGCCGTGTGAGTGCTAAAAGGCTGTTAATGCTTTGAAAGGCTGGTAAGATCGCCAGCAAGAAAGCCACCTCGCTGCCCCACTGCGGGTACGCCTACGGTCCCTTTGGTCCCACTTGTATGGTGTCTGCGAGCCTGGTTAGCGCTCCCCAGTCCGTCTCACTGGCTCATTCGGACCATCAGGCTCGGCTATGCAATTCAGTTCGCCCGGCGTCCCGCCAAGTTTCAGGCCATCCACTCCACTACAGTGAGAGCAGCCGATGCCCATGTCTTGCGGGTGGAGATCGCAGTCCTACTGGCGAAGGACACGATAGAGCCGGTCCCTCCAGCTGATATGAGGTCAGGTCCCTACTTCGCTACCACAGTCCCTACTTCATTGTACCCAAGAAAGTCGGTGGGTTACGACCAATCTTGGACCTGCGAGTTTTGAATCAGAGTCTCCACAAGCTACCATTGAAAATGCTCCCGCAGAAACTTATTTTCAAACGTATCCGTCCCCGAGATTGGTTTGCAGCGATCGACCTGAAGGACGCGTACTTTCATATCTCGATTCTTCCTCGACACAGACCGTGTCTGCACTTCGCGTTTGAGGGTCGAGCATATCAGTAGAAGGTCCTGCCCTTCGGGCTGTCCCTGTCTCCCCGTGTCTTCTCGAAAGTCACGGAGGGGGCCCTTGTTCCCATGATCTCGACTGGCTCATACTAGCACTCTCTCGAGATCAGTTGCGAACACAGGGATCTCGTGCTCAGGCACTTCAGCAAGGTGGGTCTTCAGGTCAACTGGGAAAAGAGCAAACTCTCCCCAGAGGATCTCTTTTCTCGGTATGGAGTTGGATTCGGTCGCACAGACAGTGTGCCTCACAGAGGAACGCGCTTGGTCGGTGCTGAACTGACTGAAAACGTTCAAAGGCAGGACAGCGGTCCCAGTGAAATTCTTTCAGAGGCTCCTGAGGCATATGGCAGCAGCAGCGGTAACACCGATCACACCGGCGTGCCGCCAGACCTTCAGCCCGTGGTCAGATTGGTCCAGGAGAGCCCTTGTAACAGGTGTCCAGGCATGCTGTGGTGTTCACAGATGCCTCTGCCACCGGCTGGGGTGCCACGTACAACGGGCATGCAGTGTCAGGGGTGTTGACGGGCCCCCAACTGCATTGGCACATCAACTGCCTCGAGTTGCTAGCAGTACATCTCGCTCTGAGCCGCTTAAAAAGGCCTCTGCAGGGCAGGGACGTGCTGGTCCGTACGGACAACACTGCAACCGTTGCGTACATCAACTGACAAGGTGGTCTACACTCCCGTCGCATGTCGCAACTCGCCCGCCATCTCCTGTCACGAGCTGTGCTCCCAGGAGAATGGCAACTCCACCCCCAGGCGGTTCAGCTGATCTGGAGAGAGTTCGGGGAGGTTCAGGTAGACCTGTTTGCCTCCTCAGAGACCTTCCACTGCCAGCTGTTTTACTCAATGTTTTGCAATTTGTAATGCTTAACTGCTTTTAAAAGTAACATTCCCTAACCCTGATTGCTAATTTATCTGTTGCTGTTGTGCATTACTTCCTACTGGATTGAGGACATTTCTCAGGAGGAACATGGTATCTAAATCATTCACATGATTTATTCTGCCTGGCGTATAACTCAAACATCAACAGATCTTACAATTAACCTAATGTTTATTGTGAGGTCACTTATTTGAATGATTACACATATCTGGACCTAATTTGTTTCACTTTACTAGTCCAACCAATAAAACCAGTTACTTCAACTATTTAATCTATTAGTTTACTTTTCTAGCCACAGTCAAGTCAGTGCTCTATGCATTCTGTTTAAGCCCTTTCTTGGTCTTGTGATCTCACTACTTTAAATAAAACTAATCGGTCCAATCAGAGTATGTCTGTGGCTGTACTCTTTACTAATGTGTTTCCTGAGGACATAATCTTACACCGTGGCCCACTTTAGTCTGTGGTAATGAGCTGAAGTGGAGGTGACTCGAGCAGCAATCAAAAATGACTGCTGGCAGAGGCAGTGAATTTGAAGTAAACATGCAGTACACACTCCTGTTGACAGAAATCCACAAATAGTCATTCTGCAACAGACTGATATAAAAATGAAAACTGGCTTGGGCATGAAAGAGATGCCTTGATTATCTGGGGCTGAACAAACGATATAATGCAAAACCAAATTTCTCAAAATATCTTCTCTTATGTTCCACAAAAGAAAGAAACACGTTTGGAATGACATAAGGGTGATTAAATGTTGACAGAAGGTACATTTTTGGTGAACTATCCCTTTAAGTAATTTTTCATTGAAAATCTGCACCTCTGCATTTAACAATTTCCAATTATGATTGGTAACAAACACAAAAGAACCAGTTGCTGCATTTCCATTCAAATCTTTCATATTTTTCAAATCTTTCATAATTTTGAACATTTGCCTGAAGTGTCGTATGAACACATGCCAGCGTCTTGCCTCTTATTCGGTGTCAGACAGTCAAAACTCAACCTTTAATATCAATTTCGACTAAACATTATACAGAAAATTCATCTCAGCCAATAGTGCATAAACTTGTATGTGAATTTTAGCTTACTGTTTACTTTCAAGTTTTATTGAGTGCAAATTAAAAATGTGAACTTAAAATAGTTTTATAGATATCAAACTAGTGACATCTCTAAAAACCAGATGCCTTACAGATATAAGTAATATGTATATATGTATTTGTGAATGTGGATTAAATGAGAGGTGTTGTAAAAATGTAAAAATGAAGTTAAATGGGTTTGGTGATTTTGATTTTTTTTTTATATTTGGGTAAACTAAATCTTTAATACTACTCAACTAGAAATGCCAGCAGTCTGAATCATTGAAAACCCACTGATCTTTTCCATCCAGTGACAAAATAAGCCTGCTCCCTCCGTCTATCAGGAGGAATCAACGGTTGACGTAGGATTTCAAAGGGCTTGATAGCCACAATCGCTAGTGGAGTGCTGGCTGCCTCCTCACTCCTTTAAAGATTGTGTTAATGACTTTAACATTTAGGTATTGATTTTCTGTCGCGTTCGTAAAGGGCTGCCCGACAATCACTTCACAGAACGCCTTTCATGATCCTGAAACAGGCTGTGCAGGGTGAGTACAACAGGAACTGCCTGCAAGTGGAAAAAATGACTATGAAAAACTTACTATGTTCCCCCATGAGCTGGTGCAGCTTCTCAAAGGGATCAATCGCTTCACATCCTGTATTTGCATCCGATTCCCCTCTCCCTTTCCCAGCAGAACTGCTGCCTGTATAGCTGCAGATGAGGGAGGGCAAGATGGTTGGATAGTTCATACCCCCGTTTAGTCGTCCGAGCGCCGGTACGCCCACCGTGGCACTCGTTCGCCCTTGTGGGGCCTCGTGAAAGTCACCTTGATAAATGCTGTGCACTGACTGAGTCCTGGAAGAAAGATTGTGCATGCCGGTTGGCTGAGAGGACACAGTCAGTTGCGGCCCCATTGCGATAGACCTCATTTCCAGAGCCTCACCGTGCCCAGTAGAGACCACAGGACTCGGGCTGCCGTTGCTGAGGTGACAGTGCTGTTGTTGGTGCTGTTGGATGAGGTTGTGGATAGAACGGACCCAGTTTCCGCCACCCCTGTGCCTGCTGTGACCGTTGACCCCGCCGCCAGTGCCTCCTCCTCCACTCAGCACGCTGTTGGGGTTCACCTTCTTTCTGCGCTTGCTCTGCCAGTTGTTGTAGATGCGGGAAGCGCGGCGCTTCACCTTGCGGTACAGGTGGCTGATGTACCTGAGCATCTCCTCGTAGCAGCTCCCCGGCTCAGAGTAGCTGGCAAGGGTGCTGTCGTTGGAGAGGTAGCATGCTCGCTGCTCCTGCATCAGCTGGTTCTCACGCTGCTTTGTTTCTGAGAACTGGGTTGCTATTACAACCAGGCACAGGTTGATCATGAAGAAGGAACCCACCTGAGGGACACAAAGGTCACTGTAGTTTACCATCATGAACATGAGAAGTCTCCTTAATGCCTGTTTAGTGCCTGTTTTACACCTCACATGTAAGTGTCTGCACATACACCGCAGTTCAAAAGTTTGGGGTCGCCAAGATTTCTTTTTTGAAGCAAGGTTTCTTTTTTGAAGCAAAGAAGTCTCTTATGCTCACTAAAAGTAATTTTTAATATTTTTTAAATATATTTAAAAATGTAATTATTTGTGTGATGTCAAAGCTGAATTTTCAGCATTATTACTCACATGATCCTTCAGAAATCATTCTAATATGCTGATTTGATGCTCATGAAACATTTCTGATTATTATCAGTGTTAGTATGGTTGTGTATATTTTGGCATCCCTATTAACCGGGGTTCAGCTCAATTCAAACTCAGGAACTGAACTGTAATTTTATACTCATTCTCAATTCAATTTCCTCAATTTAAAATCAAATTTAGGACTTTGAATTCCAAATTAAGGTGACGCATAGGATGCAAAATTTCAATTTAAGTATAGGTCACACTGAGAAACAGATAAATCTATTTGTAATGATACAAATTTGTATATACTACTTTATATTTAAATAATGTATGGACCAGAGTTGAGGAACATTTCATTTCCTGAAATGTTATACCTGTTAAATTTGTCTGTATTGTAATTCAGTAAATTCCACTTTCCTGTTATTGCGCTTGATTCATGTATACGGTGTGAAACAGGCCGACAATATGAATACTTTCAATTAGAGTATACTTACTATAATAAGCAATATAAAATATATAAAATTGTAAAAGGAGTGGGCATCCATAACGTAATACATGATGTCCACCCATCCTTCCAAAGTAATAACCTGCAAAAAACAGAAGAGAAATTAAGAGAAATCAAGTGATCATTATTTTGAGCTTGGCTCAGCACAATAGCAGTCTCAGGGGCCTGGCTCACATTTCCAACTGTGCAGATGGCTGGTGGCTCAAACACTGAGTTTTGAGAGTTTGTCTGGGGAATGGAAAGCCTGCAAGTTTATTGTATTTTTTTTTTTGTAGGTTTTTTAAAAATTATAATTGAGTTCAAACACATTCAAATGTAGAGTCCAGGTAATACACCTTGACCTGTAATACACCTTCAATAAATTACCTTACCTCAGATTAAGACATGTCTAATTTTTTTTAATCTTGAACACTGTTAGACAGCTCTTGAAAAAGAGTTGTTTCTTCCCAGGGATTAATTTTGAATGTGTGTGTGTTTTTTATTTTATTTTTATAGATAAAGACATAAATCAAAGAGAAATATAGCAAAGTCTTGATGGTACAGAGTGATGCCAGAGGTCTGATTGTTAGTTTGATTGCAGTAAAAGTAGCGCAGGGTTGCGTCTATTAGCATTGAGTCGTTTGCTTTGGAAGCTCTGCGCCTGCAGCACTGCATTTCATTCCCATCCAGCTGTATCATTTAGCATTAGACCTCATGTGTGAACCCCCGTTTTTCTCATTACTTTCTATGCTGTCTAACAAGAGACAAATTTCTGTTGTTCACATAAAAACAAAAACATGAATCTTCTTTCTTGATTTCCGCAGTGGATCCACACAGTTGGCTTTAAAATAGCTGATTCAAAACTAAACCACATTTACATTTTGTAAATGGGACTTTACTGCTAAACACACAATTTTACATAATATATTATAGCCTCTTTTTACATACTGTACACAGCCAGGCATAATTTCAAAATATTGCTTGAGAGTCCATTTGGGCTCAGGATTTATTGGATGTCAGACTAACAAAAACTTGTTACTTTTCTTGTTTTCAAGTTTTCTTATTAAGAAAACTTGATTGTTTTCTGCTGGTCATAGCACTAATATCCTTGAATATTTCTTTGTGCAGCAGGTGTTTAATTAAAAAATTTTTTTTAGAATAAAACTGCCAGCTTGTGGCCTAGTATAATTTCATAGATAGCATTTATGCATTCCAAACACAAACAATTAACTAACATTTTCAAACTTTTAACATAATTTAGCAAAATATAAACTGATATAAATACATTTTCACACAATAAATATTAAATCCTAAAATATTATTCATGTTACAATTCATGACTCTATACTATGTTTTATTTTTGAAGACTGTAAGTCTGGATCTGGAACAACTTTAAAACTAATATAGTTTCTAAAAAGAAATCAAAAATAAATGATGGCATGGTATGTGTAAGTTTAATTTTACAGTAACCATTATATAAGAAGGCTTATCTGGACATAAAAGGGAATAACCTGCTATCGGGGGTGTCATCTTATAAGTACAATCCAGGTCTTATTAAAATCTCATGTTGACACAGATGAAAAGGCCCTCTTTTATAATTGCATTTATAATAACCTCTTTTATATTAACCTTTACTGTCATTATAGCCCAGCCAAAAGGGACGCCATGTGACTGACCCACTTGTAATGATCGGACAAAAGAGACCGACATTCGTTTCCACAGAGTGAAGCATAGGTCTTATTGTATGTCCGTACAGTGGGCCCTCCACCAAGGGCATGACTGTGCATATTAAAATACTCTTTGACAGAGGTCTGTGCCATCAGTCCGTCTGTGGTGATTCAACTCTGCTGATGAGGATGGATTGAAAGTACTGATGAATTAATATGCAGCGTAACGCTTATTCTTTTCTTATTTAATTTCCACAGGCTGTGATAAAAACATATCACTTTCCCATCGAAAAATCTCATCACTTTGCAGAGCTCCTTCCGAGAAAGGGGCAGAAATGACTAAAACAGACATTTTCTCAGTGGAGATTAAATTATGTGGTGTGGTTGGAGCATGCTTACCAAGACTTTGTCAATTCAAGAAGAAAATCGAGCAATAAAAAGTTGTAAAAAGCCTAATCTATCTTTGGAATGACCGGGGCCTTTGACTTCAGGAAAAAGAACAATGATGCTTACTAATGCATTTCCATTACCACAGCGTCCAACAAAAAGACCATCAGTGATGTGAATAAAAGATCTGGATAACAGAACTGAACAGACCACCATTTCAAGAGGAACGTACCTGGAATATCGCAATCCAGGCATATCCAATATTATCAAAGTTCACTGCCCCTTTGTGTGGGTTGAGCTCCCCGGCCTCACACACATTGTAATACTGGTTCCAGTTAACACAGCTGTTGTTGCTGGTCCCATCCAGGCCCGAGTAGGCATGTCCCGGTGGAGATGCATTTAAAGTGCACTCAACACCCTCCTTGAGGCGGGGCACCTCACTGCAGCGCAGCATGCCGTTCTCCTTATTGGTGGAGCAGATGAAGGGGTTGTCCTCACCATCTTCATTCATGTAGTACGGACTCATGAACGACAGATTATAAAGGCTGTGGAAACACATGAAAAACAATGCGATATATATATAAAACAGACTGTAACTGACACATTATATGGTCTTCTTCCTTATCTTTACATTAGTCATTTACTGAACATGAGACTGAGGACCCCTGCAGAACCTCAGGACTGCGTCCCAAGGTCAATAAGTCTCTTAACATATCAGATAGTTGACCTTTTTATGACAAGGCAAGGTTGGTTCAGGTTGTAAAATGTCATGTGGGGCGATTACCCCAAAATGGTATGATATTCATGAATTAAATGTAAACTTGAAAATTGTATCAACATTGTTCAAAACCATCTGAAACCAACCGGACACAAAGAATACATTTCTACAAACTTGGAAAATGTGTTTTAAATTACAGCTCTAAAATATTTTTTCCTTTTCTTTTTCATGACACTCTTGCTTGTCATTGATTCATCCGCCTGATATGTTTAAATTAAGAAGTATAAGATTTAAAGGGAAAATAAGTTAATTTCAAAATTGCTAGTATTATTTTATATGCACATTATTGGGGACCCTGGAGCCCCCAAGCATATAACAAATTCAATTTCAAACAGAACATGATGGTCAAACATTGTTGTTAAAACAATATATACTCTGATGCCATGGAAGGCCTGGGAATATCATGTCACAAATGGTACTGCTAAGAAAAAATGTAATCAACTGAATGCATGTAAGGGCTGAACCAGGTCAAAACTCTGTTCTTACCGCCACTATATACAATGCTTAACATAATTTAATTTCAATAAAATGAAAATAAACTTTCAGCAAAAACACTTCAGACCAGGACATTTCACTAGCTCATATTTCATGCTAAATAAGAACTGGCAGATGAAAATGTTTGTGTAATGGCCCCTCGAATCACAGGGGCCATTACACAAACACATGCACTTACAGAGCACCAATTTGTCCCATTACATCAAAATATACGATTTATAATTCAATCCATTTTGACGACTGCAGTCTGTACTCATCAATGCTTCTAAATACTTTTTTTATGTAATGTTGTTTTACTCTTGAACCTTTGTCGAAGGTGTGTGTACCTTCAGTGCTCGGGGACCAATACTCGGCACTGATTTGACACCAGGGTGCAATGTTCAGTTTACAAGACTTTCAGTGGCTGAAATGCCATTGCTGCTAGCAACAGTTGGCTGACACTTTGGATCATGTTGATAGCGCTGACATGCTCCCAGTGGAGAGAGGGCAAAAGAGGAGAAAAGGGGAAGAAGGCTGCCGGTTAGATAAGAGCAGGACAGTACTTACGCTTTCACGTCAGCTGGCATGAAACACCGATTCCTAAGAAGTCCAGCCCACAGCTGCACCCCGACAATGCCGAATATAAAGAAGACAAAAAAGCACAGCAGGAGGACGTTGCCTAACATAGGCAGAGTATCAAGAAGCAGAGTCACCAGTATTCTCATACCTGAAATACAAAGGCACAAGAGAACACAGACGCAACAGCATTTTAACATACTGCTTTTATGGTTTGCATAACATCCTATGCTTTATTTTTGAAAGTACCAGTATAAATTGTGGATAGACCAGTGTATGGATTAATCAGACGATGGGTGTTTCTCAATACTCAAATTGATGCTTCCTTGCTCCTACTTCCTCAAACCTGTGACCGGAATCCAATCGAACTCAGGAGGAAGTTTCCTGAGGAATCATGAGCGAGGATAGATGATGATGATGTTGTTTTTTATGTTTATTTTATTAAACTTAATGACACAGACAGCAAATATTAGGCTGCTGTCACTATAAGCCCGAATGCACGGACCAAATATACTGACACACATCCGCTTTCTGTCTCAACTGTTCACTTATGACATTACCGGAAGAATACTTGCTTAGAAGGGTATTTTGAAATCATTTTGTGTGTATGTGTCCGTTCAAGCTTAAGTAAATGCAAAAGAGGAATCAATTCGGTGTTCAAGCGCTGCCTGAAATGAGCCTCCCTTTCTCTCTGCGTGCACGCGCTTCGAGTGTGTGACGCTGTGCGCACAGATAACAGCGCGTGGGCAGATTATTGTCTCTTCTTCCAAGTTTAAATCGGTTGAATGTTTGCATGCGTGCATATATATATATATTAAGCATAGCGTCAGTTCTGGCAGGCCTAGTTAGTCAAAGATTGCATCAGCTGACTCATACACGTCTACCTATTATAGGAATACAATTCCTGTCAATTTTTTACCGTTTCAATAAACGAACAGAGGGAGTGGCTGAGAACGATGATGTTGAGGTCGTGCACTAGTTGTGCGTCACGACCAAACGTTAGTGATTGGTTATGGCAGATCCAGAGTGGCTCTGGGCAGATCTTTTAAACTTTAACATAGTACCCGCTTTAAAGGAAGTTAACACTTGTCAATAGAGAGGGGCCAGTATCTCTGTACAAATGAAATGTACGAGAGTCTGGTAGGACCAGGCTAGGTCCGAGGTTGGATAGGATGCATAATATCCTGACTTTTTTTCTTCCTGACTTCCGGTGTTGTGACCTTAAAGTGCCATATCGAGAGACGTAACTCCTTGGTTCATAAATGTGAGCGTGTGAGCTGTTATTGGGTTTTATTTCGGGGTTGAGGATGCCATGTTTAGCCTAATAGCAGTGAGGTATATCACGTTGAATTTGGTTTTCGTTCCACTTTTGGAGTATGGTACAGATGTTTTCTTGTGGAGCTGTGTACATATGGACCTCTGTCTAGGCCCTTGATATTTTGCTAATGGTTTATTTTAGTTTTATTATGTATACTTTGTTTAGTTTTGTATTGTTTTTGTGTTTATGTTGTACTCTTCTATTTGGTTTGAGTGTGTGATTTTAAAACCTGGGATAAGGTTGAGCCCACCGCTAAGGTTTATTTTGTGTTATTGTTTAAAGGGGAGTTTTTTATTCTTTTCTCTGTGTTCCGGGAGCCAGCCTGAATGGGGGTATCTGTCCTCTGGGGTCATCAGGGTCTGCCCTTTTCTTTACTACTTGGGCGCTTGAGGATTTATTCACTGCATGGACATTGAGATGAAGTTTATTCATCGAGTGACATCGTGTGACCTGTAATTGTTCACTGCATTTATTTCAAGTTACATTAGTGATTTAGATATCAGTGCATGTGCCCTTAAAACTGTGGGTTGTGGTCCGATGACTCTTTGCTTCTTTCCCTTCCCACAGGCTTGGTATAACCTATAATATTTTATATTAAGTGCTAGGTTGTGGTTTTTGGCATACGCTTCAGAACTCCAAAATGGGATTTTAACGTTTAAATTAAAGTTATATTATCTATTTGTAAGTCCCCGGTGGCATAGTCGGGAGTTAAGTGTGACCTTTTAAAACAGCTTGGTTACATGTAGCTGACTTGATTTTAAATTTGAATTTAATGAATTTGTTGCCTGAAAGAGTCCTTTTGCATTTAGTGAATGAACAAATTCAAATTTACAAAACAAAGTAATGTTACTTAGGACAATTTTTTAAAACAATAGTTAAGAGAACCTAAAATATTTTTTACAGTGTATATAGTGTAATGTAAATCAAACGGCAAACCTTTGCCTCGGTTTCACAGACAAGGCTTACTGTAAGCTAGTCCCAGACTAAAATGAATGTTTGAGCTGTTTTAACTGAAAGCAACTTGACATATCTTAAAATAAAATGTCATTGTTTTGTCTCAAGATGCACACTAGTAACGTTTTTTTTGTAAGGCATGTTTATTAAAGCTACGTAAATGCCCTGATTGAACTTAGACCTAATCCTGGCTTGATCTAAGCCCTGCCTGTGAAACCGGGCCTTTATGTTGTAGAATGACACCTTTAAACTAAATTGGCTCCACTTGTAATAATGCTCGACAGAGCAGACAAATTGCATATTTTAAGTGCCCTGCTGAGTGACCGGAGGGTCTGACTGAGTCTAACTTTAATGGAACATTAAGACCACTGAACAAAAACCCATTCCAAATCCATTCCCACAACCACTAATACAAGCTAACTACCACTCAGAACACAGTAGCGACCACATGGCAAGACCCTAGAAACCAAATAGCAATGTGCTAACAAACAGTCAGAACACCTTAGCTACCAAGTAGCAATGCCCTGGCAACACCCTACAGTATCATTTTTTTGTACGCAAGGAACACTCACATTTTCTCGGGAAAGGATGCAGAATTCTAGTGTAGTGCTGAGAATTACCATAATAGGAAAAGCTTAAGGAATGCATTTCACATACTAATATAAACTCACACCAGAACTTTCAGGCAGTTAAATATTACACTGTCCTAAAGAATACAAACAATGGCTGTCAAATTTAGCACATTAACCAATGCATTTCATTGAACTGTTGTTATTTTTATTACACAGTTAACACATTCAATTTGATATTATAACAGCTTTATCTATTCTGTGGTTACTAAAAAGAGCAAAATGTTAGAATTGATTAAAACTGAATAAAAGATTAGTATAATTAATTCAAGGGTTATATTAATGGTCTCTCCTAGGTGAACTATCAAAAAAAAAAAAAAAAAAAAAGGATTCCCCGGTGTAGAAGTGAAATGTAATTTGGGCAAATATTAGATGATTGTCAGAGGCAACCTAGGATCATAGGGAAAATTTTGCAACACTTTCAAAGTGAAATTTTCAGTAAGTGGTGCTAAAAGTGCGTTTAATATTCTAAAACATATAAACGTGATTCTGGCAATATATTATTGAGTTGGTTGTTTGGAAATGAAATGTTCAGAGAGTGGAAACAAAGTTGTTGATGTTTTACTGCATGTAAACTTGCATGTATAGATATTTTTTTTAGTTTTGCAAAAATGTAGGTAGAAGTATGAGTTTCCAACTCTAACTTTGAACCAATTCTGTAGAATGGCCCATATAGCCTATTTGAACAGGATTTGTTTCCAGGTATGATTGTGCACTCAAAATGTGCATTTGACTTTCATATATATTTGGTTTGTATTGTTAACTACATTCTAAATCAATTGAAAAGCAATATATATATATATATATATATATATATATATATATATATATATATATATATATATATATATTGTCCTCGCATTCTTTCTTGTGGTTCCCTCTCAGTGACACACCTGACTGAAAGGCTCATTATGCGGGTCATATGCGGGTCATGTCTTCTCAGGTGTGAATCACAGCATTATTCATGATCATTCGCGCCCCCACGCATATTGCCTTTCTAAACAAAAAGTGTATTACAAAATTTAAATCAATGTATTGTTTTATGTGAATTAGTAGGCAGGATGACAACATCCCTTAGTCAAAAGTCTTGTGGACACATATTTAGTATGTGTTTTTTGGCCTTATTTCAGAAACTGCCCTGTTTGTGCTGAATAGAGTGTAATGACACCGTTGCCATTAATATGTTTATAAGCAACTGAAAAAAGCACAAATGTCAGGCCATGTCAAAACATCTCAAGGACCCCAAAAAAACCGTAGACCCCTAAGGGTTAAGTATGTGATGGTGGGGGGGGGGGGGGTTATGGGGGGGTTATGGGGGGGGTCCATAAAGTTATTTCATCATTGAATAACATGTGGATTATATTTTTGTGCAAGTGAGATAATCTCTGTAGTGCACATATATTTTGCTGCAATTGAAACATAAAGTGTCCATGTTATGTATTTTTTTGTGAGATTATGTGAAATTAATTACAATCAAATATATTAATAAATTGACGGCCCTGACAAAAAACAAACCAAAGAGCAAAAGAACAGGCATGGATGCATATGCAATTCAGTTGTGTCACATGGCCCAGTGATCAAGACAGAACGGTGTGTAAGAAACTATCAGAATGGATAAGCCAGAGAGCATTGACGCTCAGCATATTTCATGCAGAACGAATAACCTGTTACCTACAGGTACTCATTCTCATTTAAGATAAAACAGTCCTGTCTATCACTCTGCTTTCTTGAGATGACACCACAATGGTGAAAAGCAGCAAAAAGACACTGCATTGCTCTCTCAAATGCGCATAAAAACATTAGCTAACATCATTGAGAGAAGTGCCCCAGGAGAGAAGTGATTCATCCGGTGGATCCGTGTGACTAATGTGTTTGATGTGGGTGTGTGTGGCTGATGTAATTTAAGTGTATGATATGGGGAGGAGAGGGCTTTAAATGGGCCTGTCTGAGTGTGAACATCCTCTCGATGGCCTGCATCCCTCCCACCAAAGACAGCGTGGAGCCACAGCGTCGCTCGGACACTCTAATGAGCCCCCTAGAGAAAAGCGTGGTCAGTGGAAGGATGAACATGCTAACTCGTTCTCTGGTAAACACAGGGCCGTTTGAAGGAATTTGGGGGCCCCAAGCAAAATGGACATGGCCTTGTCGCGACGGGCCTGGGTAAACAGATAGAGGGGAGATAGAGAATCGCTCTGCCAAGTATTTCTAGCTTGGTATTTGAATTACGGCTTCAGGTGTGAGATGGCATGTCGGCAATAACAAAACAACGGAGAAGCACACATGCACTCAAACTAACATCCACAATTCACTCTAGCGAATAGTAATATCATTGCATACTAAAAGCACTCCTGCTGGCGGCAACACTCCGCCGAGACAAATAAATCACGGTATCTCATCTTCCATCTGAGCAACAGCAAAGTCATTAAAGCTGATGTGGTGAAGCAGACTTACTCATACTTAAAATCTACAGCTCCAGGGGTGTGTCTCAATCCACCCCCTAATTTAGTAGTGAGTGCACTGCCCAGGAAATCTTATTCAAGTGGACTAAAAGTTTTCTCCCTAAAAACACTGCAAATTGCAGTGTTTTAAAACATTTTATATAAAATATGCTGTAAGATATTTAAGTTTATATACCACACCTATAAACATATATACCAATAAGTCTGTATAAATGTTTTTGTTCTGAAAGAAATGTATACTTTTATTCAGCAAGGATGCATTAAATTGAACAAAAGTGACACTGTCAAAAAAACTACTTCAAATAAAGGCTGTTCTTTTGAGAATTCTATTCAATGTCAATGTATCAGGGTTTCCACAAAAATATTAAGCAGAACGACTGTTTTCAACATTGATAATTAGTAAGGAATAACACAATGCTAGCTGTGCATTAAACGATTTTAATGCACGCCGTGGAGGAGGCAAAGAACCACCCGAAGCAAAGCGGAGTGTATTCAAATTTTTTAATTCACAGCTAGCCGTGGATTATCCTGCTTATAGACCTTATTCACTGCAGCGCCATCTAAGATATTTAACGGGAATGAAAGCGAGGCTGTGAGGGAAAGACATACATCTCTTCAGTGGGTTGTACTGTTATTTAATGGGCTTTTGGAATCGTGCTGATGAAACACTCAAAAAATATCTTTCCAGAAATCTAAAACCAGATAACATGAGCTTGATAAGTGATAAGTATCATAAAATGATATGTGATCTAGGAGCTTTATACAGTGTTTTACAGTAGATGCCAATGAAGACATGGCAAGTCTATCCCTCACAGCCTCACTTTCATACCTGTCATGGCGCTACTCTAAATAAGGTCTATAGCATGGTCATTTGCATGCAGCACTGACAAGTTAAAGCTGTCATTGATGTTTGCAGTGCTAAATTTAACTGGAATGGTTAAAATGGTGGTTAGGTTCATCAGCTACGACTCGTTAGATCTTGCATTCATTCCATTTTAAATCAGATAGAGATAAAGTTGAGCAGTAAGGTTAGCTTTATTTGAATGAATTAGCCTATCGAGAGGGAGAGAGAGAGAGAGAGAGAGAGAGAGAGAGAGAGAGAGAGAGAGAGAGAGAGAGAGAGAGAGAGAGAGAGAGAGAGAGAGAGAGAGAGAGAGAGAGGGATGTGTGTATGAATTACCTGTGTCTGTTCAGTGTCTCTCTAGCAATGAAGCTGTGAGTTGAATTACTTCGAAAACAATCTCCAGTCTCTGAGTGTGAGTCAGTGACGTATGTGTGTGTTTGCTTCAAAGCAGCGCATTAATATAGAATGCTGATTAAACTGACTTGGAACTAGCTGTGCATTTTATTGCACAGCCAATCAGAATTTAGTATTCAGACAGACCATGGTATAATAGTAAATGTTTCTTGAGCAGAAAATCATAATAATAACAATAATAATAATAACAACAACAATAATAATAATAATAATAATAATAATAATAATAATAATAATAATAATAATAATAATAATAATAATAATAATAATAATAATGAATTAAATTAAAATATTTCATAATATTACTGTATTTTTGATCAAATAAATACAGCCTTGGAAAGCATAAGAGATGCTTCTCTCAGAAACATTAAAAAAACTAACCATTCCCAAAGTTTTAAATGGTACCGTCTATATATAGGACACTTGCCTTTGTAAAAGTCTGTTAACAGTAAACAGAGGCAAAGGGGACACAATTGTAATTTTATTTTCCCTTAGACTTATGGGACACATAATGGGACTCACTGTTTTTTCTTATAGGACCTAGGAGATCAAATATAACTGTCAGTCCGTTACACAGAGGCTCATTAATAAATAAATACGCCTCTCGTTTGTGGGACATGTTCTGCTGGGTAATTTATAGACTAGTGTTTTCTGTAAGTTGTTTTTCCTGCACACAGGCTCATCACACGATTGGCTGAGATGATCCCTGCTTTACGTCATAGATAAGGCAGCTGTTTTCTCCTTTCATCACAGATGAAATGACACATAACATTGTCTTTGAGAGGCAGGTATAGCATCAGCAGCCAAAGATCAGCCTGCTGGAAAAACCAGGTCAAAGCAGCCTCAGGTGGTTAAAGCTGGTTTCTGGAATATAATAGCTAGTTTGCTGCTGTCAAGGAAATTCATAGCAGAGAAAAATATTCTCCTGGAAATATACAAATTGCTAGCCGTATTCGCTGAGCCGTAAATATCATGTAATTTATCACCTTGGATCCCCAGCAGCTCAGCCAAGGTGACCCAGTCGACTTAACCTGATTGATCAATATGTTTAAACCAACTTGAACCAATCAATGACCATAAATGCATCATTTTATCAGGATTTTCCAGCATTTAAGACACTTACTAGGCACTCGGTTGATGGCTCGCAGTGGTCTGAGCACTCGCACAGTCCGGATGGCTGACAGACTGGCGTTATGACCGTCCAGTGAATACTCCATCATCCTGGAGGAAGCAGAGCAGAGGAAACGTACTGCAAGAGTCAGAAACTAAAGGTCAATCTCTATAACCTTTCTTTTTGTCGATCTTACGTGAGGATAATGAAAGAAAAGTGGTTTTAAAAAAAGAAGACATCACTCATGTCAATTTAAAGGTCAATATAAACAACAATGGGAATGTTTTTTAAATGGTTAATGAATCGTAGAGCTGGGAAATCTCACAGTAATTCTATTTCCCAACTGACGGCCTGTAAATGGAGCGGCGGGTCCCTCTTGACCAGCTTTACCGTGGTGATAATGGCTGAATGCACGAGTGACAACTGAGAAAAGAGACAGGTTTCCTCACCCTGCCATGACAATGAAGAAGTCCAGGCGGTTCCATGTGTCACCAAGGTAACACTTTGATCCAAAAATCCCTAGGGCTATCATTTTGATGACCATCTCCACAGCAAAGAAGGCAAAGATGCAGTCATCAAATGCCTGAGGACAAAAGCCACAGTATTTACAAACACATAAAAGGACAGACATTTTATCTAGGAGGCAGAACATGAGATGGGGGGAAAACTATTATATTTCAATGCTTTTGAATTTGCAAGCAACATTTTTGCTCTGTGATAGAACGCAAAAGCATTGAAATATAATTTTATCCTCTCGTCCATTTTTTCCCCATCACCATGTCGTGTTAGGGCCTCTGTACAGGCAAAAATGTGTGTATATAAATGTGGGCACCATTTGAGAGTTTTACAGGGAGAGAGAGTGAGAGATCAGCTATGATTCATGTTATGCAGTATTTTCAGCTCTGGCCTCAGCTGACCCGATCTCCAAAATACTGCCGATGCTGATGTCAGGCTCTTCTGGACAAACAAAATTCCCACAGTACCATATATACAACCCAGCTCACTTTTGTGGGAGCGTGGGCAGGATTACAGAGAATTACAAAACCAAGGAAGCAAAATGCTTCAGTCTCTGATATTCTATCTCTGATAGGGGTCTCTGACCCCTAAACCTGTGTGTGCCACAAAACATGGGCTTAAGCCAAGTCTATGGTGGGACAGTCCTAAAAACACTGGACACAAAAATGATAAAATAAACAGATGAAATAAAGGGTAACGAATCGTTTTAAGACTAAAATGTGAATTCTGATGTATTGTGGCCCCAAAAGTATTTTTTTTTAAATTTTATAAATTTTTTTATAAATATGTCCATAGTTTTTTTTTTTTTCAGTTTTAGTTATTTTAGTACATAAAGTTAAAGTAGATTTTTATGTTAATGTTGCCTTGCCAACTACCTGAAATAAAATATTTTTTTTATATTGTTTATTTTAATAAAAAAGACAAAAACGTTGTATTGCTTTAGTATTATTTGATTAACTATACCCTGATGCACACATCAAATCCACAAATGTCATGCAGACAAGGAAAGGTCAAATTATGAAAAATATGGATAAAGCAATTAAAGACAAAAAAATTAAACATGGACCATGTTAGTCTAACATGTGATGAACAATGGCTGTTATTCTAGGACGCCTGTTTGATCTTCATACATTCACAAAAAATCACATTGAAACTAGTTTGATTTAAAGTAATGGCTCAGAAAAGTGAAGCTAGTTCTGACGACATTTGATTGCAGAGGCCATTTGGTTTGATGCTATTTTGTGCAATTTAATATCTACAGTAGGCCTAAATACAATTCAATATCTACTTTCTATCCAAAACTTTTATGGAATACTATCTTTGACTGATGTTTGAGGTAACATTATCATATAATGAGCTTTCAGAGTCCATCTCTCATAGTATATTGAAGCGAGACTTACCTGTAAGATGATACACCACTCAGACTGGCACTTGAGGTCCTCACATGGCTGGAACATGCCCAGAGTCACACAGTTCAACAGAATCACCAGCATGCTCACATGCTCAAACCATGTGCACAAGAGTCAAGGAAATATATCACAGATATCATATAGTCATGGTTTCTGGACTGTGTTTAGCTAATTGCAAATAAATATTTCTCTATGGAACATAAAGATGCATAGATAGTAAACACCAATACTGATTTTATCGATCCCTTAGTTAGAGAAAATGAGTTTAACAAATTAGAGCAAACAACACTACGGATTTGCAAAAAATTCAAGGACATTATTAAAAAACGTTCCTTCCTTCTGAATGAATTTTAATTAAACTTCTAAAGCATGATTAAGGAGTGCAAAGCCTATTATTTACACATTTTATCTTTCAATTGTAGATTAAATAAAATATAAAGTGCATTTAGTGAAAGGTCTGGAGGTGTATTAAAAGTTTAACAAACCATTATAAAATAAAAAGCCAAGATATGTAGTAAAAAAAAGAAGCTTATATATTGAGAAATCAATGTTACACACAAAGCTAAATTTTCAGAATCATTACTCCAGTCTTCAGTGACATAATCCTTCAGAAATAATTCTAATATGATGATTATAAATGTATTTGCCCTAACTTTTTTTAAATTTAATGCGTCCTTGCTGAATTCGTAAGACATTCAATAAACTATATAGCCATATCAAAGATCCAAGCAGAAATAAAATCTTCTTCTCACTGCTTATCTGCTGAAATATTTAGTGAGTGCAACAGAAACAGGGTTATGTCTGTTTCAGCTGCACAACTATTGGTTCCACTGCTGTCTGAGATGTCAGATGCCATAAGAACATATCAGCATCTCCATACCGCTACACTGAAAATCAAGACCAACGTGTCCATCATGACCAGCGGCCGTCACACCACAAATCAGCAACAACAACACCCACAGGCCCTTATGGATCCTGATGTTTTCAAGACAATTTCTGATCATCTAGCTCTATTCAAACACAATCTTTAAAACATCTGCGCTTAAACCCTTCAAGGACACAATCAGCTTTTTTAGGGTTGAAATGACATCTTCGTTCCACCAAGGGTTTCGCAGCTCATCTATTATGCAGGTCTGCTCATCTAAAATGGGGCAAATGATGGGCACTTGCTATGCAATACACACATGAGAAATTTGAACACTGCTTCATGGACTCATTTCCATAAGCAATCACAGAGCTTTGGATTGTGGGTGTCACAACATTGTGTTCCCTCACAATGGAGCAGTGACTGAAATCAGGTGCTGATGATGAACCCTAAGGATTTTCAAGTCACTGTACCTCTGTCGGAGCTTCACAAACAACAGATAAGTTGTAAAGAATAAAAAACGGAAGGAAAAAATATATTTTCAAGAGTTTCAAGGATTTCTATTCAACTTGCACACAATGAAGAAAATTGGGGTTGGACATGATTTTCCAGGATGGACAGTGGACGTCCAGGGGGCTGTGGTAAATCAGGACGTGGAATACTTTGATTAGCGTGAAAGACATCACGTCTCAGTCTTACTTCCAAGCAGATCCAGGTCTCAAATCCCACTTCATAAAGATGGCTACACTCTCCAGGGAAATGCAGGAAATGGAGTGGACTTTAACAAGTCACGTTCCCACTCACAGACCACAGTCTGAGTGGAGTGGCTTAAATTGATAATCTGTCACTTATTAAATAATGCTTTTCTGTTGAAATGAACTGGCCAAGTTTACCGGCTCTACGGTCTATCCATCCCCTTAAAAGGTAAATGGAAATGCATTACTGCTAAAATAAGAATTTTCCCAACCACCAGTCGAGCCAACTCTAGGGAGCCAAAATGTCCCAACCATTGTGAAGATTGTTTTCTTCTCTCTACTCCTTTATTATTCCACCATTCTTCCCCTTCTTGTATTATTCACAGACAAGCAAATACATTGCTTTATTATACTTTGCACATGATTTGTTTAGGAAATTAAAGTTAAGTTTCATACTCGTTCATAGAGACTTACTATAAAATAATAGTCCCCAAACAAGCACATTTGTTGGAACTCTTAAAGAACCCATGACATCACATGATGAACACAGTTTTGGTCTTGTGTTGACATATTTCTTCTGGACCTATTAAAAGAATTCTCCCTCTTTTTTTAAATAGACTTTATGTACACAACCCAACCATTCAAATGTGTGCATTTTGTTCGATTTCTAATGCTTTTGAAAAGTTTGTTTATGCTCACAAAGGCTGCATTTATTTGGTTAAAAATAAAACTACAATATTGTGATATTTTACAATTTAAAATGTAACTTTTTTCTATTTGAATACATTTTAAAATTGTGTTTATTTCTGCAATGTCAACGCTGAATTTTTAGCACCCATTACTCCAGTCTTATTCCTCATAATTATCGAAGTAGAAATCAGTTGTGTTTTCAGGTTTCTGTGAAAGTAGAAAGTTCAAAAGAACAGCATTTATTTGACTTGGAATTGTTCTATGACAAAGTCTTTACTGTCATTTTTGATCAATTTAATGAATTTCTGTCTGTCGGCATCAGGGCAGGGACAAGCTTATACTAGAGAGCATCTAAAACAGGTGTAGTGCAGAATGAGTCAATATTTATTGTCCATTTTCCCTGTAGAGAAATATTAAAAGTGTGTATGTGATAAGGGCCATTTGTTGCAATTTAGTTCAATGTTATTGTCAATGATTAATCTCTTCTATATGATTTGTCTTTACCCACATACAGCAATATGATTTAATTGTCTGTATTATGAGTGAGTTTAATTTATAGTTTGATTGATAATTGTTCATCTTGTCATCAGGACATGATACATTATTCACTGCCCTATACAAACTTCCCCTGCACAATGAGAAGATTATCAGCAAGAACTGATTTTTTGTCAAAACGGATCTTATTTTTACAATCAACAGATCTATTATGTGACCATATTTTCCAAAGCTATGGGTATTAGAGCATCCAGAAGCATGAACGCCTACTAGTGACCAACAATACAGCGACCTGGTGACCTGCAGTGATGCAAATCGCTGTCATTTCATTCGTTCTCTACACAGCAACAACACAGAAAACTTGGCTCGTCTGAGTGTTTTTTCTTCCAAAGCCTCCAGTTATTTTCTTCAGATAGCTCTAGCAATGGGGCTTATGGCAGTAATTTACTGGGCTTTCTGTTACATCACAGAAAAGTTGCACGACTTTGATGGCTAGATGGAACTGTTTGTGCAAGACATTGTCTGTCCTAGAAGAACTCATCCTGCCGACTAAGTGGTACACAGCCACGGCAGACTGCCTCCTTTATCACGCTCTCTTGTGAACATCTGCCATATGACTGTGTTGCAAAATGTGTCTGTGTGTTAGAAGAAACCTCCAGAATCTCTTTTCTGAGGAAGCCGCAGCTACCGCCCTGATTGAAACCCACTAACATGCAAATGCATGACTCACTGAAAAACTATTGAGGTTGGAAATCACACTTTAAACTTAAATCCCTGTGATCGCAGCAGTTGGCATCGTGTCGCTGAATAAATAAAGCATTTAGTTGGCAAATAAAGCAATAGTAATAAGACATAATTAACAGAGGTGTTCATTTACACATTCTAGGGGCTAATGTGGGTTTTTGGCACTGCTGTTCAGATTATTAGCAGTAGCTTCTTTATTTATTTTTCTCTGATAGTTGCCGATGTTGTAACATTTATTATTCAGATTCATTCACTGAACTTTTCTGCAATTATATCATTGCCCCAGTAAGTGGCAATAAGCAAGACTGAATTCGGATACATTACAATTAAGTTTATTAAAATATGTTATGTTATTTCAAATTCAGTCTTTTCATCTCGCATGTTTTACAAGTGACGTTTTAGCAACATAAAAAATGTTGGAATATTTGGGGAGTTATTTTTGTTGAGTAAAATTAGATGCATTTTCAGTCAGTTTAAAATTGACGAATTTGACGAGAATAGATTTGTTCACAATGGAAACCCCTCTTTGCTTTAATAATGAGAACGTTTTTTTTTTTTTATAATGCCACAGTAATGGGAAATCAACCTATGAATGACTGACGTACAGAAAAAAAACACATTATAGATTCCTTTTATACTAATAGAAATATCCTGCAATGTTAAAGCTTAAACAGAGGCTTCCTTTTTCTGTGATGCCCTTCAAAATGATAAATGGGCTTTCTCTGAGTGCTGGTTTCACCTTTCTTGGCAGCATCATGACCAAAAAAAAAGGACTCTGAGATATAGAAAACTGGAAGTCTCACTACTTACTGTCACTGCTAACAATTGGATTATTTGCTTGTTGCTAGCTTAGGAGAAAAGGATTAATGAAGCCATCACATTGATTAAGCCAAGAGGACCGTCACAGCCTGCCACCTAGACTAATGGACCCCACTGACACGAGGGTGACCGGTTTCTTCTGAGTCAGCCAACTCATCACAATGCAAGTGGAGATGCATTGCTCCCCTCTGCTGTACGTTCATTAGCAGAGAGCAAATTCAATCAAGACAATCTGTAATAACCTTCTCCAGTAGAGTCAGAGGGTCCAAACCCCAGGGACAGACAATATTGTTGGGTCCTTCCTGTTTTGCAGTACTCTGCGACTTACAGAATAGGAATACAAAGAATATTCTGGTGTTGTAATTCAAAGTAGTATTTACTATTAAAGTATACCAGACTTAGCAGACAGAAATATTCTCAGGTCAAGCTCAAACACTTAAGACTAATTAATTATTGAATATAACTTGATTTACACAATGGCACAATTGACAATGTGCCTAATAGGATGCAAATAAATGTTCACTTAATTGTGATTAAATATAATAATAAGAGCTCAGTAAAAAAAAAAAAAAACAATGGAGAAAATGTAACGCTCAATTATGGCAGATGTATGAATGAAAGTCCCAACATTTATATATATATATATATATATATATATATATATATATATATACTTACTATATAGGTTGTACACACACACATATATATATATATATATATATATATATATATATATATATATATATATATGTGTGTGTACAACTTATATAGTAAATTGCTACCCAGGTCATTAGCGAGATGGCCGTTGAATAAAATGACTTGCCTTAAAAGGACTTTGGGGAGACTTTAGCAGAGACGGCAGATCCCATGCCTTAAAAACACAGATTTAGCATACCCTTTATGAACTATGACACTATAATGATGGGACGGCCACTAAACAAGTCCTGGCCTTGAAATACAATTAAGCCTCCCTGCTTCAGTGGATGTATCAGACTGTGATAGTAAGCGGCTTCTTAGAAATAAGATAATCTCATTCTCATTTCCTGTGCTCTCCATTCACCACCACTTAACATCATTAATCCAATACATTAAATACTGATGAAGGTCTGACCGTTATTATCCGTGTCTCCAGCGGTGGAATTAGCCGACAGCCAGATGCCATCATTAACCAGCATCAACCAGTACGGAAATTAATTCCTGGTCTAAGTCAGTCCTTTTAACAGGGAGTATGATGAAATACCAGATTCCACAAGCTGAGTGGCTTTTAATGATCACGGACCTGGATAAGTAAAAGGTTTATAGAATGCAGTTGCAAGAGACAAGCCATTTATCACTGTCACGTGGCTGAATTCCCACAACAGATCCAGCGGATCTAAGAACTGCACCAGGCCAGCTGTACTGCAAGAAAACCTGCTGATCACATCCAAACCATCGTCGTTCCTCTTACTCTCCACAACATGCTGCTAAATACTTCCATCCACAGGAACAATAAGGTGAAACGGTCCCGGGAGCAAAGACAAACTCGATTTATCAATCACTGGTGAACCAGAATTCGCAGCTGCTTTTGTGTGCTGAAAATAGAGGTCACAGTGTTTGATTGACAGGCAAAGTCACTCTAACATAGTAAAGTGACACAAAAACTCAAGTTTCTTAACAAACTGCATGGCTACGACTTGAATTGCGCTGAGGTCATGAGGTCATTAAATGCAATATTAATATAAATAGAACAACTAAAAAGATCAAAGTGCTGGCAATATTTTTGCACGCTTGCTCATATTGTAGCCTGCTTTATATTTATTTATTAGCATCAAATTGATTATTGTGTAATGAATACAAAATATCTTTCAATTAACGCTACATCTGTATTGCATTTCCATGCGTATGTTTTTAAAACCTTTACAGGAACCTTTTAAAATGCATTACAAATTTCCGCCAATGCTGCCCACAACACACTTTTTAAAATGACTGCCCACAGGGTGTATAAATTACAAAACCTGGCAACCCTTTTGAAAATGTCTTTAACTAAATAAAAGACTTTCCAATTTGTACAAACACAGATCAATTACCACAGCGCCCATCCATTCTTGCAATAACATTTTGGTCTTTAAAAATCAATTACTGATGCTCCTATCAAGCATTACAATATCAGATTACAAAAAAAAAAAAAAAACCCCGACATGAGGCCTACTCAAAGTTTGCGCAAAAACGTCCAGGTCATCATTGCCTGAAAAGTAGTGCTTTTAGTCAACCATGGAGGACAATTAGCACTTTGTTGCTTCTCTGAAGAAGATTGCCGTTTTTATAGCTTAGACATTTATCTCAGAGCGGTTGACAAGCGCTCACATCTTTAATGGTAAAGTGTTCAGATGAATGCAGCATATATCTGAGAGACAGGGAATATTACTCACAAAAGGTTAACATATTTCATGTTTCCAATAGAGAATTGAAATCATTACGTGCAATGCTGAAGCTATCATGACATTCCCTTTGGGCATGTGCTGCTCCACACCTATATACATCATGTGTGAATTCACATCAGTGAGAATGATCTAGAGACCTGGCCAAGGTGAAAATCAAAGCGCTGAACGCACATGTGACGTGTGCAAGGGCCCTGGGCTATCCAGGAATAGTGAAACATCTGGAATTGTAGCAGACCCTCGAGTCAACCGTTGGCTTCGCTTACGTGCCGGTCGTTCTCTCCGTTAAACCCACGTCTGTTTACAGAGGACATACAGCGGCAATTAAACAAGCCCCGTGTGGTGCCCCTCCACTGTGTCCTTGAGCTGAGATGCCGTTTATTTCAGCTGAACCACCGCAGCCGCTGCCAGCTGTGTGCATAATGATCTGGAGTATCACATGCCTTCCAAACGGGAGAAGAAACTGACAAACGGTGACGTCAAATAAAAGGTTATTGAATGCTATCATTCTTCAAACTTCATGGAGACTGCAAGTGGACAGCATTTGGTTTTAGCACACAAATTAAGCGTAGCGTCAGTTCTGGCAGGTCACGTTAGTCAAGGACTCTCAGCTGATACACGTCTACCTATAGTATTTGACGATAGTGGTCCTGACAGAAGTACATTTGTAAGATAACAAATAAAGTGGATGTTACGACCCTAAGGGTCATGTGTTTGGTTGGGGTGTATTTCTTTCTTCTCTCTCTCAGGTGGTGGCCCTCCCACTCCATGTCTGGGCTGCATGTGTGAGTGTCAACAGGTGTGCCTGATTAACACTCAGTACCTGGAGGATAAGAAGACTGTTCTTAGCACAGTTTGAGTGTGTTGTTTTGAGATGTGTGCTGGTTCTGTTCATTTCTCTTCCTTCCAGTTGTGACCAAATTGCAGACCAACTTTATTCAACCTGTGGGTTGAACACCAACTTGCATCGTGTTGTGAGTTTAGAACAGTGTTTGGTGTTTGTTTGTGTGTTAACCTCCTCAGTGGAGAGAGGATTGTTTAGTAGTCCAGTAAATGTTGAATCTTGTTTTTGTTCTCAGTTATTTAGTTTGTGTTTATTGTTTGCCTTAACTTGCTTGTTTGCTGTCTCATTGTGAGAGAGTAATTTTGTATTGGTTTTTCTTTGTCCATATTATAATAAATACACACTTCAACTGCACATGACTCTGACTTCCGGTTCTCTGTTGCCCTGGTTATTTTAAATTATTGTTGCTTCCCCTTTCCCCTGGATTTACCGTTTTGGGGGAACGTAACAGTGGATTTTAAATCCAACTTCTATAATGTATCTTCTTTTTTTGTATTATTTATTATTATATAAGATTATGCAAAATATAAAATTATAAAAATATAACATTTTACAGACTACTATTTAAAAGTTTGTGGTTGATACGATTTATCTGATTAAGAAGTCTCTTATGCCCACCAGGGCTGCATTTATTGGATCAAAATACAGTAAAAATAAATAAATAAAAGGTAATATTGTGAAATATTTTTACAATTTAAAATACATTTTTCTATTTTAACATATTTTGATATGTCATTTATTCTGCATCATTAATTAATTTGGTGCTCAAGAAATATTAATTAATGTTATTAATTAAAAAAATTATTAATGTTATCAATGCTGAAAACAGATGCTTAATATTTTTGTGGAAACCATGGTACATTTATTCAGGGTTCTTTGATGAATAGAAAGTTTAAAAGAACAGTGTTTATCTGAAATGCATATATTTTTGATCAATTTAATGCATCCTTGCTAAATAAAGGTATTAATTTGTTTCCAAAATAACATTTACTGACCCCAAACTTTTGAATAGGGTGCGGTTATGACCTTGCCCCCATCCCGGGCCGCTATGCCGCCCATGTCTGGGCCGGTCATTCCGCTTCGCTGCACCATCGGGGGGACGTCTGTGGTTCTTGACGCCGCTGGCACAGTTGGGAGCCTGCCTAGAGCTTCCCTATCTGTTCCGCCAGGTCGCGCGAACCATCGGCTCGGCTATGCGATTCAGTTCGCATGGTCTCCTCCCCGCTTCAGGGGAGTCCGCTCCACTTTGGTCGGTGGCTATGCCCCTATCATGAGAGCGGAGGTTGCTACCCTACTGGCGAAGGGTGCGATTGAGACTGTCCGTCCAGCCGAAATGAGGTCCAGGTTTACAGCCCCTACCTCATTGTCCCGGAGAAGTCTGGTGGGTTACGGCCAATCCTGGACCTACGCATCTGAACCGCTCCCTTCACTGGCTGCCGTTCAAGATGTTCCTGGCCAAACGCATTTCAGGATGTGTGCGGCCACAGGATTGGTTTGCAGCGATCAACCTGAAGGACGCCTACTTTTATGTCTCCGTTCTCCTTCGACTCAGACCATACCTACGGTTTGCTGTCAGGGCGCGTGCATATCAGTACGATGTTCTCCCATTCGGGCTAGCCCTGTCTCATCGCGCCTTCACCATGGTTGTTGAGGCAGCCCTTGTTCCTCCATGGGAACACGGGGTTCGCATCCTGAACTATCTCGGTGACTGGCTGTCTTAAGCTCACTCCTGAGACCAGGTTTGCGAATACAGGGACCCAGTGCTCCGGGAAAGGAGTAAACTTTGCCCCGTGCAGAGGAGCTCTTTTCTCGGTATGGACTTGGTCGCCTTCTCCACTCAGCCATTGCTGACTTGCCTGAGACTATCAAGCGCAAGAGTGCGGTTCCACTGAAGTTTTTTTTTCAGAGGCTCCTGGGGCATATGGCATCTGCAGCCGCGGTACGCCACTCAGATTGCTTCATATGAGACCGCTTCAGCTTTGGCTTCGCGACCGAGTCCCGAGGTGGGCATGGCAACACGGCACCCTCCGAGTACCAGTTACTTCGACCTGCCGTCAGTACTCACCCCGTGGTCGAACCTCAGTTTTTTACGGGCCCGAGTGCCCCTGGAACGAGCTTCCCGGCATGCTGTTGTCTCAACAGATGCCCCCACGGGCTGGGGCGCCATGCGCAATGGACATGCTGTCACACTCTCATGTTGAGCAGAAATGGTCCTGAAAAATTCAGTGAGATTTATCACACCCAGGTGTTGAGCAGAAATGCTCCTGAGGTTCAGAGAATTTCTTCACACTTAGGTGTGTCTATTGCCTCGAGTTGCTGGCAGTACGCCTTGCCCTGCACCGCTTCCGGGCGTTGCTCTGGGGTCAACACGTACTAGTCCGATCAGACAATACCGCCACAGTAGCGTACATCAACCGTCAAGGTGGTCTACGCTCGCGCCATATGTCGCAATTCGCCCGCCACCTCCTCTTATGGAGTCAGAAGCATCTGAGGTCGCTTCAAGCCATTTTCATTCCCGGAGTTCTGAACTGTGCAGCCGACGAGCTCTCACGGCTTCAGCCCCTCCCTGGAGAATGGCGTCTCCATCCCCAGTCGGTTCAGCTGATTGGGTCCAGTTCGGGGACGCACAGATAGATCTGTTTGCCTCTCACGACTCGACCCGTTGCGACCTGTATTATTCCCTGACCGAGGGCACGCTCGGCACGGACGCACTGGCGCACAGCTGGCCGAGGGGCCGCAAATATGCCCTACTGGCCCACCCGGACCTGGTTCTCCGAACTCATACTCCTCGCGACAGCACCTCCTTGTCCCATTCCTCTGAGGAAGAACCTTCTTTCTCAGGGACGGGGCACCCTGTGGCACCCTCGTCCCGATCTTTGGAGCCTCCACGTGTGGCTCCTGGGCGGGACCAGGCAGGTTGAGTACCCTACCACCTGCGATGGTGGCTACCTTCACTTCCGCTAGAGCGTCGTCCACGAGACACGTCTACGCGTTGAAGTGGAACCTCTTCGTCAGCTGGTGCTCTTCTCCCCCGAGAAGACCCCCGGAGATGCTCGGTCGGTGTCGTGCTTTCCTTCCTTCAAGAAGGGTTGGAGCATAGGCTGTCTCCCTCCACCCTCAAAGCCTATGTTGCCGCCATTGCCGCACTCCATGACTTGGTAGAAGGTAAGTCCGTGGGGAAGCACGACCTGATCATCAGGTTCCTGAGAGGAGCGAGGAGACTGAATCCTCCTCGCCTCCTCTCGTTCCCCCTTTGAGCCTTTGCAATCAGTGGAGCTTAAGCAGCGCTCCTGGTTGCACTGGCCTCTATCAAGAAGGTAGGAGACCTGTACGCATTCTCCGTTGACCAAGCGTGCCTGGAGTTCGGGCTGGCTTACTCTCACGTGATCCTGAGAACCCGGCCTGGATATGTGCCCAAGGTTCCTACTACTCCCTTCCGGGACCAGGTGGTGAACCTGCAAGCGCTGCCCTCGGAGGAGGCAGACCTAGCCTTGGCACTGCTCTGTCCAGTATGTGCTCTCCGCACCTTTGTAGACAGAACACAGTGTTTCAGGACCTCAGTCCAGCTCTTTGTCTGTAATGGTGGGAAGCTGAAGGGAAAGGCTCTCTCCAAGCAGAGGTTGTCTCACTGGATAGTGGACTCCATTGCTTTGGCATACCAGCAGCAAGGTCGACCGTGCCCCCTTGGTGTGACCGCCCACTCCACCCGGAGTGTGGCGTCCTCTTGGACTCTAGCGCATGGCGCCTCGCTAACAGACATCTGCAGAGCTGCAGGCTGGGCGACACCTAACTCATTCACCAGATTCTACAATCACTGAGTGGAGCCAGTGTCCTCTCATGTACTCGCTTCTACCAGCTAGTATTGGACCCGCTCAGGTGTCTCGCTTTCTCGCCATTCCACTCTACGGACTGGATACGTGCGATATATTCCTCAGGTGAGCCTCCTCTCTGAGGCCCTGAGTTCCTCCAGCACTGTTGACGCTGGCGCCAGTGTCTATTGCCTGTGCGTCGGCTAGGTGCCTCCGTGTGCATGGTTCCTCCCCTGAGTAACCCCCACATGTGTATTTCCACTGTAATCCTCCTTGAGCATGTGCCTTTCCCTTGGCAAGCCACCTTTCCACCCCTGGGGTTGAAATATTCCACCTGCGGCTGGACACCCCAGTGTTCTCCATATCCATCCTTCGGGACATATGTGTATTCTCTAAGTCCCCCCCTTTTGAGCTGGCAATATTTTGCATATTTCCTCTAAACTTTGGGATATGCTCCCCAGTGTACCTTGGTATTCCTGTGTTAAATAGGACTCCTTGCTAGTCTTACGACAGGGATCTCAGTTTTACGCAGGGCACTGGAAGAGAGCTGTGAAGTGGTGTGATTACACGGGGACCCCCATTCGTCGTCATCCGACGTAACTCGGAGTGACTACGAAAGGGAACGTCTCGGTTACGAATGTAACCCTCGTTCCCTGAGTAGGGAACGGAGATGTTACTTCTCCCTGCCACTTCCGCTGTACTGCTGGGTAGACGCCTGAGTTCAGTCTCGGCTCCTCAGCGAGACATATCTGCATGTTGCCGGCGTCCTCCTTTTATACCCACGCGGTGGGGCGGAGATACGCTATGCAAATTCCGCAGACCCATGGTATTTCATCGCCATTGGCTCGTTTTTAATACTCGAAGTCGATAGGTGTTCTAAGCGAAACCCCCATTCGTCGTCATCCGACGTAACGTCTCCGTTCCCTACTCTGGGAACGAGGGTTACATACGTAACCGAGACGTTTTCATGAGCTGTATGCCAAAATCATCAGTATTAAAACAATAAAAGACCTGAAATATTTCAGTTGGTCTGCAATGAATCTAAAATATATTAAAGTTTAATTTTTATCATTACATTATGGAAACTAATGAACTTTATCACAATATGCTAATTTTTTGAGAAGGACCTGTATGAAAGTTTAATTTTTATCATTACATTATGGAAAATAATGAACTTTATCACAATATGCTAATTTTTTTAGAAGGACCTGTATATGATTCACTATACTTTTGTGTATTACACTTATGTAAATTACGACTAAGTTAAAAAAAAGTGTTTTTTCTTCTCATTTGAACATGTCTTATCTTTAAAACTACCATTTGTGTAACTTAAAAAAAGGTGCATGATGCAAAATAAAAAAGGCTATCAGGAACAGGGACAACAGAGACAGACAACATTGATTGCACTGATTAGCTTGCTTATGAAAAATTTCTCTACTACACCGTTGTATAGTTTTCTGGTTGCTTGGTAACAGCAGGAACAGCCGTTGACTGGGACAGGCCATCTGTGGTGTGACACACCAACAGAAAAATGATTTATACAGGAACAGAGAGTGGAATCACAGACTGACACTTTAGCATTAAAGTCCTAGATAGGCATCTGAGAACCAGCCCACCTAAACTACTTCCACTAGAGAGTGAGAAGCTGCAGTGCTGTTGTTTTATGTCTTCTGTGCAAGATCACTTTATTGCATGAATGCATATCACTGACATTGATTGACAGTAGTTGATGTATAACATAAAAACTGTAGGCTAAGCAGATGGTGTGAGCCAAAAAACAACAGCAAAAAGGAAATCCCAGGAAATGTACTCACTGATAATTGAAATATACATTTACTTGCAATCCTTTTAAAAAGCACTTGCCTTATCTCGCTCTAATGTGATTATCGTAACAAAATCCAAAACCTTTTCTGACACAAAATCCTTTTTAATAAACATTCAGTATAGAGAATTTGGATCCAGTTCTTAGTTTAAAAAAATCTATTAGTACTTACTTTTATTATTTTACTACTTTCCTTTAAAAAAAAAGTGTACTGTGGGTACAGTAACATGCTGAATTAGCATTTATCTTGTAATTTCCAGGTTTAAACAGCAAGATTAGTTCAGTTATTATGTCACAATGAGCTATTTGTCAAAAATAATCTCTGTTCGAACTTGTAAAAGAGCGAATTCGACAGTATATTTCAATTCACCCCGATTCAACATTCGAAATCTGCTATTTCAGCTAAACTTTACATGTGCCAATACATGAAAATAATAATAATTTAATAATATAATAATAATATAGAATTGTGGTGAGCAGGACGAGGACGAGAGCCCTGAGAGAGCAGCCCGAGGCCGGTGGCGTGATTACTGATGAGTGACACCTGCGCAGCGCACCGGTCTTGTATCTCTCACGGAGGATAAAAGGAGGAGCGATGACAGTGGAGATCGAGAGAGGAACAGGCCTGGATTTTATTTAATGTTTTGTTTTATTGTGTGTGGCGGCAGTCGAAAGTGAGGGACTTTACCCTCCTTCCATATGAGAAAAGAAAAGACATAAGGAGGAGAAACAGAGAGGGAGGGAGAACAGAGAAAAATAATCAAATTTGTTTCCTCTTTTGTTGTTTCTACAGGAACACTTGTCTGCCTTGGGGACAACGAATAAATGTTCAGCAGCTTCCTTTCCCACAAACCTTTGCTGCATTACATTAGATTAAGAGTCTAGATAAAAAAAACACCTTAAAACACCTTTAAGAGATATTACAATGCTCTTTTCTTTAATGTGCCTATCTTCTGTTACTCCATTACAGTATCCATTACACACACATTATTCCAAACAATGCTCTGTATAAGTGCAGCATGTTTTATGCTGTTCGTTGCATTAAACAAGTGAAGCATCCTCCATTATTGGCAACTCATCCCCTCTGGCAATATTCAACAAGTTCTTTGGTTATTTTTCTATTATCATATGCAGGCTCTGCGGCTCGCTTTAATTAATAATTAAATCAACAAATTATATCTATACTGTGTAAACAATAGCGTCTGACATCGCCAACGCTGTAATTTCACATAACAGGCCTATAATCTTCTGCACCCTGAGAGCTTTCCTGTCTAATGTTCTTGACATTGTTCATCTGTCAATCCTCTGTTCAAAACGACAACAAAGACAGAGAGAGAAGAACCTCCACAACTACATTTTAAAGAAGACCTATTTTTCAACTTTCTTTAGTGTGTAATGCTGATGTTTGCGCATGAAAAACATCTGCAAATGTACAAAGCACACAGTCCACTCCAAAGGGAGTTCCCTATCAGTTGGTCTCTCGGCGTACGTCGTGACCGACTAATAGGAATCTCGATAGAGAGGGAACGTGGGTTACCATAGTTAGTGGTAACACTTTAGAATACGGTTCCTTCGTTAATGAATAACTACACAAGAACCAATGAGTAATACAATATTAACAATCTAGTAACTATTATTAACTAACAAGAAACTCTGATTAACGAACTAGTAAGTAATAGCGCACAGATGAAAGTGGTAGTTGACTATTAACTAATCAATAACTACTATTTGTTTAATGCTTCCCAGAGAACTACTGAAAAAGTTTATTAACAATCTAGTAACTACTATTAACTAAACAGAAACTCTGATTAACAAATTAGGAAGTAATAGTGCACAGATGAAAGTCATACTTCATACTTTTATGGGAATTACTAATTATTTGGATCCGTATTCTAAAGTGAAGATCATGGGAACTAACTAGTAATGACTCAAGTGTTACTACATGATCTAGTCATGATTTGTGCAACCAAACACAAAAGTAATTTCAAGCGTTTGAGATTTTTGGTGAACTTTAGTATACTTTTAGAACATTTCTTTAGAAGTATAGTAACACTTGAGTCATTACTAGTTAGTTACCAAGATATTCACTTTAGAATACGGATCCAAATAATTAGTAATTCCCATAGAACTATGTAGTAACACTTGAGTCATTACTAGTTTGTTCCCATGATTCTTACAGTAGTTACTAATGAAAAGCCAATAAAGTGTAGAATCTTCTCACTCACAAGACACACACACACACACACACACACACACACACACACACACACACACACACACACACACACACACACACACACACACACACACACACACACACACATTTATGTATATATATATATACATATACATATACATATATATATGCTAGGAGACATACATAAAAACAAATTTTTTTGTGAGGTAAGTTAAATAATAAATTCAATCTGTATGGTACTTGGATGGCTGATGACTCAATATGTTCCAGTCGTCACCGTGACTCTAGTGATTCAATGCCAGTCCAAAGGAAAAGGCCAGAAAATTGGCCACAGGACAAGTAAGGTCCCGAGTCCCGACAACTGCATTTAAAAATCCATTTCTTTAAAATTATTCAGTTGATAAATAGACAGCATAGGCCAATTATTAACAGCTTACATATTGATAATTTAAACAACCTTGTGTATTCATTTACGGTAGCAGTTCAAATGTTAATATATATTGCTAGTCATTTATCCTGCATTGGTTATTGATTAGTTTTGTATGAATTATGAAAATTTTCAGTAGTTCTCTGGGAAGCATAAAAGAATATAGTAGTTATTGAAGTACCACTTTCATCTGTGCACTATTACTTCCTAATTTGTTAATCAGAGTTTCTTGTTAGTTAATAATAGTTACTAGATTGTTAATATTGTGTTACTCATTGGTTCTTGTGTAGTTATTCATTAACGAAGGAACCGTATTCTAAAGTGTTATCTAGTTAGTTAAGTAGTAAGTTAAATTGTATTTCTGTCATGCCAAACATTTGGCCCATCCCACGTGGGATTACAAGACACCACAAACTAATTTTACAAACATCTTCCAGTCGCATATACAAATCATTTGGAGAAATACATGAATACAAGTATATACGTACACACATGTACACACATGTACACACATGTACACACACACACACACACACACACACACACACACACACACACACACACACACACACACACACACACACACACACACACACACACACACACACACACACACACAAGCATATACAAACAAATCCTCAACTACAAATCATCTTGATAAAGAGCTTTTTTCCCTTTCTTCCAGGCTTTCTCAAGATAATTGGCTAATTAATGTTTCATATGTGAACAGCCATCTCAATCTTTGAGCATCATACCATATGTAACTGAGACGTTATTCTCTATCAGTAAGCACTGTTTCTGAACTCCCTCAAATGCCTTGATTGTAGTCTTGCGTTTTCTTTAGGAAAGTACATGCCACAATATTCCTCATTAAATAATTCCCTCCCAGAGTATATGCAAAAAAGGGGGTGAGGCCTGGTTGAGTTGCGTTAGTAGTGTGTTGAAACTCTTGGTTATGGTAAGGGGTGTGACATTTCCGAAACACGCTCGAAGTGGTTGACCAATCACAACATGCTGGCACAGCCAACCAATCAGAGCACATTACGCTATTCAGAAGGAAGGGCTTCATTGAGACCGGAACTAAACAGAGATTTACTGATGGACTGGGAAGAGAGGTGTTGCAATAATGTAAAATATCTGAAAAATAATGGTTTTTTTTAACATTTAAAAATAATAATCTGTTCTAGCAGACCAGACCAAAAACAAAATCAAGACTTTGTCAAGGGGCATAATATCGCCTATTTAAAAAAAAAAGTGTTCATTTTTAAAAGTATTATAAAAGTTAAGTTTCAAGTTCTTTAAAGTTATACAATAGGTTTGGGTGATTAATAGACTTAAATTTAAGTCGTTAATCACTAATAGTTTTCCCCTCCATTGAGCTGTAAACCTCTGCATTCAGTAAGTTGAACTGAGAACCAATTCATGATTTGCGAATGAATTATCCATGTATTATTTGGATCTTGCAATATACTTGAAATATTTATCTAAAATCTATCTACAATGTGACATAAGACTTGAAACAAACAAATAATATGAATACATTTTTTTGTAGAGTTTTTTTTTTTTAAGATTGTCACCCCTAGTCCTTATTTACTTTCAATGTATGGAAAAGCATGGCCAGAACATTCTTTAAAAATGAATTATCCCGCTGCTTGATAAATAAATAATCTGTGTGATATTAAATAAACCATTTTAATAGGACATAGAGAGGCATTTTTCATATAAATATCATTCCTTGTTTAAATGAATTTGTAAAAAGTAGTAACTTCATACCTTCAAAGATTAGCAATGAATTTCAGTGTTGATAAGTTGGTCTAAGTGTGAAAAGAATTTGAATGAGGCTTATGGTTGAAAGTGATGGTTGGTTGCCCACAATGCTTTCTTTTGAACATTTTATTGTACTTCAAACCTGCAAAGAAACCAGCTTTTGAGACTATAAATGTAATCTCTCTGAAAGAGAGTGTGGGATCCATTTTGCACAGCAGATTGAATTTTAGCCAGACAATAGATTTGTCCTATTCTGGCTTGTGCACTTTAAGAGTCTTTTAAAAGTGGGACAGGCACAACAGTGGTGTAGATAGCCTGTGAGAGATAAATTCACTCTATATATTTTGTCCCACATCTTTGTTGACAATAAACAATATTTCCTTATGTCGCTTGCCTGATTTTTGTGTGGAAATTAGCAACTTACGTAACATAATTTCAAATGGTTCAGAAATAGAAAGGACAGCCTAATTTTTGTGCAACATAAATTGAAGCAATTTCAGAAACAACACTATGCCATGGAGCAGTTTACATGCAGTGTGACACTACAAATGAGAGAAAAACAGAAGCAGGTGCAGATATCAGTCACAAATATATTAAAGCCCACGTCCCACGTACACTATTAACATTACATCAGATAAACCTTTCCATAAACAAGCAACATTTAGAAGAAAAACAGCATCCAGGGCACTAAAAGCATTAACTGTTGTCGCCTTTGGAGTCGGTAATATCGTAACGATGAGTTACAGAGCACATAAATGACTACGCGAAGTAGTATTTACTGTACAAGCGGAAACACTCAATTCTAGTTGAGTTGGAATGTTGGAACTGTGTCGATTTGAAACATGGTGGAAACACTGATCTTTAATATAGATGACATCATATAATCTAGAGTTAAGTGAGCAAAAAAGTCAGTAGTGCATTGCAATGAACAATTTTGTATTGTACTATTACATGCTGTATTTCACATTTTAAAGACTTGATGTAAGGAACCTCTAATAGACAACATGACAATCACTCAACTTTCATGGTTTGCAAATATTTAGTTTTGATAACTTATAATGTATAAAGAAGTGAATTCAGATGTAGTTATTTGGGTGTATTGTTCAGAATTCTTTTGTTTTGTTCAGGCTACTTCCATGTTTTGTTTCCCAATTGAATGCGTGACATGACGTAATATGGAAAATATGAGTTTCCCAGGTGTACTTGTAGGCAGCATAAATATATATGTTTTTCTAATCCCAATAGAAGTTCTGACTCCATTACCTTCAATGTCCTTTGCTAAATGCTAAAGCTCATGTAAATAAAACATGCATTAATCTTTAAAACCAAGTGCAACAACAGCTTCTTCAACCTGATTACAATTTTACTTTGTAAGTAAATATTTAAAACAGAGGCACTCAGTCAATAAGAGCGTCTTCAGCTTTGAAACTGGTGTGTCCAAATCTACGTTTGTGCAGTAAGTTCTCCCACTAGCACTAGCGAAGTGGATGGGAATCACATAGACACGCAATTAGCAGACTCTTGATTGCCATGGAGATACGTGACTGTGCATCTGCTTGAATGAGAAATTCCGTTTCCACAGTCCGTTAAAACGCCCACGTATTTTTTGAGCTGTTTGAAAGCTCCCCTGCGTATTTTAGCACCCTGACAGATTCTCAAAGTCTGTGTCGATGCGATGCAGTCTAACTCCTGCATTTCTCACGACTGCAGAACTTCCCTCTTTTTTTTTTTTACCTCAAGAGACAAGAGGATAACGCTTTGCGGTGGTTTACACTGTATTAATCACAAAGCGTGGCTTGAGGTTTTTCTTCCAGTGGATGCACACATGCGTCGATTGCACAGGAGAGACGTTTGGCAGGTGCTGTCACATCAACACTCCTCCTCCATACTCTTCAAAACGGTGTCCAGATCTACGACTGTTCTCATACAGATAATAAAATTCAGGCTATGGTGTCAGCCAAAATCTTCTCCTTCATTTCCCCTTTGCTTTAAAGCTGTAAGACTGTAATTTGTGATGATTTGCTTTCCTTAATGTACTGTCCCAACCTCTGACTTAGCAATGATACATCTCCTTCTAGAGACCAAGATCTAGTTAAGCCAATAAATCCTCTCACTCCGCAGGGAGCACACACATCCACACATGCTTATGGCAGAAAATAAGGAGCTAAAAGAGGCAAAACACTGAATTTCTTCCTCCCGAGTCAGCTACAGTACACAGCTGACACATACTGCTCTGCCTTGATGTCCCAGGCAAGATTGCATCCTTTTATGCCTGTCGGGATGAATGGTTTTCTGCGGTCAATCCCAGCTGTAAGCCACACCAGAGGAAGAGGGGACAGAGGAACCGGCATGGGCTTTCAAATAAAGGCATCATCACCCTGCGTGCTACCCTTTCAGGCTCTGGAGACTGCTGAGGGAGACTGGTGCTTCCAGAGGGCTGAATTTCATGCTGAGCTGATAAAAAAAGACACCCCACTTGGGCAGAAGCAACACGATCGTTCAAACTGAGAGGGTATGTGCCCCCTCAAATTTGTGAGTGGAGTGGATTTGAAAGCAACCTCTGAAATAAAATAAAAAATATTTATGTGGCGAGCAGGATGTTGTGTTTTGTTTCTGTTTTGTGTAGCCAGCAGTCGTCAGCGAGGGGCTGCTGGCGGATACTTTTGTTTTTGTATTTGTTTTATTTCATTATTAAAATTGTTAAATGTTCGCAGGTTCCCGCATCCTTCTTCCCTGAATCTTATACCCTGTTACAATATATATATATATTTGTATCTTTTATAATTACAATGCCCTATTATAGTAGGTAAACAGTGTTTTTCTAAAATGATGTGGCAGAAATCATCCATTCACACGTCTAAATTTGATCTGTCTAATTCCTTTTGATCGGTCTAAGACACCTTTCGCGGTGTGAAAAGTTTGTTTTCAAAAATCATTCAATTTTAATTTTTATTGAAAAAAGTTCTTACATATACATTAAACTTCTTTATATCATGAATTAATCATTTGTGTATTTGTATTCATATATACAGTACACAAACACATTATTTTCATTATCATTTTCAAAAACATTTTAAAATGTAATATTCATGTATTTCTTTGAATTATTGATTATTAATTGATTCATATAAATGTAAATTTGTTTTAGGAGAATCACAACACCTGAAATTGTACAACTTGATCTAACCTCCCCTTGTAAATAAAGTAGAGAAGGGTAAGTAGAGTGAGTAAGTAGAGTAGAGTAAAGTAAGTAGAGTAAGTACAGTAGAGTAGAGTAAGTAGAGTAGAGTAAGTAGGTAGAGTAGACTAGAGTAAGTAGAATAGAGTAGAGTAAGTAGATTAGACTAGAGTGAGTAAGTAGAGTAGACTAGAGTGAGTAAGTAGAGTAGAGTGAGTAGAGTAGACTAGAGTGAGTAAGTAGAGTAGAGTAAGTAGAGTATACTAGAGTGAGTAAGTAGAGTAGAGTGAGTAAGTAGAGTAGACTAGAGTAAGTAGAATAGAGTAGAGTAAGTAGATTAGACTAGAGTAAGTAGAGTAGACTAGAGTAAGTAGAGTAGAGTAAAGTAAGTAGAGTAAGTACAGTAGAGTAGAGTAAGTAGAGTAGAGTAAGTAGGTAGAGTAGACTAGAGTAAGTAGAATAGAGTAGAGTAAGTAGATTAGACTAGAGTGAGTAAGTAGAGTAGACTAGAGTGAGTAAGTAGAGTAGAGTGAGTAGAGTAGACTAGAGTGAGTAAGTAGAGTAGAGTAAGTAGAGTATACTAGAGTGAGTAAGTAGAGTAGAGTGAGAAAGTAGAGTAGAGTAAGTAGAGTAGACTAGAGTAAGTAGAATAGAGTAGAGTAAGTAGATTAGACTAGAGTAAGTAGAGTAGACTAGAGTAAGTAGAGTAGAGTAAGTAGAGTAGACTAGAGTGAGTAAGTAGAGTAGAGTGAGTAAGTAGAGTAAGTAGAGTAGAGTGAGTAAGTAGCGTAGAGTGAGTAAGTAAGTAAGTAGAGTAGACTAAAGTGAGTAAGTAGAGTGAGTAAGTAGAGTAAAGCAGAGTAGACTAGAGTGAGTAAGTAGAGTAAAGTAGAGTAGACTAGAGTGAGTAAGCAGAGTGAGTAGAGTAGGCTAGAGTGAGTAAGTAGAGTAGAGTAGACTAGAGTGAGTAAGTAGAGTGAGTAGAGTAGACTAGAGTGAGTGAGTAAGTAGACTAGAGTAAGTAGAGTAGACTAGAATGAGTAAGTAGAGTAGAGTAAGTAGAGTAGTCTAGAGTGAGTAAGTAGAGTAAGTAGAGTAGAGTGAGTAAGTAGAGTAAGTAGAGTAGAGTGAGTAAGTAGAGTAGAGTGAGTAAGTAAGTAGAGTAGACTAGAGTGAGTAAGTAGAGTAAGTAGAGTAGAGTGAGTAGAGTAGACTAGAGTAAGTAGACTAGAGTAAGTAGAGTAGAGTAAGTAGAGTATACTAGAGTAAGTAGAGTAGAGTGAGTAAGTAGAGAATAGTAAGTAGAGTAGACTAGAGTGAGTAAGTAGAGTAGAGTGAGTAGAGTAGAGTAAGTAGAGTAGAGTAAGTAGAGTAGACTAGAGTGAGTAAGTAGAGTAGAGTAAGTAGAGTAGACTAGAGTGAGTAAGTGGAGTAGAGTGAGTAGAGTAGAGTAAGTAGAGTAGACTAGAGTGAGTAAGTAGAGTACAGTAAGTAGAGTATACTAGAGTGAGTAAGTAGAGTACAGCAAGTAGAGTAGACTAGAGTGAGTAACTAGAGTAGAGTAAGTAGAGTAGTCTAGAGTGAGTAAGTAGAGTAAGTAGAGTAGAGTGAGTAAGTAGAGTAGACTAGAGTGAGTAAGTAGAGTAGAGTGAGTAAGTAGAGTAAGTAGAGTAGAGTGAGTAAGTAGAGTAGAGTGAGTAAGTAAGTAGAGTAGACTAGAGTGAGTAAGTAGAGTAGAGTAAGTAGAGTAGACTAGAGTGAGTAAGTAGAGTACAGTAAGTAGAGTAGACTAGAGTGAGTAAGTAGAGTAGAGTAAGTAGAGTAGTCTAGAGTGAGTAAGTAGAGTAAGTAGAGTAGAGTAAGTAGAGTAGACTAGAGTGAGTAAGTAGAGTAGAGTGAGTAAGTAAGTAGAGTACACTAGAGTGAGTAAGTAGAGTAAGTAGACTAGAGTGAGTAAGTAGAGTAGAGTGAGTAAGTAAGTAGAGTACACTAGAGTGAGTAAGTAGAGTAGAGTGAGTAAGCAAGTAGAGTAGACTAGAGTGAGTAAGCAAGTAGAGTAGACTAGAGTGAGTAAGCAAGTAGAGTAGACTAGAGTGAGTAAGCAAGTAGAGTAGACTAGAGTGAGTAAGTAGAGTAAGTAGAGTAGAGTAAGTAGAGTAAGTGGAGTAGAGTGAGTACAGTAGAGTAGAGTAGGGTAGGGTAGGGTAGGAAAAAGTACACTTCATTTTGATAGTCCACTTTAGACATTCTACTAACAATAAGTAACTTTGCAAATACATGTCAATTAAGAGTATTAGTAGACTAAGGCAGGGTTAGTAGAATAGATTGACGTGCTGAGGGGACCTTCAAAGTAAAGTGCAGGCAGATATCAAGCAGACAGTCTACTAATTCTCTAATACTGCTAGTTCACATGTAGTAGCAAAGTTACGTATAGTTAGTAGAACATTTAAAGTGGGCTATTGAAGTAAAGTGCTACTGAAGTAAAGTAAAATAAAATGAAATAAAAATAGTTGCTAATAAACCAAAGCTTTTCTAAAAGTGATAATTGCAAATAAAACAAATAGAAGAGCACAACTGCTATGTCACAAGGCACGTCAAACTGCACAAAAGTCTCAGGTTTGGTTCTGTGGGTGGACAATCTGCTGTCTCTGCCGTCAATCTACTGCAGCACAGCTCTGCTTTAATGAGCCTCAGAATGATGTGGGCTACATGAAGCCAAGAAACAAGATTAATAAATAACTTATGGCCTTTATCAAATATTTGTGCTCAAACAGCCTCCAGTACATATTATATGTGTTTTATCCTTGTCTCTTTGCCCAGCCACTTTATCTCAGGTTATTAGTTTATTGCACCAAAGCAGCAATATAATGTGCTAACATGAAACTATGGAATCCGTGTGCAGGGGGAAATGTGACTGTGATACGTCCCTGTGACTACTGGAAAAAACTTTTACTTTCCTCGTGGCCTAGTCTGTCAAATTACATAGTTACATGCTGGACACGAATGTGTCATGACTGGAAGATGCTGTCGGCATATGCGTAAGTGTGTGTGTTCAGCAACACTGATGGTGGCATAGAACTGGATGTTGTGGACATATCCTGTCATGATGTTAAAAGAGACACTTTAAGCTTTAAAAAACAACAACAACAACAACAACAACAACAACAAAAACAGAGAAAGGCTAACTGGAAAATGCTGTCAGAATGCTGATGAGGTAAAGACTTAGAAGGCAGAGTAGACGGAATACATGTTCATACTGAGCTTGTCAGCACAGACAGATTGCTGTCTTTTACTTTGATGCTTTTAACTTTGCTTCATCAGTGCATTTAAGCGATAAAAATGTTTATGATTAGTTAAAAGGCACACTCAGCATTTTTATTTATGTTGTGCTGGTCGATATTGCAGTAGTATGACACAGTAGTGCAGTAGTGGATGCATTTCCAGTTATCGATTCCATAAGTGCACTAATACCTGTCTGACATGATTCCTTTTTCTTTCTTTTTTTGGTGTACTTGTGAAAGTGACAAACAACAAGAGATTACATAGGTGAAGTGATATTCAGATAGTCATGTGATCTCAACATTTTGACTACTGTTTGTCGACCTGCTCACAAAAAAATACTTTTTGTACTCTTAAAGCTCCAGTAGGTAGCTTTTGTAAACAAATATTTGTTAAAACTGTCATTATGTCCTGACAGTAGAATATCAGACAGATAATCTGTGAAAAAAATCAAGCTCCTCTGGCTCCTCCCTGTGGTCCTATAGCCATTTGCAGAAATACACCGCTCCCGGTCAGAAACAACCAATCAGAGCCAGGAGGAATGTCTTAGCAGTGTCAATCACGCTCGTGTACAAGCTGATCACCCCTCTCTTGCACAGCGCGAGCGCGTACCGTCGTTCGTGACTCTTTTGTTCGAACTCGTTCATCCAAATGAACGAATCTTTTTTCGAGTCATTTCATTCATTCAACGAACGAAATGACTCGAAAAAAGATTTGTTCATTTTGATGAACGAGTTCGAACAGGATCACGAACGTGCATCACAGAACAGAGCAAGGCGAGCATTTGTGCTTGTAAAATTGTCATAAAGTTTTTTATTTATTTTTGAAATGACCGATCGTTTCGCTAGATAAGACCCTTATTCATCGTCTGGTATCGTTTAAAGCCCTTTGAAGCTGCACTGAAACTGTCATTTGCTCCTTGAAACGTTTGTGTCCTATTGAAGTCCATTATATGGAGAAAAAGCCTGGAATGTTTTTATCAAAAACCTTAATTTCTTTTCGATTGAAGAAAGAAAGACATGGACATCTTGGATGACATGGGGGTGAGTAAATTATCAGCAAAAGTTTTTTTAAAAGTGAACTAATCCTTTAACGTTATCTTACTAGCTATTTATAACTTATAGAAAGAGTGCAAAGTTAGAAAGTTAGCTGCTACATGTATTGATGGGCAGGCCATAGTCAATGTAAAGCATATTGTTGATGTTTCGCCCCTATTAGTGAATGTTTCATAACTGTTTATAATCCGCCGTCATCGGTGGTCCTGCTTACTAGCCTGCGCGTTCACGGCAGGCTCCGCTGTGGGGGAGGAGCTGTGGAGGGAGGGCTGTAGCGCAGCAGAGAGCAAGGGGGTGGGACCTGTAAGTTGTGCTTCTTCAAATTTTCAGGCTAAGTCAACATTTTCTCAAAACTCCCTACTGCTGCTTTAATTTGTGGAAAATAAATGTGAGAAAAAAAGACAGCCATAATAACAATAATTAATTAAAAATAAATATATAAACAAAAAATCTAGACAGACAGACAAACAGACAGATATGTATATATAGATAGATAGATACGTGAAAAAACACCTTATAATAACAGAGTAGAATGCTTTCCAACAGTAACAAAATAAATAACTTATTAAGCAATATTACAGATATAAATTATGCTGGGCAACATAAATTCTAATTGACATTGATAACATTTTACAAACTGAATTTGCCCTGCTGCTAATTGATAATATTGTTTGTCATCTTTTATTTGACAGCAATGGGCATGGTTATAATTTGATTTCCCCCTTTAGGCATAGATGATGTAAAGCATTAGCTAAAACTATGTGGCGTGTTCAGTGGTCTGTGTTTTGTCACATTCTTTCTTCTGACAGAGGCCAAGAAACATGGGTGTCATATCCTGGAGCTCAAAGCAAAGACAGACACTGTCATGCATTCGAATGGACAGGGCTTCCCCAGGCTTTATTTTTCTGATCACTCTATTGACAGGACTCCAAGAGCACGTCACCGCAGATTGTCAAGAACCACTTGATGGACTAACCCGTGTATATATGTGCGACTAAAGCCACTCGCGCAAGCTAAAACGCCACCTCTCCATGTTAAACTCATTATAGCCATCACAAAGCAAGCCTGCAACACTCTACAAGAGGTGCTCAAGGATTACCATTAACATATTCTTGTGGTTTGAGTCATGCGAGAGTTTTGATTTGCATTTAAGCTGCAGGAATCCTCTGGTGTGTAAAACCTTTTAGGTAGACCAATAAACACACAGAACAGATAAAAATTCATCTGGAACAATTGGTTTCTGTACAACACTTCATAATACACAAAATCCTGCAAGCTTCAGCTAAGGCTTATGCAAATTTATGACTGAACGAAACCAACATATATTTAAAGTTATGCGGCTCGCCACTCATCGCAATGCAATCTTGAATTCTGATAGTCTCAATCGTCCTCTGTACGACTTCACTGTTGCAGACATTATGCAATGCTGGCACTATGATTTCTGCAGCCAATTAGGAACTTCCTGTAACAAAACCTTTCCCCTAGTCATTGCATCCAACAAAACCCACATAAAATAGTATGGGTGGTCAAGTTTGGTCATGCGGTTTGCAAGGCTAATTATGGGTGTGTGGCAGAGCAACGGTGCCAATGCCACCTCCACACTCAGCGGCACCATGCGCAGGACCTGAGATCCACAGAGGATCACCTGTGGAGATCTGGCGCACGGTTAGATAACGTTGCTATGACACAGAGCAGCTCAGTCTGGGCAGAGAAAAGCGTGTGAATGTGCTGTGTGTATCTGTGCTAACCCTGCTAATCTCTTTTGCTCTATGGCTTTTAAATAGTTTCTTATTCAAAAGCTGGCACTGCTTTATCATTACAGCCTGTCATGATTAATACATTTTTATTAAGGTGAACAGATTTCTTTGGCATTTTTATTACTTAAAAAATGGGATGGTTAAAGTTTTGTTTTCCTCAAAATTCTGCTCATGGACTAATAATGCACAGCTCCAAAATAATACATAAGAGCAGACATATGCATGATATCTCTAAAATTATATATAGTATTTGGTCATTGAAATTAGATGCATGAATTAATTTAGATAATGGATTCCAAAGCAGTGCCTCATCTAAATTATTTCATATACACTACCATTTTGAGGTACGAATATATATATATATATATATATATATTTTTTTTTTGAAAGAAGTATATTATTCTCACCAAGGCTGCATTTATTTGACCAAAATATATTAAAATATTAGTAATATTGTGAAATAATTAAAAAATTTAAAATAACTTTTTTCTATTTGAATATATTATAAAATGTAATTTATTCCTGTGATGTCAAAGCTAAATTTTAGCATCATTATTCCAGTCTTCAGTGTCACGTGATCCTTCAGAAATCCTTCAGATATTCTAATTTGCTGCTCAAGAAACATTTCTTACTATTACCAATGTTGAAAACAGTTGTGCTGCGTAAATGAATAAAAAAATTCAGGATTCTTCGATGAATAGAAAGTTCAAAAGAATGAAATAAAAATATCAAATCAATTTAAATCAATTTTTAAAAAGTATGAACAAAATTCAAACAGCAGTGTACTGCTGTTTATTAATGTTAAAATTAATTTAACATGTCTGTTTCACTGAGGTAGCTGACTGCATTGTTTAGGCTGTAATGGTAATGGTCATAGCATAATGTCTATCATCATTGAGCGCTAATGTTCCCAGAGCAAGAGCAGTGTGTGTCGTGACATGCTCAGATGATGTTTATGTACTCTATTGTGTGTGTGTGCGCTTCACTGTTCTCACAGGTGTTCTCAGTTAATCACGGGTACGCAGGCGTGCACAAAGCGGGATGGATGCCTAAACTGCCCGCTCCTCTCTCATTACAGCTGTCACACAAGGACCACATCAGTCTTGACAGCATTTACGTTTTCTCACTTCAGCCCCACCCACCTCCCGCTCCCCCCAGCAAACAAACTCCCTGTGGCGCAAAATATCAGTGTAGTACGCCGAAAGGTCAGTCCTGTCAGACCGCCCCAAACAGCTTGTGATTAATCAGAGAGGACATGTCTCTGTGCACCTCACCTAAAAAAAAAAAACACTAAACAAATCAGTCCTTTCAAATGTGAAACACTTCTCCGCAGGCCAAGCCGTTGCATAATAATTTAACTGTCAAATAAACATGCTAATTTAGAGTGATTATTTATTTAAAAAAATGATCTGATAAAAAAAAACAAAATGAATCATGCGCCCTGACCTGTATTTAATTTCCGCAATAATGGACTTTCCTACATTAGGAGCAATTCAAGCTTGAAGTACCAGCTTAAAGGGTAGGCAAGATGGGCTTTTAATAAAACTTGGCTGTCTATGCAGTAGAAAGGTACCTCAACACTCATCATCCACTTTTGATTTTGGCATCACACTTCTGTTGATCTGACTGTCCATTGGCGGGAATACAAAAAAAAATGCAGTTCAATCTGCATTTTTAACAAAAGCCCCGGAGCCGTCAAAAGTATGAATGCAATTTTCTGTCAACTGGTAGACATTTATTTGACAGTGGCTGACAAATAAATGGGTAGATTTAGGTGCAGATGAAAAAAGAGCACACATTGTTCATTTACATACTGTATACTACCAACATTGTAAGTTTTAACAATACAAAGCAATCTTATCCCTTAATGGTTGTGCAAGTCTAGCCTGACACTACAGGCAACACGCTTCACTAAAACTAACTTACAAAGAGTGGGGAGTACAACTAAAACTGACAGCCCTACATTTTTTGTAACGGCAATGACCACCAATGCATTTCAAAATCATTTGGCAGCAAAGGAGTTGGCATGATAGCATGGCACAGTTAGTAACTACAGCTGCAAAAAAGCATATATCCCATTAACAGCCATTGCAATGTTGCCATACAGTATATTCTGAAGGAAATGTGTTGCAGGCTACATACACATTATAAATATTTAATTATATTAATGTAGACATTTTCCCAGTGCCCAATTCTTTTTGGAGGGCTGTTAAAAGTGTGAAATAGACTTACATTATTTCATCTTCTACTGCTTTTCCCATCACAGTTCATGAATATTGCTAGTGAACAGTTTAGGACTGTTTTTTTATGAGGCCATAAGCCAATCAGTGTTGTCATGATATCATTTGCCCGCTACTACAGAATTATTAGTCGCATGACATTGACAGCCTAGACGAGATTATACCAACTATTCGACCAACTGCCATGGAGATGAATGGAAATGTTGTCTCCAGACACTTTACGCCTCCTTGTTCAACTCCAATCAGTGCTTTAAGTGGCCCAAAAGAGGTGCCGGTACTCTATTATTATTATTTTTATTTTTTATTTTTTTTGCTGACTTTTATATACAGCAGTCAACAGACCACCTTATAAAAAAAATAAATCCTTTTATTAGTTTATGGATCTGCTAGAGCTAGAAAGAGCTACTGAACATAAATAAAATGTGCAAAAGGGTATTGAAAAAATAACCTTAGAAAGAGCTACTGTAGAAAGAGCTACTGAACATAAATAAAATGTGCAAAAGGTTATTGGAAAAAATAACTTTAGAAAGAGCTACTGTAGAAAGAGCTACTGAACATAAATAAAATGTGCAAAATGGTATTGAAATTTTTTTTAACAAAATGTACATAAAATAAATTATAAAACATAATAACCATAGTGTTCATTGTATTTGTATTTTAACCGAGCAGCTATGGTTGCGCATTTCACACTCCCTCTCCGGGGACATTCTAAAACTCGGTACACATCATATTAATAAACCATACTATGTATAAAAAAATAAGATGACTCCAAAATATGAAAGCAACGCGTTTAATTACACGTTAAGCATTTTCTTCCCATAGAAAAACGTTATAAGAAAACGCTTAACGTGGCTTTTAATATCACTGCCTTAGTAGCCTACAGTAAGCCACGTTAAGCGTTTTTTTATAACGGTTTTCTATGGGAGGAAAACGCTTAATGTGTAATTAAACACGTTGCGTTCATATTCTGCGCTCATCTGATTTTTTTATACATAGTATGGTTTATTAATATGATGTGTACCGAGTTTGGTCTTTCAATATCACTGTCTTAGTACAGTAAGCCACGTTAAGCGTTTTTCACGTTAAGTGTTTTAGAATGTCCCCCTCTCGGGACCACGTTGGTTGACACTGACAGCGGCAAAAGCGACACATGCACTTTTCACTTGTAAAACTCAAGGGTGTATGGATAATGTAGTCTCTGCTCTCGGTGGGACAAATTAGGAAGCGTGCATTGTGAAGGGCGCTCTGAAAAGCGGCAGCGCAGCCAAAGGATTAAAACAGATGTGCAAATGAGCGTACCGGTACGCTAAAAGTACGTTCTGGGTGCACGGAGAGGTGGCGGTACGCTCAAGAGCTAAATTTGGAATTGGCGGTACTGAGTACCGGCGCGTACCGGCCCACTTAAAGCACTGACTCCAATAAATGTGTATCAACTTATTTTCAACTTACTTTTTCTTTTTCAGGCAACAGTGTGCATCAATTTTCTCAACTTTAAATGCACAGCCTACTATTGCTCACAGTGCAAGATGTGCACTGCTGCATTTCTGCACTACTCAACAGCTTTCAGCTGGCCTAATCATTTCCACTTGACTGCATTTGTTTGTTGTTCCCTTTTGTGCCTAAGTGAAAAAATAAAAGCATAAATACGTAATTCAATACGAGCAAAGGACAGAATGCTACACACTTAATTTTATGGACTTTTATCGAATAACAAGGGAAAAGCTTGTAAACCACCATCAAAATGATGTGTCGGCTTAAAGTTTTTTGACACAACATGCTGTGAAATGCTCCAAAAGATTGAAACGGGGCCGCCATTAATTGGTGTGTGTCCATGGTCATGATCTTTCACACCACCATGGGGTCAGTCACACCTTTTCATGTGCAAAACGCATCTTGGAGGGCCTGCAGAAAACTTCAATTTCAGCTTGACCCCATCCCTGTGCTGAGGACTGCGATAGGCTCACAGGGTGTTAATAGTTTGCTGCCAGATCCATTCACAGAGGTGCTGCAAATATATCTCCCTCTGTCAACCAGATTTAACTTGCCAGTGAAGCATTTCAGAGCTGCCCCCGTATTTCTGAGAAAGTGATATTTTCTCATTTCCTGTGCTCACGTTGTCCTCCAAGTAAGGACACAGGCAGACTGAGGCGGATGTAGCGAGTAACACACAAAGCCTTCTCTACTAAAGCTCGTCCCTTTCGGAGCTTAAACAAAACAGCACTTGAGAAGTTTATGCATATTTCATCTGAGCGTGAGCACTTCCAGAACAAATAGAGACAGGCATGCCTCTTGGCTGGGATCAGACCCTTTTTTTCTTTATTAGAGGTAAAAGAAAATGTGGCTGATCCGGAGTCTGTGATCCACTGAGAGTTGACTCTACAGGCTCTTCTCTGGCATCCATTCATAGCAGACGTGGTGACACACGCGAGTGTATTGAGAGATGCTCTCGATGGTCTGACTAATTGTCCACGAGCCCAGATGAACTTCAGAAATTGCCTGCAGCTAAAGGAGAACTCGCTTCTATCATGGCCAGAGTCGAGTCTCTGTATTGTATGTGAGAGCACATCACTAACTTAATGTTGCCTTGGTTACAAGCTTAGCAGAGTGCGGCAGTGGTGCCGTGATTCAGACCGTCTGAATCAGAGCAGATCTGGCTACTCATGCCTAGGGTCCAATTAAGGAAGGTTTCTTTGATGTTACAGGGGAGCGGAGAATTCCCCCGTCACCATTAGAGCTGCTGGTGTCCATAGCCTGACAAGCCTGTCAGAGAGTAGCACAGAGCAGAAGCAGGAAGACACACGGTTTCCGCCCAGGACTACATGAATAAGGGACTGAGAGTGCTGCAGATAGCACGTCAACACACACATGCTACTGTATGTTCATTACTAAACACTATTACCGCATTATTCAAAGCGGACATATTGTACCACTGACAACTTAATTTTCTCTGACTTCACAAACATGAGTACATATAACTGCCCAAATTTGCATAACAATGACTATAATAATATAATATAATATAATTGCAAATATGCAAAAATTTGAATAAAAATAACATATTTAGTGTGCAAAAAAAATCAGCTGACAAGATTTACATTCACAATACATTGTCTAAAAATGAGTTTTAATATCTTAAGCAATTTTGCTCTTTACAGCGAGACCTTTTGGGTAGTTGTGGCGTAATGGTTAGAGAGTCGGGGACTTGTAACCCAAAGGTAGTGGGTTCGATCCTCAATACCGGCAGGAAAATGTAGGTGGGGGGAGTGAATCAACAAGCACTTTCTTCCACCCTCAATACCTACGAATAAGCAAGGCACCTCTCCCCCAATCGCTCCTTGGGTGCTGCAGTGAAGGGCTGCCCACTGCTACAGGTGTGTGTGTCCACGGTTTGCAGTGTGTGTTCACTGCTCCTAATGTGTGTGCACTAACTCGGATGGGTTAAACGCAGAGGACCAATTCCAAGTATGGGTTAACATACTTGGCCTTCACATCACTTCACTTAAGTAGAATTGCTGTAGTGTAATTAATTCCCTTTACACAGTTTTGTGGTTTTATTCTTGTGCCTATATATGGGCTAGAGCAGAATGTTCTCAGGACGTGACTGTTCAGAAAACTTTTCAACTTTAATGTCCTTAGAGAGTAAAGACACTCAAATTATGAGCTGCCTGTGATTTCACTCCACTCTACGCCTCGATGGACAACAAAAATGAGAGTAAAATGACAAATGAAAATCCCTATAGAGTGCTCCTCTCAAGCCCTTTAAAGCTGAGCAGGAAGCAGTGAGCAGAAAGGCCCTCTGAAATTGTGCTGAGTGGCACACATATCTAAAGGACTTTCACGCCATATTTCATAATATATCCACATAGGCATTCCAAGTGTACTCACAGTGCAGCACCAGAATCTTCCAAGCAAGCCATTATAACATGTAACAATACATACAATAACAGTCAAACTACCCTCTGACCAAGGAAGTTACAATAAACTTGTGTACTTAATTTAACTCATTGTGTCCTCTGGGTAATTACAATGACATAAACAACACCTCCTAAACAGCGGCAAGAGTAGAAATGATGCGATGTGTTCATTAGCCAACTGGCTCTAACCATTAGAAAACAAATGCTTTTGTCTACCTGAGCATGAAATAGAGCTGTGAGTGTGTGAGAAGTCATGGCAGCTGTGTCTGGCCTCTTAATTACATTTCCACGGCAGGAGAAATGGTGCTGCTCAGACGTTCCACCGCGCTGCACATTATTATATTAAATGAGGGGTATCTAGGGGTTTCCACCCATTCCATTGTTCATTTTGGTTCTCTGTAAGTGCACCTATACCCCAACAAAACTTTCAATACCATTGCTGGTTGACAAGAACTCAACAAGAAGAGGAGAGACAGCAGCCACAATAAAACATGGTTATTTTAGGATGCCACAAGTGACCGCCTTTCAGCGCTGACACATTTGCAAATCAATTTGTTTTTGCCATGCAGGCGTGTTAATCTTATCAGAACTGAGGCTCTGTATAAAGATGGAGAATTTGAGATATGTCAGATGACAGAGAGCAGAGTAACACACATCATGTTCGGGACTGAACACGGATAAAAGCATTCTGTTCAGTCTCCATCCATAGGGAATTTCCATTATCATGGATCTCAAGGTTGTACTATCTTGGAAGATATTTCTAAGTTCCATTACTTACTGAACCTTATATGGTAGAATTGCGATCTCAAAAACGGCAGAAGTTTTGAATACCTGAAAGAGCAGGAAGTGCTCTCTGCTGCTGTCTGTAGAGAAGCAGCTCATTGTTTTGTGTCTAGAGGCACAGGTCATCCCCAGAATTGACTGGATTCTTCAATGCAAAAAGCTCAATATGGGTATTTTAGGATAAAAGCAGTAGCAACAACAATACAAACCAGCTTTGTCGGAGAAACAGCCAAGCAGTAAGTGTTAATACTGGGTTGAATCCAGCTTGTGAAATTATCTGATTATCTTCCTTCTCGTTTCCTCTCCTCAGTTTTTGATATTGACACTTTATTAGGTATCTGATATCTCTATAGGGTCCAAAATTATCCTTTTGCCACACATTTCAATAGCAAGATGGTATACCAGCCATTTTTTTCTTTTACATTATTACACTACCGTTCAAAAGTTTGTCAATACGTTTTTTTTAAAGGAATTCATACTTTTTTTCAATAAGGCATTAAGTGAGAATAAAGGCATTTATGATGTTACAAATATTTCAAATAAATGCTGTTCTTTTGATCTTTCTATTAATCAGTTAATAATTTAAAAACAAATCAGTCCACAAAAATATTAAGCAGCACAACTGTTGTCAACATTGATAATAATAAATTCTTGAGCAGCAAATTATCACATTATAATAATGATGCTGAAAATTCAGCTTTGACATCACAGAAATAAATTACATTTTAAAATATATTAGCATAGAACATATATTAAAACTGTATTTGCATTATTTATATATATATATACTGTACATAAAGAAATATTGCAAACAGGTCATCCCATGCAAAATGTCTGCAGTGTTTATTCAGTGCCTGATAAACACTGCAGACATTAGTTTTCACAAAGACTGACCTGCTGTATCCTTCTGCACATGCCTCTAACACTATTTTTCCCTTCACTTTGAAAAGAACGTCGTCAGCCGAGATTCCGTTAATGACAGGAGTATTGGGAAGAATCCATAAAGAGCTTGTTCAGAGCAATCCAGGACTATCAGGGGCCTGTCTGGGCTACGATCCAGCCATCACTGGAACTATGAACTATCATTCAAGCTTCTCATTATTTTAAAGGAATCAATTACACGGTAATCAAACTGTGAGGATCGGCCGCTCAAAAGTATGTAAAGATAAATCTCAATCCTAATTGTCACTCTTCACAATCCCTCCCAGCACACAATCCAATACATCAATGCCTTTGTTACATTTGTCCATGTAAGACAATAAAAATACATAAACATTTGGCCCTAACAGAGAGATTCTTCACAGTGAGGATTAACAAGCTGTACTTCACAGGATATAAACACAGTGGGAATGTTCCTCTGTCTTCTCTCATGGAGTTTCAAAAGTTTCGAGCGCTGGCCCTGAGCTGACTCCTCTCAATTATGCAAGTCTAAACTGAGCATGACATACACTCTAAACTTGAGAGAGCTCTTGAAAGGTAAGTTAATAAGGTGGGCTTAAATAAAGAATCATAAACAACATATAAGGGCCCATCATATTAAAGCGGCTGTGTGAAAGTCGCATGTTCGCAGAGCTTCATTGAAACCCCTCGTCCTTCCTTTCTGGCGTGGGCTGAGGGACCACAGGTCCGCCGGTGCAGGCAATTGTATTTGGACAGTCTGCCAGAGCGCTTGGGGGAGGAATGCTTACAAACAGTAACACTCTATACTCAGCACAGACAAAGGAATGTGGCGTTTAGAGTAAGGGAAGATTTATATGATACCTTGGCATTTTACATTTATAACAGACTAACACGCTCTGATAATTTACCTAATTAGGAATTGAATCCTGACCGTCATGCAAACATCCAGCCGTGCCGAATGAAAAACAACAAACACAAGTGTGTAAATACAGCCTTGATGCTGAGCAACTGCAAAACAAGCAGCCTGAGCAATTCATCTGTGTTTTTTGAAGCCCCCGGGTGGTCTCGCTGTAAACCTGGTGAGTTACGCTATAGGGCCGCCTAGTAAGGGTGCCAACTAAGGACCGTCCACCTGTGTGGCCCTCAGACCTGTGTCAACCTCCATAAATCAATGCGTCACAGTCCCTCTAACGTGTATTCCATTGATTCATCACTAACCTGTGATTATAAATAGGCCAAATGTGGGCTATATATACAGTTGATAGTGTGTACGTCATACACTCTAATCACAGTTGTCTATATGGCAACCAAAGGTGCAGAGGACTAGACTAATAACAAGGTAAAGCGCAGGGAGACACAGCAAGCACATCGTTAAATATGAGCAAATATGACAGCTGTATTAAAATAGCCCTCACTGCCATAGGACATTTCTGTTACTCGCAACCGCAAAGATGAATTATGACATGGCTTCACAGGATATTTCCTTTCTGCCCTCATAATCACGTTAACAAATGTCCACTGTTGTAATGTCACGTGGGTAACAGATATAATCTAGATCACATAATGAATGCAAAAAAAGGAAAAGGTTTTTGGTTTTCTTATTATTCAAAGTTTAACCAAAGTACAATTTCAAAAAATTGTCATTTCAATGCAGTTTTTCTGTTACAAAATACACAGAACTCAAATATTATATAGCTAATATTTAAGTGTATTTTGTAATAGAGATATATATTATATACTGTATATATATAGTTTTTTATGTACACTGTTTTTCATTTTGCTGTCACATTTATTAAATGTTGTCAATTTTACATTGAATTTTAAATTTTTCTTTTAAAACTTAGATGAAAAAAAATACTGAACAATTTAAAATCATAAATTTAGTGAACAGTTTGCTTAAGCCTCAGTTTAAGGTAACAGCTGGAGAAACTTAAATGTAGGGTAGGCAATTTTAGCGGCTAGCTAAAGATCAAATCACCTATCATGCCTTTAATCTAAATAGTTGATTAAAAGATAGCATATTTTAAGCCATGGCAACTTGACATTTACTTAAGTATGATAAGTAAATGAACTGAAAAAGAACTGTGGAAGCCCATTTCCACCACATAAAAAAGCATGGTTTGCTAAATCAAAATTATAACATATAAAGTTGAAATGACTGGATACTAAGACTCTCTAAGACTTTACTCTCGACTTTGACATAATTTCAACTTATCTCATAATAATGACTTTTTATATCATAATATAAATATGATATATGAGTATGTGATAATTTTGACTTTTGACGAGTCATAATGATGACTTCTTTTTATATTAAATTGGCCTTAAAGGGTAATTCCACCGGTGGAGACATGAATATGTATTGAAAGTGGGTAATATATGTAGTAGAATAGTATCATACATTTCTAATTTGGGACCTTCTTGGCTGATAAAAGGCAGAAAATGACTTTTTAATGCTTGTGGATTGTAGACAACAATCCCCATAGTGCATTGCAATGCTCAGCTCCGCAGACCACTCTCACTACAGTAGCTAGCTTAACTGCAAGATATTTGTGCAATGAACCTGCCACGTTAGCGTGTTAACAAAATAAAAATAAACTTACTTTACAGAAAGTACCATTTGACCCTGTAGGCTTTGACTGACGTTGTCAGTTGAACTTAGGTATTCTAAAGTAGGTCTCCAGGACGCCGCTATCCATATGGGGTGCAAAATTCGGGTGAGCAACAACACACACGTCCGTGTCATCCTCCGATTCCGTAGCACCGCTGGAATTCTCGGCAGCAGACTCTTGTTCTGTGTCCATTGGCGCACAGTGAGAGCACAGGCACCACCAATCTGCCACAGCTCGAGCCATTGCGGGCTCCTCGTCCGCGGCAGGCAGATCGTCTGCATCGGCTGTGGTGACAGCAGCTTCACCCGCTCCGGTTCCTCCATAGCCCTCAGCTGCTCGTCGCTATACTGTGGCTCATAAAGGTAGCCACGAACATCCGGTTCTACCATAACTTCGGCAAAATCCAGATCCTCCATAATGCATCCGCCTGTGTATTCAGTACCTTCGTCCATATTTTCTAAAAGTTTCTCCCGATGAAATCAAACGCACTGGCACTGATCTGATAGGTCTGTTAGCGCATTAGGTCCAACCCCCTATGGGCGGGTTTGAAAGGGTGGGAACTAGTGCTTGTAGTCTTCACAGACATCCTCCCCTTTTACACTTCCTCCTACAATGACGTAAAATGACAATTTTTGCGTCATTGTAGGAGGAAGTGAAAAAGGTAAATAGGGGATTTATCTCGTCTCAGGGGAAAATGAAAGAGGGTTGCACGACCATTCAATAGTATGACTGGATTTCTAACAATGGAAATCTTAATGCAAATGGGTGGAGTGACCCTTTAAATGTTCATTTTTACTTGTTATCTCGTATTTATGACTGTCATAATGTTGCATTTCTATCTCATAGTTATGACTTAGGATCTCACTTTTGTCTTAATTATGATTTACCAAAGCATGAATTTATTTTCTTATGTGGTGGAAATGGGCTTCCATTAAAAAAGCCATGCAAACTGTTGCATTTAACTTCTTTTTTTAACACTGTACTATGAAATATAATGCAGTCATATCTGATATACTTCATACTATAACAATCAGAGAAACATGGCCATGAGATGCAGACAGAAATAGTGAGTCTCCCTTGTTGCAGATAATGACAGATAATTAACTTCGGCCGTCTCTCTGTGCTAAACAACGAGATGGGCGGCACACGGTCAAGACAGGAAGTGTTAGGACTGGACTGACTTCAGGGCCATGAACTGGAACAAACAAGATCAGGGCATTAGCGTAGGCGTCCTGTCAGATAAGCTAATAAATGCTCTGTGGCATGTAGCTGTACCTCATGGCTACTCGAAACATTAGCACAGCTCTCTCAAGCACATACACAGATAAGACGACTACATCTGCCTCTTCAAACAAATCGTTATCAGCAAGTTGGAAGCCACTTCAGCTAAAATAAGCTATTTATTGTACAATTGCTGGTTGTTTTGTGGGCCATTTCAAAAAGCTTTTTATCATACACAAGTGGATCATGGTAGACTGAGCTGGCAAATGTGATCTATTTTATACAGTAATAAAAATGCTCCATCTGGCCTAGTGGGAAGGCTAATGAGTATCAACATTTTTTCATTACATCATTGACATTAGCTAATGTGCTTTTAAATGGCAATTTAAACACCATTGAGTTACCAGAAAATGCCAGCCATGACAAGTCTCTCTGTGGAGTTGGAAACCCTGCATAAGTGCTGCCTAACATTTCATATCCGTAGAACCAAACTACAAAATTTGGGCTAAATTATGAATTCGCTTCACTTCAGAGCATGATTAATTTACGAGGTCAAAAATAATTATATATTGTACTTTTGGATTGCTGAGGAACTATAAACGGAATGAAACGGAGGTTGTGATAGTCTATTCTTCCCTATATAGCCGAGTGAAATGTCTTCTTGAACAAGAAAAAATTTAGGTGATTGACAGGTTGTCCTGCCCTCTTGCCAGTAAACACATCAGAGAAGAGAAGAGATGTCGCTGCCAGAGGGAGGGGAAGTTATTTTGATTATGAAGATTATGAGGGCACATGAATTTGAATAAAAATTAATGATGTGCACAGATAAATAATTTATAATTAATACTGCAATATTCCACAAAAATAAAGAATAGCCCACTTTGATTTCATGATTATTTAAAAAAAGAATAATACTATATTTACTACAACAGGACCAGGTCTACTAGAATTAGTTTTCTAAATGTTAAGTAAAGTAGAGACATTCTCCCTAGAGTACCACTGGGTCAACCTGCAAACCTGCAACTTGTAGGTTATTACTCAGATTTTATATGAAAGCCTGACTATAGAGTATAACAGTGGAGTTTTACATAAAATACTCACTCACTTTCACCATAAACTCTTCAAAATAAATGTTCTTAAAAGGAATTTTGGATAAATGCAATGCAAACAGTTCTTAAAATGACTTCTTTTGTGTGTGAAGAACCTTTTAATAATCCGAAGAAGCGTTTTCCAAAGGTTTGTGCAATTGAAAGTTTTTATGGATGTTAAAGGCTCTTCATCAAACCATAAATGCCAAAAGAACCTTAATTTTTAAGAGTGTAGAGGAACTGATTTTTAACGATTATGTATAAACCTTTAAAGACAGCCCTACTATGAGCTCAATGATGATATACAGTATGCTTCTATAAAAGCCATAAGTCATGGTCAACTTCCAAGAGAAGAACTACACTACACAGAATCCTGAGGAGAGATTCTCCTTAGATTCTCTAATCAGAGAATAAGTCACTGTTACCACAGAAACCAAAACCAGACCAAAACAGCTCAACAGTGACCTCCCACTCCCATGAACCATTTTGAATGTAATAGAGTTTGAACATATATGTTAATATTATTTATTTTGAATGGTTGTTCTTGAGTCAATTGATTTATTTGCAGTGCTTCATGAGATATGTAGTTCATTGTACCTTTGTCTTTTTCAAATCAACGTTTGTAATGTGATTCATCTCAGAGCCTGGTTTATGACTTGTGCTCTTTATTAAGGAATTCATTTATATCCCTATGCGAGAAAATGAATAGGAAAATACCTCTGAAATGGTCTAATTTCTAATAACTAGTGTCTGGAGTAAAACAACTGACAGCACAATATCATAATATCAATGATTAAATAAAATTACAGAACACCATATAGGGAGCTTTTTAAGCCCTTAGGACTTCCAAGGATCTACGCAGTTTATTGTTTGCTTGACCGACACAAATGAACACAGAGGGTTTAAATTGGTCCAAATGGAATTTTCATTTTCCATCCTTTCCTCTCCCACCCTAATTCCCCTCTGCCCTCTCTCCACACCATCTCATAACCCAAGCCATTAATAATGTATGATATTGACTCAGCAAAGCCCATTCTTTCGATGAAGGGGAGCTGTATTTTCTCTTGAAGTGTGAGGCATGAGCTCGTCTGTTGCCTGGCAACCAGGTAGTTCCTAGCAAGTGCTTCTCCTCAGAGAAACCCCCTCATACTATAATGCAGTGAAAGCCCAAAGTGCCGCCCCCAGGCCCCTCCCAACTCACCTTTTACGAAACTACCTAATACTTCATTTCAGCACACACCAATTCAAATATGTACAAATCCTTTGTGGATACATACTTTTAGCTGTAATGGAATTCCTTAAATTTCACGTATCAATGTGTTATCGGCGTTGCATAAAAGCTCGGTTTTAAAATGGATCTAAATACAGAATGGATGCTGTTTTGCTGTCATGCAGAAAAATACGCTGCAGTGCTGAGAACATGCCTCATAAGCCCCATAATCTAATGGTCCACATTGCCATGACAACCTCAGTGTGGCGGACAAAGACCTTGCCGTTAGCACCAGTTTTTGCAATGCAGTTTTTATTTATTCATCAGTTTCTGCTTTCATCGTGCACAGAGAATACAGTGCACAAACTCACATGATTGACAGCCAAGCAAGAGCTGTAGCTCACATTAAACAGCATGACTGGCTGAGGCAGGTGTGAAGATGTAAGGAACAGTGCCCAATAAAAACATTATTTATAGTTCCTATCTCTCTAACCATACAATGAAAGCCAATGGGGTCCAAACAACAGTTGACTCTATTGGCTTTCATTGTATGGAAAAGAAAATGTCAAAATATCTTCTTTTATGTTCCACAGAAGAAAACAAGTCATTCAGGTTTGGAAAAACACAAAGGTGATGTCATTTTAACACAAATGAGAGCAAGATGCTAATGTGCAGATTTAAGCAAGACCCAAGCAAATTATTCCTTCCCATATAGCTAAGAAGTGCAGCAAACATTAATAATTTAATTTCTGAAAAAGGCCAAAGGAAATGACAATCAGATGCACAGATATTTGATCACAACAAGAAAATATCATCGTGATCTACTTTCTACGTCCTACAACCTCTCCTCTTTGAACTCTAGATATCTCTGGCAGTAGATTTATTGCCGCCCAATGCGACTGCAAAACATACAGAGCCATCTTTAAAAATTCCTTTTTTTCATTAGCTTGACACCATAAGACTACATATTTAGAAGTCAAGTCTTTTATAGGATCTCTTGCATAAAAAGGCATTATTAATTATCCACATAGAAATCCTAAAACAAAACAAGGGAAAAGGGGTAAAAATGTGACGGCAAAACTCAATTCACATTCCAGCATGTTTAGGGCCGAGTGCATTTAACATCTGCTGAACCAGAAACATAAAACAAGCTTTATTTTCATCTTCTGTCAAGTGAGCTTTGCTCTCCTTGTGTCCAATTGTCACTCTCAATGCACATTTCAAACTGGCATCAACACCTGATCCGCAGCTTTTAACACACTGTCATTTGTGTGTGTGGTCTAACTTCAAAGTGAGAAGGCAGCTGAATCAACACAATCGTGAAACATCTCAGTCAGAGGGAAGCCCAGCTCGAGAGCACGCTGGTATTTGGGAACGGATGCTTCAGAATTGGCTCCTGTGACAACTGGTATTATAAGCAAGACTTAAAGAGACTCAAATACAGACAGGGGCTGTCAGACAACAAAAAGTAGCAGTGCTATTGTTTTCACAGATGGGAAAATTTTCTGCCACTGTTGGCTCTTTTATGAGGCCGGACTATATCCATCTCCCTCAAATGCAGCGGAACCCAACTGGCTGCTGCATCCCAGGGAGGTCCATTGCGACCTAAACAGCCACCTCCCACCAGCCACTCAAATATCATCCTTTCAGTTCTCACCTCGTATAAACACTTCACAGAGCCAGGTGGATTTGAGGTTCACCAAAGGGAACAGTCCATGGCAGCCTTCAAAATCGATTGCCACTTAGTTTTTCAATCATGCCCTTTGCTTCTCGGTCTTTTGTTTATAACTGTCTATTGGGAATAAATCACATAAGTCTATTGCACTACACCTTACACGAACAAATCAATAACCGCTGAGATCAACAACACCTCGGAGACTGTGACATGTAGGATATATACATTGTCAGATGTTGACTGAGTAGAGAGGACTTTGTCTTGTTGTGACACAAAATAAAACAAGTACATTTCAAGTTAATTTTAAGTATACTTTAGTTAAGTTCAAGTAAAGTATACTTTATTTAGTAAGAATACTAATATCAATGTACTAGAAGTATACTTGTAAGTGTACTGTTTCAATACTACTTGGGACTAAATTGGCCAACTTTTAGAGTATTAAAGTATACTTTAAGTGTAACAGCAGTAAACTTTGAGTACACAACTTGTTTACAACTAAGTTTTTTGTTTGTACTGCAAGAATACTACAAGTGAACTTATATAGGTATATTGATATTTTACTAGTCAAATACTACATTTTTTAGTTTATGAAAGTACACTTTAAAGTATTCTCTCAGTAAACAACTAGTTTAGTAGTTTTATACTGCAAGAATTTGTAAGTTTATATGCTGTTTAATGTTTGATGATTGCGTTGTTTAACATTTACCTAAGCAATCTTCTATCACCTGTTTCTGCTTCTTCTTCATCTGTGTTTCTGGAGATTCTGTACTAGAAGATGCGTAATAGCTCCCCCTACTGTATAACAGTGAACATGGATAGCCGGAAAATTCAGTAAATGGGGGGTGGGTTTGGGGGGGAAGTAAAGTAGATTTAAAGTAAATTCCTTTGTAATCTTAAAGTACACAAAACTTCAGTTACTCAGAATTAGGAACATATCTGTTTTTTTTATTTTCAAACAATGTTAGTTTATAAGACAGCATGAAAACTATGTGAAAAAAGAGTAAACGTCTACAAGAATATTTATACTTTATGTATATCTCGATCAAAAGATTGAACACAAGTATAGGCCAAATATACTTATCTGTCAGGACAAGTCAAGTATACTTAAGTGCAATTTTAAGTATATCTCTGAGAAGTACATAAAGTATATTTCTGGGACTTGCATACAAAGTAGACTGAAAGTATACTTTCTTATTTTTAGTGCAATATGTAATCTTTTTTTGCCGCCAGGGGTCGCTAACTTCTTACAATAAGAAAAGACGTAGGTTGATGACGCAGTGATAAGCGGAATGATGGGATCTGCCGTCATGCTGATGGATCTAATAATGTTTATGGATGAGTGAAAACATTCATGTTTTTTTACATGACTGTGGTATGAAGCAGGTCGCGATTGCTAATAAGAGACAGATATCAGCGCCACACGCGAGCCCCGCGGACATAAAGGAATAAGGACATTTAATTTTACCGAACTACCGCAAGTTCTGAATTACTACTCACACAGGTCAGTTTATTTGACGAATTAAACTTGTGTGGTAACGCAGCGCTGTTTCATTTGGTCTAACGTTACACTATCATACTAAACAGCATTTGAGTGTGTTGAAAGTTATAATGTTATTCTGTGTGTTAGTTTGTTTGATATATGAGAACAGCAGTAAGCTAGATCAACATTAGAATAACATACTGATCAAATTCTAACATTTCATCATGTTGAGCTATATAACATTGATTGATTTTATGTACATTTGCTCACCTATCTATCTAATAAAGTACATGCAAGAGCGGCGTCCCTGTCAAGTCGTGACTCGTGAAGCTCAGTCAAGTCAAAGTTTGTCGCGGACGTGGAGCTCTCGGCATCTCGAAAATGCCACGCTGATATTGATCCTCGTTTTAGTTCTCCTTTTGTCCCAAAGTCTGCTTACCATGGTCCAAAATGTATGAACGAAACAACAACAGCGTGCCTCTAGACGTTACGAAATATGCAGTTGTCCATGTTTGTCGCAATGGTTACTATGGCAGTACAAGAGGAAAGCAGAGATAACGCGGAAATTATGTCATTTACAGGCGACAAGTGAACAGGGATGGGCACTTTTTAAAATTGTGAATATCTCTGAATTGACAAATTCTTGGAAAAATTTTGGATAATGGAAGTACACAATTGAAAGAAATACAGTATATAACACTGTGCGAGTGGTTTTTGAATAGTTTGATACAAAATTCTTACAATACATATTGTACCTTTAAAAGAAGTATACTAATAGCACACTTGAATAAACTTCTTTTTCGTAAGGGCAGTGCATCAAGCTCACACATAAATATATACATAACTGTATACATAATCAGGAGGATATATTATAACATCTATAAACTTGCCTCATGAATATTAATTATGTGATGTGACGTTGTCACGGATTCAGCCAACATGCCATTAGCACCAGCTCCACCCACTCTAGTGGAAAACATCCTTCATTTCACCATCTGGGCACTATGAACACTAGGGGTGCTTCTCAATATCCCTCCTCGTCTCCTCGCTCCTCTGTCCTCCATCCTATGACCCGGAAACAAATCAAGCGCAGCCATCTAGAAGGACATCTCAATTCTCTAATTGCACCATGAGGAGTCGAGGATCGAGGAGTGAGGAGGCTTTCAGAGGAGTCATGAGCGAGGATACACAGGTGCATCCTATGCGGAAGTGTTTTATTGACTAAACGTGACGCACGTATAAATTCTCCTCCCCCTTCACATTGGCCACAATTATTTTATTTTATACTTTACCCTTGCAATTTAAATAAACCACACATATCACATATTTCAACAGGATATCTTGCTTTATTATTATTTATTATGAATTTCTTAAATAAACAAACTTCAACAACATAAGGGCAGATCCTTTGAGCGCTGCTGATGACGTTGTGAAGTGACGCTCGAGTGATCAAGTATTCCAATGTATAAAAAAAAGCTTTCATTCGATTCCTCCGTCCTCCTTTTCTTTCCTTGCGTCCTTCCCTCAAAACCTACAGGGGGTGGAGCTGAGACGCGAGGAAAGGAAGCGAGGAAAGGAAACAAGGATGCACAAATAAGAATTGAGAAGCACCCACTTGGTCATGCCGTACGGGCTAGCTAACTCACCTTCAGTCTTCCAAGGCTTCATGGATGAGGTGTTCCGAGACATGCTCCAGAGATTTGTCATCAATTACATCGATGAAATCCTTATCCACTTCCGAAACCACGCTGAACGTCGTCAACACGTTGAGCAGGTCCTTCATTAGACACCACCAACTTTACCTGAAGCTGAAGAACTGCGAGTTTCATTGTCCATCCGTCCACTTCCTGGGTTACATCATCAACGGATGTGGCATCCAGAAGGACCAGGGGAAGGTCCATGCTGTCAGAAACTGGCCACAACCCACTTCCATTAAAGAGCTGCAACATTTTCTGGGATTTGCCAACTTCTATAGGAAATTCATTGCCAACTTCAGCCTGATTTCCTCTCCCATCACTTCATTACTCCAAATAATGGAGCGGTAACCCTCTTGCTCCTCCATGAACGCTATTGGTGGCCAAGTATGACCCAGGACATCCAACTCTTCGTTCAAGGATGCCCCATCTGTGCCATCTCGAAAACACCAAGACACCTACTGGAAGGCAAGCTCCATCCACTACACATTCCTCACCATCTATGGTCTCATTCTGGAAAATAGACTTTGTCACCGACCTGCCTCCACCGACCAGCTGTTGACTGCCTCTCCAAAGCTTGTAAACTCGCACCAGGACTCACTCCCTTCCAAGGCATACTAGGATACATGGTCAGGTGAGCCATCAGAGGTTACAGACGTTAACTACTTGTTTCAAGAGAGCGAGAGGATCTGGATCTCAGCTCATATCCATCTGCAGGGGGCAGTCCATTATGTTTAATTTATTGTTTCATGTTTCTTGTCACAGTCTAGTCACAGTCTTGTCATGTGATTCCCTTGCCATCATGTCTTCTTCTTGTTGTTTAAATGGCGGTTGGCAAACCAACTAAAAGGTGCATTGTCCGCCATCCACTGGATTGCTTATTTAAGTATATTTTACGAGTCCTATATCATTTAAAATTTGTAATAATTCCTCATGTTTTATATAATTTGTTCCTTCTCTTAATATTTCCTTAAGTGAATAATTGCTTACACCCCTATTCTTTAGAGACTGAACTAATTTAAGTCTTTCTCTATTGTATGCTGTACATTCTAGTAATATATGATTTACTGTTTCTGGATATCCACATTTTTCGCAATTACCAGTTTCATGTTTACATATTTTATATAAACTTTGATTTAGATTTGTATGCCCAATATGTAATCTTGTAATTATCACATCCTTTTTCCTGTTATTAACAGTTTTTCTTTCCACCCCCACATTTTTTTGTATACTATACAGATGTCTTCCTCTTGTTTCATTGTCCCATATCCTCTGCCACCTCTTTTTCACTTCAGTTCCAATCAGCCCCTTAATTTCCGCTTTACTCATCTGTACTCTGATGTTGATCTCAGGATCTTTCAACGATTCTTTTGCCAGTTTATCAGCTTCCTCATTCACCTTTACTCCGACATGGGCTGGAACCCACAAAATACCCGTTTCCTGTGCCTCCTTATTTGCTACCCAGCCAAAACTATTTTAACTTCCATACTCATACACATACAGTATGCAGTCTTATGGTGTCAAGCAATGAAAACAGTTTTCCAGTACCCCTTCCTCATTCCCCTTTGAGTCATGTTGTTGTATGCTTGATTAATGTGTTGTTGAACGATTACTTTTAATGGCAAATTTGGTTCATTCTTGTGTATCTCTTTATGTATGAATAGGTCTATTTCTGGCATTGGGTATAACCATGGGGGTATAGATGGAATTATAACAGAAGGAGCTACTTCTATCTCGGCTATACCCGTTTCCTGTGCCTCCTTATTTGCTACCCAGCCAAAACTATTTTTACTTCCATACTCATACACATACAATATGCAGTCTTATGGTGTCAAGCTAATGAAAACAGTTTTCCAGTACCTTTTTAACTGAATGTCTTTCATCATGTCCTTTTACATTGATCCAGTATCTAATTCTTAACTTTCTCCTACAAACTTATAGTGGCATTTCTCCCATCTTTACTTGAATAGATGGTACTGGAGATGCTCTAAATGCCCCACAGCTGATCCCTAGAGCTCGAGTCTGAATTGCCTCAATCTTTTTGAGCCATGTTTCTGATGCAGAGCAGTATATCAGACTGTACCAAATGTTAATTTAGAGTCCATCCACATACCTAAAAATTTTAACATTTTAACTTGTTCCAATTTATGACTATTCATTTTTATACTTACTCTAATGTTTTTTCTCCTTCTTGTGAAACAAATTACCAGCGTTTTTGCAATTGAGAACCGGAAACCCCACACATTTGCTTAGTTTTTTACCTTATTTACTGCCCCCTGCAGACTTTTAACATCATATTTAATTTCTTCCCCTTTTCCATAGTGCGCCATCATCTGCACACAGTAACCTCCATATTCCTGTGTCAATTTGTGTTTAAATATCATTAATCATAATGTTAAAAAGTATTGGACTACATACGCTACCTTGGGGAGTTACCATCATATCTAGTGCTTCCCATGTCTTATGTGTCATGATCTGAATGGTTCATTGTTTCATTGTGCACAGGTGTGTCTTATTAGGTCATTAGTCTTGTGTGTATTTAAGCCCTCATGTTCTTCTCTCCTCCTGTTTTCCATGTGTCTTTGTCAAGTATTGTTTCCATGTAACCACTGTTGGTAAGCGTCACATCCATGTTCATATGTTCATGTTTTTGTTTTGAGTTTAATGCCACGCCATGAGTTTGTTTTATGTTTTATGAATAATATTAAACAATCTGCTTAGATGAATGCCAAACTTGCTAGCAGGTTATTATTTAGTAGGGCTGGGTAAAAAATATTGATTTCTCGATTTTAATCGATTCTCATTTTTACAAACCGATATCGATTCTTAAATCCCAAGAATCGATTAGGCTAGTCATCCTGTTTTCAGTTGATGAATGAATGGAACATTGTAGCGCGCATCCCATCCAATAAATCGCAGTAATCTTTGTGCTGTGTTACTATTGATATGAAACAAAGTCTCAGATTTCAAATTACGCCCATTTTCTTACAAAATTCAAAAACATAAATACCGTTTTGTCGCTGTGGCGTGAGATTGCTCTGGCGCAGCTCAAGAGAAGCAGCAGCGCGGAGCGCACATGATCATCTCTTCTGCCTTAACAATACCAGTTACAGCGCGAAATAAACATGAATGAGCTTCTGAAAGTGTGTTAAAAGATACAACTATTATCGAAATCCGTATCATGTCACACGGAATCCCTCAATCAGTGTTTAAACCGTGGAAAGACGGTTTAAAAATTTACTCTAGAGAGGAGCATTTTGCTAAATATATGCACCATATTACATATTCATTATAATTTTTAATGTTCTTTAATATTTAATGCATGTTTGAATAAATCAGGCAAGTTTTTATGACTGCCACCATTTAAATGTTTATATTTCATATAACTTTATTATTATAAAAATAAATAAAAGTGTAATTTAAGTGTTTGTATACAAATCAGTTCATTTTTACCTTCATAATTATAGTAGGCTAATGAAGCCTAGTAGGCTACAGCTGACTCCCATAGTTTACAGCATTAGTTAAGAGATTTGTTTTCCTTTAAATTTGCCATGTATTTTACCTGATATCCAAAATAATCAATATTGAATCAAATCGGAATCGAAATCGAATCGAATTGCAAGCTTGTGAATCGAAATCGAATCGAATTGTGAAATTTGTGTCAATACCTATTATTTAGTTCACTCAAACGCATCATATACACCATTTATATAAATAAGGATATAAAATCTTGTAAGCTTGGCTTATGAATATTAATTATGTGATGTGATATAACCCTGATTTGTAGAAAAGCAGTTAAGTGGGTACTAGTCATGCTACCATTACTGCTAACTGTTTACACGTCTTTTAAGGCTTTGTTGATAAAATCAGTTGGCAAAGGCATGTGTTTACTATTAAACCTCAAAGCTCTTCAGTTAAATATTGACAGAAAGATTTAGGTTTTGGTTTTTTAGAATTTTTTACTTCATAACACGAAATCCTGCTTTGAAAAGGTTGAAATGGTCCTAAAAATAGTCACACTTGTACGTCTCGCGATCAAAAATGGCCGCATTACAAATTAATGGGCAACTAATTTAATTTAGAGGAAACGTAAAGCACCTCATACAGCATGTTTTTACGACAACAGCCTATGCAATATCCAAGTTTTCCATGCCTAGCATGTTACTTTGGTTCAAATGTAAGTTGTAATCATAAAGTTCTACCTGATTAATCTCTTACAGGATGTGTTTGACAGATCAAATTAGCTAGTACATTGATTCAGTTCACTGGCTCTCAGTTAACCAGATCAATCGCCAGCATACTCTGATTTGCACATTATAAAAAAAAATTCTAAAAACAGTGCTTTTGCATTGTTAATATCTTGATGTTTTATTTACAAAGTTAGGGAGGAGCATGTTCAAATGATCAACCCAATCAGCACAAGAGGAGGCCTATATATACATAGCCAACTCACCTATGTTTCTCAACAGTTTTTCTGCATCCCTCAGCCACCACGAGTCCTCACTCTCGACTGGATCCTATCCCAGCCAGGGATATAAGGGGAGTACTCTGGGTTTGGGGTCAAATTCCGAGCTCAGAGCCCTCCCCTCGGACAGCACGCTAAAAACGCATACTCAAATCTGCTTATTTGTAGGTATGAACTCGAGAATTTTTTATCTGCATATTTTCACCATCGATATGGTCTAATTAAAATTGGTTAATTATTGTAATGCATCTTTTTTTGTTGACGAAATTTACAACCACTGATTAGCACTGATAACAGCACTTCTGCTTTTTACTTTGATAAAAATTCTGCACACAAATCAATATAGAAAACTGTTGCTAAGACACAACGAATGTTAAATAAAGAAGCTTTAAATCACTTGATAGACTGATGTTCCAGCAAGCAGCATTTTAACAGCAATCTAAAGCTACAATATCACCCATCCTAACCCCAACATGAGAAACCTGTCCAAATTGCTTTCGGGGAACAGGCTGCCACCTGCTGTATCGTTTGTAATCTTGAAGTCAAGTCTAAACTACACATACAGATCGTTGCCCCTCAGTGACTTTGGCACAAATAGCTGTTGGTTTGCACTGTTACTGAGACCCATTATCATTATCTAGACTCAAACACAGTGTCATAAAAATGCCATCCAGAGCTTTTACCACCCCAGAGGATCAGTGTGAAAGTTTAAACGCGCATTAATGTTTACAGTCATGGCCTGACCCATGAAGCTCGCTTGTGCTGCAGATCTGAAACATGTGGACATGTTGTCCTTTAAAGGCACAGACGCATGTGCCTTTATCGCTATTGTGCATTTAAAGACAAACATTATACAGAAATCCAGCTGAAATGATATTAATCCTCAAACACTGCTCCAATCAGCATGCTGTGACTGACTTCTCTTCTCCATATGCCCTAGACCAATAAATCATTCAGCTTCCTCTCCTATAGCTACATTCAAAGACTAGAGGTTATACAAGCCCCGATTCCCATCAGACTCTGCTGTCTTCAACCGAAACACCATCAGATCTCCAAACGTCCACTCTAATTTCATCCTTTAAACACAGTACAGATGCAACATGATGATCCTAAATCAGGATACTGTAGGCTTATGTCGTGACGTGAAGCTATAAGTGCATTTGTTCCTGTCTGTTTTGTGCCCTGAGTGGGGTTTCAAAAACGAGAACATGTTGAAAGACTGCAATCTCTCTCACTGTGTCTCACCCTTTCTTTGCCAGCACAGCCTTTCTTTGTTTCTCTGTGATGCACAACCCATGACCTAACCCACAGTGCCAAGCTTCACAGTCAAACTGAATGATCCACACCGTAAACACATACTTTCATTTAATGGTGAGAAGTTGCATTGGGTGGAAAAAGATAAAACCTGCAGCAAGACAAGCTCGCGTTGTAGATGACAACATTTCCTGATAATAGAGGAAACAATAGGGATAATAGGGAACTGATAGCCATCGTTGTTGTTTCTTTGGTAACTTGCACCTCGTACAATGCAGAGTAAAATTTGGGATTATTTAACTTGCAACACTACAAAACCCTCTTAATGATATGAACATGATATGAATCCAGTTTTACTAATTGAACCCAATTAATATTTCTTCAATCTTTACTTAAAGAGAGAGTTCACCCAAAAATGAAATTTCTGACATTAGCTAATCCCAGCTAACAAAAATATGCACTAAGAACGTTTTGTTAATGTTACCATTAAAGGATTAGTTCACCTCAAAATGAAAATTTCCTAATAATTTACTCACCCCAATGCCATCCAAGATATCCATGTCGTTCTTTCCTCAGTGGAAGAGAAATTAAGTTTTTTGAGGAAAACATTTCTGGATTTTTCTTCGAATAATGGACTTCAATGACAACCAGCATTTTGAAGTCCAAATCAATGCAGTTTAAAAGGTCTTGAAGTGCTTTAACAGACTGTGCACGATCCCAGCTGATCATTTTCGTTGAAAGGTCAGGCTCGATATCACAGACGCCGGCGATCTCGAGCCTGACCTTTCAGCGTGATGACATAGTTCCCGGCGTGTTGCAGATCAGCTCAATCCGAACAATTGTAGTTAAAAACTGTATATAAATATATACATTTTTTTTTTTTTGAAAATGACCTATCATTTCACGAGATAAGACCCCCCTCCTCAGCTGCGATCGTGCACAGTCTGTTAAAGCACTTCAAAGACCTTTGAAACTGCATTGATTTGGACTTCAAAACGCTGGTTGTCATTGAAGTCCATTATTCGAAGAAAAATCCAGAAATTTTTTCCTCAAAAAACTGAAGGGTAACTGAAGTCAGCGCTTTCCGCTTGCTAGTAAAGTTTTGCGTTTGGTGAGCTAATAAAATATTAAAACTAAAATCAATATTTTGTGTCATCTGGTATCAAGGACTCGCTCTCTTGTTTCATACAAACGCAGCTGCTGACATTTTGTAACGATTGTTTTGTACACTGTAATGAATTATACGATAACAAACAGGTTCAATTTTAATTTTATCCCTATAATTATTTATGTGGCGAAATGCCATGTAATAACAGGTATGACTGAACCGTATCCCTTAAATATCTGTCTAGTTTGAATCCACTTGCTAGCAACTCATTGCGTAAGCTTTGCATTTAAAGACCTAATAAAATATATTGGTAACACTTTACAATACGGGTGCACTAATATGCATTAATTCATGTTTAACTAATGCACAGATAATCATGAGTTAATGTATGATTCATGAAGAACTAAACCATTAATTAATTATTACTGCATCAGCAACTAATAAAGAGTCTATATGATTAATAGATTAATTCAATGTGTCATTGTGTATTAATTCCTTAATAACATATTTTATTAACTAATAGTGTAAATGAATGTGTTAATTACCACAATTAGTCAAAGCTATGCACTTCAACTACCAGTTGTCTGCTTTAATTAATCATTAGCTAATGATTTGCAAAGGTATCATTATGTTATGACTTTACTTGTTGAGGCACATCATTATTAACTAGTCATTTAGTAATTGTAGTAATTTACACATGAATTAGCACTAACAATGGAGTAATTAATCATGTATTAATGTGTACCTGTATTATCTGGATGTTGAAATACAAGGCTTTGGCTCATTCTGGTAATTAACATATTAATTAACACTATTAGTTAAAAAAATGAGTTATTAGGGAATTAATTCACAATTACATATTTAATTAATAACAATTCATGTATAAACTAATACATTAACCATACAGACTCTTAATTAGTTCCTAATGTGGTAATCATTAATGAATAGCTTAGATAATCATTAGTTACACATTAATTCAGTATTATCTGTGCATTAGCTAAGCATGAATTAATGCTTATTAGTGCACCCATATTGTAAAGTGTTACCAATATATTATAACTCAAGTCACGTTTTGTGTCTAATTATTTACTTATGTGGAAATTAGCCGTGTAATAAGCGGGATAATGTACATCCAGCCGGTTGTTATTGCAGAATAAACCCCTTCAGGGTGATGCAAGTCCTGATCATCCTGTCGGGGTTTATTCTGAGATAACAACAGGGTGGATCTACATTATCCCTTACTTAACATTACTAGAAGACATGTTTACTCATAACTTTGAGAACACCTTGCCAGAATGTTAGTTCAATTTCTGAGAACTTTTCCTGTTATTTGGAATCTTTTTATTTTTTTTATTTTTGTGAAACCTTAAATTAGATATTCTGGAAAATGTTTCTGTGTTCTTTTCTGTCCATCCAATGAAAGTCAATGGGGACTAATATTGGTTTGGAGCCCCACTGAAATTCAGTGTATAGACAAATAGTCAAAGTTTTCTTCTTACAAAAATATTTGCATTCCACACAAGAAAGAAAGTCATACAGGCTTGGAGCTATATTGATTTTTGTCTGAACTATTCCCTATCTATGGCAACATGCCTGCTCTCAGCAGACTGAACATTGTCATTGTGGTCCAGGTGTACATCTCAACAGGATACTCGCTTGGCAATGTGAACCCTGCACACATGGGGCCAGTTGCATAAACATAGCCGTTATGTTAAGACAGTGTCTTAAGATCTAGAATGACCCACTAGCAGTTAGTCAATGGGCAGTTAATCTTACTTTTTGGTATTAAATAAGGCCAATCTACGTTTTTATGTAACTGATTTAAAAAAAGTTATGAACAGACTTAAACACAAAAAAATTTACTCACTTGTAGTCTTAGCAGTTTATGCAACCAGCCCATGATCTAAATCTAAACACATTAATAACTCCCTAAGAGGCAAATGCAAATCCTTTTTTGTCTTTTGAGAGCAGCTCTTTTGACCTATCTAGAAAAACCAAAATAGCGAGAATAAAGATAATCTCCATGCAAAGGTCATGTTTAATAAAATATTCCAAACCATATTTTTTTTTTGGAGAAGAGTTGGCAGCCATTGCAAACAACGACACACACACAGTCCCAGTTCTGCCATTGATACAATATGTCAGAATACAGATTAATCATCACCACAGTAAATAAGTGTTATGGCCTCGCAACACGTGCCTGAGGGCGAGAAAGCTCATGTATGACTAATCAAAATAAAGATGATACATACTTTCATATGACAAGCATGCTCGTTTGCAGCCTTTTTTAGCCATTTTACACTGCTGAACACTGACGCTGGCGTATCTAACTGACCCAAAAACAAGCAACACAAAATAATAGAAACAGGAGATCAGAAGACAAATAGAAAGATGGAAGAATATAAATGCTATATATAAATATAAATAAACCCAAACTTATGAATAGTAATTAAATGAACAAACATCAGTTTTCCCCTTCGTATATAAATGGGAGGGCAACACATGGCATTTCCTCTCATCATTTAAATTTCAGTTGTTCTGTAAATTTGTCTAAATAATCAGTGAAATGTTGTAGTGATGTGTATTGTCATTTCTATAATGTTGCACACAGAACTGCACGCTTGGTGCATAGATCCTAATGGTGATTATAATAATCCAAAAGACATTTGAGCAAGTGAAGCTGCCATTTATATGCATTAAATGTAAAGTGCCCGACCATGAAAAATGTAAACAACTCACATAAAGAAGATTTAAACAGAAAATGCATCTCCACACAACGCTAAGTAGCCCGCAAAACGCATTTGGAAATAATACAAATTGCAGTGGGGTTTTCCACATCCTCCAGATATCCCACAAAGTGCTTTCTATATCCAAGCAGAACCACAAGACAACAAATCCATTAAGTCTATATACACTAATCATGGATCTAATTGCTCTCTTTACAGCTGTCAGTCAGAAAGTGATGTAATACATAATGCACTTCAGACCACAATGCGGCCATCATAAATGTAAAATGAAAACAATTACAACCCGAGTTTAATCTGCTTTATGGCTAAGCAACAAAAACCAAACCACAAAATGGAGGAAACTCCAGTGCACATATGAGGCCAGCAAGTCCAATACATCATTAAAAACTAGAAATCATAAACATTGTATTTAATCTTATCTCTATCTAGATCATAAAATAATATCTCCAAAGTTCCAGGCTGCATTTTGTGCATCACTTCTGAAGAGACTCAGCAGAGAGATTGAGCCGCCCCAACAGCTAATGAAGCTATTTATAAAATAGTGCTTTTAATTGCAACACTGCCAAAAGGACGAATCTTTGGGAAGCCTACACCGGTGGGAGAACGAGATCAGCTCTTATTTGTTGAAGTTTCCTGTCAAAATACACGCAGGAAGCTGCAAGCTGCCACGGCAACCAACCAGCCATTCAGCATACACCTACAGATCCTAATTGATACCAAAGTCCTGCAAGGTCCAAGAAAAAACTAAACCGTAATTAATAGGCTATTGTGTATTAAGGCCACAGTCATCGGCGTAAACTTTAAAACCACATGCTAAATTGCTAAATAGTAGTTTCAGATGAAAACATTAGTTAAAGGATATGGGTTGCAAACCATCCTTAGACACCAGCTCCGTGGACGAGTGGTCTGTTTGATACAGAAGAACACCACGGGCGCCAGCATCGGGTAGGGGGGCTGCTCCTCCTCATCGGAGGCCAAATCCGGAGTGGGGTCCCGGGCCCCGGTCCCCTGTGTCTGGGAGCTCTCATGGACGGGGATCCATGTGCTGCTCTTTTCCTCCTCATCGCCGATCTCTTCACTAGGACCGGGCACCCGGTACAGGGCTGAAATCGGAACTCTTACCTCTCCTCTCTCCAAGTAATGAAAGTGTTCTCTCCCCTCGCCATCAGTCATGATAAAGCGTCTGACAATGGAATCCTATAGTTAAAAGACCAAATATGTCAAACGAACAATGACTGTATGGCAAGCCGATTTAACAATTATTCCTTTATAGTAACTAGTATAAATTTTTGTGTTACTGGTGCTTTTAATACTAGCAAGTAATCCAATAGTGACTAGCTCCTTTTCAATTTCATTAGTATTGAAATTTCATTTCGATTAGTATTAAGATGTGGGTACTTATTGATGAAATACTAGTATTTGTATATACCAGCACCATTGTCTATTAAATTATTCATTAGTACTTATTCTATCCACTAGTCACTATCCCAGTAGTAATATGCCTAAATAACTATTACCCAGTTAATGGTTACATATAGCCAGTTTGCCACTTAATTCTATGGAGATCTATAGTTTAGATATCAAACATTGAAAACTACCGTAGTGAAAAATGTATTTAAATGTATTTAAAATACAATTACTTCACAAATATGTTAATATACATATACAAATCCATGAACATATTTACTGACATATCACTTGAGACTTACTGATATAAATATTATAATTAAACTTTATTTGGAGTACTTCTTTATTGCACAATGCACATTTCATAATATTAAGCCTAAAATATGTTTAATGTAAGGATAGTATGATCTCTGTACAATATCAGTCTTTAAATGCAAGATATTTAAAGTGTACCCAAAGTATACTTGCAGTAGTTCCACTTTAGCACAATCAATCAAATATATTTAAGTATATCTTTAGTTGGACTTCAGCACTATTTCTGGATAACTAAAATGCACTAAGAAAAAAATTTGTTCCAATTTAGCAATCAGTTTAGTATACCAAAAGTACAATTGCCGGGTATTTATATTAAGAACATAAATATGTACTTTTTACTTAGCATAAAATAAATGTATTTCAAAAATACCTTTTAGTATATTTATTTTTCATAGGGTGTAGTATGTATGTGAATTGTGTAAATAGTTGCTGGTATAGTTTTACTTTTAACTATAAGAACTACATATTTCGTAGTTATAGAGTATGTTTCAGCTTTACTAGCACACAGTTAATAGTACCTAGAAACACTAGCATCAAAATGTCTTTTATCTTAGCTACTAGTTATTTTTTTACTTGTCTTATGTATCTAGTCAAATGGTTGTTACAGTTCAATTTCAAAATGTTACTAGTAGAACTATATATCCTATAGTGAACATAGTAAATGTTTAATAATAAGTACTATCTACTGAATTAGTAAAACAGTGACTAGTAAAAGTATAGGCTAAAACTAATTAAAAACAAATAATTTGAGTATAATTTAATTTAATAATTGAAGTACTAATAAAATAGCTAATATACTAGTGAAGAGAAGTGAACGTTAAATCGGCTTGCCATATGTGTGCATTAATGAAAGATAGTTGAGTGTCACGGTTTTGTACAGGGAAGAGATAAGCCCTTGTCAGGTGCATCAAAGAGACAATATATCAAGCTCATTTGTAATAATCTCCTAGTTTTACATATTATAAAATAAAAGCGATCATGAATCAATATATACTAGTCCTGAAGTTGAATGAGAAAAAAACAAAAACGTTTCGAAATTCATATCTGCGCACAGCTGCCGTGGAAAATAATCATGTTAGGAATATTTGTAGCTTATCTTCCTACAGTAGCCTATTTCTAATTTTCTACACAAAAACATACTGTGACGGAAATTGATTTTAAACACAACTTACAAAACAAAACAAAACAAATAAGTTACCTTATAGATAAGGAATTGGAGGTTCCCATAAGCATCTCCTTTACTTTCAGTGTACCGCAGAAAAATCCGTTCTGGTAAGAGACTGAGACTCGCTGAGATCCATTTGTCTCTTTCAAATGCAGTTTCTGCCTCTTAACGACGTAAGTCCTTCGATTTTCTCTAAAATGAACAAATCTTGAGTGATTTATCCCAAAACATGTCAGACTGTCTCATGTGTGAAGCGAAAAAAGCCATTATCCAAAGAACAAACTGCGAAAGGGTTTGGCGCATCTATGTTGGTCGGGATTCTCCCTTGATGTGACACGCCAAACTTCTAGAGAGCAGAACGCGTGCGAGCACGTGACGCTTCATTTGGCTTTACCCGCAGTATACTTCATACCGGATACTCTTTTATCATTCTTTTTGAGATGGAATACAATATCTTTAGATATGCTGAAAGCATGCTTAAGTAAATAAATCTTGTAAAATCGAAGGCTATTTCCTCAATGGACATGAGAAAAATCTACAATTACTGAAATAATAAAAGTGTAGGTCCTATGCATAAAGAAATAATTTCGAATGGATCTGTTAAACATTTTCGTACTCACCTCTGTTTAGCTGCAATCCTCTTATTCTCACAATATGCGTGTTTTCCCTTGTCCCAGTCACCAGTTAACACCCTCAGATAGGCTACAAAAAATTTATCCAAAAATTGGACAAATCTAGCATTTACGCCAATAAATGATTGAATTGAGACAACAGGATGGCCTAAAACTGATTTTCAGCTCTATTTATTGAATTGTCACCATCAACCATTTTATGAGTTGGTGACTAAATAAGTAACGTTAGTCCTAGCCTATAGGCTTATTTACATCACATCATACATTTAGGACAATGTAGTAATTTTTTTTTTTTGTATTATGTTACAGGTCCCTGCAGAGGACTGTAAAATCAGTGAAAAACTTAATGAGAGTAAATGAGAAAGAAAGAAAAGATTGATTGTTGTTACTCAAGCGGGCCTGTGTTGTCTTTTAATTGGATTTCAGAGTCACATAGACGCGAAAAAATATATCATAGCCTAACTGTTATGTATAGACTAAATACTTGAACCAAATCACAATAAATCAGGAAAGAGAGAAAGATGCTCAGATTATTTCACACAACTGGCTGAACTCAGGTAAGTATCTCAGATAAGTAAGGTAAACAACTCAGGTAAGTAATTTCACGTAAATGACTCAAGTAAGTGATAGAACGGACACTAATGGTTGATATTAATTTTAATGAATTTAACTAACCTTACGAGAGACTCAACCGGTTCTCTGTGTTGTCAGGATGCACAGCAGTTGTCATGGTAACTCTACTCTCTCATCTGCCACCCATATAATTTAGAAAATACAGCTCAACTGTTCAATGCAAACTCATAATACATTCAAATGATAAAAAATATATTATATACATAGCCTACATGCAAAAAGAATATATATATATATATATATATATATATATATATATATATATATATATATATTTCAATTTGTGTGATGGAGCTGACATTTTCAGTTGAGACAGAAAATATAGGCACATTTATTTGAAATTAATACTAATCATAATAATATTCCAATAGTAACCAGAACCTGTTTGACTTTGTTGAGCTCAAAGTAGGTAGAACATGAAAGAAATCCTTCAAGATGAAGAATGACTTTAATATTACCTGTTTTTATAAACATCTGCCAGTTTCGACATAAAACATAAGAGACGGCAGTGAAATCTTATAGAGAAATGAAAATGAAATCAAATGGTACACCGCATGTAAAGAACGTGATACTTGAACGTGATATCCGAAATGCTGCTATTACGGCATAAACTAATGGCATGAGTTGTCCCATGTCCCAAGAATCAGTGAATTATTACATTTACAAAAAAAAACAATGCATTGCTTGTAATAAATCATCGTTGATTTCTGTTGGACTGGATTTTGCGGTTTTATACATCTCATGTGAGTTGATTGACAAACATAGCATTGAAAATGCATTGAAAATGCTCTTACATTTAAAAACACACTTTCCTGTGTTCTGAATAATAAGCCATTGTTTCAGTGTGAATCAATATTGCCTCCAAAAGAGTAGACATTCCGTAACCCCAAAATGTCTTTAAAAGGAGAAAAAGCATTTTACAGCGTACAGTATCACTGTTTCCATGGCATCTAGAATCTCAGCAAATTAACTGTAATTTTGAAGAGAACCTCCAATAGATCAATTATTTCCCAGAGATAATCAATACACTGCTTTTGGGAGAATGACCTCTTAAGCTCAGGGTAAGCATGAGGTCGCCACTGATATCAGCACTGGGGTTTTGCTGGATTTAGCTTGCACATGTGCTGTACAACAGCAGTGCAAGATATATGGACTGAATGCATTATTGAGAAGCAGTGGGCGAGTCTACATGCTTTCCTTCCACGCTCAAGTTATCTTGTAAATGAGTACAGCAAAACATAATTCAAAAAAGAAGCTTTTAATGAATATCACATGAGCCCTAGCTACTAAAGAAATTCACAATATATTAACATCAGAGGCAAGAGATGAAGCCTAAGCATAATTTCATATGCCTGTTCAAAAACTGACAATAATAATGTTTGTACATATACGTTGCGTGTGTGTGTGTGTGTGTGTGTGTGTGCGTGCGTGCGTGCGTGCGTGCGTGCGTGCGTGCGTGCGTGCGTGCGTGCGTGTGTGTGTGTGTGTGTGTGTGTGTGTGTGTGAGCGAGTGTGTGTGTGTGTGTGTGTGTGTGCTGTCAAATCAAACATACATAAAAGTTTGTAAACTGTTAAACCTAATGCTCAAAATAATTAATTGGTTTGAGTACGGTAAACTTAAATTAAACAAATTAGTTCAAATTAACTTTTATGAGTATTTTGAGTTCACCAAACAGACACATTTTAAGTTATCTGAATTGTTTCATCGTTTTGAGTTTTATGGGCTAAATTTATCTGAAACTGGGCTAGGAATTCCATTTCCAAGCATGCTTTGCCATGACAAAAAGGAGAGTAAATATTAAAATCAAGAGTTATATAATGTTTTTTTGTGCAATATTAGTGTTAGGTTCACTGTAAAAAGTGATCAGTTGAGTTAACAAATTTGAGGAAACCCGTTGCCTTAAAATTATTAAGAAAATAAACTTTAAAAAATTAAGTAATAACTTTCAAGTTCACATAACTTAAGTTTTCCAATTAAGCATTATGTTTATTTACTTAATAATTGTAAGGCAACGGTTGTACTAATTTTTTTAAGTAAGTGAACTGAACACTTTTTACAGTGTTTAGTTAAATGTTTTGCTATGATCATTTAGAAGAGTTTCGGTAATGTGTTTTTTTGTGTGGTGGTTACCATCATGGTGATGAGTGGAGTATGAGCTTGGTTTGAGAACAGATAAATGTTAACTGATCTTTATTGCCATATTCTTTCAGCATAATTGCTATGCTTTGCTAATGCTATCAAAGCATTGTATTAGCAAGTTAGTTGGTTAAAGCCAACCAAGTTTCCACTACTAAAATATATGTTGAAATTACATTATAATTGTATTTCAATGTATTTATTAGCTTACTCAAATATTTCAAGTTAAGAACCATTCAAATGTACAAGTACAAAATAAAAAACTGCCAGTTCTGCTTACTTAAACTTTGAACTAAATGTTTTGTTTGCCAACCTTTTCAGATTTACAATGTAGCCTATATTACACACACACACACACACTCACACACACACACACACACACACACACACACACACACACACACACACACACACACACACACACACACACACACATATATATGTAACAAAAAACTTTTATGTAAGATGCAATTATACAGCACTAATATATATATTTTTAATTGGAAAGAGAAACCGCTAGATATTAATGACTCACTGAGCTGTGTCAAACTCTACACCACCACTTCTTTAATTGAAAAAGATAAAGGCCAAAGATCGATCGACAAGTCTGGAAACAGGTGTGTGGCTTAAATTACACTGAAATGGATTTGATGATTGTTGGGGCCAAGGGGTTTGCACAGTTTGTTGAGCATCCAACAGTTGTGCTGTGTCAACTAAAGCCACTCCAATATCTTTGGTGAGAGAATCTGACGTGTTCTCACAGACGGGGGGAGGATGCAAGCAGCACTATCAACCTGTCAATCATCCCCTGGGTGGTTATGACTGCCCCGCCCCATTTGCTCCTCCATTCCCTCCCTTTTTTATCACTGCAAGTCATTCAAAAGAATTCTAGAATTTAAAGGATTCTATTTCTTTTTTCACAGTTCTTTCTGTACCAGAATCTGGTACTATACCAGATTTGTTTTTCTATTCAAGACTTTTCAGAGATTAGATTTCAGAGATAGCTTGATTTGTGAGAGTTGTGAAAAGCATGTATATTTCAAGGACCTTCTTCTTTCCTTCTCATATTATGAACTCGTCCAGGAGGAACTCAAATATTGCTTGTCTTATCAGAGCGTTCTATCAGGTGTTCTTTCCCACTCGGCTCCTTCGGGCAGTCAAACGTGTCATGTCACTGGTATCTTCTGAATAGCAGCTGTACATTCCAATCTGTAAAGCTGCTTTAACCCCCTAGTTTACGTATCTCATTATCCTGGTGGCTGAGGAGCCATCTGGACACGGCCACCACTTTCTGCTTAAAAATATAGGGAGGAGGACTTAACTCATCCATGGGCATGGATATCTTATTATACAACAGATACCGATCTTCTAATCTTCTTGATCAGGGGTTCTCCAAGAGTGCTGATATTTGATATAACATCTCGCGTTTTATTCTTCCTTAAGGGCGGATTGAGTTTCTACTGCATGTTTTCTTAATTTCTCTTTCTTTACTATGGCAATCTGAATGTGGCCTGTGGTCCAGAGCTGGTTTAACACAGATAATACTATTGTCAGGGGGGGAAAACAACTTGCAGTACCAAATGAGAGTCTTCTTCAAACAGACGTCATGCAGATTTTCTTTTGTTTTGATCTTCTGTAACACTTTAATCCTCCAGTATAGAAAGAGACAACTGATCTGCCAGACATATCAACAATAAAGATGTAATGCCAACATTTGTGGACGAAAAATGATTTCAATCTTTTGAAAGTGAAATGGCAGAAACATTACAAGCATTCGTGGGTAGAAAAACAGTGGTAATGAGAATGGCCTTCACTGATTCACTAACAAGCTGAGGTTGGAATAACACACTGGAATAATGAGAGAAGACAAAAATGTATCCACCGAGCTACCACCTCCAGCACTGTGTAGTCACTTTCACATGGTCACGAAACCCATAGCAAGGAGTTCTCAATTGGTTTTGCTTCATGAGCCGAATTTTACAGTGGGCATCAATTGACGCTCAAACCAGCAACCCGTATTTCATCTAACCTGTTTTTTTTTTTATGTTTGAGGATGACATCAACAATGTCAAATATGGGATTTTTTTGCTTTTACGTTATTAAGTCTATTAATTTTGGGGATTTTATAGTGGTCTAAATGATGGAGAAGTCCAGTACATCATCAGAAAGAAGACTGTTGGCTTTACCAGATCGAGTTATTACATTTTAACTAAACAATTTGAGTTCCCATTTTTCTTTTTCACAAATTACCCGTATGCATGGATGAATAATTCACAGTAAAATCAATAACTGGCATTTACAAACAGATTGAATTAATTCTCATATCATGCTGACACTTAAGGGATAGTTCACCCAAAAATCTAAATTCTGGCATCATTTGCTCCCTTAAGTTGTTCCAAACTTGTATGAATTTCTTTCTTCTGCTGAACACATAAGATATTTGAAGAATGTGAGTAACCAGTGTTTTTAATGGCTATACTGTCAAACAGTATACTGTCTTTTTGGGTGAACTATCCCTTTAGCAACTTTTTCCACCCTTGAAACAGATGCTACCACTCACTATTTGCATCATTAAGTCTCAGAAATATTATTTATTTCAGGTAGACTTGTTAGACATGATGTAATCAGCACATAATATTAGCATTTTGCATCTTGCATTTTTTAAATTAGATTTTAAATAATTTAGTCATCTGAGCCAATATTTTAATTTCCTCCTGTTTACTGTCCACCAAATCAAAATTTGTGCGGAAGAGCTAAATATTTTTTGAATATAATATAATGGATATAATATAATGGACAAAATATCAGCACCATCTTACTTGCTTTATTGTCCACCTAAACTATTAGAAGACATATGAGTCACCTCTTCCCTCTGTCACAGCGGTTCACATTGCCAGGATTGGGCAGCATTTGCAAATCAGTAACTGTGCTGAGCGGTAATCCAAGGCTTTGAGATCTCCAGTGGGATTTTCTATGTGAAAACATGCTCATTAAACTCATGTCAAACTGGCCTAACTGCGTTTTATTGAGTTGTTTGCTACACACAATGTGAAAGGCACCACACAGTCTCAAAGAAACAGACCTGAGAGATCATGTTCTTATGTCAGTCACTGAAAATGTCATCAGACAACCAGATCATTCATTACTGAAGCCCTGAACCACAATGGAAAAAAAGAAAAGAAAAGAAAATGCGGAAAAAAAATTCTAGCATTTCGAGATTAAAGTCGAAATATTTTGAGAATAAAGTCGTAATGATGATGAAGTCATACAAGTTTGGAATGACATGAGGATGAGTGAATTAAATAGTTTTTAATTTATTTTTCCAATAGCAGAACTATTCTACACTCATCTTCACCAGCCAATTATATATCATGGAATGACAAGACACCTGACACCATTATGTAAAAAAAATTGACATGTTATATGTCCATCAGACTGACCAAAATCTGGAGCTTGTCACAGGGTTTAACTGTCAAGAGGGATCCATAAAACCTCTATTCATCTCATCTGAATAATGCTCACAAAAGCCTGTCAACAGACACTGTCTGCCAAAAGTGAGTGATGGCTATTTCCTGGATTGGGCACGAGTCTAGTGTCTGTGTAATGAAGACAACACTATACTTCCTTTAAACACTTTGCAAGATAATTTTATACTCAGCACATATCCTGACATGGAAATGCAGTGATTTATGATGCAGACTTGCAGTTCCATGCAACCCACACTCGACAGTAGCTTCCAGTGCATGTCTGTAATATGCACCACCAGAGATCAAAAAGGTTTCCCAGACAACTGGCAGGAACCCGTGTCAGCTTGTAAAAATCCTCTCCTGATGCCGACACGGAAAAACCATTACTGTAAATGCACTTTTTGTCCTCTTATGTTGCACCAGCAACAAGACACATGAAGAGAATTGACACAATAAACATATGTGCATGTATGATTGAATAACAGGCTCTGAGGTCCAGAGCAGGTCTTATAATGGCTCCTACAGTGGGGATCTCAGAAAGAGAATTTGAGAGAGATATTTTTACTGAACAGTCACATATTGCAGTGCAAAAATCTACAACTAGCCGCTATCCAGATTAACCAGGCACTAAATCCGCTGAAATTAGTGTAAATAAGTCATTATTTTCCATGTAAATTATGCTCATTATTATGGTGGCTGAAAGAGCTCAATGCACTGCAACGGAAGAAAACACATATAAATAAAAAAACACCAGCAAATTAAGAAAACATCTTCATCAGTTTGACAACACGTGCTGCAAATACTCACAACGCAACCAAATACAGAAACGCGGTTCAATACTCAAAACGCACATATGATCAGTTCAAATAATTGTACATTGTGAGTATTTGCTGTGCGTTTCTGTATTTGGTTGTGTTGTGAGTATTTGCAGCACGTCTCTGTATTTGGTTGCGCTGTGAGTATTTGCAACGCAATTCAGTATTTGGTAGCTTTGTGAGTATTTGCAATGCGTTTCTGTATCTGGTTGTGTTGCGAGTATTTGGAGTGTGTTTCAACATTTGGTTGCTTTCGAGTATTTGCAGCGCGTTTCTGTATTTGGTTGCGTTGCGAGTATTTGCAGTTTGTTTCAGTATTTGGTTGCGTTGCGAGTATTTGGTTGTGTTGCGAGTATTTGCAGCGTGTTTCTATATTTGGTTGTGTTGTGAGTTTTTGCAGCATGTGTTGACAAACTGATGATGATCTTTTCTTAATTTGCTGGTGTTTTTTATTTGCATATGTTTTCTTCAGTTGCATTGCATTGAGCTTTGTGCTGTTTGCAGTGCGTTTCTGTATTTGGTTGCATTGTGTTTTTGTATTTGTAACACTTGACTTCTGAGTGACGTGAAGACCTCAGGTGATCTGTAAACCTTTTTGGCTCTGTGCTCAATATGTGAAAGCATCACACAAGGTGTAAGTTGCACATGAATACTTACTCGAGCGACTGTCGACTGATGCAATACATTTGCAATGGTGACACACACTTGCTCTGAGATGATTAAATGTTGGATGAGTGGATGCTAGCACAGTGAAGCTACCACATTGGGACGTTTCCTATTAATGTGGTTATGCTTGTGTGTTATTCATACTCAAAACATACAGTCACCCAGGTTTTGAGTCTGGCCTGGTGGGGTCATGTGACCCAATTCCTAACTAGCAAATGCATTAAATAAATCTTTTTTTTAAGTAAAAAAAGAAAAAGAAAAAGAAAAAATGATGCCAGAATTAAAATCAACCATCTAAAATGTATGCATCCAACCAAAGTGCTTGTTTTAAAGGCCATTCCGAAGTGCCACATTCACTGCGAGGCAACGACAATGATCATATGTACTAAACGCATCTGTTATGTTGGCAGAGTTAAGCAGGCATCTGGTCTTGCGGTTGGTGTATCAGCTGTTGACTCAGTGGACTGCCCCTGTTTGTGGGATACTTGCCCAAGAGTGTCCAACAATCGTCATTACAGAGAGATCAAGCATGGCCTAGTTGCGCCTCCTTGGAGAATGATCACCAAGGTTACGGCAGAATACAGCAGCCGAGAGATCTCTCGTCTTTCCAACGTGCAATAAAACCTCAGGTTTCCTGTTTTTGCGTGTGTGCCGTGTCCACTCCGGGTGATTTGAGAGAGGGTCATACAACAAACTGATCTGTTTTGCCTTCCTGAGCTGTCAGGGTTTGGAGACTTCACAGACATTGAGATGTCTGCGCAAAGAGATCGGTGAGAAAAAAGCCACACATTTTTTTATGTAAACATGCCGTTTGGCTTGTGCGTGTGGAGGAGGGGAGTGTTCAAGCTGTTCTTTGAGTGACAGCTTTTATCTTACTGCATTATCTGCAAGAACAGTTTTGACAGGTTCAACAAATGGATCGCTTAAGATATGCTATTGAAATCTCTGATAAAGCACAATGCTGTCAAAACAATATCGTAGGCATTTCTGTTTATACACTTTCCCTGATGCATTTTGATGAATCGTTCCATTGCACACACCATGACCCATCTCATATGAGCTATCATTATGCTTAGTGTCAATTTCACAAATTCATATCAAGCTGAAATGCAAGAACCATTTGAGCCATCGATCTAGGGTGAATTATATCCAGCCCTTAGACCTCATAACACACCATTATTGGAAAAGAAAGAGGTCAGCCCTCAATAACACACAAGCAGAGTCAACCAGTCTCTTTAAAGGCCAGCGCAAAGCACTTCATGATCCTGAATGTAATTAGCAAACATAGTTTATTGGCCTGTCTATAATGTTATCGTCAGTATGCCTTTTGTCAGACAGCACCACACGGCACCACCAAATATCCTTCACTTTGGTTGAAATTAGTATTCATTGATGTATGAATATCTCCATATATGTCTGCATATCTCCAGCGTGCATCATGGGAAAACTACATCACCATAGAGACTCCTTTCAGCCGATGCTTTCTGTTCAAAAGTGGCCAATATAACTATTTTAACCATCCTGCATTAAAGTACAGACTGGTGCTGGAAGTGTGTCCTCGACAGAGTGGCGTCTGATCTGCTGTGGGCATGAGTGAGCGTGGAGTGGTGTGGAGAACGGCGCTCTTATGTTTAACAGTTACAGGGAGAAAAGGTGCTGTATACACCAGGATGCCTCTTGGATTGTACATCAAAGCAGGACAGGTAAAAGCAAAGTTGCTAAGCAACCTTTGTCCATGATATATCTTTCCTTTTTGCTAATGTTATTATGTTTAGGAATATACAAGCGTAGGTATGTTATATTTTCTTAAATGGTGTGTTGTGTGTGTTTACTGGGGTTCCATGCAATAGTGTGTCAGATAAGCATGTTGGATGTAACTGACAAGGGAAATCAATGTTTATTAGGATTGCTGTATCCAGGATACAAACGAAGAGATAAAGTGCTACAACATGAGCTTGGATATAATTTCATTCCACACCATTCATTCATACACTACAACTGGAAAGGCCAACACGAAGGGCATTGCTGAAAAAATCCTTCTCAAATTTAGTGTTGTTAAGTTGTAAAATATGTTTAAATATATTAAGTATTAATAACAAATAAATTGTAATATATAAATGTTTAAACATACATAATGTATTAATTTCTAATGTATAAATATATACAATATAAAAAAAAAATATTTAATATTTAAATTCTATATTTTATATAATATTCATATTTAGATTATATATATATATATATATATATATATATATATATATATATATATATATATATATATATACACTCACCTAAAGGATTATTAGGAACACCATACTAATACTGTGTTTGACCCCCTTTCGCCTTCAGAACTGCCTTAATTCTACGTGGCATTGATTCAACAAGGTGCTGAAACCATTCTTTAAAAATGTTGGCCCATATTGATAGGATAGCATCTTGCAGTTGATGGAGATTTGTGGGATGCACATCCAGGACACGAAGCTCCCGTTCCACCACATCCCAAAGATGCTCTATTGGGTTGAGATCTGGTGACTGTGGGGGCCATTTTTATACAGTGAATTCATTGTCATGTTCAAAAAGCTTTGTGACATGGTGCATTATCCTGCTGGAAGTAGCCATCAGAGGATGGGTACATGGTGCTCATAAAGGGATGGACATGGTCAGAAACAATGCTCAGGTTGGCCGTGGCATTTAAACGATGCCCAATTGGCCCCAAGGGGCCTAAAGTGTGCCAAGAAAACATCCCCCACACCATTACACCACCACCACCAGCCTGCACAGTGGTAACAAGGCATGATGGATCCATGTTCTCATTCTGTTTACGCTAATATTCTGACTCTACCATCTGAATGTCTCAACAGAAATCGAGACTCATCAGACCAGGCAACATTTTTCCAGTCTTCAAATGTCCAGAGATGAGTGGTACCCGGTGGGGTCTTCTGCTGTTGTAGCCCGTCCGCCTCAAGGTTGTGCGTGTTGTGGCTTCACAAATGCTTTGCTGCATACCTCGGTTGTAACGAGTGGTTATTTCAGTCAAAGTTGCTCTTCTATCAGCTTGAATCAGTCGGCCCATTCTCCTCTTGCCTCTAGCATCAACAAGGACTTCGCCCACAGGACTGACACATACTGGATGTTTTTCCCTTTTCACACCATTCTTTGTAAACCCTAGAAATGGTTGTGCGTGAAAATCCCAGTAACTGAGCAGATTGTGAAATACTCAGACCGGCCCGTCTGGCACCAACAACCATGCCATGCTCAAAATTGCTTAAATCACCTTTCTTTCCCATTCTGACATTCAGTTTGGAGTTCAGGAGATTGTCTTGACCAGGACCACACCCCTAAATGCATTGAAGCAACTGCCATGTGATTGGTTGATTAGATAATTGCATTAATGAGAAATTGAACAGGTGTTCCTAATGATCCTTTAGGTGAGTTTGGTATTCTAAATATTAAATATATTTATAAATTAAACATTAACACAAAATTTATTTGGTATTAATACCATATATATATATATATATATATATATATATATATATATATATATATATATATATTACAACTTTATACACTAAGTTGGAGATATATACATACATTTAAAGAAATATAAATCCACCAAAAGTATATGTTAGATAAAATTATATGTTAGATTTAATAGTTACATAATTATTTATGTTAAAAACATATAATATTGGGGATTTAATATATTAAACATTAATATACACAATACAATTGTTCATATTCAGTTATTTAAAATATATATATATTTTTAAACAAATATTTACATTTTTGGGAGGGATTTAAATGTAATATATTAAATAATATTAGGCCTACATTTAAATAATTAGTATATTTAAATATATCTATAAAATATTTTTTATGTAATTTATATTCAATATATTTCAATATTAAATAATGTAATATTAAATATACCACACTAAATATATTAAATACAACAATAGCAAAAATGGTGATCATGTGATACAAAACAAAAAATCAGCACAGAATCTCTGTGGACAACTGAGCAGGTTACAATTACAACTGTCATTTTTCCTATAAGTTTGTACCTGGATAAAACATCACTGTGAAGTAGGAAGTACAGAGAAATGTCACAGGCAATACAAAGCCCATCAGTCACCAATCCACCTACACATTTAAACACGTGATATCTTCTGCTAACCTTCCTCTAGCAAACAGCTAATATGCAAACTGTTAAATGTTAGGATGCAATCAAATGCTGTGTTCTTGTTGCATCGGCAGAAAATGTCATTGGTTAAATATTTCGTCAGATTGAGATGACAAATTGCATGAGAGGCAGCAATAAGCAGGAGTTAGCACATTTCCACAGGAAAATATTTCTCTCCTCCGAGCACAATGCTGCCCCCTGACTTTTTTTTTGTTTTACACCAATCAGATCCAATATGGGTCAGGCAGCCCCCTCCTCGCTCATTCCCACCCCTGCAGTTCCAGCGGGACGTGAGCGCAGCATTGGGTGGCTCCCGTTTGCCATTTGAAGATTCATCTTTTATTTAAACTCCAACTGAAAATGAATATGTGAATACATCATTAGTGCAACTATTTACATAAGCGTTGAGAAACTTCTCTGCATGAACCCCATGCTTTAACAGAAATGCTTCGAAATGTACATGAAAAAAGGATTTATTTCTGATTTCATGAGTTTACAGGGTTTTCATGGTTTGTGCTTGCAGCAGGAGAGAGCGATGGAGCAGGATTCTTATCACAGTGAGAGAAGCCATTGCCTGTCAGATATGAGAAGACGACAGTGCGTGGGTGTGCTGGGGTTAGAGACTTGTGAAGCACAGGGCCCTGTTAACACCACCTCTCCCTCCCTTATTTGTGCCACACTGGAGGATCTCTAGTATTATAACATCACCGAATGAAGCTCAGAAGAGCAGATGGTGTTTAAAAGACCTTAATTAGATTTCCCCACCACCACAGATGATAAGAGATGACAGACACATTGTCATTCACCTCCCTATGGAACATTAATGGCAACATGTTTGCAATCTCTTCAGGGATCAAACATCAATATTACTCCATTTCCAGTAACTACTTTTCTAGATAATGTATTGACTAGATTCTGTATCAACAATACAACTATTAACTATGACTTCCCTTCTTTTGTGGAACACAAAAGGAGAATTTTGAAGAATGTAGTTGGTCAGCCGTATATCAATGCTGTTACAATATACTGTCCATATGAGATATGACTTCAGCGATATATTGCAAGTCTCCTAAAGTTGTACAGTAGATTTGTGTAAGGAACAGACCAAACTTTAAGTTGTTATTCAATGTAAAGCCTCCTCTCCTCCAGTGAGCCGTGAACTGAACTCATGAACAAATTTGTGTTGTTATTGTTAAATAACTGTTGAGTGCCATTAAGATGAAAAAAACTTTTGGAAAATTGGTGCCTTGGCAATTAAATTGTAAAATAGATTTAAGCTGAACTGCTGAAGCATGAACATTACTAAAACTAAAACAGAAATAAATAGAAAACAAAACTAAATAGAAATGTATAAAACAAATTAGTTTCACTTTATTTTGATGGTCCATTTAACACATTCTGGTGACTAGGCTATAAGTAAAGTTGCACCTTCATGTATACCAACTCTCACTAGAGTGTTTGTAGAGTATAAGTAGACTGGTAGGGTTAGGGTTAGAAAGGTTGACGTAGTCACTTATAGTCAGTAGAATGTCTGTTGGTGCACCATCACAATAAATAGTTAGCAGGTATAAAGCAGACAGATTACTAATACTCTAATGAGCATTATTTGACATGTAGTTGCATGAAGTTACTTATAGCCAACAGAATGTGGACCATCAAAATACAGTGTTTTCCAATTATTATTATTTTTTAGAAAAACTCAAATTAACAAATTCATTCTCAAAACAGTTAAATGCAGATGTAATGAGCAAGCAATGGCAATGTACAGTAGCCTGGCTCCGCCCTCCTACGTACTTCCGCTCAATTTTAATTTTCCTTCGGTACTATGTCTGGGATTGTGCTGTAGTCTTTTGTTTTCTCCGGTGCGTTATTTTGAGTTGTAGTTCAGTAATGGCAGCGGAGAAAGATGCGAGCGAAGCCATTCGGTCTGTTGTGGCAACGCTGCTGAATATCAAGAAGATAAAGCCAGAGCAAGAATAATCTTTGCTTAGTTTTCTTGGTGGCCATGATGTTGTGGCCCTCCTCCCCACGGGTTCGACATGACATACGTCACGACCAAACGTTAGCGATTGGTTATGGCAGATCCAGAGTGACTCTGGGCAGATCCAATAGTTTTAGACTTCAATAGAGTTCCCGCCTACAAGGAAGTTAACGCTTGTCAATGGAGCGGTGCCAGACTCTATGTACAAATGAAATGTACGAGAGTCTGGTGGGACCAGGCTAAATGTACAGTGAGAGATGTACTAAATTTTTTACAAGTCCTTACTTTTACAATTAATTGGAACAGCATTTCGAAAATATTTTGATGTGGAAATTTGAATATTTTTCTATTCATCTATTAATTTGCATTGGTAAATGCAGTCAAATCTTAATGCATACAATCTATTTTGACATTGACCATATTTCTATTTCGTCCATTGCTATGGTTGGTATGTCAATCATTGCAAATTCGAGAACCAAGATGGATCAAGATTTCCAGTGAATTATGATTTAAATTGCTGTCTGTTTGCCACACAACTATACAAAGACTTGGTCGTGTGGACCACTTTTTTGATACATTTACTTGCATTTGTTTGTTTCTGAAGCGTGAATGAGTCTTCAAAATTGTTCCTTTTGTGTTTCAAAAAGGATTTGATTCAAAAAGGATTAAAAAAAAAAATTAGTGATTAATGAAATAATTTATTTAGATAATTAAGAATTATCCCTTTAAATGGATATCCCCTCCACAAGCTCCCCAAATCATCATCATCACCACCACAGAAAATAAAAGTTGAGTGACACTTCGTAATCCACTTCCCTATATGAAACATTACATCAGTAACATGTTGTCAATATCTTGAGTGACCAATCGATATAACTCCATTTCCATTACCCAGATGAATAAATGACGGGTATGGGTAATGAGCTGATATCAAAAGGTACATGGAGGGCGGTTAGAGGATTTTCTGCTTTTAACAGTGTTAGTTAAGGTCACGTACAAACCCTGGGTTAGTATCCCATCAACAAACCGTCTTTTATTCATGAGACTGTAAGCACTCAAGGTGAAACTGCCACTCTAAGTATATGTTTAAGTAACTGTTGGTACTGTATGCATAAATCATATACGTACAGAAGACCTGTCAGAAAGTAGAGCATGCTGGGCACATTTGGATTAGGTCAAAATTGTATTTACTTACAGACGAGTTAAAAAGCCAACCGTAAATTGGAGCCAGTGTCAATGCGCTTACTATTCTATGCTGTGACCTTACATAATATGACACGCACAGTCAGTGGTGCTTGGAACTAGCCAAAGGCTGGAAGCCAGACGGTGAGGATCCTGGGCACGGCATACGAAACTAGAGGCGCTGTTGGAGTGGTAGTACACTGCTATCACACATCTCGCTTATTCGGAAATAAATCATGCAAATCTATGGAATCACATGCACAAAATACATTAGACAACATCACTTACATCTGGATTAGAGGATCATTTATCTGACAGGGAAGGAGGAAATGACAACACCTGCATATTTACACCCAAGGCTTAAGAAAAACTGATAGCGTGAGAGGATCAGATTCACTGGCGCTGCTATGTACTTGTCATGCTCAGTTAAAGCTGTGCTGTGGAGGATGTGTGCACTGCTGAGGGAGGGTAGGATTGGGTAGAAATGTCCATTTTTGCTCTGAGGTGTGACCTTGCACTCAGTACACCATAATTAAGTCTATTACCAATCAGTCTTCATCCAAAACTAGCACTTAAGCCATTCACAGACCTAATGCTGTACTAATTACTAATTTATCATTCAACTCAAGCTTTTATTGTTGCACTTCGAAAAGTGAGTGTACGTTATTTCTTACTGTTGAACTAGAAGGACTGTATATTTTCCACAGCACACACTTAAACATTATATGTATTTCTATAGTTTGCATTTACCTTATTTTTGGGATTCATATTTTTGTATGTTTATATTAAAATATTATGTATTAAAGCCAAGTCACATTAAAGTTTGAATGTAATTACAATAATACTGTAATGAGTAAGTGCATTTTTTGTTTGGTGTTCTGATGGTCATTGCACCTTCACATTCATACCATGCTTAAAGGTGGCATGAAATGGAAGTTGCAATAGAATTTTCTTCCATATTATGATGAATATCCGTGTAAAGCGGCTTCTCGAACATTAATCGACCAGTAAACACGTCATCAGAGAAGAGATGTCAGTACAAGAGGGAGGGGAAGTTATTTAGATCAAAGATTATGAGGGTATATGAATTTTAAAAAAAGATGAGCTTGGATAAATCATTTATAATAAATCCTGCAATATTCCATAAAAAACAAGACCTGTCAGTTTTGATTTCATGGTGACTAAAGATTTAAGTACATTTCCTTGCACTTATTTTAGTCCATCCGAATGTATCCAATCCAATTTCAGATTCTGAAAATTTATTTAATGAGTCTTAAAAGTTGCAATCCGGTTCACAAATTGGTTTACATGTCCGAACAAAACATGTGTCCAGTTGGCGCGTTCATAATGAATATGTAAACCTACATATCTGTCAGAAGATATTTTAAGCAAATTTTAATAAACATTCAGTCCCCTCCAATGACCATTTCTTAAGACTTAAATAAACGTACACCTTTTAATAAGACGTAAAACATACGTAAACGTTGGAAATGTCATTCAGATCGATTGAGGTGTTCATTTGAAGTCCTTTCAGCCTGAAAAAAGAATTTCATATAGGATCTATCTTTTTTGTTTTAATTAATTATTTTCTCATCCGTATCTTCAAAGATGCACTGCCAAATTCCTGATATGTTGCTCACAATCAGTTATACTGTATATTTTGTCCTGCGATTTATCTTCTGTGCTTTTTTATACGTTTCTATCTATGACTTTCCGGTCTGGGGGAAACGCAAAGTAAGAACTGCATTGCGCAGTGAACCAGTGAACCTGAACAATGAAGAACTTGATATGACAAATTATCCCGAGTCACAAGGACAGTCGCCCTGGAGCAACCTGGGTGTCTTGCTCAATGGCACATGATGATAATTTCGTGGATTGTCCCTTGCGGGTTTTAAATCTAGAACTTTAACCACTAAACTACACCATGCCCTTGAAGTAATACACAACTCAAGGAAAGCACTCCGTCTTTACTACACTTCCGAATTGTACTTGGGAGATTAAAGCTAAAAACAAGCCGTACATTGGATCACACTGCTGTATTTCACTTGGCAGAGAGGAATTTTTCTTCAACCGGCTTGCCAAAAGGAGGTGAATGGTACAAATGCCTCGTCTGATTTAAAACAGCAATTAGAGTGGTGCAGAGTTGCAGTACTCTACACAAACAAGAGGAGTGTAACCCCTGTAGACCTGAAGCTCAACGCGAACCGTATTTACATACGATGCGCTGGTGTACTGCAGTTGCTTAGAAAATGAAGGTAGAGTGCAGATATATTTCCAAATTAGGCCATGGAGGGGGAGGAAAGGAGTATGACAGAGCAATGCTGATTATCCCAACATGCAGAATTCATAGTGCTGATGTTCCACCGAGAATCTCAGCAAATGCAAAGTGAATTTTTTATATTTTTATATCGGTTTGGCGCTGGGTCACGGCAAAAAGAGAAGCATTATTTCTTATCAGCTACAATTTGAAATGGTTGATTTCCTCTTTTTCTGCTCTCTCTGTCTTTCTGTACTGCAGAGGTATCCTGCACAGACGCTTATTGGCATTTCTGGTGAAAGTGGGCTTTGATGGATTCAGTGGGGGAAAAGCCATTGTCAAGTTCAACCAACATTTTGTTTTCTTTCCCAATGAAATTTGTGTAGCAAATGCCATTCAATTCTCTTTAAAGAAAATCTCTTGGTAAAGACTTGTTTCTGGTTGTAGTTGAACTAGCATGGGAGGGGGAGGCTGGGGGTAGTCTGATAAGTTAGTTGCTATGCAACAAGACGGTTCTGTATGAAAGCATTAACATCCTCTCTGTAATGGAACCTGGTGCTATGAAAACACTGGCGCTCTAGATCAGCGATCACACAGGCGTTTTAAATCTCTACCCTTAAGATTAGCCTCTATTTATATGAATCTCGAATATTGGAAGTGTGGCTTAAATCCCACCTGAAATACGCATCAGAGAGAGTGGCGAAGACAGCAGACAAGTATGGTTCGTCACAGTTGTTCGCTCTTCCCATGAGAGGACCTTAAGATCTAACAAAGACATACACATTAGGCATGTTTTTCTCCCAAACCACAACATTAACAGATGTGAATATATGGCATTCGCTTCACTTCCCGTTATGATGCAAAAAGATATGAAAAAGCCTTGGGGGCAAATTCACTGAACTGTTAGGGAAAGTAAAAAAAAAAAAGATCTGAAAGGTGACATTACAAACTTTATTAGCTTAGCTCATGAATACTAATTAGGGTATGAATCTTAATTAGGTAGTCTTAATAGGATTACAAACTTGTGTGTTTGTTCGATGCAACTTGTCAAAGGTTTCAACATGATTCTAAAGGTTTCTTAAATTCATGGTTTTACAATGCTTTTCTTTGCGCTATAACAAAATTACACTCAAACATTAAACAAAATAATAACTAAATGATTAAATAAATAAAATGATTATGTGCTGGAGAGGGACTTTGATACGTCTAAAAGTTAAGCATTGCATCTTATTCTATAAACATCCACAATTCAGTTTAACGAAAAGCTTGTGTTTAGAAATAGTGCTGCGCCATTAATATTTAAATTAAGTAATTGTCATTTTTTTCAACACAAACATGCCTCCCTTATATGCCAATTTAGATTATTATAGATTTGCAACCTCACGCTCAGAACCAACCCACAAGATCAGAAATTGCACCATGCAATAAATTACAATTAAAAAAGTTTTCGGGGGCGTGTTTCTTACATCACCTGATTTGCATAAGTCCTTCAGTGAGTGATTTAACGAGACCAAGGGTTTTGTTTATTTTCTTCTAATAGGGTTGAAAAATAAGCAGATCTAGCCGATTTTAAGGCCTCTCTGTATGCAATCGTGCTCTCATTCCATGAAATGCGAAAAAACTCTAGTTTTGTTTTCTTCCAGGTGCGCTCCATTTTTCTGGCTGCTCTCTTAAGTGCTTGAGTGTGCTCGTTGTACCACAGTGTGCCTTCAGACAGTTTTAGAAGGCAAGGGAGGAGGAAAAGGCTGGTCTGGCTGAACTCTGCCACACCCTGAGGAAAAGACTAACCACCCAGAGTGGCATTAGAGGAGGGGCAAGGAGAGAGCCAGGAAACGTGTTGCCTTCTTTTCTAACCCGTTTGGATTCTTGGGCAGATCCTTGGGCAGAAAAGAAGTGGCCATCTTGCATGGACTGAAGAAGAGGTTAACAAGTACCTCAGCACCACCTACAGTGACAGTGCAAGAGACAAAGATGTCGAGACATGTAAAACGTTGATAACTCTGCCGGAACCCACCTTAGCATTTAACACAAGGGAGCCAACTTTGAAGTAAGTCGAAGAAGTCGTCAAGGCTGGCTAGAACCAGCTCACCACCAGGCCCGAGTGGAGTGCCGTATGTCATCTATAAGAGGTGCCCCAGACTCTTGAAGAGGTTATGGAAACTAATCAAGGTCATCTGGAGGAGGGGGAAGGTGGTGCAGCAGTGGCGACACGTAGAGGGCGTCTGGATCCCGAAGGAGGAGAGCTCAAGCACCATCGAGCAGTTCAGAGTTATCTCGCTCCTCAGTGTTGAGGGCAAAATTTTCTTTAGTATTCTTGCCCAATGCCTGACGGAGTTCCTTCTAAGGAACACATACATCGACATCTCTGTGCAGAAAGGGGGAGTCCCAAAGATGCCAGCATGCGTCGAGCATACAGGAGTTGTCACCCAGCTGTTACGTGAGGCAAGTGAAGGCAAAGGGGATCTGGCAGTCCTCTGGTTTGATCTTTCCAACGCCTATGTAAGACTGAAAAAACTGGAAGAACTGTAAGAGAGGGCTAATCTCTGAGAAAACAAAGGAAATTACAATTTGAACTCATTCTTGTGCACCATTCGAGACGCAAGTCTCACCCCAGAATCATTATAATCTACATCTCTTTCCCTCGACCCCCACCCCCTCGCACTCTTGGTGAGATCACCCAAACTCACACCAAAATATATAGGGTTTTAATGTCAACAATTATCATAGTTTTATACATGTTTGGTATAATTTGAAATGTCTCAGTGCGACTGATACAAATGTCTCATTCCCAAATAACTAAAACAAAAGGTAATAAGGTTTTTAAGAGTTTAGAGATAACTGACACACAAAGGAATGTGGTCTCTATACAAATGGTCTCTTACCACCAAAAGGTTTGACCTCCGAATGCAAATATCCATTGTTTAGCACATGTTACCATGTGAAAGAGGTTCTGGCTATTTAATGGAATGCAGCAAAAAGATCAGGGCATTTTCTGTTTCCCTCATGTATTTCCTAATGTCGGGTTTGCATCTTTTCTCTTTATTCCAGAGCATTTGATGTTATTGTATTGATTATATTTGAACTGATTATGAAATTGGCATGATAAATTTAAGTGACATAATAAATTATTACATTTGATTATTCTAAATGACTTTGACATTATTTTCATTCAAGAGTTTAAAAAGCTCACACTTAATGATGCACAGATATCATTAAAACCTTTCATTTATGGAGTCAGATGAAATAACGAGAAAATACACATGAGAAAATGTATTGCATTTAACCAAAAATACTTTGCCGCGAGAAAAGACAGTAACATGCCGAGACCTTCCGTGCTGGTCGGATGCCGGACTTTGGGCCGATCGAGCACGAGTTTACACCTACGGGTCAATCCCACATAGGCTGGTAGAAACCTCACTTGACCGACATCACGTTCCAGACAAGATCAAGAATCTCATACTGTACTATTAGAATTCCTTCAGTTTGAGAGTCACCTGTGGAGCGGAAACATCTGCATTTCATCGGCTTGAGAAGGACATTATCACTGGATGCACTATTTCCGTGATATTGTTTGCCTTGACAATGAATATTCTGGTGAAGTCAGCAGAGGTGGAGTGCAGAGGCCCACTCACCAAGTCAGGCATACGGCAGCCCCCCATCAGAGCATTTATGGATGATCTGACAGTGACCACAACATCGGTTCCGGGGTGCAGATGGATCCTCCAAGGGCTCGAGCATCTCATCAACTGGGCCCGGATGGACTTCAAGCCAGTCAAGTCCAGGTCCCTGTTGGTGAAGAAAGGAAAGGTTACAGACCAGTTCCGCTTCTCACTAGAAGACATCCAGATACCATCTGTCGGAGAAAAGCCAGTCAAGAGTCTTGGCAAGATCTATGATTGCACCCTGAAGGAGACTGCAGCATTCCAGACAACCACCAACCAGTTGGGAATCTGGCTGATGGCTGTGGACAAGTCAGGTCTGCCAGGTAAATATAAAGCCTGGATCTACCAGCACAGCATCCTGCCCCGACTGCTCTGGCCACTGCTGGTCTATGACGTGTCAATTACCACCGTTGAATGCTTTGAGAGGAAAGTCAGCAGTTCCCTGTGGAAGTGGCTAGGCCTATCACAAAGCCTCAGTGACATTGCCTTGTACGGGAGGAAGAACAAGCTAAAACTGCCCTTCAGCAGTCTGAAGGAAGAGTTTATGGTAACCCGATCAAGAGAGGGGCTACTCTACAGAGACTCCAGTGACATCAAGTTCTCTTCAGCAGGCATAGAGGTCAGAATTGACAGGAAGTGGATGGCCCAAGAGGCAGTAGACGAGGCTGAGTCACGGCTGCGACACAGTGAGCTGGGTGGACCAGCTGATCCAAGATGAGGTCTGAGCTGGGGTGGAAGAAGCCCGCTGCAGTAGGACAGTAGGGATGCGGCAGCAGGGGGCATGGACTCGATGGGAGCAGTCGGCAGGCCGGAAGATATCGTGGACAGAATTGTGGAAGTCTGAGCCACACCGAATCAAATTCCTGGTTCAGTCTGTCTATGATGTCCTCCCCAGTCCATCCAATCTCTTCCGCTGGGGCCTGGCAGACACACAACTGTGCCCACGCTGCCAGACAGGTGGTTCATTGGAGCACATCTTGAGCTGCTGCCCAAAGGCACTGGGAGATGGGCGCTGCCGTAGGTGCCACGACCAAGTACTGAGGGTCATTACAGAGGTCATCAGCACTGGGATCGCCTGCAGTAGACACCAGCGACCAGCAAGACAAAGCATCGCCTCTGTTAAAGCCGGGGAGAAGCCACACCAGTGCCTGAAGCAATCAGGGGGGGTGCTTGCAACAGAACAGGACTGGCAGCTGAAAGTCAACGTAGGGAGACAGCTCAAATTCCCAGAAAACATTGCAGTGACCCAGTCAGGCCAGACATTGTCCTGGAGTCAGAAAGAACAAGGCAAATGGTCCTGCTGGAGTTGACTGTCCACTGGGAAGACCGGATGGAGGAGGCTTTTGAGAGGAAGAGGGCCAAGTACGAGGAGCTGGCAGGCGAATGCCGAAGCAGGGGGTGGAGGACCTGATACAATCCCATCGAGTTCGGGTGCAGAGGATTTGTCGGCCAGTCACTCATCAGGGCCCTCAAGATGCTTGGAGTGAAGGGACTGCACATCAGGAGAGCCATCAAGAACATTACGGACACACTTGAAAAGGCGTCTGGCACCAACAACCATGCCACGCTTAAAATTGCTTAAATCACCTTTATTTCCCATTCTGACATTCAGTTTGGAGTTCAGGAGATTGTTTTGACCAGGACCACACCCCTAAATGCATTGAAGCAACTGCCATGTGATTGGTTGTTTAGATAATTGCATTAATGAGAAATTGAACAGGTGTTCCTAATAATCCTTTAGGTGAGTGTAATTTAAATTGGAGACAGTGGGGTCCGATGTTGTTTTAACATTGTACTGGCAAAATAAATAAATAAATAAAATGGATTTTATTTCAGATTATATTAGTGTTAAACAGAGGAAAGGAATTCATACAGGTTTGAAATGAGGGTGAATTTTCATTTTTGGGTGAAGTATCCCTTTAACAGATTACCAAGGTCACCAGGTTTTACTGGAAGAACTGAAGAAAAATGGAATTTCATGTGAGAGTTATGACATATACAAGGCACAGAGATTGATTTCCTTTGTCAACTGCAATACCTTTTCACACGGCCCAGACACTGCTGCTTGGCAGCCTCCAATTCTCTTCACATGCAGCGAATATAAAACTGTGAATGAAATCTTTGAAATAATAGTCACATGAGTCATACGGCAGTCTTCAATCAAAACTCTCTGGCATTAATACTCCCACCCCTTCCTCTAGACTCACCTGCCTCCATGTTCTTTTCTGCTGGGATCTAGACGTGTCAAAGCTTTGACCCTGTTATACTCGCTGTATGAAATAGACCTGTTATGTAACCATTCCACTTGCAAATAAAATGTTTCAAAAGAATTCCAATCATTTTAATTTCAGGGCCAATGAGATTGTCCCCTTCAGAAGCGATTGTTGTATTTGGAACGGCATGTGTCTTGGATTTAGTTCTGTAAAATTGAGATGCAATCATTTATGAAGATACATATAGCTTTGTTTCTTTGGATTTTCACAAAGATATTTACTCTTAAAGTAAAAGCTCCCCGCGTTGTTTAATTTTCATCTTTATTTAATGCTGTTTTCATTCCTGCTTTCACGGTGATAGCTACACAACCTTTTTCATGGATCTTCAATAGGATTGTTTAACTCGTGCTTCAACAATAAAAGAAATACACATTGATGCCACTGTTGTAAACACCACCGCAAAATGAATGAACCGCAGCTGAGTCCAGGTACTATAGTAGAGATAAACACTAAAGGAGAGATGGATTTGTTTGGAGTGGTTTTTCAGTAACAGCGTGAGGTGTGGAGGAGAGGAGAGGGGTAGATGCTGACAGTGTTTGTTTTCACCAGGGACTCTGCTGAATGCATTATTGCTGTGAGACACAGACACAAAGACACACAAAAACAATGCACGCTGCCGCCATAGTACAGTAAATGGTCCGGTTCTTTACCAAACTATTGCTCACAATTCAGATTAGGGTTGCAGTGATTCATTTTCTTTTTCAGATTCTTTTCAGAGGTCTTATCTAATAAAGGCAAAATGCTGCAGAGCGGTCTGTTTGTGAGTCTCACAAACTCCATCTCATGCCAGCACTTCACTGTAGAATGCTTAATAGCGGCTAGCACAGTGTACACAGTGTTCAAAACTGGAATAAGTAGAGACCTGTCTGAGAGCAGAGAAAAATCCAGCCTCAAAGCGGTCTTTCCCTCTATGAAACCAGGATTCAAAGTAGACAGGCCATGTTCTGTGCATGCACTGTAGTTCCTGAAATATAGATTTCATTGCCTAAGGGATTCTGTCTACCATTTCTTATATTATACACTTATACTTTAGAGTTAAAAATCTTTACCTTTAAAGGTGCATTGTGTAATATTTAGGAGGATCTGTTGACAGAAATGCAATATCATATACATAACTATGTTTTTCAGTGGTGTATAATAGATGGCTGCATTGGGATTGAGTCCCGCCGAGCAAATCTCGCGGGAGCGGGCGGTTTGAACTTTGCTGCGGGCGGGAATGGGCGGGCAAAAAAAACCCTGCGGGATCGGGAGGTTGCCTAACGACATGATGGAGATGTCAATGATGTGGAAAAGAACCTCAAACTGGGTATTTACAGCACAAAACCTGAGCAAGGCAAGTCTGACATTTACTATTCATCTTCCTGATCAGTGCATCTAAATACATGCAGGCCAGGGTAACGAAACCAACAAACCCATGAATCTCTTTAATAATAGCAATACAAATACGCGTTTTTTTCCTGCGGGACGGGAGAAGACACAAAGTCAGTGCATCTCTATTATTGTGCGGGAATAAATTCTCCGAGTTTTGCGGGAGCGGGCGGGAGTGGACATACATATTGCGGGAGCGGGCGGGAGTGTAACACATACGTTGCGGGAGCGGGCGGTAATGGTCAGAAATTCGGCGGGCGCGGGCGGGAGCGGGATGAAGAAAACAGTCCCGCGCAGGACTCTAGTGTATAAAGGCCTTACATAATGAACCATAATGTTTTACTTTCCTTAGAATACGCCATTTCTATCTACATACACCACGGGTCCCCTTACATTGAAATAGACATTTTGCACTGACATGTTTCTACAGTGGCCCTAAACGGACAAACACGTTTCGTTCCTATGTTGTTCTTCATGCAAAGAATCCTGCTAAAGTCAGCGAATAAAACATTGACACAATAATGAACAAGTAACAATAATATTAGCAATAACATTGTTTTACTTAATAATTAAGTAAACCTAATTTCTTAATTTATCTTTTAAATTGTAATTTATCTTTTGTATCTGGCTACTCTCTGCTATCTGAGACGACGACATATTTTCCTGTCGGCCACCGTAACTTCTGTTAGTTGCAATTTGCCAGAGCCAGAGGCCAGAGCCTCCAAGTGTCGCCAATACCTGCTGCCAGAAGTTCACCTGCCACTATAACCCAAGAGACAGCATCTACCGACAACGCACATGGCCTCCAAAGCCAGCAAGCTGCAGCCATAACAGCTGGCTGTGCCCCTGCGGTCCAACCAAGGATCCAGTGGCCCAAATCCCACAAGAGAATTGAGTGGCAACAATTTGATGAAGATGTAAGCCAAGTACTGGAAGGGACAGCCAAGGGTGACGTGGAACACCGATTGAGAACGATGACCACTCATAGCAAATATCGCAGCTGAGCGATTTGGAACTGAGGCACCCAAGCCTGCTCCATCTGAATATGCTCCAAGCCACAGAGTAAGGAAAATGGAGAAACACCATGTATTGCGAAAGGTGAAAGGTCTCATCCTGGACTAAAGTTCAGCTTTAAAGTCTCCACTGGCCAGCTAACATCTGACTGGTACTAGCTGGAGGTGGGGATAATCACTGGCTGTACCATCTCAGTGACCTTCTTTGCGCTGGCAATGTAAGGAAACCTCCCATAAAAGCATTCATGGACGACCTCAAAGTGACAAGAACGGCGGTATCAGGAGCCAGGTGGATCCTCCAAGTGTTGGTGTTGGAGAGACTCCTTGCATGGGCACGCATGAGCTTCAAACCTGCAAAGTTCAGGTCTCTGGTCCTAACAAAGGGGAAGGTTAAAGACAGATTCTGTTTCAGGCTGGGAGAACACAAGATCCCGTCAGTCACTGAGAGACCAGTGAAGAGCCTTGGGAAGTCGTCAACTGCAGCCTGAATGATAGAGACTCGGTGTTGACCTGGAGGGATGGTTGAGAACAGTGGATAAGTCTGGGCTCCCTGGAAGATTTAAGGGCTGGGTCTACCAGCATGGAATTCTCCCAAGAATCCTCTGGTCTCTGCTCATCTATGAGGTCCCCATGACAGTGGTGGAAGGTTTTGAGCAAAAGGTGAGCAGCTATCTACTCAGATGGCTGGGCCTGCCGCGTAGCCTAAGTAACATCGGGCTATATGGGAACACCAACAAGCTCAGGCTCCCTTTTAGCTCAGTCAGGGAGGAGTTCATTGTTGCACGGTAACAACTGCCATACTCTGGATCCAGAGATGCCAAAGTGTCCGGCGCAGGGATTGTTGTTAGGACAGGGATGAAGTGGAGGGCAGCCAAGGCAGTCCAGCAGGCAGAGCACAAGGCCATCCTTGGAACAGTGGCGCATGGCAGAGCCGGACTTGGAAGCCTAACAGCGACCCGATATGAATCTGCCAGCGGAAAGGAGAGGCAGAGGCTGCTACAGGAGGAGGTGCGAGCTTCAGTCGAGGAAGAGCGAACCAGCAGAGCAATGGCCGTGCGTCAGCAAGGTGCCTGAATGAAGGGGGAGCAGGCGATGGAGCGGAGTCTCACATGGAAGGAGATCTGGAAGTGGAAACCCAAGAGAATCAAGTTCTTGATTCAGGGGGTCTATGACGTCCTCCCAAGTCCATCCAACCTGTGCACATGGGGCAAAATAGAAACACCTGCATGCCCTCTCTGTTCCAAAATAGGGACATTAGAACACACCCTGAGCAGCACTTCCAAGGCGCTGGGTGTGGGCCAGTATCCATGGTGTCCCGACCAGGTCCTCAAATCCATCGCTGAGGCAATCAGCATGGGAATCAAGGACAGCCGATATACCCAAACTACAGCCAAGGGCATTCACTTCATCAAGGAAGGACAAAAGCCATGGAAAACATTGAAAAACTGCTCTGTAGGTCTGCTCTCCACAGCCTGAGACTGGGTGATGGCAGTTGACCTGGAAAGGCAGCTGAAAATCCTAACACACATCACCCAGTCCAAACTCAGACCTGACATCATCTTGGTCTCTGAGGCTACAAAACATCTGATCTTGTTAGAGCTGACAGTACACTGGGAGGAGAGGATGGAGGAAGCTCAAGAGAGAAAGAGGGAGAAATACCATGAACTGGTAGATGATTGTCAGAGGAATGGATGGAGGACCAAGTGTATGCCAGTAGAGGTGGGCAGTAGGGTTTTGCCAGTTACTCCCTGAGCAAGGCCTATGGCACGCTGGGCATAACAGGTGCTAACTGAAAAAGAGCCATAGGCAACAACGTGGAAGCAGCAGAAAAAGCACCCAGATGGCTCTGGTTAAAGAGGGGAAAGCAGTGGGGGGAGAAGAATGCCACTTGGACACAGGCCGGGGTCTGATCAGCCTTGGTCGGGTCGCCTGGACGAGGGTGTCTGTTGTAAGACCCGAAACACCCAGTGACTCCAGGAAACAACACTGATGATGTGTCTAAGGTCGTGCATGAGAAGATGTTTCTGCAAGCTGCCTATATTCATATAATAATAATGATATTAATTAAAAAAATATTTATTTTTTATTATTATTATTATTTGTCATTGCTTCTAATTTAAAAAAATATATATTTTATTTACATTTTTATTATTGTTATAAATATGAATCATAATATTTATTCTATAAATATATATTAATATTTTTAATGAAATAAGATATAATAAAATCATTTTGTAAAGTTTTATCACAGCCCTATAAGGATAACAAGGAGATCAAGCCTGCCCATTATATTGCAAATAACATATTTTTAACAATGGCATTTATTTAGTGAATATTTTGATTAAAATTCAATTATAATCCTTACACATTAGTGCAAAGCGCCTAACTATGATGTCATTAGTGATCAGTGATCAGTGACCTGAGGTTAGGCTTAGATACTAATCAATACTGAGAAGAACATATATTATCACTTTTTACTGCCCATAAATTATTCAAGTAACTCTAAGGTCATATACGCTTCTGGGCAGTGGCACAGTGGGCCAAACATAAATTAAATATCATAAAGAATGGAACATAAATTCACAGATCAGGGTTTCATTTAAACAGACATAAGTTAACAAGGTCATGACCACCTACTCAGAAATGTGTCGTTAAATTTGATCTGTAGAGTCAGAGGCCTTGCCCTCAGCAAATTAACTTCGCTTACCTTCAAATGGCTCAACATCTTTCTTCATATTGTTAAATGGCAGACAGGTCATGTTCATGGTCAGTTCACTTTTCTTGTTGCAGACAGTTCCTACAAACAAAATAATTACAGAATTTTACTGCAATGATTGGAAATGTCATAATCTTCGTCAAAAAATTGTCCCTGCTGTCTCGGATCTTCTCCTTAGTGGATGAGAGCTTGAATAGTCTGAAAGCATGAAAATTTAACAAAATGAATCAAGTAATCATATCACATCAATAATACAACTATATGCAAGTGTTTCATCCAACTAGTATACCGTATAGGCACATTGATATAAAACTAGCAGAAAAAAAGCACAAAACCATTTTTTTTACAGTTCAAGTGGTTTACAACCTTTCCGAACTAATGAATGAAGAAAACATACACAAAGTCACTTATGCTCACCAAAGCTACATATATTTACTAAACATACAGAAAAAATAGTAATATTGTGAAAGATTATTAAAGTTTAAAATAACATCTTTCTATTTTAATATATTTTAAAATGTTATTTTGTTCCTGATGTCAAATCAGAATTTTCAGCATCATTACTCCAGTCTTCAGTGTCACATGATCCTTCAGAAATTATTATAATATGATGATTTGCTGCTCAATAAACATTTCTTATTATCATCAATGTTAAAAACAGGATTCTTTTGATGAATAAAACTTGAAACTTGAAGAACTGCATTTGAAATAGAAATGTAACATTATAACATTATAAATGTCTTTACTGTCACTTCTGATCAATTTAATGCACCCTTACTAAATTAAATAAAAAACTATACATTTACTTTAAAAAATCGTAATAATCTTAAACCAAAATGTTTTTATCCTTCCTGTGTTATATTTCCTGTCTAACTTCAGATCAATCCGAGAAAATCCGTAAACATCAGTTACGGTAATGCCCGAGACAAAACCATTTATGTGCTCCTAAAACAAAATTCATTCTTTTATTATTTATCAAATGGAAAACCTCTAAAAGCCTGGGTGGGGAAGATTTATTCTGCACGCAAAATTAGGGAGTGGTCACAATGAAAGATCCCTGATCCCAAGAGTGGGCTGCTGTAATTTGACACGTGCAGATCTACGGTGACCCCCTCATCTGTCTGACGCGGGCCATTATGCTGTCACAGAGCTGCACTCCAGCTAATGGAGAGGCAATATTAATGATCAGACCTCATAATAAATGGCACTCTGCTTTCTGACCATGATTGGGGTTTGGAGGAAAGGAAATAAATCGATAACAATTTTACATGACGTACATTCAGGTTGTGTCTCAGCGGAGCATTTCAAAGACACTCATAGAAAGAGTAACCCGGTATTTTTCAGATGCAGGTCAGGGACTGCACTAATATCTTGAAAACCTTGAATACATCTATCTGAATCATATCTTTCAAGTTAATAAGTTCTAACAAAGACGTTTTAACAAATAACATTTTTTTTTTTAAAACAAAATTACAAAAGTTCCATGTCACTGACTGAACCATAAACTGGATGACCTCATGCTATTATAAGCTCTTTCAAGACTAAACAATGGAGATCACTTGTCTTTAAAAAAACACAAGATCATCTTTCGGACCACCAACCAAACCCGTCCAGGGCACATGACATTTTCATGACATTTGCTATGGTGTGGACAGTTGGTGCATGTTTGGGTGACACTAGCAAAGGTCAACCAAACAATCAGATGGACACAGCTATTCACATAATGTTGAGATCTGAGGAAGAGAAATTTCACAACTAAGCATTTGTGCTATGCTATTAATTGAGGACAAGAACAATACGCTCAACCTAAAAGCCACATGGGTTGGGATTGGGGGAAAAAAACATACCCCACGGCCACGGCTCTTAAGACCGACTCTTTATTTCAGCCCTAAAAAAGGGAGACACAGGTCCTGTAGAGGACTTCTAAGTAGTACAGAAGTCTATTGCTATTAATAGTGACTGAATGTCAAATACCTGGTCCCAGAGAGGGAAAAATTGGCAACAGACAAGGACAGCTCAAACTGGGACATTGTAGGGCAAAAAAGTGACAGGCAGGTCTTCGTCTAGGTTACAAAAAGCTTGAATCAGAGTTTGGTGGGGTGTAGAACTAAAACAAAGGACTAAGCCCTAAATTCAATCCATGGATTTGTATATTGATTCTCTGCGTAACATGTTGTCTCACTGGGACTTTTCCATTTTTGCTTTATTTAATGGATGTCTCTCTTTGTTTTTCCAGTGTCAAGGTCTCGGTGTCTGTAATGCAGCCTCACCTCAGCTTCCCTAAAGATGAGAGCTTTGCACAAGGGAAAATGTATCCAGACCAAACAAAGTGCAGAGTAAATTTTCATTTAACAGAGAGGGTGAGAGAGTAATTTAGTAGCCTACTTGCTTACCCAGATCATGTAAGGGCATAGGGGTTTATTGCTTGAGATGGTTATCCATTTTGCTCAGGTGGGAAAACAGTGATTTGCCATTGGTTGGTTGGTTTATTATTTTAGCCGCTGTTGGAATTTATACTAGATATAGTGGACAGAGTGCAGACACAGACAGATCTGGCAACCAAAAGAATGAGGTGGTTAGAAATCTCTTGATCTCATGCTGTAATTATACACAATTTCTTTCTTCTTCCCTGCAAATTGTTTCCTTTGCAAATCATAGAGTTACATTTAACATCCAATATGCCCAAACATGCCAGATCCAGCAAGTGCTAACATTTTTGTAAGGTTTGTAAAAAAAAAGGGGGGGAACCAGTGGGACAAAAACCACACTTGCACATACATATGGTCTACATGGACATATCTATGAGAAACCAGTCATTTAAATTATTCAAAATTTCTGTCTTTTTAGGGCTATGTATTATTTGTGTGAAAAACAATCAAATTAAGTTGTGTGTGTCCATCATTTTGACTTGTAGTTTATCTATGAATGTGGAATGTTTATTTTTCCTCTGGAAAAATAAACACGTTTATCATGCAAATAAATGATTCTCTTGAGAGAAAGAGCTAGTTTCAATGCAGGAAACCGGAAATCTTTATCCATAAAACCGGAAAGTGCCGTTTTCATAGTATGCATTCGAAATAGCGTACTTCCCTACTCCTATATAGGCCCTAGCTCCATCCGAAATAGCAAATTTCCCTACTACATAGTGACGTGTGACAAAAGAAGTAGCCTATGTCCAAATTCAAAGTAAAGAGTATGCAAAAAGTACCCAGATGACCTGCTACTTCGGCGAGATTCTGAAGTGTTGATGATGTCCCATGATGCCACGGGAGAGGATTTGTGATGTGAATGACCGTGAAGCGACGTAACACGGTAATGACAACATGTCTAATGTATCAGAATCAGAATCAGAAAGAGCTTTATTGCCAAGTGTGCTTGCACACACAAGGAATTTCTTTTGGTAATGAGGCTTCCAGTGGACATATACAAATACAAATACAACAAGAAACATAATACTTCAAATTATAAGAATAAAAAATAGAAATATAAATATATGAGAATAAAAGTATCACAGTTGTGTTTAGTCAGAATAGTTGTCATTTTCAGATTTACAGATTATGAACATATTTACAGTGTTTTGAATAATATAAATAAATAAATGTACATATAAGTATCACCTGAGTTGTGGGATATTGCACTAAACAGTGGGAGTATTGCACTTAAAGGCATATGCCTTGGGAGGTGTGTTAACTGTTCAGGAGGGAAATGGCCTGTGGGAAGAAACTGTTCCTGTGCCTAGACGTTCTTGTGGCCAGTGATCTGAGTCGCCGCCTTGACAGTAACAGTTCACACAGCTTGTGTCCAGGGTGAGTGGAGTCTGTGATGATTTTACCTGCTCTCTTCCTCACTCTGGAAGAGTACAGGTCCTGGAGGTTTGGCAGGGGGGCACCAATGATCCTCTCTGCAGTCCGGAATGTCCGTTGTAGTCTCCTGATGTCTGATTTTGTAGCTGAACCAAACCAGACAGTGATGGATGGATGAAAACAGACTCAATAACGGCTGAGTAGAACTGAATCAGCAGCTCCTGTGGCAGGTTGAACTTCCTCAGCTGGCGAAGGAAGTACAGTCTCTGCTGGGCCTTTTTCACAACGGAGTCAATTTGATTATCCCACTTCAGGTCCTGAGAGATGATAGTGCCCAGGAACCTGAATGACTCCACTGCTTCCACAGTGCTGTTCATGATGGTGAGTGGGGGGAGTGCTGAGCTGTTCCTCCTGAAGTCCACGATCATCTCCACTGTTTTGAGCGTGTTCAGCTCAAGGTTGTTATTACTGCACCAGACAGCCAGCTGTTCAACCTCCAGTCTGTAAGAAGACTCGTCCCGTTTCGGATGAGACCGATGACAGTGGTGTCGTCTGCAAATTTCAGGAGCTTGACAGTGGGGTCACTGACAGTGACACTGACCGTGGGGTAGTAGGCTACTCCTGGATTACATTCATACTACAAACATTCATACTATAACTGTTTTTTTTTTTGTTTTTTTGTAGTTGAACATTGCTATCGTGAAGTAATGACTTATTTAAAATAACTACCTACTCAAGACTGAGAGTATGCGATTTTTTCGGACGCGGCCCCAATTTCATGTCCACGACAACCCCCTAGTGGAAAGGCAATTTACAAACGCGTTTTTTCTAGCAATTTTGGACCTTATTGCGTGCCGTACTTAAAGCGTCCATAGCAGCCAGAGATCTGTTGACAACGGGAATCAATTCATTTACAGCTAACCTGATATTTCAATACAGCGAATGCTGTTTGGTGAGATTTAAATGTTTTCCAGGGTGTTAATGGTGTAAAAATGACCTCAAACAATCCAGCTGTTTTTCTTCTCATGATCAACGGGCAAATCGAAGCAGCTGATGTAAGTTAACAGTGATTTATAGTGGCCGAGTTTAATGCAGTAAACTGTGTGAGAAGCCTGTCGTTAACGTGGGTTTATTTGATTAATTACATGTGGTGTTTTGTCTAAAGTTCCCAGAATATGATGATCTGTACTGCAAGTATTGTTTTGTTTATGGACACGACTGGGCGCCCACATCAGTGAGTGACATCAACCTGCTTTACTTCCTGTCTTACAGTAACGGAAATCAAGGCTATAACATTTATATATTAACATATAATATATTCATTATTTCATATTTAACTTGAATAATGATAATAAATGTTCTATATTAGTAAGTAATTGTCATCTTTATAAAGTAGTGATTCTACGGTTTTAGTCGCAACTACTCTTCTTTAGTGACGTGATATAGCTTTTGGATTATTCTTATATATTCAACAACAGTAAGTTTGTCTTTTCCCAGGGCTTGGAAGAGGGCATTTCTCAAATAACATCAAAAGGTAGAGGATCTCAGAGTTTGGTGTGGAATTTCCCATTGGACATCACATTCAAAAGCACGAACCCATTTGGCTGTAAGTGCACCTTGTTTTGGTTGTTACAATAATATGCTTGCATTGTAGAGCGGAATATTAGTCTGAAGATCGGCACAAAATTTGCTATGTCATATATTGTAATGCAGCTTAATTGTGATCACTATATGCATTGAAATATCAGGTTAGCTGTGTATATATATATATATATATATATATATATATATATATATATATATATACACACACACACACATTCATCTTTTCACATTTTCTTTTTCTCCAGGGCCCCAGATTGTAGTTAGTGTGTATGGCCCAGACACCTTTGGAAATGATATTGTGAGAGGTTATGGAGCCGTGCACATCCCATTTACACCTGGAAAGTGAGTCACTCTGAGATCGTGGTGTCATAATGTGACAAAAGCAGCCAGCATGCTTGAGGTGTGTCTGAAATGTACAATTACATGTGAATACTCTCTGTTCCAGACACACCAAGACCATTCCTATGTTTGTTCCGGAGTCTACGTCAAGACTGCAGAAGTTCACAAGGTTATAACTAATTTCTCACATATTCTTCATAATTTACTGCTCAGTGTTTTACACACATTGAAATGCAGACGTATGGCAAAATTTTAAATTATCCAATTTATTATGCACCAGCTTAGGGTTGTGATCTGAATTTCATTTCTTGTTGCCCTTCCCTTTTGTCCTCAAGAATTGATATGAATTCAAGTTGTTTTAGTTAAATGTGCAACTTATATGACAGTTTCAAATGAACAACTACAATGTAACGTGAAAATATTGATTTGCATGATAGGCCCTGTATCTGACATGTTTTATCTTGTACTCAGCTGGCTGATGGGAAGGCGTCCAGAGTTCACAGATCCCAAGGTTGTTGCTCAAGGAGAGGGAAGAGAAGGTAAACTTTAATTTAACCTTTGACTTAAAATGAAACCTTGAAGTAGATGTTGACCATCTATTATCATAGTGAGTCTTCAAAAATGGTGTAATTATGAGCCATAATTGATTCAGTTTGATCTATTTGCAGTCACAAGGGTGCGCTCACAAGGTTGTGTCACGCTACAATTCAACATTGTGACTAAGGACATGAAGAAGCTGGGTTATGACACAACATCAATAGAGCATACACCTGCAAGAACACCACAACAGCTTTGATAACCTTAAGGATCTCTTTTGTATCTTAGTTGCTTTATTCAGTTAGTTTTGTAGCTGCTTTATAACTACACATGTTATATTGTTTAACCATCTTTGTATGTTTTTAAATAAACTGATATTGTTTTGTCTGTCTAGTAGGGTCAACCATTTCTGACTTAAATAACTCTGCTTGTCTTTAATTTGCACGCCCGAGTTATATTCCAATCTGCAGATTTCATTTTAGGAATGGCCATTTAAAAAAAATAATGCATTCGAATATAAATCGAATTTAGGCTAAATGATGTTCAACGAGAAATACCTTATTTTTAAATTTAGTTCCTGCCGCTGCCAGACGTTAACTAGTTTCTTATCATTTAGTGCAAAGGTGATATAATACTACAGTGTATAGTGTTATAAATGTACATACAGGATTTACGATGTGAATGACCGATAATACGATTCACAATCTCTGAAATGGGTCCATTATACTTAATCCTGAACATTATAACCTTAACGTTTGTCTGTGCGCTGCACATTTTACAGAGAACAGCTTCCAGAAGAGAGTACAATATGCAGGCTATATGCACAAAAGATTCTGAAAGACTTAGCCATTCCCATTTTGTCAGGACAATCTTTTATGGATCACAACTTTTTAGTTAGTCTTATTATTTGTAGTTGTGTTTTCTATTAACAGTTCCATTTATAAGCTTTAGTTTCTATGATGTAAACAAAAGGCAAAGCTTTGCCTCCGCTAGCCTGCTAACTAACATTACAGTATTGATGTAGTGTTTACTTTAGCTTTTGTTCATCGCCCCTTAGGAAAATTACCATGATTTTGTGATTAATTACTCTGTTACCATAGTTTTCCGACAAATATGATTAAATGGTGGATAACATCCATAAAAAGAAAAAAATGCATACCATTCTGAAACGTTCAGTGAAATCCATTCAGTACAATCCTCGTTTGTTAACATTGTCAGAGTCTGAATCGGACTCGAATTGGTTTGAAATTGACGCCATCCTTCTTTACCTTTACACTAGAGAAGAACTCGCGGTTATGAAGGGGCGGGACATTTCCCAAACACGCACCAAGCGTTGCCAATCACACTGGGCCAGCTAACCAATCTCAGCACTTTTCGTATTTAGAAATGACCATTACCAGGCTAGAGAGAGAGGAGCTGTAATAAATGTAAAATGTAAAACATAACGTGTTTTTTTAACAATCAAGCATGAAAACATTCTAGTACACCCAAAAAAACAAAATCAACACTTCAAAAAAGGGCATAATAGGACCCCTTTACCTTTAACATTTGTTACTTAAAAAAAAAAACATTACCTGAGATAAAGTAAAAAAAAGTAAACTTATTTTATTTCAGTTAGTCATCACTTTAATTTTGCTAACTTGATGTACTAAAATAAATAAAAAAATAATAATTCGTAGTATCTCAATACTAAAATAACTGCGTCCGGCGCCATTACGGGATGTGATATTAGCGTGTTTACTAACAGCATGAAGAGACAGATCAAAAGTCATTGATGCAATTTATTTGTTTTACCACTGCAGCTACAGGTCCTTTATCACTTGCGGTGGTTTAGATGGCAATAAAACAATTACTCTTCCTGTGACTTTCCTACAAAACCATTACACAGAAATAAGGTACACAACAATATGTTACAATAGAACAGATGATAAATTATATTATACAGTTATAATGCCAACAAGTTGAGCACATATCCATAAAAAGCAGCCTGCTCCCAGTAATATGAGACAGTTTGGTAAATACACAGACACAACAACATGGAAAAAATAAAATGTTATGAATGTTCACAAGGTTAGTCCTCCACAATAAATGCATGAGTACATAATAACAGAAGAACGAGTGATACACAGTAACAGCAAAACGAGATGGCCGAGACTAAATGAGCAAGATATTGTATGGATTCAAAAGTCAAACTAGTCTGCATAATCGAGTACGGTGATGTTCACTAGCAGGGAGTTTTGTTTAGTAGAGCCTGCTTAAACCATCGTGTCCATCAAAAGCGCATTACATACATCTTAAAGCTCTCTTAGCCACAACCACCCCCTAAAATGCCTGAGTATGCCTGCAGATTATTTACCATAACACACCCAGGCTCTGCTACAAGGCTGCACATGGCCAGCACTACCACAATATTTCCAGCAGAGGTCGCTAGCTCACAGATGAGAGAAACCGTAGAGTCCATACTCTAGTAATCAAGAAAACAAAAGCAGTAATATTGATGATAATAATATGGGAACAATTGAAGATAGATAAATGTGTAGTCAGTTCAGCTCTGCATTTAAAAAGGACAAGCAATGTCACTTTGGTAACTACTATTCGGTGGCAGATGTTGCCATCTTGTGCTTAACTGGTTGAATTAAAAAGTGTAGACAGCAAGTCACACGACACACCTAAGTCTAGGCGTTCTTGCTTTAAATCGACCGCTAATTGTGATATCAAACGATTCAGAGTCTAGTTTAAGTCTCATGTAATGATAAAACCGTGGCCAAAATAAACTCATTATTGGAATACAGAACAATGCTATTGAACCACAGGGCTATAGATTCAGAAAGATGCATATGACCCCTAAAATACATTTACACCACATATTCAACAACAAAAACAACCCCAGAAAATAGATCATACAATCCATTAGGGGAACCCTCCCACACTATGACCCGTCTTAGCATCTCCGCTCATTCTCGTAACACTATAAGGAAGTTAGCTTTCCATATAGAACAGAGGATTTTGTTAACAAGCTTTGATATACTTTTCTCCAACGGAAGCAGTGATTAGTGATACAGCTGTTGGTTATAACAGTAAGATGCATTAGGACCTGATGAAGATAAACAAACACAAAACTACCTCCCATTTCCCTTTTCTCCATCCACACGCACACACATAAATAAAAAAACGTTACTGAAATGATCACATTTCAGGTTGTTGGATACTCATAGAGAAGCTAAGCGGATGAATTCAAATCATTAATATCGATTAGCTGTGGAAATATGGAGCTGTGCAAATACTGAGTCATACTGAATTGAAAGAACCCATTCACCCAATAAACAACGTCTTGGGATTGTAAAGCAGTAAAAAACAGGCTTCGGTATAAAAGTTGAGCCGTATTATGATATGCAAACCAACTCCCTGTCATGCATTAAAAAAAAGGAAGAAAGAACAACTCTCCACTTCAGTATGAAGTTCATCGCATCAATGCATCAGGTTTAAAACCATTCACACATGAAGTTCACAGAATCTCTCTCCTAGTCCTCAGATTTATTCGTGTCTTAGTGAACGGTTTCCCATTGCTTCTCGCACTAAGGACTAACGGTGGGCAAACAGTCAAAGGAAGATAGATCAGAGCATGTGCAAAATCCCTGCTTGGAACATCAAAATCATTTCCATGTAAACCGATAGAGAGTCCTCTAAACTGTCTACTTAAGCGTACTGTAAATACACAGTGTATATGCACTGCGTAGAACGTACAGGCTGCTTGGATTAAAAGGGTTAGAGCTTTATCTAGCACGCTGCTCGAAAAATTAGAAATTAGAAAAATTAAGACAAACCAGTACTCCTAGTTTTAAGCCTCTGATAAGAAAAGTAAGCCATCAATAAGAAGTTAAAAACGGGACCCCTTTGAACGGGAGAGGAAAATCTTCTAAACGCTGTATCGCTGATGTTTTCTTTTGAGGAAATTTAGAGAAGAATACCAAATCGCTGTATGGTACCAATCTCTGACAGGAGAAGGGAATCACCTGCCAGTGTAAAACCTGTAAACACCACTTCTACTCCCAAAAGTCTCTAAATAGTACACCGGTTTTGGGGGAACACAACCGACTATGTTGTCTATACCATAGAAGCGGGGATGGGAGAGAGAATTGAGTGGGTTTCGGGGAGGCAGCCTATGTTGTTCCTCACAATAAGAAGGGGTTGGTTGTGCCGCCAGCTTGTGTTGCTGCGCCTGTGGGCGGCAGCCCTCCGCTCATGAGCGGCTGGGGCATGGACATGGATGCTGGGATCCCCATGCTTGGCATCATCTGGCCCACAGGCCCAAGAGGAGCCATGCCGGTCATGGGTACCATGGAGACGGAGCCGGCCGGGGGCAATGAGGAGAGAGGCAAGGGCTCGTTGCTCCTCTGGGCAATGTTGTTGAAGCCCTGCCCACTCAGGCCCATCATGGGACTGACTCTCATCTGGTTGAGGGTTGGCGGCTGTGGCTGGTTCACCTGGAAGGGGTTGACTTGAGCTGCAGTTCCAGGCGCAGGAGCCGAAGCTGCTCCAGAGGCTGAAACTAAACCAGTGGGAGATACAGGTGAGCTCGTTGCTAAACAAGGGCTTTTAAAATCCAAATATAAGGCTCAAGACCTGCACAAATAAAATGTCTATTTAGAACAAATCGATACGGTCTCAAAATAAATCATGCATATCAAAAACGTTATTGGTGAAGGGTACCTCCAGCAAGGAAGGGGTTGGAGACTGGAGCCTGCTGGAGAGGCTTGCTGACCAGAGAGTCTAGGTTGACAAGAGCGGCGTTGGGACCCAGGAAAGACTCTGGAGTTTTTCTGGTTGGGCCGCTCGGTAAGTCAAACCGATCAGAGCCTACAGACAAGCTGGTCTGCGATGGCAAGGCAGAGCTTCCTCGACCATCACCTGTGAAAAACATCACATCCTCATGTCATTCCCAACAAGAGACAACCCTTCTTTTAACTAGTAAACTGTAGGAATGCATCGAAATTAAAATTCTGGGCTGAATCTGAAACTTCAGAAATGCTCTTCTCTCGAGTTATTTTTTCTAGCTATCCAATGATTTTATGGACATTGAATAGCTTTCTTGAAGTAAATGTAAAATTAAGTGACATTGTATATAGCCTACAAGTTGTTTTATTGACGTCTGTCTCTATTGAAATACTAATTGAGCGGATACATGAGACAGGATTAATTTCTGTAAGCTGTAATGTATCTTTCAACATACCTATGGGTGAACAACCCATATTTATTTTGTGCTGTAACTAGTAGTAGACGTTCATGTGCACTTTGATCAGTGCTGCCGCTTGAACTGAGGCACTACAGTGATCTTTCACGGCGTATTAAACAGTGGCAAAACCACATTTATTGTTTGAATTTCATAATAAAATTGACAGAATTTTAAAGTTGAAGCTGCTTCACATTAAAACTAAGCACGTAGCGATTTTGATAAGTTTTGTTCACGATGCACATCAACAGAAAACGGCACAGACTAAAGATTTTAGATCTGAGAAACCATATCATTACCAATTATAATAACAGCTATTTCAACCGAAAACTTTTGGTAACCGAAATTTCGGCGCATCCCTAGTTAACTGTAGTAGTAGAAGTGGTCAGCATTTACCTGTCAGTGCTGAGGAGCGAAGACTATCAAACTCAGAGAGGTCCTCCCTGGAAGTACCATTTGGTGCGGAAAAAAGATCAAAGCTACCGACTGAGGGAAATGAGAGATGGTTGGGATTAACAATAAAGAAAGAAAGCCTTTAACTTATAATATACAAGACATTAAAAAGATCTATGAATTCAAAATAAGAGAGCGGCCTTATTTTCTAATGTAACAGAAATGTATTTTGAACAAAGCTCACCTGTGGCAGTAGCTTTGGGGCGGGTGGCAGGCATTGGGCCCCAGGGATCAGCAGCTGCAGGAGCTGGGGTCGACCCCCAGGGGTCACTGCTCTTCAAAGGAGGGACTGAGGAAGAGGCACTGGGAAGACCCCAGGGATCCACAGGAGCAGCTGGCTTAGGGGTGGCACCTGGAAAATACACACAGATGTGTTAGGTAACTGACAACTTGAGTACAAACTACAATGAAAAAAAAAAAATCACTGCCACTATCTAGTCGGACACTCTTTTAAGAATAAATGCAACAAAAAAAAACACCCCCGATGAGACTTCCAAGTCACAATGTAACTGAAGTAGAGTCAGATCTTTTTTTCCATATTGTGACGTACATCTGAGTGAAATGGATTATGGAGAAAGAAAAAAAAGTAGGGCAGGTTCTTCTTATCCATCACTTGTTGATTAGTTTGATCTAAATGCAAGCTTGTAGTTGATTGTAAGATAGCAACTGGGTTTAAGCGGACTTAATGATTGGAGAAGTTCAGCATAGGTTACCAGAGAGAAGTCTGTTGTTTCACTGGAAGGTCAAGCTGACATTTTGATTAAAAAAAAATTAATTTAAAAATTAAATTATAAGTTTCAAGTAAAAAAAAAAACATGCAGGGATGACTCATTCACAATAAGATGCATTTAGAAAATAAATAAGGTGAATTTCCATTTCATGCTGTGTTTAAGTCATTTGCACTTTTAGAATCACACTAATTATACCAAAAATGGCAAAAACAACCAGAGAAATTCTATTTTACAAATGGGTGTGACAGGTGATGCAAGTTAAATGGGAGTGAAGGTGACCCAATTATGAAATATGCAGTTTTTGCCATTTCCTCTTCCAGAAGACACGCACACCTGCCTCAGACCTTCTCTCCATTCACTTCATGACTTTAGTCTGACTTAATTTTCAGAACATTTGAAAGAGATTAAAAAAAAAAACTGGGCTGTTCGAAGAGGAACCCCTTTACAGACTCTGTGCTCACTCTACCAGTGCAGATCTGAATACTGAGTCTCTTTTGTTTTGTGCACACTGGAATGCACAACTACCGGCCTAGCTACATTACTGAGATGCCACGAAGAGCTACAGGCACAAACAGCATTATGAAATAGAGCCTGTGGGGGAGAGGGGGCCCTAAAAGAAAAGGGAGCTTTCGGTTAACAGGTGGTCTTCACAACCTGAGCATTGAGGGTTTTTTTTCCTTTTTATACGTGACATAATTAGATGTAAATCTGCCTTAACTTAGTATATCTATTATGCAAATGATTCTGGTGAGAAACGAAAAGGAAAAAAAAGAATTGACAACAGGAAGCTGATACAAGCTGTAGTCAATGTCCTATTATTAGCCACAGACAAATATGATCTTGTGCGTGAAGGGTGTTTACTTTTGAAACTAGCTATTATTGTGTATGTGCCAGCCTTCAAGATGATAAAACTAAAAATAGTGTTCGTGTTAGGGCTGGGCGATTTATTTTCCTCATATCACAATGTTTATATATTTGCACCAAATTGGTTTAAAACTGTGATTTCTGATGTTAAGCAGATGTTTGAACTTTAAAATGTAGATTTAAATGAAGACAAAACCAGGAAGGATGGTATAACAAGTCTAATGGCCAACCAAAAGTGCATTATAATCATCTTGATATTTACAATCTTATTTATATTGTCCAGCCCTAGTTTGTGCGCGTGTCTGTAATTACCGTAGGACTGCCAGGGGTCTGAGGCGGGGCCTGCGGCTGCAGCACCTGCTCCCCAAGGGTCCGCAGCTTGATCGGCAGGGCCCTTGAGAACCGGGTCGATCAGATCCATCAGAGAAGACTGTGGAGGCTGAACACACAGTGTATGAGATAAGTGCCCACAGTTACATCCTACTGTCCAAAACAATCACACCAGCTACAGTCAATGTGAACTTCGTAGCCAATCGGAAGATAAATACTCACATTGAGAAAACAAGTCCGCAAGGAAAGAAAGGGAAAATTATGTTAATTGAAGAGATTAAAAAAAAAATTCTGATGGCATTACTTAGCTAAAAGTAGACCATATAACTTTTTTTTTTAAAAAAGGTTTTAAAAAAAATGATTAAAACAAATTCAAATGAAAGTTTAATTTTTATCATTACATTATGGAAAATAATGAACTTTATCACAATATGCTAATTTTTTGAGAAGGACCTTTATACTATATAGTATTTACACTAAGTGCAAATATCCCACCTTGTTGGTAGAGGCTATTTACACCAACTCCGCCCAGCAATGTCTGGATGGGCCAGACAAAAGTAGGGATGCAGCGATCTGATACTCAGTATCGGTATCGGCTCCGATACTGCCATTCTTGGCCGGATCGGTCAGACGAGGCCGATCCAAATCCGATATTGTGCGTACACTATTCTGTGTTATTGTTAAGCCCCACAAAAGCATTATAAAGCACCATAACATTTTTGTGCACTATATTATAAGTGTTCTGAAGCCATTCTATAGTATAATGTGAAATAGAAATGAATATTTAAGTCATTAAATTCAAGTTCACGTAGACTTTTCCCTCCGCTGCGGCTCTCAGTCATTCTCCATTCAGCATTAAAACAGTGCGTCGCGTTCAGTTCCGACAGTCAACGATGAAGCTCTCTCCAAGATGATTCAATGTTAATATTATTATACTTGATCTGTAGATAAATCTCTATGGTTTCTCATAAAATGGCTTTATCTTGTTGGACTTTATTACTGTAACTTAATCATGTTACTTTCTACCGGGTGTCTGTTAGATCGCAACACTGGAAATCACTAATTGTTCTTCACGCGCACAGTAACTGAAATTTAAAACTGTTAAAAGAAAAGGCTGAATAAACTATTGCATAGATAGATACTGTATAATACACTATGTATCGATATGTCTTTCCTTTGTGCTTTAAACTTTTCAATGCAGACTCGAAGAGCTGCGCAATGCGACTCGCTTCAAGCACATCCTTCTGCACGCTCGGGATGCGCATAAGCGCTTTGTGCTGCACTGTATTGGAGTCTTTCATAATCATATCATAATACTTTTGCGCAATGAAGGATTATCAATAGCCTTTCTTGTTCTGTCCTATCTATCATATGTTGCTGCCTCATTAAACAGCTGTGCTATACATACATACATATTTATCTTTTTGATTTTGTTATCTTGTTTTTCATGAATGTATTTTACAACAATACAAAGAGCAATATGTAACGTTTTACCAGATTTAGTGCTTCTCTTTGTTCTCTTTGTTCCCCACTAAATAGGTTTTTTTTTACTAAATGTTCAGATTGTATATAATTATTGTGCACTCGTGATTTATCTAGACTAAACATTACTGCTGAATTATCCACTAATCTAGTTTAGAATAGAATTTTTGTCAGACTATGATCATATATTTTTTGATTTGTTTTTTTTCTTTATAATCAAGTTGTCTGTATTAAGTAGATTGTGTTTAACACACAAAAGAGAGATTATCAGCTTTGGATAAAAGCGTCAGCTAAAATGAATAAATGTATCAGTTCAACACACAGAGTTGTAGAAATTCTTCTTGATAAAAAATAGAATAGTAATAAGAAAGAATAAGAAAAAAATAGTAATCGGTGCATCCCTAGACAAAAGTACAAAAAACAGTGGCCTAGGGAGTAAGGCGCGTAGCAGATACTTTTGAAGCGATTGACCCGAGTTCGAAGCTGCCTTTTGCCAAACTCGTTCCTCTACCTTTTCCCATCACATTTCAGATTGGAAAGGCATTTTTTTTTCAATAAATATAAAGAAAATATGTAAAAAGTGGAATTAAAGTGCCTAACGGTTATTTAATAATAAAGTGTTTGGCGGGTAGGGTTTAAAGGTAGGTGTAGTGTGGGATTTATTGTCCCAACAAGGTGGCATTTATTTAATAAATATATATATATATATATATATATATATAATTTAATAATTTACAATCAATGTGTCATTATAGCATACTGTTTTATAATGAACTAAAATACTGAGGTGCAAAGAGTATCCAACTGCTATTTTCAATTATTGCAAAGAAAATACTGCTATTTTCACAAATTGTATATAGAGCCTATAGCTACTTGCACTTAGTGTTAATAGCATGTATCGCTAAGAAAATATGCTAATTTCACTTAATGTAAATAGCATCTATTGTAATATCTATCTTAGTGCAAATAGATGCTGTTCAATAATAAATGTTGCTTAAGCAGCAAATCATATTGCAATGTTTTATAAAGGATCATGTGACACTGAAGACTGGAGTAAATATGCTGAAAATTCAGCTTTGAGATCAGGAATAAACTACATTTCAAAAAATGCTCAAATAGAAAATTATTTTAATAGAAAATTATTTTAAATAGTAACTAAGTATTTTTGATCAAATAAATGTCGATTAGAGACAAACACTTCTGAACTGTACTGTACATTTATATATATATATTCATAAATTCGAAGCAGGAGGTGAGGGATGTGTAAACTAGAGTTTTGTGTGGCCACAGATTCATTTCAGGCCTACTGATGAGTTAAAGCGCTCAGAGCCTGCACCTACCTCTTTCTTCTTCTTGGCCACTTTCCCGTCGCTGGAGTCTTTACGGCTTTCTTCCAGAGCCATCTGGAGCCGTAGGTCATCCCCACGACGCATCCTCTCCTCCTGAACAACCACAAACAGACACACAAAAGAATACGTTATAGCACACCCATTATGAAGCGCATGACGTCTGCTGAATCACAGCGTGAACCTGCTGCCCTGTTGTTGTGATTCATCATGATTCAGCATCAAAAATTAGTTACTTAAGCATGTAAAAATGTAAAGATTATACAATTAAACACTGAAAGCAAAAATTACACACTGAAAGCAAAACTCAATTGTGTTAGAAAACCAAGAGACACACCCGGTACTTTGTTTCCTCATCGGGTTGCTTTCAAAGGGCAGAGGAGACAGGAAGGAAGTGAGAAATGTAAAGTATGTTAGTGGGAAGCAACTGAAGATAGGCTGTAATCTAATCCCTATGCTAATTTGGTGGCAGTAAATAACTTTGCATTTGGTTAGTCAAATTCAAGATGAATTAAACCTTCCAAGCGGAAGGGGACCAAGAACAGAGAGATCTGCTGTAGGGTTCGACTGATATAAATCAACACCAATATAATAACTTTTTTGGCTGATATACAATTAAAACACTTAAAAATAACAGCAGCTGTCATGAGACTTCAAATAAATGGCAATAGGCTCTTATATAGAAGATGGGAATTCTTTTACTAAAGTAGTCATATTATGTCTGGTAATAGACAGTCTTTGAAATTTCACTTTCATTTGCAAATCAAAATCACTAAAAACTATCAGATATTCATAAAGTTATCAATCAAGGTTGCTGTGGTTTAAGCGCTGCCAAAGGTTGGGTTAACTGAAAATATCAAACATGTTTTTTGGTGAACGTTTCTAATGTTTTTGGGTATTTTAGTTTAGAGTTGTAATATGGAGCATGATGGTACAGAATGATTTATGCAGAAGGCAAATACAAAAGAGAAAGGACATTGTTTACACAGTAGAAAAGTTAGAGATGCGTGATGCCCTTTCAACATTTCACTAGAAGCCTCATTATATCAACTGTTAAAACGCTACGGTTCCCTTCACCTCATTATGATCACAAATCTGGGACATCTGACTGTCTCATACAATTAAGTCCATTTATGAAATGAGCCCTAATTGTAGTTTGCCTGACAGGGAAGAAGCTCACAGAATGAATTACCCTTTATCGACACCTGACTAGCTATATGCCAACAGGTACAGTGTAGTTCAAGCGGGCCAGTAGTGCTACACAGAAATGAGACGAGCCCCTCCTCACCAGTTCCAACATGCCCGTTTTTCATTTGGAAATTTATCCCAGACGTCCAAACACACAGAATTCCTTCACATTATTCCTTGAGCAGCTGATACGAGTCCCAAGCATAATCAGAGCTTCCAGAAAAATTATATTTCTTAAAGTATCAGCTGCCCCACTTCATCACTTTTATAAGACGTGCAAGATGTGGTTTTAAATACCAGTGACACAATTGTGTGGTTATATGGCTTCCATACTAATTTTTACATTTCCTAAACAATAATTTTCTTGCTGGACTGGCCCAACTTTGCAAAAAAAAAAACGAACAACTGGGCGGTGTCACAGTGAGGCTCTGTGACTAGAGACTCTTATTTTGTAAAAATGACTCTTATTATGACACTGGACTGAGAACATACTATGCATACATACACTTTTCATACTAACATAACACATTATCCTATTTGCGTAAATTTTAACACCAGTCCTCACTATGACCTTTTTCTTTAGTTTAACATTTATTGAGTCATTAATTTCACTATGTTGATTTACATTGTCCAAGTAGGAGGGGCTTAGCCTTTTTAAGAGGGCCTCTCAGTGTTGTTAGGAAGCTGGTAGAGTGAGTTGGTTTGTAGTTGTTGCTCTGTTTTGGGTCAATTTATTGGCATACTTTGAACAGTTTTTGTTTATTTTTGTTTTTGTCTTTACACTTTTCATACCATTTGCACTATTGGAAAACCTTTTTTTTCACTTATTGGAATAAACACTGAACTTTTGACTACTTTATCACGTCACTTCATTTTTACACCTCCATCTGCCGTTACATTCAAAGCAGTGGTGCTGCTACTGTTTGAAACATCTTTGGGGCCTCTTTGGGGCAGTTGGCACACCCCTGTCTCTGTTACAGGCAGATTTGGGTAACTTGAAATTGGGAAGAAAGACAGCCAGTATAAGGTCATATTTCCCATTTCTTGATGCTGCACACTTAGATTTGAAATGCAAGTGTAGTGAAAGCGGCTTTCATGTGATGCAAAAATCCCAGAAAGAGTTATCACCATTGCCTAATAATACAGTTACCTGGTTATTGTGTAAATGGTACAGATGCCTGGGAGGCACAGTAAGGTAAATATGTATCTGATAATACCACATGCAAATTATTATGGTGACAAATACTGGCCTAAACATTATAAAAATTACACTGCCAATTCAAACTAATGTGTAACAAATACTTTTCCACATTTGATGCAGTAAATGACTATTTGATTATGTTCACAGTGTGGCGAGACCTTTGCTAATGGTGGACCATTAGAGCAAGTCATTCTCTGAAATTGCGTGCTGCTTGTCTGGGTGGTGAAAATATGGTTTTAACTGTGGAGTGTTGTTCATTGGAGCAAATTTAAATCACGGAAGGAAAATAACCTGAATCAATAACTGAAATAAGTCATATCGAGCTCAAAATGTGGAGGAGTTCATTTGGATGCATGGTTTTATTTTAAAATAGTTAAACTTAAAAAATGTATTCCTTGAACAGGCCTCACTCCATGTCCAAAGCAGGTGCAGCTCAATAGAGTGCTTCAGGGATGATGTATTTTGGGGGCCAAAACTCAAACAAGTTAGCATTTTGACACTCCTGGTTTCATCTTCTTGAGGTCAATGGGTTTTTTGAATAGGTTTTTGGTTAAATTTCTGAAATAGGGTCTGTGGTTAACACAAGCTCAAGATATTTTCACGTTTTATTCTATGACATAAAACGCATTAGTAATACCCCAATTGTGATTTTACTAAAGTTTTTACCTTGAAAAAGGCAGTTGTAGAAAAAGTGGCTAAACAGGACTACAGAGGTTGTCAGGGACATTAAATACCACACAACAGATAGTCATCTACTCACTAGACCGCTTTTGTTTATAATTGTGCTCTTGTAAAAATACTTAACTAATTGAGGGAACCCAGAGTGATGCTAACTTTCAGGCTGGCCTAAAAAAATATGAAATCACTGCAGCATATAAAAGCTCTCTTTAAATGTTCCGCTGTGCTTCTAGGTAGACCCAACGAACAAGTTATAGAAGGCTTTTCAATCCACAAATCTCCGTGCATTTAATGTAGCAACGCTAACTATAACCATGGTATTGTGGCAGAAATAGCGTAATGTTTTTGCATTTTTCGTTTCAGGGTTTGTACAACCTTTTCAGTGTGAAATTCAAGCCCTTTTCCAGCACTTCAAAGCTCTAATGGTACATTTAATGAGTAGAATATTTTAGAAGGTTTGAATTTTTTTGCATGTTACTGTTTTTAATAAAAAAAAAAGCTTTACTGTCAAATGTCCAATAAACAAACATGTAATATTATTAGTACTACACTTATTAATGCAAAACAATAGTGATTTTATGATTAAATTATGATTAAAAATTTCCCTAGTGCTACCAAATCAGGTGCTGGTGCCACCATCTGTAGAACTTAGCGGCTACGGCTCTGAAATCTGTCTGGAGCCCTATAACGTGATGTACTGCACCTGCTCGGCAGCCTCTCGACTCATGGCAAGAGCCAATTGCAACTGTAGCTCCTCTTCTCCACTCGTCTGAGGCCTGGCTTGCTCCAACTCTGAAGATGCATTGGGAGATGTGGCTGAAACAAACAAAATACACATACAATGCCATTATCATTCAAGCAATGCACTGCTACCACACCCGGTTGGGTCCATGAGAAAGTTGTCAGGCCAGAATAAAGCCACCAAACTTCCATCTGCATGCTGGGCAAGTCACAACAGCCTGCATATTATAAGCTTGATGCTAAAGCAGTGGACGAGAGTACTTCCTCCTATACTGATTGGATTAGGGCAAGCCATGTGCTTATGAAACAAGCATCTCAGAAGCATATGAAGCAGTCACAGGCCATTGAAGAGCCAAACACATTACAAAGTACAGGTCAGAAGGCAAGAATTAACCCTATGTTCAAAGCAACCACAACTGCTCAAACTATAAAGCGCACGACTCATTTGACAAAAAGAGCTTTGCATTTGTGTTAAAGGGTAAGTTTGGCGTTTTACAAGTAAAGCTTTTAAGATCGTTTCTGATTAAATCGAACGTTTAAGATTAAAATGTGTACACATGCTGCTGTCCTGAGAATTTTAGGTTTTTGTGTTAGCACCCCCCCCACCTATAAAATGGTTTCATAGGGGCACTGGAACAATCATTCATATAAACGCATTAAACTTTAGTTTAAAAAGACGTGAAGCTCACCGAGTGGTCTGGGGTGTACTGTTCACTGATACGCTCACGCATAAATCGCTGCAAAAGAAGCTTTCCAACAGGTTTTATCGTAGTTTTTGGAAGAATGTCCGGTTGTGAGACGTTGGAAAAATAGGTCCACACTTACAACGAACGGTAAAACACCTGTTGGAAAGCATCTTTTGCAGCTTTTTTTGCGTAAGCATATCAGTGAACACCCCAGACCACTCGGTGAGTTTCACGTCTTTGTAAACTAAAGTTTAATGCATTTATATGAATGATTGTTCCAGTGCCCCTATGAAACCATTGTGTAGGTGTGGGGGGGGTGCTGTTTTGCTAACACAAAACCTAAAATTCTCAGGACAGCAGCATGTGTCCAAATTTCGTTCGATTTAGTCAGAAACTATCTTAAAACAGGGCTTTACTTGTAAAACGCTGAACTTACCCTTTAAGGCTCTGATGTTTTAAGTCTCCATCGGTCTTGTTGTAAGCAGTATCAATCAATAGACTGCTCGTCTGTGATCCATAAGATCTTTGACAGCCATTAGGCCAAGTCTTGATGTATCGCTTCAGTAACGATCAGAAAAACTGGACCTGGAGATTCTCAGTGCCTCTAGAAACACAAGCTTCCCGGTTTCTAACCCTCAAGGGAATGGAAATTACGACCAAAGGGCTTGAGATTCTGTGGGAAAAGCAGTGAAGGCGAATAGGGGAAATGAGCGTGGTGTTTTGGTGAGATCACAGATGACATCACAAGTACTTCCAGTCCTCATCACACCGACCTTATTGGGCTAAAGTGGAAACATGACTCATATGCAAACTGCTTAGTTCAACGTCAATTTCTTAGAACCATAACTTAAGCAACAAGAATTATTTTTCATTCATAGACTGACTGAGAAAGATGTTTGGTTATTGGCAAAGAGCGTCTATTTTTTTTTATTATTATTCTTATTCTGACCAATAACCACACATTTAAACAGTAAGAGGCTGACTGACTTGCATGTAAAGTACCCAGTCAGATTAGAGCTTGCCGTTTGTGCGACCAGACACTCAGTTAACAGACTGTCAGTGTCTGAGTAAACAGGATTAGCTCACCATTTCACTCATAACTCTGGTTCTGCTTCTGTTCATCAGATCTGACATCTGAAATGAAGGGTGCTTTCACACCTGTAGTTCGGTTCATTTGGTCCGGACTAAGGGCGAAAATTTATACTTTGTATCATTTTCAGGCGTTTTGGTTCCTTTTCACACTACACTGATTGCCGAATCAGTTGATGAAAATTAACCAAAATGCAGTCACGTGACAACATCCACATCACTCGTTGGCCAGATGTGTCTTGAACTTATTTCCACAACTGCACTTAGATTGGTCAGAATTAAAATGCGGGAAAATTCCAACAGAACTCCCGGAAGTAAACAAAGAGGAAAATCCGGCAGACTTTCGGAGAATTCACTCACAATATATTCAGAATCAGCTCGAGCTTTATCCTTTCGCAAATCCCCCCATAAACAACAAAGTCTAGAAGCGATATACATAAGAAATTCACTGTGCAGTGCGGACAACTTCAGTGTTTATGATGAGATTTTAGTGAGAGTGCAGAACGCGGTAAGTCAGTCATTGCTTAAAGGGAGCACTATTGACAATCTAAATAATAATTTTGTTTGACTACGGCAGCTGGTTTAGTCCAAAAATGTGCAGTTCTTTGGCAGTTGGGTCTGTTCGAGGTCGGATCACGTTCTCACCACAAACGAACCGCTCCAGAGTTCGCTTGAAAGCGTACCGAGACCACCTCTTCGAGGAGGACTCGGTACGCTTGTTTGGTCCGCTTTTGGTGCGCACCCGAGTGCGTTTGATGCTTTCACACCTGCCCAAACGAACCGCACCAAGGGGGAAAACGAACTCTAGTGCGATTCAACCAAACTAAATGAGGCAGGTGTGAAAGCCCCCTAAAGCTTGTGCAACCAAATTGCAGTTGTTCTTATTTGAAACACAGCTGGATGTTTGACTGATAGTACTATATGTAGTCTTTATAGTATTTATATATATATATATATAAATATAAAAATTTAAAATGTGATAATGCAATGGATTATATTTGTAGGTCCTGGTTATAATAAAATAATATTATTTTAATAATAAGTAATAATAATAACAACAACAGAAAACTTAAAGCTCAAAATAGCGCGATTTGTATGAATCGTGACATGAGTGTATCGTTACACCCCTATTTACCAACACAGAGCTTTTTATATGCATGAAACTGACAATGGAGATGTTTTCAGTACCATGTTCACACCTTAAAATTACATTACATCACAGAAATTACACATCGTGCAGAAGAGGGGGGGGGGGGATGCTTGTTTTGACATCTGAAAATGACTTCATATGAATGTTTCTAATTTAGAAACTAGAAAGGATTTTCTAAAGGTTTTCCGTCAGCGGTTTTATCAGCAGTAGTCAATTACAATTCACTTGACTAAAACAGTGTTACACTTGTTAACGGCATGCAAGTTATTACTAAATGAAATGGACAAACTTTTTTCCACAAAAATTTTATATATAAATCACCATTCATTTCAGATTATTTAACAGATCACCTTCATATCCAAACAACCTTTAGCCTTTATGTTTATTTAATGATCCTGTGGTATGACAAATTATTAAACAAACAGAAAGTAGTCTTTCGGTTAATATGAAAACAATGCCATTTAAAGTAATTTTAGATTAAGTTTTTAATATCACACAGCAGGACTATCACAACTTTTAAGAAGATTGTAAAACTGCAAAGGATTTAGTTGAGTACCACCAAAAGACACAAAAATTTTATTTTCATTTTGTATTAACATTTTTAGGGTAATATGTAGATGCATGACCAGTAATTTTGGAAAGCAAACTGTAATTAAGTACTACCAACATATTCGGATAGTATTTCTATATTGTGCTTCTGGTAGAAATTGCTAAAAACAATATCCAAATTTTATTGTCAAAATATTCTTTGCTGTCCAGCCAAATCATAAAAATACATTATAGAAATATTAAGTCTTTATGTCATTGTATGCATTTAATTTCAGGCATCAAGCAATTACATTTGAGCTTCTTGGTCTCCATTTATGTGCACTGATCAATGTTTATACGAATAAAAGCATATATTAAATCTGTTGATCATGTTAAGTGACCGTGTCTCTTTTAAAAATTTGGCTTAATTGTTCTATTCATATTGATTACTTTTACAATGTCGTTCTACTTTCTAAACGCTAGACGATCATATCAAAAAGCTTCTGTCGTACAACATTTTCCCAAAAGTACTCGTTCTAATTTTCTTCAGTCTGTTGAAGTGTGAATTACATTTGACCGAGAGCCCATTTACACTTTATAGAGAAACAACACAAGGAAACTAGCAATGGAATGCAAAACACTCCTGCCAAAATATCAGCTTTTCTTCTAATTTTCCCTTTTTTATTGACTCCGCTGTTTACAGACTCTTTTGTGCTATGAAGCTCCCCACACACTATTTTGAACTACGTTTTGCTTAATCAAACACACTTAAATGCAACTGAAGACAAAGGACACACAACAAGAAGGTCACAAAACTTAACCGTATGTTTAGATTTCTAACTTGACACCATGTGGGTCATTAAAATAAACTGGCTGACTGTTCTCAAGAACATTATCAAATCCTGTATAAAAAGGGGTTGGGGGTAGTAAGGAAAAAGGGAGAGAGACAGCTTCCTCCTTGAAGCACAGGGCAGAGCAAAAGACCTCTGGGAATTGAGGAATTCTGTCTTCCTGTAACGAGCTCAGGGAAAGGGGTGGGACATGAACGGCACGCTGCTGTCCGGGGCAGACGTACAGCCACTCAGTGCTGCAGGGAGCCACAACAGAGGATGTATCTGCTGCAGGGTAACAGCACACCAGCAGTTTCCTGGTCTGCAGTGTAAAGAATTTGCCCCATGTGGTCAAAGCTCCAGGTGTGCAAGTTTCTCAAAATTAATGTAACAAAATTGACTCCTTTACAACAGCACCAGCCCAGATTTAGTTGTTGCCATTAACAGCAACATTTCAGACATAAAGGGAAAAGATCAGCAGGATGCCAACACATTACTGTCAGTAAAGGGCTTAATATGGTCCACAAGAATAATGCATCCTGTAGCATTTAAAAAAGCTTTAGTTCCAGTTACAGCGATTTTAAAAACCTGCAGCACAAAACAAAAATACCCCTCTTGATCCTGAAACTGGTCTGAATACAATTTGGTAAATTTTGACACTACAACCATTTTGTGGTGCATCTGTTTAAATACGCTACAGAAACACTCAAGGTTCTTTTGAAATAGCTATGACACATGAAATCTTAGCATGCAGATTATAGATTTCCAAAAAATTTAAATGCCCATCGTTAAAGTCCTATTAGACTTATGTTGCGATGCGGAAGTAAGCTTTTTTACTGGGCACTTCCAATTCATTAGCCACTATAGTAAATAACTAGAAGAATAACAAAATGCAGTAAATGGTCAAATAATCTGTGCTACAAACTAGTTTCTTTGTGATTACGATAATAAATTAGAATATGATTAGAACAGTCTGAAATATCAAGCAGCATAACGGATAGTTTTTGAACAGCTAAAATAACTGGAAGCGGATGAGACGGGAAGCCCAAACACTATCAAGTTACAATGGCCTAGCCCACTCTTCCATTAAGAATAAGATGAATACGTGTTATTGGCAGTGTCAAGAATTTTTCAGGTCGAGTGAATCAAGTCTGTCTAGGACTAGAAGGTTGCTGTTTGTAGTGCTTGATAGTAAGCTGCAATGTTTGCTATTACTTTGTGCAGGTTGAGTACCCATCAAATGTTCTTTCAGCCAGTAGCATAGTTTTGGGGTTCTAGAGGGACCTCAACAAGAACACTGAAGGTACGTCATAGGGTTGTGCCGATGGACGATACCATCGCGATGCCACGCCCCCCACCCTGTCAGAAACTGTATTAAACTACATTTTATCATTTCGTTGTCTATTCAGAATCATGATTCTCAATTGATCAGATAAAACGGTTTACAGATTTTTTCCATATTTAAAACCATTTTACCCCACAGCTAGCACCAAAAAACTTTGGATCCCATGCCTGGTACGTTAACAAACCAAAGAAACTTACATCCATGATATGATGCAGGTGAACCCTCAGACTTGCCGTACTCTTCCGAGTAGCTGGTGGAGAGGTTGGGCTGGCTGGAGCCACGGCCGAAGCTGATCTGATTGTTGCTGCCCACGCTGGTGGCGACCTGTGCCATACGCTCCTTAGTCTTCAGGGCCTGAGAGCGCTCACCCTTCAGACGGTCATCATCCTTTAGTAGCACCACCAGCTGCTTGGACTTTTCTCTGACATTGATGCCCTGGTCTTTGCCGTCCCGATCGATATACTGGAAATCTTTCAGGGTCTGTATGGCAAAGATGTTCTCTTTGCACTGAAGGGCCACTCGCTCAGAGCCCGTTTTGATTAGGTAGTCAAGCAGAGTCAAGGCCTTGTACACATGCCGCCAGTTCTTTCCATGGTCGTTCAGCCTCTTCCAAATCATGCTCATAATCTCTGAAAAAGCCACCACATTGTAAGTGAGGTCGGCGATCTCTGACATCAGAGAACTGGAGGGGCCCCACGGGTCATTGGAAGTCGCTTCCCTGACCTTCTTCTCTGGCTCTGAATAGTTATTAACCACATTTTTCATTTGTCTCCGAATAGTTGAGCTTGGCATTGTGGCGAGTAGTGTTAAAAAGAATTGAAAATAAAAAAATAAGTTTTGCTTAAAAACAAATAAGTCCTTTGTGCAATTGTTCGAATACGTTATCCGTTTGAATAGTTTCTCTGTGTTACTCTGTGCCTGTTAAAACCATTTCCACACAGAGAAGGAAGCCAGCTCGATGAATTCCTCCATAACCTGAAACACAAAACCAAAATGTCAGACAGAAACAGAAAGGGTTCAAATGAGAAGCTAGTAATAATAGTAGACTACTACATAAAATCTAGTGTGCATAAAAACAGTTAAGGCAATTATCAAAGAATAGAAAGTGATCATGTTTATAAGCATTACATGAACATACAGAAGTTTAATGGTCCATTCCTGAACTGTAGTTTGCAACTATTCCTGTTGATACCACAGTTCAGATGAAGAGAAATGGATCACAGCTGTTCAATTTTCAAACTAAGCACAAGTAGAAGTTTACCACAGGTATCTGTGGAGTAAAACATAACTGTGTACACCCAGAAGGGTGGCTTAGTGTGTGTAGTGCTTCCTATTACTCATCTTTACGGTAACACAACACTCACTTATGTGGGAAGACATCTTGTTTCCCAAAAGTAATTGCACCATGCTTTGTTCTCCATTACAGTACGGCATGTAAAAACAATCCATGTTCTGAGCTCAAACGCATCAGTCATTTCTGCTAGCACAAATGAAGCATCAAAGTCATTCTAATTATCAGTTTTCTGTCCTGAACACACCGGGATGCTTCAATTGCCAACAAAACATCTCAACCTATCCTATAAATTCATTAAAAGCCACTGAAATGTGACTCCTGCTCTCCCACGGAGGAGCCAATAGAGCACTGCCTTACGAGCAACCCCCACTGCCTCTCCCCCATCCCGCATACACATGAATACAGCCACGGCCTAATGAAACATCTGCTGCTTTAATGACCAATTCAGACCCAGCACATCAGAGGAAGAGAGGGGCAACTGTATCACAACCGGAACAAAGCTCCAGAGGCTCTCACTGTGACGGGGGCCCAGGAAGCCAGTACACAGGCCCAGGTCTGTGTGCGGATCCAAGGCAAGTGGTGGCCTCCTCCATACTAAAAGAACAGGTCTGGCAATGCCCCGCCAATATCAAGGAGTCTCAGTGATCAGTGTTGAAGCAGAGCCAGAGACCCAGCATAGCAAGTCCTTTGAGCAGCACAGTGCATGTTTACATGCACACCCATCCACTGATAATTACCAAAAATCGGTTAATTGAAATAACCAGATTTACCAACTTACATTCCAAACTAGGGATGGGCATGATTAATCGACGATCGATTATTGATCATTAAGAATTTCGTCGATCACGTTAATTTCTTATCGATTATCATTAAACTAATGCTGCTGCGTTGCGTAGTGTGAGTGGAAAGTGAACGTGTTCCCCGGGCTGGTTGGTCAAGTTAGCGCGGAGGTACCTGTGCATCCCGGCAACGTCAGTCCCCTCAGAGCGGGTGTTTTCAGCGGCTGGACTGAAGCCTTGTTTACACTCGACGCGTCCGCACGAGCGCGAAGGTGAGCGCGGCAAAAATGACGTCATTGCGGTATTCGGTGTTTCACAGGCGAGCGCGTCGAGTATAAACGCCTCGTCTGTTTGGGGAGGTGCGCGCGCAGTCTGTGGAGACTCGCGCTGCAGAGCCAGGCGAAAGTGTAAACGAGGCTTGACGGTCAGGTTGCGGTCGCGTCTGACCTCAGATCATGTCATCAACATGCTTATCTTTCTCAACAAAAATCAGTAGACTGGTGTAGAAGTTGTATGTGAGTTACTAGTTATTTTTTATGAGGCTTTGTTAAGTAGCCTAGCCGAATTGATTGTTACAGTATGTAGGCTAATTAATCTCTCTCACCCTCTTTCTCGACTCCGTTCTTGGATAGTTTTGAGTTACATTTTGACAAAACCTGTCAGATCTAAGTATTATTATGTTTTTGGTTAAGTTATTGTTTAACATGATTTTTTTATTATTTATTATTTTGGAACAAACGAGGGTCTCTCTTTAAGAACGCCAACTCGCAGCTGCAGGTTCCGTTGCTTTCGAGCACCGCAGCGCATATATCTTCAAGTTTAGCCTAACCGAACGTCCAGCTTTACTGCCACAAGTTGATCATCTTGTAATAAAGACCTAATCGAGGAAAAACGCGCTGTATTTTTGTATTTTCATTGCATTTTTAATTTATACAAATAAATAATGAATTTGAATATAAAAATATGAATGATTAATCGATAGTCGATCGTTAATTCTCCCGACGATCGACTAAGAAAATTTAATCGAATGCCCATCCCTATTCCAAACAATAACCTGGCAATGCAAGTAAACCACATTTATAAGATTAAAAAAAACCTAGGTTATTCCCCGGTGGTGGTCTAAACTTAAGCATCCTTGTATTTCATTCAAAGCATGCGAGTTGATGTTAAAGGGTTAGTTCACCCAAAAATGAAAATTCTGTCATCAATTACTCAATTTTTTGATGAAATCTGAGAGGTTTCTGAACCAGCCATAGACTGCAATGTAATTGCCACTTCCAAGTAGGGGTTGACCGATTATCAGCGCCGATATTAAGCATTTTTATGGTTATCCGTATCGGCCATTTTCAGAGCCAATTTGATAAAATAATTTAATTTTGAAATGCGCTTTATTTTTGCTCTGATGCAGCCACCTCTGTCAGAACTCACCACTCTGTAGACCAGACCAATGTCCCCGCCCATCTGATTTGTTGGGAGTCACGAGTCCGGCCAATCAACGCGGAAAGCTGAAGGCACTGAGAGTTTTGCACTCTCACACTGAAAGCACTTGCAGACTTGAGCTGCTTCACTGATCACGCATCAGTTGTCTCACAAAGTTAAGGCAGCAGCAAACTTTGCTGAAGTAGCAATAAATTACTACACTGAAGTTGCAAAACACCTCAATATAATATTTATTTTCGTTTTGTGTTTGTTTTTATTATTAAAGTGTTCGCTTTCCAATCACTCCGCCCAAGTAGCAGTGCTTCGCCTTCTGAGAATATAGTTCCCAGTATGTATACGGTTAAAAGATGGCTATGTCTCATATGACCTTGTTATTTGTACACACTGTGACTATACAAATCACAACACATAGCTAAATAGGAAAATGTTGGTGTTATTTTGTCATTTATTGGGAGCAGTGTGCTAGCTGGAGCCATTTACTTCCAGTCTTTGTGCTAAGCTAGGCTAGTGGTGGGTGCATCAGACAGAGTTACAGCACACACGGAGATGAAAAGGGTATATGGACTTATCTAACTCTGGGGGATACGGTGAATAATCTAAAGTCCCAAAAAGTGGGCATGTTCCTTTAAGCATAATCAGTTCAAGTACGCATGTAAACGCACTCACCATCTCTCTCTTTTCTAGTAATGAATCAATACTTTAAAAGACAAATGCTTCTTTAAAATTTTGAGAGAAGAGTGCCAAAAATCTGATCTGCATCTACAATATTCAGTTTAGACAACACTCATTTCACACTACATGGAAATGCTGCTATGAACATATTTTGAGGAATCACAGCAGTGTTTGGTCAACACCTGGTCGCAACAGAGCTTCCTTATTCTGTGAACTGTTGAATACCTCCTTGAAATGGCCTTCAACATTTGGTTGAACTAACAATAACATTTTCTTCTTAACAGAAAAGTGAAGAGCTGTTTTTGCATACCAGCTGACTGAAATCATTGCAGTCAACATTCTCCTCCAATTCTCAATAAATTTGGGCTGAAAACAAAGCTAATAATTTCAGTTCACTTAGAATACACAAGGTCTTTCGATGTGTTTTTAAAAGTTTAACTCAGTTGATATGCTCTGCAATTTTAAAATGCAGTGTCATGTGTGAGATGCTGCAAAAGACGAGATGTGAGAATGACGGCCAAAGACATCCGTCTAGCCTCTAACACGTTTACATTTAAAATAATAGAAAAGTTGTAGTAGGTTCAACAAGGTCTACGTGAATGGCCTCTTAGACTACATAAATCGAATACCATAAAGAATAAAGTCCTTGTTCTCAGAACATAAATATCTCCAAGAAAAATATATTTTTAAATATATTTTTCCCTTAAGAGCAAAGTGAATGTAATTTTTCCATCGCAGTTAAAAAAGCATTACCATATAAAAATCAAAGACCACATTAAATGGCTTGACAAGCAGTTTTCATTTCTATGTTTATGCATCACCTGTTGAAACAGGAGGTTTGGGTGAGAGATGCTTTACTTTTAAGCAGCCAATAGGCTTTAATTGCCATCAATGAGTCATCAATCACTACTTGCCATCACATTCTAGTGCACATTTGATTGGACAATCTGTGCAACGCAGTATGAGTCTTCTATATTATTTGGTCCATTTTCCAAGAAGAGAAACAATAGGCCTATTTAAAATAAGATTAACATTAAGCAACTGTTAATACCTAATGAAAAATTACATAAACATACAGGCGCCAAAAATCAGTACACATTACATAGGCAATATCATTTTAGCAGCGAAAAGCAACAAGAAGCAAAAATCACCAAAATCATGGTGACCTTGCTGCACACAGCAGTTGATGTGACCTATCCCTCCATCATTTGACATGCGAAGGCCATGCCAATCCATGACTGGCCGCATGACACCCATGCAGTGAATACAAATCCTGCATAAGAAACACCAAGAGCAAGTTCTGCACAGCCATGAAAGACAGCGCAACCAGGTATGACTCAATTCAAACAAAAGATAGCGTGCATGGCAAGTGCCAGCATGTCTTGCCTCTTTAGGATCCATTGTGGAAGCGCTAATGAAGGGTCTATGGTTGCGAAGTGAATCCAGCAGCAAGAAAAAGCAGGTGTAAAGACATTGCACAAAAAACCCTACAAAAATTAGGGGGGAAATACACGCACATCTAGAATTCCTCCCTAGTAGGCCTGCAGGGCAAACTGAAAAAGGGGGGGGGTGAATTTCACATAAGCCAGAGCTTGTAAGAATGGGCGCATGAGCACTGCATTCTGCTCTCGGGTAATCCAGCCGGTTCTGCCACTTCCAAGTAAACTGTGTCCTATATTACTATAGTATGTCGTTGTAATTACACATGTAATATATTCAATGTTGTAGTATGTTGACTATGTTAAATCTCTAAATTCGTTTTTTAAAAGACATGATAATTGGTAAACTCCACTTTAGTTGCTATAAGGTAGATGATCGGCTCTTCCTCAGTTGTCCTCTAGACTAGAGTCTCTGTCGAATTACAGGAAGCAAAACACTAAAAGATGAAGATGCAGAAATTGATTATAGAAACAACAGACAATGATTCATCTCAATCACGGGTGTGTCCACTAGGAGATCAGAGGGGGAAACTGTGTGAAACGTCCATGTTGTGGGGATAAAACGGTTCTGTCCGGTCACACGGTTCACAATCTCTGTAGTGTCAACTAATCAAACTGATCAATCTACAAATCGGTCTTTACACAAACTTATGCAAATGATTTGCGACTACAAAGTAATACCAAAGATACACCTAAAACAATACTGAATTAGAAACACTGTAAATGTAATCGGAGCAGAAAGCGTTTAATTAATAACACAAGAAAGGACTGCATAAACCAAAGAGAAGTCGTGGTAAAATATTTATATAGGATACCATAGCTAGAAGAATTACACTTACAGCTATATACTAAATTGAGTAGAGTAACGTTAGAGATGAAAAGAAAATGTGTTTAAAAATGTATTTGAATGTATAACTATTATAGAAACAAAATCACAGGGATACTTGTTGCCAACAGTTTAACCAAACAAGGCCGGTTACAAATGTATTGAAGTATCAAGCTAACTTTAGCACGTTAGCAAAACCAAACCCATAAAACGTCCTATTGTTGACCAAAATAAAAAATAAACCTTTGCTTAAATGTCCGTGTGTGTTTTAAAAGATGTACAACACCAACGTTAACGACTTTAGACCGTTTCCAATATTAACGTTTAATTGCTAACTAACGTTAGCAAGCTACAGAAACCACGACGAAAGTTTCGTCAACTGTGAGAACTTTTTTTAAAACTAAACTATTCTATGCTGCTAATATAATGTTGTTAAAAATGTTGCAAGACTTAGCACAGTCTAATTATAGTGCTTTGATTTTTCATTTTTAGGGATAACGACTTTTTATAAGCTATAAAGTGAGTTTAAGTATTAGCCGCTTAGGCTAGCTAACTGTGGCTATGCTTTCACTAACTTGCTAGTTTAATCAAATGTCACACCTCAAAAGAAAAATTAGCTTTATCATAGTCCTTCACTATCAGAAGTGAGTTTGTTTAATAAAAAAACCTCCTGAATTAATTAAACCTCAAGCCGAAATGTGTGGTGTTCGGTGGAGATATCGCCGCACTTAGAGAAGCGATTAGAAAACAAAAACAGTAACTTACCAAACCTCCTGTGCTGATGATGACCGGGGGTAACACCCGGCATAAGTACAGACTACTCGTATGAGAGATATAGAAACTTTATTTTCTAAGAAACGGCCGAGGTGAGCGTTAGTGTTGGTGTGTTGGGCTTGTGTGTGTGTGTGACACCCACACCGTTCAACATGGCGCTCTGAGTCTGACTGCACATTCATCCTCCTCCTCAGGAGGGGCGAGACAAGCCAAAGGGTGTGACCAAACTCACTGGGTTTCATTCTTAAAACTGTTTATTTCCTAAATATCACCACCGCGATCCTCTTCACGGCCACGAAAGTCCACCAAGACACGTATTATAAAGTGTTCGGCTGAAATTAGTGCATAGGTTTCGTAATCTTGAGACTTATTACCGAAACTGATAAAATCGGTGGAATGTGGCCCCCAAGTGGGCTGAAATTAGAGAAATCTGACTGTGACACTGATGGACTTTTTCTAGGGAAATAAACTTAATATTCTCATCATGTTTAAAGTAGCCCAACTGTGTCTCAGAAGAAGATTTACAAAGTAACTGAATAATAACATTGTTTGTTTATATATATATATATATATATATATATATATATATATATATATATATATATATATATATATATATATATATATATATATATATATACGCCTAATACAATACCATTCCCCATTTTTTTGTACAGAATGCAGGCTACAATATTTTCCACCAGAAAACCACAGTAATGGTTAATAATGTAAAGCCATAACAAATACATTTTTGGCTTTCCAAGAATCTTTCTTTAGTATTATATGTTATATTTTATTTTCTGACAGTACTTTCAGAACCATGTTTCTAGTTTTACTACTGATGTTACTATTCTATAGTCCCTAGTCACTGTAGTATATCAGTAATGGTCAAAGCAATAGCAGTAGTATTTTTACCTACTCTGATTTAAATAAATAAATAATAAAGAACAAATACATATCTTCTACCGCAATTGTTGGAATTAAATTCTTGAATGCATGTCAATAAGCAAAATAAAAATGTTTAGTTACATGTCAAACATACAGCCTAGCCTTTTGGGTGGCTACATTAGAAAATATTTGATAGTATTGACATGAGTTGACCAGTAAGTGGCAGCATGGTAAAGATTTTCCTCCTTCTCATGGTACAGAAATAGACCTGTGTTTAATACAAAAATAGTAAGACAAGTCTGCCAATATATATATATTGCCACAGTTTTACATCCAGATATTAAATATCAGTATTATAATCTCATTAATTATAGATTATGGTAAATGTATAGTGATTCTAAAAGTGAACAGACCCCCCTCTATGACCATATCAGAGCCGTGTGGTTGAGCCGTGTGGCTCTTTTCATGCCTGCATGCATTTATTTCTGCAAGCAGACTGCATGTGACATCCTACCGAGAAACAAAACAGTAGTTTCCATTTAGCAATGTCAAAATGTTTCCCAACCTGCATAGTTTTCTTCACATGGCAATGAAGTTTTTGGTTACAATTAACTACTACTGCATGGGCAGACACACAAAAATCTTCACTTGTGTTCAAAAGAAAAAAACAAGTCATACAGGCTTGTAACAGCATTAGGGTGAATAAATGATGGCATGATTTTTATTTTGGAGTGAACTATCTCTTTAAAGGTTTTATATTTTCTTTTGTTAAGAAGAATGTTTCACTCGTCTATTGTTGACAAAGAATATAGTGCATGACTTCTTTTAAACGCGGATGGTTTAAATTTTGCGTTTAAATGTGAAATGATGCAACTATATCTTTCACCCTCTGTCACAGAGAGACTCCTTTGTTTGTGGTTTCCTTGTTTCATGCCCAGGAAGCCCTGTTTCCTGTCCCTCATATGAATGTTTATATTGATGAGTAAGTTTCTCTGGAACTTTTATATACTTACATTTTAAATACTAATAAGGGTTTCATATATATAAATATATATATTTGAGTATATATACAGTATACTCACAAAATTATGGGTTTCAACAGTTGAGTTTGTTCACATGTAACGGGGGCCAGCTAGTCGCTGTGCGAGTAAACCTCACTCCTCTGATCTCAATAAGCGCTCTAGTGACAGACACTAGGGCTGCAGTCTTTAGCCACCTTGTTAGAACGCCTGACTCTCATGCCCGAAACCTGGGTTCGAAGCTCGCATAGAGCGGGGCGAGTAGGACCTGGGTGGAGGGGTTACACATATTTGACCCAAACATGGGTTGAAACAACCCAGCATTTTTAGAATGATTAGATAGATATAGAGGTTTCCGTAAACTATCTCACACATAAGCATCTTAACTGACTATCCACACCTTCACATCAAGCAGTTTCTCACATGCACTCTTACATCTGAGTGCTGCTGACATTCACAGATTGTCTTTTGTGGTGCAAAATGTTTCCAAGATGAAGTAACAGTTATATCACAGAAAATGTTGTTGAGTTAATTTCCTAATGTGGAGATGTCTGTACACATACAAGAGATGTATCATGTTTAAGTGATAACTTATAAAGCAACCTTCTTTCTTGAAGGCTAAACTCTCACCCAGTAGGGTAGTTTTCATAACATCAGCTCAAACAGCAATATTGACTGTCTGTGCATGTAATGAGTGCCATTAGGTTCTCTTGTATAGCCAATGAAAGACTCTTTGAATTTGCTAGTGATATCGTGTGTGCCATCTTAATTATTGGATAAGTCAATGAAAAATAAATTTGAATGACACTTTAGATGTGTGTGAGAATAAATGTGAAAAAAACACTTTATGTGAGAAATATATAGCCAAAATGGGACGTCTATGTGCATTTCAGGATTAAACAGCACCACCAATAGAGGAACATGAGAGGTGTACTGTGAGTCATGCAGCTCATTGGGGACGTTTGCTCATCTCGAAACACACATGTACTTTGAATCATATACTCTTTCAGATGAGCTCATCAGCTGATATAATTAATCTCCAGCCATGGGAGTAGTAAAATGCAAGCCTAACACAGATTAACCTGATAAATTTACAAACTACATATCTGCTCATAAAACTGCAGTCTGGCAAACACATGTGTTTTTCTTTACTTGGAATACGCAGGTCCGGCTCTCTGATGAGGGGAAGGTTGCGAGAGGCCATTCTTTTCGTCGTCATCCCATCCTTTTTTAAACTTTCCTGTTTCTCACATAGCTGTATTTCCTTCTATTAGAGCACGCTGAGACAGGAACTGACACCCCTGCCTCCCTCCCACATGCTTTTTTCTTTTGGACCCACACACGTTCTCATGCTATTTCTCTCGGTTCATTTATTGACAGTGAGCGTGTCTCTGGACAGTCTGTTTCAGTGTGGATGCTCTCTGGCTCAATCCTTTCCTCCGTTCAGTATTTTGTGGCTGTGGTGGGACATCTACCCATATTGATCTTTTGGGGTTTACCTCCAGCTCAGTGGACTCAGGATGGAAGCAATAGCTATTTACAACTTTTGTGCTACGGAAAGTGACGAGCTTAGCTTTCAGAAGGGAGATGTACTCAAGGTATAAGCTGTTTTGAGTTGAATTATTAGAGCTTTTGTTTGCTACAAATGATTTGATCTGGTCAATGCTTACTGGCTGTTCTTCCACTAGATCACTAATATGGAAGATGATCCTAACTGGTACACAGCAGAGTTGGCGAACAGGAAGGGCTACGTACCTAAAAACTATATCAGCGTTAGGCCACACACGTAAGTACAATTTTATGTCTGTAAATCTTGGAAAATATTGTGTAGACTTGTGTTGGTATTGGTATTCACTAGTTTTTATTCATTAAGGCAGAATGGTCCTGGAAATAAAAAGCATATGTGTGACGTCTTTAATCTCAATTGCTGTGAACAATGAAATGAAACTGTGAAAATGGAGACATTTACTGAAGTCTCCTGCTCCACAGATGGAGAAAAAACCCATGTAAATCTCAAATTGGTACCAAAAGTGTACTATCATATGTGAGAAATTTCAGTAAACTCAAACATTTCTCATCAAATTCTTAATTTATAGCTCTACAGTAGCCTATGTCAGTTTATACCGTATACACTACCGTATACGCACGTATCCTAAATCTGCTATTAAGATATGTTTCCCACAATCACATATCAAGCAACAAAAACTTTTCAACACTGATAATAATAACCATTACTAATAACTGAGCACCAAAGCAGCATTAGAATGATTTCTGAAGGATAATGTGACAGTAAACAACCAGACACATGTGGCCTGTCTAGCTGTTAACTGCATCACTAATAGTGCTGTTGTTCCCCTCTATCTCGCTCACAGATGGTTTGCGGGCCGTATCTCCAGAAATGTAGCCGAGAATCGACTGCGCCAGCAGGAATGTGGAAGCTTCTTAGTAAGAGAAAGTGAGAGTGCACCTGGAGAATTCTCTATGTCAGTGAGGTAAGACACAGCCCAACCTGCATAACCCAGTCTGCTCTATACACTGTTCCTGGGGGTTGATGTAATTTGTTGTTTGCTGCACGCCTCATAAAAGTATAACTAGAATTCGAATAAGAAGAAAGATTGTGGGTCCATCAAAACCCATCTGACCTACTTCGCAAAGGACACCAATATTCCCTTCTGCTTAAGAAAATGTACCATGAAGTTGTCTGAAAATGAGAGCATCAGAAAGCTATTAAGTACGAGCAGAGATTTCATTTAAAATTCATCAAACGCGCTGGGATCACATTATTATTCTGTCCGGCTTGTTACCATCCACTTCTTGATGGCTGAGTTGGGTTTAGATGGCAGAGCCTGTCCGGGATCCCGGGAATGAGCTGGCTGGGATAATTAGCACTGCGGTCTGGAGCAGGGCTGGCCTCAGGTGTGGAAGCACTGGCTAGGGTTATTGTGAGATTAAACACAACGTGAGAAGGGGAGTTGGCAGCTGGTCTGCAGGTCCAGGGCTAATATGGGACGCAGCTACAAACTCTCTATCCATGCATTCCCTGTCTGGCAATTCAGATTACTAATCAGACTGTCTAAAGCCTGTTTTATGCTTCTGCGTCGACTCGACGGCGTACTCCCGCAGACCCCTCTGCGTCGCCGCGAACCCCTCCGCCGTAGCTCGACGTGCACCTCCAAAAAATTGTAACTACGCGTCGAGGCGACGCAGACCACAAGGGCTGTGATTGATCGCAGAAGCATAATGATGCCTTAAGTAAACGCTGTTAAGGGAATAGTAGAAATATAAATTCTGTCATCATTTACTCACCCTCAAGTTGTTTCAAACCTGTATAAAATTTATTTCTTCTGCTGAACACAAAGGAAGATATTTTGAAGAATGTCAGTAACCAGACAGTTGATGGACCCCATTGACTTCCAATACAGGAAAAACATAATACAGGTTTGAAACAACTTGAGGGTGAGTAAATGATGACAGAATTTTAATTTTGAAGTGAACTCAAGGTCACTCAAATCAAGGTCATAGTGCAAAATGAGCAATGCAAATGCCTGGAATGCCTTTGATTTTAAAAATGTAAATCTTTGATGACTTTGTGCATGATTGTCCAATGTCATCTGTTTGAAGCAGGTTAATTTGACGAGACTATAAGAAACCTCACACGATGGCATTATTTTGTTTATCATAGCACTCATCTTCCCGCATATTTAATTATTCTCTGAGACCATATATGCCAGCATTTTAAAGAAGAAATACAGGGATTTTAAAAATTATAATAAATGTTTTTTAAGCAGCAAATCATCATATTAGGATAATTTCTGAAGGATCATGTGACACTGAAGACTGGTATTGATGCCATTTCTTTTCTTAGACAAGATGGCATCCTCTGCTGTTTGCAGGGCATAAGTCAGGTCTGTTAACATCAAGGCCTTGTACTAAGAAGGCTCTGTGTATCTATTCTGGTCCTGTGGCACAGGCCTAGTCATTCCACTTGGCCAAATGAAGGTGAAATGATGATAACTCAGCTGTGAAATGTCCAGTAGTTAGTGAACCATCTGTCTGTCTTTTAAATGAGACACTGAGTGACTCAACCACAAAACTAAGCTTGGATGGCTTGAATTGATCATTGCAATAAAAATATATTTGTTCACATTGCTAAAACAAACATCCCTGTACTGAAAAACCAACCCCCTAATCCTAAGTATTAAACTCTTCATGCTAAGTGCAAATTGTACCTCACTGTTTGTAATACAGACATAAATGATACCCAAAAACATTTGTCTTGTTGGGATGTGTGCTATTTTCATGCCTGGCTGACAATAAAAAACTAGCAATGCAATAAAAATGCAACCTACCACTCAACATGCTAAAAATACCCAGAACACCTCAGCAGTCACAAGACTTGCATGCAGTAACACTCTAGCAACACCTTAGTAATTATCCAGAACATCCTAGCAACCACTTGTTAATTTATAACAATCATTTTTTTATCAGACAGCGTGGTTTCATTATGTTGCTTAAGGGTCAAAACAGAGAGTAGTTCAGCCTGTCAATCATCTTCAATGAGAGGAGAGAATCCCAGCAAGCAGGTAATCCTGCATTGCGAAGCTAAAACTGCAACTGGGCTGTTCCCTAGATAAAATCATTAAACTTTCAATCACAGAGATTAAAATAAAACAGCTTTGTTACAGCAGTAAACTGAAGACCATGTAACATACCACAGCCCTTTGCTGTTACCTCAACACATGCGAGATGTACCTCCCTTGCTACAAACCACAACAGCACTGAAGATTTAAGCACTGAATGTAGGTCATTGTTAATGACACTGACGGCTGAGAGATATGACAGGATCTGCTGATGAACCACCAACTCATATCCATCTATATTTAAGTACTGTTTCTGTCCTCAGCTTCATCTCCAGCATATCATGCATAGAAACCTTCAGGCCATCAGTGGACTAACTCACAAGAAAACTAAATCACAACTTCTTATAAGCTTTTATTTGTATGTAGCATTACATGGGAAATAATCTGCACTTGTTATCAGACTTTATTTCTGTTAAAACAACCTAATTTAGCTGGACTTGTAACTAAATTCAAGAGTGTGCTTGTGACTACAGGGAACTACACTGCGACCAAAATGGTCGCATATGCCACCTTTAGAAATGCCATTGCGACCCTAATTTTTAATGGGTCGCAAATGTATCACCGTTTGATTATTTTTGTACCTACCTAATGTTTTAGGCAATATGCTATGATTTACTATGAGTATTTATTAAAACAGAAATGTGTATTTTAAGAATACGTTTTATAACGCGCTCTGAGCATTCAACACATCAAGTTGGCTTCGCGGATTCGCGCTTGTTTAACTGAGAGAACGAGCAGAGAGAGAGTGAAAGCCCCAGTCGCGCGCGCGCTCTCTCTCCCTCCCTCGCTCATAATAATGAATTGAGTTGAATGAATATCTTTGAGAATACACGATGGTAAAAGGTCGGAAGACCGAAGTTTTTTTTTTTCTGAACTACCACTGGTTGTGAATTGTGCTAAAATAACGTTGCCTCATCTTCTCTGAAAAGCTTTCCACACATTCAGATGGCATAAACCACTCTTTCAATAAACAAAACAAAAAATCTATCTGGTGATGAAATGTTTTCTGTGTTGAGACAAATCTTGTGCGATGTCCTAAACTGCCTGGATAATCACACAACGTGTGCCGTGGTCCGTTAATGACACGTCCGATTCGCGAACTGACTCCTTTGAACCGATTGACTTTAATGAATGGTTAAAATAACAACTGATCTGTCCAACACTGAACTCAAGAGTCATTCTAGAATGATTCATTCTTTCCAAGTAGAGCTATTCAAGTCATCTGGTGAAATTGTTTTTATATCGCAATATATATCGCAGAAAAATCAAATATCGCAATGTCATTTTTTTACCAATATCGTGCAGCCCTACTGTAAATTCTGTGGGCCTTCAATTGCAGGACTGTCCAAATTTGTAACTGCGTCAAAACAATTCAAACACGAATCATTGAAGCTTCACAATGACATATTATATTTATTTTACTTTTCCTTAAGAGTTCAGAAGTCTGCCCATCTGTGCCAACCATAGCATGGTGAAATCCAAAAGAAATTAATTTAGCACTTTATTGTGTAGGCTACTGTATTTTCTATTGCAGTAAATCTATCCCAACCATTTTTAAAGAAAACAAGAAGGCATGTGTTTTAAAAGATGGAGAGTAAAATAAAAAGCAGATCTGTATGCAATACAGTTTCACTATTGGTCATGATTATCCAGAGCGGCTTACTATATAAATAATTTGTGCGACCAAATCATGTTTTGCGCTAGTAACTGAAGAAGTTAGTAGCGCAAGTGCCACCAGTGGAAAATGTTAGTGTAGTTCCCTGGACTAGTTTAATCAGCCCTTCAATAGCACTGCATGATGAAGCATCTCTGACGTTCAGGAAGCTTTTGAGGAAGTACAGTGATTCACATGGACAGTCACAAGCTTTTGAGGATTATTAAAAGACAAGCTCTCCAACATTACGGTTTTCACTCTCTTTTTTTGGTTTGCAGGTAAACTAAGTGACAAATTAATTTGATCGCTCCAGAAAGCAGAGAGATGTGTATCATTGTGAGCACACAAAAATGAGATGAGATGACTCATGCTTCTACCTTTGATCTACTTTACTTTGAAATTTCAAGATATCTTATTAATATTCATAAAGCTCAATTAGTCTTTTTAAATGCCTTTGTCATACAGTTGAAAGAACAAAGTTTGCTGTGTTTCAAATGCTGAATTATTTCAGCATTTAGAAAAGTATATTTGCAAAGCCTCTTAAAGACATCATGGAGCTTTCTAACCTATTGCAACCAAAGACATATCTAAACTTTTTTAAGACATGCTGACTAATTGTTGTGAAATGTTTGGCCTGCACCGAGTACAGCTGTTTACAGATTCTAAAATGTAAAAATAGGAGAGGATGTTTAACACCATGTCTACACCGGACGCAAGCGGTGCAATGCGACGCAACAAAAGACAACACAGACCATTGTACGGTCCAGAGATCCTTACGGTTTTGAAACTGTATCATGACCCTTTTTTTTTTTTAAACCATCAAATTCTTCCTGTGAAATGTTTCGGTTTAAAAGTGTGTGTTTTGTTTTCAAAGCTACAATATCTAAGATTTTTGTAATAAAATATCCAAAAATCACTTGCACTGTGTGATAAATTTCCTGCAGTTGTGTACTTACAATATTACAAAAGCTCCCAAAGATTTTTTAATTCCAGAGAAATTCCAATTTTAAATAATGGCTCGTCCATGTTCACTTGTCGCCTGTCAATGACGTAATAACCGCGTTATCCCTGGTTTCCGCTCGTACTGCCATTGTAACCATGGCGACAGACGTGGACAACTGCGTTACGTCTAGCGGCACGCTCACGCTGTTGTTGTTTCGTTCAAACTTTATGGACCATGGCAAGCAGACTTTGGGACAAAAAGAGAACGAGGACCAATATCAGCTTGGCGTTTTCGAGATGCCGAGAGCTCCACGTCCGTGACAAACTTTGACTTAACAGAGATACTTTATTAGACAGGTGGGCAATGTACATAATCAATGTTATATAGCTCAACATGATGAAATGTTAGAATATGATCAGTATGTTATTCTAATCTAGATATAGCTTACTCATACAGTCTCATACAGCAAACAAACTAACACAGAATAACATTATAACTTTAAACACACTCAAATGCAGTTTAGTGTGATAGTGTAGACCAAGTGAAACAGCGCTGCGTTACCTCCCAAGTATCATTTGTCTACTAAACTGACCTGTGTGAGTATTAATTCACCACTTGCTGGTAGTTCGGTAGAATGAAATGTCCTTATTCCTTTATATCCGCGGGACTCGCGTGTGGCGCTGATATCTGTCTCTTATTAGCAATCGTGACCTGCTTTATACCACAGTCATGTTAAAAACATCAATGTATTCACTCATCCATACGCATTATTAGATCCTTAAGCAACAATGATGTTCCATAATTCCGCTTGCGTCATCAACCTACGCCTTTGTTATTGTAGGAAGTTAGCGACCCCTAGCGGCAAAAACAAAATTACATATTGTAGCTTTAAAGTCCCCATGAATTCAAAATTGACCATACTTACTTTGTTTGCCTAAATTGATCGTTTTGTGGTGAACAATTCATCCATGCAAGTCAATCCACACAAAAAAATTGTTTGGCTTCGTAATCTTTAATCAAAATCTGAAATTTCCCCTCCCCTCTGCATTGGAGGACCTTCCCTGATGACGTAGGTTTGACGGTTTAGGTGTCTGCTTAACATCCGTAACCACGCCCCTCCAACTGACAGTACACAGGCTGCCTGTGTGTTTGAATGAAACACCATCTTTTCTAGATCCAATCAGGTGCTAGTTGGAAAAAAAGCCACGCACACTATTTTGCCTCATTTAGTATTCCGTTTCTCTCGGAAATACGTCACAACACTGGAGAAAAGTCGTTTGCAACTTCCGGTTCACAGGGACTTTAAGCTTTGCCAAATGGTTATAAGCCTATATTTTGTTTGAGACGTTCAATTCAAAAATTTTATGAATTTTATAGTACCGGTAACTTCAGCATTGAGCAAAATGGAATTACAAAGCAATTGCTAAAAGCTAATAATAAAATAAAAGCTGAATCAAAATAGTATTAAATACTATGATATAAACAAACCAAAAAACAATGGTTTGGAAAACCTGTTTGGAAACAGTGATTATTGCAATTCCATTTGTGGCACACAGAAGTGGCACACTGCACTTTTAAAAGAGTTACTTAAAAGTTTTCTCCTTTTTGGTGTCACTTCATGAAATCAGGGCTTATTCTGTAGTGCTGTGTGTTTATTTTGAATCTTGGTCTCTTGTTACCAGCTATGGGGATCATGTACAGCATTTCAAGGTGTTAAAGGATAGAGATGGCTATTACTTTGTTTGGGAGGAGATCTTCCCTTCCTTAAATCAGCTTGTGGACTTCTACAAGACCAACAGCATTGCAAGGGAAAGGACTGAGGTGTTCCTGATGGATACAGAACATGAACTAAAGGTAAGACAACACTTATATTATTCTTATGAAAATATTTTATACTGGTACCAACATTTTGCCAACAGCAATTACAATGTCATACTTAAATGCTTCTAAAATGAAAACCGGATTGTAAACAGCATTTGTTTTTGTTTTCTTCACCAAAGAGCAAGAAAACTTTGGTTTAATGGAAAAAGACATTGGTACACATTGGTATTCAGATTCGTGAGCACATAGGTTCTCAGAAGTGATTACTTGTTGGAGTAAAGCATGTTTAAACTTTCAAGGATGCATTGTAAATTAAATTGGTAACACTTTACAATAAGGTTCATTACTTAACATTAGTTTATGTATTAACTAAATTGAACTAACCATGAGCAATACATTTATTATGGTATTTGTTCATCTTTGTTAACGTTAGTTAATAAAAAATACAGTCATTCATTGTTTGTTCATTGTTTAATAATGTATTAGTAAATGTTGAAATTAACATTAACAAAGATTAACAAATGCTGTATACGTGCAGTTCATTATTAGTTCATGCTAATTAATGTTGTTATGAACCTTATTGTAAAGTGTTACCATTACATTTATATCCGATTACCATTTATCCAAATGACATGTAATCCACACCAGGAAAAACACACTAATCAGTAATGAAACTATGAAAAATATCTCAGGTGTCATCATAATAGTGAGGTACATAAAGTATGACATGACATTAAAAAGGACTTAAATGTGGAAAATGTAAAGGTAGGCACAGCAGTATTGACCTTTGTCTGTTATTGTTTCCCATCAGTGGCCCCATCAGGCACATGCCCTTTTTGACTTCAATCCAGAGCTCAACTCCCAGCTGCACTTCCTGCGGGGTGATGTCATAGACCTGCTGGACTGCTCAGATTCTCAACGCTGGAAAGGCCGTTGCCGTGGACGTGTGGGCTTTTTCCCCCCTGAGTACGTCCAGCTGACTCACTGACTCTGAAGGACAATAACAACACTGTGTGTACATAGAAGTAGTCAATTGTTTGCATCTTTCATTGGTTTAAAGGGGTCATATAATGCCATTTTTGTACAGTTAATATGAATCTTTAGGGTCTAAATGAAAACTTTGTAATATACTTTTATTAGAAATTATCATTAGTATTGTAAGAAAACACTAATTTTACATGGTCAAAAACAGCTCTGTTTTCAGCACGCCGTTTCAGTGCATATCCCTTTAAATGATAATGAACTTTTGCTCACTCCGCCCCTCTGTTCTGTGGGGCGTTTTGACAACGCACGTGGAGTGTTGCCTTGACAACAGTTGAGGGTATATTTTGCAACAAGAATGGCAGCGGGAGTCTCTGAGGAAACATCTGTTCTAGCAGAGAATGTCTAATATGGGGAGAACGTTCACTCAGTAAACTTACGGCTTCTGAACTGGCTGCAGTTCCACTCTGGTTCCATATGAGGGCGCTCACAGGACGAATGCAGAATGAATGGAGGTCAATGGAGCTATACCCCTAAAAGTCCACTTTTCTCAGGATATAATTTTTTGTCTAGTAATTTGAATGTTGTATTCGAAAGGAGATGCATAGAAATTACTCATTGCTGAGTGTTAGATTTTTTAGAGTCACTCATTTGCTTTAAAAAGTCTTTTAAAATGTCAATGACGTCATACACATCGTTCCACCAGAGACACTGCTTTACGGCAATCCTTCAGTCACTTTGCTGCTTTCGCGCTCTGCACTTTCTTTTCATCGACAACACAACTGACACAGGTAAATACACGCGCTAGAATAGTTTTTGTTTTGTTGTTTTAAAACACCACGCCGAAAATACACACACACATTCTGGTCCTGCTTCGGATGCCACGATGCCATCAAGCGGTATCTCTGGTCGTAATCAGTTCTTCACTGACTAATCCATAGACATCATATTGAGCTAGATGCCCTATTGGCCGCTATGGCGCGAGAAATGCGGCCGCCATCTTAAACCGGCCATACTCCTATTTGCGTTGCATAGCAGCAGTAGATTTCAGAGCACTGTGCAGCATATTCCTGCTCAAATCAGCGGACCATCACTCGGGGATTACTTTACACAAGTAAGAATTAACATTTAACATTACCGTACTATTAGTTGTATTTTGTGAACACAATATTCAATGTGTCCTGTGTCGTAGCTACGTGTATGACCTTTGCAGCAAAAAAACCCGCGTGAAAATCAGTTCGGTATTCAGTGAGATATGATTAATTAAATGCGCTGGCAGCTCATTGCACTTGCCAAACAGATTACACTGAGCGGAGCGGGTGACCGGTTTAAGATGGCGGCCCAACGCCTCGTCCGCGCCAATAGGCAGTAGCGGTCGATAGGGCGTCTATCTATATGATGTCTATGGACTAATCAGCGTTCATTAGCAGAATGCTAGCTTGTAATGGGCAACAACAACTCAACCTGTAAGAAATCGAAAGGACATAAGTACTCGTTCATTTATCTTTCGACCTATAACCCATGTTAAACTTGCAAAATCTACAATCAAATCTGAGATTTCTCAATGGCAATCGGGTGAAGGAGACAAATTTAGCTGTCTAGCTCCATAGACTCCATTTCATTTTGCACTCAGGGTGATCACCCCCCAGTGGAACTCTGGTGGAACTACAACCAAAATTCGGTACAATAGGGCTTAATAGGGAGTGAACAGGCTTCCCGTATACGGACTTTGGTTCTACCATACCAATCCAAGTCGGACCCGGAACAAGATGACGGCCCTGAAGAAGTTCGACAATTAAGGCTCGAATAGGACTTTTCTGAATGGTTGGTTAACGTAATGTCATTTTGATCTATTTTTGTAACTTATGTACAGGCAGGGTAACTTAGAGTAGTGAGATACAGACGCTAAGTTATGTGTTTACTGATGTATAGGTTAGTTCGTTGACAGATTGATGTTGAAAAACTTTTTTGGGTAAATGTAGGCTTGTCAGTGATGCGTAGCGTTATCTCAGTGTTACAACTGTCAGTGCTGAAACATTAACCAAAATGCGTTGATCATTATAAACGTGGGATTATGAATTATATTGAGAACGTCGTAACGTTACAGAGAAAACATAGCGTAATATACCCTGAGTGTAAACATTTGCCGCATTCATCGTGAAGCGTGCAAGCGATTTGCAAAGATTAATATTTAAAGGTTAGTACGTTACACTCACTTCTTCTGGAGGAACACGAATAGTTGGTACCGATTCTGTTTTCAGGACCAGCTTCTTAGCAAAACAAGATTTACACTGACCCTCGTTTAGAAAGCAGTCTGGTGAGAAATGATTAGCGCAGACATAAAAGCATTTACGTAGATCGTTGGGAATATTCCATTCAAAAATAAAACTCAGCCACTGCGTCTTCAGCGATTTGAATTTAGGAACATTAAAATGACTGCTGTGTTTATTATTACACCCAAGAACAGAACAACACAATCGCTAAGACGCCATTCTGCTCCAACAATGGCGGACTACGATGACAGTTCGCCCAGGGCGGGTCTGTGTTGAAACCACTGATCTATATAGAATGACATTATATAGATCAGTGGTTGAAACGCTGCCGTCAATTATCCATCGTGGGAGGGGTGTCCGTTTTATTGACGTCACACAATCGAACGGCTCAATTTGAGGCAAGGGAAAACATAGGCCCTAAGGATATTAAAGCAAAAACACTGGATGGATTTTTATCATTATATGATGGTTGTGTACAGGCACTGCCAACACACATTTCAGTACAATCAACTTGTAAAAGGGCATGTACCATTATATGACCCCTTTAATACAACAGGAATCATCAAGCTAAGTGTGTTTGAAAATGACTTTGGAAGACGCAAACATACCGAAACGGACAGTTACTAAAATGTAATCATGCTTTTGACACTAAGATGACACATTTCAGCTTTATAGGATAAAAGCGTCAAACTATCCAGCATCACTGTACAAAAAATAATCTCCATTCATACTGTAGTGTATTAAAATGCATGTATAGATTTCGAATTGTATTAATCTCTTCACTGCACTTTGCTTACAAATTTGGATATTTGCTCAAACATTTCTTCAATCAATAGCTATATTCATTACAATTTTTTTTTCTGTGTACATGTTGTTTATAACCGTTGTTGTCTACCGGTATTTCTTTTGATGATGTAAATGTTAGCATTATAATGACTGAATATAAACGAGTTAATATGCACATGTCAATAATCTTCAGTTTGGGCACAAAATGGCTATTGGATTAAGCAAGGAAATTACTAAACTTGATATTAAATTACTAAGATTGTTCAAGAGTTTTCATTTTCCATTATTTAAAAATCTGATGTTCCTCTGCAAAGATGTGCTGATATGCTGAAGTCAAATAGAGTCCTAAGACCCAGAGGAGACATTTTGTGAGTAAAGAGAATAGTTTTATGAGTAAAACAAGGTGGTTAATTTCACTTTTTTACAAAATAAAGTACATACAATCATACATCAGATGTGATTTTTTAAACCAATGTGTGCTTTTAAAAACGTAAGTTGCTACATTAATGGCTACAACAATTTATAATTCTTAAAGCATGTAAACTCATCCTTGCTGTTGCTGTAGTCCTTATTAAACAACGCATGTTTTTATTGACATAATTAGCATACATTAGAATACAAATATAAAAAATGAATTACTTTATTTATACAATGGCCCACGTTTTAAATAACTGGGCCTAAGCACTTTCATGTCTTTTTGATGGTTTCAGAACATTCAGAGAGCAGAATGCTCTGAAATGCATCCTATAACTGAACCACAGGCTTTCTGTGTCATTTTATATATATATATATATATATATATATATATATATATATATATATATATATATATATATAATGAGATACTAAGACTTAAAGTAAAAAATAATAAACGTATATTTAGGCTACAAGTCCTGCACGATTTAGCTGTTCATTTTACCTTCGAACTGGCGCAGAAAACTACTAAACGACGATTAGTAGCACCATAAAGCTTGTTGGGCTTCTTTTACAATTGGTTGATAGTCAGTCACGTGACTGAGGTGTTTGCGCTTACCTGTACTTGTATCTGTTCGTGAAGTAGGCTACTGAACACACATACATACTCTTGAGTCTTGACAGGATCAACTAGATGAGCAGAAGCGCGAGAGCGCGTGCCTTAGTTTTTGTGTATAATATGTAGGGCCTATACATTGTTGGTTAAAATAGTTGGAGTAAACTTTTTCAATTACAAAATTATAGCCTACGCAAAAGCATTTAAATCCTGTTAAAAATAACGCTGAGTTAAAGTAATGGCACTGTCACAGGTTCAGTGCCTTGATGACAATCACATCAACTTGCGCACTACCGAGTCCAAGCCGGAGTTCTTTTACAGCGAGCAACAGAGGGTCGCGCTGGAGACACTTATACATGACGGACAGGACGCCTTTGAGGACTACATCAAAACAAAGAACATCCGCTGCTTTCTATCGGACCTTGAACTTGAGATGATTCTCAACACTGTGGAGGTGTATAGCCCGGGTGCCATCGATAATAACGCTGAACTGTACGGGGAAAGTGATGGGGAAGAGCTTTCCCTGCAGTACTGGCCCGACCGCTCGGACTCCTCGATCCCACAGCTGGACATCGGGTGGCTGGACCGGGTGTCCTACCGCGGAGTGACGCGTGCCCAAGTGTACACTCAACCCCCTTATGAGGGTCAGCCACATATTAAAGAGGTCGTTAGAAAAATGATCGGCCAAGCACAGAAGGTAGGGGATAAAAGTTGGAAATGATTTTGTGATTTTTTGTTCTGACTCACCTCTAGTGAATAAGACACTGATCAAAGTCCAGTGAACATAAAGATCAGGGGCCGGTTGCATACTATATATATATATATATATATAAGTAAATAGTAATATAGGCCAATCAATAATAACAATTAAATAAACAAAACTAAATGTTATATAGGCTACAGTTCACATTAAAAATTTGAAATTCTAAATCTAATTGAAATAAACTACGTTTTGTCAGATCTTGGCAATTTTTTTTCTTATCACAAATTAGTATGCTGATAATATATAATTTGTAATAAAGAAAATACATGATTGGACCCTACAGCTTCTATTTGGGATAGTCATCACATTGTCCCATGCACTTAGGCTACTTTGAATACATTTTTCAAGAATGTCCAGTTTTTCATCCGTGTGCACATTTTTATTTGCATGAATTAATATTTGGATTACAGTATGTTTTTAAAGTATGACAGATATATTAAAATGTGCTGTCTTTTTTATCTCAAAGTTCTTGTGTTTTCATTAATGCTTGTCACTTTGCAGGTTATTGCAATTGTCATGGACTTGTTCACAGATATTGACATCTTCAAAGATCTTCTGGATGCAAGCTACAAGCGGAAGGTTGCTGTGTACATTATGCTGGAGGCCACTGGAGTAAAGCATTTTCTCAGAATGTGTGAGAAAGCAGGCATGCACACTGGACACCTCAAGGCATGTCACAATTAATATTAGAAAATAATTTGAACGACAATTTAAGATTAAATATTTATTAGCGGAAAAGAAACATATTATTAAACGCCTAGAGTAGAAACAACCGAGAGATAACTTAAGTTCTCCAAATCAGAAAGTCTAATTTTACAAACCGCCTGAGGCAACTGTGAGCACTTATGACTCTTGATGCTCTAGTTTTGAGACTGAAGCAGATTTCTTTTGATGATAGATCATTTTGCAACACATTTTTGAAATAACAAAATCTTATACTGTATCAGTGATAGTAATGGATTTATTAGAATGATGTGTGTAGTGTTTATACCAATAATTTTTACAAATATTTTTACTTCTGTTCTATGACAGAATTTTATATGTGAATCGGTTGACCTGAATATTTGAGATATTAGCTTTTGTCTGTGTATCACCTAAAGGCACCATAAACCCAGCCACAAACAGGAAATTTAAATACTGAAATCAAATGTGAATTAAGCCATGATCACAAAAGGCTAGTTTCAGAATTAGCATCAATGTAAATAAGTCTGAAAACATTACAGAGATGTGATATAAATGAAAATGTATCCTTCTTGTGTGTTTACTTGCTATTGTCATTGATGAAACCAAATCAAACATACAGTGTGTCAGAAACTATGGCCACATTCACACAGCAGCGAATACGGTTGTCAGTCCTGTATTTGAGTCCTTAATACAGTTACGTTCATACACAGTACGGTTATTTATGGAGAGTGACAACCGCATTCTGTAACTGAACTCACATCTGTACAATTTCAGGACTCACAAATGCATTCCCGGAAAAACCTCCGCTGTGTGAACAGATCCGGACTGGACAACTAGTTGTATCACGTCATACAGTGTGAGAGAGCTGATCTGCGATGTACAAACGCACGTACCGTGTGTTGCGGGTTTTCATGTGTGGTTTATCTTTCGCTGTGTGTCATCTGAAGGTTTAAGATCAAGTCACTGTTCTCCACCGGAGCTCCCATTATTTTTGTGTTCTACGCGTGACTCAAAGTGCTCTCCGCCCCGATATAAAAGCTGCTGTCAGTTAATGAAGGTTTGATGGATGAACTCACGGCTGAATTGGACTCTTGTCGTGTCATAAGTGATAAGACTTTTCAGTTTTATGGATGTCACCATCTTTTATATTACTGTGTGTTTCCTGTCGAACGTTCATACAGACAGTATTCAAGATGCCACTGTAAGTTTCTGTTTGAATGTGACATTTCGAGACTCACACCTGTAAGTAAATGTGGTTGTCAAATCCAGAAACTTATAGTGTGAACATAGCTTATGTCTAAAAAATAAATGGCATTTTTTACCTATACATTCAAATATCCCTCATGGTGGCCTACACATAAAACCCTGTTTGTAGATAATATCTTTTATACCCTAATACAATATTTGTCTTACTTTTGTATTAATTTTGTATTAAGTTGCCATTTTGAGAGAATTTCTTTTAGTTGTGGATATTTCTTCATCACATTAACCAAACATGCTGAACTCTCTTCCATCAGAACTTGAGAGTGCGCAACATCAGAGGTGCACAATTTTTCAGTCGATCCTCAAAGAGAGTGTGTGGAAGCCAAAGCCAGAAGTTCATGTTTATTGACGGAGACAAAGCAGTCTCAGGGTCATATAGGTAAGTCTGGTCAACCCAGTTTAACAAGGTTAGACCTAACCTAATTTATTATTCTATTAGCTAAATACATCCATTATATATATAATTATTCAAATTTAAAAAAGGTTTTCTTTATTTTCAGTTTCACATGGTCTGCCTCTAGATTGGACAGAAACATCATCACTGTTCTCTCTGGCCAAGCAGTCGACACATTTGACGCATTGTTTCAGGACATGTATGTGATGTCTAATGGAGTGTGCCTGAGCAAGATTAATCTGAGCAGTGACCCTGAACCTGAGTTCCTACCTCAGGTGGTACCAACTATACTTCCCTCAGCAACCAAGGCACTCAAGCTCATTAACCCAAAATACACTCTGGTCTTTAACTGTGCTTTCACTACCAATGGACCTATATCTGACCAGACAAGTGCCAAGAACAACATTTCCAAGAATCAGACGGAAGTCATCAAACAAATCAAAGACACCCCAGTGGTGCCATCTGTTCACCCGGGACTTCTAAACTTGGAAAAGGCAAACATGATCAATTATGTGCCGACCTGGCCTGATCCTGACCCACCAAGTGATGTCATTGGTTTCATTAACATAAGAGACTCCAATAAGCCATTGCAAGCTCACCTAATGCGCTCAGAGCTCTTTGAAGTGTCTCAAGCCATCCGATTCAAGGATCCTTTTCATGAGCCAAAGGAGTCTATATACCTGAGGGCTTGTCCTGGACTGATATCGCAAACCCCCTCTGATCCTGAAGCTCCAGCACAGAATCAAACATCAGAAAATGCTCAGAAGAATTTTGATCAAAATCAACATCAAACAAGCAGCCAGAGTGAGGATCTTATCTTGTCTTTGGAAAAGCCAGAAACTCTGCATGTGCTTGCCTGTAATAAAGTTGATAAAGAGGAACAATGTGTAATGGAAAAATACATATTTGACATCTCTACATCTTTGCAGAGTAAAAACATTCACTCTGAAAAAGACTTTCCCAATGCAATTCCGAATGTGTCTTTTACTCAAGATGATAGAGTCTCAGATACAAAGCAAACCCTGGTTAATCCACAACCTCTGGAATGTCCTGCTCAAACCTCTGACGATCTTGAAATTAAATCATCATCAGGAGTGTATAACAAAACTCAATGTGACTTATTTGCAATCCCAGACACCCCTTTTGGCCAAATGTCTAACTGTGACTCCAGCATCTCTTCATTGTCTGATGTATTCTATGATTGTTTTAGCCCGGTTGCTGACTTAAGGTCTTTAGGAGATTATTTTGTGGCTGAAAAAACACAAGAATCTTTGCATAATCCAATCAAAAATGCTCATCAAGAGCAGGAATTTCCTCGTTCAAATTCATCCTCAACTCAAGATCGTACAGATTTGGCTACTATACAGACCTTGTTTACTCCAAAACTTTTAAAAACCTCTTGCAATATTGTCTTCAACTTCTTATCTACAGAGTTCAAAACAACAACTGCAACTTCCGAAACCACCTTTGCCCAAGAAAGTGAAAAAGTTGTCACAATAAATGATAGTAGGCTACCAGTCAAAGATAGTGAAATCCACTATTTCTCACAGACTCCTAATGGTTGCTTCAACATCTCTTCAACTTCAGAGGAATACTTTGAATGCAGTGACACAGTGGGTTTGAATCCAGATATTCATGGTATGGTTCATGAGAAACCAAGCTCAGTTGAGAACTTCAGCCTGAATGAACCTCTGGAAATACTGAAGCCCGTACTGGAAGCTGAGAAACTGTGCGAGGTAAGCTGTCAGAGCATGAAAGAAAAATATGAACCTAAAATGGATTCTGGACAGGAGCAGCCTGAATTTCAACACATGCTAGAAATAACAACTGACAGTCACCTAGTTGCAGATGAAATTAAGGCAGTTTTAGGGTCTGAGGATATTACTCAAACTCAACTGAATAAGAAAAATCACAGACACCAAAAACAAGTGTCTGAAGTTACCTCAGAGCCAGTAGTAGAGAGCAAATCAATGAGTAACTGTTTACAAGAACATAAGATACGTGCATCTCAGGAGAAATTAGAGATACAGAACAAGGCAGAATATGTAGAGTTATCTGAGAAAGTTAAAAAAGAGCTATTGCAAGACTTAAAACTTGATGTAAGTCTAGATTTAGTATGTGAGGAATCACTACGAGACATACAATCTGACATAAGTCTGGATTTAATATGTCAGGGAAAGTTTGTACAGTTAGCTGAGAAAAATTCAAAACTTAATCGTCAGGACTTAGAATCTGAGGTAAGTCAAGATGTAAACTGTGTGGGACAGCCTGTAAAGTTAGCTGAGAAAACTGCAAAACTGCAATTGCAGGATTTACAACCTGAGGTAAGTCTAGATTTAATATGTGAGGGACAATCTGCACAATTACCTGAGACAACTACTATACTGCCACAACAGGACCCGCATACCGAGGAAAGTCCAGATTTAATACTCAAACCTTCAGAATTGAATGCTATCAGCAAACCGCATTTGGCAACAGGCAGTGAATCTAGAAGCTCAATACTGCAATTAAAAGCAGATATAACTTCTGTAATTCTAGAGGAGACCAGGGTAACAAAGTCTGTAGAGTTGCCTAAGAGTGAGGAACTGCAAAATCCAATGACTTATTTCGATTCTGGATCAAATCATCCACCCAACCTCAAACATGAAGAGCACTTAAGGCTGCAGAATGATGAGGCCAGTCCATCAGTGTTAAAGATAACCTCTGAGGAGCACATTCCTCAAGAGAAACTGCCTGAACAGTTTGAAACCATTGAGCTGTTGATATTAGAGGATTCGGACCCCCAAGAGACAGAGCTGAACAATTCTGATCCCATAAGACCAAGAGCTGCACTGAGCAAAGAAACAAAGTTCAGCAAAACTGAGCCTATAGAACCAAAAACGGCAAATGATAGAAAACGTAAAGAAAATAAGATTGGTAATGAAGTTTATAGTTGGAATGAGAAGGAAACATGCCACTCAACAGCTCTGTTTGAGGAGAAACAAGAAGGGGAACATATTTGTACAAATCAAATTAACAAGATCCTGCCAGAGGCTAAATCCAAGCTGGAGTGTCAGGTTAGGAAGGTAAGAATTTCTTACTGTACTAATACCAAGAAGCAAGCTCTGATTCAATTATAAATCAATTTGGAGAACTGCATTGAGGATAATATCATTAAAAATGTTCTGTTCTTCATCCTAGCCACCACATCAAAAATCATCCAGACTTCCTATTCTAGTAAGAGGAGGGTTAACTAAGTTGACCATCAGCAAAGCAGACACTCGCTCATTGGGGCTGCAAGCTCCTATAGCTGGCTTGCATAGCAAGCTGCCATCACTTGGAAAACCACTGGGACAGAATAAGCCAAGCCTTACATTATTTCCATCTCCTGAAGAATTGTCCACAGGAGGAATCGCTCCAGTTAGGTCAACACTAATTCCCCAGAGACCCCCTCGGACAGTCCCCTCACCAAACAGTCCCATCTCTCCCCAAAAACAGCCTCAGGTCCAGCTGATCGCACCTAGGATCAGGCAGTCTGACCAACCAAATGTTTCCAGGAAACGTTCTGCATCCATTACAAAGTATAGCTGCTCTTCTTCTGGAATTTTATGTCCAGGACAAGTAAAGAAGCATGCTTAAAGGGTCTCCACCAAGCAACTAGAATAAGGGAACAAAGTGCAGTTTGAATTCATGGTTGCATACTGACTTCATAAATGTAATGATGTTCAATAGCATTATTTTAGTATTTAGTTAATTGAGTTGTTTTATTCATTCCATTTAGCAAACAGAATTTCACCCTCCTACAATGCACTCAAGCTAACAGGGTTTTCCCTATAAAAAAGGTTTTTCTAAAGTAAACGTTTTATGTAAATTGCAGACACGGACTTTTAGATAAAGCTTTATGATTGTCCCTAAATCTATTAATATGTAAATCCTTTATTTTATTTTATTTTTTTACTTATTGTAAATGATCAATTATGGGCCTCATTAAATCATCACATATAGTTCACCATTTGCATTACATGTTATTTCCTTTTATTCTTTTATGGGCTGATTTTAGTCAATTGGTATACTAAAGGAAATGGACATGAGTGTTACTCATTTAGATTGAGGTCAAAAACTACAGACTTTTGAAGATTAGAAACCCCCCAGACTGTACAGACGCATTTATTGAATTATTGAAACAGACCTTCCAGGACAGAGTTCACTTGATTACGGTTGGACTTTATTCCTTTATTTAATTATAAGAAAACGTTTTATCATCGTCGCTACTTATTGAAGCAGCTTCAAACATGATTTAACCTTATTACACACCATAACCTCATTCAGTTTGGCTACTTTTTTAAGTTGTTCTTGGGTGGCCTGGGACTGTCAGTGTTCTTGTGGTGTCAGCCACCATCTTTATCGTAATGTCATTTTGCAGAAACTACAGATTTAATCACATATCATTTACAGTTCAAGTTAAAAACAGTTGTGTGAACTAAGAACTAAGAGCCCACGTGCAAAGATGGATCAGACAAGCAACTGCCACTGAGATGATAAGGATGCTAATGGTAACAGATATCTTTTCTCAATGTAATAAAGACCTTCTTGTTGTTATCAAACTAGCCATCAAGAAGAATGAATAATACTTTCGACTGACCGGTAACAGGTTTTAATTTAAATATATAATATCAGGAAGTCTAAAAACTTTTCTCAGTAATTTGCTTTTGTTGACAGGTCTTCTCTTCTGTGGCAGACTGTAGTGTGTTACAAAGTGTTAAGGCCATAACTCTAGGAACCTTTGCTGGGTAATTTACATGGAAGTTAGATTAGTCATCCAAATATATTTCCAATAAAGTCTACATCAGTTGTATGCTTACAGAGCAGGCAAATAAGGGCCATATAAGCAGTTAATTTGACAAAGGCCTACTTGAGACGCCATTTCATAAAGAAGAGTATCACCATACCTCACACCTAACCTAAGAATGCTTATAATTGTTCATGATAATGATGTGTTCCTGCCAGTTTAGTAATGGAGCAGTTGCAGTTTGTTTTGTTAACCATAAGTTTTGTTTTTCTTAAAGGGATAGTTCAGTTCAGTTATCCAAATGTATGTTCAATAGGATCCAAATCAACATTGGACTCTACTGATTTTCATTGTATGGACAAAAAAATCACTCGGATATTTATTTCAAATCATCATCTTTTATGTTTTACAGAAGAAGGAATTCATAGAAGTTTGTAAAACATCAGGGTGAGTGAATAACAGATTTTTTATTTTTTGCTAAACTATCCCCTTGAAGCTAGGTTTGAGCAAGCATTTATGGGCAACTCAAGACTGGTCACTCACTAAATGCAGACATAAAGGACAACCGTTTGCAGGAACGTTTCTCTATAAGAAGTATTTGCAGGAAAAGAGGAAATATCAGGATCTTTGACTTCCCCGTGAAACTAGCCGCAAGATTACTTGGGTCATACATCTTAAGCTTTGTAGAGCGGTACTTTCCATTACAGACATTTTTGTTGAAGCAGAGTCTTTGCCATATCCATGACAGAAGTATCTTCTGACCTCAGGTTGTTAGAGTCATTATGCAAAAAGGAACAGTCTATATCGTCTATATCTAACTCACTGCTGCTTATCTGTGTCATTTAATGAAATTAATAGAACTATAGGGAATCTTCTTTCCCCCATATTTTATTTTCCTTTAACAAACAAATCCAAGTTACTACTAGATAAGGGTTCTGCCTACTGAACAGCAAATCAAATTCACCAGCATAATTTATGCATTTGGGAGAGGATTTTCTCCAAATCTGCTTAAAATGCATTCAAGCTAGTTTGTGCACTCCGTAAAATCAAACGTATGACCTTGGTGTTGCTAGCATATTGTAAAATAATTTGTTTAGGGAGTTCTGTGAAGTGTTGACTGCCCTCTGTTGGTTAATTATATTGGTGAATTTTGAAGTAAACATAGTTCATCCAACTTAAGGCAGATCTCAAAAGCCAGTGAATGGCATAGAGTAGCATTGTACAATAAACTTGAAACTCTAGTTCTGCCAACCTAGTTGTCAATCTTATTTCAGCTGGCATGAGAAAAGGGTGGATCATTAACTAAACACTGCACACATATGACACAGATATAGTCTTTGTTTATTTATTGTCATCAAGTGCTGTGAGTAAATACAAAAGCCTTAAATATTGGTTACATAACAAAAACCCTGCATTTCATTTAAAAATGAGTCATGTTTTTAGAGGCAATATATTTAGAAATTCTGGCCACTATGATCAAACATTTATGAGGCAAAGTTGCTTAAAAACAAATAGGCTCTCAAGTTATAGTGTTAGTAGAAGAATCTAGCGGCGGGGGGATGGTGGCACATTCAATCAAGTACATTAGTTTTGATCTTAAGTGCTAAATTGAGGTCTATGCATGTGCCTATGCCTTGTACCAAGTAATTCTTGAATTTAACATCAGCACTACTTAGCATTACCAGACAGGAACACAAAAACTACTAAGTGGCACAATAATTACACAAGTCATGAGACGTGTCACAGCACAGATTTTATATATGGGAACATGTTGTAATTGTTGGCCACAAAGTGGAGTCGTCCATTCACCAATTATAAAAAAAGAAAGAAGCCAAGACAGAAGATTTATGGCTAAAAAGAACTGAAGAGGTAATTTTAACATCCAGTTAAAATCCTTCTTTTAAATCCAGTACTTTAAATTCATATAAAAGTGCCAACATTTCAGATCAAGAGGTTGAGTATTCCTGCACTTCAAAACCTCTAAACACTTTGACATCAGCATTTTAGGACACTGAATTCATGTAGCATCGCAGAACATCCCGGTTCTTTGAACGTACAATTATTATTTCAAAATATTACACACACAACTAGGTGAAGCAGTTATAATGGGCGCCAGAAGGAAAAATGGTTAATGATACAGGCAATAGGGAGAGAAAAAGTCTTGACCTCTGTGCACATGTTAAGACTGACTGTACATGACCCTGCTAATCATCCATGCCTATATTACGAAAAAGGTAAGACATGGATTCTCCATTGTGGATGCGGCGAATGGCTTCTGACAGGATCATGCTGATATCCACCGTCTTTATTTTGGGACACTGGAGTTTTTGGATCTCGTGTGGAATGGTGTTGGTGACAACTACCTGTACAGAAAGACATCGGAAAGTCAGTTCATGACAACACACTCATCACTCTGAACCTCAAATTAAAACGCTGTTATGATGACCTCATCTATGGCGGACTCCTCTATTAGCTGAGGGGCATCTGAGGAGAGGATTCCATGAGTAGCCATGACAAAGATCTTGTAGGCGCCTCTTTCTTTCAGAGTTTCGGCTGCTGCTAGAAAACTGTCGACATCATCAATGATGTCATCCTAAAACAAAAAACAAAAAAGCTTAACTCTTCGGGGTCGCCGATCACGCCGGCGTGATCAAGTTACATGACCAGTTTAAGACGTCGAAGCATAAAAACAAAGTCACGTTGAGCGCTGCCGTCCACTTCTGTCGAAAGTGCTGGCTTGAAATTCTATTTTACTTTTTGTTTTGTGTTGATAGACCAAGTAAAAACGGAGATATGATCATTTAAACTTTATATAAAAAAATACTGACGCGTTCGTAAAAGAACGCAAGATGGGATGCGACAGGCGTTGCATTTATTCTAATAACTTCGTCGGTTTTTGTCATAAAACAAAACGGAGAAAAATGTGTGAATCTGCTGACTCTGCTATTCAGGCTGCACATTTTAGGGAATGGAGGAGGAGCCAACTGAGCTAAGACGCAAAATTGAAAGGCAGAGGATTTACGGAGTTGATAAAGATAGACATATATACGTTATATATATAGAGAGAGATTATTGCTAGTTTTTGGAAGAGTTTGAGTAGATTTTGAGAGTAGTTTAGGAGTAGTGTAGATAGTTTAGGAGTAGTTTAGGTAGTTTAGGAGTAGATTTAGCTAAACTGTTTTGAGGAGAGGCACAGATAAAAAATAAAAATAAAAAACACCTGATATTTGCTGTAAATAGTTGTATGTATAATTTGATTTTGTGTTCATTTTACCTATTGTATGGTATATTTGCACTATTGAGGAACCCCTCTTACTCAAGGAATGAAATCCCTGTAATGTAGATATCTGTATAATTGTACATGAATTGTTTTGTAGAGTTTCTAAGCAAAAAAGAAAAGAAAAAACGCCTATTGCCACACCTGCTTTTTGCTGCATATAGTTTAATTTTATCTCAATTTTAAATTTTTTATGTTGTATTTGCACTATTTGCGAACCCTCATACTCTGGGAATGCAAGGCCTTAAATATAGCTCTCTGAATAATTGTGTGCACAACATTTTTTAAAAAGTGGCTGAGCTAAAAAGAAAGAAAAAAAGCCTATGGCTACACACGCTTTTTTTTGTAAATCATATTTTTTTTGTATATAGGTTGATTATATCTGAATTTTACCTGTATATGTTGACATTTACAACTTGTGTTTACATTTTAAACCTTTTAAAATGCTTCATTGAGCATGTTTGTGTTTTTTGTAGTAGAAAAGCTATAATTTTTCTATTCGGATTTTGTGTTTTTTGTGTGATTTTGGGTCCAGTATGTTGATAGAGTACATCAAAGTGAAAAACGAATTGTCTGATCATATAGGTGATGTTGTGCTGAAAAAAATTATACCAAACATTGGTATGGTAAACATTTTTTTATGTTGCAAAATTTAAAAAAAATAAAAGTACTCAAAAACGGCCAAAATAGCCCAAGACTCCGAAGGGTTAAGAAGAGGGATAAACTTAAAATAGCACCCTGAAGACATTCAAATCCTCTTGAACTCACCACTATGATGGCAATTCGTCCACCTACATCTCCCACAACAGTTATTGGGGGTTTTTCTTTGGGAATCAGCACTATGCAAGAAAAAAACAAAAAAACAATAGGGAATAGTCAGGAAAAAAAGTAAAACAGACTGAGAGAGTTTGCTGAGATGAGATTCTCACATGGTATCTCCAGGCTTGGATGGATGGCACCACTGTTTTTGACAGTGGGTGGGGAATGGCGCCCATCCACCAGATCCGATTCTGCATCCTGGGCTTCACCGTGGATCACAGCGATCCCCAGCCGCAATCTTTCAGCAAATGACTGGGCCCTGTAAAAGAGCAGAAGCCACAAATGCACTCCAAATCCTGTTAATCGGGTTAGGGATGAGCATTTAAACCCAAATTTACATAATTTCAAGAAACCCAGGGAATTTTGCTGAGGCTCCCTAGTGGGCCCGGTCCCCTGGTTGAGAACCAGTGTCTTACACATTTTTTGACACTAATGTGTCGATTTTATATTGAAGTTTTGATGTTGCTTGTGAGACAAATTTATATTACCATGTGACAGACAATGTTTTTTTTTAATTGAATTTCTCATTTACTTTCAAATTTGCACCAATTTTTTTATCCCGTGGGATGCGTGACTGTAAAAAGAATCAGTATACCAGTAGGAATTGAAATACTGACACTTGGATGCATCTGAAAGCACACATCATCATCTTTCATTACCTCAACATCATGTTTGCACAGCGCCACCCAATGCATACAGTTGCATCAGTGAGATTTAAGTGAGGGATTTGGTGGGAAGGTAATATTATTTAATATTATAATCTTATTAGCTGGTCTAAAACAAATACTTGACTAGTCAATTACTCCTGCAAGTCTCTATTTCAAAGGCCTGTGGATCTTTTACATGACATGACACCACACCACACCACAAAAGTAAGATGTAAGTAAGATGACTTCACCTTTTGGCTGATGCTGGAGATTTGGCCACAATTACAGCATTTCTGTAGTCAGGAATCTGAATGCAGAGGCAAAGTAAGTAAAAAAACGATTTAAACATCTAAAAGGAAAAGCAGACGTACACACATATATTATGCATTCACATACAGCCAACGCTCATTACTAACTAATTGGTAGATGACCTTTCATCTGAGCAAGAGAGAAAATTTATCATGAATGAATTCATGCATAAGCTTGAGTGGAGAAATTTATTCTGAGAAAATTCAGCGTCTGATAAATCCGGTTTCTGTCCTGCTTTCTATTTATTAGCAAAATAAGATGGCCTGACCTATTAGTGAAGCTGAAGGCTTTGACAGGACCAATGGGAAAAACAACAACAGTATCTACAGGAATCTCAGATCTCATGCAATCAGATCTCAAACCATCCAGACAAGCGTTAAGCAAGGACCTACTTCTTCCTGTATGTACTGTAGCAGGAATGGTGAGGCCCGGAGATTGTCCACTGGAATGTTGAAGAAACCCTGGATTTCCTTTTGATGCAAATCCATAGTAATGAGATGAGTCAGACCTGCTCAAAGCCACATTGGACAGAGTTAGAAGACTATAATTGCCCAGTTTCCTAATAAACCACAAATGAAGGGACAGTTTAGTCTCATTTACCTGCTTTACACATCATTGAGGCAAGTAGTTTAGAGACGATTGAGCCTCTCTTTCTCATTTTGCACTGTTTGCTATAGGGGAAATAGGGAACGACGCCGATGATGTTCCGAGCACAGGACGTCCTGCAGGCGTACACCATAATGAGCAGCTCCATAATGGTGGTGTTAACATCCCTGCAGATGGGGAAGGAAGGAAAGTTTCAAAAACTGGGATTTAGGAAAACTAATTTGCATACATGGAGATTTGTTTATGTAACGTCAGTATCAATGTCAAAGTGAGGGATAATTTACATGAATTTGCATAATGCTACACACTGGCTGCAGGAGGTTTGAGTTGTCAAAACAGGGCTCTAGATGAAAAAAAAAAAACTAGTTTGGAGATTAAAATAAATAAATAAATAAATAAATAAAGTTGATTATGGTTCCAATCTCACTGAAAAAATTCACCATTTAGACGACATGTTAAACCATTAACATTTTAAATACTAACAGCAATACATTTTTGTAAAAAAAAAAAAAGTATGTATATCAACAAAATTAAAGTGCCTTTACGTGATAAAAAAAAAGATTGCCTCCTACTGTTGTGTTTAAGGCTTCTTACTTGGACACAGTCTGAATGATGAAAACATCTTTGCTGCGCACAGACTCTTCGATTTGGACCCGTGTTTCTGTGGGAAAAGAAATGTTACTTTCTTTTTTTTTCTTTTTTTTCACGATACATTTTTAACTTCACACAAACAGACTAACAGCTATTTAAAAGGTTGCACAAAAATTTGACTGTGCAGGGAATGCTGGGAGAATTTCACCACAGTGTCTGCATGTGGGAGTGTAAGCATATCTCCATTTCACAATACACAAGCATGAACCAAAACAAAGACTGTCAGTTGAATTAGCCAATAGTAGCTCAGATCCCTGCTCTGTTCTCTACTCTCTCCAGTATGGCACGCAAAGAATGACCAACCACTACAGCTACAGCCACCGCTAGTGTAGATTAAAAAAAAGCAGATATTTAATAGAAAGTTGAGCAGAAAACAGGCCTTCACCTCTGTTAGCCTCCTGATAGACCTGCACCTTCCCAAGTTCCACACCCAACCGCCTGTGCAAGAACAAATGTTCAGGGGGAATATGAAGCAAAAAAACAACTTGCACGGAAGCACACAGCAGAAATCATCCGTATTTCACATGTAAATCTCAGTTAGACTAGAAAGACCCATAGTTAAAATGTTAACATAAGATTGATGTTTATTCTTTGCATGGAGGTATATATATATATATATATATATATATATATATATAAAATACAAATATATACTATATATATATATATATATGTTTTTTATTATTATTATTTTTATTATTATTAAACACGAGCCTTTGTGAGATTCATCCAGACATACACTACTATTCAAACGTTTGGGGTCTGTATTTTTCTATTGTTTAAAAAAGAAAAGAAAAGCCTCTTATGCTCACCAAAGCGGCATTTATTTCATCAAAAATCTGATATGCTAATTTAATTTGGTGCTCAGGAAACATAATTATAAATGTTGAGAACGTTTATAAAAGTGAACAGTTGTCTTTGATGAATAGAACAGCACTTATTTAGAACATAAATCTTTTGTAACATCACTAATGACTTTAAAAAAAAGAAAGAAAGAAAAAATACTGACCCCCAAATCTTTGCACGATAGTGTATTTTAAAATGGAAAAAGACAACTCTGAGTTAATAAAAAAAATAAAAAAATTTGATTTGGTACTAACCATTGGTACTCAAAAGAATACAGTTGTTCCAGCTCAGATCTGCTGTTGGAGAATGAATGTCTTACCACTTTTTCTAACTACCCAATATAACTGGCATGTTATAATGGACCTCCAGTGGCAACTTACTCGGCTATCCTCCTGCCCAGCTCTCTGCTGGAGGGGTTGGAGTTGGCCGTGAAGATGACCAGACCTCCTTTGGCGGCACTCATGTCCTGTGGTTGTCTGGTGTCTACCTCTAGGGACTCAGGCAGTGGCTCCCTGGGCACCCAGGCACTGCTGAGCCCTTCCTATCAACAGGACCACAGGCACACTGTTAGTTCAACACCAGACACTTGCTGCAAGAACAAAGGGAAGATGGCATGTTTACACACACGAATCAACCCAGACTTGATAAGAAATGCGCGCGCACACACACACACACACACACACACACACACACACACACACACACACACATGGATGACTAACTACTGACACATAATTACAGCAGACAGGAGACTTCTGACTGAGTCTGCGCGATGATGGTGAATCACGGTTCGTGACAGGAGCACCAACAGACCCCCATCGAGTCGGGCATGTCATGACAATACAGTATGAATTAATAACTCGACATCCACATTGCAATGAGTCCAAACTTATACAAAAACAAAATTATTATGCTAAAGAGTTTGCTAAGTTCACTCATTCATTATGCTGCTAAGCTCGCTAGACCTTTATGTCTTTTTAGGATAAGAAATATACACATTCAGTTTCAGAAATTAATATTAGCGTAACATAATTTGTTGTGGGTTTGATTTAGCAAACCAAAAAAATATTGACAAATCTTACCAGTTTTGATCTTTTAATCGATCCCTCTGTCTGCCTGGTTTACTGTATCATTTGCAACAATTTGAACATTGCTACCTTCGAGAAATACCCAAGATGGCAGGTATTGCGCAGTTTTTCAAAATAAAAGTCATTTCTTTACTTTTTTGTGTATATATATATTTTTTATGTATGTGTGTATGTAACTGGTCACCATTTTTATTCAAATTTTTGCTTTTTTTTCTCTCTCCAGTTTTATCATGTTGTGTACAAAAGTCAATTTATTGTGTCAATAAATATGAGGTTGTAAAACTGCATTCATATAATATTTGTTCAAAATATGAGTTGGACTGTTTTTTGTGGTGAAAAAAAATTAACTTGTGAAAAATAAATGAACTTTCCCATACATTTAAAAAGAATACTTATAACAGAAAAAAATACAAAAAATAGTGATTTTTTTCATTGACTTACGTACATCTTTATGAGTAATTTCCAAATTTCTTCTATTGTCTTTGAAATCTGGTTAAAGTGTACTGTCAACTCAGAGCTGACGGATAAAAATGTCACATGATTATTTTAAATGTGTCAGACAGACACCAACACTGCATCACCCATCCCACAGACTTCCCTTTATGGCGGCAACTCTGTACTACCATCTAGTGCCTGGTTATAATACTTTTCCATAGCTCAATTGTTCCATGAAGTTAAATTGAAACATCACATGCAACTGGCAGGGAATGGGAAATGAAAGCAATGATTCTTAAGAAAGTAACACACTGTTGCCAAGTCTGCAGACGTTTGCTTCATAAGTTCAATTGCAAAACCAAGGGTGATGACCTGCAACCGTCACCACTAGCCACAAAAAGAGAAATGAAAATGCTTTATAAATGGAGGCAGTAACATTTCAGTGACTAGTGGGTAATTTTCCAATAGGGGTCGTTAGAGCAACACACAAGTACTTCAAGCACAATATTTTAATACTTAAAAGAATACTTTTAGGAAGCATTACACATTTGATTCCAGGATTTTTAGTTACAAAGAAGATATTAATTTAAATAATAACATATTAGTCCAAAGTTTAATGGAATGTACTGTTGTTTTGATCAAGATGTTAAGAGAATTTTTCATGATGATATAAATGTCTTTATATTCCACATACACACATTTTCATTCACTCATAAAGAGCAGAAATAGTGGTGAACGGGGAAGGAGACAGCTGTAGAGAGAGCGATTCCCAGACTGTCCCCCACGCTTGCTGCAGCCATGGCAAACTCTCTCTCACGCTCAGCGGTCTGTCCAGAAACAAAGTGTAAGAGAATGCTTTAGAGACCATTGACTGATACATGCTGATCTAATCATATGGTTCGAATGAAGTACACATACCTCCTCATGGATGAAATAGAAGGTATTCACATAGGCTGCTCCTCCCAACAGACCCTCATAGAGGACAATAATAAAGACCACCCATGGGTAATGCAAGAACTGGTAATATACAGCAAAACCCAACACAACAGCATTCACACACTGAAAGAGAAAGAGTAATCGGTGTCATTAAGAGTTTTAAATATGTTTTCTATTGTCTTGTATTTACTGTTGCATTTGTATGTCTAGGTTTATGTACTGTTGTGTCTTGTGCACCAGATCTCACCTGTAGGAGAGACATAAGGAACATTTTCCTGATCTTAAAACAGACAAGAGATGTGCGGGAGACAAACACACCAATCTGGTAAATTGTCTGATACCTGCAGAGGAGAGATAATGATGCACATTGAGCATTTGCTGGCATTTAAACGGAATGAAACAACATCAAAACAAAAACACAACTTATAATGTTTGAGACAGAAGAACCAAATTAAGTGGATTTGTGATGTTCTCTTAAAAGGGATACTTCACCCCCAAATGAGAATTTCTTGGTTGAATACTTTTTTAAAGAATTAAATTAATGCTTTTCTTATTTAATGCTTTTATTCAGCAAGGACTCATTCAATTGATCAATAGTCTCCGTAAAGACATTACAATGTTACAAAACATTTCAATTTCAAATAAATACTGTTACTTTTAACTTACTTTTCATCAAAGAATCCTGAAAACAATGTATCATGGTTTACACGGGGAAAAAAGTCAACATTGATAATAATATATAATGTTTTTTGAGCATCAAATCATTATACTAAATAGATTTTTTGAAGGATAATGTGACACTGAAGACTGGAGTAAAGACGCTTAAAATTCAGCTCAGGAATAAATTACAGTTCAAAATATATATATATATAAAAAAAAAAGAAAACATTTAAATTGTAGTAACATTTCCTCAACATTATCGTTTCCACTGTTAAAACAACAACAACAAAAAAAATCTAATTAAAGCAGTTCCGATCCCAAATTTTTGAACGGTAGTATAATTCAAAATCAAAGTCATGAAATTAAAGAGATTTGTCATGTGTCCTACCAGCGATATTGTTCTGCGTGAGAGAGAGGAGAGTCAGGAAAGTAGAGCAGCTCCAACTAATGAGAGAGATTAATAAATATACAGATATTTAGAGATCACAGGTAGTTTTACTGATGTCTTACTCTTTTTGACTTGTCTGTGACTGTTACAGAAAACACTCACCAGTCCCTGGTTAATGAAATACTCAGCGAAGTAAACCACAATAAGAGGAATAATAAACTTCAGTAGGCCCTGAAAGAGATCATATGGGTAAGAACAAACACTAAAATAAGTAAAAGACTCAAAGAAGAAGTGCATTCCCTGACTGTAGCACAACATGGTGCAAACAAAACAAAAATAAAAACACACACATATTGCTATCCTACATGACACACACAAACTATGCTCACACTTTAAATGTGCACCAAGTATTTTTTTTTAAATGTAACCCCATAAACAAAAAACAGCATTTCTGATGTTCAAATAAAGACAGAAGTCCCATGACTAACTGAAAATTACTAATTTTATTTCAGTAATTCTAAACTATTTTAGGAATTAGATTTTTTTTTTGGGGGGGGGGGATGGGGGGGAAGAGAGTAATCATGAGACAAATTTGCCGATATGCAAAAAAAAAAAAAGGTAATAAAAATGCTGCACTGCATCCATCCTTATGGGTGTCAAAATTCAAAGTCTGTGAATAAATGAATCATATAAAAAATAATCATGCCAAAATTACGTAGTGCATGTATTGATCAAAGCAGATGCAACATCACTGAAGCCGACAGGAAACACCAAACTGAGGCTCATAGGTCTAACCTTAAAAACGTATATTTGGTCAGTGAAGGTCAGGGGTGCGATGTGATGGTGCTCTGTCAGAAGGAAGAGTACAGTTATCAGAATGGACATACATAACCATGAAAATGAAAAGTTGCAACAATACAAGCAACCAGTTCCTAAATGTACACACCTTGTTCTTCCTGAGATGGCTCAAAGTCCTCATCAGTATCAGTCTCTTCCTCAATTAAAGGGCGTCTCTCCCTGGAGTTCGCCGTTCTGAGATAACTGTGACCAACATTGTGCCGTCTCCACTGTGGGAACGAGGGTGGGAACACCAGGAGGAAGAAATAGCTGGGGGGAAAAATCACGAGAGAAAAAGATATGTTTATGCAATCAATTTGGTCAACAGGTTCAACCAATAGAGTTCAGAAAGTTATTCTGACCTAACAGCCAAAATAACCGGGACAACCAGCATGATCCATAACGTAACTTGGGGGGTCAGACCAGCCTGTGTAAATGCTGAGTAGAGGAAAGCTCCAGCTACTCCCGCTGCCCCCGTGCCGGACCCCCAGCCACTTAACACATCCCTTAGAGAGACAGAAACACAGACGCAAAATATAGATAAATAGCTAGTAAAACTGAGATCAGTGACTAGGGCTATGCTAGGAATAGAATACTAACATATTATTCATACTTTTTCTGTGATATGCAGTCATTACACTACCATTCAAAAGTTTTTTTAAAGTCTCTTATGTTCACCGAGGCTACATTTCTTTGACCAAAAAACATAGTTCAAGCAGCAATATTGTGAAATAATAGTACAATTTAAAATAACACTTCTCTATTTGACTATATTTTAAATTTGTTAATTATTGCTGTGATGCGAAGCTGAATTTCAGCATCATTACTCCAGTCTTCAGTGTCACGTGAACATTTCTGATTATTATCAATGTTGAAAACTGTTGTGCTGCTTAATATTTTTGTGGAAACCATGATCATTTTTTCAGGATTCTTTAATGAATAGAAAGTTCAAAAGAACAGCATTTGTTTTGAAGTAGAAATGTGTAACATTATGAATGTATTTACTGCCACTTTTGATCAATTTAATGCACCCTTGCAGAATAAAAGTGTCAATTTGTTAACAAATGCTTTACAGAAGCCAAACTTTTCAATGGTAGATAATCCTGTGCATAGTACGCTAATTTCTGCATGCATAGAATACCCAGATATTATAACCAACTAAATTCACAAAATGTGCAGCACAACAGATGCAATATCTCACAATGCAATGTACTCAGAATTGTTGGCTCCTATTGGATCAAAACTGCATAATAACTGCTGTTACTACCACAGATAATACCTGAACATTCACAAAACGAAATGACCAAAAGGCTAACATAATAAGGTTGCATTAATATGAACAATGGTTACTTTAACATCAAAAATAGTGCATTCTGTACAGATACAAAAACATCCCAATACAGAACAGTTTGAATGAATGAATGGGTTTCTAGGCGCTACCTGCTGAAAAACACAGAGAGGGAGAGGAAGGAAAGCTCCCCCAATCCTGAACTAATACTGGCAAAGACGACACCTGAGGAAAGATTCAGAGGTTCATCATAACAACACTTATCAGATCTCATTAATCCAATACAAAAGAGGAAATTCTCATTACCAGTTATGCTCATCAATACAGTTGAAGAAAATGACACCATCAGGAAGCTGACTACTGCCGTAAAGAAACACACCAAAACACGGAAACTGTTCATAATAAAAATGAAAGAAATAACACATTAATTAACAATTAAGGGGTTAATTATTTTTTTTCACAGAACTATCCCTTTATCAGAAAAAACACTGTGCAGGGCTACAATCAAATCAAATTCATCCCTTTAACTTTGTTAATAGGTTTGACATTGATTTCTCACACTATTGCGCACTCTCCATCTCTTATCACAGTCTTACATGACATCATTTCAACATCTACGCAGCTAAACCTGTCTGAAGATGCTGACGGTTGTTAGACATAAAATAAATAAGTGCTTGTCAACTTTACCCATAAGGCACTTTGTGTATATAGAAAGGTGCTGTGAATTTGATTATGAGGGTGGGTAAGATGTCAGCCAACAGCACAGCCTAGAAACAAAAATAAAACAGTGTCAATCCCTGAACAAATATTTAAACATACACTTCAATCTCTAGACAACATGAGGGACACGTTTGAAGCGTTGAAACAAGGAATGAGAGAGAGAAAGAAAGACTGACGTACTGCAGTAGACACAGGATTGCAGTCAAAGCGGTTGCTGATGTTCCTGATCTCTATGTTAGTCCCATTTGGAGCTGGAGTCTAGTGCAAGAACAAAATTAAAAACGAGAAACATGAGTAATCAAACCTTGTGGAAAAAGTACACTTTAGCATACTTTTAAAAAGAGTACATAATGGATATAATATACTTTAAAAGCATATATTAAGTCTGAACTGAACGTAATGTTTTCGAAAATTCTATTATAGTTTAAATTCATAAATGCAATTAGTTAAAATTAAGAGTGTAGGACTTAGGACTTAAGTACGTATATGTATCCCCCAGTTTCACAGACAAGGCTTAAGGCTTAAAATGCATGTTTGAGGTGTTTTAACTGAAAGAAGCTCGCACTGATATATCTTAAAATATGTCACTGCCATTGTTTTGTCTCTAGATGCACACCAGTAATGTTTTTTTTTTTTCTAAGGCACATTTATAAAACTACTTAAATGTCCTAATTGAACTATGGCCTAATCCTGGCTTAATCTAAGCCTTGTCTGTGTGAAAACCAGGCCAATGTAATTTCATAATTACTTCTATTGTCTTTGAAATATGACTGAAGTGTACTGCTGAATGTACAGATAAGCATTAATGGTAAACTAAAACATAATGTCATGCATTTAAATATATTTGTAATTACACATTTGTAATGATTAAGCAATTTAGTACATTTAAAATATATCTACTTTAAATATTTAGTATGTATGTTAGTCAATAATACTGTACAATAATAAGTGTACTTCTAAAGCATGACTAAAGAATATTGAAATATGATTTAAAATTTGACTATTTGTGCACTTTTTAAAAGTATACTTACATTTGCAACACTCTCTTTAAGAACACGTTATTTAAATAATTATATTAATTGCGAGTACATTTAAAATATATATATATATAATACATTATATATATATATATATATATATATATATATATATATATATAACGTTATATACTTTTAATTCAAAGTACTCATGCACATTCAATACAATTAAGCACACTTCTTTTTCACAAGGGAAGGATGGAGTTGTGGCAACTGTTTTTAGCAATATGATCAAAAATATCTTACAGGTGTTGTTGTGTTTTGAGATTCCTGTTTTTGTAAGATGTCATGTGCTGCACTCAGCATCACCACATATGCAAAGTTATTGCAAAGTCCCAGTAACCTAGATAGAGATAATGAAGATTCGTTTACATATTCATTGCGTATCACTTTAAGCAAAGTTTGCAGAAGATTCACTTACCAAAAACCAATACAATTTCTCCAGCGCTGAAAACGACCTATAAATATATAAATATATATATATATTTTTAAAACACGTCAAGATAAAAAATGCGTATTTTATAAATCATAAAATACAGTTAAAGTGTCATTAGAGCATTCTACTTACCTTCAGTGTGAGCTGTAATGACAGGGTCAGAGTTTAATGCTCGATCCATTGCGACTTTCGCGCTGAAAAACTATAACGTTACAGAAAACTACTTCTCTAACGTTAGCTGAGAGTTCAACTGCAGACATCCATAAATATTACATATTCATAACAACGGTGTATCTGAATGATCATAGCTCATAGCTCATTTGCAGCGGCGTAATGTTAGATAAACAGACAGACACGGATCCACTGTCTTCCACTTTCATTACCTCAAATTATGACAAGCGACAGCAGTAATCACAACACCACAAGGGTGCTACACAGAAATAGATCCGACCGAGCGCAATGCTGCAAGGAGTAAACAGTTCCCACCTACTGCAGTGACTGTTTCCAGTGCACAATATATCTATTCTGAGTTTTTATTCATTTTGAGGAATACTGAATCTGTTGTTGTACTCAGATTATCACATTTAGTCTAGAACTAGGCTAAAATAAGCATCATGTTTGTACACAACAGCTCTGTCTGTTCCTTACAATTTCCAGGTAGGCCTACACAGGAATCATGGAGTTTAATGGAATACATTTTAAGACCTTTTTTTAAGACCCCTTTCATTAATTTTAAGACCTCATCGCCACTTCAAGTTTTAACCATTACATCGGCGACACCTTGCATTTACTACATTGATTGTAAGATAGCACAACTAAATAGTCTTTGTTTGTGATAACTCCTCATCAATGCAACATATAATTCAGAAGGGTGGGAACGTATACAAGATAATTAATTGAGTGACTAACCCAATGCAAGGTTTATTAGAAAGCAATCACGTATACTCAAAAAAGACGTATTTGTAACATCAACTCTTATAACTGTCTGCGAACCATATATCTTTTGTGGTACACTTCTAATGACACACCTGACTGGTCAGAGTTGACCTGTGATTACGGTGTTGATGCACCAGAGCAAGTCCTTCAAACACAGAGTGTCAGTAATATTCACATTGCAAGTTGTTTGTGGATTGTTATAGTAGGCCTATATTCATTCCCCTGACATAGTCTAGACTTCTGCAGGTCTGACACTTCTGAAACTGCTATGGCCATGAACTACTGCCATTTGCCAACAAACTGAGCCAATATCCTTTAAAATTATTAGATACTGTTAATGCGTTTACATTGAGATCAATACACCTTGGTGGTGAAACAGCGTAATTTCGAAAGGTTTCAAAACAGTGTGACGTAAAATGAAGGCAAGCTCACACTTTTGGCCAGATGTTGCTGTCGCAGACTGATTTACAAGTCTGCGACAAAACCCCTGGATTACGGCCAAATCAGTGCTCGTTACGATTGGTGATGCTTGTTAAGTATTATGGAAATCCAAAGCTGACATAAATAAATATACAAAGACATGTAAAAAACAAAACAAATGAGTATTTATACTTTTATTTCCTTATGTATAATTGTATTTTTCCCCACATTTATTTAATTCTACTTTTATTTACTTTCACATTTATCTATTTATTTATTTTCACATTTGTCTGTATGCTAATGAGGGGGGCTTGTTTTACTTCAGACACATCAATCGAGCTCAGAGTGGCAGTGCTGAAGCTGAGGCCACAGTGACACCTTGTGGTGTAACCAATCGAGACGCAAGCCTTTGCAAAGTCCCAGAGGCAATGAATGACTTATGGGCAATATGGCCAAAATCAGTCATTTATTAACACCCTTTAGCCAGTTTAATTTAGACCAAAAGTTCACAAATCACAATAATAATAAAAAAAAATTACTACAAATAATAATACTCAATTACTGCAATTGTATCTATTAAAGGTGTTCTTAAGCAGTGCTGCTTCTTATAATGATAATCATCCTGTATAAATAAGAAATGTTCCAACAGTGCCGACAATCACAAAAACTTATTGTTTAAATAACACCACAAAAAGAAGCAAATGAGGTTAGCTGTGAAAGATACTTTATTGTTTTCTTCCCGGTGAGTATTATATTAAACAATAACAATAATAATATACCCCTGAAAGGCATATGTTCTTTGTGCGAGTCAAATACAGTTAATATAAGTACTACAAGTACAAGAGCAACTTTTCTCAGCAGAGTTCGACATTAGAACACATGGGAGTGTTATTAAAAGTAGGAAGAGGGAGGAGATTAGGGCAAAAAACATCTGGACATCAAGTTATTAAATTACAATTATTACTCTTTTAGGTTTCATCTCTTAGTTTCATAGTTTTGTTTCACACATGAAAGTAACAAACAATAGAAAGAAAAAGGGAATGGGTCAAATGATGGAGTTCAGAGTACAGATGTGTTTGGGTTCCGCGATTCTTTAGGAATAAGATGTGTATTGAAATGTAAAAGGCTTCTTGATGATTAGTAGGCATGGTTGGCCACAAAGAGAGACTCTCCAGCAGCAGCACCCTTATCTCCTGAGGACACATACTTCCCAACACAGGCCAGGCTGTTGTTCTGGAGATAGAAGCACAAGACAATAAGAGTAAAGTTGATCTAAAACATAAACATATGAAATGCTTAGCCTCCACCAGAATGAATTAGTCCATGTCTTTTAACAAGTAAAAATACAAGCTTGTTGATAATATATAGTAACTAATTGCATTACTTTTTTTTTTTTTTTAAATAAATAAATATCTATATTTTAAAACATGTATAGGCCCTTTCCCACCAGAAATGAAATAAGCCTCAGGCTGAAGGAAAGGCAAATAAACACCTGTATGGTTAATAAAGTGAGATTAAATACATAAAGTATTTAGCATATTTTGTCATTGCAGGTTTGCATAATATTTCACTGTTTTTATTCATCTTGAGGAGCACTGAAACAATAAGCATCATGTGGTTCACACAGTGCACACAACACCTCTGCACTTACTCCTGATTTCTCTCAACATGGGGGCAAGAGAGGTGTCAATAAATGGGAAAACAAAGGAACTTGCTTTAGTTGTTCGAAAAAGTAACTCAGATATTTTGCTGCAAATTTAAAAGTAGTTACTCAACTAATTACTTAGTAATCCGATTACGCAACTTGCGTTACCCCCAACACTGTGCGTGTATATTGTATACACACACACACCCAGATCAGTAATCAGCAGATTATCTCAACATGGGGGCAACAGAGGTGTCAATAAATGGGAAAACAAAGGAACTTGCGTTACTTGTTCTAAAAGGTAACACAGATATTTTGCTGCAAATTTAAAAGTAGTTATCCAACTAATTACTTAGTAATCCGATTACGTAACTTGCGTTACCCCCAACACTGTGCGTGTATATTATATACACACACACACACCCAGATCAGTAATCAGCAGATTATCTCAAGTTACTGAAACTTACAAGAGCTCTCTTTATGAACTCCTCCTGGCAGGCTTTGCCATTCTCCTTCTTGCCAGCCCAGGCTTTGAGGGCAGAGGCCTGAAGGGCACGACCGTAGGAGAAGGTCAGGGCCCAGGGCCTATGCAGGGGACACTGGTTCATGGCATTCAGGTTGAGTGTGGCCTCCTCCTCACTCTGGCCTCCAGACAGGAAGGTGATGCCTATATCAAGAAGAGGTGTGGCAAAATGGGTCAGAAATAATTACATAGTCTTTATCTTATCACAGGCCTGCTGGATAAGTTCTTGAATCGAGTGAATAATTGCAGTTGTTTTACTAACCAGGCACAGCAGGAGGAACAGTGCGGCGAAGAGCAGTGACAGTTGCCATGGCGATCTCCTGGGGGGTGTTTTTCTGGGAACAGGCATGGCCGGCAGTCACCATGTTGGGTTTGAGCAGAGTGCCCTCCAAATAAACATGGTGGTCTGACAGGGCCTTGTACACAGCAGCCAGAACCTTCTCAGTCACATACTGGGTCCTCTTCAGGTCATGGTCACCATCAGGCAGAATTTCAGGCTCCACGATGGGCACAATGCCATGCTAACGAAAAAGGAGATATCATTTTTAGCTATTTTTTTTATCATATCAATTTTTTTAGCATCATTACTCAATTCTTGTCAGTGTCACGTGATCCTTCAGAAATCATTCTAAATTTTTTCAGGATTCTTTGATAAGTAGAAAGTTCAAAATACCAGCATTTATTTGAAATAGAAATCTTTTGTAACATTGTGTCTTTACTGTCGTTTTTGATCCATTTAATGTGCCCATGCTGAATGAAAGCATACAAAAACCATTGTGGTGGTGAATACATAGCTGTGCGTGTCTCACCATCTGGCAGATGCTAGCGTAACGAGCGAGCACATTGGCGTTCTCAATGATGGCCAGTCTAGAGGGAGTTGTGGCAGTGATCTTTAGCACAGACCTCCATTTAGCGAAGTCTGCCCCATCCTTCTTATACTGAGCACAACGCTCGTACAGCCCATCCAGACCTGCGAACGCAAAGAAAAATTGGGTTTTAAAGAGTCCAAGTGACTAAGTGACGGAGACCATTCAATTCTAACATTTAAGTGGATCCAAAAGGTTAAAAAATACCATGTGTAATTTTTACTACCAGATAATCTATTTCATAGATAATCATGGGATTTTCACCTTGTGTGGTGGTCTCTCCATTAGTGCCAGCCAGGGGAACCACACCCTTGTCCACTTTGATGCCAACTACCATGCCCCTCTCCTTAAGGTACTGGGAGAAAAGTTTGCCATCATCTGTCTTCTGGTAGAGTGTCTCATGGAAGAGGATGACGCCACCGATGCAGGGCTTTACGCGGTCGTCTGCGGTAAACAGCAGCTGGCGGTACAGTCTCCTGTTCTCCTCGGTGTTCTCAGCATTGATGCTCTGGAATCTCTTCGCCACGCTACCTGCACATGATCAACGATACGAGATGTTATAAGTTATAAGACAAGCAAATAAACTGGTTACTAATGGACGTGAACTCAACAGCCTGTACCTGTAGACTCATCCGCAGCAAGAATGCCTTTGCCAGGGGCCACAATCCTCAGAGCAATATCGCTCAGCTCCTTCTTCTGCTCTGGTGTGAGGAATGGGTACGCGTGAGGCATCTTGACTCTAAGGAGATAACGTTAGGTTTGGGAAACAGATTTATATAATCATTCAGATTATCAGTACAAACACATGAATCACATAACAAAAACAGTGACCTATGATCAAGTAATGAATCAGGTGACTAATTAAATCAACATCAAGGAGCCTGAGAAAGGGTTCAGATTTGGGTGTGTACTTGATCGCCAACCTTACCGAAAATGTATTTTTCAACAAACTACATCTTGTTAGTTCATGATGCTACATGCCCTTCAGATACAAGCATGAGTGACCTTGTGCGGCTCACGTAACGTTACCTGTTAACTTTGCATTAAAACGGAAAAGCGACTAGCTGCTAGTGAAAGACTAGATTCCGACAACGGTCAAATATATTTGCTTTTACTTGGATATCGGCGCTTTATATTAAGTAAAAACTCACCAGTTAAGAGGGGTTGAGGAAGCAATGGTTTCCGTATCACACTCTCAATTCTACGGATGCAATGAATTGCAATAAAAGGAAGGAAATTACAAGCAATTTTACAAGGCTTGGCCAATCAGGACGGGAGTCATGTTTGGATGGACAGGGCGTTGAGACGATCATTGGCTGTTTTGCTTTGAAAGGCGGGTTTAAGGATGACGCATCAAAAGGGGAGTGATTTTATTACAATTAGAGGCGGGGTACGCTTTCTTGTGATACGTGACAGAGTTCACATGCAGGAAAAACAGACCTGGAAATGACATTTTGAAATCCTCCTTGGATGCAAGCGAACAAATGACCTTGGAATACGTGTGCAGTGCATTTTAGGATTACGTTTAACAGGCTATGTATTATAAGACACTAATGCGGTTTAAAAAAAAGAAAGAAAAAAGTCTGGTATATAACAAAATTGCATCTCTTGTCTACTGGACATTGAATCGTCCCCACAAAAGGCTCTTAACATTCCAGTAACAAACCTCCGCTCAAGTTGCATTCAACCAAAGGCCAACTTAAATATAGACAATCATTTAATGGCTGAAATCCAGCACTATAGAAGAGGATTTGATTTGTGAAAGAGGGTCTGAAACGGCTCTTTGTGATGCTCCAAGCAGTCAATCAAGCTGGTAAATGTTATTAATTCATGCAAAAATAACAGATTATCAGTATGTTGTGAATCATGCATTTAAGCAAGAATAAAGAATTAATTATTTTAACAGTACATTGTTTTACTGTAATAAATGTAAATCAATTAAATCAATATTATATCAAACATTTTAATATTAAAAACTATTATTATTATTATAATTATTACTTTGATTTTAAAAAAGCATTTGACAGTAGCAAATACATTGAAATAAAAGCAAATGAAAAAGCCTAAGGAATATAGGCTAGTCTTATTTTTGTAGTAATTTACACTTTACAGAAAAAAATAAAGTAGAATGCACGTTTTTACCGTGGAGCTGGGCGAAGTGAGCGATAGATACTCCCCAAATGGAGGCAGAGGAAGTCTGGATAGTCTGTGACACTCTTCTGGAGCCAGATGACCTGTATTTATTCAGATGGCTTGACCTTTGACATTCTGTGGGTTTGGCTAATCTTAGCAGCAGGCAAACCCACGATGCAACTGGAGAAGGGCGATGTGACATTCATGTACATTGGCATGCAGCAAAGAAAGGTTAAAGAGAAAGGCAGTGAGTGGCATGGACAAGGGACATGATTATTAATGTTGCTGCTACATGCATTAATTATAGTATAATTCAATCCCTATTGAATAATGATCAAAAGGGAGACTGGTGGTATATAGATGATTTCAATAACCCAATTGAATCTTCTGCATGATGCTCTTTAATATTACTCCATGCAGTCCTCACAAACCTCCTGAGCCCACGAGATAACTGTCATCAGAAAAGGGATCTTCTGTCATGACCTTTCATCTTTTAAATGTCTTCTCTACATAATCCCTACAATCAGCAAGAGCAATATGTCAGACCAATTCATGAAGGTATAACGAAAATAGAAAACCTTTATAGAAAAATGTAGAAACTTGGAACAAATACATTTTTGCAAATGCATGAATACAAATGAAGCCACCAGAAAATCTAAGACAATCAGACAATGAATGAAACAGTGAGTTCTTTAATATTTTATGCTCGATAGATAATACTACTACTGTAAACAAAGCCTTTTGCATGAAAGAAAAACTTTAATTCATTTTAAAACCACAGTTACAAAAATAGCACATACTTATGTATAAAAAAATGTATACAAAAAACTAATTTCAACTTAAGTTTTGCCTGACAACAGAGAAAAGTGACAGAAGTGACAGTCACAGCAGGTTTACTTTGTAAGCCATAGTTTGTTGGCTGTAAGCATTAAAAAATATGGCCACATAACTGTAACATTTCACACAATACAATATGTACACATATTTCACAGGATGATGTCCTGTAAACAAATACATTAATAAAAATCAGAACTAGCTTTTACTATCTTTGTACAGTATTATAGTATGCATCACAAAAAATATTATTACAATCTAAAATTGGTAAGTCAGCACTATGTGTGTATTTTATGCGTGTAGTCCACACAGTTCAAAGACATCCGTGTCAGAATGAGATATATTTAAAAGCATGTGTGGTTTATAGATTCCTCTCTTCGATTTGTATGGCTCATAACTGAAGAACAAATGTCCATCAAACCAAGTACAATGATTCCGCAGAGAAACACTTTCTCTACACAAAGCATAACTCATTATTGCTGACTAGGAAACTAGAAAAGACAACAAAAAAATTAATTAAACGTCATGCTTTAAAAATCCATGGCACTGCCTTAACCTTAGCTTCAGTCTTCTATTGTTCTATACTGATTGAGTATTTCAGGAATTATAGCGAATTATAAAACTGGCATCACACTATGACTTAAATGTGTCCAATATCCATTATACTGTACTGTGTTTACAGTGTATATTATGTTTTATTAAGCATTTATTTATCTTGCTCACTTCATTCATACATGACTCCACTAAACAATGTATATTCCCAATAAATGCACATCTAAATCTTTCAGAACTGATGTTTTAAAGGTTAATTTTGGGTTAAGTCAATGACCGTGAATAGGAAGGATGCTGTAATGTCTCCCAAATGATGCAAACATTACAGAACAACCAAAGACTGAATCACAGTTTCTCTGGCTATCTTAAAACACACTAATGTGTCACTTGGAGTTGGAATTTAAGGCATCTTTTAAAGTGAGGTGGGTCTTCCTCTTTTCCTCCACCTTTCCTTCTACTTAAACTTGATCTCAAAGCAGAAGCAGTTGATGGAGTCACACTCTGGTGGTTGACAGGTACAAGCACAATCCCACATCGCACACTGCAATAAGAAGAAATGATGATGAACAAGAAAAACCTACTGACAGTATGAGGAGGTTTATACCAGTTCTGTTCATATTTATAGGCAGTGGGGGCTCCTGGCTGTAAATGTAGGTAAGGCAGATTCTGGGTCTTAGCACTAGTTTATGATAAGCATTTTGTAAGCTGAACAGAATTCAGAATTGTCCTTGCATTATTCAGCCTAAGGGTGGCGCTCTAATGATGATTTACAGACAAAGGACAAACGCATTGAATGGCATCTAGAATTGCCTTAATGTATTATTTATTACAAAAACTGTTTTCCTTAGGACCAAACAAAATAATTTCAGATTTATTTTCATTTAGGAGTAAAAATTGCTTAAGTTCGTTTAGACAATCTAGAAGTGGCTGAAGAGAATATTTGTTGTTGCTCTGTAAGGGAAGATATTTTTGGGTATCATCGGCATATAGAAGAAAAGACACACCATATTTAAAAAAAACAAAAAAAACAATACAATTATTGTGTACAATTAATATAAAATTACTTATACAGAACATGGTATGTTGCAACAATCCTTATCCTTATAAAAAATACATTGTTAGGCATCATTGTGTTTGTTTTATTATGTAATACATAGGCATTCATTTTATATTTCAAGCATGTTGTTTGTGCACTTAATGCAATAAACCTCATACAATAGTTAAATAGGTTATAATTAGTCAAGATTTTGCGATTCCTGGGGGGGGGGGGGGGGGGGGGGGGGCTCGATTTCTCATGACACCGGCTGCCCCGCTTAATCGTGAACACACGCCTGTCGAATCCATGCGCTTCTTTTTAATAAATTCTGCTCACTTTACAACTTAAAATAGTCTAGAAAATCCTAGAAAAAATTTTGTTTGAAAATGCTGAACACATTTATAATTTATTATTAATTCAACGTATATAGAGGTCTATGTTTGGATAAATATTTTGGGGGGGGACCTGCCCATACAGACAAGCCACGGATGTTTATAGGGCTGTTGGGAATTTGTGTACTGTTTATTATTCAGTTAAGTTATTTGATAATACCATCATAATATGAAAGTTAAGATTATTACAAAGGCAATGTTAACACTTTTATAATAAGATTTCATTTGTTAACATATATAGCCATGTACACACTGTAAAGTTTCAGGAGTGAACACATTAAAATACTGGATTTCACACATTTAATCCGTGTAAATTACTATTATAGTGAACAAAGACTCATTATGTTAGGGTTAGGTCCAGTTTAAGGAGTTATAAAAGCATTGCATACAATTTTTTGTAAATACGATTGCAACTACCTGCATTTTTCAGGAGTTAATGCGGTTGAAGAATACAGTTGTCACTCCCAAAAATTACTGAACTGTGTGTGAACAGAACACGATTAAGCACTAAAAAGTGAACTGACAATCGAGTGGCAAAGTGGCTAGTTTACTACATTAGTTAACATGAACTAAGAATAAACAATACTTCTACAACATTTATTAATCTTAGTAAATGTTAATTTATACACTTACTAGCGCATTGTTAAAATCAGCAGTTGTATATGTTAAGTTCATAAGTTTTGTCCTGACAAATCTCGGAGTGTTTGGCATGGTAATGAATATGACAATGTTGATACAGATCTGCTACGCTGCTGCTGCTGCAGAATAAGTACGGCCAATACATACACGACACACTGCTGTGAGCAAGTAAGAAATGCTGCTGCTGTACAATATAGTGTACATGAATTACCTATAGCAGATATATACAGGTGGAGCTGGGGAAGGTGGAGGGTTTCTGAAAGCGCGCTGCACTGCTAAGACAAATGCTAACCAAGTATTTGAAGGTTGAGCATGTGAGATGATTGGCTACTGATACAGCAGGAACTAATCAGCAGTGCTCTATAGAGAATGATGTGATTCTATGCAGATCAAGTTAAAGACCTATTAGCCTGCGCCATCTTGAGTTTCAAGACAGAGCTTTACAGTATTTAATGCACTAAAATATTATTTTATAATTGGTTTTATAAAACTAAACCAATCTCTGTTACCTTAAATTATACGTTTATCTCTGTAAAGCTGCTTTGAAACAGTCTACATTGTATTGTTCACCTAACTAAGTATTTTTATCAACTAACATTAAAAAAGGTTAGTAAATGCTTTAAAATTATATTGCTCATAGTTACTTATTTTAAACTAATGTGTTAACTAATGTTAACAAATCTGACTTTATTATAAAGTGTTACCAAGGCATTTAATTGACCTTCGGAGAGCATATAATCCTAAACAATCAAAAACTTCAGGCGTATCCCAACAATGAAAAAATGATTTTACGATTCCTGAAATTTGTCTAAGGTTGCAAAAATTGTGGCATTTGAAAATTGGCGACATATGACTTACATTAGGGGAGGGACAGGAGTAGTCCAGGCAGGATCGCAGAGAGGGTGGACGACAGTCACATGACTGGGCACACACTAAACAGTACTCACAAGGAGAGAAACCTGCACAGCAATCTGAACACCGTGGATCACACTTGGCCTGTGAAGAGAGAGAGAGCCAAGTGTGATCCACACTGCCAAAACTACTCAAAAGAGACAACTGAAAACAGCAGGAAGTGAGATTCAGAGCAAGGCAACTGTGAAAACTTCGAGTATAGCAACAGCCATTAATATTTACTCAAGTAGATTGTTCAGCAATTTGGCTTATAGTAATGTTTCATTAAGTTTCCTTAGAAAGAGGAACTGGTGATGTTGAAGTACCTTGAGACAGTGGTGACACCACAGCACAGCCGCAAGGACAATCATATAGAGTCCCACAGAGATCATGATGATGGCAGGCAGTGGGAGAGAGAGAGCCCACACAGGAACAGCCTGACAGAGTCGAAGGAAACAGCACTTGATTTCACTAGACAATTTTTTTTGTAATAAGAATTAGGCCTAGTACTTTTGAGAATTAGTCATTTATTTTGTTTTTAAAATAAATAAATAACATCTTTCAAAGCCAGACTGTTATTTTGTTGTACAAGAAAGTTTTTTTTTATAGGTTTTTCTTTTTAAAACCCCTATGAAATATAAAAAAATGTGAAACATTTACTTTTTTAATAAAAATATGGTTAATTTTATGTAGGCTAGCGTCTTTCCCGGGCTCAGACATTTCACATAAACAATTTGCCCAGTCCAGAACAAGAGATGATGCAGTTGCAAACATTGTGCAAACATTTAAATCCATGACAAAGAACTGTAACGTTGTCTAGACAATGCAGAAGGTAGACAGTAAAAAATCATGAAGCAAATACACAAGACTGATAATAATGGAATAACACATTAGAACTGATAATCTGGAATTTGGGCTGTGATTTGATTTTACAAATTATGACTGATAATATTGGGCAAACAAATAGGTCTTGAGCTGTGATTTGAATTCATGGATACAGATAATTGTCCTAAGTGTCAGGGGAGTGAGTTAAATAGCTTTGGTGCTATAACAGAAAAAGAATTTTGAATATTGCAAGCGGGAGATAGAGTGTGCACGTACTGTAGTCAATGCGAGATGTAATAAATGCATACTAATGATTCAGCATCTTTTGGCCTGAAGTAGGGACTAAGTTGGGCAAATAGGACAAAGTCTAGGGTCAGTGTATAATCTAGAGTTTCCCTATGGTTTCTGACCGTGGCAGATGGAAAAAACTGATGTAGCATCAGAGTCAAAGCTAGTATCATTAGTTATATTTTTGATAGAGTTGGGGGAACAGTAAATAGGATCTCAGTTTTGCTCAAGTTCAAAAAGAGAAAATTGGAGCCAGCCCTTTAATTCATTGACACATGACGATAACGAGTCAGTCTGGTGAATAGAATATGTCCGGCAAGCTGTATCTGAATATCAGTAATCAGTAACATATGCTATACCATGACAATGAATAATTTGTCCAAGAGGCAAAATGTAGATAATGAATAATAATGGGCCAACACCTGATCCCTGGGGAACACCCTGTTTGAGTTAAGCAGTGGTGGATTTGTAATGGTGCATAGAAATTTTGTATTGCCAATCCATGAGATAAGGGGAGAATCAGGATAATGCAGTACCTGAGATGCTAATCTCTGAAATTCCCCAAAACACATATTCATTTATAGAATTAGACAAAATGTACAGTAACACAAATGTTAGCTCATGGTTACACAAATTGTGTAGTAAATCAGAAAATACATACTAAAATGAACAAATTACTCTTTAATATTTGATAGTTAATATTTAGTTATATTACTAATTTGACTATCAAATATTAAAGAGTAACGTTAATTTGTTTACAAATTACAAATGGTTGATCAAATGGTTGTTACACCATTACAAATCCACAACTGCAACACAGAATGAACTGACTTCAGCTGAATGACTGTTAACGCTCGTCTTTTTAGAGCTGATTTACAGCGGAATTGAATTCTGTTTGAATGTTTGAATCATGGAATCATTGTTCTCCTGTTTATCACTGTAAAGCTGTTTTGAAACAATCTGTCTTGTATAAAGAGCAATATAAACAAAGGGGACTTGACTTACAGCTGAGGATAGTAACGTAACAGCTGAGGAACTATGTGTAAGTTTGCTTGTGTCTGAAAGCTGGGATTTCTGTCAAAATAACTTTACCGAAATAAAAAACACAAAACGATCTTACATACCATTATAACGTCCCTGCATTCCCAGTGTAATTGAACAGAGTTTTCAGTTATCAGGATATTTCTTTAATTTAGTTCAACCAGATGTTTACTCGTATAGCACATTGTTCTAAGCGAAGCTGCTGATCAACGTTGTCCTAGCAACCGCGATACGACTTCCTATGAGTGTACGGCGACATGGAAGGACCAAACTTAATCCATATTGAAAACATCACAAAAAGTCCGACAATGGAATGGAAAACGAATACTGGAATGCATGCAGACGTTTGTGCTATACATTATTGAATATGAACCCTTTTTTTTTGCGTAATTGAAATTAATTAAATTTAAATGTGTTAAATAAAAAAATAAAGCTAGAAGCCCTTTAAAGTTTTCTTAGTGTAGGCTTTTTGTGTAATTTATCTGTGCATATATTATACCCAGGGGGCAAAGGTGGTTTAGCAGACATGGGCTGCTGTAAAAGGTTGTCATATAAAAATGAAATCTATGATGTCTGAGGATCACAACCTGGGTGGACAACCCGGTCAACAAGCTGCAGGAAACTTGTAATTAGGGTCAAAACAATGCTCCCTCAAATTCTGCTCCCCGGAATCACCCAAGTTCTGTCATTTTATGAAAAAAGGTTGAACAAATTGCAACTGAACTGAAGCAAACTCAACTGATTTTGTATCCTCAATATGTCCTGAGTAAAGGGGAAAAAGCCCTGAAGAATCCCATTAGGGGAAACTTTCGAAAAAGACCCAAATATAGTATATTCATTCGCATATTCATTATTTTTCTCACGTGAATAGGATACACAATTTAACCTTTAAATATCACCATGAAAATTACTGAGTTGATTACTACATTAAGAAAACAATGTATTACAAGTTTTTTGAAATTGTTTGTTAACATGGACAAACGGTGCATAATTCTCAATGTTTTATACTAATATAAGTACTACTGACACCTGTATTTATTTAGTTTATTTATATATATTATGCATAATGATGAACAACACAGATTTCTTTTGAATAAACTAAATTAAGTTGTATGTAAAAATATCTTCAATTTAATTAAATAAGGGTAATCAGTTATTTTTCTGAGTGTATTTACATCAAGATGGAATGGGACTTTCATCATATAAAACAAAAAAAGATTATATCAAACTTATATTGTTATTGTGGTGTGGACTGCTATTCTTTTGCATTTAGAACTATTTTTAAATCTTTATCGTTATCAATCATCCCTGGTGTGAACAGGCCTTTATAATGTTTATTAAAACTGCATAGTAATAGTTATTGTTTTGGTTATCGTCCTTGGTGTGAATGGGCATTTACACACTAAACCAGAGATTGGCAACTCGAGTCCTGGAGGGCCACTGACCGAGTTGAGCTCCATCCCTATAACACACCTAAGACGTCTAACCTGGGCCTGGTCACTTCATGCGTTTTACTGTTTCGCTATCCGATTGGTTAAAACTGTTCTATTTACACACATAAATGTGTCTCCCCAAATTGAATATAAATCTGACCTTCTATTCCCATACTGTGCACATTTAACAGAGTTCACGTCAACGAAAGCAACAGATATGAGCAGCTTTTTTATTTATCATCAGCTAATTTTAAGAAGAAAGACAGCAATAGGAGAGAAAGAGCTGCTTTAGCACTGGTGATAGAATTTAGTCTCACTACTTTGAATGAAGATGACTGTGTGTTGAGCTTCAGGATGCGACGCCGAACTTTCAGTTTCATTTGCAGCATGTTTGCGTGTCAACTTGCTGAATAGATTGGCTCATCTGAGGGTCTATCGATGCATGTTGCAGTAGCACTGTCGTATCTGGCTACTGGGAGCTGGTAACATGCTCTCAAACTCTATTTATTTATTTACGGTTTTGGAAGGAGTAAAATTTACATACGTATGTGGCTTCAACAACCAGATGCATTTACACTTTCCACTCCAGACTGGAATGTGTCTCAAACTACCTCCTGAAGTGGTTTGAGTAAACAAATTCAAATCTATCTCGAAAGCATTTCAGATGGCATTTACACCTGATATTTTCACATCAGATAGTGTGGTATCTATCAGGAGTCATTAAGCAAAGAGCCACACGAGACAGGAGCAGCGATCTTCATCCATATTGTTTACTCTTTCACTTCTGTTCTCACATACTGTACATTACATCATTACACAGCACTTCGAAATAGTCACAATATAATTCAAGCATGAACACAACAGATAGCTATCCAATCAGAGAAAACACATGAACTGATCAAAAGTAAACAGTTCCCAAGGCTTCAGGATTGCTTGAAAAAAACAGGCAGGTGTGTTTGGTTAGGGACGAGACAAAACTCTTCAGGACATGGCCCTCCAGGACCGAAGTTGCCCATCGCTGGACCAACATCGTGCCTTGGAAATATTTGATAAATGCATTTTTTTAATACTGCTGGACACACCTTTTTCTTGACACAGCACATTTCAATTATGAAATAACCGGTTTGGCTTCATGGTCTCAAATTCAGCACTTATCTCCACTTCACGCCTGAATGTCTTTCCAACACGTCACATCATGCCATGGTTGAATGTGCTTCTTTCTGCTGCTATAGACAGACCAGTTTGATGCATGTAATGAAGTTCTCCATGAGTGAGGAGAGATGCACCATTCATTTATTTAAAATGGATTTTAAATAAATGAACAGTTAACACAACTCCCAAGGCATATGCCTTTAAGTGCAATACTCACTGTTTAGTGCAATATCCTACAACTCAGGTGATACTTATACTTATATTTATTTATTATAATATTCAAAACACTGTAAATATGTTCATAATCTGTACATCTGGAAATGTCTATTCTGACTAAATCTAACTGTGATACTTTTTTATTCTCATATATTTATATTTTTATTCTTTATTCTTATAATTTGTAGTATTATGTTTCATGTTTCTTGTTGTATTTGTATAGTCCACTGGAAGCCTCAGCACCAAAACAAATTCCTTGTGTGTGCAAGCACACTTGGCAATAAAACTCTTTCTGATTCTGATTCTGATTTATCAGTTTGTGCCCACCCATATTACTCTGAGTTTGAGCTTTTACCCAAACGAATGGATTTGATTCTTAGATCAGAGTTTTGGTTTCTAAGCAGTAAAAGTAGTTTTAAAAAGTTAATTGTGTTCACTTTTAATGGTTCTTTTGGCATGACATTGTAAAACTCTTTAAAATAGTGTATTTTTAATAATGCAGTTTATTACTCTATCTTTTTAAATAAACAGCACTAATACACCCATTTAAAAATATCATTATTGTTACAAATATAAATAAAAAAACAAAGAGGTGACTATAATAACTATATATGACTATAATAAAATAACACAATTAATAAAATGTAACTCTCTTTATTTTATGTTAGCCACAGACCTTATTGTAATCATAAATCTGAAAACATTTTTCTAAAACCCATAGGAAATTCCTGAGGGAACCCATGGCTCAAAAAAAGGATTATTCTCTTCAGGTTTCAGTACAAAAAGCTCTATTGTGGAAGCTAACCTGTCTTCTAAATTTATAAGCATGTGAGTGTTTGCGTAAATACACGTGTATAAATATTTATACCACTCATCCTTAAAGTACATGTAAAAAGTAAATGCATGTGTTCGTACAGACAGATTTTCATAGCTTAAATTTATTTAAACGGTAATACACTCTGTTTGTTTTATTTGGAATATACACTGTTAAACATTCCACCTTAATTACTTTATTCAAATTCAGGATTTTTTAAAAACTTATAAGCTATATTTCTAATGCAAAAGCAAATAACCTATAATGCCCTCCATAATGTACTGTAAGTTAATTCCATGATACAAGTGACAGATAACAGCTTTAATAAATGGCCTGGAGGACTGCTGGGACAGAGAGCAGCAGGATGCAGGTGAGAGAGAGGGACGAGAATGACTCCGCCCCATCCAGAATTGATGGGTATTCTCTGATAGTGTTAGTCAGGAAGCTGGCGAAGGGAGAGGTCCTGATGAAGACTGTGCTGTTGGAGGATTCCCCGGCAGGGGGAATGGACAAAATACCAGTCTGAATCCACATGTCATTCATTGTACACAGAAGGGGGATGCCGTTGTCATTCTGAATGAGAGTAAGACAGACCGTTACAAACTTCATACTAAACACTCAGTGGAACATTGCCAGGAAACATTACAATTGGATATGGTGGTATGTAGTATTTCAAATGTGTTTCGGTCTGAAAAATCAAAAGACAAGCCCGCAGATACCTGCTGAAAGCTCAAAGACAGTGGCTCTGTGCAGATGTTGATCGGTGAGGTGTCTGAATTATCGCAGTTTACAATGGTGGTCTGGATTTCCTGTAAAGCCCCTTCCGAGGAAAGAAAAACGAATGGGAAATAAATATAATTCTTGAAATGTCATTGAATTTAATGAGATAAAAATCTGCATAATTGGTTATATAAACTCACCTCCTGAATTCCAACCAACTGCTGAACATTGAGTTCCAGGGCCAAAGCTTAAATCATACATGTCAACCGGAACACTGCCAATGTAATAAAATGAATTAGACAGTTCCAAAAGGGCTACACCATTGCCGAACATATTGTTGAAAAAGACATTTGCCACATGAGCCGTCATGAAGTTGCTGGAACAGTCCCATTGGTCAACATTGAGGGTCACTGTCCATCCATTCAAACCAATGAATCTGAAGAATGAGATACTGATGTCAGGGCACAAGTCTATGTCAATCTATGTTTAGGTCACTGATTTCATGTGAAATTAAGTTTTCCTGTTTTGATTACCTGGAAAAGCAGCTAGCAGAGGTCATGACGAATCGGTCAGAGACCAAAGTTCCTACACACATAGGATAACCGTGATAAGATAGTCTAGCCATCCATGGCCATGAACCTGCAGAACCTCCGCACAATGTCGCTGGAGAGAAAAGAGAGAGAGAAAGGGTAAATGGGAGCTAATGGTAAAGTGTAAGTAAGCTTGAATTTCAATAATAAAATTTTGCTTTGTCATAGTGATGTTAACAAACATACGTGGAGTAGCACAGTTCACATTCTCGTCCGGAGGAGTGGTGGAGTTAAAAGTGACGAAACCAGCAAGGCTCGCTCCGATTTGCTCACTGATCCACTGCTGGTACTGAGAAACTCTGGCATACACACCGGGAATGTCAGGCAGAGCACAACCTTCGCCAAAACTCACAACGCCAGCCTGGATCCATGTAGAGCCCTGTTTGATGACCATTGGACCTCCAGAGTCACCCTGTACAATGACAAAGAATTAATCTCTCTCTCTCAGATATTTACTATTTCTAATAAATGTAGTCAAATCGTTCCATGTTGATCATATATATATGTATATATATATATATATATATATATATATATATATATATATGTGTGTGTGTGTGTGTGTGTGTGTGTCTCTGTAGGGTCCTGGTAAACCCTATGTATAAGGCAAAAAAAGGGCCTTTTTTGGTCCCTGTGAGGAAATGATTAATCAGCTTATAAATCAAATGATGTTTTTTTTTTCTGTGATGGTTAGGTTTAGGGTTAGAGGATAGAATATACATATATTATTATAATTAAATATTATTAAATTAAATTAACAAGTACAAGCCAATGGTACAATTGATACCTGGCAGGAATCTTTTCCACCTTCCGACAGTCCAGCACACATCATGTTGTCTGTTATTGTTCCGCCATAATGACAGTTACATTTACTATTTCCAACCAGGGGCACATCCACCTCCTGTAGGATTTGAGGTGAAGGAAGGGATACTGGGAAACAGAAAAACTCATCAGTAACACTTAAATAACAAGCTGAGATGATTTTGAGTAATATACTGATCTTTAGAAACAGAATCAATTTCTTACACCACATTGTCCCAATTTACAACTATAAAGGAATAGTTCACTCAAAAATGGTAATTCTGTCTTTAATTACTCACCCTCCTGTCGTTCCAAACCCGTAAGACTTTCGTTCATCTTCGGAACACAAATGATGATCTTTTTGATGCAATCTGAGAGATTCCTATCCCATCATTGAAAGCTACGCGACTACCACTTTGTCGCATCAAAAAGTTCATAAAGAGATCCATATGTATTGTTTAGTCCAGATTTTTTTTGAAGAGACACAATCGCTTTATATGATAAACAGATTGAATTTACATCAAATTTAGACTTCTTATTTACATTAAACATTCATCAACTCACACATCAGTTGTGGTAAACAGAAGCTCAAGCGGTAACACTTTATAATAATGATCTATTATTAATAAATAACCATGCATGCAGGAAGTAATGAAGAACTAAAGGACTACATGAACAATTCAGCTACTACTATTAACTAATAAAGAAACAAGCTTAGTAATATACAATTTAGGAGATTATTCCTTATTAGGTAATCAATAATTACTTAATGAGATTAGCTTCATTAATAACTATTAACTAACTGTAATCAGTCATAATTTTTTACTAATAATATAGTCATAAAATACATCACTATTTACTCAAGTGTTACCTAGTCACTATACAGGAACTACTAGTGATCTGGACCATTATTTTAAAGTGAAAAACATCTTTTTCACTTTAAAATAATGGTCCAGATCATAAGTAGGCCTAGTCCTTGAAGAGTGACTAGGTAACACTTAGTAGTGATGAATTTTATGACCATGTTGAGAGTAAAAAAGATAACTGCTAATGTCTCAGACACAATAATGTTGTGCTTAGTTATTATTTAGTAATTCTTTATAATTTGTCATAATTACCTATTAATTCTTAACCCTCTGGGGTCCTTCATTTCAGAGTCACACTCAGGACCTTCGGGTCCAAATGGGCCGGAAGGGTGGGATTCATATTCATTAAAAGAAAATCATAAAAAAATGTTTTACTTGTTTTTTATAATAATTTTTCTTTTCTTTTTTTGTGTTTTGAGAATTTTATGATTTATAATTAATATTTATGCAATAAATATGACCCATTTCCCCCCAGTTTCCCCCCATTGAATATAATAGAAAAGTATTTTTTTTTAAAAATGTTTTTAAATTTTTTTTAAAGCTGTATTTCGTTTTAGAGTCAAGCCTAGACCTCATGAAAGCAATTTTTGAAATGAGATGGATGCCATCTGGTGGACAAACTGAGCATTTTAAAAATGCAAAACACATAGGTAATCTGAATTTATTGGTTTGTTTATGTATAAAAGTGTGTTTGTGTGTGTGTGGATGTGGATGTTTTGCACTCTTGATGTTTTATAGATTCCCCCCTTCACTGTTGTGTACTTTTTTTCTGGATCGTGGCTGATTTGTAGATTGTACGCACAAAAATCTTTTTTCACATTTTTGCCAATTTGCCATTCATTTCCTATCCGGGTCCATTTGGACCCGAAGGTCCTGAGTGTAACAATTTTTTTTACAACCACTTAGATTATTCAAATCCTGTCCCCAATTTTTTTGGATGTTCATATACCAAGTACCAAAAAAGTCACCAAATTTCAGACCATTCCGATGAAGCTATGATTTTTAAAAAATATATATTTAAATGCGTCGGGTCCATTTGGACCGAAGGACCCCAGACAGTGATGGCAATCTCATTAAGTAACTGATTACTTAATAAGGAACTATCTTAGTCCTAAATTCTATATTATTATATATATATTCAATTCGAAATCTTACTGATTTGTTAATATTGTTTCCATATTAGTTAATAGTAGTAGCTGAAGTGTTAACTCATTAGTCCATCATACTTATTAATGACGAACCATTATTCTAAAGTGTTTCCGCTCAAGCATGTTTGCTTGATGTGAGAGAACAAACGAGGTCCATTCACATGTGTTACGTTTGACCTTCCACAAAAACCAATGAGGTTTGTTCTGGCGCATCAGGCAGGTTTGGTTGAAATTCAGTTTATGTTCACTAATCAATGTTTATATGTGAATAAAAGTCTAAGTTCAATCGGTTTATATAAAGCGATCGAATCGCTTCAGGAAATTTGGAGTAAACCGCTCAATTCATATGTATTAGTTTTACGATCTCTTTATGAACTTTTTGAAGCGTCAAACTGGTAGTTGTGTATCTGTCAATGGAAGGACAGAAATGCCTCAGATTTCATTCAAATATCTTCATTTGTGTTCTGAAAATGAATGAAAGTCTTACACGTTTGAAACGACATGAGGGTGAGCTGTGACGTCATGCCCATTCAAAGTGAGGGGGCACGTGCCCCCCTCCCTGATAATTTTTTTGTCACAACTTTATTCCTATTATGCTCCATAATTACCAGGGCCTATAACGACTCAAATATATAGAGGGAATGCGCGTGACGTCACCGTCAGCTGGAGTGATTGATTGAGGCCACGCATACTGAGTGGCAAAAAAAAAAAAAAAAGCGACAGCATTGGTTTTCAGCGTGAATGCCGTGAAAAACACACAAAGCGCGTCTAAAACGGGAACGAGCTTAGCGATTGACTGTACAAGTAGCCTACATTTGACAAGAAATCTGAGGTATATTTTTACAGACTGCCGAAAGCTACAGAACAGAGAAGCAAATAGATCGCTACAATTCATAGAAAAAACTGGACTCTAGGCAGCGAAGCGTGGATTTGCAGTTATCATTTTTGTGTCAATATGCTGAATTTAGTGGTAAAATCATTCTCTGTATATTGTATTGTTATATATTGCAGTGACAACTCATCAATCAAATATTTACCACTGTATATTCTGTATAATTTTACATTTTTAAATAAACACTGACAAAAAACTATACAAGTTTTAAGTCTAGACGATATGATGATATATAACATTGATATAAGTGATCACCTGGATTTAGACCTGCCTATATTGTATTTATATAAAGCGTTCACAGGCAAATTTGCTGTATGTATTTCCCCGGTGTCAAAATCAGGCACATATAACGTTAAATGTTAGAAAACACGATTCCTGGCTGCATGTAAATATCCATGGATCACTGGATCTTTAGTAAGTTGTAAGGAACACTATATTGAGTCCAATCTTTAGTTAAAACTGATAATCGTTTGTTTTACTTGCGTTTTCGCAGTTTCCCCTATTAAATCCAGTCACGCAGATGCTCTTCTGCCACTCAGTCCGGCTGAGGGGGCGTGTTCCGGCGGGAAAGTGACGTTAATGCATTCCCTCTATTCTTCTGGATGTGAAATAAATCGGTCAGCATCAGCCAGCCCCTTTTTCCTAATATGGTGTCTGTGTATATCAAATCTAGAGCGCTACGTGCGTATCACTCTAGTCTCTTTGCTGTGTATCTTCAAACAACTCACTCAACTCGCACGTTGAGCTGGCAATATTTTACAGATGGTCTTGAAGTGGTAAGTGGGCAAAGCAACAAATCGGCATTGAATTAGTTATCGGATGATATTAAAAAGTAGTGGGATTATTTGTGGTTGACCTGGAAATTTTAACTTGATCAAAAAGTTATGGATTTGATTTTAGCTTCGAATTCAGAGCATTAACTTAAGTTGTGTCAGTGTAACGTTATCGATAGCTAGCCTAGTCACTCTGACCGTAAACTAGTTGTCAAACTTCTTTCAAAGTCCTTCATCACATATTAATATTAAAATAACTTAATTTCAGAGCACCACAAAGTCAGACCTCAGCACCTTTATGTACCTTTAATGCAAGATCATTCTTAGGTCACATACCAATTTAAAATCATAACATAAAAACTGCGTAGGCCTAAGTGTACAGTAAGTGTGTGTGTAAACATGCTTTAATGAAGTAGACTTCAAAAGCTTTTGAATTTGAGCTTACAGTTCTTTCATCAACCTGTCTTTTACATAAACTTACAAAATAGATACTTTAACTTAGTCCTCAGATAGAGGAGGGTTGCTGCTAGCTCCGTTAAGGTATTTCTGTCCCTCCCAAACTGCATTGAAATGGTATGTTTAGCAGCCAGAATTTAAAAATTTTAAGGGGGAGAAACCCCCTGACCCATCCTAACATGATCCATATCACCCGTCAGAAAACAATTGCAACGTCTCAGATTGTGCCCCCCCAAAATTTTGTCTTGCATGACGCCCCTGAGGGTGAGTGATTATATAATTTTCATTTTTGGGTGAACTAATCCTTTAACGTGCCTTTTGGTGATTGGATTGCTACTGTCACTAAAAGCAAGGTTTAAAATGCATGCATTTTGCATGCAAATGTGAAGTTTAAAGGGGCCGTAGACCAGTGTTATTTATCATTATTATATATCATTGATTATAGTTTTTTCGTTGTAATTAGTTTTTATATTTCCGATTTTATTTTTATTTTAGTTAAAGTTGTAGTCGTTTTGATAGTATTAGTATTAGTTAACTATAGACACTCTGCGAGAGTGTCAAAAGATCACATTTATGTTCTGACTTTAACACAACCCATCTCTTTTATATTATTTTTTAAAAATCTTTTTGTCTTGATTGTAGGAATATTTAAAAATGCATTTGTTTTCATGAAATGCTTCTTATATTTAAAAATATTGAAATTATACAATAACAGGCTTGGCAATCTCCTGCATTTTAATCGCTGTCACCATATGTGTCCACTGGTTCGGCACTGAGTGGGCATTGCCAATACATGCTTGTGCGGTATACTATAGTGTACAAGTAGTAAGAGTAGTATGCTAGTATTCTTAATTCAACTACTGCTCAACTTTATGCATACAAAGGGAAAAAAATGTTAGGCATAAAATGTATTAAATTGGTATGTATACTTTGGCGTCGGTGATCATATGAGTCAAATATATGGTGGTTTTATCTGGCATGTACTGAAAGCAAACATAGACTATATGTAACCCCTCCGGTCCTACATGCCCCGCTTGGAGTGAGACTTGAACAGGAGTTTCCAGCATGGGAGGCTAACCCTAACCCTAACTGCAGTCTCTAGCTTCAGTTGCTAGTGCGCATCTTGAGATCAAGTGAGTGAGGTCTGCACAACTCTCACTTGCCTCCATTATATTTACACACGGTATATTTTGGAGGAATGCCCCTAAAATGTCAGACAGTGAGCATCTTGGAGCACCAAGTGGTAAGCATCAAAAAATCGTCTTGATTCTTACCTCCTGAATAAATGGTTCCCCATCCTGTGACCCACATCGTGTCAGTGTTGAATGTGCTTCCCTCTGCAGCCAGACAGACTGGACTGATGTAATTAGTGAAGTTCACAGGTGAGGAGAGATGCAACAGAGCCATGTCATTGTTATGAGATGGTCCATCATAGTCTGGATGAACTATGAGTTGAGAGACGCTTCTGGACACTTCGTTTGGATTGGGTTGTTCTTGAGACTGTCGCCCCAGGTACACAGTAATGCTTGTAGCATTAGTCCTGCAAGGAGGACATGACCAAGTGATTACAATCATGATTTTAATCAAGGAGAAGCAAACATGTTATTGAAGATCTTTGTGTTGGTTACCCTGGAAAGCAGTGAGCTGCTGACAGAACCCATTGATTGTTGATTAGTGATCCACCACAGAAATGACTTCCATCCGTGTGAAGGCTGACCTGCCATGGCCAAGCGCCGGCGGACGCATTAACTCCCCCCACGATCTTTGGGTTGAGAGGGGCTCTGCCACACGCTTCAAACAAGAAGTGAGAAAAAGGAACTTTATTCTGACGCTTTCAGGAAAAAAGTTAATATATTGCTCAATAAATGTTATTATTATGTGATGAGAAATTATTACCCATAAGCTGGCAGTCACACCCTAGAGAAATTGAAACAAGACAAGTTTTTAAAACAGACAATCCGATATTCAAAAAACCATCAAGTATCACGGGTTGCTTTAGTAAAATCCAAGGAAGATATGCATGATGCACAGTGAACGAATAAATGATATTTAATATAGACAGAGAACAAGATTACACTACACATTCCAAATAATGTTAACACATGACAATGAGCTGAGCAAGACTAAAGGCTTAAATACACAGAGGATGATAATTGATGGAACGGGGAACAGGTGTGTCACTAATCAGAAACCATAGGCGTTTCTCAATATAAAGTATGCAAAGTTCGGATTTGGGTACTTGGTAGTTCGGACTTGCCAAGATCAAACTCCTGAGGATGGGAGGATGCAAAGCAAAAATATACATAACAAACCAAACTATAAAACACAACCCTGCCTCCTTTCGTTAACATTAAAAAAAAAAAAAAAACCATTAATATGTGGTTCAGGCAATATGTGCATATCTGATAATCTTCACTTTAATAAAATAAAATATTACATAAAACACAACCCTGTCTCTTTTTATTAAATGTCAGTTTTAATGATCAATAATAGCCATTGTAAAAGTCTAAGTAAAAGGTATGAGAAGCTATAAAATAAAGTCAAAAAATTTAGTCAAACGTACAAAGTCAGCGCTCTAGGCTAACGGTAAAGTTAATCCGGTAAGGTTAAATAGCCTAAATATATAAAGTTACGAAACTTTCCAAAACGAGTGACAGGGAACAAATTAAAGATTCATGAGACAATGATCACCTGTTAGATATACACAAGACATATGATATCTCACGTTTAACCACTATAGAGACATCAGAGTCAGCGGCAAATGTCACGGACTAGCCGAGGTAAGGCCATTCTTGGCGGGGTTAATGAGATGATCGCCTGAATCTTACAACTCCGAAAACGTCAGATAAAATTTTCAAATAGGAGCTCTCTTTATAAATAAACCACAGACTTGAGCTTTAAACAACTACATTCTTGCCTGAAAAACTCTTAAAATGACATTTCGTGACACAATGACAGTAGTATTTTTAAATTACGCGGGTGGTAGGTGCAAGATGCATTCTGGGATACCGGGCTGACTCAAGTTCGCACAAGTCACCTCTCAATGCATCCTTGATAAAAGGGGCGGATCAAGAACACATCCGGGGATTTGAACTGGACTTGGCCAGATGTGAACTTTGAATTGGCTGAATTGGAACAGGTCTTTCACAAGTCCACAAGAACACCAGTACAGACAAGAACATGTATTGAGAAACGACTCATGACAGCAAATGAATGACTAGAACCAAGGTAAATGGTGACAATGAAAACTTAAAACTAAAGTAAAACTTTTTATGCGTTTTGGTTCATTTACACGACAGCAGCTTTTTTGAGGGCCTGGAAATGCAAGCTTTTGAAAATGTGATTCAAAGTGCAAGCTTTGAAAACGATACCGTTATCATCTCCTTGTAAACTACAAAAACACGAATTTGTGAAAACGGTGACATCATGCGTATTACGTGTTCAGTCTATAGTGGTGTACTGTTTCTTTAAAAAGTGACCTTGCCAACTGGCCTGGCATGAATAATACAGCGTTTTTAGTCATTGCATGGATCTGTGTGAATGGGGAATGTTTTGACAACACTGTGTCTGTTTTGTGAAAACACAAAATGAAAAACGTTTCTGTACGTTTTTAGAACAAAACGTACACTGAGACTGAAAACTAAACAAGACAGAAACTAAACATGAAGTAGCTTAGGTAGTATGTGAGACACATAGTATCTGCTTACTAAGTAATCACAGATATGAATTGGAAGGAAAACATTTTAATTGCAAAAGTAAAAGCTATCTATTGAAGAATATTTTCTGCAGAATAATATAGAAATTGACTATTAATTACTGTATATGGTAACACTTTAAAATAAGTATACAGTAATAAAGTACTTACAAATAATTTGCAAACTATTAGTTTATAGTTCATTCTTGTAGTCTCTACATTGTTAATACATCAGAATGGCTATGTAAAAATAGTGAGATCTTCGTTGATTGTCACTGTAATTAACAATTATTATTATGTAATTAGCTCAAATGTAAAGAGTTAGATATTGAGTTTGATCGTGTTTTTGTCTATGCTTTGTTAACAACTTAAATAAATAGTTCTCACTTTAGATTAGGTCATGGAAAATGGGAAATTACGCCTATGAGAGTTCACGTAAACCACATATAGCAACATGTAATGTGTGCTTAATGTATTTGTAAACATTTTAAAGAACACTGAATATGAATGCAATTAATTTCTAATACATGCCTAATAATGTCTAATAAAGCACTTAATGATATTTTCCGTGACCCAGTCTAAAGTGACAATAGTTTACGCCTAATAACCAATTAACAATTCCTACAAGCTAGTTAAACTGTAATAATTAATTAGTGTTAATTACAGTGACAATGAATGAAGAACTCACGATTTGTGTATAACCTATTAATATATTAACAATGTAGAGAGTACAATATATTAACTATGAATTAACTATCAACTGATACTTTGTTAATGAGTTCTAAGTACTTTATTACTGTATACTTAAAAAAATACCTGGTAACATTTTAAGGACCACATGAAATAAAGTATTCATAACTTTATAAAGGTTTATAGTATTTGGTCAAATGCTTGGTAGTATTTTATATACTTAATATAATTAATAAAAAAAAACAGACAAGTCATTAAGAATTATAATAAATATAAGTAATATAACTTGTAAAAAAATAAGTATTTATTTTGTCAGGAGTAAGTGAAAGAATTTATAAAGAGCATTTCTATTAAGATAGGCCTTTACCTTTGATTAGAAGAGTGACCACAAACACCAAACTCAGTTTCCAGAACATCTTCATATTGCTGATATCAATGATGACTGTGAACTTATATCCCTTATGGCCTGACGCCTACACTACTTATTTTCTCAGTGAAGTCCGTGTTGCCTTTGGCACACACCTACATGATGAACAGTTCTTACAATTGAGAAGAGAAAAAAAGTATTCAGGCAAAGATTCTTTCACATTAAATGGACAAACTTGACTCTCAACACTAGATACCAGCATATGATCTTTAGATAAAGGACATTTTTATGTTCATGTTTTATGTACTTGCTTTAGAAGACAATAACTTGAAACTATGAAAACAAAATTAAACCTGTAATTTTTGACTTTCTTAAGCATCAAAGGTTTGTCTTTAGATCAATATTTTGAATAATCTTATATTGAATAATTATAGTTATTCTTCTAGTATTCTTAGTGTCTTTGAGCTTTCCAAATATAATATTGATATCAATGTACAATATTATAATTCATTAATATATCAAGTGCAAAAAGACAATATGAAAACCTCATTGCTCTGAAATTCTCCCATAAATAACTAAAAATCTACAGGTTTACACATATTTGCTTGACAATGAAACCTGTTTCCCAGGTTTCAAAGAAACTCATATAGCGCAGAACTATGCAGCATCATAATAGACAGAGTTGAAAAGAAGGTGTGTTCGCTTCTTTATTTCACTGTTATTTTAGTCTGTTTAGAATGCACTTAAAGTAAGGTCTTTGTGGTGTCAGATCTGTATGTGTACAAAGGTACAATGCTAAAAATGACAAGTACTCTCAATGAAATGAAATCTTTCATCGAAAAGGTTTCTTATGTAACAATGATGTATGGAAAAATATAATTTCAGCTACATAATTAGTTAATAACTTAAAGTATATATTATTTTATTATGTTATACAGTAGTGGCCAAACGTAATGTCCTTTATTAAAATATGATTAAAAATGTGTTAAAGATTTTGTAAGCATAATGCAATTGTTTTATTTTTGGTAACGCAATGAAACATGCCAAATTGTGTGGACATCATTTTTGACCGGGTAAGAATTTATGAAAACATTTCTCTTTTTTTGCAAAGTAAAATAATACCTGTTGCTGTGTTTTGCTTTTTTTATTTTTACCAAAAAATTTTGTCAGATAAATACCTTAACCAAGTTTAATGTTTTGTTCCTCCCTCATATTTAAAAAAATCTAAAATATTAATAATATAAAATAATATGTTTAATCCCCACCGTACATTATTTTGTCCACTACTGTACATTGTGCTTATTTATTTTCTTTTAAACATACTTAAGGACATTATATCGTATTTCTTACTCTTGGGAAAGCTACTTTTTTTACTTTTAGTTTATACTTTTATTATTTTTTAGTAAGTTAAGTTCCAAGTGTTTTTGAGCACTTTGTATTTAGTTACAAATTATTCATTTCTTCTTTTTTCATGGGACCATTTACACCGGTTTTACCGGTTTACACCATAGAATGGACTTAATAATGAACAGACGATAATTGAGAATATAGGAATATATCCAAAGTATAAATGCTCCGTCTGATTTGACTTTTTTGCATAGGTTGTTCAAGGTTTTCTGTGCTTTAAGCAATCAAAGAGCAAACACATACAATGACAATGTATGGCAACTGAATGTTTACAGTTCATTCCAACACCCATTATTTATTACATATTTTCTGTAGATGTCAATTTGATTGAATTAAGAAAATGTAAGCATTTATTGTATATTTTTTGTAACTGCATTTTAAAATTAAAAAAATAATTTTGTCTCCATGACTGTGGGTTTATTTCACTGTTTTCTTTCATTCATGTTAAAGCGTGGTTGATTTAATGCAAGATACATATTGGAGCCCTTCTTTGTTTCTCTGTGAAACATATATCAGAAAAATCTGGTGTCGCAAGGAGTAGCATATCACATGTCACAGTTCTGGGGAAAAAATGTTATGGAATGTTAGATAAACAAGTTATTTTCCTCTGAGGTAAGTCACGCAAATCTCAACACATTATCTTATAGGCCAAAGCACCAAGTCTTCGATTTTTAACATGCCATAGTTTTGCATGCCTTTGGTTTGATTTTGAACCCTGGCCAACTGGCAATCTTATTGATTTATAAAGGCATTATTATAATTAATGACTATAACTCTTTGTTAACTGTTACAACTATTATTAAGGTCTATTTATTTATGTATTTATCTATCTATCTCTAAAGAACCTTTTGTTACGATGTTCACAGGAATATCAGTCAACACAGGTTTGTTTTTCTGTCATGCTGTTTACATTGAGCTTATTTCCTTTATCCTATAGCTACCTCTAATTCTACCCATCAGACAAAATTTCTGCATTTTAAGGTGTTCATTGAGATGGATTTTATATGCCAATTTATATATAAATTTCTTTGAGAAGATACAGATGTAAAAGGAGTTTCAGCACAGTGAATGGTATGTATACACCACAGGTTGGCTTGTTACTTGAAGCTGAGAATGGAAATGGGTGAGGTGAAACAATTGAAAGTATGCTTGTTCGATTCAACTATGCATGCTGAACATGTGATGTCAAACCAGTAACAGACTCAGGGATGGGCTGAAGTAGTGTTATACCCTGAAAGTACCACAGCACCTGAGCAAATGTCATGATATCATTTACTCTGAGCACAATAGACTTATTTGAGGAAAGACAAACAAGAGAATGTGTGTAAACACATTTCAGCTGAGACAGAGTTCTGAGATACAAGTTAACGTGGGTGAAGATGACATTTAATTTTTTTTTTGTGTTCACTTTATAAAAGTGTAAAATCTCATAAATCACTTACAATGAATTTGTCAATGTTTGCTTATAGAGATTATTAAAAACGTCTCTGGTGACGTATGTAACCCTGGTTCCCTGAAGGGGAAAGCAAGTGCGAGCAAGTGTCCATCGTGTGAAGTCAGAGAGCGCATTCGGACGAAAGCACCTGCCCCCCTGGAGTGGAGCTGAAGTCGAGATGATAAAACTTCACGAATGTGTGCGGTGAGGACCAGCCTGCCGCATCACAAACATCCTGGATTGATACTCCTGACAGGACAGCCTTAGAGGCAGCCCTGGTTGAATGAGCCCGGACAGCCAAAGGAGAAGGCTGACCGGCAGACTCGTAGGCAAGTGAGATGGCCTCGACCACCCACTTGCTCAACCTCTGCTTAGATACTGGACAGCCTTTCTTAGGGGGTCCAAAGAAAACGAATAGCTGTTCACTCTTTCTCCACAGGGCAGCTCTTTGGACGTACGCATATAGGGCCCTACACTGTAAAAAAAGATTAGTTGACTCAACTTAACTAAGTCAAGTAATCTTGTTGCTTTGACTGAGTTAAGTTGAGTCAACTTATAGTGTCAAGTTTATTGCACTTCAAAACACGAGTTGACTCAACTTCCTGTATCAAGTAATGTGGACTGGAAAACATTAGTTAAGAGAACTAAAAAAAAGATGTTGGTTGATCTTATGTTGTTAAATGGACTGCATTTATATAGTGCCATCCAGCTCGTCGGGAGCAGCTGGGGTTAGGTGTCTTGCTCATGGACACCTCGACACTTGGTCAGGTGGATCCGGGGATTGAACAACCAACCTTCTGGTTTGTAGACTACCTAAATGAACCACTGAGCCACTGCCGCTCAGATTTTATCAAGTTAGTTTACAGAAATTACTAGATTTCAAAAATTTAAGCAAGCTAATATCTACAAAGAATCTACATGAGAATTGAGAATTGGCCAGTCAAACTTAACACTGACACTCTGGCGGCGCTAGCCAGCTGAATTAACAGCGCTCAAAGTCGACACTCAGAGGCTGTGTTCAAAATCATATTCTATACCCTCATTCACTATTCCCTACATTAGTTCACTAATATAGTCCACTTGACTGAGTGAATAATTCAGTTAATTTTCAGTTAATTAAGTTAATTGAGACCCTGATAAACACCTGCTGTTAACAATCAGAATCACTGAAGGAGATAGGAACAAGAAGAACAGAAAAAAAGACGAAATCAAGATAAAAGACATTAAATCTTAGCAAAAGATCTCAGCAGAGGAGGATTAAACATCTCCACAAACAGCATTACCAGCTTCACTTATTACTAACCAGACTGACTTTATTTCTGTCAGACGTCTACAGAAGTTCTTATTAAAAGGTGACAGAGGTTTAGATGTCATTTTATTTTCATTTGATGTTACCATAATAGTGATCAGTGATTGCTTTAGTTGGGCTCTTGACCCTTGACTTTTGAACATTAGTTGTTCTTTGGCTGCTGTAGCTGTGTCTTTAAAATACATCAGCTATGGCACAAAGCTGAAGACAACAGGATGACAATGACTGTTTGTTAATAGTCACAATCTTCATGTAATGGCCTGGTTTACTGATCTCATTTGCTGCCTAAAGTTGTTAAATGGTGATGTTTTGTAGTTTTGATTTTGTTGTCATTGTGATTTTACAGATTGAGATCTATCGTGGATTTGACGTAAAGAAAATAATAATGATTTTAAAAAGGTTATACTCAGAACATTTTGAACTTCTTGATCAGCTAGACACACACAGGCATCAATAATTGGTGTATGAATCTCAACAATGGTGACAATCAACAAAAAAGATAACATTAAATTTGAACATCCCAAAATACGCAACTAAAAGTCAACACAAAACCAAAAGCAAAAATAAAAACAAAAAGTAAAAATTAAAGCAAATAACCAGACAAATCAGCTGCATAATTTATTCATGCTGCAATGCATGCTGGGAGTCATGTTTTTTTTTTGGTACCCAACATGCATTGCAGCATAAAACTTATGATTGTCACCATTGTTGAGATTCATACACCAATTAGATGCCTGTGTGTGTCTGGCTGATCAAGAAGTTCAAAATGTTCTGAGTATAACCTTTTTAAAAACATTATTTTCTTTACATCAAATCTAGATTGAGATCTAGCGTGGAAAATCACAATAACAAAATCAAAACTACAAGACATCACCATTTAACAACTTTAGACAGCAAATGAGATCAGTAAATCAGGCCATAATATGATGATTGTGACTATTAACAAACAGTCATTGTCATCCTGTTGTCTTCAGCTTTGTGCCATAGCTGATGTATTTTAAAGACACAGCTACAGCAGCCAAAGAACAACTAATGTTCAAAAGTCAAGTGTCAAGAGCCCAACTAAAGCAATCACTGATCACCATTATGGTAACATCAAATAAAAATAAAATGACATCTAAACCTCTGTCACCTTTTAATAAGAACTTCTGTAGACGTCTGACAGAAATAAAGTCAGTCTGGTTAGTAATAAGTGAAGCTGGTAATGCTGTTTGTGGAGATGTTTAATCCTCCTCTGCTGAGATCTTTTGCTAAGATTTAATGTCTATTATCTTGATTTCGTCTTTTTTTTCTGTTCTTCTTGTTCCTATCTCCTTCAGTGATTCTGATTGTTAACAGCAGGTGTTTATCAGGGTCTCAATTAACTTAATTAACTTAAAATTAACTGAATTATTCACTCAGTCAAGTGGACTATATTAGTGATCTAATGTAGGGAATAGTGAATGAGGGTATAGGATATGATTTTGAAAACAGCCTCTGAGTGTCGACTTTGAGCGCTGTTAATTCAGCTGGCTAGCGCCGCCAGAGTGTCAGTGTTAAGTTTGACTGGCCAATTCTCAATTCTCATGTAGATACTTTGTAGATATTAGTTTGCTTAAATTTTTGAAATCTAGTAATTTCTGTAAACTAACTTGATAAAATCTGAGCGGCAGTGGCTCTGTGGTTCATGTAGGTAGTCTACAAACCAGAAGGTTGGTTGTTCAATCCCCGGTTCCACCTGACCAAGTGTCGAGGTGTCCATGAGCAAGACACCTAACCCCAGCTGCTCCCGACGAGCTGGATGGCACTATATAAATGCAGTCCATTTACCAACATAAGTTCAACCAACATCTTTTTTTTAGTTCTCTTAACTAATGTTTTCCAGTCCACATTACTTGATACAGGAAGTTGAGTCAACTCGTGTTTTGAAGTGCAATAAACTTGACACTATAAGTTGACTCAACTTAACTCAGTCAAAGCAACAAGATTACTTGACTTAGTTAAGTTGAGTCAACTAATCTTTTTTTACAGTGTAACAGGGCAAAGCAGATTTAGTTTCTCATGGTCCGACGTCAGAAAGGGAGGAGGACAGAAAGCCTGCAGTACAATAGGCCTGACCACATTGGTTGGTACCTTGGGAACGTATCCCGGCCTAGGGAGGAGGAAAGCCTTCACCATGCCTGGTGCAAATTCCAAGCACGAGGGAGAGACCGACAGAGCTTGGATATCTCCTATTCTTTTTAATGAAGATATAGCCAGAAGAAAGATAGTTTTAAGAGTGAGGAATTTCTCTGAAACTTCTTCAATGGGCTCGAACGGTGCTAGAGAGAGACCTTCTAGAACAACCGCCAGGTCCCAGGTCGGCACCCTCATGCGAACTGCTGGCCTCAGCCTCGAAATGCCACGAAGGAAACGGGTTACAAGTGGGTGTCTCCCGAGAGAAGCTCCACTCAAAGGGACGTGGTAAGCAGATAAGGCCGCCACATACACCTTTAGTGTGGAGTGGGATAACCGTGTGGAGAAACGCTCCTGAAGGAATTCCAGCACTGCACCCACCGGGCAGTTAACTGGGTCCAGCTGGTGTTCTCCACACCAAGAGGTGAACATTTTCCACCTCAAGGCATATAATTTCCTAGTGGCCGGAGCTCTGGAGTGGAGGATGGTCGAGAGACCAGATTCTATGAGCTGGGCCCCCTCAGAGGCCAAGCCCACAACCTCCATAGATCTGGGCGGGGGCAAAGTATCGACCCGCTCACCTGAGAGAGAAGGTCCCTCCTCATCGGAATCTCCAGAGGAGAGCCGTCAAGGAGAGAAATTAGGTCCGCAAACCAAACTCGGGCCGGCCAGTCCGGGGCTACCAACAGTAGACTGACCCGTCCCGGCGAACCCTCTCCAGAACTCCTGGGAGCAGAGCAATCGGGGGAAATGCGTACAGGCGTGACCTCGGCCACTCCTGTACCATCGCGTCCAACCCCAGAGGGGCTGGAGGACTTAGGGAAAACCACAGTTGGCAGTGTGATGTTTCCCTGGATGCAAATAGGTCTACCTCGGCACGACCGAAATGTTTCCATAGGAGCTCCACCACCTCGGGGTGGAGTCTCCACTCCCCAGGCCTCGGCCCCTGCCTCGACAGGATGTCTGCCCCCTGATTCAAATACCCCGGGATATAAATCGCCTGCAGTGAAAGAAGCTTCCCCTGGGACCATAGAAGGATCTGGCGAGCCAGCTTGTATAACGGGCGCGATCGCAGACCCCCCTAATGGTTTATATAAGAGACCACCGATGTGTTGTCTGACCGGACAAGAACATGGTGACCTCTCAGGTCTGGGAGGAAGTGTCTCAGAGCCTGAAACACCGCCATCATTTCTAGACAATTTATGTGCCAATGAAGATGATGGTCCTGCCACAGACCCTGGGCCGAGCGACCACTCATGATCGCCCCCCAGCTTGTGAGAGAGGCGTCCGTCGTTAGTGTTAGTGACTGGCCTAGCTTTGCCTGTTTGACGGCTAAGAGAATCGAAGCTATACGAGCAGGAGACAGACGTGCCTGCATCGTCGTCGAATCCCAAACCATGCCCAGAAAAGTGGTCCTCTGTACTGGAGAAAGCACACTCTTCTTGGCGTTGAACCTCAAGCCCAACTTTTTGATATGGGCGAGAACGACATCTCGATGCCGAATCGCCTGATGCTCCGATTGAGCCAGAATCAACCAATCGTCGATATAGTTTAAAATGCGGATGCCCTGGAGTCGCAGCGGAGCCAGAGCTGCATCCATACATTTCGTGAAAGTTCGGGGAGACAGTGCTAGGCCGAACGGAAGAATCCGATGCTGGTACGCTTCGCCCCCGAAAGCGAACCTCAGGATCTTCCTGTATTGTGGAAGGATGGAAATGTGGAAGTACGCGTCCTTTAGATCTATCGTGACAAACCAGTCCTCGGACCTGATCTGTGACACGATCTGCTTGAGGGTAAGCATTTTGAATTTGAGCTTTCCTACTGAGCTATTTAACAGGCGCAGATCTAAAATTGGACGCAACCCCCCATCCTTCTTTGGAACGATGAAATATCGGCTGTAATAACCCAATTCTCTGCTGGGAGGAAGAACTCGTTCTATAGCCTCCTTCAGCAGGAGAGTTTTCAACTCCTGTTCCATAACCACAGCCTGCTTGGGGCCCACAACTGTGGGCAGAACCCCTCTGAAGCGAGGCGGCATGATCTGAACTGAATCGCGTACCCCTTCTCGATAGTCTGCAGGACCCAATGAGATACATTTGGAAGGCTTTTCCACTCTGCCAAAAATTCCACTAAGGGTACCAGTCTCTCGAGACTGGCCTTTGGAATTTTTTGAGTGGCAGACACAGTGCCCTGTAACGGCGCACCGGCAGGGAACAACTGGTCTGACCACTCTAAACCGCTCCTCAGAGCGGGCAAGCGTCCCTCGGGAAAGCGCTCGCTGGGACCGTCTACGCCCCGGCACGCAGGCGGGGTTGGCAGAACGGGCCCCTGAGGGCACCGAGAGAGAACGGGCGCCGTGTACTGCGGCGAACACCTTTCTCTCTTGGTGGGGACCACCCTCAGTACCCTGACGTTTCTGGCGTCAGGGCTTCTTCTTCGACAAAGCCTTCCTGGCGACAATAACCGTCCTCAGATCGGCCTTGCCCCTGGAAGACCTCGTCTGAGAGCGCCGCGCCTCGGCCCAGTCTTGCTGGGGATGAGCACGAGACGCGACGCTCCTTTTCTGTTGCGCCCGGTGTGAGGAGCTACTCGACGGCCGGGGCTGCTCCCACCCAGCAGCCCCGGAGACATGAACACGGAGGGGGAGAAATTTCTGGAGCGCCGCCGCCTGCTTTTTCTCTTCCTGAAACCTCTCGATGACCGAATTCACTGAGTCACCGAAGAGGCCAGCAGTTGAAAGCGAGGCGTCCAGGAGAAAAGATTTTTCCTTTTCTTTCATGTTGGATAAATTCAACCATACGTGTCTCTCCGTTGCCACCATGGCTGCCATAGAATGGCCCACTGATTTGGCCGTCTCCTTGGTGGCACGGAGACATAGATCTGCTGCCTGACGTAATTCTCGAATTACGTCAGCACTAATTTCATCCCCCTCACTCATATCTTTTAATAGGTCTGCTTGATGTGCTTGTAATATCGACATAGTATGTAAGCACGCTGCCGCTTGACCTGCCGCCGAGTAAGCTTTGCCCACCAAAGCCGAGGTATTTCGTAATGGCTTTGTGGGCAATGCCGGTGTCTTAAATGACGATGCCGTATCTGGAGATAGATGGCTCGCTAGCGTTTCTTCAGCCTTAGGCATCGCCCCATAACCATAATTCTTAGCCCCAGAAATATTTGAATAAACAGATGTTTGCTGGCTAAATATTCTGGATGACACTGGTCTTTTCAATGACCTCGACACCTCAATGTGGAAGTCAGGAAAGAATGGAAGACACCGGTGTGGAGGTGCAGCACGAGACGGCAGAAATCTTTCATCTAGTTTACTTTTTGAACGAGATTCCTGTCTATCAGCTGGCCACTCGATGCTTAATTTTTCTACAGCACGAGTGAGCACCTCCATAAGCTCCTCACTAGCAGGGGACTGAAGTGACGAGTCCCCAGTCTCTGCTGTATCAATACTTTCAACATCCAGATCCTCAGAACTGGATAATTGAAGTGATGGTGCCTCAGCCCGGGGGTAAGAAACCGCAGCGCGTGCTTCCACACCCGGATCTGAGGCACTGGATCTACCAGGTAAAAGATGAGATAAGGAAGAGCCCGTCTCAATCCCCGCTGACAGATCCATTTGCGATCCCCACGATTGAAGCCTCCGCTGTACCTCTGCAGCAGCGGGACCCGAACCGCGGGGAGCGCGCACCGAACCACTCTCCTCGAAGAGGGCTCGGCGGGAGCGGAGCGTTTTCATTGACATACGCTCGCAATGCTCGCAACCAGCTCCCTCGAGAGCTGACTGGGCATGCTGCACTCCCATACAAACAACACACAGATCGTGAGTGTCCCCACCCGAGATATAACGTGGGCAGGGATGAACACACTTTCTGAACTGCTGTTCGCTCGCCATATTATATATATATCGTCTCTTTATAGTTTTTGTATATGTGAAAAACTCCTGCCATGCAATTTCTAAGGACAGACAAAAACACTTTGAGACACAGACTGATATATTCACACACAGAGCGCTTGCTGAAGACTCAGAAGCTGACGCGCTTGTGTTTTGGGGTGCTTCTTATAGTTTCCTGGTTGATGACGTCACCCGCCTATGACGTTCCGTCTCGCCATTGGACTGATTTCATACGTGCTTCATGACGCACTCACGCAGGGGCGTTGCCAAAGCGTTGTCACGCAGCTCGAGTTCCCTGATAGGGAACTACAAAGGCTAATATTCTTACCACAATAATTATTTAATTTCCCGCCATTTTGAATTTAAGAAATCTACACTTTACTATTTAAATCCAGGCTGTTTATCCAATTGCATGGAATTTATTTGCATCATCTAAATACCCTTGTGACAAAAAAACTAAACACAGATATTCTCATGTCTAGTTTTGAGTTTTATTTCATGTTCATGTTTCATGTTAATAGTTTTGGTTTTTGGTTCACATTTCATGTCAGTCATGTTTCCTCTCATGACTCATGTCTTGTCATGTGATTCTCTTCCCCTCATTTGCCTGAATCTGAAATCGCCCCCTAAACCCTCAATCACTATTTCCTTTAGTCCACTAATAGCCTACTGTTCACTTGAAGGAATGAATGAATGAAAAAGAGCGAGCAACAACGTAATGACGAACGCGGAAGCGCAGAGGATAGAGCAATACAAAACACCAGTCATGAATTAGAAGTCTAAACCGACAATTTTTAAAAAGAAAGCTTGAGTTTATTGCCCAGCCCTGTTTGTTTGAACCACGAGAAGCGTCTAAACTTACGATACTCCTACGTCATACATGCGTCACTCTTTTGGCGTAATAGTCGACTTGCATAGTATACCTCCGGCCATCTACCAGAAGCTAGTTATTTTAGTCTTTAAGTTTTAAATATAGATTTTTTCTTACACGAACATATCGCTTCACTACAGAAGGCCTTTATTAACCCCCACAGAGATGTGTGTAGCACTTTTATCATGGATGGATGCTTTTATATGGACTTCAAAACATAAACGGCCATTCACTGCCATTATAAAGCTTGGTATCTTTGGGTGAACTATCCCTTTAAGTGGAATATCAACAGCAAGACAAGATACGATATTTAAAGTGATGCAGAGTCTATTTAGAATAAGACAATCTGGACTAATAGTAAACATCCTGGACAATCACATATGGGTGTGAAAGGAAATGAAGAGGCAGCTCATCTGGCTGGCACAACAGGCTTTGAAACATTTACAAATTGACATTAAAGTGTCAATGAGTAAAGCAGAAGTAAAATGGTTAACAGCAAATTAAATAAGAAAGAAATGGCAGGAGGAAGACACTTTCAATCACATTCAAGAAAAAGTATAGGTCTAGAAAGAAGAAAATTTGGCAACAGGAAAGAAGACATTTTAATCTCAAGAATGTGTATTGGACATTGTTTGTTAAATCAGTGTCTGCATAGAATGGAGAAGCATAAAACTGGAAACATATACAAACAAACATAAACAATATACAAATCCATATTGTTATTGTAGATGGAATATAACACGGATAATATTAAAGGTGCTCTAAGCGATGTCTCGCGTTTTTTAGGCCAAAACATTTTTTGTCACATACAGCAAACATCTCCTCACTATCCGCTAGCTGCCTGTCCCCTGAACACGCTGTAAAAACACGGTGTCTATGCAGGCACACCAGGCTCCACAGACGGCAACAAAAACAAACTGGGCTAACCCGCACCACGAAACATAACAAAATGTTCCAGCAAATAACCGACAAGAAGGATTTGGTGGTGCGGTTTGGGGGTTTAGTGCACAAATGAGGAGGAGGGAGGGTCTAGCTAGCCTCTGTTTTTTTTGACAATACTTTAAACGTCAATAAGAAGTGACGTCACCCGACATCGCTTAGAGCCCCTTTAAATAAATGTTTTTTTTATCAGGTGAAACTTTGATTAGTCACTCAAACTTTTATCTTAACCTCTCACCATCGGTTCTGCATATTTGCCATCTTTGTAATTTTTTAACACTTTTTACCCGTGTTTGTAGTTCCTCCTCCAAAACACAATGGGTTGTGGGCAATATTAGTCTTTAGAGTGTGCACGGATCCAGACTTTGAAAATTTGCCGGAAATAGTATTCGCATGGGATAAGTATTACCTGGTGACCTCTAGTCATTTGCAAAAATTGCAGCGGTTGTCTGTGGTCTTAGTCCGAAGTCTTTTGGATTTTACAATGGGTGAATCTCCACTTGTCACAGGTGATTGTCGTTTGAACCTTTCTGGATCCACCATCAAATTAATAAGTTGAATTATATCAAATGCTGTGAGAAAAGGCTATAAATCTCCACCTCCAACATCCTCACACGCAACATACTAGCCGAGACACCTTCTGTGTGTACAGATGTGAAGTAATGACGCAAAGACATGCTTGAATTTCCCGTGGAAATCCTACTAGAAATCCTACTGGAATTTACCCCTCGTTTTGAATCGAGCTAAGGCATGCAGATAGTTTTGAACACTGGCTGGTTATGTACTTGCTTAAATATTTATTATGGATAATTTTTAACCCGAAAAAGTTACGGACTGGAGCTTTAAGATCACATATTATAAAGGCCTATATAAACATTTTAATGGCCAAATACTCTAATTGCAAATAAAAACATGAGTATTTCAGTCCGGAGCACTCAATGAGGGAAAGTTCACTAAAAAATTTAACTAATGTAAACATAGTTCCAAATAGTTTCCAATTATAATTTCCCAATTAATAGCCTACATAAAGATTTAATCCTTAAGATTGTACATTTTACATCCTAGCCTGCAAAGAGCCTGAAACAGTACTAATAGTATTTGTTAGATGCCAGATATATTCCTTTAAAGCTTAATTTATTACTCTGGATAATCAGCATTTTAGAATAGAGATCAAGGTACACCCACGATTCTGAAAACAAAACATTAGACAACCAAACACAATAATATTTTAAATGTGTATGTTTTTAAATGTCTAAAATGTTATAAATTAGTCTATTTAAAGAAAATTATTAATTGAAATGAAATCATGAGGTAAAAAGTCGTTTGAATTTTTTCTTTTTTTTAATTAAAGTTGTTGAACGAATTCTTTTGAATGAATTCAGTGATAAAAATACAACAGTTACTAGTCGCTACCTACTGGCATTATGTAGCATTGGCAATCTTGATTTGAAGCGTAACATAAGTTTCAAAGATCAATTAGGCTACTTGTTTTGAGTCTATATCCGGACTATAAACTTTTATAGCCTACTTTGTTTATTATTTAATGTTTGCAACACAGAAACAGCAATATTAGCCCAATGTGTAGTTGAAAAGACTGTTTGTGAAACGGATTCCTATTATATAGACTATTATACTTTCTCAGGATCAGCGGCAAAGCGAAAGCAAGTTTAAATAACCCGTTGTGATGCTAATTTGTATCAGGTATAGCCAGGTTGAATAGCGGAATCATTGTCATACGAATCAAATAAGATCAATTGTGTGTTTGAATTGAGATCGCGATCTTTTAATAATTACAAATCCTACATCCATATCAGCCAGCCTATTAACATCTGAACTTGCAGCTTCCTCCCTTCAGAGCCAGAGGTCACCTTTGGACTGTTTTTTTTTTTTTTTGGTCATCATACATGCAGATGACATAGGATAGGCCGTATATATATATATATATATATATATATATATATATATATATATATATATATATATATATATATATATATATATATTTTAATAATTTTTTTTTTTTTTTTACAAAAGTCTTAATTTCATACATTTTTTTAACTGCCATGCTCAACTGTCCCAAACTGCACTTTTTAAAAACATGATCGGTCTGACTGCTGCTTGACCTGTACTGTAACACATTACAATAATGCCCATGTTTACATGTAACATCATCAAGACAATTTTTGTTTTGTTTTCTGACTCAAGCCATTGTGATTGTATTGTTTTATATTTAAGTTGTCACATGATATTGCACGCAGTCTTCCAAGTATTTCGCCTGTAGGCACCAGACAGCAGACTGAGTTTCACAGGTGTACTGATATTCAGACCAACAGCAGGATTGTCACTGTGATATTGCTTTTATACAAGAGTTCAATAAACAAGAAGTTAATAAGAATAATCTTATATTTTAGACACAAAATAGGCTATCTAGATAAAAAAAAAATTGATGATGATGATGATGATTCTACTGTAACTGCTGCTAATTAATGTATGGTAAGGTGAAGATCACTATAGAAAAATTAATCCAGGTATATTTAGCTACATTTAGCTGTTGTTATGGTGTTTTCTGGTATAAACAATCCAGTTTAGGCATTCGTAATTGTCTGTTTGTTATGGCTGAGCAGAAAAACAAGAGTACCAGTAAATCCGCTACTTTCTATTAAAGGGTTTTTGACTTTAGACAGACATCATGTTACTGAGTTATCAAGAACATAATAGCTGATAATGTACTAATGAATAATCCACATTCACCAATATGGTTTGTAATTAATTTAAATGAAAATTAAAAAAATAAATAGATGTCAGTATAAATGTAGGCTACTGTATAAGAACATCTGTATTATCCTGCTCTAGTACACAACTTATACTGCTGTTATAATTTACATATTAATCTGTACTGTGATTCTACTTAAAAATACACTGGCAATTTTACCAGACTGATGATTCATCACTTATCATTAATTACTAAGCAGTTTAGAAATGGAATGTTGTGCCTTTTTAAGATTTGTTTTCCTGACATTACAAACACTGTACGGTCATTAAAACCATATAATGATGATGATATATCATTATATTAATCAGTGTTTTCATAAATCCCCTCACTTACACGAGTTGATGGCGCACAACCAGGTCATTGTGCTATTGTTGAGCTATACCTGTTGCTGGCAAACAGACCGGTTTGAGATACTTACCGAAAGTGTTGACCGAAATTAGTTATGAAGTGATTGACATTCATTGTAGTAATAATAATAATAACAACATGCATACCATTCATTTGTGAGTCATACCCTGGACAAAATAAAAGTAGATCAGTTATTAACAAAACCACATAAGGGATAGTTGGTAAACCTTTGGTAAAGGGAGTGACCGCAATCACCAGTTCCGAACATCTTCATCATCTTTCTCACTTAGACAAATCTGTCACTTTTACAGTGATATTTGTTTGACTATTACAGAGAGTTTGAACAAAGAAGCAAAGGACATAAAGTATGACACATTCAGTATTTGAAAAATTCCTTTCACTGTGCCTTTTTTTTCCATGTTAACCTTTAAGTATGATCTGTGTTTGAACGGTTACACACGCTATGACAAAAATGCCACCCAATAGAAACAGATGATTGTTACATACCTGTCTATTCTTTTATACAAAAAGCTCAATGGACTAATATTACTATATAGTTAATCTTTGCTAATGTTTGTTAATACAAATACAGCTGTTTGTTCATGTTCGCTCACAGTGCATTAACTAATGCTAACAAATGCGACCTTTGATTTGAATAATGTATTATGTTGAAATTAATATTAACTAAGATTAATAAATGCTGTAGAAGTATTGTTCATTCTTAGTTCATGTTAACTAAGGTAGTTAACTAAGGTTAGCTAATGAACCTCATTGTAAAGTGTTACCATATTTTCTTTTTTTGGGGTTCTAGATATGGAAATACATACATATTCCTGTGATGCAAGGCCATTTGTCTAGCGAGTCCTCTGCCTGTGGCCTGAGGCGGTGGGATAGGCTCCACAATCCACAAATTTTATGCAACTCAAATTTGCAACACAAAAGTAAAAAGGTCAAAAACTGCATCAGGCAGAAAGTCTGGTGGGTTGAATGTGTTGACAGTCATTCAGTGTGCCAGATTACAAATAGTTCAGTTAATCCAGCCACTGAAGAGCAGAACCTATGTGAACGCCAGAAACCTACGCACCTACGTTAGGCAATCACACACTATTGTATTTTACATCTTCACATTTTAAATCAATGCTCAGTTTTCACACCAGCAAACCTGGGATATTCGGACGCCGTATTCAAAGCTGTCACTTGACTTGATCAGATGTGATTGGTGACCCTGAACGTATTACACAACTCTATCATGAAGAGGCAATTGTTAGTCCTGTGTTGATTCTGTACTCGTATGGTACGGGGGTGGTGATGGCGCAGTTGATAAGACACATGCCTTTGGTGTGAGAGACCCGGGTTTGAATCCACTGTGATACACCAATGTGTCCCTGAGCAAGACACTTAACCCCTAGTTGCTCCAGAGGCGTGCGACCTCTGACATATATAGCAATTGTAAGTCGCTTTGGATAAAAGCGTCAGCTAAATGAATAAATGTAATGTAAATGTAAATGGTAGCCTATTATAAGTCACGGTCAACAGAAACTGAAGATTACAAGCCACTGATTATGAAACTTTAAACATGAAACAGAAGGAGTATCTGATATTGGACTGTATAAATATTTTAAGTAGGTCTTAGTTCCACAATATATACATTCTCATATTAATACATCATCTTAAGAAATGTAAATTATAACAAGAGACTAGCATTTTCATTCTTTCTGTAGAATAAGATAATTTTTGATCTTATATCACCTCTGAACACCTAGACGTAATAAAGATGTATCTTCACTACACACTGGTTTTAAAAAACATGGAATTATGTCACTTGGACATTGGAACTAGTGCCTTTTAACATTTAAAACTTATTGTCACGGTGTGGGTTTTGTGTCTTTTTCCTTGTTCTCGTCTGTCAGGTGATTCCCTGATTGTCATGTGATCCTGCCATGTCTTGTAATTTGTTAATCGTGTGATAATTGTTCACAGGTGTCTTGATAGTCTGTGTATTTAAGCGCTCATGTTTTCCCTGTGTCTTTGTCTAGTATTGAATGTTTGTTCAGGATCTTGTTCTGAGTTTCATACCTTGCCATGCCCTTGTTTTATGTTTGATTATGTTTTGTAGTAAAGTTGCATTTGGGTTCTCTACCAGCTTGCCTCCAGTGGATTCATTTGTTACACTTATATTACACTACCCATATAAAAACAATTCACGTCGCTTTATAAACTGATAGTAACAAAGATTTCAAGCAATGTAATCATTTCACAAATCTTACAAATGTATTTAAATGTGCCTAGTGTCATATTGTGCTTTCAAAGGGACATGGTCAGATGGAAAAAAAAAGAAAAAAGAAAAAGAAATATAGCTTTTACATATGTGTGCTTGAATATTTTTCTCTCGATACCATTTTAAAATGTGATCATTAAACTGCTTCTTATCCTTAACTGGCCATGCCAAATAATGCATTTTCAACTGTTTGTTATATTAAATAAAGAACAAAGTGACCTTTCATGTTTGTCTGGGAAGGTGAAAATACAGGTTTTGTGAGATGCTTCAGGAAGTATCTTTTGTGTTGGTCTTATAGGGATTCAGTATCTGGTAAACTGCAGAAGCAATAACTCTGCAGAATATAAGCCACATTTTTACCACATGCCTCTGCCTCTCACAAAGGATGCTTCAAATAAATGCACAAAAACGTTTTTGTATTCCAGCTTAATTTGTTATTTTAACTTAATATTTTTTATACAACCTAAAGATACATGGTTCATTTTTGACATTGTAACAGTGCATTGAAAAGTTACTTCCTTCATATGAAATCATAGAACTTTTCATAAAAAACAACAGATATATAGATAAAATAGGTTGTACAAAAATAGATAAATGGCTGTACAAAAAAGAAATGTAAAGAAAAATATATCAGAAAAATATAGTTTACACATTTTTCCAAAAATGTTGTGACATTTTTTTTTGGCAAACACTAATATAATATCCCAAGTGTGGTACAGCTTGAGGTATTTGTTAGTTAAGATATGTTATAGTCAGTATTATAACTGAACCACTCAAATTGGGACATTTTCATAAAGTGCCATGCTGAATAACAACTATATGTTGCATCTGCCACAATACAAAAACATGTAAACTGCCTACACAAATTATTAGCTATGCAAACCTGTCTGCACCTATATTGAACGTCAGAAACCTATGCATTCTCAGAATCACACATTGAGGCGAATGACACAGTAAATAGTTAGGCAATCACACACTATTCTATTTTTCCTTACATCTTCACATTTTAAATCAATGCTCAGTTTTCACACCAGCAAACCTGGGGAATTCGGACGTCGTATTCAAAGCTGTCACTTGACTTGATCAGATGTGGTTGGTGACCCTGAACGTATTACACAACTCTATCATGAAGAGGCAATTGTTAGTCCTGTGTTGATTCTGTACTCGTATGGTACGGGGGTGGTGATGGCGCAGTTGATAAGACACATGCCTTTGGTGTGAGAGACCCGGGTTTGAATCCACTGTGATACACCAATGTGTCCCTGAGCAAGACACTTAACCCCTAGTTGCTCCAGAGGCGTGCGACCTCTGACATATATATAGCAATTGTAAGTCGCTTTGGATAAAAGCGTCAGCTAAATGAATAAATGTAATGTAAATGTAAATGGTAGCCTATTATAAGTCACGGTCAACAGAAACTGAAGATTACAAGCCACTGATTATGAAACTTTAAACATGAAACAGAAGGAGTATCTGATATTGGACTGTATACATATTTTAAGTAGGTCTTAGTTCCACAATATATACATTCTCATATTAATACATCATCTTAAGAAACTTAAATTATAACAAGAGACTAACATTTTCATTCTTTCTGTAGAATAAGATAATTTTAGATCTTAGAATAGATAATGCACCTCCAAGCACCTAGACGTAATAAAGATGGATATCTTCTTTACAGATGATAGAACATTAATTTTCAACATTTTCACTACACACTGGTTTAAAAAAAAAACATGGAATTATGTCACTTGGACATTGGAACTAGTGCCTTTTAACATTTAAAACTTATTGTCACGGTGTGGGTTTTGTGTCTTTTTCCTTGTTCTTGTCTGTCATGTGATTCCCTGATTGTCATGTGATCCTGCCATGTCTTGTAATTTGTTAATTGTGTGATAATTGTTCACAGGTGTCTTGTAATTAGTCTGTGTATTTAAGCGCTCATGTTTTCCCTGTGTCTTTGTCTAGTATTGAATGTTTGTTCAGGATCTTGTTCTGAGTTTCATACCTTGCCATGCCCTTGTTTTATGTTTGATTATGTTTTGTAGTAAAGTTGCATTTGGGTTCTCTACCAGCTTGCCTCCAGTGGATTCATTTGTTACACTTATATTACACTACCCATATAAAAACAATTCACGTCGCTTTATAAACTGATAGTAACAAAGATTTCAAGCAATGTAATCATTTCACAAATCTTACAAATGTATTTAAATGTGCCTAGTGTCATATTGTGCTTTCAAAGGGACATGGTCAGATGGAAAAAAAAAAAGAAAAGAAAAAGAAATATAGCTTTTACATATGTGTGCTTGAATATTTTTTCTCTCGATACCATTTTAAAATGTGATCATTAAACTGCTTCTTATCCTTAACTGGCCATGCCAAATAATGCATTTTCAACTGTTTGTTATATTAAATAAAGAACAAAGTGACCTTTCATGTTTGTCCGGGAAGGTGAAAATACAGGTTTTGTGAGATGCTTCAGGAAGTATCTTTTGTGTTGGTCTTATAGGGATTCAGTATCTGGTAAACTGCAGAAGCAATAACTCTGCAGAATATAAGCCACATTTTTACCACATGCCTCTGCCTCTCACAAAGGATGCTTCAAATAAATGCACAAAAACGTTTTTGTATTCCAGCTTAATTTGTTATTTTAATTTAATATTTTTTATACAACCTAAAGATAATTTTTGACATTGTAACAGTGCATTGAAAAGTTACTTCCTTCATTTGAAATCATAGAACTTTTCATAAAAAACAACAGATATATAGATAAAATAGGTTGTACAAAAATAGATAAATGGCTGTACACAAAAGAAACGTAAAGAAAAAAATATCAGAAAAATATAGTTTAAAAATTTTTCCAAAAATTTTGTGAAAAATTATTTTTGCAAACACTAATATAATATCCCAAGTGTGGTACAGCTTGAGGTATTTGTTAGTTAATATATGTTATAGTCAGTATTATAACTGAACCACTCAAATTGGGACATTTCCATAAAGTGCCATGCTGAATAATAACTATATGTTGCGTCTGCTACAATACAAAAACATGTAAACTGCCTACACAAATTATTAGCTATGCACTTGTTTTAAGATACTGCCAGAGAAAATCATACAATGTAATTGTAGTGTAAGAACAACAGGCAACAGCTTGGTGTGAGAATGTAAAAATGAATTATGTTTTCCATAAAAGCTTTTGATGCCGTATGATTATATAACGGGTTATATGGAACACACTGAACATTTACAGTCACATTCATAGTTAATGAAAAGTGTCCCTTTCTACTCAAAAGACTCAATTGATGCCTTGAAGAAAGATTGGGAAAGCTGCAAGTGAGAGGAACAGGACAGAAAGGGTAAAAGAGAAGGAAGAAGATACTTGTGGCCCATTAGAGGGAGCTTCGGTTGAGTTGGTGTTGTTTGAAGGTGCACTTGTGGGGCTCGTGACTTTTGGAGGGAAAGCGCCCACCACAGATGTCAGGAATGATGCAAAGGTGGAGGTTTTAGTAAAGGATTGGACATCTTGACGGAGAGCGGAGCGGGATGATGAAGTGCTATTGCTGGAGTTTGTGTTTGAGATGTTCGTCTGTAAGGTCAACACAGCAGCATGGATCCATGACAGACCCTGCTTACACATCAGCGGACCCCCTTGATCACCCTGAGAGAGAGAGAGAGAGAGAGAGAGAGAGAGAGAGAGAGAGAGAGAGAGAGAAATCTTTACTGAATGTTACAAATTTAAAAAAAAAATTGTTATTTGTCACATATCTTTGCAGACCGATAATACTCATTTTCAGGAGAGAAAAAAAAATCTGGTATATGAAAATATTTAGTTTTCATACAATTGGAACATAAACTACTGTTCAAAAGTTTTGTCAGTAAGATTTAACATAAATAAACTTCTATTCAGTTAAGGGGGTGGATTGGGGAATCCACTGCTGCTTCAATGTATATGTAATGAGTGATTCATAATCAAGGATAAGCATTTCCACATAAATAATTTTTTGTGTGTGCGTTGGATGTTGTGTGGAGGTCTTGTATAGGAGCTTTGGGACACTTCGGCATGCAACAACAGACCCGAAGACGACTTTCTCCGACCTCCGAGATCACCGCAGACCTAAATCTAGGAATCGTGCGACAACTATCTTGACTAATGGTGACATACTCTACTATCTATCCATGTGTGGTAATTTGCTTAGACTATATGTGTTCTTAGCCAATCAGAAGCTGCAACTTAGCCAATCAGAACAGACGTAGCTTAGACCTTGGTGTACTGTAGGGTGTAACTGCTGTGATCTTTGTAACTGTAAGCAGAGCGGCCTACAAACTCCTCTGTGAGTCTTGAAGCTGACTTCTGCTGATGAAACGGCAATCTATCTTCAGTAAAACTTTTCTTCAATTTATTATAATTCGGACTCTGGGTCTTCTTTCAAACATCTGGTCAATTGATCAATGACAGTCAAGACATTTATAATAATAAAAAAAATATGTTTCAAATAAATGTTGTCCTTTTATACTTTCTATTCATCAAATAATCCTGAAAGAAAAGTATCACAGTTTCCACAAATATATTTAGCAGCACAACTGTTTTCAAAATAATAATAATAAGAAATGTTTCGTGAGCATCAAATCATCATATCAGAATGATTTCTGAAGGATCATGTGACACTGAAGACTGGAGTAATGATGCTGAAAATTCAGCTTTACATACAGGAATAAATATATATATATATATATATAAAATATATTTAAATAGAAAAAAGATATTTTAAATTGTAATAATTTCACATTTCTGTTTTATTATAATAATTCATGTTGCTGTTATATATATATATATATATATATATATATATACTGTATTTTAGATTAAATAAATGCAGCCCTGGTTAGTTTTATTGAAATAAGTTAATGAAATAGGCATCATGAACTAACAATGAACAACCATTTTTGTTTTAGCATTTGTCAATGTTAATTTAGAATGTACAATGTTCATTGTTAATTAATGTTTGTTCATAATTCATTAACTAATGTTAATACAACTTGAAATGTATTAATATATATATATATATATATATATATATATATATATATATATATATAATTTAACATTAATCTAACTTGATCTAAACATATTTTTAGTACAAGTTACCTAATGCATTAAATAATAATAAACTAAACCTTATTGTAAACGGTAAATATAATATATTTCCTTCCTGTTTTAAACAGAATTAACTTGCCTGCTGTAAGTTCAAAGAACTTGTGCAAATACTGTTGCTTGAGTTTCCACAATCCACAATAGAGGCCTTGAATTCCTGAAGAGTTTGATTCACTATAAAAGAAGGAAAACAACTTCAAATTTGGAAGACATGGAAAAAGGATAAACATTCTAATAATCTAATTTTAGCAGTTAGTGATTCAAAGCATTCACACACACACCCTAACTCTAAACCTACCCATTACAGAAAACATCACTTATTATTATTTATAAGCTGTTTTCCTCATGGGGACCAAAACATTTCTTTGTGGGGACATTTTATTACCCAAACCACACAAAACACACCTCCTCCTGCTCCTGAGCTCCATCCTGCCACCCAGCACTGAGTATTGACGCTGAAGGAATTATCTCCCACATCCACACATATAGGCTGAATGAAATTTGTAAGGTTTGGTGCAACGGCCAGCTGCAAGACTGCAACGTTGTCGCCTGTGGCATTGCTGATGGTGAGATTCGCCACTTTTATAGAGACCTCATTCGGGTTGGAGCCGTTCTGATTTAGACGGCCCAGGATCACGGTCCAATCGGAGGCATTTTTGGAGCTGGACAAAAAAAAAAAAAAAAAAGAACTCCATTGAATCAAATAATTTTGATTTTTCTGATCAAATGTCCTTTTTTCATATATAAGTGCCATTACCTGGTAAAACAGCTCGCAGAGCTCAAGACAAACCGTTCAGCAATCAGCGTTCCTCCACAAACGTGACTTCCGTTAAACTGCAGACTGGCCATCCATGGCCATATGCCTGGAGACACAAGGGAGCTGTTTCCTCCTACACGAGTGTTAAGACTGGCACTTCCACACACTACAGGAACAGGAACAGCTACAGGAGAGAAAGACAATGAATGCCGGGTTTTATCAGTCAAATATTTCTTTGATTTGTTTTGTTTTAAAATTTCATATGGCTGCCTTAAATAGCAACAACAACAACAAAAAATAATGATGGCATTTGTTATGCTTAGACTACACAGTTATGGTCCATTAACATAGAACATATCTCATGAAAGCTATGTAGTGCACTGGGAGAATTAACAGGCTTTCTGGCCATTGTTTAAATAATCAAGTTTTTCAAGTTCTGTTTTGGCTTTTACCAAAACTCAATGATCAGCTGACAGATAAGTAACTTAAGAACAAGAAGGGCTCCAGACAAAAAATGAGGAACTATCCGGTGTAAGACATCACAAACACCGTCTCCGGGTCCAAGCCTCTACTCTGTTTCAAGTACTATTCATTTATAGTGCACCAAATATAGTTAATATATATATATATATATATATATATATATATATATATATATATATATATAAATATAGTTCATCTATATTAAAATATAGTTAATATACATATATTCATTTATAGCATGCAGTGCAATCCCTGGCAGAGGAGGACAATAGTGAAGTATTTTTACTCTGCTTAAGTACATTTTTTAAGTGTCAAATACAAATGTCTGTACTTTATAAGTGTTTTTCTTTGGACGTTAGTATCAAAGGTAAAAATTAAAAAAAAAAAGTATATATATATATATATATATATATATATATGTGAAACAAAATTATTTATGAATTATTTATGTAGTGCAGTAAAAAGTACGACATTATGATTTGGATTGTTGTGAAGTAAAAGTTTTCCAAAGAAAAACATTCTGATAAAATACAGATACTTGAAAAGATTTAAAAATACTGTCCGCCTCTGGTCCCCAGAAACCAGTATTTAATGATAAAGAAAAGATGAAATCGCTGTCTGGCCAACTGATATTTCAGTATGGAGGTAAATGTTAGGATCATGAATTTTCACTAGTATTACAGCACACAGTGAATGTATATTATACATAATAGTATATTAGCATTAGCTAGTTAATGCACTGTGAACTAACATGAACAAACAATGAACAGCTGTATTTTTATTAACGTTAACAAAGATGAACAAAAACAGTATCAAATGTATGGCTTATGGTTAGTTCATGTTAGTTAGTATACAATTAACTAATGTTTAATAAATTAACCTTATTGTAAAGTGTTACCGTATATAGTGTATATTGTATATTATTATACCAAGTCCGATTCAAGTTACAAGCATGATGCTTTTCATGAATACTTTTGACTGCCTCATTAAAAAGAACTGGTTAATAAGTCATTTGTTTGTTCATTGTTGCATTTAGGAAACACTGTGGCACACTAATGAAATGATGATATCTGACGAAAGTGAAATTTTAAATTATTGTAGCAATATTTTTGTCACATTGGGTCTGGAGCCCTGTGCCTCTTTTACCTGGCTTGAAAATGACTACATACATTTTTTTCATTAGTAATATAAATATGTGTTCACCTGAATTTAGGTAAAAACAAGTAGACTTTTTCTGTACACAAACGTCCTTGGAAAAGTTGCCAAGTGGACAATGTATGCATTTTTTTTATAACTTGAAGGAGCCTTACGTGGGGCAGGTGTCGGGATGGCAGGCACACCATCACAGCTGATGCTCAGGTCATCGTCAGTACCACTGGAGTTGAACGTAATGAAGCCTGGCTGGTTGGTGGTGATATGCCCATTGATCCAGTCCTGGTACTTAGAAACTCTGGCATACACACCAGGAAACTTGGGCAAAGCACAACCTTCGCCAAAACTCACAACTCCAGACTGGATCCAGACACCCTGTTTGCTGACCATAGGACCACCAGAGTCACCCTGTAGGATGAAGATCAGGTCAGTGACATGCAGAGAAACCTGTTCTACACGTCTACTCCAGTTGTAGTTCACAGCTGTAATATAAAATATGAATGAATAATGGGAAGATGACATCCTTGTTATTGCATGTTTAAAGCCTCAAGTTAGTCTTATGTTAGGAAATATCTTGCTTCTCTTTTTATGGATGATCAGCACTCGTCATTGAAAATTATACTGTTATGGTTAGAAGACTTGTCACAAGAAAACTACAACATGACCACACACATGTATGTCTATACCAGGGGTTTTCAAAAAAAAAGTAAAGAAGATTCTAGGGGGTCCATAAAAAATATGAGGGGAGTAATATGAAGTAAAAAGTTAAAGTATTTTTTACTTTAAACTATAAAAGTTAAAGTAATATTTTCCAGATAATATTTTTCGATTTTTTCATTAACTAATAATATAAAAGCCAATTACAACAACATATAAGTGGGTATTTTATGGATAAACGACATATAGCTGTATTGATATTTTAGGAATGAACAATTTGCAGTTATGAGTTTAGGGGATCATAGTATTTGGGGGCCCTTGGCATTAAAAAGTTTCAAAACCCTTGGTCTAAAAAAAATCTCACGTCTTCTTCATTACAGTACATACATTAGCAATTCCATTTATTTATTCTGAATAAAGCTAAACTGAAAAACTGGTTTGTGTATAAATATTACATTTCTGCTTGATTCACTAGGTTGAATTCCCTTTCATTAGTCAAAGTTCAACCCTAACATTATCAGATTATTTGAAAGTTTTAGTTTAGAGACCCCTCATTCTACTTATTATTAATCATAACTATGTACACTTTGCAGAATATAAGCAGCCCATTTAAACTATATGAAGTAACTCAAACAGAAGTTTAGGAGTTGTTACCTGACAGGAGTCTTTGCCCCCTTCCAATAGTCCAGCACATATCATGTTGTCTGTGATTTGTGAGACACCATAAAGACACTTACACTGCCTATTTCCAACAATAGGCACTTGCACTTCCTGTAGAGTTCCTGGTGAAGGCAGGGAAACTGAGAAACACGTAAAATGATTAAATATGCATCAACTATTGCATTAGTACAGTATGCTGTGACTGTAATTGAGGTTATTTAGATTAAATACGTACTGCCTGAACTAATCCTTCCCCATCCTGTGACCCAGCTGGAGGTTTGGTTGAAGAACAAACTGTTTGAGGAAGCCAGACAGACCGGACTGATAAAGTCAGTAAAATTCACAGGCGAATCCAGTTGCAGAAGAGTGATGTCGTTATTCTGAGTTTTGCTATTATAGTTTGGGTGATTTATGATCTTGGAGACACCTCTGGACACTTCATTTACATTTGCTCCTTCCTGTGTCTGTCGGCCCAGGTACACAATTGGGCTAGGGAGTGTTGTACTGGAATATGGTTGAAGAAGAAGTGTTAAGCACATATAAATTGAATTGTTTAAAACAAATTTTTTGCAAGGATTGGTTTATTATAATTACTCGGCAAAGCAGTGCGCTGCAGTCAGAACCCATCGATTGTTGATGAGTGATCCACCACAAAAATGGCTCCCTCTCCTATGAAGGCTGACCTGCCATGGCCAAGCGCCAGCCGGTGCAGCCTGTCCCCCCACTATCTTTGTGTTGCGATTTGCTTTGCCACACACTGACAATAGACAAGGTAAAGAAAACACATTTTAGATAAACAATTGGTCATTTTTAATGGAATTTGGGAACTTAAATTGTTTAAAAACTGGTTACCATCCAGTTGTGCGTCACACCCTAGAAAACAAGAAACAAAGTTCAGTTACCGATAACTTCAGTGTAGAAAAAAAGTGTAAATGCAATATAAAACATAGTTGCAGAAACGTAAGTAATAGTTATGTTAGTCAAAATGAATTATTAGGTATATCCTAAAGCATTAATTATCCAATAAAAGGTCTTACCTATCAATAGAAGAGAGACGCTAAATGCTAGTATGTGGATCATCTTCATCTTCATCTCTGACTGCACTGACACCTGCAGTCCTGCTCTTAAATACCCCTGCTAACCTGTTTTCAACACGCCTACACTCTCTCATCACATTTTAACATTCCGTCTGTAAACTCCTACATTGTTCATTCGAGTTGAGCAACCGGTACGTCTGAAAGTGTAATACGGCACATGTTGGCGACTCTCAGTAATGCGTAATTGTCACCTGTGTAAACTCTGAAATAAACTATTTTTTTTTAAAAAGTGTTAAAGTAAGATTTTTGTTTCTGATGGCTTTTTAATGTTGAGATCGAAGAAGGTGCATGAGGTGATTTTAGTGTTTCTAAAAATAAAACTATTTTATGAGGTTATGTTTTCATATGAATTTGTGCCATGTGATACATACGGAAACAATGGGTTTTTTTTAGAGGCTGACCTAAGCATGAAGGTCAACCTTTAAACCAACCGTACAAAAAAAAAATGAATTAAATCACCAGTTCTCCAAAATGTAAAAGTTACAAATTGCCATGAGGGTGTTGGAATTCCTTTAAAACCTAATTGTGTTTTTATAAGTTTAAAATACAAATATGAAATAAAAACATATTTATAATTGATGGTATCATTTAACGTCCTAAAAATGTCAGTAAAATCTTCTCAAAAAGAATGACTCGCTTGCAGCGCACGGTGACAGTGGCAAGTTAAAGTCGTCTTGCAATAGTAAAATGATTGACTAAATAGCTAACTTATTGTACTGTTTACTGTAAAGCTATACAGAGATGCCTTCAGTGACCTAGAAAAACTTAAAGCACAAAAGAAATGTGTTAAGTCATCTCTAATTTTTCCGTGAAGGAAAATTCTTCTGTGGTTGAGTCATGTGCAGCAAACAGCACTTAGCTCATAGCCGGAAAAAACAAATACATTCTGGTAAAATGAGGATAAAATAGTCGCAAGCTTACTTTCCTGTTATAAAGGGAATGTACTGACTGATCTTTTAGGCCAATACCTTTTTTATTTAACATTGCATTATTTATTTAATATTTTACTTCAAACTTATAATTAAAAACAATTTAGGGTTGTTTTGACTGATTATTTCAGAAATGAATTATAATGGGGTGACAGTAGTGTCAATGTTCCCAACCTAAATCTAAAAATGTAAATGTATTTATCTCTTAAAATGATTAACACATTCATCACATTGAATCTTAAAGAGATTCAAACAGCTGTCTACTGTGAGAGCAGCAACAGTTTCTGTGAACCAAGTCAAACTGGATTTTTCTAAGCTTATTTCATTTGTTTATTTTCTTAAAAAAGCTCGTTTTCGGGATGTAAAAAAATAAACAAAGTTAAATCATATCAGAACCTTTTCACGTTTGAAGTAAAAGGGTATTCTATACAGTTGAAAAGCTTTCAGAGAGTTCTGTCACTTCATATATAAAACATTTTAAAGGTACTCATCATGGGATCATTCATTTTATGGATTTAGTTTGAATTAATTTTGTTTCAATTATTTTTTAATTGTAATTACATTTTATGAATTAAGCAGTTCCGAAACATGCTTTATAACTAGAAAAAAGTTAAACATGAAAGTTTAATTTATGACATTTCTCATTATAGAATCTATTTGACATAAAATGTTTAAAAGTGAGTCAAAAACCGTAAGGTTCTATATAGAACCCCACTGAAACTTGAACATTTTCAGAAAATGGCATGCTTTCTGCAACAATGCAAAAATGTATGTATAATTGACTGACTGACCCCTTTTGAACTGCAATGACCCCTTTTCCTATCAATGGATATTTTTTAATACTGTGTAAGAGCAGTTTGTACACTGTACAGTGGTGTAATGCAATAGTTAACTAAATTGCAGACTACTTGAAAAGTAAAAAAATAAATAGATACTAAATAAGGAACTAAAATAGACATGATATGATTTAAAACCCATAACATAAACCAAAAGTCAAAGAAACATGACGGCTATACAGCACACTGAATCGAATGGCTAAACAAAGCAAACACACAAAAAAAGCAAATACCACCAAACATAATACACTTGTTACGGAACAGACACTCACAACAAGAATGTCATAACATTTCGCCGGCGTTGAGTCGTCTCTTCACAGGCGTTTAGTCATCTCATCGCAGGTGTTGGGGCATCTGAAATCTACGTGAGAGGCTGGACTAGCGTCCCGAGATAACAGCAGAAAAGCAAATGGGAAATAATTAGCATAGCTGCTGTTCATAATATTAATGCTTTCGATCTGATTCAACAGTGCTATAAAAGGTAAGCATTATGTGAATGCTTGGCTATATAGAAGTCATGTTCTTAACAAATAAATAACTTTAACTTAATTTTTTCTTGAAGAAAAATAAACAGTAAAGGAAGGTCATCTAATCAGGGAATTAAATTAAGCAACTAAGAACGAGATTAATAACTGGTCTTCATTTTTCATTAAATGATCTAATTCTAGAATAGCTATAGCTTTTTCATCAACAAAAGGGCAAGTCATGTACAGCAGACATCAACCGGCTAACCGCTATGGGAAATCACATGTATGTCTTAGTGACATGAGGCATAAATTCAGTAGTACATTTAGAAGATGTGGCTTTATGTGAGTTGAACTGCTTTTGCTCATAGTAGTTTCCTCATTTTTATGGTTAAGTAATCAACCACCAAAAACACCACATAAGCCACTGTTTTCAGGTTTTCCAGGTTTGTTTTTCAGATATCTGCTGGCTTAGTCATGCACACAACAAGGGGAATGCCATTTGCATACTATAAAGATATGTGCTCATCTGTGAAAACACAAAGAACACAAAGAAAAACAATGAGGATCTTGGAGAAAGACTGAGAAGAAGAAGAAGTACAGATGTAATTGATGAGAAATGAATTGGTGTATGAAGAGAGGAAGAGGAAAGCAGGGTGGAAAGAGAAGACACAAATTAACCATGATGGTCTACTAGTGGGTCCCAATCCTCATTACTGTTTGAAGATGTTTTACATGTGTGGATTAATTAAATAATAACAACAATAAAAAAACTTTCTCAAAGTCGATCTTCGAAGTCCAAAAGATCAAGTAATCCTTTTACCACAACACAGGTTCTATAAACACAAAATGCCTAATAACAAACGGATCTTAATTCATTTCGCTTGAAATGATATAAAGTTATTTATAGTTACTTTTTTTTTTTGATTGCTAGACGCTGATATTTGATTAATAGTCTAGAAATCTCTATATTCAAATGTCAAACTGTAAAATGATTCTGTTTCCCCTCAGAAAATATTCAGGTAACAGGTTTCAGGACATTACATTTAGTTTGACATCTGTTGTGTCAGAATAATGACAAATACAAAATCTTTACTGTTTTTCCAAAGGTCAATTTAAAAAGTGTTTACTTTTAACTTTTAAATGCATTTGTACAATTTATTATAGATACTTTTAATTTTTTTAAAGATATTTTTAAAAGTACTACATGTACTTACTATTGTAATAACAGTAAGTTATAATCACAAGTAACTAACCCTAAACCAAACCCTAACCGTAACTTTATAGTAAGTACATGAGTTTATTAAAAGTACTCAATACTTATTTGAGTAAGCACAATGTGTCACCTTTAAATAAAATGTAAACCAAAACGTTTAATTGAGTAAATTTTTTGACATAGTATCTGTACTGTTACGAAGTGGCTGTATAGATCACATGCAGACGTAGAAGATAAACAAACTAGTCTTTAATAGTAACTACGTAAACACACAGGAGATCACTAGAATATAAGCATAACACAACCACGAAGCATTAACGAGACGGGACAAATAACTGAACTAAACAGGGAGAGTAAGGGTGTGTTCACACTTGTAATTTGGTTTGCTTGGTTGATTTGGTTCGTTTGCTGCAGATCAAAAAACAACATCTTTAGTCCTGGTCCGCTTAGCGTTCTTCAGATTGGCATTTTTATCACTGAACCTAAAGGCATAGGGATATGTTCACAACCTGATTGGTCGGCTTTTATGACGTATAGGGTCTCATCTTCCTGTTTTTGGTTCTTTACATGTGTCGTATTTCATTCGAACCACACCAGAGTTCGTTTGGAAGTGGACCGAGACCCATCTTTTCAGTGGTTTCGGTCCGCTTGTTTGGTCCGCACGGATGGCAGCGTTCACACTTATTCAGATGAACCGCACTGCAATCGAGTCAGGGTTCGTTTTAATCAAACCTAACATAGACAGAGTAAATGAGGGAAGACTAAATGGGAAAAATAGAACTAAACCGAATGTGACCGTGACATGTACATTCGTACTAAATAAAGTACAATTATATTGTACACCTCTGGAGGTTTGGAATGACATGAGGGTGAGTAAATGATGACAGAATTACATTTTTTGGCCGAACCATGTCTTGGACATTGTTGAATTTGACACAATGCATCTTGATTTCACATTTCAGAAAACAGAGCTGAGGTTTCTCAACATTAATGTAGATCACATAGCACAACAAATAAGAAAGTACTGTTTGTATCTCTGTACCCCAATACTTATGGAAATCCACTTATTAACTGTAAGTGGAGTAAAGTGGCTCAGTGTGTTTAAGTGGGTCTATTTCACAAGTTCGTAAACCTTTGTCTTTAGTTACATGCACATGCACTCGCAGATAAACATTAAACCTGTTTGCCCGGTCAAACACATGTTCTCAAATTGTACAACACCAACAAACAAACAACTTTTTTTAGATCAATAAAAATGTCATGCCAGGGCTGTGTTTCCATGAAATGACGTCATTAAATCTTCCTTGACAACAACTGCTTTTGTGTCACAGTAAAAACACTGTCACCGTCTCTGTTCGAAATCTGCAATTGCAGTTATTCGTGGAATTATCAACTTTACGTGGGTTGTGCCTCGGCACGGCACAGCGCGGATGAATCCAATGTTTTGAGGAGAATGTGCGGCTTTCAATCACGTGCTGGTGTGGATACTGTCATTCGGAATCACAGATACTACTTTTTGGAAGAATGGCCAACATAAGAATTTTCACCGTCATCTGAACAAGTAACATCCACTTTTGTTCCGACCAACTAAGGGGAAAAAAGCATGGTAGTAAATCAGTTTATCCTTGTTTTCACATGGGCCCGGTTGCAGTCTCTTTTTTTCTGTAGCCACTCCGAGGTCCAAAGTCTTTTGCATTTTACAACGGGTGAATCTCCAGTTGTCACTGGTGATTGTCGTTTGAACCTTTCTGGATCCGCCATCAATTTAATAAGTTTAATTATGTAAGTGCTGTGAGAAAAGACTATAAAGCTCCACCTCCAACATCTTCACACGCAACATACTAGCCGAGACACCTTCTTTATGTGTACAGATGTGACGTAATGACGAAAGACATGCTCAAATTTCCAGCGGAAATCCACCAGTACCACTGGAATTAATAACATTATTACAAGCTTACCGTTTGGTTTACCGTTTAACACTGGCTGGTTATGTAGACTACTTGCTCAAAAAATTATTTTGGATAATTTTTAACACAAAAAAGTTACGGACTGGAGCTTTAATCAGTAAAAAACATCACAGCAATAAATATGAACCACAAACCAATGAACCAAGAGTGAGTGAAGCGCAGGAGATGTAACAGCATGGAGCATTTAAAACAAGAATTCTCATATTGATGAAAAAAAGACCGTTCCAGATGAGAAAACTGAGGACATTCATTTTCAGCGCTGATGTCTTTAACCAGGAGACCCCGCATAGAAAATGGACAAAATTCATCATCAAAATCAGAAACAACCCAGAACACACATAGACAGAAAGGAAGTGGCACACTTCTTCTAACAATGCTAAAAACATTCAAAATTCAAAATTATCATGCTCATACGCACGCACAAACACACGAATAAATTTGTGGGACTATAAAAACTCTCTTATAATTTGTCAAATTAAAGAGTCCAAAATGCGGAACCACCTAAAAAAAAAAAGAAATTTGGTGACATGGACACTATCGACATTGTGAATACTCATCATACAAAAGTAAATATTTCAGTTTAAGTTGAACTGGTAGAAATCTCCATTAGCAGGCTTGATTGGTTCCTGCTTCATGGTCTTATGGTGGCTCTGTGATATTTTTTGTAGAATAAAGCCACACACACACACACACACACACACACACACACACACACACACACACACACACACACACACACACACACACACACACACACACACACACACACACACACACACACACTTCAAATCGAAGAAAATGTACAGATAATTCACATGTTTTGTGTACAGAAAATACACAGAATATTCTTCAAAGTACATTGGTTTTTATAATTTACAATGGGTTGGTTTACAGACTTTTAACCTGTGGAAAAATCTTCACCATTAGGCCTATACAGTCACAACTCCACTTGACTTTATGTGAAATGGCACTTGTTTATTAAAAAGGGACAGTGATGTAACAACTACATTGACAACCTGTTAACATATTAACATATTGCACAGAAATTTTAACAACAAAATTGCTACACACCTCTGACAACTCTCAATAAGGAAGTAGCCTACATAAACGTTTAGGTAGAATGCGAAAGATATCTTGTTTTAAAAACACAACAGAGAGAATGAATTTATGAGGAGAATTAAGGAAACTTATGATTTGAGGACATTTGATGATGCTTTTTTAAGGATGTAATAAATCTTTAAAGGAGCTGTATGTAAGAAATTTATTTCAGCTAATCATAAAATGGCCCTGATATATCACTAGACATTAAGAAATCATGTTAATTTCAAATACTTATATCACTGACAACAGTAGTCCGACCAGGATATTGTCATTTAAAAAGTGAAGTTGCAGCCCTCAACTGATGTTGATGTTGTCATGTTGTGTTTTGGTCTGATGCGTCACCCTCCACCTATCTACCAATCACGAAGTCAGTAGTGTTGCGGCATCCAGGTTGCCAGCTCTGCGCTATAGTTACCACAGCTGCAGCTACAAACGTGTCGGAATCGGATAAAAAAAAAGTCTAACGTTGCGAAACCAAAAAAAAAACTCGTTATTAATCCGAAATACTTCGTGACAAAGTCCGACATAAAACAAGGATCTGTATAGGAGATGCCTTTGAAATATGGAGACGGCTGAAAACGGAGAAGAATTTGAAGACAGACGCCAACGTTGCTAATTTTCTCCTGGACAGGTAAGATACATCTATGTTTGGCTAACTTGTACTTGATGTAAATGGACATGTCAAATATTCATGACAGTCGAACAAAGTTATGCATGTTCGTGCAAAGTAACGTTACGTTAGCTCATATGGAGGAGGTGGGTCATCGAATTGAAAAGGTAACGAATTGTTTGGGTAATAAAGACGGCGAGTCGTCATTGCTAAAATTAGCAATGCATTATCAGAGCCCGTTTCTCTGTCATTATGATGAGAAGCTGAGGAAAACAACATTACGCGCCCATTATTGTTTATCATGCAAGTTCTACTGCCAAAAATAATAGAATGACATGAAATCTTTCACATTTACTTGTACTTTCGTTAATGACGGATACCTACCATTACAAGTTAGACTAACAGCTACTGTTCTAACAATGTACTGTCACATACGAGCGTACATCTTTACGATTATATTTGGCTAATCGCCATTAGTAAATTTTTGCGATATATAATTACTCTGTAATTTGAAGCATAAGCATAATTAACAGAAAAAGCTTCTTGTAGCAGCCTACGTTCCTGCTGGATCCTGCAGCCTATCTGGCAACCTCGAGTCAGGGAGCAGGGGGAGGGGATACACCGCTCTACAGTAATTTGAAAGGGATTGCAGTACCAGTTTTGGCCACATTCTTACATACGGCTCCTTTAAAATATAAAGTTATCAGCGCCATCTATCCATCTATAGGTCACTCTACTTCCATCTAGTGGACAAACATTTAAACTGCATCTAGATTGCAGGAGGCGATGCAAGAGCATAAGCATGGGCAAACAATAAGAGAGCATGTGAGTGATTTAAACAAGTGACTGAACAATTACATTTACAAATAAAATGTATGATAGTAACCACTTTAAAAGTGACATATTTTACTGCCTCTTCACAAGGGGATTTATTTAAATCTTCCCATGCTAGGTTTGTAGATTTTTGTGTATAAATGTTTTTTTTCTTTTTCATGGTATAGTAAAAGTGGTCTGCATCATTCCCTCGTGAAAATTGACCATAGTTTTACTACATCATGTACAGTAAAACTATAGTAACTACAAAACACAGTTTTAATACAATAACTATGGTTTAACTATCATTGTTGTAGTAAAACTGTAAAAATAACCATGGCCTTACTATAGCATTTGCAGTAAAACCATAGTAGCAACAAAATTTATAAACTTACTATTACCACAGTTTTACTCCTATTACTACAATATTACTATATTAGAACCATGGTATCAAAACCTGGTTACTTAATCATGTTTACTACAGTTTTACCATAAAACCATGGCCAATTTAGGTAAGGGCCCCGCCTTTGAGGCGACTGGGGACAGACAAAGAAAAGAGGCGAGAGAAAGAAGGAATTTGTAGAATATTTGAGAGAAAAGCAAGAAGACGGAAGGAGTGACAACAGATGAGTAAGGCAGAGGGGAAGTGTTGCAGAAAATGCCTGCCCGACTTGGCTCAGTTCCTGTTGTGGTGGGGTGAATCATGGATTTTCTCCGGGTAGGAAGAGGGAAATGACCAAGGATGTTTTTTTCCTGAGTAACCAAGCAGGCCTGTGCCTTCCAGGCCTTTCCTGTCTGTACAAGGAACTTTGTCTGTGTGTATGCGCATACACGTGTGTGCGTGCACTGTAACAAGTTTGACAAAACCTTTCTTTGGGGAGGGGTGTATTCAATTGAAAAAAAAAAATTCTTCAGTAAAATAAAAATCTAAAAAATCTATTAATGCTAAAGGTTTTATATAAGGTTAATTCATTTATAAACAAACTGTCATGTATTCCCTGTGTCTTGTCCCTGTCTTGTGCCATGTTTTGTATTTCTTCATGTTGATTAGTTTCCCCATGCATTTCATTTACCACGAAACTTTGTTATCTTGTCTTCCCTATATAGTGTAAGTGTTACACTTGTGTTTTGTTAGTCGTTGTGGGTGTTATGTGTGTGGTGTTTGAAACACCACCGTCCATAAGGGGGGATAAAGGGGAACGTTTTCTGGGGCCCAGCCGCTTGGGGGGGCCCATGCAGTCCAGCAATAATTATGTTCATTCTAAATATAAACAGATTACCATATTTTATTTGAACCAAAAAAGCACCATTCATTTTTGGAAAAGTGAGGGAAAATGCATTTTATTTAATGCTGCTTGAGTAAAATGTAGCCTGTGTCATAATGAAACACCCCTCTCCTGAAAATGGTCTGAACAGGCTATTTTTTTTTTACGTAACGTCAAAAACGCCAGTGCTTCGCGCCAGTCTGCGGTCAGCAGCAAAGTGACATGAACAAAATAATTATTAGCTATTGTAGTAGCCTACATTTAGTTGGAATGCCAGGTATGTAGTACTCGAGTACATTTCTTATAAAAAAAGAATCTGTTCTAAAAAAAAACCTTTTACTTCGTTACGTTGGGTGACATTCCTCTCATTACTTTATTTTAATGCAATACGTGTTAAATGCGTAGTTTATTCCAAGCGCGCTGTATCTTTTTTTCTGGGCATGAGCGATGCTCAATTCACAAATGAATCACTCTTTTGAGTCGATTCTGTTCAAAGACTTCATCAAACAAGTTGGCAGATCGGTCTAAATCGGTTCACGAATCAGTTTGAATGATCTGTTCAGTTCCTGCACGCACTGAATCACTGAAGCGCTTTCAATTCACACTTGACTCGAAGTTGTCTAACAGGAAGATTTAAGAACATCACAAGCGTTGGATGAATCGGCCGTGGACTACAGTACAGTCAAGTGAGAGCAAATCTTCAAATGCATCACATTGTTTGCCAGCGTCAGCGATGAAGATCTTTATTAGTTGAACATCTTCTTATGCTGTCTGTGAATTAATGATTCCACAGGACGATACAATCGATTTCATTTCATTCCGGTAATACATTTTACAACCAAACAGATTATTACGCCACGATAGCACTACTAGAAAAGTATGACATCACCTGTTTTTTGGACATATTAAATGTATTAATTAGTGTATTCATAAACCTTAATTGTTCTTACCTTGAAATGTTTAAGTACAAAACACAATTTGCCAGTTCTGCTTACTTAAACTTTGAATTTCATAACTTGAGGCAATCGATTGGTAAAACACCTTTTTTCGAAGGCTTGATTGTGTTTGTGGGGTGCACTGTAACGTGTTCATGCTTCATTTGTAACTTTACAGATGTTGTTTATGCTCAAACAGCAACATTACACACTAACTAAAGTTAGAAAAGTGAAATCATAATCAACCACCCCTTTAAATGTTTTGAGTTTTGCCAAAGTATTCGGGTTTACAGTGCAGATCGTTTGTTAACCTTGGTGTGTGTGTACCAATGTAGCCCACATCACTGAGTAAGTCTCTCTCAGTTAAATGTATGAGAGAGAGAGAGAGAGAGAGAGAGAGAGAGAGAGAGAGAGAGAGAGAGAGAGAGAGAGAGAGAGAGAGAGAGAGAGAGAGCACAGGCATGATATGAGTAGCCTAGCAGATTTGGGGAGGGCCCACTCACTGGATCTGTTCAGGGGCCCAGTCATTTCTGTGGGCGGGCCTGGGTGTTTCCTCACTTGTACTTGCTCCGAGTGTTTCCCTAAGTATTCCTGCATTTTTTCCACTGCCCTGCCTGATCATTTACATCTACGTGACACAAACAATAGAAGTCTGGTGTATAGGGTACAACAAATAAAGTTTTTGCTTTTTGGTGTACTTCACAAATACTAACCGGAAAAAATAAAAAAAAATCATGAGACTCTTTTATATGGCTGTATAGCTAAAGTTAAAAAATTTTGAGGTAGGTTTTTTTATGTTTTTGAAATATGTCTATTATACTCAACAAGGCTGAATTTATTTGGTAAAAACAGTAATATTGTGAAATATTAGTTTAAAATAACTGTTTTGCTATTTGAATATATTTTAAAATGTAATGTATTCCTGCTATGGAAAGCTGAATATTCAGCATCATTACTCCAGTCTTCAGTGTCACATGATCCTTCAGAAATCATTCTGATATGATTTGCTGCTCATGAAACACTGGGACTGTGCCCGAAATCTTTAAAATGTTGTCTTCCGAGGATGGGCTTTAAGGCATGTCAGAATCCAATGTTAACTTTACTTCCTGTCTCCGGAGATAACTTCATCTGACTGATTTTTAAAGGCAGAAAATGGCAGCATCCGAAATTGCAAACTTCCCAAGTAGTAGGTGATAAACAGTTTGTGACAGAATGTCCGAATTAATAGTACTCATAAAAGAGAATGCAAAAAGTACCCGGATGACCTACTACTTCTGGCGAGATTCTGAAGTGCATACAATTGACACTTTAGTATCCCATGACTCGGCCACGGGAGAGGATTTGTGAATGACTGTGAAGCGACGCAACTGACGCTGCTAGGTCACAATAAGGGCAACAATGGGAATGTATAGTACGTCCAGATTCTGTTCATACTAAAAACATTCATACTAAATAGAACACTTTTTTTAGCGGCCGTAGAGTAGGCTAATCACTTATTCAAAACAAACACCCACACGAGATTCTGTGTTCGGACGCAGCTGATGTTGACCTATCCATTACTGCCTTTGGTATCCCACATTTGTTCCATTCTGTGACAGTTAATTGGGCTAAAAAATAAAGGTGGCATATATGTTGTGGTTGGTGTTCAGTTTGTGTGTAAATGTAAGTCGTTTTCCACTTCTGATGTAATTTCTAGTGAGAAATATCTGCTTAGTTTTCACCGAAGTTCGGTCTATTTTGCCGTAGATTATTTAACCATTAAACTGGCTCAGAAGTCAGTCTGAAATCAGTTTTGTGAGGTGCCTTCGTGCACAAACGCTGCCCGAGTCATTTGCCCGATAGCGAGGCAACAAGTAGCCTACGTTTTTGGATGCAGCCTGGGTCTCATTCACTAATAATTGCGTGGATTATTTTGTATTGGTTTGTATCAGTATTTTGAGATGTTATGCTCTTAATAATAATAATAATAATAAATCGGTGCATTCAATGTTGTACTGTATATTTTATAACACAGTGTTACAGCTGACCACCCTGGATGTTTGCCTAATTTTCTCAGCAACCTATGGAAGTTTCAGATTGAAGCCACGGTAAAAGCATTGCATGCGTTTCTACATGATTCGATAACCCACTCAACTATTAGAAATGTTTTGGTTACTGGCGGGGCAAAAATAGAGAAAGTAACTGGCTATGTGTCCAATGTTAGTTACTCAATATTAACCGTTTGCTTATTGAACTGTTGCATAAAATCAATCACAGTCATGCTGTTGCACAGAATATTTATGTGTGATTACCTGCAGTCTCTTGTTTATATTATTCAGAATTTTAGGATATTCAGAACAGTTGCTTGTGTGATGTTGTTTCATTAGAAATACAGTAGCAGTCAGAAATCAATAGTTTCTTGCTGAACACTTTAAAGAATTTCATTAAAAAGAAGTTATAAAAAGATCATTGGAGTAGCCCACATTTTACAAGAAAATAGTATTTCAGATTTTCTACCTCAAAAATTCATGTTTATAGGTGCAGTGTGTGATTTCTAGCGGCATCTAGTGGTGAGGTTGTGAATTGTAACCAACAGAAGTTACGGTGGCCGACAGGAAAGATGTCGTCGTCTGAGATAGCAGAGAGTAGACAGCAATACGTTTTTTTTACAATTATAAATTAAGGAATTATGTTAACTTAATTATTCAGTAAAACGATGTTATTGCGAATATATTTGTTACATGTTCATCATTGTGTCAGTGTTTTATTCACTGACTTTAGCTTGCTTCTTTTGCACGAAGAACAACATAGGAACGAAGCGCGCTTGTCTGTTTAGGGCCACTGTAGAAACATGTCGTCCCAAAATGGCTATTTCAATGTAAAGGGACCGGCGGTGTATGTAGATAGAAATGGCTTATTCTAAGGAAATTAAAACATTACGGTTCATTATGTAAGGTCATTATACAGCACTGAAAAACATAGTTATGTAGCCTATATGATATTGCATGTCTGTAAACCGGTCCTCCTAAATTTTACACAATACACGATTACTTCAATGTGTTACTTGCCATTTCTTTGTAATTATTTGTAAAACTTACTAGCAATTTTAGAGTTAAAAAAAAGTAAATCTCACATAATTTCTTTCCAGTTAAGAAATATAACTGAGAATAACTAGAACAATGTTTTACACCACCTTTAAGATTTTATTAATTTCCACAGACCTATCAGTGATAGCCTATCACTCCCTAATATTTACAGGTTTTTTCCAGAACTGTGGGAATTAACCTGACAACTATATCTCATCTCTAAGACTATGAAAAACATGCATGACTTGAGGTCAGTAAAACTCTAAATCACACGCTCGCACAGCTAAAGCACTCCTATTTCTTTAATATGCAAACTGCAAGTAGCTGCATGTTCCCAGCACAGCAAGTTGCTGCAGAGTCTCACATGAACATTCTGTCTGTCAGTGGTTCTATGGTTCTATGGTTGCCAATGGTGACAGAAGCTTCATCTCAGGCATGAGCATCAGGGGGTCCTGCCATAGAAACAGAAGAAGCTTCAGTTGATTGCTCAGTGCTGGGAGTCACATGGTACCACTATGACCAACCCCCCCCTTCCTTTCCCTCAGAATCCATACGAGTGGGGGAAGGGAAGGAGAGGAGGGAAGTGGGGAGAGAAAGAGGGAGGGTTGAGTTGGAAGCATGAAGGCAAGGTGGAGAGTGTGGAACAAACAAACGAGTGAGAGGAAGTCCCTTATCCTTCGCCGTACCGGAGTAAAACATAGATGCAACCCTGACCCTTTGTCTTTGCTTTAGCACAGAGCCTGGAGCAAATAATCACAGCACAACCAGACAGACAGAGAGAGAGAGAGAGAGAGAGAGAGAGAGAGAGAGAGAGAGAGAGAGACACACACAGATAATAGGAACACTTCGGAGCATTTGACTGGATAACAGGCGGAAAGGGAATGCATCTCAGAGGCTCATCTTCAGGGAGCCTCCCGGCTATGTAAGAACGTCTGTGGATTTTTGTAAGGATTCCTTAATTAGGGAGGCAAGCAACTGTGGGAATATTGCTTTGGGAAGCCGGAATACTGTGCGATGAGTGGGAACAGGAGGCGGAGGAGGGATTGCTGAAGCATGGAGCAGGTGAGCGATATCAGCGTACAATTACGCCGAACAAACATGTTTCCTGTTTCCTGCTTCATGCCAGTGATGCTTCGGGCAAAAGCAAACGGCACAGCAGGATCCTCGCATCAGTCTCTAGCAGCAAATCCATCCTTAACACTATAGCATGTGGCTTGCATTTTTTTGTTCATCATTTTGTCATTTTGTGATGCTGTTGTCATGCTGAGTAAATCCTACAGCATGTCACATATAAATGGGGGTTGGTGTCAGAATCACCAATTGATTTGAACATAGTGTATTTTATTTGCCGTATGAATGCTTAAAATCAGATCTGAGTAACCTTATACTCTGCTTTGCATGAGAGCAATGCACCTTAAACACTAACACAGATACAAGTCCAGACAAGTAAATCATACTTGATAACTCATACTCTTACTGCTTACCCAAATCATAAGAGTAAGGGTTACCATTGTTCTGAAGTATATATATCTATATATATATATATATATATATATATATATATATATATATGTGTGTGTGAATATATGTGTGTGTGTATATACACATATATATATCAGAATTTATTAAATATTGTTATTATTACTTGTTCTCACACACTTATTATATAATAAATGAATCATATTAATATAATGTATTACATAGAGAGATGGTAACGTGTAAAAGCAGTTGTTTGCCATGCAGTGACACTAAAGGGACACAGGGATGCTGATTCCCTGGGCTGACTTTGCTGCCTAAACATTATGTCATGCTCTCAATAGTCACGCTCCTTTGGGACAGCAGTGTGTGAAAGAGAGACACCATGACAATTTATTTAGTTTGTATTTGGGCTATGACTGAATGGCATTTAGCAAAATATTTCAATCTTTCCTTCTCTTTAAACGGGTCGCATGCCGTTTTCCCGCTCTCCTGTGATGAATTATTCATGCACTCAACACTGCACGTCCTCAGCCACGTCTTGCATGGGTCTAACGTCAACCAGGTGATGTCATCCCCATGCAATAGTTTGTATAATATCTAATATTGACCCCATTGATTTACTTTCAGTGTTTGACATTCAGTATCTGGATCGCCACTCACATAATGATGGCAATGGCTCAGTCATGAGAAGAACAGTAAGACAGGCCAGTGCTAGACAGGGACCTGATCCAACCTCCAAAGTTGTGTAAATGTATTGTCATGGAAAAATGCCGGAAGGCAAATGACTATCTAGCCAAACAACAGGCCACTGAGAGCAACAGTATCAATACTTCACAAAAAGTCAGTAACACATCTTTGCTCTAATTGGTGCAGGAGTGTATTAGGCCACTGAGTGGCTGAAAGGTAAAAGCTAAACACTACAAATACTTTCCCTACACTGAAACAGTCCAGAAAGTGTGTGTGTGTGAGAGAGAGTGAGAGTGTGTGAAGGTCGTCTCATTGATCAGGAGTATGGAATGACTATAGGACAGTAATAGTAGCTGGCTCTGTGAGCAAAAGTGCAAAGCGCGTTCTTCCTGCAATTCCTTCAAATCTGTTTACAGCTCCTTCTTCTCTTACGATTGTCAAAAGCTATGTTATCTTATGATAGCATGTATGAAACAGGCCCACGAGCCAAAAATCTGATGCAATTGTGGTCAGTAATGCAGAAAGAGACAGTTGGCACATGATGGCAGTCTGTTCAGGGGGATCGGGGTGTAGTGGTTAAAGTCACCATGAAATCCAAATTGACAAATATATATATATTTTTTAAACAGAATATTGCAGCATTTATTATAAATAATTTATCTGTGCACATTATTAATATTTTAAAATTAATGTGCCCTTATAATATTTAATCAAATTAACTTGCTCTCTCTCTTGTACTGACATGTTTTCTCTGATGGTGTGTTTACTGTCAAGAGGGCGGGACAACTTGCACTCACATGATATGACATCACAGCAATAGCAAACCACAACCATCCAACGGTACAATCCATACAATTTACAATACATTTTGTTCTTGTTTGAGCAGCCATTTCACAAGTCACAATAGGAAAGAAAAGACAATTGCAACTTACGTTTTATGCCGACTTTAAAGATCCAGGCTGGTTTGAGTACTACCAGCCCGATCTCACGGCAATTCGTACAAATTTTACGACGTGGCTAATTCGTACGAATTCATACGACCTCACTCGTACGAATTAGTACGATTTTTGCTAAATCGTACATATTTTACGAGTTGCCCAATTCGTATGAATTTGTACGAATGACCTACCCCTGACCCCGCCCCTAAACCAACCCATCACGTGGGTTCAGACAAAACATACAAATTCGTACGAGTGAGGTCGTACGAATTCATACGAATTAGCCACTTTTTAATCACTCGTACAAATTCGTACAAATTGGTCGTGAGATAGCGTTGGTACTACGGAGCCCGGGAAGTCACCTGTGGAAGAAAAAAAAAAAACAATCCGTCCCCTCCGTACTCACAAATTCTCAAACTGTTCCCCTGGTTTAATAAGTCGGGCCACGGATTAATAAACTGTACCCACGGGTTTCTAATCCACGCTCTCAGATTTGTAAACCGTGCCTTCATTTTTTGCAATCTGTACCGACAAATTCATAAACCGTGCCCACGCTTTCGCAATCCATTCCCACGGGTTTGTAAACTGCACTCACGGATTTGTGTCTCACCCTCATTTTAGAAGAACACCGCAGTATGAGTATCCCTCAAACAATGGTTCTTCAGGTTGGTCCTTAAAAATTGTTCCTGTAATAAGTGAGACTTGTTATAACATGTTGGATTTCACTCAGATCCATTTGATTTTTATATTATTGATATGTGCAATGAAATAACTTAGCTCCATGCACCTCTGAAATGACTTTACATTTTTTGGCTGAGGTCACAAAGCCTCTTATTTTCTTATTTGTGACCCTGGACCACAAAACCAGTCACATGTGTCAAATTTGTCATAATAAAATCATCAGAAAGCGGAATAAATAAGCTTTCCATTGATGTATGGTTTGTTAGGATAGGACATTATTTGGCCAAGATACAACTATTTGAAAATCTGGAATCTGAGGGTGCAAAAAAATCGAAACATTGAGAAAATCGCTTTCAAAGTTGTCCACTTATGTTCGCGATTGTGCTGCATTCGCTCACAAAAATAAATTATTTATATATTTACGGTAGGAAATTTACCAAATATCTTCATGGAACATGATCTTTATTCTAAGGATTTTTGGCATAAAAGAAAAATGTATAATTTTGCCCCATACAATGTACTGTTGGCTATTGCCACAAATATACCCGTGCTACTTGTGACTGGTTTTGTGGTCCAAGGTCACATTTTAGCTCCATCCCGCAAACCTTTCTAAAGAGACCATGCCCAGCTAGCTACTCTTGTCAATTTTGGTATGGAACACACACTTGTGACAATCAGATCAATTCCTAATGGTGCATCAAGTCCTACCGTAATTTTTTTCTAAAAGAATGTTCTAATAAGCACGCCACCTACTGGAGGATCTATGAAACCTGCAGGAAAAAGTCACTGAAAAATCCCTATGCACAAACACAGACAAGCGGAGTAATAAGTCCTAATGCTGTTATGGAGCTTGACTAAATTAATGGAAAATAATGGAAAAAAGAAAATCTGTCACATCACGGAAGTAAAATGGGTTGCAGATGCATCCTTTTTTTCAACAAACACAAACAACTCTATCAATACACTCTTTTTTCCTCCCCCTGCTTTGAATTTGAATCGAGTTTTAGCATTATCTTACATTTTTCACAAACTCTGCACTGCAGAGAACTGAAGATGCTCAATAGCCTGACAATCCAGACCCACATCAAGATCACCACAACACGATGTGATTGGCCTGACTAGAGTTTGTTTTTTCCAGCTCGCAAGCCAACGGAGAGTTTCTAGACGACACTGGCTGCAAAATAATGCTGCCGCTATAGGGTGCGTCTAGATTTCTAGGCTAGATGCTCCAGCAATATCAGCATTAAATCATTCTAAATCAGCAGTCAGAGAGCAACTGTGCAATTAATAAAATAAGTTTCCATTTAAAGTAACCAATCCATTGAAGTAACTCTTGGCAACCTTTAGGCCGTCATTCTTCACTGCAAGACTAAAAACCAGGACAAAAGAGCTCATGTGATGTATAGGCCTGTTTTCTCTGCTGATGTCCGAGTAGTTATTGATTTTACAGCTGGAGCTAATGACCTGTTACTTCATCACTGTCCACCAGCCCTGAATCACATATATGGGTGAGAGCGAGAGAGCTTGGGAGGCCGTCTTGCATTCGTTTGTCTGTGTCTCTTTCATATTTTCTTCATCTTGTGCATTCCATCGCTGTCTTCTGCTCCCTTTAACATCCATCACCTCTTTTACTCTGCCTCTGTCATTTATTTCATGGCCATATTGTGATATCTTAGGGTTTGGTATCATAATGAATTAGATTACATGGATTATATTTGTTGGGAAATTCATCCCACTCAGCAGTCAGTGGGCAGATGGCTGAGGGTTTGTGAGGCAGATGTTTCCCTGCTTAATCTGGATGGACTGTTTCCACATGGCAGCACAAAACGGCCTCATATAGCACACTAACATTATGGATGGATTTATAATGCAAATATTGTTTTTGTAGTTGTAGTAAATTATAAGGGAGGTTATGGGGTAAAACTATTGCTCTTAAATGGAGCATGGACTGTCTTGCTTTGAAGAAACTGGTGTACTTCAGAGATATGTTTTACAGATAAAGCTCTTTCCAGATCATAATGTGTTTAACAGAGTCAGATAGCTCTTAAGAATTGCCTGGTGCCGTTCTGATTGGCGGTGGGATCAAACAGGCTATTACGTTATTATACAGAGACATTTCAAATGTTAATGCCGTCTCAAAGGAGACCATACATTTACAATGAACTTTTACTTACAAACAATAAAATATTTTTCCTGTGCTAAAATTGTACATGGAAATGTCAAAAAACATTGTAGTATGTATTAATACGTCTGTGCGTGTGAAAATTTTTGAACATGTAGGGGTCAGACAGAAGGGTCCTCACCTTTAGCCAGGAGGAAGTGATGTAAAAGAGAAAGGAAATATTGGTATGTATGCTATGCCACATGAATTATGAGGAAACAGGACATTAGCGCTTTACAAGCACCATGAGATGGTCTCTAGGACCAAAAACAGTCTCAGTATCCTCATAACAGCGCATAAATAGAGAAAATGGTAGTTCGTGTAACACAATACAGTTCCATTCAGAGCATTTCCTCTCACTCTAGTTATTTTTACCTTTTTTAGTACTCTCTTCTTTCCTGCAGGGATAATATGGCAGAGTATCACAGATGTTTCTGCTGCATATCTATACACAGATACTGTATAATGCTTTCTAATGGCCTCGAAATACATTAAATATTTATAGCAAGTTGAATAATTATGTTTTTATTCTAAGTCAGAGTTGAGTAAGTCATTGTTGCTGATTTAGTATGGTTTCTTTATTCCTGAAGTCTACTAATTTGTAAAACAGACCCAAAACGCTGCATGGCCTGCTGTGAATAGCATAGATTTACGACAGGTTGTAGGAGGAGACACAAAAAACATGGGGTCGTGAACCCCGTGACCACTTCCTCCTTCTGCCCTTGACACTTACAGTGGGGTTCAACCATCTGAGTCCACGTGAAAATTGGGATTTGATTGATAATTTTTAAAATCTGAGAAATAAACAAAAAGCTTTGGGATTGTTTTAGAAAAGTATAAAGAAAGAAACATTATGATGTAAAATGAATAAGACTGGTCACTAATCGAATCTGTAACACTGATCATGTGACTGTACAGATGGTAAGGTGCTCCTCCATTGAAGCTCAAGATGCTCTTTGGATCATCTCAAATCATGCTGGAAAACATGATCATCAGGTTTCATCAAGTTCATTCAGCCCAAGTGAGCAAACACTGAAACATTCAGAAATTCATGCAACTCAAATTATGATATATTTTTGATGAAAAAAAAAACAGTATTAAATTAGAAAAATACAAAGTTGAAGCATATTCACTATATGACACTATTGGAACCCCACTGTACATCCCTTTAAAAGAATGGGGAAAAACCCACACAGCTTGAATTTATAGTATAACATTAGCTCATTACATAAAAACACATTGTGCTAAGTGTTTTTTTTTTTTTTTTTTAACAAGCTAGCTGCCGGGCTTTATTACGAGCTGCATGGATGATGATGATGATGATGAGAGAAGCACATGAAGGATTCTGAGCAGCACTGGAGCTACATAGATGCTTGATTTAACAAATGCTTTGATGGTACAATAAAAAGCCCCAGTGACTTTAAGAAAGCAGTTCACAATTTTTTCTCCCGTGAACATTTTGAGCCCGATGGGCAAAAGGGTGGCAGAAAGAAATGGATGGAAATAACGAGAGAAATAGCTCACATGTGGCTGTGTTTTGGCACAGAGCTACAGTCTCCCAATCGCTCCATCTCCTCTTATCTTGTGGATTAGGGCTTATTGGGATAATTTGACCTGGTTTGGTGGTAGGAGAGGATAATGCACACCGAAGGGAATACTGAGTTAAACACACAAGCATGGACACATACACATTAAAGTTTGGAATGAATTCATCAGTGCAAAACTTGCATATACTACCGATCAAACGTTTGGGGTCTGTAAGATTCTTTTATCTCTAAACAAATAAAACAAAAAATCTTACAGACTCCAAACTTTTGAATGGTAGTGCATTTAAAACAGATAATTCTACCGTTATTTACTCAAATATTCACTCATATTTTTAAAAACCAAAATGTTTTTGCAATACAAAGACAGTTGTGACAAGCGGTTCAGTTGCCAAGCTCCAAAAATGAGAGAAAAACAGCATTAAAATATTATAACAGTAGTCTGTTTGACTCTGGTGCTATGGACATACATGCCAAATCTATACAATAGCATAGTCAATATTGACAGAATTTTAATTTTGGTGAACTATATGATAATACATCATTACTTTTGGTGTTATTAGGACCACTACTGTCCTCAAAACTCGCTTGCACACAAAATCAGCGAAACATCTCCTGCTTTGTTTGATTTATGTGTTGAAGAAACACAAAACGAGCTTGGAGTATTGCAAAAGCCTCTCTCTTTTTCTTTCTGTCTCTCTAATGACAGCCACATGGGCTGAAGCAGTGAAGAGTCAGCGGCAGGGCCCAGTGCCACGTTCTCTGTGTTTTCAGCAGCACCAGTGTGTTTTGCCCTGAGGACGAGAGACTTTAAGGAGCTGGCTGATGGTCTACAGCTTTCCAGAGCTCCCGGACTCTCCAATTCAGCACAGTTCCATTTAATCAGCAAGAAAGTGTACAAAAGAAAGGTTTTCTTTTTGTCTTTGTCCTGCTGTGACCTAACACACTCCACTGCTGAGTTTCTTAACTTGATCTAAATGAGCAAAGCAGTGTTTGCTGTTTTGCCGTGTCCCCAGGCTGCTTTGTCAGTGTGCCTCCGGTCGGCCAGTAACAATGAGCCAGCTTGAGTCAACTTCCTACTGTATTATTTACTTGACAGTCGTTTCACACCAAAGTCTTCCCGCAAATCCAACTAACATACCAAAGAAAGTCAGCTGACAGAGTTCTTCAAGGAAATCAAGAACGAAAAACACAAACATTGTGAGAATGTGAGCTATTTTTATTCATTGTTTCTAAGAAAGACTCTAAATCCGGCATTGCATTTTTTTCCCCTGTGGTAAAACGACCGGCCTAAAGCAGTGACTTTTAAATCAATACTTCATTTGCTCGTCTGTTTGCCTGCATCTCATTGATTGATCTGTCATGACCACAGCGTGACTTGCACAGCTCTAGTCTGAAGCGCCTGCATGTTAATCGTCACATTCTTCCCAATCCGTAACCTCTGACCTCTCCAGCTCCCTTTTCCCCTCCCAGCACGACTCATAATTGTCTCACGTTGTCACTCTTTCAGAGAAAATTTTTTTTTACCATGATTTCTCTTTGGTAAACAAGTCATTTCAGAATCAATTTTCAGAATCAATACCATCAGGTTAAACCATGATTTATCAAGTCAATCACTTCGTGTCATTCTATTATTTATATTCACATGATATATGTTTTCTGCATGTGCGGTGGTATCTCCAAATGGTTAAACATTTAGGCTAGTGTAGAATTATGATAATTAAATTAAATTGACTTCTTTATGATCAATACAGTTAATTTTTATATCTGATATGCAGGATGGATTTAGTTGTCAAAAATCTTATAAATTATGAATGATAAATGGTGACTGAGCAAATAAGTTTTTTTTCTGTTTCCCTCTTGAGAGTGATTGACTTAAATAGAAAGTTGTCTAATATTTGAAACTTAATTTTTGGACAAGTACCATCGTTTTTCCATGATATTCTTTGAAATACCTTATGTAAACATCATTGGATGAAAGTGGTAACTTTCAAAAAGGTACAGTGGGAGTATCAAGGCAAGATCATCATGATATGAAATGTATTTTCTGTGGTTTAATATACGAATATCATGGCAGGCCTATAACCTCTGACTTATAGGCCTATGTTCATTTTTTTTAAACAAAAGTCCAAACATTTAACACCATTGTATTATCATTAGCTGTTATCTTAATTTTACCACACTGTCGTTATTTTTAACTCGCTATCATTTCTGTTCCTCAAAGATGTTTTAGCAGTTGTAGTAGCTACCTCTCTCTACACACTCATCATTTACTCACCTTCCTTATTTCTGTAATGTCTTTTCGTTCCCGTATATCTTTTTATCTGGGTACAAAGAGGGCTTTGTTTTCATGGCCTTGAACGCACCGCGCTCTGGCGCCCGTCGCGCGTCCAGCAACGTCATAGTTTCCGAACGCAAGCAAACGCAACGCGTCGTGTTTTGTAATGCCCGCTGCTGCCGCCAGAGGGAGCTGCGCGCTACTCGTCACAACCCAACACGCAGATTAATCCAGCGCGTTGTGCTGTAGTGGGACAGGCCGGTGGAAGAACTGAACGGATTTGCATCGGGGCGAGGGAAAAGGGAGGGCACTGCGGGCAAACAACGGGAAAGAGTCGAGTGGACGGAAGAAATCTGGATAGGTGAACAACACGGTTTAAGATAAAGCGCTCATAGTATACTTATTTTATACATATCTTAATCGCGACCCCCCGAATCCCCCTCTCGGTATCCCCCTGCAAAACAAGTTAAGCTGTCCAATGAATGGAGTTGCATTTTGCCTTGTTGGAATACCTCCGTATCCAGAAAACGAAGTAAGTGGAAGAGCTTTCCTCACTAAAGCGAAAACGCGCTGAGCGCCTGATGTTCTGCAAACGTTTGTGTAAAGTCGAGTTAAACATCATTCTGTGTGTTGAATGGTGTTGTAGGCTTTTAATCAGAGAGCATGATTTCCGAAGAGGATTAAGTAGCGTGGATACAATGTGTACAAACAGACGAGACCGCTATTCCTACAGAAACTCCTTTTAACTGCCAGTTTGGGATAATTATCGCATTTTACACTTTAATAGTTTATGAAGCACGTATTTACAACGATATTCGACTGAAATTGTCGTACTTTAACATCACTCGCACATTGCTGTTGTTGTTGTCAGTATTCAATCAATCTGAGTACAGCCTGTCAGTCAATCACTGTCTGCACACGTGATTCACTTATTTATCGAAACGTGGTTTAACAAAAACATCATGTGTACACTTTGTTAATGTTGTATGCATTATGTGCATGAGTGATATACATCTCAAAAAAGTTTTTTTTCGTGGTAAGTGAAAATGATCAACGTAATTAGACTGTTTTTTTAAATAGCCTATATATGATACATATACACAGTTTAAATATTTTATATCAAGAATATAAAGTTGTTTGCTATATTAAATATTGGATCTGTTTCTCTTTAGAATGAATAGCTGTTACATAGAAAGTTGTAATTTATTCCAACATTATTATTACTTAGCCTAATTTAGCCTACTTAAAGCCTACGGAAATAAATGATCCATTAAAGACCATTGATCTGATATTGGTAAAACTGACTAGCCTTGATTGATCTCATAGTATCAAATAATATATTCTGTTGTTTTTATTATAGACTTGGCTACTTGACTTGACTACTGACATTTTTAAAACAACAAATTAATTATCTGTTTTATTTCTCAACATTTCTTCGTCTAAGCAGGCTATAGTCTCCTTCAACACTCTTAGTCTGTTTATATTTACTAGGAGAGAAAGAGGAACCGTTTATGTGTACCGCTGTATCTTTGAGTGTGTGTGTGTGTGTGTTGTCCATGTGTGTATGGGTGTGTACCAGCACATTACAGCATCACTCGGAGCAATAGCTTTACTGTATGTCTCAGATCTTTTCGTTGTCATAATTCTTGTTTTATAGTCAGAGGTTTTTCTCTCCCCTTTTTTAGACCCCTTTGATGTGAGACGAGGAAAGAAAGAAATGATTAGTCATCAAGACTAAATGGTTTTTGTGTGTGTTTTGCATCATTAGAAATAGAGCTGAATGAGTGTGTCTGTTCTGTCTAATCTGAAGACTACCATAGTAAAAGATTACCACACTGCTGGTGTTTGCAAGTCAGAATGGCTTTAGAGCTCAGCGGCATTAGTAAAGAGATCTTAATTTGCACTAAAAAGTATTTAAACACTTGAAAATGTCTGAATGTCATTGCATTAGATAACAACATATCAAAACAAGTGGTAGCTTTCCTATTTTCGTGTCAAGGTGATTTTTAATGGACGTGTAAAGTCAGTTCTCCTCAAGTTCACACATGGTGTTCTATCAGACTAACCAACTGCAATCCTTCACATTAACTATTGTGCCCTTTTTACTGCCTATGCAGTAGAAAAGTGATTTTAAAAAAGTGCTACATGACTAACAGAAAGAAAGGATGTTGTCTTCCCTTTTACCAAATAAGTAGGAAAAACCTCAACACCCATAATGCACTAGGCATGTTGCCATCCAACACCACTCCCACCAGTTTGCTATGGATATTCTTACCAGAGCCAAATACCGTCTTGCTTGAGTAGGAAATATTTCTTAGCAAACTTTAAGTCGTAATGGTGTTGAGTTGTATTTTTCCAGGGGCAAGAATTCAAAGACTAGCCTCAACGTTTAGCGGGAGCGTGTTACTTTCGGTTTCCAGTAAAGGATCCAGCGTGTTGTAGACAGGGACTAAAGGCTGCAAAAAAATCATAGGCTAAATATGGAGATAACGCTGCGACGGAAGATCTGAAAAACCTCTGTGTTTATAGTCAACATTTCAAACTGGATGACTGTCAACACAGTGTTTAGGGCAAATGGAGTGTGAAAAACTGAAACTAACTGCCTTTCCGTCAGTTCCGCCCGAAGCAAAGCGCCGTCACGAAACAGATATGAGAAAGCTGTTGCCATTGTGTTCCAATTTTACCAGAATTCCGTTTGAAGAGTAGACATATTATGATATATGTTTCAGTGATAAACCTACCCTTGCAATAACGGTTCTGTTAATAACCCTCTGTTGATCCGACTGAACGTGGGTGGGGATACAAAAAGGCAGAAGTGTAATCTGTGCTTTTCACGTAAGCCTTGGAGATGTAAAAAGCAAAACGCTTCATCCAGCCGACTTTTGTTGACAAATAAATGCCAATTTCTCAGTCCAGGTAACACAGAGAATGAGTAAACATTGTTAATTTCCATATACTACAGTACTGACATTGTAACAATACAAAACGGGTTGAAAATTGGCGAAGTTACACTAAGTGCACAATATCATAGTCGGTAATATTGTAACTATGAGTTTCGAGCACATGAAAGACAGACGAAAGTTGTATTCTTGGAAAACATTGGGGGAACATATTTCCAAAACATATAGGAAACTCTTTTATAGAAACATAGGAAATTCCAGATGATGCACAAGTTGTTGAATTTGGAAGGGTCGTGTTGATTTGAAAAATGGTGGAAGCACTGATCTATAATATAGACAAAATGCTTAAAGTTAATAGCTCAACTTTCACAGTTTGCTTTAACAAAAACATTTAGTTATTATGATACCATCTATAAGTTAGTGATAGAAATGAATATTGTAAATAATTTTTTATTTCAATGAAATTATTTTGGTTTATTATTCGAGGTACAAGCTTCCCATGTGCACTTGAAAGCAGCATAATGACATAAATCACTAATGCTTAACTACCAAAAAGAGTCAGATTTTAAACAGTATCTTTTTTTTAGCATTTGAAACTTGACAGAATTATTTTTCTGAAACATTTTGTTTGAAAAATGAACATCTATCCACATATATGACATTCATGCATTATTTAACTGTGTGAAAGTGTGAATTTTGGGGGATTCTTTTGTATGTTGACAGACCTATTGGCCCAGTTAATGATTTTGTTCAGCATCCATTATGTGGCAGTGTAAAACTTATAATGTTATCGACAATAGTGGAATAATAATCTTATAGAGTGTGTGACAGTTATATATGTAATGTAAGCAAAAACCTGTTCCCAACCAACACACACAAAGAGAGATTTAGAGAGATATTTAGGACAAGAAAAGATCAGGGAGGGAGATTAAAATATATTATTTTCTCATTATGGACCAAAGTAAACCCAAATACACTTATAGTCTGCTGTTGTTGTGCTCAGAGGGTGTGGTACGTGTGTGTGTGTGTGTGTGAGTGAATGTGAATGTGAATGTGCTGCTCTCCCTCCCAGTCATGCCTAATTGAACCCTGATTCAATTATCACAAAGCGGTTAGGCAGAGAGGAGGGAAAGGAAAGAAGAGGACATGAGAACACACTTCACTTCATGTAGAGCGATCAGCAGACTGCATTTAGTGCTCACAAATATCAGATCAGAGCAGTCAGTTGAATGCACTCCAGTAAACACATTCAAAACCATTGTCAGTCTGTATTACTTAATTTGCACGAGTTAGTTCACCCAAAAATGAAAATTATGTCATTTATTACTATTAATCCTCATGTCGTTCCAAACCCGTAAGACCTTCGTTCATCTTCAGAAGATGACAGCTTTCTGTCCCTCCATTGACAGCAACATCATTGCAACTTTCAAGGCCCAGAAAGGTATTAACATAGTTAAAATAGTCCATGTAACTACAGTGGTTCAAACTTAATATTATGAAGTGACAATAATACTTTTTGTACGCAAACCCCCACCCAAAATAAGGACTTTATTCAACAATCTCTTCTCTTCCATGTCATTCTCCTACGCTGTTGATGTAGTGTAAACAGAGCAGCGCTTCTGGGTTCTACTTCAGAACGTAAACTCACTATTGGCCGACACTGGTCATGTGTGATGCGTGTGATGCTGGCCAATAGTGAGCCGACTGAATTAAGTCGTATTGAATAAAGTCATTATTTTGGGGGTTTTTTTGCGCACAAAAGGTATTATCGTTGCTTCATAATATTAAAGTTGAACCACTGTAGTTACATGGACTATTTTAACTATGTTGTTTTTACTACCTTTCTGGGCCTTGAAAGTTGCAATAATGTTGCTACCAATGAATGGAGGGACAGAAAGCTCTTAGATTTCATCAAAAAGACCTTCATTTGTGCTCTGAAGATGAAGGAAGGTCTTACGGGTTTGGAACGATACGAGGGTAATTTCAATGACAGAATTTTCATTTTTGGGTGAACTAACCCTTTAATTATTGCATGATCTATATTGTTTAGTCGTGCAAAGAAACATTACACAACTGTTTGATTCCCCAATGCATTAAAAACACAATAAATGGCTAATTCATTTCAAGACTGCAGCCTAGAAGATCTGACTCAATGGAAAGATCTCAGAGGTGTACATGAGCAGTTTGGTTAGGACTTATGCATCCTGAAAGCCCTATTGGGATCACTTGTTCTTGTATGGAAAGAGTTTGTACGAGAGAGAGAGAAAGAGAGAGAGAGAGAGAGAGAGAGAGAGAGAGAGAGAGAGAGAGAGAGAGAGAAGAGAGAGAGAAAATTTGGGCCAAGCTCAAAGTTTATGAGAGAAAAGAGGTTGAATGTTTGGAGAGCAGAGGTCCATTAGCACTTAGACACTGTTTAAACATCATTACATTGGCCTCCAGAGCTGCTTTTCACTCTCAACTCACTTTATCTGTTTCATTCTTTCTACCCTACCATTCAAATGTGTTTTTTTTTAATGTTTATGTAAAATCTCTGCTTACATCATTTATTTGATCAAAAATACAGTTAAAACAGTTAATATTTAAATGTTATTACAATTTAAAATAACTGTTTTCTGTATATTTCTATATATTTCTGAAATTTAATTTCTGTGATGGCAAAGCTTATGGCAAAATCTTCAGTGCCACATGATTCTTCAGAAATCACATGCTGGATGCCCAGAAACATTTATTATTATTATTATTAATGTTGAAAATAGTCCTGCTATTGTCCATTTTTTTAAGGATTCTTTGATGAATAGAAAGTTCAAAAGAAAAGCGTTTATTGGAAATAGAAATATTGTGTAACATTATGTATAACGGCTGTCGATTTAACAACTTAATTTATTAAGTTATGGAAAAATAAAATGATTTATTGCATTTAACGCACCCTTGTGTGTAATAACATCTATGTTGAATCAAATTATATATTTCTTTTAAAGCTACTTGTTTATATGTCTGTTTGATACTTTTCTCATTTAATGCAATGACTTGACTGATCTTTTGGCAGTAATTTCTCAGCCAAATTTGATGTGTGATTAATTACATTAATCAATCGGCACATCATGTAATTAATTAGATGAAAGATATTAATGGGTTGACAGCACTAGTATTTACTGTCACTTTTCTTTTTAATTATTCATTTTTCAATTTAATGCATTCTTGCTGAATAAAAGTGTTAAAAATTCTGTAAAAATTCTATATTCTGTGGGGTCTAAATGTCTATAATCATATTAATATTCAGTGACCCCCCCCCCCCCCCCCCCCCCCCACACACACACACATTCTACTAAATGTATAGGTCTTGTATCAGCTCTTTGAATCATCTGGTTGCAGAACATGTTCATCGGTTTTAGTACAAACTGTAGGTGGATGGATGATGAATGGATGGATTGATGGGTGGAAAAAGAGACAAGGACAGAGGCTAAATGTGTTGACGGATGGAAAGATATCATTTAGAAGGAAGCTCATTACGAGCGATTCAGGGATTTTGATTGGTCAGACGTACACAGTAGGGAGTGTTTTAGATCCTCTCTCATCTCACGCCAGTTTAATGCTTCTGTGAGTTCAGGAAATTGTGTGGTGAATCAGGAATTGATGCACACTGATCCATGACGCTACAAACCCAAATTTAGAAATGCTTCCTTTCTGAGAATGGGAGGTCTGGGTGGGGCAAGATGACAAACTCTCCACCAGTGATTTACAGAAACAGAAGAAGAGAATAACAGTGATGGTAAAAACAGTTCTGCTCATCAATATAGTGTCTTCCCGTGACACATACATTAAGAAAGCACTGAGCTACGGTTATGAAGCTACTTCTATAGAAGCTCCACCCTTCAGATATCGCTGACTCATCGTATTGAAATGCAGGGGCACAGTGTAAAACATGTGTGAGCAGTATGCTGTTATTCACTGCAGTATTGTTGGGACTATTTGAAGAATGATGGCTGTAGGCTTTAGATGTTGAATGCTGAGCCCCAGATGGGCGTCTGCTCCCAGTGGATGACGGCACTCACATAATGGCTGCTTATTGATCTCTCTTTCTCAAAGCTCTCCTTCTCCCTCTGTGTCTGTCTATATAACCTAACGTGAACCTGACGAACCATTACAGAAGTGCTCTTGTTAGTCATTTGACTTGTCTCGGTAGCCTGCAGTCACTTCAGTGAGCTGTGTTTGATGGGAATAACCGTGGCAGTGACCCTGCATGTCCATCTATCTTTTCCAGCAGCTCATGTGACTTAATTGACTCATGAGCATGTTTTCTTTTTGTTGCAAGCATGCTTGTGTACATGGTTTCTGTTGCGTTAGCCACACTACAGTATTACTTACAAACATTTACCACATTAACTACTGTTTCTACAAAAATACTAGTTACTTTTACAGTTTGTACTGCAAAATGATGGTATATTAGGGTGGTTGACTTAAGTTTTCATGCAACGTATTATACTTCATATTATCTAAAACTATTTTAAACAATGTTTTTCTATAATTAGTACTTATATAGTATTCTTATGAGCTTTGTCACACTGTAAAAATATGGTTTGCTAGAAATTTTGCATAATTAAAAAAATGTAGTTACAATGTTTCTAGTACTAAATGCTTGTGTAATGTCACATCACAGCGTATAATCATATATTTCATTAAGTAAATTAATATTTTAAGTTACTTGAAGTACCAAAATGTGTATAATGTATAATGATAACCACTATAATAATACAGGTGTTAAAATATAAATCAGAGGTTATTACAATGTGATCTTCAGACAAAGCTTTCTGTTATTTTCTTTTTCTTTTTTATGATAAATGGTTAATAATGTAATGTAAGCAAAAATAACTAACAATGACAAATAGTAATGAATATCCTAAATTATACCCTGAAACCACATCATTCTGCAGGTATTGTAATTTCTCCAAGATTTCTTTCAGTCGTGCAAATCTTGCGCACATTTGATTGTGATATCGGAGCAAAAGCCCAAACTTTCCATTCCTGTCAGGACAGTGTGGGCAGAGGGCAATTTTTGCTTGAGTGTGATGAAAATGCCTCTCTTCCCACTGGATTGCATTCCTGTGTGCCCTGCAGAAAGAGAGAGTGGGAAAGGAGAGCAGAATTAAAGGAATAGTTGGGCAGGGCTATTGTGTTGTGAGGAGAATCACACAATGACTCTCTCTTTCAGCAGAAAACAGCAGCCAATACAGATCCGCTTGTTGATGTGGTACACAGCTGTGTGGGGAAGAGAGAGAGAGAAAGAGAGGAAGGAAGAGAAGACCGATCAAACTGTATATTTAGCTGTAACTCAGTGGGCATGATGTCATTGTCAAGAGTTTATTCATTCCAGTGACTCGAATCCTCACCTAAAAGATTTGTTTAGTGATCCTTTCTCAACCAGTAATGAGTAAATCGTTCACTTAACAGATTAGTTCAAACGGATTCATTCATATTCATTGAAAAAACTGATTGATTCCTGACCAAAACATACTCCGGTAATCTTTGTTGTATTTATTCTATTCTATTCATTCTATTCTATAAGCAATTTCTTATTCATTCTACAAAATTCTGCAAACTTATTGACGTTTATCAAGCAATAAGTCAACAATAGCCTATGGGTTATGAGTGTCAAAAAATCTTTGGTCATTGTAATGTATGTGGTTATAACTCATTTTTACGCGTACATAAATTGGCCCATTTTTAATTCACGTGCCGATCTCGCATTCAGTCCTTGTTCTTCAATATGTCTCAATTTGTTTCTTTCATGAATAAGATGCTTTGTTCATTGGGACACACTTTAGATTAGGGGACAATTCTCACAATTAACTTTTGCCTCAAAAAACTCCTAATTACTGCTTATTTGGGTCGTTGTTATGTTCAGGTGTATAGGATTAAGGGATGTCGAATATGGTCATGCAGAATAATGCATTAATATGTGCTTTATAAGTACTAATAAACAGCCAATATCCTAGTGATATGCATGCTAATAAGCAGCTAGTTTACATTGAGAATTGTACCCTAAATCAAAGTGTTACTGTTCATTGAGTTTGTCAACAAAACTTGTTCAATGCTGTGCCACTCTTAAATCTTGTTCAGACTCAAAACACTTCAGTGAAGGGAGCATGTTCGTTCAGTAGGTCCATCCAATGGAATTCTTCTTTAGTGGATGAAAAATTGACTAAACGAAACGATTTGTTAACATAAATGATTTGTGCAAAAACACAGATGTGTTCATGACTGAAACACCACTAGTGTTGTTTTTATTCTTCTGGGTAGATGGTGGAACAAGGTCAAATACAGTCCGTGTGCTGTCAAGCTTTTGTGCGGGTCTTCGTGTTTGGATATTAACAACTTGCAAACTTGTCAGCAACCTCAGCATCATGTTTATCATTGTTTAGACAAATACACCGTTTGATAGGCTCAAGTTCTGTATATGATTAAGCATGCAACCCTTGCCCTATAAACACAAACATCCCTCTCTCGGAGTCTGTGTTAATGGATAAGATGTTTTTCCCTGGGGAAGCATGTCCAGGCAGGCTGGGATTGGAGCCTGGGACTTGCCTCGCTGGAGCGGCTGATGGAGAGATAATTCGAGCGTAGGGTAACAGCAGCCCGAGGGCAGGGAGGACAGCTCTCCTCATATCTGCCCGATCCTGTCATATTCTTCATTAGTTAGGTATCAGAATTCATGTTTAAATTATCTAAGGAGCCGTATTCTACACTTTTGCAGCAGTTTTTTTGTTCTCTGAGGCCCACTGATATATTTATCAAGGTTATTTTGATTAAAAAATGTACATTATTTAGTCTAAATGACAATTTTCTGTGTTTTCTCAGACTTTTATAAATAGACATGTCTTAAAAGATAAAAAGTAGAAAAAAAAAACTATTAATGACCCCTGGTTGGAATTTCCAATGTACTGCTTGAAAACAGGCAATAAAACAGCACTTAAAGTTGGACATCCAACTTGGAAACTCATGTGGAAATCAGATTTTGAAAAGATGCAAATGTATACTAAGGCCACATAGGCTAAAATCAAGTAAAAAGCAACATTTAAGGAGAATGATTGTTCATGCACCAGTATGTGGCTCACGTGAGTCAGATTTAGATATCCGCACCCGATCGTCACATTACAATTATTCTAATTCTCAGTGTTAAAATGTGATGATATGGTAGCATATTACACTGAAGTAGGCTGCTTTTAAATGAACATTTAGCTGTTTTAAGTAAGTTCTTCTTTGGCAAAATTGCAGTTCCTTAATAGCCTAAACACAGACTTTACACCCTTCAAACAAAAATTGTCACTGCAACTTCCCGAACACACACACAATAAATTAAATGTGTTCATCCCAAGCAAAAGCTGGATATAGACTTTGAGTTTATTATCATATACATACAGCGCTTCACAGCCGTTACATACCGATCCACTCGCAATTAATTTGAATGCTATTTTTTTATTTCTTGGCCCACCCGATCCGCAGATTATCCACACTCTCCATGGATATAACAGTTATCCACGCATCATACTGTCAATTATGTCAAAAAACTAATTTATTTAGTTTGAAGTTAAACCATTGTAATCCTGATTGTGATCCCATTTTTACAAAATGTAATTGTAATCTGATTACTTTATTTTTTGACATAACTTTAACGATTACAGTTACCAGCTTTTTGTATTCTGATTACGTAACGCCATTACCTGTATTCTGTTACTCCAAACCCTGCAAACAAAGTTCTTACATAACATGACAAATCTGCTGAATACTGAATAGACATTGATGTGTAAACGTAGTTGGTCATATAATCGCTCATGGTCATGACGTCAATATCATCATGATTTATGCATGACCCATTTTTGCAGCTTAGTTTCCATAAAGTCTGAGTGGATCGGTTAAGGACTTTTGCTTCATGAACATTAAAGTATATCAACATCAAACTCTATTAATTTTAAAGACCAAAATCCAGCTTTCTGTGATATGGCCCCTTAAACAAATCTCAGCAGTTTGGGACCTTTCTTTATCAGTAAATCATCTCTTTTTGACGTTTAACTCGTTTTTCTTATTGGCTGTGCTGTGTTGTTTGTTATTTCCATCGCTGAGATTCCACCATACCTCTGTCTCCTCCATCTATCTCTTTAGCTACTTTCTTTTTCAAGATCAGTCTCTTCTTTAAGCTGTTGCCTTATTTGGTTATCTCTCAGCTGAAATCTATGAATACACATTTCTCTGCCTTCCTCTTTCTCCTTCCAGTCATCTTCTCTCTCTTTCAGCTGTTGGTGTAGGTCTGACAGTTGTGTTTTTAACACAGGAGTGTAGCTGAGAGCTCGCAGGAGTTACACAACCTAGTGAGCTGCCTGCTTAGGAAAAAAATATTAGTGATTATGCTTGTGGTGCAAGGCGGTTTAAAAAGTATACTGTATGCAAATAGCAAAACTGGTTTTGTTTTACATGGCTGTCAAACAGTGAGCAGTTTTTGGGCAGAATAAGCTACAAAGAGGACTGGGTCAGGTATCTGAATCTATTAATTTATTCAAAAATATATGAAGAACTTTAATGCTTATAATATTTATTTATTTTATTAAATTTTAAGTTATTTGAAAATTCAAGTGGGTGCAATTCAGAAAAAAAAACACAAAACAGGAAATTATATCATAGAGACCACTGCAGACCCTCATGAACGTGAGTCAAGATCATTAATTATCTTAAAATATCATATCATTTTAAAAAACATTTTAAGAAATGACGATTAAGACGTGTACGCTACTGTTAAACCTTTTCTTGTGTTTTTGAAAGAAGTCTCTTATGCGTACTAAGACTGCATTTTATTTCATGAAATTGCATTTTATTTCACTGCAGTGTCACATGATCCTTCAGAAATCATGCTGATTTGCTGCTCAAAAAACATTTGTTATTATTATTTACAATGTTGAAAACAGTTGTGCTGCTTAATATTGTGGAAACAGTGATACATTTTTTTCAGGATTCTTTGAGGAACAGCATTTGTTTGACAGAGAAACCTTTTGTAACATTATAAATGTCTTTATATAACTTTTGATCAATTTAATTAATCTTTGCTGAATAAAAGTGTACATTTTTATCTGGCCCCAAACGTTTGAATGGCATTGTTCATCCACATCATATTCAAAAGGTTAAGAAAATGTTTTCAACAATTTTAGAGTCAGTAGATTTTTTCCCCCTCCAAATCATATGAAACTAACATAAATACAAAGAGTTTTATTTTTTTTATTTTTTTAATGGTCCTTTTCTTCATAATGGACCCTTTTACTTGTCATTGACCCCTGCAGTCAAAAGTACGGCTCTGCAAAAACTAAGAGACTATCATAAGATTTCCAGCAAATAAAAATTCCCCGTCAGCCATAATACACAGCAGGAAGTGCTACCCACATCTCTAATCAGCATTTGCGTGACTCCTCGGCCAGTTCTGCTAACCTGAATCTCACATGGCAACATGAAAGGGCCTGCGGGAAAAAACACCTATCCAAGAACCCATTCTATACACGCACAGAGACTGTATCTCTGCAAAGTCCTTACAAACAACAGGAAACAGTTCACAGATGGGTTGATAGTGAGAACCAGGGTTTATTTTCAAAATAATGTCTGGATCTTTGTGTGTTTATGTTAAAATTTGTGTCATTGGGACAGGAAACCAAAATGTTCTGTACATAAGTGTGTGTGTGTGTGTGTGTGTGCCAGATTTAGTATCATTGGAAAACCCATAGAGAGTTGCTATCTGTTTCATATGAGCTGTTATCTGCTCAGAGCTGGGCTGGAAGCTCCTAGGGGCTGTTCTGTTATGGTTGAGTGCCATAGTCTGGATGATTCGGAGGGCACTACTGGAATATTCCCAGCTTTATATTTTAATTCAGGGTCCAAAATTAACACTTGGCAAGCAGCTAATGCGAGTAAATGGACTTCGGTAAGTAAATAAAACTACCTGCCAGTTGGCTGAATACTTCATTAGGAACACAACGCATTGTTTCGTTTGTAAGAATAAAAATTGTATTAATTAATTTTAATTTAATTAAAATTAAAAGCTTAAAACAGTCTGATAATTAAAACATCCAGGTCACCTAAATATATACACTCACTGGCCACTTTATTAGGTACACCTGTTCAACTGTTCGTTAACGCAAATATATAATCAGCCAATCACATTCAAAAGCTGCATTCAAAGACTGAAATGCATCATACCGGCACGACGAAGGCTGTCCCAATTCCAAGGCTCCTTCAAATGCAGCCTTTCCCGGGCCAATTCGGATACAACAGATGGATCCTTTGCAGCTCAGACTATCCCAAAATTCATTGCACGCTGGTGATGATAGGATTTTTTTGAGAGAAAATGCCGAATTACTTTTGAATGGTAATGTATATGAAAAAAGCCAAGGAAAAAACTTTGAATTTAATTAAATTTTTTCAATTCACTTGTCATTGGCAGGTGTAGCGCAAATTAAATAATAATACAAAATAATAACAGGAAAAATCTCTAGTAACCACGTCTGGATTTGTGAAAGGGCAGTGACCCAGGACCTCAGACTTTCAGGGGCCTCCAAAACCTCAAGCAGTTTGACCCAAGGCTTCCAGAGGACTTACAAAATGAACTGACAGGACCATGATCTCCTCTCCTCTCCTCTCACTTCTACTCTTCCTCTCCCAGTGGAGGTTTAAGTTTCAGCCGCTGGGGTCGGCACATACAGTTCTACAGATGTGAACACACACACACACACGGAAGAAACACGTCATCCTTGCAGGCCAACATTATAATTTAAATTTGTTAATTACACAGGGTTGAGTGAACTAAAGGGGCCCGTCAGAAACAGAGAGTCGGTCCTGCGAGGGAGGGCGCTGTGCCACTTCTGACCACAACAGGCCCTTCTCTCTGCAGAGCGAAAAGAGACTCAGCCTAATGGAGAGCAGGAGATGGCGAAAGAGAACTGGAAAATTATTGTAAAGTGAATTGAAAAGAAGGTGGACTTAATCGCCAGATGTGACTTTTAAAAAAATTGGTTAACCCATGAATACACAGGTTTTCCCAGAGCTTTTATTATTAGCTTTTAATTCTTTATTTTATCTTTCAAAAGTTAATTTGTAAGTGTATTTTCCACATAAATAGGTTTTACATATGACAACCTCCATGACGAGGACAAAGTTCTCTGAATAGAAACTCCCAAAGTTTGTACTTGAATGTAGCGTTGTGTAAATCCAGTCGACTAAACGACACTGCTGCACATGACATTGGAAATGCTTTTACACATTCATTTAGTTTGTTTCATGCCAAACTGGCATATAACAATTAACAAACTTACTTGACATCAGCAGATCCTATATTGACATCCTAAGGAATAATAGAATACCCTTAAATAATGTATAGTTGATGGTACACGACTACACGTCAAGCTTTACTATTCAAACACAAGAAACATGTCCAAAACCCAGATGTGCGAGTGTCTGCTGTGAGAACAAACAGCAATAGCTTGATGTGTGCTGCTGCTGACTAATGTTGGCTAACTTTTATTTGAGGAATTCTGTTTATAATCGACTATTGAGTTTGCTGTGCCACCTGTTGTTTCAGTTTATTTTAATGTTGTTTGTCATTGATGTATATAACCTGTTTTTCAGCATTGTTCAGTATGGGATTTGACTGTTTGAGTCATAGATTTAAGTAGGCTATTTTAATTAGACCGTATACAAGCTGTTGGGGTTTTTTTTTTCCTTCTGGGCGTTTGTTAGTGAAATCGACTAGTCGGTTACAAAATTTCTATTTAAGATTGAGTCGTAGCACACGTCTCTACTTGAATGCCAGTTGTCTTTAAAATATGGATGCACTGATACTATTAAATTATTAGTGTTTTTATAGATTATTAACTGTAGGTGAGTTTTCACTGAAGGTAATGTAAAAGTAAGTAAGTAAAAATATGAACTATTAAATATAAAATATCTGCTGATACTGTATTACATTATATCTAATATCGGCTGATAACCCATGTGGTATCAATATTGTGCATCCGTACTTCTTAAACAGTAACACTCCAACATAGAAAACTGCATCAAGTTATTATTATAATAAAACAGCACCTCAAACTCTGCTCTATTGATAAATGATTTGGCTTATGATTACAGGAACATCAGGAACATTTAATTTGGTGAGTTGTTGCTTAGCGTCCTATGGATTGTGGAAACATTGCTGGTTGCCAGGAGGCATGGCGATGGGGTGTGGCTGTACTGATGTGGAATTCGGCAATGCAGAAGGGAAACCACACACACTGAAACACACCATTCACACAGGCATTAGCGTTCAGAGCTGGATGTATTTTTAGAGCAGAACAATTTCACAGCTGACTTAAAAGGGGTCAGTGTTAAGATGAACGCTGGTGAGGAGAATATCTTCAGGTATCTGACACATACGCAACCCATCTCAATCCCTTCGGCCACTCTAAAGCTCCTAAAAAACATGCTGTTCGATTGATTGTTGCGCAAAGAGTGCTTGTGTTGCATTCGCTTGTGTCACTATTACATGTACAAGTTTTCATTAACATGCTGATTTGCGGTTCTAAAATTTTTTTTTTTTAAGGATTATCAATGTTGAGCTGCGTAATATTTTTGTGGAAACTGTGATACAATTTTTTTTCAGAACTCTTTGATGTAAAGAAAGTTCAGAAGAATAGCTATTATTTGAAATAGAAATCTTTTGTAACATTATAAAAGTCTTTACTGTCATTTTTGATCATTTTAATGCGTGCCTGGTAAATATATAAATTTGTGTGTGTCTATGTACATGTGTTCATGTCGGCACATCTGCTCTGTGTTGAGTTTCTGCTCTAATCTCTCTGGTCTTCATGTAGAACAGGTGTGATGCCCCTTAGACTTCCTCTCATGCACGTAACTCAGATCCCATTATGCATACCAGTTGTGTAATGATTTTACTTTATTATCCTTGAAAATAGATTAGTGTACTGTAAATGCGAGTTTTTGTTTCTGCCTGGCTGTGTCATAAATCTAAAGCAGCAGTCTTTCTGCCTAATAGAAAGACATGACCTAGTGAATATCTCATGATTTCAATGCTGATATGTTGATAGACATTGAATCATGAGTGTTTGCTATGAGCATCAATTAAGAGGACATTTTGTGAGTTATTAGTTCTACATATTTCCCCTAACCCCACACACATAGGATTGTGGGATATCACAAACAGCAAACGATACATCTGTCTACATTTAACAGATTAAATATATTCATAATGTATTAAAGGTACACTATTTAACTTTTTTTTGTTCAAAGTTAACAAAATTTAAATAATGAGTCAATACACCATCAATCCTTCTTCCAAAGTGTGTTTTGTCTTACTCTGATTCACTATGGTAGGCGTATTATACATGTTTATTCATATTTTAGAGCATGATGGTTTTCACAGAAAAAAAAAACGGATTAGAAATGGGAAAGTGACGCAGAGACGTTTTTTTTTCTACTTAACATGTGAGAAAGGTATTTTATTGAACAGATAAATTGCCATATATAGCTTAGTTCATTGTAAAGCATTATCTATATTAAAGGGTCATATTCATCCACACGGTCACGCAGAGCTGAAGCAGAACCAAAACAATGATCTTCTGCAAAATGCATGCAGTTTTGTTTTCTAGAGGGCTGAAAGAATTCTGCACATATCTTTCCATGGCAAAAATAGCAAGAGTATTATGTTAGTATCCGGCTCCGAGTTCAGCAGTGGTGTACCTTTAAATAAACATATAACATGGTTTACACATTATTAAATATTTGGTCATATATAAAGTAATACTTATAAAATAATATTATGTCATTGTTTGACTTTCTTTCTTTTGTGGAACATAAAAGATATTCTGAGAAATGTCTCAGTGTTCTTTGTCCATATAATGGATGTCAGTGGTCACCAAAGCTATTTGGTTATACCAAAATTAATCAAATATCTTCTTTTTTTCCCTTTCTTACATTATTTTATGAAGAAAGAAAGCCATACAGGTTTGGATTATCATAAGAGTTAGTGAATGATGACAGAATATACATTTTTGGTTATATTATATATATACATATATATATATATATTCAAGCTTTTTTTCTTGCTGCAGGTTTCAGGCACAGCCTACCTACATGTAAAAACCTGAATTTCTGAAACACTCATTGGGTTGTGCTGTAGTGCTTCCATCTGTTGGTGGTTTTATGTCACTACAACTCATTGGTTTTGCTTCAGATCTGCAGCCTATTGGTCAGCGGCTTTGCTGAGGATTACAGCTAAAATTAACCAGTTTAAAGAAGAGTAGTTTTTCACACACACACACACACACACACACACACACACACACACACACACACACACACACACACACACACACACACAGGAGAGGCAGATTAAAGTCGGTCTAGACTGTGTTCTGCTATCTAATGCTCTTGGGACCAAATGGTGTTGTCAGGTCTCCTATTATCTCCTGTCTCTGTGTCGCCCTGGGCTCACCGAGGCCTCAGCTGATACTCAATATCAGCACACTTTATACATATACATATGTAGCTGTGTTTAGTTTGTGCTATTTTAATTGATTTTAGATTTGAGCTCTCATTCATTCATACTTTAGAGGAGTTGTGTGTATGAATGTGGGCTGTTTCTTAAGTGACCAGCAGGGGACAGACTACATCCTTTTTTATAGGTGCATGAATAAATGTGCATCATTGCATCAGACTCTGGCATATATGATGTTTTTAAGATTATATGGTTGGTTGCACTTTATTTTTTGCATTAAGCATTATTTTTGAGGGCTCTGTCAGGACAGATGCGTGACCAATGAGTTTAGCATTTGTTCCATCAGGATGTGTTGATAGATGAATCAGCCGTGTTTGTGTGTGAGGATAAGGGAGATTTATATCAGAGTGTGTGCAGATCAAACATCTGCTGCTCATGTAGCTTTCACAGCTCCAGTCTATTTAAACACAGTGCTGTTTGTGTTTCTTTTGGATAAAGTAACAGATGCACAATATATCAGCATCATATCTGTGTTTTAATATTTTTTTATTGCTATTGGGCATTATTGGTTATTTATCTGCTGAATTTGGATGCTTATTTCCACTTGTTTTATGATGTAGATAATCTTATAGCACTAATTAAAATTGGAGTCAGTTGATATGTGCATGTAATAATATAGTTTTAATTTTCTGTTTTATACAAATTGTTATAGATAAAAAAAAATTTACTTTTTGAAAATAATGTATTGGTCGTAACATTAAAGTAATTATTGGTGTCATTAGGTGAGATTAAATGGAGACTCCAGTTGTCTATTGTCAACAACTCTTATTTGTTACTATGTTTTATATCTCCATAGGAATGTTAATCCTCTAGTATTCCTCACTTAGAAGTCACACTTGTGGTCCTTTGAATCAGAACAGACCAAAAACAATAAGTATTGTTTTTTAATGAAGTGAATGTTCTTTGTATTTTGTTTCAGTAATATTTATTCTTTAATATTTAGTATTTTGAGGGGATTTCATGGTACTACACAATATTCCATCGTTTTTCAATTAATATAGGCTACTGTTTAAGTTAATAAAATATATTTAAAGGGATCCAATTCATTGTTTAAATTATTATTAAATTAAGGGTGCTCCGATCGATCGGTCGCCGATCATAATCGGCCGATAATTGCTTTGGGATGTGTGATCGGCGGTCTGCATTAAAGCCGATCCAGAAAAGCCGATCAGATGACGCAAAACTCACGAGAATTTTTTTTACGCCCTGGTAAAAATGGTTTGTGAAAAGTGTTTGTGAAAGTGTGTGTGAAAAAGACGATTCATTAGCAATCTGCAATGTGTACCATGCCACTGCCCACTTGTCAAACGTGCAGCCTCTCTGCTCAACCTGTAAATAAATACATTGATCCGCAAATTTTATTTGAGTTCTGAAATGGTCTAGTGGTTGATCATTTGCCAAGCGTGTCAGAGGTTACAGGTTCTAATCCTCACTCGTATAGTTTTTTTTTTCTCTCAACAAAACTGAATATGTTCATCAGTGGTTACAGCACCTGGGAGGCATCTCTCTGCAGATAAGGGCGTGGTTAGCTGGCACCACAACTTCCAATAGGAAAATTCAACTGCAGTAGCCACCGTACAACCTGAAGAGGGCAGCACTCAGACGTTTTTACACCATATATTGTAGAATTAAGACACTTTAAACCCAAATGTCAAAACATTTACTCGAATCAATGAACAGCATATATGAAGCTCCATTCTTACAGATCATTAACTAAAAAAAAAAAGTTTTTAGTGTTTAACGTTAGTTACCCTTTAATAGCAAACTGAACGAATGCTCTGCTAGTTAACTGGAGATGTTTTATTTATTTATATTAGGTACATCCGTGCCTCAATGTTACAAAAAGTGGTGGGGGACAATATCGATCCTGAGAAAAAGTGGTGGGACACGACTTCACTGGATCAAAAAAAACAACAAAAAAAACCCAAAAAAGACCAAAAAATTGATGCTTAAGAAGTAAGCTTTGGGAGAGATATGAATCTAATAATCTCTATCCCCCCTCTCTCTTTCTCTACCTCACTCTCCCTCTCACTTCTTCTCTAAATGCCAACAAAATCTGACTGAGCATCACTGAAAAAAAGCAAAGTTATAGATAGATACAGATATGGAAGTTGTTAGTTATTTGTATTTTTTGTTGCTGTGGACTTTACTACCTGTGGTCCTTATTAGAAAAACTGATGGCTGACTGACTCAAAACAATATTTTGGCTATAGCCTTTTTTTGTTGCAGTTTTTAGTTTAAAGTAGTCTAAAGCTCAATTTAAAGACTCAGATGTTCTGTCTTTTATCATTTTTTATTTTATATTCTACAGGAAAGTTTTATTTGTCAAGCCCTAAGCTGTTCCCAATAACCAAGCACAGGCTGTTATAAGTTAATATGCTGGACATGTTGCTTGCAAATAAATACACAGGTGTCAATTCATGATACGTTGTCTTCTCTTAATAGTAATACTTAATGTACATTGTTGTTGTTAAATATATTTTAATAAATAATGCTACATGATAAGAAGGCTTCAAATAGACCCTGTTATCGGTGATCGGTATCGGGTGATACAGCTTCCAGTAATCGGGGATCAGTGATCGGCCCCAAAAATCCTGATCGGAGCACCCCTATTTAAAATCCAATGCATGAAAGGCAGATTAGTGGCTTCTGGTGGGAGAAGTAAAGAAAACCATGTGTAATACTGTGGTGTAACCACTAGATGTCTTTATCCCTATATATAAATATTGATATAGGACCGTGTATTCCCTTGCTGCTTATAAGAGTCATAATTACTTGATTTTTTAGATATAATTAGGTTTTAGATTAGACATTTTACTTCATCCTTCTTTATTTTTAATGTGTGTGTGTGTGTGTGTGTGTGTGTGTGTGTGTGTGTGTGTGTGTGTGTGTGTGTGTGTGTGTGTGTGTGTGTGTGTGTGTTTATATAGTAAGTTCCACACCTACCTGCTGTACCATTCCAATGAAGTATTTTTTTATTTTATTATTCAAAATAAAATAACTGAAGACCGCCAGAGATTTGAAATTGATATAATATATGTATATATATATTTTTTTTTTGTTGAGAAAGAAGAAAGAAACTTCTGAGAAAGAAACTCATACAGGTTTGAACAACTTGAGAGTGAGTAAATGATGACAGATTTTTCATTTTTGGGTGAACTATCCCTTTAAAAGAGCAATCTCTGAGCAATAATATTTTCATCTGGAATTGTTGACATACAAATGATTGTGGATTGCATAGCTCAGATAATTTCATATGGGGAAAAGATTTGATGGGAAAGGAGTTCATATTGACTTTAAATCGCAGACTTTTGTGTCTTGGCGAATCTGGAGATCTCATTTACTTTGAGAATTTGTGGTTATTGTTCTGTGTAGTAGTTCATACAGTGGTGAGGAAAAGGAGGATGAGCTTCAGGTTAGACTGCAGGAATTCTTAAGATTCATATTTAATTATTAGAGCTTACGTGTCTTCAGTCCTCAACACACCTCAGGCATGTGTGTGTGTGTGTGTGTGTGTGTGTGTGTGTGTGTGTGTGTGTGTGTGTGTGTGTGTGTGTGTGTGTGTTTGCTCCATTAAAGTTTTCAATTAATTTTGTAATCTTTTATAATAACACAAAAGGACATTCAACATCATACTTGTCTTCTGTGCATTTAAATATAAACTGTGGCATTATTGTGATTCACCGTGACTTGACTAATTCTTCAGCCTATTCATGACACCTTGACCTGACGTGATAAACTGTGTGTTTCCTGTATTGTGTACATGTTCTGGCTGTATGTTGCCGTGCCGGTACACGTTTAACAGTGCGGCAGGTGAAACCAGTCCGTCCTCATTTGTAACGGATCTCAGGTGTGAGTGTGTGTGTGTTTAGTGGAGTTGAATGAGAGGGAAATGTCTCACCGATGGCCAGCTGCCTGCCTCTCTCGCACACACACTGGAGGCTTTCCTGTTAGGTGAGATTTTCCACGGATGTGTGTGTGTTAGTGTCAATATGTGACCTGATAGATGATATGTTACTGTGCATGTCTTGTGTTGTGTTGGTGTGTGTTGTTTTATAGCAGCTGTTTTAGTCTGGCCTCAGAGAGCAGCTGCAGTGAGGTGTCTGGCACCCTGTGTTTTTGTCTGCCATTCTGGGTTTTCTCTCAGTATTTTTTTTTTTTTTTCTCATAGTGGTCATTTCTCCATGTGGGTTTTTTATTTTAGTTAGAAGTATGTACTGTTTTTTTGTGTGTCATTTTTAGACTTTTTTTAGGCTCATTGTGTTTGCTAGAGGAGCTATTATTTTGCACTTTCTCTGAGGGGACTTTTAGAGAGCGGTGGTTTTGCAGTGCTCTGTTTCGTGCACACACACACACACACACACACACACACACACACACACACACACACACACACACACACACACACACACACACACACACACACACACACACACACACACACACAGTCGAATGGTCTTTTAGAGCTGCTGGGCTCTGGTGGGTTTCAGCAGAGCCACAACATGTTGTTGGACTACTGGACTTTTTTAGTACTGTCATAGGCCGTTAGAATTAGTTTTTTGTTCATGTCTTTTGTTTGGTGGAACAAAGGACTGAATGAAAAAAGATGAAAATGAATTGAAAGATTAGATAAGACAGAAATCTGAGAGCTCTGATGGGGAAAAAGGCAAAAGTTTTGTGTGCCAGACGGAGATGAGGGCTGATGGGAGAGACTGCAAAAATGACGATGAGAAGGAGCCAGAGGAATATGGATGGCAAGAAGAAAAACAAACCTTATTAAATCACACTACAGTTTAGGATTTATGTTTAATTAATTACACATTGAAAAGATTTTGTTTACCTTTTGCTTACCTTACCTTGTTAACCTTTTGTTTAAACATTTTTGGTCATTTTCGACTGATTTATTCCTCCTCCTCAATCTGAGTGATTGAAAACTTTGTGACTTTTTTTGAGATATGCAATCTGAACAATCAAACTTTATTCGATTAGTCTAAGTGGGCTTTAAAAATTACAACTCTGACTTTTTTTTTGAAAAGCTTAGGAAGGTTAAATAGCCAACAGGCTTTAGTTACATTACAGCCAGGAAAATGATATTATGAAAATGAGTAGCTGTTTGGATTAGAGGGCGGGACATTCTCATTCTAGAGAGCATCTGATTGGACAGAACTCTGTGCAGTGCAGGATGAGTCATCCAGATTTACACAGAGTTTTCCTGAAAAAACAAACAAAAAAAAACAATGTATATTTTAAATGTGCTAAAAGGTTATTTTTGGATTTTAGGGATAAAGTATCTTGAACATGGTTTCAACGCTAACAGGCATGGACTAAAAGCCACAGAACTCTCATTTTCATTTTATAGAGCATTTAAAAAGAGTAAAAATAAGCATATGAGTGTGCGAGTGAGATAAAGAATTACTTGTGAGCAGCGAACAGATACAGACAGGAAGGAGTTATAAAGAGAAGGACAACTGAATGAATTAGAGAGAAAGAGAGAGAGAGAAAGAGGCATTAAGCAAAAGAAAAGAAGGAGGGCCGGCCCACTCATAGTGACAGAGAGCTGGAGTTTAGAGCTTGTCAGGAGATGACAGAGTGGAGAGAGAGAGAGAGAGAGAGAGAGAGAGAGAGAGAGAGAGAGAGGAGCTGAATGGTTCAGAATGTGAAGGAATAGAAGAAAAAAGACTGAAGCAGAGTAAGAGGGGGAAAACTGATGCATAAAAAAACTTGGATTTAATTCATTTTTCCATCCAGCAGCCGGCTTCCCTGGATCTACGTCTTGCCAGCACTGCCACGTGCTCGCCACACACACACACACACACACACACACACACACACACACACACATTTCAGGGACTGCCAGACAGGGGTATGTGGCTGCATCCTGGTTCGCTCTCATCTCTGGAAATGCCTATGTGGTTGTAACACTCGTCTGCGTGCGTGAGCATGGGAGGTGCGGAGCTCATCGATGTGATATGGAACTATTAGTTTAACTCCAGAATCCTTTAAGAAAATTGGACCAGCATGGATTAACAAAATATGAGAAGATTTGGGCATGTTCAACAGAAGCCACATCTGGAATTTCTCCTCTCTTTGGGAGAGGATGGACACATCTATAACTTTACTTTTAGTTTTTAACATTTCCCTATCTCTGGTTGGCCAATTCTTCCAAAACATTTTCTTTAAATTTTTTTTACATCAAATGGTCTTAATGGTTCTTTTGTGAATGCGACTCGTCCTCTTGTGAGCCCTTGCACACTCCCGTGCGTGTTTATGTGTGATGTGGTCAGCGGGTCAGGTGCCGTTGGTGATGCCCGCTGTGTGCCCGCGTGCAGAGGGTATGGAGTGGTGTTTTCGGGATGCGGTGGGGGTGGACTGCAGCTCTCCGGAACCTCGCTGTATCTGGGTGGCGGTTTTAAACGGGGATACACCACAAATTAATGTTTCGAAAAATGACACTTCTGAAAATACAAATGGCATCAGTGCCAGAAGAGCAATGCTGAGACGCTCACAGACCTGCAGGGTAAGCTGTTTTTATATATGTGTATGTTTGTGTGCATGTGTGTGTAGAGAGAGACAAATAGCCGGATGTAGTTATTAAAAGGCTTTTGAAAAACTTTTACCTTTATTTCTCACCATGATCAGAAATTGACCATGGTTTTGAGCAAAACTGCAACTGAAAATGTCCACCTAATAAAAGCCCCAAATATTTAAAATGGAGTCAAAAATGCCATGAGTTTTGGTCTTTAAATATTGGTGCTGTGTGTATGTTTTTTAATAAGGTTTGGGAAAAAATGCCCTCATGAAGGTAAAAAAATTTTTCAAGGAACAACATTTTTATTGGCACTTAAAGTTGTTATTTCTGTCACCGTTTCTTACTTGCATTTATATCTGAGACTTTTAACCACAGAGATAGTGTAGTGGGAGGTCAGCTACTGTAATTAGAAAGTAAAGGCACCAGATAAGGGGTTATAAAGAAAGTTTTTTGGTGTGTGTGTGTGTGTGTGTTAAACTGAGTGGCTTTGCTTCAAGCACCTAGATTAAAGGATACAGTTGGTGAATGTCTAGGTCTGTTGTGTATGGGAGTCTATTTGTGTCTGTGATTGTTCTGTCATGTGATCACACTTTACGATGTTTGTAAGACATATTCTCTGGAATGCTAGGATGAAATAGTGTGGAATGGGTTGGGATATTCTTCAGAATTATACATACAGACAGCTGTCGGCCAGACACACTCTCATATGAGACAGTAACCCAAACCAAACTCAACCGCTTTGAAATATGTTTGGTTGTGCTGCCCTTTCAGTTGGATTAACTACTCCAAATCCTCCTAAAAAAGCAAACTGTATCACCATGTTTGAATAACCATCATAATCCATTCAGAGGTGAAGCCTTCCATTCATTCCCATTGAAAAAAAAGGAAATGTCTCTAGAACAACCTGATCTGTTAATGAAGGCTTAGGCGAGGAGCCATGTTGTTTCAATTAGATCCGTCTGTATTTAAATGAAGCTGCTGGGTTTCATTCAGATTTACTGCAGGACTTAATGCTCCCGTTTCCTTATTCAGTGTCGTTCATCTGTGTGTTTCTTTTGGGTTATTAGGCTGAAACAGAAGGTTGCCAGGTGGTGTACTTTAGCAAGGCTGTGTTAAAATACACAAGCTCTGGAGGTGCATTGCAGGGTTACTGAATGTTTGGTCAGGTTGGACCCTTGATACACACCACATCTTGTGTGAATCACACCAATGACCTAAGACAAAAAAACAAAAGGAAATTCAAAATTTCAAAATGGTGGACACCGGACAGGAACATTTTAGAAGGTCTAAACAGGAATTTTAATACCAGGACATTGTTATAATTACTGTGTAAACATACTCTTTATAAGCACTACGTGTGGGCAATTGTCATAAAATTTGTTACACAGCCTTGTTATAACAATCTGCATATACATACCAAATTTCATAATGATCTACCATTTGCATTTAAAAAAATTAACTTCCGATTTTTTTTGACCGATTTATCCAGAAAATGTTGACATTTTAGTATGAGATCAAAGAAACTCCACGCTAAATTTTTATTTCCTCGATCAAACAGTCGCAGAGTCATGAGTACCTTTCGTTTATGGTGCCCCTATTGGTAGAATTTGACTACTTTTAACTAAATTGACTAAATAATAAGAATGTAAGTGCAAATACCTGTGGTGCTTGGACCCTTTATAAGTAAGCAGTAAGTTAGCAGACACGACCCTAAGTGAATCCCCCTGGATCAACCTGGGTTTGGATGACTTGCTCGAGGGCACAATGGTGAAAGCTTATGTATCAGTTTTGAATCTGCAACCTTTCAGTCACCAGTTCAGATATTTACCTCTGTGGCATCCACTCCAGTCATGTAAAATTAGCTGATTCGAAGCATTGTTATGCTTAACTAAAACTGTTATTTTATTAAATAAATCTTAAATAAAATTTCGTCGATGATATGCATCACAGTAATTCAAGATGTCTATTTAGTACATTATATGGTCATCTTATGCTTACAAGCATGTAGAGTGTAAAAATATTGAATTATATTAAATATTAAAATCGTAACCTGTGTACAAGTACATTCATTCATATTCCCTGCAGTTCTGTTTATTTTTTAGTCCTGGATTCAAACATTGCTGTAAAGGTGGAAAACCCTGTTTAACGGAGTTCCAGCGGAACTGAAAGAGCTGACAGACAGGTTTAAACACACACATACACACACTTCTTCTCAGTTGTGTGTGTGTGTGTGTGTGTGTGTGTGTGTGTGTGTGTGTGTGTGTGTGTGTGTGTGTGTGTGTGTGTGTGTGTGTGTGTGTGTGTGTGTGTGTGTGTGTGTGTGTGTGTGTGTGTGTTGCAGTCATAGGGCAGGGTGTCAGGGATTAAACACTCAACATTAATTACGCTCAACTTTTCAGCAGGATCACCCACTCAGCTATTTGGAGTGTATTGTTTCTGGCGACTGTCTGTGAGCATGTGTACTTGAGCATAGCCTGCCAATAGAGGACTCTAGACATAATAAAACACTCATCAAATGAGGTATTTGAGGGCATTAAGCTATATATATTCATAAGTCAATGTCTATATTAAGTTTCCCATTCTTTCCCTGATTTATAACCAAATTACCCTGAATCAACGCTAGAAACACGTCACCACCAGAGAAAAATGTGTCGGGTGTGTGTTAACCCATCATCAGCTGGTCGTAAACTATGACCTCAGCCTAACTTCTAGCCTGTATGAATGTTGGATGTTAAGCAGATGTCATCAGAGGACTTTCTAGTGCACAACACTACTATGATTTTAACAGGTGAAGCAGATAGTTTGATATTTTCATTTATAAGGTACAATGTTTGTCTTTTTTCCATTTAAAAATATGCTACGATATGATAGACATTTACTTTAGATGTAAAATTAAATAAGGTATTAGTACTTGACTTCAGAGGTTATATCCAGAATTATATGAACAATACAAAATAATAATAAAAATTCTTAATGGTCTGTAAAAAAATTAACTTATTCAAGATATATTCCCTAAAACCAAGGTATTATTTATATTTACCTAATATCTTAAATTGTGTTGCTTCTCAAGTAAATCACATATTTTACTGGAAAATGGGACAAAAAATATATCTCAAAGAAATATATATATTTCAAGGACATCATTGGATCTTTGTACATCTTCTGGCTTGCAACATCTCAATGAACTTCTCAAAAGCTTGATGATTTAAAGGGTTTGTTCATCCAAAAATGAAAAAGATCCCATAATTTACTCACCCTCAAGCCAGCCCTAGATGTATATGACTTTCTTTCAGCCAAACACAATTGGAGTTATATTAAAAAATGTCCTGGCTCTTCCAAGCTTCATAATGCCAGTGAATGGCCTGTTTTGGTTTTGAAGTCCATGGGCTAATTTTCATTTTTGGGTGAACTATCCCTTTAGAAGGAATGTTCTTGTTCTTGGAGAACATTGGAGGTCTCTCTGACGTCAAAGAGATGACTGTTTGAGTTTAGTACTTGGTTTCCCTGGAGAATCAAGTTTCCAATCTATTAGAAAGTTAATGATGAAGAAAGATACATGACAAAAACAGAGGAAAAGTTTAATGCTTTAAATGGTTGGACATTACTGAACCAACATGTGTACATGTGTTTGTGTGTACACTTTTGTGTTTTTTTTTTTTTTTGGCTGGGGGGGGGGGGGGTGTGTGTAATAACAGGGTTTGGTATTCTCAGTGCCGGGAGGAACCTTGTGGTCGAAACCTGCGTGTTGGAGCCTGTTGGAGACTCTCTTTCTCTTTCTAAAGCTAGCCTTTCCGTCTCTGTCTGAACACGTCCTGGCTTAACAGTAAATGTTATGGAATTCACACATGCCCCTGTACATTCATTCTGTCACTTACACAGCCTTACTGTGTCTTTCACTTTTATTTGTCTCTCTAATCCATTGAGCAGGCCCACGCGCGCATGAAATCTGCAAAAAGCTCTGAAAAATTTAAGTGGAGAAAGACAAGTTTCTTAATATCTTTGCGATATCTATGCAAATTAGCTTCTCAAGTAAATGTAATCAAGTAATATTTTTAAACTCTTGTGTTTGTTCATTAAATGTTTTAGATTTAAAGACCTCAGCTTTGTTTAATGTGAAGTGAATAGATCAATTCCACAGATTTTTCCAAAAAATCACTGCAGAAAATTTGTAAAATGTCTTTTCACTCTTTCTTACCTTCTTAAAATACTAAAGGGATAATTCACCCAATATAAATTGGGTGGTTCCAAACCTGTATGAATTTCTTCCATAAAACAGTAATAGAAATTAGAAGTTTAGCAGAATGTTCTTGCTGCTCTTTTCCATATAATGAAACCAAGTGAGTACAAAAATTGGTCATTCAATGGAATGGATTGGAATTGAGGTCCTGGTCCGTATTCATCGAGAATTCGTCTGAGAATGTTCATTTCTGGGTGAACTATCCCTTTAATAAGGGAAAGGCATTACAAATAAAAACATTACATCATTCCACACAATATGCAGGACTGTTTAAAAAGGAGCGTTACCATTTGTCTATATGTGTGTGTTCATGCGTGCAAGTTGGTAAGAATGCAAGTGAAAGAGAGAAGGTTCAGACATGAGCCCAGCCAAATGAAAACAGCGTGTGAGACAGAAATAGAGTGAGAAACAGAGAGGGGGTGAGCCTGTGGTCGGTGTTAGGACCGCTGGATTATAGACTAGGACTTCTGCTGAGTGTAGAGAGAAGTGAGGAGGTGAAGAGCAGAGATTTGAGAAATACATGTCTGCTTTGTATAAAATGCGTTGGCAGCAACGGCAACAAAAAATCCCCTTCTGTGTGTGTGTGTATATATATAGAAATATATATAGAAGAAAGAGGTATTTTCTTGCAATATTAGGGGAATGATGATGTCACCTTTTAAATAAAACTCCACCAAATACCTCTTTTGTCCCAGTAATCAGGGGATTATTTTATTTCTGTAGAGATCCTTGGCCTTTATCCCTACTATCTAATAAGAAATGTTCCTGTTAGTGGCCTCTAAGAATTCCTCAGAATGTTGGCATCACAAACATTATATCATTGTTCCCAAATGTGAAATGTTTCCCTTGCCCTCCCCCTTTTAGTTACTTTTCCTCACATACCCACGTCTTGTTTGCACAGGTGGCGTAAGTAGACTGACAGTTGGGATGGTCATTTGGAACAACAGGGTGTTATTTCTTGCAATTATCTGCCAAGAGTATTCACCAATTATCACATTAAATGTGATGTGTTCATCAACACAGATGCATTTCATTTACACTTATGCATTTGGCAGACATTTTTATCCAATACGAATTTCATTGCTCTCGAGGTATACTTTTACATTTGATCAGTTCTTGCTTTCCCTGGGAATCAAACCCATGATCTTGGCGTTGCTAGAGCCATGCACTACTGTCTGAGCTACAAGAGAGATTTTACATTAGATACAATGTTCTATGTGACATGTAATCCCAATGGAATAGTAGTTTTGGATTGCGCGTATCAATGACGAGTGTCTAATTTCAAATATCGCTCTGTGTTTCCTCCAGGCAAAGGGGTGGAGAGATGGGACCTCTTCATCCAGTGAGAACCCTCGGCCGGTGGTCAGGAGCGGGGCAGATGGGTTGGGCATGTCCTGGCAGGGTCCACGTACACTGGTGCTCCAAAAGAACTCTCAGGGTTTTGGTTTTACGCTACGTCACTTCATCGTTTACCCGCCAGAGTCTGCCCTGCACACCAGTTTCAAGGTGAGGAAGCCTGCCAACTATCACAAAATCGAGCCCTGACTAATCAGTCATTCAACAACTGAAATAAGACATCTAATAAGATACAAAACTCAACAAACGGTCTCTGTCTCTTAACTACAAGTAGTGCTCATTCAGCCTTCAAGGTCTTCTATCTTAAAAAAAATAAATTTCTTATAAAGAGACTTCTTATAAAGAACCATTTGCAATATTGGGGCTTAAGAAATATTCTGGTATCAAATTTTTTAAACTTTAAAAAGACATTTTTTTGGCATCAGAATCTAAAACCCCTTTTGTTTTAACAGTAACTTTTTACTGTTTTTAAGGGTTTCAGCCACGCTAGCAATAGTGGTTGGACTTGAGCTAGGAGCCAGACTGGCATCATTTTTCCTTTAGCATCTTTTTCTAAAGAGGAAAAAAAGACCAAAAAAGCAGGTAGTGATACAGTGCAATCTGCTAATGAACTTTAAAAAAGGGACTTTTTGTCTGTGCTTGTCAGTTTTATGTTATAAACAAGGCATATACTATAATAATTTGGGGTCAGTAAGATTTGTTTTTTGAGAAATTAATACTTTCATTCAACAAGCATGCATTAAATTGATCAAAGTGACAGTGAAGGCATTTATAATGTTACAAAAGATTTCAGTTACAAATAAACGCTGTTCTTTTGAACTTTTGGAAAATAAATGTATCAAGGTTTCCACAAAAATATTAAGCAACAGCATTCTGAAGGATCATGTGACACTGAAGACTGGGGTGATGATGCTGAAAATTAAGCTTGGCCATCACAGGAATAAATTACATTTTTAAAATATATTACAATAGAAAACAGTTATTTTAGGCCCTGTCCACACGGAGACGCGTTTAGCTGTATAGGCTACGTACAATTTTTTTATCGGATCAGCGTTTCGTCCAGACGGATCCGGCGTTTTGGGAGACTGAAATCGCTATTTTTTGAAACCGGGTCCGAGGGTGGATAAATCTGAAAAAGACACTCTTGTGTCTTCGTGTGTACGGCCAATCTGAATATTTATTGAAACGATGTTGTCATCACCCCACGTGTCGACTAGTCAGACGCGCTAAATCAGTAGGCTAACAGCAACAACAACTGCTATTTATTACTATTTATAACTATTATTTAGACCTACTTTAATGTATTTTTATTTTATTTCTTTATTTTACTTCTTTATTTGTTTATATTTCTTTCTTATGCTATGATGCTTGTATTTTGTCTGATTAAGATATTTCGTATTTTGTAGGGATGGGCATTTCAAGAAAAAATAATATTCGACGATCGCTGGGAATTATTTGATTATTATTCAAAAAACGCACCTCTGCCCCCTCATGCTCACCGGTAACGCGGCGTTCGCTCCGACATTAAATTTCTCTTTACTGTAGCCCTGCATGTTGTAGCCATTAAAGAAAAGTTAGTTTCATATTTATGTTTAAATAATATGTTATTTTTTCCATTTCATCTATGTTGATTATATGAAAAGTGAACAGCGTGAGTAGCCTAATCATAAGATGCGCAATATCGAGACACATCATTTTGACCACTTCATTAAGTTTTGTTTTATATAAAGCCTTTCTTTAAAGTGAATTTCGTTTTGTATAAATTGTATCATAATTTTAATCAGTGTTTCATCAACCACTTGCCTGGATTTAATAAATAAGAAGCAAATATAGCAGACAATAGCCATCAGGACACGGAGGCGCCGACGCGATATAACTTGCATCCCACGTGAACTGGAGCTTGTCTCATAAATGAACAGAAACTCAGAAATATATCTAAGCTTGAAATGTCTACTTTTAAACAAAACAATTCAAAACGAAAAGAAACAGACAACTCTCTTATAATCCGTATGAAGTGTGCATTTATCTCTATAAGCACCTTCACCTACTGCGAAGGTGGCGAGTCAGCATCGTCACAGATAACACTAGTTTATTAATAAATAATTAAAATGTCTCCTTGCTATATTTGACACATTCATAATGATTAGGCTATTTGCCTGTTCTTTGTGGCAAGCTTTATGCGTCTGCTAACTAATCGAATATCGTGACTCATTGCTATTTTGTACCAGGCCATTTATGGTTTTTCATGTTGTTCAGTAAAGTTATTGGTTAAAAAGAAAGAAAAAAAAGAAGCTACTGTTGCAAGGTTTATGAGCAAGTCTTCTTCTCTGTTTTTAGTGTATCTGAGTCAGAATTACAGCGCCTCATACTGGTCTGGCATGTATACTACATCGGTTTTAGTCAGTTTCAGTGGTTTCGTGTGTACGCAGATATTTCTTGAGACGGCGCCGTGTTTACGGAATTTGTTTTTAGAACGAGGAAAAAAAAGATCGGATAGGGAAAGCTCTGGCTTCGTGTGGACGTGGCCTTAAATTGTAATAATATTTCACAATATTCACTGTTTTTACTGTATTTTTTATCAAATAAACGCAGCTTTGGTGAGCAGAAGAGACCTAAAAAAAATCTTACTGATCCCAAACTTTTGATTGGTAGTGTATATTATTGAGACCAGGCTATAGATGTTTGAATGGTGTGAGTGTGTGCACATGATGATGGAGAAACAAAGCCCCATTATGATTGGTCTAGATGGCATCTCTTCTCTGAGCAGCTGCTGTTTGCTTCTCTTAGTCAAAAGGCCTATTTTGTGTTTGACTGGTACCACACGCACTCTGAGCTGGGCTGGGCCGTACCAGGGCTGCTGGGACAATGTGTTCTGGTCCATTCTGTTCTTCACTGTTCCCAGTGTCCACATGGTCACATGACTGTGTGACTCTCTCCATGTGTCACCACATCAGCTTCTAGTTAATGCACACGTGGACTTACATTTTGATCTATGCTGATTATAAACCTTAAAGTTGTGGTCACTGTCCGTCACTCCCTACCCATATGTTTGCCCCCCTGTCTGTCTTTTTCCCGGCACGGCAAAGCCTCAGTATTGTGTGAGTTTGTTAGGAATGAGCCCAGTCAGCGCAGACTAAACATTGGGCTGCCCACTTTAAACTGCCTGATCAGCGTTGCACGTGTGTGTGATTTGAGCCTCTGGTTTGCAGTCTGGTTATTTCGTGAAGGTTGTGCATTTGTGTTATCTGTTGTAAATAAAGATGCATAATGAATATTATGAATACTATGTCATTTCAAGCACAGATGGAAAGATTAATGTGGTTGCGGCTCTTCTTGTGAAGGTGTGTTTATGTATGTTTCTGGCTAAAAGCAGCAAATTCACTGCTTGAGGGGTCCATATTCCCAGTGCTGACCTCTAGTGCTGAGACAGAGTCAAGGCTGATATCACTGTAGTTCATTTAGACTCCGTATAAAAATACTGTAATGTAGATGTGCAGACTCAGTTCTCATCCTCAGTCATTGTAATTGCATGGAAATTACCAGGAGTCAGTAACCAGGATATTTGTTCAAAATGTCTCCCTTTGCCTTCTAAGAAAGGCATTTTGTTTTTTTAAATTGTGACACAAGGATGAGTAAAAAAATTACCGAATTAAAATGTTTGGGTGAAACTAAAACTTTAAAAAGCTTGATGAGCACTTTTTGTTAAATACTCCAAGACTCCACTATCATTTCTATCATATGATTACTTTAAGTACTTATTACTTGCTTAAGTATTGTCTTTTGTAAATTACTATTAAATCATTTAAGTTTAAGGCCGTCTAGTTATTTTGCAATGATCTAACTCTCCTCTTATTGCTTCCTGTTAGGATGAAGAGAATGGGAATGGAAAGGGTGAGTCTATGTTTTGTATTTCTTTGTTTTTAAAAAGTCTCATCCACATCGTGTGAATTGCAGTCATTTCAACTAATTTCTTATAATTTGAAGATGATTTGTCACTCATCTTCAAAATTATGAGTTGACTAAACTTGGCGTCACTTGATTAACACTTTGTTTTTCTCTTTTTTCTGTGTTTCTTCCTCTTGCATATATTATTATCTCTCATCTCTCTGATCTGAGATTAAATTGTGGCATAAGCAATTTAGTGTCGCATGGTCAATGATCAGGGAATTTTGTTGCATTGCACCCCCTAGAGCAAGTTTCCATTCATGCACACTAAAGTTGCCCATTTGCATTCAAATCAGTCTGGTTTAAGCAGGGTTACAGGAATGAGCACAACTGATATCCGATATATAACATATCATTTGCAAGTTCTGTCATATGAAAAATGTTTAATCATTTCCATATCAAACAAAACAGATATCATATCGCAGTACTATACAGTATACCAATGTACTTGTACATGGAAACAGATTTAATAGAAAACAAGAATATTTTGTTGTATATTATCTGAACATGCAATATATTAAAAGAAAGATCAGAGCCTCTGCTTTATCAACCCTAACCCTTTACCCTAACCTCTGCTTTATCAACACTTTAATGTCGGCAGGTTTCATCAAAAAAAAAGTAACATTTTGAACAAATAGCTTAGAAAATCGCCTATTTTTCCAAAGACAGCAACGTGCATAAGCAATGCTTTTATCGCTTGTTTCTACCCTTTTTTGCCTATGTTTTGATCTGGAGATTCTCTACTCTTTCAGAAGATGCGTAATTGCGCCCACTTACTGCATAATACTGAACATGAGGAAAACCTGAAAATTCAGTCCACGGCAGAGAAAGAGTTAATTTATTTGAAGGAATTATTTAAATAAAATAAAATAAAAATGACGGTAATGAATGACTCACTCATAAATACTCGACTTGTTCAATTACTGGATGAATCAACATCCAGAAAACGAATCTCTGGAAGTAACGATTTAATGAGAAATAAAAAAAAATTAACAGTAATTTCTCGCCCCTTTTTGGCGTAATGGTGTTTTTGATACAATCTTTATTTTGAAGCGTCAAATTACTTTTACAAGGGGATTTATTTTATTTTTATTTATTTTGATCGCTACCATAGACATCATTGTTTATATGCGAACTATAAACTTTTACCCCAGGACTTCTGTGATCATTTTAACTATTGTAACACAGAAATAATGATACTGTGGTTGAAAAGACTGTTTGTGAAGCTGTTTCATACCTGTATGTGACAACTGCTCTCTCGGGTCAGCGGAAAATTGGAACGTTCCACTGTGATCGTACTTGTCAAAGGTTTAATAGACACAGTCGAATCATTGTCATTTAGGAATAAGATCGCGGGGGTTTTTAATTTAGATCACAATCATTTAACGACTAATCGTGGAGCACTAATTCCCCATATAGAGGTGCAAACACACACACACACGCATCTACACACAGTCCACACACAGATTTGTGAAATGAAAGCTGCCTTTGACAGATCATCTGATGAAATAAGACAGGTATTGATTCTACAGATAGCCCCAAAGTTACTAGATAAGTTTAGTATTACTACCTCAACCTGTTTGTTGACTGTAACTGTCCTCATCTTATCATGTCATCATGAATGAGACACTGGCATCAGTATGAGCAAAACACATTCCTCAGTGCCAATCTAAACATCTGTGTATGTGTGTGTTTTTGTCTCTGTACAGTGAGGTACACAGTTAAGTCCACTAGTGAAACAATTTCTTTATTTAGTTTTAAATTAAGGCAACATGTTTTATTTCTTTAAAAAAGAAAAGAAAACAACTGTACTGTGAATATAAATTAACAGAAGTGTATATATATATAAAGTAAATTAGTGTCAAAGACAAATATCCCTAACTGGAGGTGATCCAAAGAGCATCTTGAGCTTCAATGGAAGAGCATCTAACTGTCTTTATAAAGTGTAACATGATCAATCTCATTAATTTACTTATTTAAGTAGTGATCTAGAAATAGTCAAAATCTGAAATATTTAGTACTTATTTTACATCATAATGGTCATCAATATTTAAAAAATGTACATAATCTTTGCTCATTTTCATTAGATTTATTAGATTTTGAATCCCGGATTCTTTTTACAGGGTGGTATTTAGAGCCACTGTAGTGTCTTCTGTTTTTGTACAAACTATGAATTTACTATGTGCTATGTATTTGTCTATGGTTGTGAACAGCATTGTGTTTGTGTGTTTCGTGCAGGGCTTCATCGGAGTTGTCTGGAGCCCATGGACACCATCTTCGTTAAGAATGTGAGAGAGAAAGGTCCCGCCCACCAGGCCGGCTTGTGTACAGGTAAAAGAGAGAAAGAAAACTGTGTGTGTGCAGCTGAAATGATATGTTCATAGAAACGACAAGACATCAGACTAACAAAGTTCACACAAATGTTTGGTATGAAAATTTGGTGCAGTAGACATTTTAATTTCAATAAATAGTTGTTAATGTGTCTGTTCAGAGTCAGACTGATACAAACGTCTGATACAAAAAAAAAAAAAAATTATGAAGAGGGGTTGTAATTTCCATCTAACTATGATTTGGACATTTGGAAATGTTATCCAGGGTTTTGTTTTGTGTTGAACCGTATGGTGGACTGTAATTGATGGTATGTGTGTTGTCCTGCTCTCTCGATTGCCCAAGACAATCTTTTCCTAAGAGAGACCAAAAAGATTCAACTAAATTTTAAAGAAAACTGGCCAACCAATAAGATTCACATTTTTCTTCACATGCCCAGAGCCGCTGGTGTAACATAAAACTAAGACTTGGTTGCCCTCATGATTAACTGACTTATTTAAGAGATAGTGAATAGCAGAGGAAGAATCCAGATCCGCCTCTCTTGTCTCTGTACTCTTGTATTTGATGTTGCTTTTTAAATATCATAGCAAATACAAAAATCAGTACGAAAATCCGAATGGCTGCTTGAAAACTTTTCTTCTCTGTGACAAGCGAGTGTCGGAAACAGGAATTTGCATCGTTTTTTTGTGTACCTGACCTGTGTAACCAAGGTATTTTTGCTTTTCTATAAGCACCATCTACTGTCAGAGAAAGAATTTGCATTTTCATTCAGCTCATCCGCGGTCTTTTTTTTTACACATTGTTCTGAACATACAAATCGCATATGATGATTGGAACAAACTCATGTTGGAATGAGAAGGCCTTGAGTTTTTCAGTTTCACTAAGTTAACTAGGCAGTGCAAACCTCACATAATTCTGAAATTCAATGAAAAGTCAAGATAACTATAGTTGTTGTATGTATATGTGTGTGTACACGGCTTTGCGTGCATAATGATTTTAGCTTTGATTACACCCACTCGGTGCACTCGTGTGCACACATATGTGATCTCTTGTTATGACTTGCCCATTTAACTCGATGATGATCTGTTTCTTCTTTAGCTCCCGTCACAGATTCACAGGAATGTGTCTTATTATGTCACTATATTAAGTATACTATATTATGTCACTATATTAAGTATATTATATTATTGAAGCGCTGCTATGGCATGACACACTTGGTCATGCTTCCTGTGACTAAACATGGATGGTCCACTTTACTCTCACGGTGTTCAGACAAAATGAGAGAGTCTATGAACAGAGTAAATTTGAACTTGAGAAAGAAACTGAGAAACTGTTTTCTTTACCTGCTTTCATGCAAGAGTTTAGTGTGTTACCATATTAGTTGCAATTATCTATTCTCCTATACACAAATGATCTCTGATAGATTAATATAGCTTCACTAATTTCAGACACATTATAATGTTTCCTATCACTAGGTCCAGGTTATGATTAATAGTATTATTTTTTGCTATTTTATTTCATCATTTTGGTGTAAATTCAACTGAATGGATACAATTTGTTACATGTAGCTAAGAGTAGATAACCGCATAATCAGATAATACGCATTGGGGCGTGTAGAACTACATGAGGGATTCAAGTCTGCAGAAAATGAGTTTTCCGAGGAGCCGGTGCACACATCTTCCATGTCAACGTGGGCAATCAATGCAACAGATCATGCTCTACCTCTGATTATTGTATTTTAATATGATTGGTAATGCGAGGCTCCCCCTATATTGACTCCTCCGATGGACCGCCGCTGGTTGAGGTGGTGATGGCGCAGTGGATAAGACACATGCCTTTGGTGTGAGAGACCCGGGTTCGAATCCACTGTGAGACACCAATGTGTTCCTGAGCAAGACACTTAACCCCTAGTTGCTCCAGAGGCATGCGACCTCTGACATATATAGCAATTGTAAGTCGCTTTGGATAAAAGCGTCAGCTAAATGAATAAATGTAATGTAAATGTGAGATGATCCCATAACCAAACCCTGACATGAACCCAAAACACACCCGTCATCTAAGGAAAACAGAGTGAACACATGGAATGAGTCTACTTAATCTTTATTATTCTAACAGACTGCACACTCTCTCTATGTAAAGAATGTTGCAAAGTTTGCTTTTGAAAAATCAACTTTAAAAACACTAAGCCCAATTATAAAATGATTAATAAATTATACTTCTGTATAATTTATCAGTAAAAGTAGTAAATAGATACTTTTGTGTTGATGACACTATTAGCACAATGTACAATATTGTTCAAAAGTTTGGGGAATAATTTAAAAATGTTTTTGAAAGTAGTCTCTTTTATGCTCAACTAGGCTGCATTTAATTGATCAAAAATACAGTAAAAACTGTAATATTGTCAAATAGGATTCAATTTAAAATAACTGATTTCTAATTTATTCAATTTTTATTTATTCCTGGGATGTCAAAGCTGAATTTTCAGCATCATTACTCCAGTCTTCAGTGTCACATGATACTTCAGAAATCATTCTGATATGATGATTTTTTGCTCAAGAAACATTATTATTATCAATGTAGAAAAGAATTGTGCTGATTAATATTTTTGTAGAAACAGTGATACATTTTCTCAGGATTCTTTGATAAATAAAAAGTTCAAAAGAACAGTATTTATGTGAAATACAAATCTTTTGCTAAATTATATTAATTTCTTAAAAATAAAAACTTACTGACCTTAAACATTTGAACAGTTACATATTTGCTAATGTGTGAGTAGTATTGGTTGTTTTGGTATTAAGTGAATTTAATAATATTAATGTTTCTGCAAAATGACATCCATTATAATGGAACACATTTCTGGTTTGTAAGGGGTACTTGAGCCTTATTGGTGGCTGTGCACATTAGACAACAAAAAAAGGTTGGGAAACCCTGCTTTAAATGTTTGCCATATAAGTGTGTTTTTGTGTGTGAATTTGCAGGAGACAGGCTGGTTAAAGTGAATGGAGAGAGTGTGCTGGGTAAAACGTACTCACAGGTCATTGCACTGATTCAAAACAGGTGAGCTCCTCAAGTCAAACAGCATCAAATAATCCATTCAAAACCAAAAAAAGTGAATTCCACTTTGTCGCATGAGCTAATGGAAATGAGGTTTCCTACTGCTATCCAGAACTAGCCTGAGAAGTAAATGCATATGATGTCTTGATCTACAACATTGTTTAAATGGTTGAGTTTAGAGTTGGAACGAACAACACAACTAAACTTTTACACATGAGTCTTGTTCATATGTGAGTTTGTGACATACTGCATGTTTTATGTATCAGGATGACCTCGGGCACTGTTTGCTGTCTGGAGGATAATTTGCATTACTTAGAACGGTTATTACAGATAATCGGACCAAACTGACCCCTAGTGTAAAGGGTGGCTTTGAACTCAACCCAAATCACAACCCACAACTATTAAAGGGCCTATATGCAACTTTTTCCCCAAAATAAACATAACAATAGCCTTTTTATTTTACCATTTATGACTCAAACTTCTCCTGTTGAGCATACTGACACCTTGTCCACTCACAGTGGGTGCACCTATAAGCCTGTATCCTATTTTGCCTATTTTCTGTCGGGTCGGATTTTTCCCGCGCTGTCTGCGGATGTGACGTCATGTTAAACGTTTCAGATCACTCTGCCACCATCGCTAGTCAGCAAGTAGCCTACACTCGCAAGCAGTGCAATAGATTTTACGAATACACAGAAGAGACCCAGGACAACTCTGACACCAACAGTAACTCCACAGAAGACTAAAAAAGTTAAACCCCTGACAAGTGGCCGAAAAAGATCGAAGATTGAGAGCGACCGACGCCGAGCAAGGACTAGAGTGAACATCGGCTTCGCATTTGAGCCTTGGGGGGAGCTCAGATCTGTGTTGGGAATACGACGTGACCCAGAAATGGCTGTTTTTTCTTATGAAAAGGTAACACGCAGTGGTTAAAACTGTTCTTACCTCTGTAAACATAATGTTGACCTCCTTGCAGCAGATGACTTGTGAAGTGTGCACGTACAAGCGCGCGCTGCGAGAGCGAGCAGAAAGGAAGAGCAGTTCTGTTTTATGGCCACAGGTGTCAGTCGCGAGTTTAAATTTCAGAAAAACGCATATAGCCCCTTTAATGGAAACTATAATGTTTTTTACTGTAAACACTACATACTGTATATATTCTTATTGAAACTCATGCTCTCTTGGCTTTTCAGTGAGAGTGTACTGGAGCTCTCCATCATGCCAAAGGACGATGATGTGCTGCAGCTGGTAAGTGTACGTTTGAGCATTTTTGCCTTTTCTCATACACCCACTCATATACATTTACCTAACTGCCTTAAGAAGTGCATATTATATTATATTATATTATATTATATTATATTATATTATATAACTAAATTGTATAAATGTAATCATTTTAAGATTTTTATTTTTCTTGTTTTAAGCATACATCATAAAATTAAATTTAATTTATGCTTAATCTATTCACACTTTTAAATAGACACAAAAGCATGGGTTTAACCACTCGAATATCTTGTAGTAGTCGTTATAGAGCAATGTGTGATTCAGTAGGTTGCTTCAGCGATATCTTTGAAGTACTTTCATGCAAAAACGCCTCAGTCATTTCGTAAGACTGTCATGCGATTAACACACACAAACATACAAATACTCACAAACATGTATGCATTCTTACTCACAGCGCTCAAACATTCCCACTCGCATATTTTCTTCAGTTCCACAAGATTGGACATGCAACTCACCAAAGGCAAAGGGAAACCTTTACACATGTGTGTGACATACAGACACATGCTTTATACACACTTCAATAAATCTCCGTACTTGGGCACTCATGCTAGGCAAATTACCCATATAGCCTCCCAAGAGACCCCACTCCTCCTTACTCCACTATTCTTCCCTCCATGTCTTTCTCTCCTCTCTGTCCTTCTACACACCCCTCCTTACACCCGCATCAGCTACATTCCAGAGATGACATCATCAGATATGTGGCCCCTCCCACACTCCCACAGGGTGGAGAGAGGGAGAGAGAAAGGAGGGAGTTCAAGAGCGTTGGGTTGGGTAGGGCTCACCATATACAGAAAGAAAAAAGAGATACCGAGAATAACAGAGAGACGTGACAACGAGACATGAATTTGAGAAAGCACAAATCGGGACATAAGAGGTACATTCAAGCTTTTAAGAGAACAATATAAAGAAAAAGAGAACCGTTCGACACATTTGAGCTTTATGGAATGTTTCTCTCGATTAGTGAGTTTCAATTCTCGCTGTGTTGGTTGTATTTGCATGTATTAGCAGACTGCATGTACTATGCTGTGTTAGTCGATTTGCTTGTCTGCAGTCAAAACAGCTTTTCGTCAGCGAGCCATGTCTCTTATTTGTTAATAAATTCTTAATGTTGCATATGTTGAGTTTGTGTCAGTGTGTTTTGAGGTTAGTGTTGATGGAAGGCTGGTGCTTCTGGTCAGCTTGACAGTAGTCACAAAAATCTGTTGGAGTTTTGGAGTCAATGTCTTGCACGTTTGTAACATTATACTGCAAAAAATATATATTTTCATCAATATTTTAGTCTTAAACATTTTTAAAACAAGATGAATTAAATGCAGGGGATTTTCACTTGTTTTTAATAATGTAGCATTAATAAAGTATTTTTTCCTCTATTGTATTTCTCTTGCTTTAACCATAAATCTAAATATCAAAATTGGGGTCAGAAATAATTAAATATGTAAAAAAAAAAAAATCCTTAAAAATTAATTATATACATAATGTGCATAATTTCATTTAACAAAAATTGTATGTAAAATGAATTTGATTTTTTTTTGCTGTGTGGTGAATCTCACATGAATCTCTCAATGAATATATACATTTCAGTTTTTTGTTTCCTGATGATTTTCAGATCATTGAAGTTACAGTTGCCAAAGCTGTTTATTAAAATCATTATATTATTAGCAGTCATCCCTGTCACCTAAATGTTTTTAGATTAGCCAGCTTTGGTTGTTGAGGTGTGTTTGTGTTGGTGTTTGAAAAGTTGTATAAGCTAGTATTACATTGAAACTCTATTATGACACAATCGCATGATCAGTATGGTGTCTCATTGTCATAGAAATGTAATCTCTATGACCCCTTTTTTCTACAAACTTTTCACCTATACCCCTTGAGGACTTGAGGATTCACTCTCATTAACTTTAGCCACCCCTTCATGTTCTTCTAGAATTAAATAAGTTGTATTTCTCTCTTTCAGGCATATTCCCATGATGCCTACCTAAGAGGGAACAATCCATATACAGGGAAGGCCCAAAACCTTCCTCCACCGCCCCCTGTTCTCTACCCTCCACGTACAATATCCCAGCCTCCTGCGGGGTACTCCCCCTCCCCTGCCCCTACTTCCTCATACATGGGGCAAAACCAGCTGGACAATTGGAGCCGCTGGCCCGGCTCTTCCTCTGGTCCTTCTCTGCCCCTTGACAACCGGACAGTCACTTCCAGCAACGCTGTCTGGGCACCTGAGGGCAGGAACTGTGAGCCAGGAGGTGTTAGTCACAGTAGCCCTGCACATCGAACCGAGGAGATTCAGTATGGAATGACTGACAGAGGACAACAAGCAATCGGACAAATGAGAGGACGTTCACACTCATCTTCTTCCTCTTCAGGAGGAATTATGAGCCCATTGCATCATGCTCATTTTGCCAACCACAATGTGGGTACTGCCATGGGGCACATTGGAGGCCGCAAGGGAAGCCCTTCTCAGCCAACATCAACACCCCCATCCAGCCGCAGCGAACACACCCAACAAGCCCTTTCCAACTGGTACTACAGCCAGGTACCAGGCCGCGAACGAGAACGGGAGCGATCTAGTTCTCACTCCATGCTCCCACGCCATAGGAGTTTCTCACAGGACCGCCTGGGTGAGCTTGGTAAGGCCAGGCGGTCGCAGCAAGCAGGCTTTCCCCACAGTGCATCACAGGACACATTGATACTGCTTCAGCAGAGCTCTGCAGCGTACGCTGATCCCTACTGGAACCAAGGAGACTGGCGTGGCGAGCATGCATATGGACAGCACCCATCTGCAGTGGGCTATGCGCGCAATTCCTCCGAAAACCTTCTAGCAACCCGGTACAGACACTCGGGACGTTCACTGGAAACTCTCGACAGAGCTGTGGGGATTCTCCCTCCACGAGTTGAAAGATCCACTTGGGTCCAGCAGCCCCCAAACAGAACTGAAGGATATCCGAGACGTGGTGGACATTGTGGGCAACACGCAGAGTCACACCAACAAAAACAGTCCCACCAAACACAACACCACACACCCCAACACCACACACCCCAACACCATCAACACACACCTCAGCATCAAAACATCACACATACAGCACACCAATTCTCATCTCAGGCTCCACAACCTCAGCAGGCTGCTCCACAGGCAAGACGCTTGCCTTCTTGCCAGAGCCTAGATGAGGAGCCGATTGGCTACCGTAGCTACAGCCCCTCTTTCAACCGCAAGACTGGCCGTATCCTTCAGCAGGCCCAGTCATTTAGAGACCCCTCTTATACAGGTCCACACCTCTGGACTCCTACACCCAAAACCAGTCCCCCAGAGGGGCTTCCACCCTCGGCCGCTTCTTCCCCAGCCCCACCAACCACCTCCTCTACAACTGCTGTTCCCACACCCCCTGAAGGACAAGACAGAACTTACCGACCCACTAATCATGACAGAGGGGCAGGGGAACCAACAGGTGAAGCCCAGACACAGGAAGTAGTTCTGAGGCAGAAACCACCCACTGGCCGCAGGGGTGCGAACACCCATCGACATCCACATTACGCCATAGCACTTGACTCCAGTGACCCTCTACTCTTTACCTCTGACCCTACGGAGTCCCCTGCCAAAGCAGAAAGTGCTATTTCTCATCGCCGCACGAATGGAAACCTGCCACCACTATCCATAGAGGATGACTCCCTCGCGTCAATTCCTTTTATAGGTAAGTCCCTACTGCTCAATGGCTTCTTTGCTGTCATGTTCGGTTCTCGGTTTATCTTTTCCCATCATTTGCTCACTCTATCCTGCACATGGTTGTTTTTGGTTGTTATAAGGAAACTGATTAACTATCCAGACACCATTAAAATAGACTGATGGGAATGTTAGAGAATGACTATACTTGTTTTAATAACTCACAACCCCACTGGTCTTACCCTTCATTTCCTATGTCTGGTGAACCAATGTGCATGTCTATGCATTAGTTAAGGCTGGAATCTCCCATGGTCAGCCCAACAATATTAGTTGTCTGTGGCTGAATCAGACTTACTGGATTTAAATTAGTCCTATTTTTCTTTCTTCCTCTTCTTCTGTTTCCACTTTTCCAGTGCCTCACCCAATTCCTTCCCGTTTCTACAGTTCTATGCATTTGGTAGACGCTTCTGTCCAAATTGGCTCTGGGAAATTAACCCATAACCTTGGTGGGAACACTTTAAAGCTTAAGGATTTGATATCCCCAGATGTTAGCTAAATCTTACAAAACTAAATTAAAGAGAAACCCTCAATTGGGGAAAAGGCTCATAAAGTAAATAATGTCTCAAGTTTTCTTTTAAAGGAAAGGTAAATGTTAAGTTAGGGTTAATTTTATAGTAATTATAATTAGTTTTATTTGAAAACAGCCGATTTTTGTGTCTGTAGTTTGTAGGTTTGATCTGGCCTGTCGCTCAAAGTCTCTTGCTCTTGTCTCTGCTTGCCTTTATTACTAAACCATAGTGCAAGAGGAAATATGAATCAAAATGGCTGGTTGAATGCAAAATATTCAAAACAAACTGTGATAGACATGTAGACACCAGAACTCTTACTGTTAAATGTGCTACATGGTTATATATGGTTGCCTATAAATCTCTATTTCCTCTAATTATATGTTTATAGCACAGCTGGATTCAAGTGGAGTGCTATTGATTTAGCAGTTTCCTTAAAAGCTTTCAGTTGGTCATTTGTTTTCCTTTAACATTGCATTAGAAGTTGTAATGGCAGCATTAGAACAAAACCAATTAATTTTAGGGCTATTTCTTAGTGATTTTCTAATTGTTCTGTCATTTTACTGCTGGACATCTTTTATGATCTGTTGTCTGTTGATTGCATAAGCTGTTGTTAGTGCAGTGCTTTCATTCCTGAGGAAGGTTAAGCCTATAACCACTATGCTTTGCATAAAAGGGCCCCACCTTTAGCATTTAGCACGGAAGAGAAGCACGTTCCTGCTAATGCACACCTGTACAGCACAAGATGACCCTCGCACAGAGTTAGAGCCTTCAGTTTGATTAAATTTGTTTTTATGATGGTTTGTGTATATTTAGGATTATTGCAAGAATGTAACTACATATTTATGATGGGAGCAGGGGGGCGTGTCCCATGTCCTGTTTTAGAGATTGATAAACGCAGAGAGGCATGAGAGACTTTTAAACAGAGAGAACCAAACTGAAACTAACAGAAATGCCCACAAGCTGGGACATGTTACACCATACTGATAAAAACACAACAGACAGTCTGTCTTGCTCTACCTGCTATGTCAGTGGAGTTGTTTGTACTAGACGTTCTCTTTATTGATTTGGGGTGAATAGTTTCAAAACTACGTTATTGTGTTGGTGTAATTGGATGTTTGGAGACATATGATATTCATTGCGTATGGCCATATTTATATATGAATCTACAGCACATGCAATAAACTAAAAGCCTATTCACGCCATGTCTGCATTTTCATTGCCTTTTTAAAATTAAATTGTCATTTTTATTAATCTTGTGAATTAATTTTGAATTCATGGCTTTATATTTTCAGTTTTAAAGTTTTAGTAATTTTGTCAGTTTTTTAATAGTTGTTTTTTGTAAATATGTCTATATAGATTTTACTCATTTTTTTATTTCAGTTTGATTTTGAGTTATTTTTTGTCCGTCAAGTTAAATTAAATGAAAATTAGAAATGTAGCTGGAATAAAATAAGATTTATGGTTTTTTATTTTTTTATTTGACGTGACTTGAAGTGTTTTTCATGATTTTAGTCAACTATAATAACCCTGGTTATTGCATAGCTTATTTAACATTGCATAAAAGTAACAGCTAAATTTACTCTTTTTTTTTTTAAAGAAAAAACATTGGCTTTGTAATATCATTATTCATTCCAGCCCACATAAGAATAATACTCCATCAATTTGTATCACTTCATAAACACATTTTACTAAAACTTATACTGTTAATGGAAATCTCAAGTTCATTCCTATTGAAGGTTCTTTAAAGCTTGTCTCTGTTAGCGAGGCAGGAAAAGCTTAGTGAAGGGTCAGTTCGTTCAGGTATCCAATATTTTTTTCAGAGGAATAAGGACAGTTTTGATTGTTTTGGAGTGAATGTAGTTATTTCACCAAGTGAATACCTTTTGCTTTGATGCATAAGACTAGTGCTTTTTACAATTGTGTGATGAACTGGGAATGGTAGAAGGAAGAGTGGCAGGGAGCAGAGGTTTTGGGGTTAGGGGTGAAGGACACACACATACACACTCTCTCACATTCAGATATCACTGGACACAATCGACACACTCAGCTCTTTCTGCCCTCAATGCGGTCATTGTGTCTCCAATAAAAAGGGGAGGAGTCTTCACTCCACCAACCATTCACACACTAACATGCTATGCTATAAGCTAACTCACCAGTCTCCCTTAAAGCCCAACACATTTTTTGGAGAAATCCCTCTCATCACACTTTCGCTTGGATTACAGTGTTGTCAGGCCTGGTTTCATTTTGATTTGTGACACTATAAATGGAAACCTCACTATGTTAGTATTTGTGTTCTTCACTCTATGGTTTTGTGGATATGTCTGTAGAATGCATATCTTGGCCAGTGAGAGCCCGTTGGAGGTACTCATACTTCTGATGAGTTGGGTTATTTACAGCATCTCATCTGAACCTCTGAATACGACAGTTGCATGTGACTGATGTTGAAGCAGTACAGATGGATTCTGTATGTGGAAGTGTTGTACTGTATGTCCATGAAGTAGAGACTATGGTGTGTGTGTGTGCGCATGTGCTCATACTCGGGCTTCAGTAATGAGGGCCTTTGTTAAACCCACAGAGCAGCTATTTCTGCCAGTGGCTGGAAAACAAGCACAGTCCAGATTCCACATCCTAGATTGGGAATGTTTCCGCCCCTGCTCCCTTTCTAGTGTGAGAGAGAGAGAAACTGTAGAAAACTTCTGAGAATTTAAAAAAAGGATTCACTTGATTTCAGAAGACATTTTTTATTGCAGGTCGGTTGTGATGTAATCAATGTTAAAGTGATAAATTGATGAATGTGATTGATGAATAAGAAGGAAAGGAGTGGATTCATATGGAGTCAGAAGAGATGGATGACATGAGATAAATATAGTCCCAATATATCATGACAGCTTTCAGAAACAAGAAGGTCTATATTATACCTGGAGAAAGCATTCTGTTTCATCTCAACCAGGTTTTATTGATTTAGTCATCTGAGCTAAATGTAAGCAAGAAAATGACATCATGATAACACTGATTGGCCTATGACACCACAAAAACACCTTTACTTTTACTACTATTGAATGATTGTCAATTGAGAACGATGCTCAGATGGTGTAGCCAGATCTACCCCCAGGGCCCTGTTGTTTAAAAGGATCAGGATAATCCTGTCTTTATTTTCTTTCTTTTTGGATCAAATCTATCCAAATATCCAAATTTTGATATAACATCTACTGAAGGCTTATTCCAGATCAAAACCAACAGTGGATTACATGATTCTTTTCAGAATCCTTTTTTTTTCCCTTCTTCTTTAAACAGCCCATTTTGAAGATTTGATCTAGTCCTGTAGCCAAAATCTGATCAAATGACTTGTGCCCAGGTGCCAATAGGACCATGCTATCCAACCGAACCTTGACTTCTTGCTTAGAAACACTGTTGTTCAGTGGTGTTTGTGCGCTGGTGCCACCTGATGGTGTGGATTGGTGTTGTTGAAGGTGGTTTGCCGGTTGACAGAATCTCCTTCGTCACTCCTTAGTCACAGCCAAACTGTGTTTTTGATGTGATCATGTTGCCCCTGCAGGGCCAGAAAAACCTGACACAGCATGCACATGCCTTGAAAACAGTGTTTTTCCAAAGAATTAATTTAGGGTGCCACTCATTTTACAAATGGTCATGTGTGATTTTGAGGGGGGGAAAAGACTTTGACAAGATGTATCTCTTAATGTGTTAGCTTAAAACGGTTAATGTTTTTCTCTGAATAGTTTGTTATTAAGGCATACCTGCAACAACCAACCACTTCCCATCAGTCACATACAACACTGAGCACTAAGCAAGAACTGAAACCACTGGTTAATACAAAGAGAACTTTTACATCTCATTTCCACATTAAGCACATTTCATGGAGGGCTACGAGTCAGGTACAAAATGCTGTTTGTTTGATGATTCATTCTTTCTCTTTTTTCTTATTTTTAGCTCTCATAACCATTCACTTTGTCATGTATCACATACTTTAATGTTTTTAATTTAGCACATGACCAGTGGGTACAGACAGATACAGTACGTACTATAGTTTCTCCTTACCTTCTTCTCTCTTTATTATTATTTGTTTATTGTTGCGTATGAGTGTGTAAATCAAACCTCTCATTACGTTGTGCAGTAAATTGAGCGTTTGGAAATTCAGTTTTGTAATTTTGTATGATCTATATGTCAAGAGAGGAAGAGTCTCTTGTGTTTTGGTCTATTGTGATATCCGAATATATTTAAATTAACTGTGCAACACCATTTTGCTTCCCCTCTAACCTTTCCTTCCTTTTGTTATTTTTTGGTTTGCCTTGTTTCAATCTTTCTCCTTTTACCAATATAACTTTCTTTTACTCTTGTCTTCCGTCTTTCCTTTTTTCCTTCCTTGCCCTTTTCCTCTCCTTTCCTCCATTCCACTCCTCCCACAGATGAGCCGACCAGTCCAAGTGCAGATCTGCGGGCACGTCATGTCCCCGCCTCCTGCGTCGTGTCCAGTGGCGGTATAAACTCCGCCCCTGCTGTGGCCACAAGCCCCGCCTCCCCAACCTTCACCTTTCCCCTCAACCGCCTTTTCTCCCACGGCAGCAGTGAGTGATCCAGAGAGAAAGAGAAACAGTGTTACTACTATATGATCGAATCAATACCTGGAACTGTACATGAAAACATGGCAACAAAAATGTTATCTAAACATTACGAAGCTGCATGTGATCGCCGTAGAGCTCCCCCTACTGCATGCGTAGTCAAACCGCACAAATAAGTCAAATGTATGTGTGCATGCCGTACTGCATACTGCAAAAGTCCACATGATCGTTAGGTAATGCCCGTGCATTGTGTTCACCGCACTTTACTGAGACTGTGATGAAGATCTGCTACTTGCCACCTCCTTATCTGATTACTTCCTGTGTCCTACCCAACTCCCCACTAACTGTCCTTCATCAACTCTCTCTTTTCTCCTGTATAACAGCGTTTTCTCATTTTCACTGTTTGTAATGAATGGGTCTCTCTCTCTCTCTCTTTCTCTCTCTCCATGAGCAGGTGATGCCAAGTCTAATCGTCGTTCTTCTTACCTGCTGGCCATCACCACTGAACGCTCCAAGTCATGTGATGAGGGGCTTAACGCATATAGAGAAGAGGGGCGGGTCTTCTCGTAAGTTTTGACACTATTAGTATTATATAAAAAATTAAAGGCATCTTTGCACAGGGGTTTTAAAGGGAAAGTTCACCCAAAAATGAATATTCGGTCAGTATTTACACACCCTCATGTTGTTCCAACCCCGTTAGACCTTCGTTCATCTTCGGAACACGAATTAAGATATTTTTTATTAAATCTGAGAGCTGGATTACTTCTCCATAGGCTTCTTAAGGGATTGAAACTTGCCAGCCCCGAAAAGTTATTAAAGACATCGTTAAAATAGTCCAAGTGACTACAGTGGCTCAATCTTAAGTTTATCAAGCAACGAGAACACTTTTTGTTCACAAAAACACACAAAAATAACGACTTTATTTCAACTATTCCTTTCCTTCTCTGTGGTCCTCTAGTCAGTTAACGTAGTGTGATTGCGTAGAGCTACGTCACATGTAGACTCACTATTGGCCGATGCTGGTGATGTGTGTGATGCGTGTGATGTATAACAACAGAAGGGTTACGCTATTACACTAGTGAACTGACTCGAGGACCACAGAGAAAGAAATGAAAAGCTGAAATAAAGTCGTTATTTTTGTTTTTTTGCGCACAAAAAGTATTCTCGATGCTTGATAAACTTAAGATTGAGCCACTGTAGTTACTTGGACTATTTTAACGATGTCTTTAATAACTTTTCGGGGCTGGCAAGTGTCAATCCTTTTGAAGCCTATGGAGGAGTGATCCAGCGCTCAGATTTAATCAAAAATACCTTAATTCGTGTCCAGAAGATGAACGAAGGTCTTACGGGGTTGGAACAACATGAGGGTGAGTAAATACTGACAGAATTTTCTTTTTTGGGTGAACTATCCCTTTAAGGTTGCTCTGTGCCAGCTTCAAATTCTATGTAAAGATGTAATGCTGCATAAAAGCCAGATTAAATCATGTCTACTCTGACACACCTTAGCTCCCAGTATAAAAGTTTACTTTTAAAAATTGCAGTGTAAATGCATGTCTGCCACGTCAGAGCAGCATGAAACAGTCTGTGTAAAGACACTTCACAAGTGCTTCTTTGCCACCTTTACAGTGTAAATTTGGCATTAAATACTATTCACACCTCAGTAAGGATGTTTTTTTTTTTTTGTCTGATTTTACTTTTAAACACACTCTCATCGTGCTCTTTCAACAGGAGGCTTCCAAAAAGAGTCAAGAGCTTTTTTACTGAAGGGGTGAGTCCAACTACAGTAGAAACTAGGTTATACACTCTAAAACTTTGGCATGAACCAAAGTGTATTCTGTAATGTTGTTTAAAATCTACATAATGCGATATTTCTGATTCTAGATCAGCTAGATTTGCTCCTGGATGCTGATTGGTCAATACCAGTGTTATTTTAGTATTATTTATTTATTATTGTTTTTGTTAATATTTCGAATTAGCTTTAATTTGAATGTTTTGATTTTTATTTTAGTTTAAGTTATACATATATGTATGTATATAATATTATTTCAGCCTTATTTCAATTTACGAAAATGATTTTAATAGCTTTCATTTTAGTTAACAAAAACAACACCAGTCATGTTATATAATGTTTTACCCACAATATAGTAGCAGTTTATACTGCTACTCTCTTTGATATCTAATTTTATGATATTATCTATTTATTAAAGCGATGCCTAGATAGTTATCTATATTCTATATAATATATTATTAGTTAACATTTAACATTTACTTAAGTGACATCAGTGAAACAGAAAAAGTCTTTTTAGAGGAAAAGCAAACCTAGTGAAAAAGAAATATACCAAAATGTATTTGAAATACAATTATTGTATGTTAAGTATACTACAAAAAAACATTTACATGTTTATGTACTTAATATGGATACCCTTCAATTGTGGGGAATTGAAACAACTAAGTTTGTTCTTAATGCACTTTAGTTATCTAGAAATAGTGCAGAGGTCCAACTAAAGATATACTTAAGTATATTTAATTGTGCTAAAATGGAACTATTGCAAGAATACTTTCGGTACACATCAAATATCTTGCATTTTAAAGACTGATATTATACAGAGATCATACAATCCTTTTTAATAATGATATTAAACACATTTTAGACTTAATATTAAGCAATGTGCATTGTATAAAGTTTAATTATAATTTTATATTAGTAAGTGATATATCAGTAAATATGTTAATGGGCTATACTTTGTACTATACTTAGTATGAAATAAATATATTTTAATAGGTTTTTTTCCCTAGAGAATTATTTTTAAAGTTTACAAAGACAAATTATTTATTTGTAATAACATGCATGCACAGATTAATCAATCACAACAAGATTAAGGACATGCATTTTTGTTTAAAATTCAAAACAGCTACAGCTTTAAATGTTCTCTTCCTGTATTCCGGTTCTTTTTATACTGTAGTTCCATGTCAGTGTCACATGTGTGTGTATCTCTGTCCTGTGTCATGGTTTAGTCTCTGGACAGTCTGGGTGCTGCTGAAGAGGCTCGCTCTAAACGACACTCTACCTCGGAGCTGGGCAGCATCAGCTACAGTGACGTGAAGAGGGAAGGTTGGCTCCACTTCAAACAGATCCACACTGAGAAGGGCAAGGTAAGAGAAAGAGGCCGCAAGATTAGGGTTAGTTTATAATCCGGGAGAGCAGTTATTAGTGGTTTTGATAAAGATGTGGGCTGGCAACCAGAAGGTTTTAGGTTCAAACTCGACATGCTATTAAGTTGCTTCGGATAAAAGTGTCTGCTAAATGACTAATTAGTTACAGTACCTGTATGATCTGATGGATGAGATTTGTCTTTTCTCTCTCTCCTGCAGAAGGTGGGTAGTGCCATCTGGCCTTGGAGGAGGGTGTTCTCCGTGCTTCGGTCCAATTCCCTGTTCCTCTACAAAGACAAGCGAGAGGCAGTTCTCAAAGGGGCGGCGCTGGGAGGCGGGGCCGACGATGAGCAGCCAATCGGCATCCGGGGTTGCCTTGTGGACATAGCGTACAGTGAAACGAAGCGCAAGCACGCGCTGAGGTTGTCCACGCAGGACTTCTGTGAATACCTGCTACAGGCGGAGGACAGAGAGGACATGCTGGAGTGGATCAGAGTCATCCGAGAGAGCAGCAAGACTGACAATGAGGTGAGAGTGCGATAATGATGTTACATAGAGGCCTTAAACAGAGTGAAATGTCAAGATTAAATTTGTTTCTGGTTTTTTTCAGACGAATGACACTGGTTTTTGAGGTTGTCATTGCTAGTATAGGAATTAAAGCTTGTTGACATGGTGTTTGTGTTTGAGACATGCTTCCTCTCTTACTGCTGTTCACTGTCAGCAGGCTTTACTTTCACTGCCAGGTGTGCTAATAAATGTGAATAATTGTCATAATACATTCATTTTTATTTTATTTATTTTGAATCATGAAGTTTTTCCAATTATGTTGTTTTATTTTAGTAAAGGATAAAGTTTGTTGTATTTGTCATTACCAATACTATCACTGTTTGTTGGTTGATTTCCCTGAAGAGTGAACACACTGTGGCTTTGTGGTTTGCACAGTCCAACATGGCAACATTAGCTCAAACAATGGTTGAGTTTAGGATGAGAAAATTATTTATTTTTCAATGAAATTGAAATGCTCCTTTGTCATGTTTGTCTGTAGGAATTGGGTGTCTCACCACAGAAACTCATAAATAAGAAACTTAATGACTACAGGAAGCAAAGGTGAGATTGGAGATCATGTCACACTTTTAACACATTTTTTACTTTTTACTATTCCAAGGTCAAAATGATCTTCTTCCTCTTGGTTCCCTCCTTTAGTCCAACGGGTAATAAACCAGACTCCTCACCCAGAATGCATCAAATGATACACAGTACAGCCAAAGATGAGAGCAGCCCCCCTAAATCTCCTTGGGCCATAAATATAATGAAGAAGGCTAAGAAGGCAAGCCCTAAAGCCTTTGGGGTCCGTCTAGAGGACTGCCAGCCTGCTGCCAAAAACAAGGTGTGTGCTTTTTGCAGTGTGCTGAATGTATTTCTTATGCTTACTGGTTACTTTATGTTAGTATGCTTTAATGTGTATGTGTTTTTGTCTATGAAGTTCATTCCCCAGATTGTGGAGATCTGCTGCGGGCTGGTGGAGGAAATGGGTCTGGAGTATACGGGGATCTACAGAGTGCCGGGAAACAATGCAGTAGTGTCCTGTCTACAGGAGCAGCTCAACAAAGGAGTAGACATCAACATCGCTGAGGAGGTGAGATGTTTATGCATGATCTCAGTCAGAGACACTATAATTGTTAAACTGCCTCTGGCTCTTTGAGACTACATACTAGTTATATTCACTTCCCATGTTTAAGCGGTTGCTTCCTCATATACTGAGAACTTCAACAACAACAACAACTACTTTCACGTTTTCCTCCTGTACAGAGATGGCAGGACCTGAATGTGGTCAGCAGCCTGCTGAAGTCCTTCTTCCGTAAACTCCCAGAACCCCTCTTCACTGATGGTGAGATTATGAGCATGCTAACTGTGATTTCAGTGTGATTTTATGTGCCTAAATCAATCAAATTACTGGAAACCTTTTAAAAGGTGTGTAAAATGTCATGTAGTTACATTTTATTTCTTCCTCTATTTCTCTTTCTCTCTATACCATTGAAGACAAATACAATGACTTTATTGAGGCCAATCGGATGGAGAGTGCCAGTGATAGGTTAAGGACAATGAAGAAACTGGTATGACCGTGTTTTTAGCATATTTGTTTAAACCCCACATTCTGATACAAGCTTAAGCCATAATTTATTCCAGTGATTACAAAGTTGTATTTTCATTACTCCAGTCTTCAGTGTCACATGATCCTTTAGAAATCATTCTAATATGATGATTTGATGCTCAAGAAACATTAAGAGACATATATTTTAATAATATTTATATGTAATATATTCCTGTGATGGCAAAGCTGAACTTTCAATGTTAAAAAACAGTTGTGCTGTGTTTTTTTTTTCTTTGAGGAATAGAATGCTCGAAAGACCCGCATTTATTTGAAGTATAAATGTTTTTTAACATTAGAAATGTCTTTACAGTCACTTTTGATCAAATTAATTTGTCCTTTCTAAATAAAATTGAATAAAGTCTAACCTCAAACTTTTGAATGGTAGTGTATGAGCAACATTAAGCATTTATTTAGTATTCTCCTTGATTTAGTTTTTCTTTTGCTCTTTTCCATTTCTTCCTGCAGATCCGTGATCTACCAGATTATTACTTCCACACTCTAAAATTTCTAATTGGACACCTAAAGACTGTGGCAGACCACTCCGAGAAGAACAAGGTGAGCGATACTTGATTTTCTGTTATTCAGATATTTTAGTATTTTAAATAACAGTTTTACCATAATTACAACGCATATTTGAACACCACAGTTATTAATTTTCACATTATTATTCAGATGTAAGTTGGGTTCAAATTTGAGAGTAATAAAAAAGTCAGGTTCAGATTGCTCTTAAAATGTTAATTTGTTTCTTGTTATTTTCTCATCTCCTAATGCTTCAGCAATTTCACCTTAAAAAAGCAGCAGAGCAGCTCATTTAAACTGCATACAGTAGCATGCTTGTTTATGGTAGTTGAGTCTTACGGTGCACTTGTGCAGATGGAGCCACGTAATTTGGCGCTGGTGTTCGGCCCCACTCTTGTCCGGACCTCAGAGGACAACATGACAGACATGGTCACCCACATGCCTGACCGCTACAAAATTGTCGAGACACTCATTCAGCATGTGAGGCACACCGCTGACAAAACACACAACTGAGATTACAGATAGCCTCCATTTTAGTTATTTTAAACAATGATTTTCTTGCTCTCTACGCAGTATGTCTGGTTTTTCGTTGAAGAACACGAAAAGGATGAAAAGGTTTGTTTTCTTTATATGTAATGTTATTGAGATTCATAAAAAATATATATATGAATCATCAAGTCATCTACAGTATATGACTAAGCTAAGCATTTAAAAGTGACAGTTTTTCATGTGTTTTGACTAAATGTTTCAATGTCGCCCCTCAGACACCTGTGGACACGGAGGATGTTCAGCCCGCCCCAAACATAGATCACCTCCTCCCTAACATTGGCCGGACAGGCCTGCTAGGGGAGGCGTCAGGTGAGACATCTTAACCTGTAGTCTCCTGACTAACTGCCATTGGCTAGCAGTCATATTCCACCTCAGATGACTAACACTAGATACATACTTTCATCTGCATGTGAATGGACACATCTGTCTTTTGGACATGTGACAGTAGTAGACAGCAGGTCAAACATGTTTCGGTTTTCCTGCATGTTGAATGCTCTACACTTCTAAGTTTTGTTTTTTAAAGAATCTTTTTCATTATATTCACTTTCTACTGTCTTTCTCTGTACATTTCTGCATTCCTTTCTTAGCTGAGCCTGTGGAACAGCCACTGCGGTAGGATGGGTTCCCCCTGCCATGCTCTCTCTCTCTTTGTGTGTGTGTGTTCAGGAGTATGTATTTAATGTTCAAGTGGGAACGTTAATATTTGTATCAAGTGATGAAGGTGCTTATGGGCCCCGTATATACCTAGTATTAACATCTGTGTTACTTTGAAGTGCTACATTCAGCTGTAAAAAGGATTCCATGTTTTGTTTTTTACAAAAGCTAGTTTATTCTCATTCAAACCAACCACATTCAGAAATAGCTTAGTTGGGGTGTGTCTAATATTTTGTCATTTTTAGCATGATAGTATGGGTCTAAATGATTTTGGACATTTCTAGTCAAAAATTTGTTTGGTTATATTTCGGTTTTGACTTTTAAATGAGCATATACTGCTTAGTATATACTATAAAATATTGGCTATTATTTACACTATTTTTTGATTGATTGTTTTTAAAAGAAAGAAGTCTCTTATGCTCACCAAGGCTGCATTTATCTGATCAAAATACAGTAATATTGTGAAATATTATTACAGTTCGTAAGTACCTTTTCTGTTTGAATATATATTTAAAAAGTAATTTATTCCTGTGATACAAAGCTGTATTTTCAGCATCATTACTCCAGTCTTCAGTGTCAAATGATCCTTCAGAGATCATTTTAATATGATTTACTAATATATATTTGCTGCTCAAGAAACATTTATTACTATCATCAATGCTGAAAACAGTTTAATCAGTTAATATGCCATTAATATGCCATTGTTAAATACAATTTTAATTTCTTTAAAAAATACTTTTGAATGGTAGTGGTTTGTATCAGGTAATTATCATAGATAATTAAAAGTAATTATCATGTAAAATTATTTCTGCAAAACATTGAAGAGCCCAGGCTTCACAGTTGTGACTTTTAAATACAAAGTGATACACATGCCAGGTAAACGGGGCCTGTGTGTTGTGGCAAAATTGTGTTCAGTTTGTCCTTCTCCCCCCCTGACAATTACAGTTTCTACCCTTGCTCCTCCCATAGCTTCTTTCATGGGTTGATGTCATCAGTATGTGCCGCGATGTCATCAGTGTGCGCTTTATCTTTACCACTGGCTGCTGTATATATGGGCTCCTTCACTTCTTCTTCTATGACCCTGTTCACATTGGAACATTAACTGACAATCAATGGCTGGTCGTTTGTTACACAGATGTTGCTTATAGTGTATCTTGTGTGAACACTGTCTCACAATCACTGTTTATGGGGGTAATGCTTAATGATTGACACAGAGACTGCTATAGGTCTTGTTTAACAATGTATTAAAGGAATAATACACCCAATTATAATTCTGTCATCATTTACTCCCCCTCATGTTGTTCCAAACCTGTATGAATTTCTTTCTTCTGCTGAACACAAAAGAAGATATTTTGAAGAATTTCAGTAACCAAACATTTGATGTACCCCATTGACTTCCATAGTATTTTTATTTTTTTTATGCTATGGAAGCCAATGGGGTCCATCAACTATCTAGTTACCAACAATCTTCAAAATATCATCTTTTGTGTTCAGCAGAAGAAACAAACTCGTACAGGTTTGAAACACAAGGGTGAGTAAACAAAGACAATTTTCATTTTTGGGTGAACTATCCCTTTTAAGTTAACTTTACTGACAACCACAAAAGTTCACTTCTCCTCTGTGCCTCTCATTAAAACAGCAAATATTTAACATGGTGCCAACATGTTTGTTTTTTTCACTAACTTCCTCTCACAATCTCTTTCCCTATCTCTCTGTTTTTAACTGACCAGACTCAACCAACAGTGATTCTGCAAAATCTAAGGTCAGTATTGACCAAAGGCTATTTAATACGTTTGTTTTGTATAATGTTGGTATTTGAATGTGTTTTTCTATGCATTTGGATGCTAGAAATTAGTAATACATTTCAGCAATTTTTTTTAACTTTAAATCATAATTTATTAGTAATAACATAGTCATATTTAATTTTGCTTTCTAGATTTTATATTGTTTAATATTTATTTTATTTATTATAATAAATACTTTCCCTCTTTATTTAATATTATTTGTTTATTGTTTTAATATTTATTATGAATTATATATTTTTATTTATTCAGTTTTGATGTAAATATTAATGTTTTTATTGTATCTTTTTAAATACATATTTAATAATAAATAAATGCATTTAATATTTATTCATAAAAATGTATTTCAAAATTTTAATTGTATAATATTTAAAACTTAGGGGTCGTGGGGATCAAAACGTGACTTTACTGCCAAGGATATCCTGACGTTATCGATTATGTCGGCTGTGACCCGAAAACGCCGGAAGCGACATAACGGCCGTCTCGTCGGCAGCAGCACAGACGACGATTCTGAGCACGAACCCATTAAATCCTGTGTCTCCGAAAAAGACGATTTGCAAGAGATGGGGCGGGTGGCATCCTTCTGCGCCCCTCGAGCGGAGGAAGAGGAAGATGAAGAAGAGGAGGAGGAAGATGAGGAAGAGGAGGGTGAGAGACAGAAGGCACAGAAACAGAAGGAGGAAGTAGTTCCCAGCATTTCCTCGACAGAGGAAGCGCCACCAGCTGTGCTGCTGAGCGAGGAGGAGGAGCAAAGGTCCGAAGTGAAAGGTCGCAGCTGGCGAGGAGATGATGCGCGGTCTATTATTTCGGGCTACTCTACTCTATCCACTCTGGGGCGGAGCTTAGCATCAGAGAGGCGGGGCGATGATGCAGATGATGAGCACAGTGAACTGGTGAGTGAAACCGATAACGAAAGCGGATTCGCCTCGCGCTCCCTCACCCAAGAGAGGCCGGAAAAACCAACCCGTTCTGATCAAAATTCACACGCCTCACCCGAACCGACCGCGCCACGCAGTTTCCTCTATGCGCACTGCAAATCCCAGACGGCCTCTGCTCCCTCTGCCTCCACCCTCGCTCCGCCTCCTCCTTCCCTCCACATCACTACCAGTACCAACCCTGAACACCAAGCGAACGATCTCGCAGCACGTTCGTCTACTCCCTCAACCTCCTCTCACTCATCATCCGCCTCCCAGCGCCTCCACAGCCGCAACTCTTTTAACTCCCACCGCCTCATACAGTGTGACACCCTCGCACGGCGTCGGCTAAAGTCAGACAAAGCCAAAGGGTCCTCGTTGGACCTTTCAGAATTGTCAACCTCCTCCGCCATGGAGGGAGAACGCCAGTCAGGTGCAAATCAAATCCCCGATTCCTCTCCGTCTCCTCCACCAAAAGCCAAATCCTCCAAAGAGGTTGACGTGAGAAAAGAGTGTACGCCAATATCCTTGGCCGGTCTTGGAAGTAAGAGCTGCTTGTTTTCCCCTGGGCAGGGTTCCCTGGCGGATCAGGTACGAGCTCGGCTGATGGGATCAGCGGATGACCTGCGCAGCGTCGGCCTGAGGAAGCAGCTCTCGCCTGAGACGCGCAGAAAGAGACGTGCGTGGAGGAGGCACACAGTGGTGGTCTCCCCCACAGATTGTTCAGGGAAAAAAAAGCCGGCGCTACCCCCCAAACCGCTAACTTCACCCACCCCTGTTGAAAAGCTGGACGTTGGAGAGTCCCACCCAGAGTGCTCAGAGACTGAAGCCCCTATTGCACGTCGGGCCCTGCCTACCTCGCGTTTCCGTGATTTCTTGTAGCAGTGATGGTGTGTACAGGCTAGTGAACCAAGAGAGTTGGATTTGTGTTGTGTTGTAGCTGAGTCCTCCATATGTTTGATATGAGTTCACACGGACAGCGATTAATATCATTGTAGAGTACTTTTGGTCGGTAGATGTTCATACTCACTGCAGCGTCAAACTGGACCAGGTGGCAAATGATGTGAGTGTCATTGTGAACCATTCAGAATTGAACTGAGCATTCTTTAAACTTCCTGTTAATTTTCTTGAATTGGCATTGAATTTAAATTGAGGTAGCAAACAAGATGCCCAATTGAAATTAGAATTGAATAAATTGGAATTCAAATGAACTGAAATTTAAATAAAACCGCAATAAGGGGGTTTACAAGACCTGTCAGTTGTTTGCTTTGTTCTGAAACGGAATTTCAATGTTGCATTTCTCCCTTGGTTCGCTTTCACAAAGAACATTTTTATGCAATTAAATATTTTTACGTTTAATCAAGTCACACCTGTTTCGAAGAATAACAATGACATTTTAAAATGAAACGGTGGTCTTTGGTTTTTAGCTGCGATAAGAATAAAATTGACGTCAGTTACTTCGTCAGTTACGGCTCGTTAGATCTAGCAATCTGCCTGCTTTGAAACAGAAAAAAACGGTATTTAAGATTACATTTTGTTGAATTAATATATTATAGCATTTATTTGAGATGGAGAGAGAGAGGTGCTTACCTGCGTCTGTTCAGTGTCTCTCTATTAAAGGGGCATTCAGCAACTCTAGCTATGTCTTCGCTGATTTTCACTTTTGTTGTCGCATGTTTTCTCAACGATCTCCCCCTACAGCTGTGAGGCGTATATTTCACAACAATGTCGTAAGAAAACTCACTTGCGACCCCTCCTCCCCCTTTCTACCGCTGCCCATGTGCATTTGCTATTATCGGAGCCGGCCAACTTTATCGTGTGGAGCTATGTGTACCGAGGTGGGTAATACGTCATACACATTGAGGGCGGCGTGTGTGTTTATGTCGAATTGCCGTAAAGCCAAGCAGTTTGTGTTTCTCTCTTGTTCTCACTTCTCATGAGACTTCCCGTTTCTAACTTACCGGGACGTTAATCCTCATGTTGCGAGGTTGGTTTTCCCCCTAGGAACGTTGGGGGGAGCGGGGAAAGTCACCATTCTCACCACAACAGGTTATTAAACCATCCAAATGATTTCTAAACGGTTTTATTCAGTTGAAATAGTTGCCGAATGCCCCTTTAACAATGAAGCTGTGCGTTTACAATTACTTCAAAATAGCGATGTAAACTCCTCGTTGCTGAGAAATGTAATGTAGCAATTCCGTACCGAATCTATTCTATTACTAAAAGTCGCTGGGCTGCGTTGATACGTTTCTGTGCTCCTGAATTTGTCAGTGCGTAGTGCGATCTCCGCTGAGTCCGCTTTCTGTGTGAGAGTGACTTAAATGTGTGTGCGCTTAAAACAGCGAATTAATATGGGACGGTGATTCAACTGACTTGGAACTACGTGTGCATTAAACGGTTTTATTGCACACCTTCCGGCCAATCAGAATCGGGTATTCAGACAGACCATGGTATATGCATAAACAAACAGAAACTAAGGGAGAAATCGTGCCAGGTTCCGAAACAAATGCTCCAATTGAGCCAGGTGTGAAAACGCCCTAATTGTCATTTGTAAAAAGAAATGGAAGTTGTCAAGACAAATTTCTGCTTCATTTGAAATGTCACCTATAGAAATGTGTGCTTATTTTTATATACTTCTTTGTATTTTACAAAAAAATCAAGATTCATTTTATGGACCAAGGTGGAAAAACACTTAATTCCCCATAATATCATTAACTGTTTTTTTTTATACATTTCTTTAAATTGTAATTTCCTTGAATTGTTCCATTTTCATTCCAATTCAAAATAAATTTTGAAACCTAAAACGAAAGGGATCCGACCATATAAACTCCAAAAAAAAATCTTTACCCTGGTCTGTATTCCCATGCACTGTAACTGCCTCACATTACTTACTTGTTCATTTGCATAAAAAATAACTCTTTTTTTATCCAAATAAGCAATTAATGTCACAGTCGCTTACATTGCCTGAAATCATTCTTAATGAAGATGAATCCAGTCATTTTTTCATTGCAAATCGCTGTCGTGTGAACAGCCTTTTAGGTCGCCATGTGAGTATAAAATACAAACTCCGACTGTTTAAATCTAATTTACATCACTCTTTCTCTCTCTGACCAACTTTTCAGTGTTGCCAAAGTTTTTTCATCAACATCTTCTTTTCACATTTTCTTCTTCCTTTTCTTGGCCAGTCACGTGACAGAATTCTGTAATGCCAAGACCCTCACGACTCAGTGCTTTTGTGTTCTCAAGTCCCAGACGAACCAATTCTCCGAACGTGCCGGTACAGTATTGGTTAAACAGTGTTAGCAAACAGGAACAGTGTTGACAGTTTTACTAGTTTTAGCACAGGCCGTTGAGCTCAGCGCAGGTGCATAATTCAACCATTAACTCGCTACATTAAGTTCCATAAGAGGCAGTGTGGTGTGTTCACCTTCCCACATATTCCTTTACATTGAGTAATGGCTCATTGGTGAAATCACTTCAAATGAGTGTGTATGTGTGTCTGAAATTGCCTGTGTAAACAGTATGTGCTCGAGTATGTGTGTCAAACGATTTTGTAACATTTGTACAAAGCCTTGCTTAAGTTAACCTTGTAAATATACATATATTATATTGTCATTTCTTTTTTTCCTTTATTTTAGTTTTTATATGGTTTACAAAAGTGCACTTAGGTGCAGTCATTTCTTTCAAGATGTTACTTGAAATGTTTTCCTTAATATTTTTTGTTTTGTTTTATACACAGTATATATTATACATAAATTTTGTATGAATATAATAAGTACTTTTATTTGGAAACCTTGGGGTGTTCCTGTTTTAACTCCACTAGACTGTTTTCCCTGTTAATGGCCTTTCTCTGTGACTTACAAATACTATGCAGAAATCTATTCACCTCAATGAAAAGAACAGAGATCTAACCTGCAAAGAGTGTCTGTCACAAGCTATAATAAATTCTTATTGCAGAGCTTATTTCATTTGGGTTTTGTCCTTTGTCTTGTACTGAAGTCATGTTTGTACTGTAATACACCACATGAGTTTCGGACAGTAGTTCTCAATTATTTACACGTGTGATTATTCCTTTCACATCTAATCAATAATAAGAGGTCTGATCAAGAAGACATAGCTATGCACTGCACATCATACACGGTAGCCATTTCAGATGTCTTTGACCTTGGTAGGCCTACTGATGTTTTATTATATAATGTCATTATTATATAATTGGGGGGGTACAGTTTGTAAAAAAACATTACATCTATGGGAAGTCCCCATAAAACATGGAAACCAGTGTGTGTTTACAGCATAGTTGGACCTGTAAAACCTGTCAATGTGTTAAACAGGTTTGGCGTGTTTTATTTCTTTTACAGTCTTCAATTTAAGTTTCTTCAAAACTTTAACAATCACTTCCTTTGTTTATTTAAAGGGTATCTGTTCAATTACTTATCATTAATTAATATTTTAACCTCTACGAGGAGATATTATTGAAAGATAGATTCTCAGATTTTCCATGAACATCATGACACCTTAAGTAAAAAAAAATTACAATGGCTACAATCCATTAGACTCATCAAACTGTAATGCGTGTGTGTGTGTGTGTTCATGTATTTCCTTACCAAAGAAAGACTGCTGCCGTTTTAATAATAGTATTTGTTTTCCCTAAATAGATTAATTTATTTATCGTCCATTTTAATTTAATTTTCATCTCAACAGAAGGTATAGGCTAAGTATTACTCTGATGTGTGAAGGTATGGGTTTATTGTGAATGTCCGACATTTTTATAACCAAGTCACTACCCCGTAAGAATACTTTATTATTATTATTCATGTATTTTATCCTGTTTTGTTTGATCTCATTTTAATTCATTTTAATTCAGGTCATTTCATTAGTATGTCAGCAGATGGCAGCATTTATCACGGTGTGTGAGCTGTCAGTAGCCTAAATCTCACACAGCAGCTCATGTGACATTTAACTCTGAATAAAGAACAAAAAAATTCAACTCTGAACAAACACAAGAGGTGGAGAATAAGGAAGGGTCTTTGTGAAGTTCATTCAACCTCATTTTATATTTTTGTTAGCAACAGTGTCTCCAAAGACAAAATTTTCCAGGCTAAAAACAAGTAGCCTAACAAATCAATTACGCAATCTATTTCTCTATCCAGACATTTTATCTTAAAGCAGAGGCTGTGACAGTAAATGTGTCATACAGTGTGTGAGTGAGTGACTCGTGCTCAGAGAAATATTTATCGCTCCTCGCCGGACTCGAGTTACGCGCTGCGTTTTTAGAAGCGTCAAGTGTTACGACAGGCATCGCGGCGACAGCAGCGCTGATGCATTGACCGAAAGATTTAAACTCGCACTTCTGGACTTGGACTTTTGTTTTTGGTCTATTGATTATTCACATTTACCTCTCGGTTCAGGGCGGTTATAAGTAGTCCTGACTGGAACCGACGGAATATATTCAACATGTTGGGGAGAAAGAAGAAACCAGAGACCGTTCAGTCTGAAACTAAAGGGTTCGAGTCGAAAACCCACGATCCACTTCGGAAGCTTGGTGAGATGATCATACATTAAGACAAAAATGCCTAATATACTCCTGAGTCTGAATGTTACTTTAAGTATGCATGCTATGTTTAACCTAAAGAAAGTTTTCAGTCACTTTACAGACAGTAAGCGCAATCTCAGCAACTAACTTCTTCTAAAATCTATAAGATCGCTTTGTTAAATAAGTCATATGAGCAAATTCACCCATTCCTCACTAAATCAATAAGGACCTTAACTCATCTTTAACTCATCTGTTCATTTTGCGTGATATGATATATGAACGTGAATGTGAACTCACGAGATTTGTTGTTTTATTAACCCTTTATTGTCTTTGGGACTTTTTAACCAGTTTTTGGGGAAAGAATACGCGATAAATAGAATACACATAATTTTTGCATTGGTACCTGGATTTTTGATTTGATATATTTATATAATTAAACAACAGTTTTTAGTTCTGGTCCTCTATTTTGATTGGCTGAGCATCACTCTGATTGTCTGTTTGTTTCAGACCACAGTATTGAGTGGTGCAAAATGATTATTATTATTTTTTTATTGGAAGTAGTTGTTATTCCAACTGCAGTGAGAATCATTTTAGAGCATTTTTTTGTCTATAGTAATGCACTATAATACAAATTTTAATTATAGGGTCTTTAGACCTGTTTTACCTTAATCAATAATTCATTAATATAATATTGAAGGATCAAAGTTGGGTGCACTTGAGGACGATATGTGCAAACCGGCCGTCAGTATGATGTTAGATTGACGTTGGACCCCAACGTTGGACAGACGTTGCATTTTGATTGAAAATGAAAATCTGGTTGACGTTTGGTTATGACGACAACCCTATTTTCATTTTCAACCAAAATGCAACGTCTGTCCAACGTTAGATGTTGACGTCATTCTGGCGTTTGGTTATGACGTCAACACGATTTTCATTTTCAACCAAAATGCAACATCTATTCAACGTTGGAGGAGGCGTTGGGTTATGACGTCAACCCAATTTTAATTTCAACCGCAATGCAACGTCTGTCCAACGTTGGATTTAGAAGTCAATCTGACGTTGGGTTATGATGTCAACCCGATTTTCAGTTTCAACCAAAATGCAATGTCAATCCAACGTTTGATGTAGACGTCAGACTGACGTTGGGTTATGCTCAACTCGATTTTCATTTTCAACCAAAATGCAACTTCTTTCCAGCGTCGGATGTAGAAGTCAGTCTGATGCTGGGTTATGACGTCAACCCGATTATCATTTTCTACGAAAATGCAACATCTGTCCAACATTGACGGTAATCGTCAGTCTGACGTTGGGTTGTGACGTCAACCCGATGTTGGGTAAACCTCCAACGTTGGACATTGCATTTTGGTTGAAAATGGAAATCGGTTTGACGTCAGACCCCAATGTTAAGCTTGACATCAAACTCACATATTGGGCCAACCTCCAACATTGGACAGACATTGAATTGTGGTTGTAAATCAATAGAGTTGATGTCTTTAAATCAGCTCCAACTTTGAATTTTGGTCAGAAATCAAAATCAAATATCTGTCAAAACACAACATTAGCTGTCAAATTCCAACTTAATACCAACCAAAGAAATATATGGTTATTTTGTTGGCATGACATTGAACTTTTAACAGAGCCATGTTTTCGTGGTAGAATAAAAATCAACATACAAAGAAACTTCATGTAACAACAAGGTCGAACAGAGGTCAAGATCCAATGAGAGACAACCCAAAAGTAGAAAAGTAACTTAAAAATCTTAGTGAAACTGGAATCCACAAATGTTGTTTATTAGATAAATGACAAAGAAATTAAATGGATTATAAAATAACCTTTTATTTTATTACATTATTTTAAATATAGTTTTCAACTATAACCATTTATACTTAACATTATCCTTATTCTAAAATCGTACAAATGTTTTTCCTGCCACCTCCGCCCACCCTGTCTCGGGAATATTTTAAACATAAGGCGACAGCCGCTCCAATGTTTGCCTCCGTCTCCTTTGGATTCCTCTGGTCTCTGTAAGAAATATTTGAAAATTTAAATTATGGGGAATATAAGATATGATGCACTACAGTAAGCAAGCATTAAAACATTAAATTGCAAACTAGCAATAGCAAGCTAACTTTGGAAGCATACAATCCCACCCTCCCTTCAGAGCGTCTCCAAAAGACATGCTTCCACTGCAAAGAGCCAGGAGGAGAGACATTGGTGGTGGAGAGTGCAACGCTTTTAGATTACCATTTGTCTCATTCACTGGTGAGACATTACAATTGTACAATTGATCTTGTTTTCGGATATTAATAAAACAGCACTTGGGTTCTGCAACTTGCCTTCAGTGGACTCCCTATTACAGTTCATTTGTTCAGTTAATTTTTTTTTACAAATAAAACCTTTTTCACATGTTGGTTCAGGAGGAACTGCTAATGTTTGGCATCTATTCTCACTTTCTCTGCACCATGAACACGCTGATCACGTGTTTGTCTTTGCAAACAAGTTGCGTAGAGGTATGCAAATGTATATAGGTAATAGGTATATAATAGGTAGGACATCCTATATATAGCTACCAGGATAGGAACACACTTTTGTGTTCTAATGCTTCTAATTTACAGCCAGGAAGTGGGTCAGGAATAGGATTTCAAGTAATTTTGAAAAAATAGTCAAAAAAGAAAATCACATACCCCACCTTTAAAGGGTAAGTTCGGCGTTTTACAAGTAAAGCCCTGTTTTAAGATCGTTTCTGGTGAAATCGAACGATTAAGATTAAAGTTTGGACACATGCTGCTGTCCCGGGAATGTTAGTTTTTTGTGCCTTCCCCCCCCCCCCCCCCACCTATACAATGGTTTCATAGGGCCACTGGAACAATCATTCATATAAACGCATTAAACTTTAGTTTACAAAGACGTGAAACTCACCGAGTGGTCTAGGGTGTTCACTGATATGCTCACACAAAAATCGCTGCAAAAGATGCTTTCCAACAGGTTTTATTGTAGTTTTAGGAAGAATGTCCGGTTGTGAGGCGTTGGAATAATAGGTCCACAGTTTTACAACGAATGGTAAAACACGTGTTGGAAAGCATCTTTTGCAGCAATTTTTGCGTGAGCATATCAGTGAACACCCCAGACCACTCGATGTGTTTCACGTCTTTGTACTCTATTTAAACAAATTTGCCAAAACGCGTTTTAGAAAAAAATTACCTACCCCATCTTTAAAGTCCCCGTGAACCGGAAGTTGCAAACGACTTTTCTCCAGTGTTGTGACGTATTTCCGAGAGAAACGGAATACTAAATGAGGCAAAATAGTGTGCGTGGCTTTTTTTCCAACTAGCACCTGATTGGATCTAGAAAAGTAGGTGTTTCATTCAAACACACAGGCAGCCTGTGTACTGTCAGTTGGAGGGGCGTCGTTACGGATGTTAAGCAGACACCCAAACCGTCAAACCTACGTCATCAGGGAAGGTCCTCCAATGCAGAGGGGAGGGGAAATTTCAGATTTTGATTAAAGATTACGAAGCCAAAAAATTTTTTTGTGTGGATTGACTTGCATGGATGAATTGTTCACCACAAAACGATCAATTTAGGCAAACAAAGTAAGTATGGTCAATTTTGAATTCATGGGGACTTTAAGTTTGTGCGCACTAGGAATCATATATTTTTTTTCCAAATAAAGATAAGGTGACACTCATTTTACATTTAGCACACAGTGTAAATGACATGAATATGACAGAGGGCAACTGAATATAGCACCAACATAGTTTGAAATCAAAGGTTTAAAGTTTGTCGATCCCCATGTGTCCCCAGTGAAGCTGAACTAATTCACACGGACTGACCGTGTATGCACACTTCAGAATATCTGACAGTCTGCAAGGTTTTTTAAATATTCAAAGATTTGTTTTAAATGATATAAATGCGTATATTTGCTGAATGCTCATGGTAAATGAGAAAGTATTAATAGTGTTTGGAAACACTATAATACTTTTTCGTATACGGTTTAATTTCTTTGGCCTATCCAACAGCAGGTTCTATCCAGTAACGTATTAGACAAAACTGTTAAACAGAGACCATAAACTAATGAAGACGAAGAATAGGAGCGCTGTGTGCTCAGGGCCGCCCGTAAAAATAAAGGTCAGCTTCAATGGGGACACATGATCGGCAAAATAAAAGTCCTGCTGCTACGAGGACATAAAAATTTGCAATCTCTAAGATTCGCTTGAAAAATAGAAAGGAGAGTTCTGAAAAATGAAAGGATAACTCTCGCCAAAATGCAACCTAGTTTCTTTTTGTTAATCTACCCGGGCAGACTTTCATTTAAAAGCATAATTTGAATGGAAACGCCACTTTTAAGTTTGATCGTATTTTCTTTTTCGGTCAAATTGCCTTTTGAATGGGAGTGTTAGGGGCACGACTATGATTGCATCAAAAATTGCTATTTTTAAAACATTAAGGCGGCTCGACACAACATAAACTTTGCTCGAAGTGTCACCAAGGTTCAGTGCACTTGAGGACGATATGTGCAAAGTTTTCAAAATTCCAAATTTTTGCTAATGTTTTTTTTTTTTTTTGCTAATGCATCTGTTCTTTTGCTTACTGTAATACTTGGTCTACACATGCATCAGATTGAGCTCTTTGGGGTTTTTTTTAAGACAGCTTGTCAAGTTAAAATTAATTATTTGAAACTTTGTGTTCCTTTTTAACAACCTTTTGTTTTTGAATGCAAGAGCACATCCTGTGTGAACATTTCCCTAAGACTTGATGCTGATACAACGTATGTAATACATTATTATATATTTATTTTAATGTAGGCTACAGTAACTGGTATGGCCTGACATATTTTCTTTCGCAATTGCCATAATCACATTGCTTCACTCGTAACCACTGACTCTTCTCACACACTTATTATTTTCCCACTCATGCTTACTTCTCATCTCTGCCTTTCATAAGCATCTCTCCATCTGGGATCACCAACACCCATGCTGCACGTAAAAAACAATTCAACATGTTTTCCTTTTTAAATCAACATTTATTTTGCAATTTCATATTATGCAGCAAGCTAATATCTGTGACTAACACAGGTCTTGTTAGTATCAGCCCAGTTCTGATACCAAACCAAAATATGTGCTAGTTTATCCTTCACGTTTTTGAAATGAACCACGATAAAAGGGTGGAGAGATAAAAATACAGTCATGTGAAAAAGACAGTACACGTTTTAGAATTTTATGGTTTACGTATCAGAACATAATAAAAATCATATGTTCGTTAGTAGATCTTAAAATTAGATAAATACAACCTCAGATGAACAACAACAAATGACATATTACACTGTGTCATTATTTATTTAACAAAAATAAAGCCAAAATGGAAAAGCCACGGGTGAAGTACACCCTATGATTCAATTGCTTGTAGAGCCCCTTTTATCAGCTATTAGTTGAAGGAATCGTTTTCTGTATGACAGTATCAGACTCTCACATCGTTGTGGAGGAATTTTGGCCCGCTCTTCTTTACAACGTTGCTTCAGTTCATTGAGGTTTGTGGGCAATTGTTTATGCACAGTCTCTTAAGCTCCCGTCACAGCATTTCAGTCAGGCTGAGGTCTGGACTTCGACTAGGCCAGTGAAACACCTTTCTTTTCTTTTTCAGTCATTCTGTTGTTTGCTGGTGTGCTTTGTTGCTTGACCTAATTGTGGCCAAGCTTTAGTTATTGGACAGATGGCCTCACATTTGACTGTCGAATACATAGGTGTACAGAGGAGTTCATGGTCGACTCAATGACTGCAAGATGCTCAGGTCCTGTGGCTTCAAAACAAGCCCAAATCATCAACCCTCCATCAGTGTGATGGACAGTTGGTATGAGGTGTTTTTATTGATATGCTGTGAGATGTTTGGTTTTCGCCAAACGTGGCGCTGTGCATTACGGCCAAACATCTCCACTTTGGTCTCTTCTATCATAGGACATTCTTCCAGATGTCTTCAAGTTTGTTCAGATGCAATAAGCTGTGCTGCCATGTTCTTTTCAGAGAGAAGCAGCTTTCTCCTGGAGACCCTTCCAAACATGCCATACTTGTCCTATCTTTTGTAATTCTATTGCCATGAACTTTAACATTTAACATGCTAACTGAGGCCTGTCGAGGCGGAGATATAGTTCTTGGGTTTTATGCAGTTTCTCTGAGCACTGCATGATCTGACCTTGGAGTGAATTGGAAATATCCACATAACCCTTCCCAGATTGATGGGCAGCAACAATCGTTTCTCTAACATCTAAGATCTCTAAGATTTCTGATGTCTTTCCTCCTTGGCATTGTGTTAACACGCACCTGAAGGCTCCAGAGCAGCAAACTGCCCAAACTACTGCTTTTGTAAAATTGGTCACACTTGCTGATGATCAATTAATCAAAGGCATTTGATTAGTAGTGCCTGATGGCTGCTTACCCTCTTATCTCCTATGGAAACAGTAAAGGTGTACTTAGTTTGTCACCCATGACTTTTCCATTTTGGCTTAGTTTTTGTTGAATAAATAATGACACGGGGTAATATGTCATATGTTGTTGTTCATCTGAGGTTGTATTTACCTAATTTTAAGACCTGCCAAGGACCAGATCATTTTTTTGTCAAGGATCAGATGATTTATGTCCCGATATATAAAACCACAAAATTCCAAAGGCTGTCAGTTCTTTTTCACATGACTATATTTAAAAATATCTAAAAATGGATGTCATTATATGACTGATATATCATGTAATCCTGGAATTCCTGTATTCTAGCGTAGTATTAGGCTGAATTCGAAGGAAATTAAGTAGGGCGTGTTTATATCATTGTTTTACAGTGCTTGTCTTTTATTGCAGCGCTTTTATTGAACTCGGCAGGCCTCTCATCAGTTGTGTATCACACCTCTGGCTGTTTTAGCTGGGTTTCTTTATTAACTTATGAATGTGCTGAATATTGTCGCTATATCAAGTACAAGACTTGCTGAACACTTGTCTACATTCACTGGTTTCTGTCCGTAACTACAGCATTGTGACTGCAGGTACTTGAGAAAGAGCTTAGCTTGAACTATTGCGAGTGGGCGATAACCCTGCCTCAGTTTAATTATCTGTGCTTAATGTTATGCTCATAAGTATTACTTTCCATAGCAACTTATGGAGAATTAGTTATTTTTATTGAATGTTTTAGTAAGACCTGTCCCATGGCTGCCATTGTGATGATTTATCTCTGCCATGGCTACTGTGTCAATAGATATTCTAGAAATATTATTAGTGTTTCGATTTATTGCACTTGTAAAATAATGTTGAGTGGCTTGTATGAAGAGGCTGTGCAAGTTGGTGCTCTTCAGTGGCGTGATTCAATGTTACAATGCCAGCACTTCAAAATACAGCACTCCAGTGGGAATAATCAAGAGGTTGTTTTAGAAATGAGATTTGTGCCATGTGTTTATATACATATTAAGTTGCTCCCAAGTTTCTCTAGTTGGTTTTCTGTACTTGTGCTTCTGCAAGTAACCAGAGAGAATAAGTCATACATGCAATTGCCCCACATTTATTCTAAATATAGATACGCTTACTATGGACAAGATGCACCTTAGGTGAACTGTAGGGAACCGTAATAGTCTAAGGCCTGGTTTCACAGACAGGGCTCAGATTAAACCAGGATTTGGCCATAGTTCAAATAGGACATTTAAGTAGTTTTATAAATGTGCCTTATAAAAAGTAAAACATTACTGGTGTGTATCTTGAGACAAAACAATAGCAGTGACATATTTTAAGATATATCAGTGCAAGTTTCTTTCAGTTGAAACAGCTCAAACATGCATTTTAGTCTAAGACTAGCTTAAGCCTTGTCTGTGAAACTGGGGGTATATGTTGCATGTGTGCAATAAAATATGAGACACCTCTTCACTTTTTATAATCATCTTTTTTTTCCACTGAAGTCTATACTACATTTAGTAGACACTTTTATCCAAAGTGACTTAGAATAGAGGAACACAAGAACTACCAGTCAAAAGTTTTGGGTTGTAGAATTTATTGATGTTTTTAATGTAAAGGATACATTTATTTGATAATAAATACAATAAAAAACAGTAAAATTGTGAAATATTATTAGAATTTAAAATATCTGTTTTCTACTTTAAAATATTTTACATGTAATTTATTCATGTGATGTCAAAGCTGAATTTTCAGCATCATTACTCCAGTCTTCAGTGTCACATGATCCTTCAGAAATCATTCTAATATCATGATTTGTTGCTCAAGAAATGTTTCATATTATTATCAATGTTGAACACAGTTGTGCTGCTTCATATTTTTGTGGAAAACCATGATATGATTTTTCCAGCATTCTTTGATAAAAAGAAAGTTTAGAATAACAGCATTTATTTAAAATATTAATATTTTGTAACATTATGTACATCTTTACAATCACTTTTGATCAATTCAGTGCATCCTTGCTGAATGAAAGTATTAGTTTCTAAAAAAAAAAAGAAAAATCTTGCTAACGCCAAAGTTTTAACAGTGGTGAACTTTAAAGTTAATCAAGGTTTTTCATCCAAAAATCAACTGAAGTGGTAGTTTTCATTTTGCATGACCAGCTTCCTCTTCCTCATTCTCACTTACCCTTAGAATTAAGTCTCCTATTTTCAGTACTGTATCATTATGATTTCTAAGTACGTGACCTCTATTATGACTGGCTAACCTGTTTGCATATGAAACAAGTGACATCATCTATGTGTTGTGGGTTGCAGTCCGATGCAGTCTGTGCTGAACTTACAGGTTTTTGACATTAAAGCCTTTGCCAAGTCTAAACATTGTGGCATATTCACACAAAAAAATTCTCCAAATTCTTTAGTCAGAAACGTTCAGGCACTTGGTTCTAATATGAGATCCATGCTTGTGACAGCACAGCCATGAAGATGTCCAAATTAACTATTTTTGCTGCTTGGTTTCATCGAGGCATCATGCTCAGTGCTAAATAAATTAGCTTTTATTAGGCTTCTGATATGCACTGTTATTTTAGTATTACTTGTTTACTATTATAGTGTTATTTATTAATATTTTGGAAAAAAAAATTGAAAAGTATTTTGAAAGTTTTTATTTAATTTAAAGTTTTAATAATTTTATGTTTTAGTTTTTTATATTTCTATTCAGCTGCAGTTTATTTTTTTATTTTAGTTCTAGTACAATTTTAGTACTTTAACTTAAAGGGGCTAGATGTAGAATTCAGAAACCCTTGCTATTAGAAATCGAATTAAAATAGAAAAAAGTAATTAAAAATCTTCAGTGAGAAAGCAGCAGTTAAGAAAGCATCAAACCATTGCAATGTGCATTTGCACAAGCTCTGCAATTTATTGGCATCATGTCGACAGATGAAGTAACATTATACTGTCATGATGGTTTGATATAAGGAATATTTAAGACTATAGATTGTATAGATCTGGCTATGTGAGACTATAGCATGAATTAATCCCTTTTCTTTGCATGACGCATTGACATTACAATACAGAATACCACTCTTGGCATTATCATGAACATTGTATAAGCATTAATTTCATGGTCAAAATTGAGACATGAGAGCGTGTGCGTGCAACAGGAAGTACTGTAAGTGTGCAAGACTATCCCAGATCTTAAAGTCCCCCTGTAGTCAGTATCCCCCAAAACTCATCTTTGATCACCAAAATTTTATATTTAAATGTTTTTTCCTTGAAAAAAAAATTTCATGTTTTAAAATAGCTTGATTGTACTCTACACCCTGTATATGTGGTTCCATGAATATGCAAATTAGCCCTGCCTCCACTCACTCACACCAGCTCAGAGATCCACTCGTTGAAGATCACACGTTGACGTGATTGGTTACAAGGTAGTTTGTGACATCAGAAACACCAGCAATTTCCAACCGCAATTTTGAGACTGTCCTTGGTTCACTACAGATTCAAAGAGAAAATACTCAGCAATGGTGCTGACTGAATATTTTGCACATGGTTTATCTTAAAGCATATTAAAAACACCACACAGACATATAAACGACATTAAAATCTTGATTTTCACCAGAGGGTGACTTTTAAAACGTTAAATCCCAGTGCTCTTAATGCACACTAAACCCACACTATGGCGCGTAAATGTCACATCCTTCGTCTCTGTCCCAAATGGAACCCTAAGCCCTCGCAATGTTCCTCCAAGTCCACACTTTAGTGACGTAATGCCTCTATGACTGTCGGGTAGAAGTCTGCTACGGTTCTTGCGAGCTCTGCAAAATTTGGGATGATTTCAGATTAAAATCATCAGGCTATCATAGACAACCTGAGAAGTCGGTGAAAGTCAAATTTTTTAAGTTTCAATACAAGCTGTTCACACATAGAAAAAGCAGAAAATCGCAGTTTAAGTTTTTCCTTTAAATTCATCTAAACTCTTTATCACAGCTTTCTTTTAATGAACAATAGTTTTAGTTAACAATAACAACACTGCTGATATGACTGGAGTCTTCTCATGTGCATAGTTGTCTAAACTTAATTTCTGTTAATTGTAGAATTATATTACACACATTCTATTATACATTGAAATGAGTGGGTTTTTCAAAAAAGTTCCATTCATTTCTATGTGTAGTTTTGTTCACTTTGACCTCAAATCATATATTTCACAAAAGCGTTCATTTCCATGATTTAGGTTAATTTGTGATGGCATTTCATTGCCGTGTTCCCAGGAGCAAAATAACCCAACCCCCCTTTCTCTTTATGTTCTGGTTGCCATGGTGAGGGTCTCTTTGCTGCAAACACTCTTGGCTGTTTAGCAGAAGCAGTTGAGGGAGTTTGCACTGCCTCTATCCTCTCTCAATCATTTCTCTTCTGTTGATCACCAACTTTTTCTATTATTTATGTCTATGTCCATTACTGTCACTCCAGTTTTTCTCTTTGATTTAATTGACTGAAAAGATATTCAAAATGAAAGAAAGCAATATTTTATCACATTTCAGAGAGCTGAAGAAGATAAGAGGGTTTGAAGTAGTGTTGACTATAGCAAATCTCCATGCTGTGAAAGAATGCGCAGCAGCCATTTCACTGTGATTGTGACCTCTATCTTTTTTTCAGGTCTTTTTGAGCCCAATTAAAGCTCTGGCAGAGATTCAGGGTAGAATTCACTAAACAGTTGCTTGCACAACATTTGCATACAGTATTTCAGTCTGAAAACATAATTCACTGCTCAATCCAGTTAAAGGCACTAAATGCACTAAAATAGCTCTGCACTTTAAGTCATTGTCATTCTTCTCAGTGCAAACATGGCTTTTAGACTACGGCTTATTCACCTGACTGTTTGCCTGGCACAAATAATGCTGAACTATAATGGCCCAAGTTAACAAATAATTAAAGACATGTACCAACCCCAAACTTTTGATTGGTAGTGTATGTTTGTGTGCATTTTCTGGTGGCAGTAATTCATATCAATTGAGCTTTTCTTAACCACAGCGCAATAATAAGTTAGTAGGCTAAGCTGTTTGCTTGCTAATGAGCAAGATTTTACTTAAGTCCTTTAGTGAATTGTTGCTAAAACAACCGAGCGTGTGTGACAATATTTTTTTACTGGAATCCTCCCTCAACCGTTTTTTTTTTCTTTTCTTTTTTTCCAGCTCAGCCTATTGTAGCACATGGACTGCACAGCCAGGATTAACTTAGCTTTGAAAAGTCTGTAAAGAGCTCAGTGTGCACTACTGCCAATTTTGCTATCATTGCTCTTGGTGAATACTCTTTTTCACAGCTTGCACAAGCCTGTGGAGGAGAGAAAGCCATTTTACTCTGAGCAACAAACATACTGTTGATGATTAAGAATGAAAATATGACAAAACAAAGAAAAAACAGTTCATTTAGCCTTCCATTTTTCATATACGTGCAGTCATTGCTGCTGACGTTGACACACAGAAATTGGCGTCTTACATCACTGTGGGATGACATAATTCCCCCAGTTTGTGACTTTAGACTGACCTGCCAGTGCTCTCACATCTCCAGTATGTGTGAGTGTGCACATCTATATTTATTTTGGAAGTAATGTTTGAGTAATGTGTTGATTTTGGTTCATATTTTGGATGAAATATCAAAGGAGTGAATAACCCAGCGCTGGGAAGTGTTAGTCGCTGGCACGTATAGCCTGAATATGAGAACAACCTAGGGACGGCACATTATGAGTGAATTACAGCATGTGTAACTGGCGACTTGACACTTGAGATTTACTGCATGTAGCAGGTGTGTTGGACAGACTGGAAAACACCTAGAAATAACAGAAGGTGCATTTATTTTAACGTTTGTGTGTGTGTGTGTGTGTGTGTGTGTGTGTGTGTGTGTGTGTGTCACAGGTGTGTTGGACGATGAAGATGTGCGTTTGATGCTGCAGGGATCAAAGATGGTAAAGGTTCGATCTCATCGTTGGAGGAAGGACAGGAGTCTGAAGCTTCTGGAGGACTGTGTGACGGTGTGGTGTGAGTCCAGCAAAACCTCCCGCAAGGGCAAGAGACAGCAGACATGTGAGTATTATATGTCACCTGCCAGACCTGTGATTGAGCTGCATACAAAACTACACACAAATTCGGCTTTTGAGTTCACAATTTGTGTGGCAAGCTGAGAAAGTGCATCATTTCGGGTCAGTTCAGTATAGTGAGTTCCTGAGGCCCTTTTTAACAAGATGTTTTGTGTTTTCTACAGACGGTACCTTCCCACATCTTTACAACATATTATTTAGTTGTTTAATTTGAATCACAAAGAAACAAAATGCAACTTAAAATTTGAGATTAAATAGAGCCTTCTTTACAAGTTCAAGGGTTTTGTCTGGGGAATTCATTCATTTATTAATTTAGTCTTACAATACAGTAAGAGTCTGATGATTCAGGAATGACTTTACAGAAGGCTGGTGCTCTGATGTCATGATCATAGGGATTCAGGATCCGTGATGCCAGACTTTTACATGTAAATGAGAGGCTTTAATACTGCTTTAGCATTTGTTGGTTTCAATCACAGTATGGGATATTTTTCATAACTAGTCAAATGAAGGAGTCATAGTCACACCCTAGAGGAATAATAATAACGAGAAAACAAACAGGCTATTTTAACTAGTGTTTCGCTCACTCTGACCTCATACTTGGCTTTAAGTCAAAACAAGACATTATTAATGTTTTGTTTGCTCTGCTCTCTTTGTATACCTATTGTTAACCTCATCCCAAAGGACTCAGAAGGCATTCAATCTTATGACGTTCAATTTTTAGAAAATGAATGCCACTTTTTTTAACAGGACGGATGGATTTGGCTTAGTGTAAGGAACTGTAGCAGTGACCCAATTAATCACAGGTCAATCGAGGTAAAGATTTTCAGTTGACGTAACCTAAATGCTGCGCTAGATACATAAATAATGCAGAAAGGTTTACAATGATGCGTCAGTACAGGTGCAATCATAATATACTGTGTTTCTCATATCTTTATGAGACGTGAACATGTTGTATTTGAAACATTTATAGTATATGTTATCATTAGGGCTGTCAGTTGCATGATATGCTGATTAAACAAATTAATCACAGATGTTCAAGATAAAAAGACAAAAAAAAAGAAATTCAAGAACATTACTTTTTATGATAGACAAGTACATCATTAAAATACATTATAAAAGTAGTATTAGAGGACAGTATGTAGTTTGTTTTATTTTGACTTAAATTTTTTAATGTTTGGACAGTTTGGAATGATTAAAAAATGATATAATTTTTGTTTTCGGATGAATAATTCAATATGTCCTTGAACTTTATGTTGGGGATCCAGTATTATGATTTCCCCCCCCCCCCCATAGTAAACTGACTCATATTTGACCATAATTGCTCTGTGTGATATATTGCTTGGCAGGTTTTTGTTGAGGGACGGGACTTTCCAATCAGTGCAACAGCAAACAGAAAACCCATAAAGTTTTGTCTGCATAGATCTGAACTCATTAATGCATGTGTGCAGGTGTGTGTTTGTGTCTACAAATACAGCATATACTGGCTTAAATGTTTAATTTCCTGGTTTATTTGTTCTACAAGGAAATTAAACTGGAAATATTTCAGGTTATGAACTGTAATTATTAATCAGAACTTTCTAAAGCTCCCTTTAAATGCTGCATACCCAAATATTTTGCTAACGTTCCAATCAAGTTATGAAAAGTTTTTTGGTTATGCAAATGTTGGGAACCTTACTTTTTAATGTTCTCTGAATATTTTGAATATTTTAAACATTAGACCATCTTTCTACTAAGATGTTTCAGAAAAAGAAAAATGTTTTATAAATGATGTATAAATATTGTTTTTGTGCTTGCGTTTTGAGAACATTATTAAAGACCAGATAACTCTGAACAAACGTTCTATTAACATTACTGAAAAATGTTCCTAACTTTGAGAGAACCTTGCCAGAACGTTAGCCAGAAGTTCTGAGAACGTTCCCGGTTTTCTGGTTAGATGATTTCAGACCAGCAGATTTGGTGCTTTTACTTTGAATAGAGATGTTATGGGACAGGGCCTAATTAATTATCCCAATCGGTTACTTTTACCGTACTTTTCAGGTGATTGTTAATCTTTTTTAATCACACATTTGCTATAATGGAAACGTGCCACAGATTCATCTGTGACAAGGCATTATGGGATGCTCTATCATCCCTAATCTAGTTGTTCGGATGATTGTTAATCTGTTTTTAATCTTACTTATGCTCTTGAGATGAAGAGCATGAGAGTGAAGAGAATCAGACTTCCTGCTATAATCCCATTCATGACACTTCACTGGAGTATGGGAACGTTAATTCTATTATTAACGTTCTATTATTAACTTTTCTATTATTATTATTCGTTTTTTAACCCCTTAGCTGTCATCCCCCTTTTGATAATTGACATTAAAATGCAGTATACAAACCTAAATGGTTGTAATTCAAGAATGCTTTGGAATATAGACCTAAGTTTGGTCTTGTTTTAAAGAAAACAATCAGCAGATTATTACTGAAGTGAAAGCACTTCAAAAAATTAAAGTATGAAAAAGTTATGGAAGTTAAAATTTACAGTAAATCAAATATACTTTATTAATATATTTTTTTAATATAAAATAAATATTTTACAAAATATTTTTTACTATAAAATTACTATAAAATGAAAGCTATATATCTAACCAAGTTGTGTTCCAAATTTAAAGTTGATATCACAAAAATTGAAGTTCCCATGAGATTTTGTTTAGGAGTTATACCAAAAATAGCCACCGGGTGCCATTGCATTCCATTGAATTTAATTGTATGCATTCTGCCATAACAAATTAATACATTTCTATCCAAATATCACTTCTGTCACTAAATATGGAACCTTGAGACTCAGACCTTTCTGACAATATGTGTTTTGTCAAGATTAGAACATTTTTGATAATAAATTATGAAAGATGATGCCCAAAAGGGGAGGGGCCTAATAAAAAAATACCGTTTCTATGGTAACGCAACGTCCAATTTCAAAACGGTTTTTACAGGATGAATTCTGAGTTCGTAAGCTTTCAAATGATACCTAATTTATGATAACTACTAAAATATGTGATATAATAATAATAAAAAATTATATATATATATATATATATATATATATATATATATATATATATATATATAATATATAATATACTTTTTAGAGGACTTTTTACTTTACTTTTTAAAATATAATTTTATCTTTTTTTATTGACAAATACTAGATTATGTTTTATTATGAACTTTTAGCATTAAAAAAACAAAGTTTCAATTATTAAAAGTGTGTACGTCGACTTTTTGTGACAAAGGTCAGAAACTCCTGTAATGACGTCGATTTTTTGAGGTGCACTCTTGTCATAAATTCATATATTACTGTTCATACAAAATTTGTAAGAAAAAAACAGGGCTAAAATATCTATTCAGGAGTCTTAGACCATTCCAACGATATATAGTTTGTCATGATTAAATTAGGATTTAATAGTAATATTTTGAAGTAAATTTCGGTTGCCCGTATACGGGCAGGTGACAGTTAAGGGGTTTTTTAAACAAATTAGACTTATTCTCACACATGGACTGCTTTTGTATAGTGATATAGGCATGTAAGTGAATCCATGTTTCTACAGTTGTAGTCATATGTTTCTGGATTTTGAAACTTGCAAAATTTCCATATGCACATCTAGCCATTCAATACTGTAGGTTAAAGGCCAGGGGCCTCATTTATAACCGTTGCGTACGCACAAAACAGGCCCTGAAAGAGGCGTACGCCACTTACGACGCACAAGTTGCGATTTATAAAAAACAAACTTGCAGGAAAATTTGCGCACCTGCACACAAACTCTGACCCATGCGTACGAACATTTTGGAGATGGAGCAGTTTTCACTTTTAGACAGAAAATCTAAAGAAAATTATACATATACAAAAAGATAATACAAATATAATTTCACTTACCAAGCCTATCACATGAAGCAAACATCCATCCCTTCTTAAATGTCCGCGCCAGCGAGCGCGTTGGGCCGTTTAGTGAAACTGACGCATAGCATATTGCATCTAAAACCGTAAATCTTCATTATAAGTCCTAATCATAAATACAGTTCATATTCACGATAACAGTTTAAAGAAATAAAACAATGATTTAAACTTTGTTTTACTTCTGTTGTAAAGATTTAGATTAAATATGCCATTCTGATTAATGTAGTTAAACACTTAAATCACATGAAATCATTACTGAGAAGTTACAACGTTTTTTATATTCAATAAATAGAAATATTTGTTGTGGATGCAATGCTTTCGAACACTTTCCTCTGGCATGTTGTGTTTTAATGTTTTAACTAAAGAGATAATTGCTTATCATGATAATAGCAGATTGTCTGAGAAAATGGTTTCGTGCAAGTCATGCACAACAAGGTCTATTTGTTTCCATTAAAAACATAAATCAATTAAAAATACTCTTTGGCCAGTGGAAAAGATTAAGAAAAACTTTCTCCAAAATGTATTCTATATTACTTGATTTATTTATTCAAAAACAAGGCAAGGATAGGCTACTCATTTTTATTAATGTATAACTAATATGACAGCACAGCTGCATTTCATATTTCCCTAATGTCTTGTACCGTTAAACATGTTATCACATGGATGAATAATCATATGCAAATGATATGCAGATGAGGATATGCATAGTAAAACTAGGCGTTGTATGCTCCATATATGGTTGTTTTCGGGGAGGAGACGCATGTGCGCACAATCTTCCGCTAACTGGGATTTATAAAGTGAATTCTGCGCAGGTTCTGGCGTATGCACGGTTTTATAAGTCTGACTATTTTTTTGCGTACGCTATTTTTAGCTTTCTGGCGCACGTACACTTTTAGTAAGGATCCTACGCACAGTTTTATAAATGAGGCCCCTGGTCATTACGTTTATGAATAATCTCTGCTATCAGGAGGATTTATGGGTCTATCTGATGACTTTTGAAACTTTGAGGATAAAAGTGAACCTATGACTAATCATGTGACTCACTGCGATTAATAATTTGTGTTCTCTGACACACACACAATCACAGGGTATAGTGTTAGTAAGCACGGATTTCCCTGTGCAACTCATTTTAGATGCTTTGTTATTTTGGTAAATAGTTCTTTAAAGCCATTGTTTATTATGTAATATAATTATGTAATAATTGGTGTTTTTATTTTAATTGGAACAGATTTGTGCTTTGTTTCTTTTGACTCCTTCAGATGTGCTGCGTTTGTAGTGTAAACATAAAAGCATCTTGACTCACCTTAGGCAACATTAAAAGTCTGAACAGATAGAAGTATATTTGGAAACAACAATATACTTTACAGTATACAGTATTACTATACTTGTTTCACTCTTGCTAAATCAGTAACATTGTTCAATATGAAATGTTCAGTGGACTCTCTGTTAGGCTAGTTGGGACAACATTTGGGGAAAAATATATATTTATTATATACATTTACTATATTTGATCACATGGTAGTACATCGCTATTCAGCATAAAAGGATAGACTTCTAACTTCCCTTAGACTTCCCTAAACTAAATAAAAACACTATTATTAAATAAAGAAATTAAAAAGATAAACACTATTAGTTCATAAATTACCTAAAAAGGATGCCACTCTTGTGTTTATATTACCTCTACTCCGCCAACAATATCACCACCTTATGATTTGCTTGTTAATCAGTTCTGTTGACAATGGAACAAACGAATGTTTGTAGGGACCCTATATCTCCTACCAGAGTTCACCAGCACATACTCATACAACACATGTGAAGGGTCTGATAACATCTTATTGGCATGCTGTATCTAGACATCTCAAAAATATACCAAAAAAAGTTATTGAGTGTCTGTATTCCCATAATGTGTATAAGTATAGATGGGCAAACTTGTGAAAGCATTTTAAATTTTTTCCTTTTTGTAGTTATTTGAAAAATAAAGACTTAATACATGTGTTCAAATGCTGTTTAATACTGTACAGTACAATAAAGCTACTGTTACAAAAGAGTTCTATTTAAAAGAAATGCTGTTCTTTTGAACTTTACATTCATTGAAGATCCTGAAAATAAATGCATCACGGTTTCCACAACAATATTTTACGAGTTCACACTTACATAAATTAAACAAAGTGAAGATTATGCGTATTTGGTGTGCTGTCCGGGGGGAGGGCTCCGAGCTCGTGAAATATTGTTGTGGAAACCGTGATGCATTTATGTTGTGGAAACCGTGATTGCATTTATTGAATGAACGGCTCGTTTAAAAAAATTCCAAGGTCCATTTGTTAAGACATATGCTTTACAAATGAACCTTGGAATTTTTTTAAACGAGCCGTTCATTCATAACTACGCAAGATCGCTGTGAAATTACAGGCCGGAAGTCAAAAGACAACGAGCTCAGCGCTGAAAAGGGGCGTGGCTATATAAGGTCTATACTTTAACCATTAACTTATTGGTGCATTACTGCCACCAACTGGAATGGAATATGGATCAAGTTATTTGCTTTTATACTAAATATAAATAAACATAAAAACCAAGCAAAACAAACAAACAAAGTGAAAAATAAACCATAATAAATTAACAAAAAACGCTATATTCTATTATATAAATTAGTTTCTTTCGCAAATTTAATAATTTCAACATACACCTTACTATCTGTTTCCCTTAATAGACCTTATAAAGTAAAGTCATGATGTTTGTAAAAGTAAAGTCAACGATTGAATAAGGTGACATCTCTCATTATTATATTTCCTACAATGGATTAATACATGCTCCACTGTTTCTTGTTGGCTTCAGTGTACTGTCAATGAACTGAGGTAATGAGGTAAGTTTGCTGTATATACACCTCTTAACTCGTTGATTGGGTTGATTAACATAGTGTGCTCCACTCGTGTCTAATTAGGTTTGATTACCTGAATGTGCTCCACATGTGTTTAATTAGGTTTGATTACCTGAATGTGCTCCACTCGTGTCTAATTAGGTTTGATTACCTGAATGTGCTCCACATGTGTTTAATTAGGTTTAATTATCTGAACGTGCTCCTCCCGAACTTTGTTAATAAAACATCATTAAGCAGCACAACTGTTTTCAACATTGATAATACTAAAAAAAATTTCTTGAGCAGCAAATCATCAAATTACCGTAGACTGATTTCTGGAGGATCATGTGACACTGAAGACAGGAGTAATGATGCTGAAAATTCAGCTTTGCATCACTGGAATGCATTAAAAAAAAAAAAAATATATATATATATATATATATATATATATATTAACAGATAACAGCTATTTTCAATTGTAATAATGTTTCAGAATATCACTGTTTTTACTGTAGCCTATTTTTGATCAAATAAATGCAGCCGTGGTGAGCATAAGAGACTTCTAGACAAACTTTTGAATGGCTGTGTATTACATGAAGCTCCCTTGAAAATGTTCATTAGCCTAACACTTATTTGATAGTACTGCTCAACTCCGAGTGTAGCAGTAGAAGAGACTGTTTTTCTGTTTCTATCTTGTGCTGCTTCACACTGGGTTCAGGAATGTAGGCTCAGCTGCTTCTGTCCTATCCCAGCATGCACCTCACAACTCACTGATTGACACACACTTGAGGAAATAAACATAGTACACTTACTGCCTGACTTTGTGTGTTCGCATTATTTTTTTGGTTTTTGTTGTAAGTTTATTTCGAATGTATGTAAAAAAAAAAAGAACATCTGACAAGAAAATTAAAATCAAATAGACAAATTAAAGTGATAAGAATAACACAAAAAATAATTAACAATAGTTACAGCCATAGACTTTTTAACTCTTGTCATTGTCCATTACATATTCGATAAGGAGTAAGCGAATTATGTGTTTGTGCATGTGACGTTGTATCATGCACCACTTCATTCCTCTGTTATGTTGGCTATTTATTAGGGTAGATAAAGATAGAAGACACATGGTTATGTCATATGTGTCAAATAAGCTGGACAAAATGATGCCGGTGTGTGTAGGAGATGAGTCTGTCCAGGTGTCATAGTGCTGTTAGGCGTTGGGCGGCAGATGCAGGACTGGACCCCCGGAGAGTTCATGCTCCCGTAGATCTATGCAGCGGGCATTAGTGAGGAATGCCAGCTGCATAGTAAACGCCCATTGACTGCAGATGTCTCAGCGCACGCACTGTTAAAATTAACACACTTCTTCAGACATACACAAGACTCATCAATGCGTGTTTGTCAGATGGCTGGTGGAAGTGGGCATAGAGTCTTTGCCATTTAAAAGAGCTTGTGTCTGTCTTCCCTTGTGTCTCTTTGTTTATTTGCAGTGTAGGAGTTTCCTCATATCAAAGATGTTATTGTTGCGACCACTGTCTGTGCTGTGCTAGATTATAATTCCTCATTATAGCTGAATTGATATTGACTCTTGAAGAGTATTAGACTCTGTCTATGCTATGTTGTGTGTGTGTGTGTGTGTGTGTGTGTGTGTGTGTGTGTGTGTGTGTGTGTGTGTGTGTGTGTGTGTGTGTGTGTGTGTGTGTGTGTGTGTGTGTGTGTGTGTGTGTGTGTGTGTGTGTGTGTGTGTGTGTGTGTGTGTGTGTGTGTGTGTGTGTGTGTTAGGAGTAATGAGGGCACGTCGTGAACATTTTTTGGCCCTCTGTTGCACAGGTCATGTTTTACAAGAGCCAAATTAATCCCCATGTCCAGCTTCACACACTGTGATGATGTCTTTGACCTCCTTCTTGCATGGACAATAATTATTTTTTAATTTTTTATTATTATTATTTTTAGCTGTAAGTGTTCCGGTTGCTTGTTTATTACTTCCCAGACTGTTTATGGTTTCTAATAACTAATAGAGTTAGACAGCCTTTCACTTGAATGAATCATCAATGACTTGGATTCATTGTGTTTAATTAAAATTTTGCTTAAATTAAAGGTTCTTTAGAGTGACACAACTAAGACTTCCTTTCATTTGTTTCATTTCTGCACCACTAGTAACACCAAAACAGAATTGTAGTTCTGTTTGTTTAAGTCGCCTGACTGGGCCTGACAGAATGACATTAAAGATCGATGTTTGAAACTTGTTTGATTCATTTCTTCATGCAGTTCTATTTGGTGCCACTAGTGGCGCATAAATTACACACTTCACCTTTAAGCAGTGGCGTAGGTTTGATTTTGAAATTGGTGGGGATGGGGACAACAATATATAAATATATTTTAAGTTTTGATCGAAAGTATTGCTAGGGATATATCAGTGTCACTGGATATTGGTAGGGACACGTCCCTAGCGCCCCTACTAAATTCTACGCCCCTGCCTTTAAGTAAAATTTTATGTTAGTGAATAGCAGAATTAATGGACTAAGCACTCATTCGTGTGTGTTTTCTCTCTGTCAGTCTCTGTGACGGAGGTGGAGTGTGTGCGGGAGGGCTGTCAGTCAGAGTGTCTGCGACGGATGGCAGGTCTGGTTCCAGAGACCAACTGCTTCACCGTGGTCTTCCGTGGAGGCCGGAAAAGCCTGGATCTGTGCTGCCCCACACAGGAGGAAGCGGAGCGCTGGGTCCGAGGCATCCGCACACTCAAAGACCGAGTCTCCAACATGAGTCAGAAAGAAAAGCTGGACCAATATCCTTAAAGCCATACCTGCATACCTGCCATTTACAGCATTTAATACTCATTTAATTATAGTATTTAAACAGAAGGCTTAGGTTAAGTTTCCTTGGCCACCATTTGCCAATAAATGCACATGTCAACACACTCTCCATTACTCAGTGAGATGGCTGACTATATATAGACCCGATGTAGAACAGATTTCTACACGCACACATGAACCACATGCTATCTCTTCTCATCTGAAATACCTTTGTCCTGTTTCTCTTCTCCCCAATGTGGTTTTTACTCTATTCTTTTTTCTTTTTTTAAACTTGTATACCCTTTATTATTGGGGCGGCAGTGGCTCAGTGGTTCATGTAGGTTGTCTACAAACCGAAAGGTTGGTGGTTCAATCCGACGACCTGGATGGCGCCTTGCATGGCTGATACCGCCGTCGGTGTATGAATGAGTGAGTGAATGGGTGAATGTGAGGCAAATATGTAAAGCGCCTTGGTGGCCATTGGGTCTGTGAAAGCGCTATATAAATGCAGTCCATTTACCATTATCTTTTTCTTTAATATATTTTAGTTTCAGGTGCAATGTTAATTTTCGACTACGTGCAGCTTCTAATTAAAATTTTAGAGCTAAAGTGTGTCAATTTAAGTTAAAATGCTTTAATATACCAGGCATATGTTGATTTCCCTGAATCAAAACTTTAGCTATGCTTCCATCCACATATTTGTATGCGGGTATTGCATAAAAAACTGTTGGATGGAAATGCCTAGATGCGCATTTAATGTAAAAATGTGCATTAAAAAAATTGAGGCGGATACATTTTTTATCTCATAAGAAGTCATTCATAAGCTATAAACTACGATGTAAAAACCTTTACTGAATCAATCCCTCGATGCATAACAAAAAACGCATGTGACTTTGCCTCAGCAGTGGATGTGATTGGATACCTGGACAAACCAGCGGACCAATTTCATTCCACAGCATCTCAGATCTTGGTTTGGTCATTCTGAAATGCCTTAATCAAAGTCTGTCATCAGAATGACAGTTGATATTCCAATTTTGCACATAAGTTATATTCGCAACTTTGGATGTCTGTTTGAGCCTAACTCGCCTGACACAGTTGAAGAGTGGGAAGTGTTTGATAAACCGGTTTACAGACTATTCTTAGTTTTACAATTCTGCAAAAATAAATTCAAGGCAATTAAATTGGCTGAAATGTAAATCAGTCCATTTGATCTGACATGATACTGGTACTGTAAATTTTTACGACCAAAGCCCTTTTTGTTATTTTCTCATCAAGCTTTTAAAGGTGCTCTAAGCGATGTCGGGTGACATCACTTCTTGTTGACGTTTAAAGTATTGTAAAACAACACGAAGGCTAGCTAGACCCTCCCTCCTCCTCATCCACGCACTAACCCCCCAAACCGCACCCCCAAACCCTTCTTATCGGTTATTGGCTGGAACAGTTTGTTATGTTTTGTGGTGCGGGTAAGCCCAGTTTGTTTTTGTTGCCGTTTGTGGAACCTGGGGTGTCTGCAGAGACCGCGTGTTTTTACAGTGTGTTCAGGGGACAGGCAGCTAGCGAATAGTGAGGAGATGTTTGTTGTATGTGACAAAAAATGTTTTGGCCTAAAAAACGTGTGACATCGCTTTGAGCGCTTTTAACTCGCAGTTAAAAGAGTTACAGTGCATATGCAAAGTGTTATGTGTTAAAATAAATTTTCATTGTAAATTAATTTGATATATTTTTATATATTTATAATATATTAATACTCTGCTATATGCTATATATTTTCTGTTTATAGCATTATATTCTTTTTTATTTAATTACAAACTAAGTAAGTTCCTTTTGGCTCAGGTTGGGTTGCAGAGAGATTGTTAATAGTTTCATACTGAATGACTGGCATCATGTTGTGTACGCATGTTATGGCTTTGTCAAGTTTTCCCTAACTGTGCACACTTGGATTCGAGGGTATCTGAGACGTGCAGATCAGAACCAGGATGGGAAGATGAGCTACGACGAGGTGAAACATCTGCTACAGCTGATCAACATTGATCTGAACGAACAGTATGCTCGCACCCTCTTTAAGGTTTGTGCGAAAGATCCATATAAGTGGCAGGAGTTGTTGTAAAAAAAAGTTTAAATTAAATTAAAAGCCTTGAGCATACTCTCTCTTTTGTTCCCCCTCTTGTCTGTAGAAGTGTGATCGTTCCTGTGACGGGCGGCTGGATCATGTGGAGATTGAGGAGTTCTGTCGTGAGCTGATGCGCAGACCAGAGCTGGACGCGGTGTTCAGGCATTATTCCAGTAATGGATGTGTGCTCACAACATTGGAGCTGCGGGATTTTCTTGGAGACCAGGGCGAGGACCCATCGCTGGCCCATGCGAAGAGTCTCATTAACACCTATGAACTCAACAACTGGGGTACCCAGCCATCAGAATCATACATTATTTGTTATTGAAGGCATGTTTATGGGCACACTGGGTTTATATATTTATATATTAAGCTGAAAAGCTTTATAGGGGTCATATAATGGTACATGCACTTTTACAAGTTGATTGTACTGCAATGTGGGTTGGCAGTGCCTGTACACAACCATCATATAATGATAAAAATCCATCCAGTGTTTTTGTTTTAATCTCCTTATATGTATTCCCCTCTCAAATCGAGCAGTTTCACAGTGTGACGTCACACGGCGCAGTACACCCCTCCCACGGTTGTTGATTGACAGCAGTGCTTCAACACAGCCCCGCCCTGAGCGAGCTGTCATCATAGTCCGTCATTGTTAATACACTGGAGCAGAATGCGTCTAAGCGATTGTGTTGTTCTGTTCTTGGGTGCAATAACAAACACACAAATCATTTTGATGTCCCTAAATTTGAACCGCTGAAAACGCAGTGGCTGAGTTTTGTTCACGATGGGAATATTCCCCACGATCAACGTAAATGCGTTCATGTTTGCGCGAATCATTTCTCACCAGACTGCTTTTTAAACGAGGGTCAGTATAAAGCTGGTTTTGCTAAGAAGCTGCTCCTGAAAAAGTAATCGGTACCAACTATTCGTGTTTCTGCTGCACCTCCTGAAGAAGTGAGTTTTATTAACCTTTTACGATACATATTAATCTGTGCAATTCGCTTGCACGCTTCATGATGAATGCGGCTAATGTTTAGGCTACACTCAGGGTACATTACGGGATGTATTCTATGTACATTATGACATTCTCAATTCATAATCCCACGTTTATAATGAACAACGCGTTATGGTTATTGTGTTATTAAAAACTGTGTACGCAGGTGTTATAGTTAACGTGCTAACACTAAGTAAAACATAAAACATTTTCGTACTGCACTAAACATAAACATACAACAAATTCTAAGGTTTCCTTCAACTACTGCTAGAATCATTACTGACATGACAGGACATGTTTCAGTCACGATAGTTGTACCGAACACTAAGATAACGTTACGCATCACTGACAAGCCTACATTTACCCAAAAAAAACTTTTGCAACATAAAATCTGTCAACGAACTAACCTATACAGTAAACACATAGCGTTTGTATCCCACTACTCTACCCTGACAGTACATACAAAAATAGATCAAAGTGACATTACGTTAACCAACCATTCAGAAATGTCCTGTTCGAGCCTTAATGGTCGAACTTCTTCAGGGCCGTCATCTTGTTCCGGGTCCGACTCCGGTTCAAATTGGTATGGCAACACTACAGATGTGTCCTCAAAGACTCCCGCTGACATTCTTTTGCCAAAATATACCATCAACTGTTGTCAAGGCAACACTCCACGTGCGTTGTGTCAAAAACGCCCCAAAGAACGGAGGGGCGGAGTCAGCAAGCTCATTATCATTTAAAGGCATATACACTGAAACGGCGTGCTGAAAACAGAGCTGTTTTTGAGCAGGTAAAATTTGTGTTTTCTTAATGAGAATTTTTAATAAAAGTATATTAAAAAGTTTTCATTTAGACCCTAAAGATTCATATTAACTTGTACAAAAATGGCATTATATGACCCCTTTAATATTAATCTTTTAACTCAGTCAAGACTCTTGTAAAATGAAGTTTTCAGCTTTCAGTATTCATTACGGGCGTGAGAGCCCTTAGCAAATAATTTTGCCATTCAATATGCTTGCACAATATCTATATCTCTACTCTTTCTCATTGGTTCATACTGGAACAATATTCAACATTTAAACATAAATCCAACCTGTTGAGAACTGGAGCGAAAGCCATGCCTGAAATACTGAAAAACCTCACCTGTCCACTTCCACGAACTAGTGTGAGCGCATAGCTCAGTAGTGCGTCATTGGTTATTGTGCTATTGGTACAAGCCTTGGTTATTCCTGATTGCTCTTACTAGAATTGAGGGTAACATGCTTGTAAAACTAATTATGATAAAAAAGCATGTATTAAACACTTCCTCAGCCAGCTCTATTGAAGCTTGTGTTTAACTTTTAGCTTTTGACCAAAACATTTTCTTTCTGACCCTCAGCCCAGAAGAATCTGTTCATGACCCAGAACGGTTTCACCATGTACATGCTCTCGAACGAGAACGATGTGTTTAACCTGGATCACGCTCACGTGTACCAGGACATGAGCAGACCGCTTGCTCACTACTACATCTCTTCCTCTCATAATACATACCTGACCAAAGACCAGGTGACCAGCGCCAGCAGCACTGAGCCTTATATCAGGTACAACATCCACCAACCCACACCTTATCATCTGCCTCTAGCACCTCAACGATACAGCAGATAGAAGAAAACACACTTATACTTCGTTCTGTAAAATTGCATTGTGTCTGCATTACAGCATATTTTCTAACCATTTGTGTTGTGTTCTATTACACTGACTGGGAGATGATTTCCATTACACGAGAGTAGATGTTAAAACTTCATGCTGAAGTTTTAACATCTACTCTCGTGAAATTGAAAATAACAAGCAATTACGTTTGTAAATTAAAAACTAATTAAAAGAAAAATTATGCCCAAGGTCCCAGTAAAAGGAAAAACTATTAAAGTGACTTTAGATGAAACATACATCACCATTCAAAAGTCTATTATGTTCACCAAGGCTGCAATTATTTTATCAGACATATAAACAGTAATATTGTAAAATTATTATTACAATTTAAAATAATTATTTTAATATATTTTATTTTTGTCTGTTTAATATATTTTAAAATGTAATCTATTCCTGTGATGTGAAAGCTGAATTTTCAGCATCATATCCCCTATCTTCAGTGATCCTTCAGAAATCATTCTGATATGCTAATTTCAGAAACATTTATTATAATTATCAATGCTGAAAACAGTTGTGCTGCTTAATATGTTATTTCTTTTTATGAATCTTGTTAATCCCTTATTAATTTCTAGTCATCGATAGCTATGTATTAATTTAATCATTATTAATTGTATATTCCTTATGTTGCATTAATAGTCTTTTACATGTTATTGGTTTCTTTAATCATTTATATATTTTCTACTATATGCTGTGTAATATGTTTGATTATTTAGATTATAGAGAAAGAAGTATCCAAGAAGAAGCAGAAGAAAAAAGTGAGAGAACAAAATAAGAGCAAATAATATATATCCAGGAAACTTACATCCTCCTAATCTTGTGTTTTGATCTCACAAGCAAAGGTCAAACAGACTATGTCATAGTTGGTGTAACGGCTTGGTTGTCGTGACTGGTCAAATGCTACAGTTGCAAAGATCCACCGTGTGTTTTTGTCACCTTTAAGAGAATACCGCAGATCTTGCGTTATCTCTAAATCTGCAGAGATGGAAACAGACATATTTTGATACAAAGGTACATCACGTAATCAACATTTTGATGGAAAACACACCCACTCGATCTTACAGCACAGAAGAAACACCAAAGATCTTACATTTGGAAATAATCAAACATATTACACAGCATATAGTAGAACATATATAAATGATTAAAGAAACCAATAACATGTAAAAGACTATTAATGCAACATAAGGAATATACAATTAATAATGATTAAATGAATACATAGCTATCAGTGACTAGAAATAAATAAGGGATTAACAAGATTCATAAAAAGGAATAATTCAAAGACATTAATCATAAGAATAAATAACAAATGCAAATATAAATAGCAAATAAATATGAATGAAATATTTGATCACCAGAGAAAGCTTATTTCAGAATGATGCACGAAGGTCTGGACTTCATTGCAGACCAACATGCAAAGCAACCAATCACAGTTTGTTTTGTTCTGTGTTGTGTAGGGCCGTGACAATGTAAAGCCAATGTCTCTACGATGACAGACCAATAACAGCATCTAATAAATTATTCATTCAAGAAAGATCATTGTGCAAGTTTACAGCAACTTCACATACTTACCATCAAAGTACACGACACACACGTCTCCCTTAAAACCTGTAAAATTCAACAAATCAGATAACAACTTCAAAACTCCCAAAGTGTTTCCCATTTTGCACGCATTTTGCATCAGATGTTCAGCTGTGAGCTGAGACTCCTGCAGCTATACAAAACTTACAGAACCACTAGGGTTATGAGACACAACACACAACGCTAATGATGACATTTAATGTTCATACTCTTTGTTTGCTGTTAAACTCATGGGTCTCGTGTGTGTGTTTAGAGCGCTGCATCAGGGCTGTCGCTGTGTTGAGCTAGACTGCTGGGACGGAGATAAAGGAGAGCCCATGATCTTCCACGGACACACGCTCACCTCCAAAGTGCTGTTTAAAGAAGTCATCGAGACCATCTCTCAGTACGCCTTCAAGGTACAGACGCATGAAGCACAACAACAGCCTATAATGAAAATCTTTGTATAATGCAACAATATGGGTTAGCGTATAGCAATTTTTTTTATTTTTTTTATAGTTGTTTCTCTCATACACTAATGTCTCTCTCTCTCCACAGGCGTCTCCATATCCTCTGATCTTGTCTCTGGAGAATCACTGCTCAGTTGAGCAGCAGGCGGTCATGGCGCAGCACCTTACCTCCATTCTGGGCAAAAAGCTCCTGAGGAAGCCACTCAACGACCTGCCCCTCAAACAGCTGCCCTCGCCTGAGGTCAGTGTTGGGAAAGTTCACTTTCTAAATGAACTAGATCAAAGTTCAGTTCGCAAATTTTAAAATGAACTAGTGCAGTTCATATTTCAAAATTTTTAACTAGTTCATCATAGTTCTTTTTTTTTCCATATGTTGCTGCGAGCTATTATTTTTCTAAATTATTGCCACAGGCTGCCCATTTAGAACCACAGACAGCAATTATTTTATCGGCAGGCAAAGTTTGCACAGAAATGTACGATTTTTCCCATCCTCACCGACCTTGTCATAAAACGTGTTTAAATGATGATACGACGCCTCCTTGCTGCTTTTTGTTTTGATTGCGCATGCGGCGGTCGCGGTGCGACGCTGGTGGCTGGTGTTGCCAGATTGGGTGTTTTTTCCACTACATATTGAGGCCTGTTTACGGTGTGTTTTAGCCGGGTTTTGGCTGCAAGGCTCTATAGAAATCTGGCACCCTATTGAACGAAGTTAAACTGAGAGAGCGTGCGCCGTTCACAGACACCAGAATGAACGAGTTCACAGTAACGTTCATCAGGCAGTAATGGAGTACGTTCAGTTCACGTTCGCCCAAAACATGAACGAGTTCATGAAAAAAACTCCCTGAGGTCACACTTCCAGTTTTTCTCTTCCTTGAATTAATAATTAATAATTCATGGAATTCAATTCCATGTTGAAATAAGGTCATGTGACCTCAGTGTAGCTTTCTGCTGTTTGAAGCGTTTAGTGTTGCATACTACTTATGTGGGCAGTATGTACAGTAGTATCCACTGTACTGTGGAGTAAGCAGTACTCTGAATTTCTCTTTGTTAATCATAATAATTTAATGTACAATAATTACTGTATGTAACTATTTCACACCTCACGTTTTGCATAACGATAATGTGCTGTCACCCATTTGCATATACATATACACTACCATTAATAATTTACGATCGGTAAGATTGTTTTTAAGTCTCTTCTGCTTTTATTTGATCAAAAATACAGTAAAAATAGTAATATTGTGAAATATTATTACAATTAAAATAACTGTTTTCTCTTTTAATATATTTTCAAATGTAGCCTACTTTATTCCTGTGATGATAAAGCTGAATTTTCATCATCAATTCTCCAGTCTTTAGACACATGATCCTTCAGAAATCAATCTAATATGCTGATTTGATGCTCAGTTAACATTTATTATTATTATAAATGTTGAAAACAGTTGTGCTGCTCAAATATTTTTCAAATATTTTAGAGGAAACCTTGTTTGTTTGTTTTTGGGGGTTTTATATCCATTAATACATCCTTTCTGAATAAATATATCATTTTTTTTTTCAAATCTTACTGACCCCAAACTTTTAAACAGTAGTGTGTGTATTCAACAGATGCTTTGTCTAAAATGACTTTTCTTGGTATTGCTAATTCTTCCTATCTTGCTCTTGGAAACTTCCTGTTTACATTCTGTGGATTATCAGTAAAAATATCTGACTCTTGCTGCCTACAAAAAAAAAACGTTTAGAACATTTGCCATCGTGTAGTACTAGGAATGAATTTAAGTCAATTTAAGTCAACGAATGCCAGTGCTCATACTTGGGTAGTGTAAATTTTTTTTATGTAAAAAAAGTGTCAAGCACTCTTGCCTCTTTTTCCATGTGTATGATGATATTCCCTCCTCTTTCACTCACACTGTTTCCAATACTTTTCTGTCATCCCACCATTCTCACATACCATTTAAGGTGTGTTCAGCCTTTTTTAATTGTTCAGCGTAAATTATTGTGTTTACTGTCACAGTGTTATAAAATGGCAATTTTCCTAGAAGAACAAAGTGTTCATGGTATTTGTGAACATTTCACCAATATTCTTTCTCTCATGTGCCTGTTTTACTGTAGGAGTTGATGGGGCGGATCCTGCTCAAGGGGAAGAAGTTGAGTGGTCTGCTGGGGAAGAATGACAGCTGGATAAGCTTCTCAAATAGCTCAGATGAAGATTCTGCTGTGGGAGGGGGCGGGAGCAAAAAGGATTCTAAAAAGGATTCTGGGAAGGTGAGTCCAGATATGAATGGCTTTCCTGGCCTGTTTTTAAATCCTGTTCTGTTTTGTAAATTATTGGATGATTATGTGGTTTGATGTTTGTGTTTTAACATTTGGGATATTTGAGATAATTATTAGGGTATGTGTATGAGTATGACTGCAGCTCAGGTAAATGTATCAGCTATATTTATCATCCTGTATGAAGTGTATGTTTATGATTCATAAACTGCCTAAACATACTCTGAAGGAATTATGCCTGTGTGTGTACATACGCATTGACATGTATACCCGCCCCCCCAGTCTGTGAGCACTAAAATGAGTCCAGAGATGTCAGATCTGGTGGTGTATTGTCAGAGTGTGCCCTTCAGTGGTTTCGAGACAGCCAATCAGAGACCTCCTAGCGTGATGTCATCTTTCTCTGAGAATGAGGCGCTTAAACACATCAAAGAATCAGGTGAGATAACCTGAACAAATCTTACACTGCATATTCACTCAAGCCACATCATTCTCTGTGTGCTTTAGGACCAGCCTGATCCACAGAACCACTGCAATGAGAAGCATGTCCTGTCTTTTTAAGAAAAAGCAATAGGGTGGATGGATTGATAGAATATAATACTGTGATATGCATCATAATATAAGTGGCACGTGACTTCCCAGAAATACGCTGCTGTATGAATGTATTTGACAGATTACTGTGAACTGTGTATTGTTTTAATTTTTACTGCTTTTATCAGGGCCTGTTGCCTAGGGCTCCACCAGATGGTTTATAATAAATGAGCAGATCACTTCCAATGCAAAGACGCTGCTCTTCCAGCCAACACTGAGAGCCAGCGGCATGACAAATTTACATCAAACTCACATCATTTCATAATTAGGTCGTGTCACACCACTCAGTTTCAGAGCTCAACCTTTACCACACAAACCACAATAACTGTGACAACCAAAAAAACATAATTAGATAAAGGTCAGTCACGCTATCCTTTTGGAGAAAAAAACAACAACTACATTGACACTGTAGGAGGAAACTATCAGATTATATAATGTGTTTAGTTAATCAAAGCAATATTTACTCTACCGTTCAAAAGTGTGGATCATAAAAGATGTCCCTTCTGCTCACCAAAGCTGCCTTTTTAAATCAAAAGTAAATTGATGTAAAAACAGAATATTGTGAAAAACTATTACAATTTAAAATAACTGCTGAATGTTTCAGTTCTTAGTGTCACATGATCCTTCAGAAATCATTGTAATATACTGATTTGCTGCGCAAGAAACAATTCTTATCAATGTTGAAAACAGATGTGCCGCTTGATATTCTTGTGGAAACTGATACTTTTTTATGTTGTGCTCTGACTAATAGAAAGTTCAAAAGAACTACATTTATTTGAAATAGAAATGTCTTTGCTGTCATTTTTGATCAATAAAATGCATCCTTGCTGAATAAAAGTATTCAAATTGTACTGACCCAAACTTAAGTGTATGCAAAAACAATGAGAATATAAATTAGTTAACAGCATTAAAACATAATTGTAAATAATAAATAACAAAATTGCAATAATGTTACAGTTTTTCATGTTGATCTGCTACTTGTTAAAAAAAACAGATTCTATACTTTGAAAACAGCTGAACTACTATTGAACTGTAGTTTAAAATATATATTTATAAATATGGATTTGCTCCTTGCTTGAGTATCTGTTCATTGTTTTATGTGTGTCCCCTATAGGGAAGATGTTTGTTCGACACAACAGTCGGCAGCTGAGCAGGATTTACCCATCCGGCCAGAGACTACAGTCCTCCAACTACGACCCCCAGGACATGTGGAACGGGGGCAGCCAGATGGGTGAGCCGAACGAGCACTCGGACATTCCTGCATGTCTGCAAGTCCAGCAGTAAATGCTTGAAAGTTTCATTCTGTCTGTTCTCCAGTGGCTCTGAACTTCCAGACTCCAGGAGAGCAGATGGATTTGAACCAGGGCCGCTTTCTGCCCAACGGGCGCTGTGGATATGTGCTCAAACCTGACTTCCTTTGTGACCCGAAGTCCGACTTTGACCCTGAGAACACTGGTGGAGGACCAGGACATATACCCACACAACTTACCATACGGGTTAGTAACTGCTCCGCTTCTGTTGTTCAGCTTTTCATGATGGTCTGACAGGAAATATTGCTCAGCTTCCCATGTGCCCTGAAAATATTTTGATAAATCTCTTTTTCTACATTCACGTTTAATCATTTTTACTGTACTTGTGGGCCATTTTTTTTCTCCCACAGGTTATTACAGCTCAGCAACTTCCTAAAATAAACATTGACAATCCCAACTCCATTGTGGACCCGCAGGTCTGGGTGGAGATTCATGGAGTTTCCATCGATAAGGCTCGTGCCAAAACCCAGCGCATTGACAACAATGGTGAGGCAAATGAGATTTTCCGTAATTTAAAGGTATTATGTTGTGGTGTATGCTTGTTTGATCCATAAAGATCTATTCAAATATCTTATAAATGGGAAATAGAAACATTGCTGTTTTAATGGTGTGTATATTCATTTAGTTTAATGTAATAGCACATTTATTTCGCCTGTGCTGTGAAAAAAAATAGATTTTGTCATTAAGACAAGAGATGTTCCTGTCAGGATTGAAAATTGAGAGTGTGTGTGTGTGTGTGTGTGTGTGTGTGTGTGTGTGTGTGTGTGTGTGTGTGTGTGTGTGTGTGTGTGTGTGTGTGTGTGTGTGTGTGTGTGTGTGTGTGTGTGTGTCTGTGTGTGTGTGTGTGTGTGTGTGTGTCTGTGTGTGTGTGTGTGTGTCTGTGTGTGTGTGTGTCTGTGTTTGTCTCCCCCTGCAGGTTTCAACCCACGCTGGGATTGTACTGTGAGCTTTCAGCTACAGGTGCCTGAACTGGCCTTGGTGCGTTTCATGGTGGAAGATCACGACCACAAATCTAAGAACGATTTTATTGGCCAATTCACCCTCCCCTTCACCAGCCTGCGAACAGGTGTGTGTGTGTGTGTGTGTGTGTGTGTGTGTGTGTGTGTGTGTGTGTGTGTGTGTGTGTGTGTGTGTGTGTGTGTGTGTGTGTGTGTGTGTGTGTGTGTGTGTGTGTGTGTGTGTTTGGTATACACAATATGATGTTTTTATAAGACATACATAATATTTAAACATAATGGTTTGTAGTGGAAGAAATACAAAGTTCTGGCATGAAACTCTAGATGGTGCTGGCTAATAGGTCCTTTTACTCATCTGTTCATAATCACATCATTATCTATAGGACGCAGCTGATTGGTTCCTGCCGTATCAGTAGCCAATGAGCTCGCTGCTCAACCTTAAAAAGACTTGAGTAGCATTGAATAGCAAACACTCCATAGATCTGCTGTAGGTAATTCATGTACGCTATATTGTACTATAGCAGATCTATTAAGCCCAGACCAAACATACAACATTGTCATACCTATTACCATGCCAATCACTCCAAGAGTTGTCATGACAGAACTGTTTGTATTTTATATTTTCCAACACTAACTGTCCTTCAAAAGTTTAGGGTCAGCAAGATATTTTTAATTTGTCCAGCAAGGACACATTCAATTGATCAAAAGTGATAGTAAAGACATTTATAAAGTTACCAAAATAAAATATATTTCAAGTAGATGCTGTTCTTCTGAATCCTGATTTTTTTTTATCATGGTTTCCACAAAAATATTAAGCAAGCACAACTGTTTTCAACATTTATAATAATAAGAAATGTTTCTTAAGCAGCAAATCATCTTATCAGAATGATTTCTAAAGGATCATGTGACACTGAAGACTGGAGTAATGATGCTGAAAATTCAGGCTTGCCATTACATTACATTTTAAAATAAATTCAAATAGAAAACAGTTATTTTAAATTGTAATAATATTTACAATATCACTGTTACTCAAATAAGTACAGCTAAATATTACCGACCCCCAAACGTTTAAACAGTATTAAAAATAAAAAATATAAATGCTTCTAGATAAACTACTGTATTAGCTTACATAAAATTTGTCAGAACACAAGACTGGAAACATCTAACATGAATCTTTATCAAGGATATAAGGATAAAATAAGGGGTCAGGTCAACCTTTTTCCTTCAAAACAGCTCTAGTCGTTTTTGGAATGCTGTTGTTCAAGTCTCTAACTATGTAGAGTGGGATTTTTGCCATTCCTGAAGAAGAATAGTTTCCAGATCACTGAGAGATTAGTTAGATGTAAATATGCTTCTTAGACTGTGGCCTAGAGCATGTAATGTTTAAAAAATGTCTAGATCTGAAGTTCAAGAAGGTTCTGAAACGCATTTGAATTAATCCCAATGGTCATGAAACTTTGACTTCGATTGGTACACATTACTTTAAACACTTGCTTGTGACACTGCTTTTATTGTAGACTATTTTTTTTCACATATTTTATGTTATTTTATGTGTTTTGTGTTATTCTCCAGGTTACCGTCATGTTCACCTGCTAAAAGCAGACGGCTCCAGTCTGTCTCCTGCCACCCTCTTCATCCATGTCAAGGTGGTTCGGCGGGGAGTTCCTATTAAAACCGTTTCTGAGCGGATAGGCAAAGCCTGATGCTTCTGTCATACAGTTGTTCCTAGAAATACTGAAGGAAAAGCCACTGAGCCGAGCTCTTGAGGTGCTCTTCAGAATGAGACCACCTGAAAAAAAACATGTGACACTGGACATATGTATATGGACAACCTCTGTGCGCAATAATCTTAAGAAAGCCAGTGTAGACCTGCATTTGGCGTTTTTATTGTTAATCTGTGGTGTCAGAGCGTGTTATGGACATGTTATGGTGGAAGCTAAATATGCTAAAGTAAGTATTGTTAGAAGTTACAAGTCAGTGTTGTTTATAGTGTTGTTCCATGGAGACAGAATTCTATTCAGTCTGAGCCTCAAATTTAGAATATTTAACACATTTTATAATGATTCAATATTTTAATTGAATTTAAGCTAGTCTTGAGATTCTGGACAATAATTATATGTGCATGTAGACAGAAATGATCTGTCTTTAATTGTTTGAATGTTTGAATTATTGTAATTGTGTCGGTGGGTGGTTTTGATATGCTGAATACTGACAAGATAAAGAAAGCGTAGAAAAAAAAATATTGAAAGGATAAAGAAAGCATAGCAAGTATGTAGACTGTTTAGTAAGGTTCATGACTGGTTAAGTTTTTATGCAAGTATATTTTAATTGATTTTAACCGTTCCAGTTAGTAATTCTGAGAAATAATATATCTAAACATTTTTAAAATAACTATGACTAATGATGAAATTTGTGTTTAACATAATGTCTGAGACAGACGATTTTATCAATTTTATTAATTTAATCGATTCATTAAGATTTTATTAAAGCTAAAAGCAAGCATTGTAAATGCTCAGTGTCCTAAGATGGCCAAATTTAGACAAATTACACTTCTTGACCGGTGCTACTTTGCTGAAGGTGCAGGCAACTATAACACTGGCCCCTAGATACTTCATTTTATGGCTAAGATTGATGAATCATGCTTACTGAGTTAAAGAGTTTCCAAAGGTCTGTGTTTTGCACTAGGCTATTATAATCTATTTATATAATAATATAATATCAACTACTTCTTAACAAACGTGTTTTGATTGTAGATTTTCTGTTTCCCAGTAGAAAACTACCATCCCTTGATCTGAATGTCTTGTTGTTCACACAGTGCTGTAGCCTATGTGTATGTGTGTGTATGCATATTTTTTCTTGGGTTGTACTGAAATAGATAATCAGTATTTTAATAAATTAATATTAATATTTCTCTAGCTAATTTTTGCTTATTATTGTGTGTTTAGACAGACAGACAGACAGATAGATAGATAGATAGATAGATAGATAGATAGATAGATAGATAGATAGATAGATAGATAGATAGATAGATAGATAGATAGATAGATAGATAGATAGATAGATAGATAGATAGATAGATAGATAGAAAATGAAAGAACTACAGAGCCCATCGGCCATTGCGACAGTCCACCAATGGTTTTGCGGGGGTGTGAGAGCGCAGGGCGAGATCCTCACTTCCTGGTTAAAGATGGCGGATGAGAATGAGACAGCACCGCAGCTGGAGAAAGAAACTGAGGTAGAAGATGATCATGGACATTGCAGCAATTGTGAAAATGAAGAGCATCACTCTGATGATGGGTGAGCGTGCATGCATTTTATTGTTAGCTCGTAAAAGTACAATACTCTTCCTCACGGCCCTAAAAGACAGGGCCCTTGTTCGGCTAGGCTGGGGCACGCTAACAGCATACCAGCCCGCCCTGTGGTCCTACGCCATTGGTTCACGGCCTTGATTGACGCACGGAACTCGAAAACGATTGGCTCAGACGCCGTCAATCAAACAAAGGGACGGTTCCATATGGCCAGTTCTCGAGAATCATTGGCATTTTTGTGCGAGGTGTTTAACAGCCTCACCATAATTCATGGTATGGTAAAAATGAATAAGCTAGCACGTTTAAACTCGCTATTTCATATGCTGTTTAATAAATCATAAACTGACACATATTTATAAATCACCACCAAAAACCGCTTTCAAACCTGATTTTCTGCAGGCCTTTGTGACCACTAGGTTGAAAGTAATTTGGATTTGCTGTCACTAAACGATGGCTTGTCGTGATCTAGTTAGCTTGACTGCTGCTAGTTGCAAATGAAGCATCATTACATTTTAATAACCTTGCTCTCTATTTGCAGTATCTGTCAGTCGTTTCCCCCGATGGAGTTTCACTTTCAGTACCAAAGAGCTAATTTGTACACTGAAATATAGTTAATAATAAAGCCCATCTAACCAGCTTCTTACCCACTATATTCAAGGTCATGTACAGAGACCTACTCGAAAGTATTAATTAGGCAACAGAGAGTGAAATATTGCACTTTATTATCATAAATAAGTAATTGTGCCGCCTCAGTCTTTCATGTTGCGCCTCATACAATTGATGCCTTTTTCTTCCGTTATATAATAATAATACGTAAATAAATATTTCCATAAACATTTTTGTTTCATTTATTCGTGTCTAACTGTCATGTGACATGTTGCATAGATTTATTGTTTACTAATCTGGAAAATGTTTAACAAAAGAATACAGAATAATTTACATTTAATAGTAAAAGCAAACTTGGGCATTTTTCCTGGCTGTTCACAGTATTTTCTTATTTATGGAGTGATAAAAAAAAACGTTGATATGACAAACAACCATTGAACCTGGTTTTATTAAATGAATTCTGTTCTGCCAGTGTATGACATTTAGTGAGTATTTAATTAAACCATGCCTCATTTGCATATTTAAACATAATTAATAAAACTTAATACAAAATTGACTGTCTTAAATGTACTATGATTAATTATTATGATATCTAAAACATACATTATTTAAAACTACTCTACAATTGTCCATTAAGTTATGAGGACGTCCTATATTGCAGCTTGTTTAAATCTATTGAAGTAATACAGAGATAAAGAAGGGAAGCCCTGCTGGATAGATGGGGATAGGCGGCTGTTAAAAGTCGCAGAGGTGCTTGTTTATCTGTCAGTCTTTGTCATGTAGCCCACCACCCCTCGAACACACAAAAACATGCTTTTTCTGCAGGTCATGTGATGGACCATCTGTCCCCCATTAAGAAATTTAGCTCAGCGCTGTCACCTCTCTCCCTCCGTGGACATTAATAGGATTAGTTGCGCGTCTCTCTGTATGTCACCCCATTCCATCTCGACTACTGGTGTGGGTCTTGACTCTTGTGCCTGTGTATTTCAGGCATGAGGTGAATTTCATGAGATGACATTTGTTATTAGTTTCAATATGTCCAGTTTTATCTTTTTGTTTTCTTCTTTTTAATTTTATTTTGTTTTAAGCTCAGATTCTGCTTGATCTTTTTCATGCACATGCTACCAGTATGTATATTTGTCACTATACTATCATCTGAAATAAATAGGTTCATTAAAGGGATAGTTTACCCAAAAATGTAGTTCTGTCATCATTTCTTCACCCTCATGTCATTCCAAACCTGTATGAGATTGATTCTTCCTCAGAACACAAAAGACGATATTTTGAAAAATGTTGGAAAACGAATGATTTTGGTGTCTATTGACTTCCGTTGAATTTACAAAGAAACACTGAAACATTCCTCACAATATCTTCTTTTATGTTCCACAAAAGAAAAAAATAACTCTTACAGGTAAAATAAAATTCTTAAATATAAAATTACAGGTTTAGAACGACATGGGGCTGAGGAAATGATAACAGGAGGTCCGTTTTTGGGTGAACTCTCCCTATATCTCTGGGAAACCCTAGACCATTTCTCTTTGTTCTGTGAAAAATCTTGTTTATGTGTTAGAAATGTCAAAATAATATCCAGCCTATAAGTATTGTTGTACTCTAACAAGAGTTTGTCATTGTGAAATACTGCTGAATGCATCAGTAGCAGTGATGCATCCATTGAGATGATGCGTGCTGCCCTTTCACCTGCATCAGCTGTAGTTAGTGCTGAGTGGACACGATCTCTCATTATATCTGTCCATGTCAACTGAGTTCATATGACCCGCAGGGAGAAGGGTGACACAGGTGCCAAGAAGAAGAAAAAGAAACAGAAGAAAAAGAACAAGGACAAGGCTGGAGGAAAAGATGTGGCACAGGATCCGCTGGCCAAAGTGAGTGTGTTTGTATGACTCTGTGTGTTTAACAAGATTATTTCAATTTTTCATCTCAAACTCCCTTAAAGTCAAACTTTTAAAAACACTAATAATTTAATAACACTGCTAAATGTAATCTAAAGCAATGATCAAAATGATTGTCCATTTCTTTTTGGCAATAACTACTACTTTGACGATTTAAAAAGTTCTTAAAGAGACCGTAAAACTAATCCATGTGAATTGAGCTGTTTAGTCCAAATTTTTTTGATGAGACATAATCGCTTTATATGATGAAGAGATTGAATTTAGGCTTTTATTTACATATACAGGTCCTTCTCAAAAAATTAGCATATTGTGATAAAGTTCATTATTTTCCATTATGTAATGATACAAATTAAACTTTCATATATTTTACATTCATTGCACACCAACTGAAATATTTCAGGTCTTTTATTGTTTTAATACTGATGATTTTGGCATACAGCTCATGAAAACCCAAAATTCCTATCTAAAAAAATTAGCATATTTCATCCGACCAATAAAAGAAGTGTTTTTAATACAAAAAAAGTCAACCTTCAAATAATTATGTTCAGTTATGCACTCAATACTTGGTCGGGAATCCTTTTGCAGAAAGGACTGCTTCAATGCGGCGTGGCATGGAGGCAATCAGCCTGTGGCACTGCTGAGGTGTTATGGAGGCCCAGGATGCTTCGATAGCGGCCTTAAGCTCATCCAGAGTGTTGGGTCTTGCGTCTCTCAACTTTCTCTTCACAATATCCCACAGATTCTCTATGGGGTTCAGGTCAGGAGAGTTGGCAGGCCAATTGAGCACAGTAATACCATGATCAGTAAACCATTTACCAGTGGTTTTGGCACTGTGAGCAGGTGCCAGGTCGTGCTGAAAAATGAAATCTTCATCTCCATAAAGCTTTTCAGCAGATGGAAGCAGGAAGTGCTCCAAAATCTCCTGATAGCTAGCTGCATTGACCCTGCCCTTGATAAAACACAGTGGACCAACACCAGCCGCTGACATGGCACCCCAGACCATCACTGACTGTAGGTACTTGACACTGGACTTCAGGCATTTTGGCATTTCCTTCTCCCCAGTCTTCCTCCAGACTCTGGCACCTTGATTTCCGAATGACATGCAAAATTTGCTTTCATCCGAAAAAAGTACTTTGGAACACTGAGCAACAGTCCAGTGCTGCTTCTCTGTAGCCCAGGTCAGGCGCTTCTGCCGCTGTTTCTGGTTCAAAAGTGGCTTGACCTGGGGAATGCGGCACCTGTAGCCCATTTCCTGCACACGCCTGTGCACGGTGGCTCTGGATGTTTCTACTCCAGACTCAGTCCACTGCTTCCGCCGGTCCCCCAAGGTCTGGAATCGGTCCTTCTCCACAATCTTCCTCAGGGTCCGGTCACCTCTTCTCGTTGGGCAGCGTTTTTAGCCACACTTTTTCCTTCCCACAGACTTCCCACTGAGGTGCCTTGATACAGCACTCTGGGAACAGCCTATTTGTTCAGAAATTTATTTCTGTGTCTTACCCTCTTGCTTGAGGGTGTCAATGATTGCCTTCTGGACAGCAGTCAGGTCGGCAGTCTTACCCATGATTGCGGTTTTGAGTAATGAAACAGGCTGGGAGTTTTTAAAAGCCTCAGGAATCTTTTGCAGGTGTTTACAGTTAATTAGTTGATTCAGATGATTAGGTTAATAGCTCGTTTAGAGACCCTTTTCATGATATGCTAATTTTTTGAGATAGGAATTTTGGGTTTTCATGAGCTGTATGCCAAAATCATCAGTATTAAAACAATAAAAGACCTGAAATATTTCAGTTGGTGTGCAATGAATCTAAAATATATGAAAGTAGGGCTGGACAATAATTCAATATCAATATATATAGCGATATTTTTTTCCGATAACGGTGATATGATTTTTAAACACATTTTCGATATTTCAATATACATAGCAGCATTTGTCACTGACTGACGTTAGGCGCGCAGCCGTCAGAAAGAGCAGAACACAATTGGCTACTTTCCTGATGACGTACACCACAGACACGCAGCCACTGCTCAGAGCAGCGGATCTCCAACGCGGCAAGTTTCAGCCACAGAATGAGCGCCCCTGACCGTAATGCAAATGTGACTGAACGAGCTTCCACAAGTGAGGAGAAAGCATACGAAATAGTTGATAAGAGAGGAAAGACTAATTCAGTGGTATAAATTCAGTGGTGTTTCGGTGTTTCAGTGTGCTGCAAAATGTGCCGGAGTGTGACTGCCGAGTCCGACTAGCAGCGGGAACACATCAAACGAGGATCAGGAGATAGACTGCCGATGCGCGCGTCCGCGGCCAGGAACGTCGCGTCCACACTCTAAAAATAGCTCACCGAAAGTTCTAATGAGCAGGTATCGCTCCCTGTGAATGTCCTGACGCGCGCACACACACACACGACGCGCAGAATCCAGTTCTCTTTCTTTAGCGCTTGAATAATAACACACACATTTATTCCAAAATGTCCGTTTTGTCAATTGTATCCTCACAAGAACAGTCTAAATGAGTTAAATAAAATCTTAAATGAAAGTTAAGAGTAGCCTATGAGAAAATTAAATGCGTAAGATCCTCTCATCAGCGACAGATCTTAAAGGGACAGCAGCCAATTCTGTCTGTCAGTTAACCAAAGAACAAAGGGGAACAGAGCAAATTACTCACTGATCTTGTATAAAGAACGTGTGTAGCTTTAATAAGGATTAATCTATATTTAATTTATAATTTATGCAGTTCAGACTATTTGATAACCTTATTCAATTTCTGTATATTTCAGTTTTATTTACACACAAAACATTAATGGTGAACATTTTTGACTTTATAAAATGATTATCTCAAGTCTTGAAAAAAAGTAAGACATTTTTGTTATACATAGTTTAGTAGCCTACTTTTATTTTTGGCAGAATTTATCATTATAATCAACTTAATTATTTCCTGGATTTTGTAACACCATAGTCCCTAAATTTATGTAAATGCAGGAAATGGGATTTAAATCGTAAAAAAATTCCCCTATTTTGTGTACCAAATGTTGCAGAAATGTTATGGCAAATGTAAATTTAAAAACAGAAATGCATTGCCATTTTACATATTACATTGTCATTTTGCATTTTACATTTCAAACTGAATATTGCTACCCATATGCTTTCATAGTCTTGTAGCAGGTATTGAGAAGAGAATATTATTGTTATGATGGGTTATTTCATTGCTTCATGTAGTTTGTTATGGTGCAGTAGCGAAAGACTCCAGCAGATTTCATAGACTTGGCAAATACATTTTTCAGAAGATTGTAGGAACAGACATCTGTTATGGGCGTTCTTGGCAGTTTTTCTGAGGCTTTTATATTGTTCATATCGATATCGGAATTATATCGTATCGACCGAAATTAAGAAATATATCGTGATATAAAATTTGGCCATATCGTCCAGCCCTATATAAAAGTTTAATTTTTATCATTACATTATGGAAAATAATGAACTTTATCACAATATGCTAATTATTTGAGAAGGACCTGTAAATATTGATCAGCGAACAGATACAGAAGCTCAACTGTACTTGCTTGATGTGCGAGATCAAACCTAATTGGTTCTTCTGGAAGCACAAACATGCTGTGTAACTCACGAGAATGAACCTCACTGGTTCTTGCTGAAGCTTAAACGTGCTTTATAACATGAGAATGAACCTCACTGGTTCTTGCTGAAGCTTAAACGTGCTTTATAACATGAGAATGAACCTCACTGGTTCTTGCTGAAGCTTAAACGTGCTTTATAACATGAGAATGAACCTCACTGGTTCTTGCTGAAGCTTAAACGTGCTTTATAACATGAGAATGAACCTCATTGGTTCTCACACAGCATGCTTGAGCTTCTGTTTATCATAGCTGATCCGTGAGTTGATGAATGTTTATATGCGAATAAAAGCCTAAATTCAATCTGTCTCTTCAGAAAATTGACTAAACCGCTCAATTCATATGGATTAGTTTTATTTTCTCTTTATGAACTTTTTGAACCGTAAAGTGGTAGTTGCGTAGCTTTCAATGGAGGGACCAAAATTTCTGCAAAAGAAATATCTGCATTTGTGTTCCGAAGAAGAACGAAAGTCTAACGGGTTTGGAACAACATGTGAAAAACAAAAAACATTTTTTCTTTGTCTCTTCCTCAGGTAAACTCCCTCCCTGCTGATAAGTTACAGGAGATCCAGAAGGCCATTGAGCTGTTCTCAGTGGGACAAGGTCCAGCTAAAACCATGGAGGAGGCCACACGTCGCAGTTATCAGTTCTGGGACACTCAGCCTGTTCCTAAACTTGGTATTGATCATTTGTGCAATTGTATTCACAGTAGTTTCATTATTATTATACTTGTTCTTTGGTCTGACGTCAGTTTTTTTCTGTCTAGTAGTGTAAATTTTCATCTGTACAACATATGTTTTCTTGAGACTCATGACTTGTGGCACAGTGTATTCTGAGTCTGTCGTTTGTTTGTTTGTTTGTTTGTTTGTTTGTAGGAGAGACTGTGACGTCACATGGCTGGATTGAGCCAGATAAAGATAACATACGAGATGAACCGTACAGCCTACCGCAGGGCTTCAGCTGGGACGCTCTCGATTTGGGAAATTCTGCCGTGGTACAACACTCAAACCATTACATTTATCCCTCGAATTCTTATACATACAAATATACACCTGGAAACAACTCGTCTAAAGCTCTTTTCCGTTTCTTTTTTTCTCTCTGTCTCTCTGAAGCTGAAAGAGTTGTACACTCTCCTCAACGAGAACTACGTGGAGGATGACGACAACATGTTTCGTTTTGATTACTCTCCTGAATTTCTGCTCTGGTAAGAATGATTGGCTTGAAAAATGACAGATGGGTTATGCAAAACTTGATCTTTGTCTAGTATTTGAAAGGTTATCTATCTATCCTTTTTTTTTACCTTTTTTTGTGTAAAAGTCATGTGATATCTGTCCTCAGTTTCTCTGTACTGTGTTTTTATCCCAGGGCCCTGCGTCCTCCAGGCTGGTTGCCTCAGTGGCATTGTGGAGTGAGAGTGAACTCTAATCAAAAGCTAGTTGGTTTCATCAGTGCCATTCCAGCCAACATCCGCATCTACGACATGTAAGCAGTCATAAGTGTATCTCCTGTAAATAATGGTATAAATTCAATTGACTCAAATCTGCTCTGTGATCCCTCGCCCCCCCAGAGAGAAGAAGATGGTGGAGATTAACTTTCTGTGTGTGCATAAGAAACTTCGCTCGAAACGAGTGGCTCCGGTACTCATCAGGGAGATCACAAGACGGGTCAATCTGGAGGGCATATTTCAGGCTGTGTACACCGCAGGTGTGGTGCTGCCCAAACCTGTGGGCACCTGCAGGTAAGACACACATCTGCCCTCTCGTTATATTCATGTGCAGAGTGCAGAGTGCCATTAGGCTGTTGAGCAGGAGATATTGCTAGCTGTTAACTTTTTCCTCTGATACAGACAAATACCTTCCTCGTCTAGGTGGTGCATGGGTTCTCAAACGTGCCTTATTGTGTCACAATCAGAATTATATGTATTGCGTTACGGGAGAAATTTGGACTCTAAAAGTGGATATTTTTTGAGGGTCAGTAAGGTGGTTTTTTTTTGGAGAGCGGAATTAATACGGATTATTAATACGGTAGTTGTTAGTTTAGGTATTGGGTAGGATTAAGGGATATAGAATATGGTCATGCTTTATAAGTACTATAAACACCCAATATCCTAGTAATATGCATGCTAACAAGCAACTAGGTAATATAGGTAGACTTGGACCCTAAATTAAAGTGTTACCCATATTAGAATGATTTCTGAAGGATCATGTGACATTGAAGACCTGAGTAATGATGCTTAAAATTCAGCTTTGCGTCACAGGAATCAATTACATTTTAAAATAATTACAATAGGAAACAGTTATTTTAAATTGTAATTATTATTTTTCAATTTTACAGTTATACAGTAGTTTCGGTTAAATAAATGCAGCATAAGACACTTGCTGACCCCTTTTGAAAGGAAGTCTACGTGCCGAAGTTCTCGTAAAAATGACAATCTAAAAAAACGGGAAGAAGTAAATCAAGTGATGCCTCAAACAACACTGCCATGTGTGTGCTACTATTAGTTGCTGCTGTAAATGTAACTAATTTTAATAGCCTTTTTTTTTTTTTCAAACCCCTGTTTTGTACTAATTGCCGTGCTTATTTGTGTGGTAGATACTGGCACCGGTCTTTGAACCCACGAAAGCTGATTGAGGTGAAGTTCTCTCATCTGAGTCGGAACATGACTATGCAACGCACAATGAAGCTCTACCGACTGCCAGAGGTGTGTGCCATCTTCTTTCCTGGGTGATGTCTGGGAGGTTTCCTCTTTTCCATTTTCTATTATTGCGTGTTTCTCTCCTGTAGGCTCCTAAGACTTCAGGCCTGAAGCCGATGACTGTAAAGGACGTCCCAGCGGTTCACCGCCTGCTGAATGAGTACCTGAGTCAGTTCAACCTGGTTCCCGTCATGAGCCCTGAGGAGGTCCAACACTGGCTGCTTCCTCAGGAGAACATCATCGACACCTATATAGTGGAGGTATTACGCTCACTGGACACCAAGAATTCATGCCATGTATAATCTTAGAGGTATCACTCATGAAAGTATTTCTAACATACAAAAATAAGAGTGGGTAATTATATTTCTAAGAAATATTTTGGCATGTGAACAGCTGGTCCTTTTTGTCAACTGTGTTATAGAGTTCAGATGGGAAGGTGACTGACATCCTGAGTTTCTACACTCTGCCGTCCACCATCATGAACCATCCTGTGCATCGCAGTCTGAAGGCAGCGTACTCTTTCTATAATGTACACACCACCACCACCCTGCTGGACCTGATGGGAGACGCTCTCATCCTCGCCAAGTCGGTCAGTCACTGAAAGTGTGTGTGTGAGAGAGAGAGAGAGTTAGGGCTGCAACTAACGATTATTATGAAAAACTATTAATCTATTAATCGATTAATTCAATTAAAACTCACATATTTTATTTCCCAAAAAGAGTTATTACATCCTTCCCAATGTTGTTCTCCAGACATTGTGCAAACTGTTGGTTATGAAAACAAATGTAGAGCGTATCTATGCTGGGCGGTGTTATACATTATAAAACTTGGTGGATGTTTTCCCTTGAACAGGTGTAAAAAATCGATAATCACATTCTGTTGATTATATTCTCTATTGATTTTATCATTTAGTTGTTTCAGCCTTACTATGAGTTTACCTATCTCTAGTGTTGGTGCAAAAAAAAAAAAAATTTAATAAATTAAATGTTTTAGCAATGAAGGCAAACCTTTGTTTAAGAAGAACATATGAAGCAGTATGAAATGTATCATTTGCAGGCACTACTGGAGCATTAAGGTATCAACAGATTTATTAAAGCTTTTCTCGTGTCATTTCCACTGCAGAAAGGATTTGATGTCTTTAATGCACTGGACTTAATGGAGAACAAGACGTTTTTGGAGAAGCTCAAGTTTGGCATTGGAGATGGAAACCTGCAGTATTACCTCTACAATTGGAAATGTCCCAGCATGGGCTCAGAAAAGGTACAAGTTTTCAAATGTCAGTCCAGAGTTTTTCTCAATGGAAAATCAGAGTCAAGCTGCAGTTACAATAATTGGCCACAAGGTGGCCATAGTACTTCACAGTCTGTCTCCCAAAGCACCTAGATGCCACTTTCTATGGTCTTCTATTTAACTTTAATGTTCTTTATATTTACACCCACATATCTTAACGTGTTGTGTGTTCAGAGACGAGTTACTGTTGCCTTTCTATCAGCTCAAACCAGTCCGGCCATTCTCCTCTGGCATCAACCAGCCATTTTCTCCCACAGAACTTGCCCCTCACTGGATATTTTCTCTAATTTGGACCATACTCTGTAAACCCTAGGCCTAGAGATGGTTGAACTTGTGCTTGAAAATCCCAATATATCAGCAGTTTCTGAAATACTCAGACCAACCCGTCTGGCACCAACAACCATGCCATGTTCGAAGTCACTTAAATCTCCTTTCTCCCTCATTCTGATGCTCTTCAGCACATCATCTTGACCATGCCTACATTCCTAAATTAACTGAGTTGCCATGTGATCGGCTGACTAGATATTTGCATTAATGAGCAGTTGAACAGTGGCCTGTGTGTGTAACTATATATTTACATATGTGTGTGTGATGTGTAAAAATTCCTAAAGATCAATACTGCGCTATATAATTCTTATGCATTTTTTGTAGGTGGGTTTGGTTCTGCAGTGACCCATTTCACCATCCGTGACCTCTGTCTCGCATGACAGCGAGGCTGATTTATGACATCACGCACTGACCACCTGACAGATGTTCCCAGTGGACTTCCTGATTCAGGAAGGAGAATTCACAGCCCATTTTTAAGTTTGAACTTTGACCTTTTGGACCTGCACTACTGCTGCCAGACTGAGAAGGTTTTCTTCTCTTTCCTCGTTTTTTTTTCTCTCTCTCCCTTTCCCTCACTTATCTTCTTATTCTCTCTCTGTGCATGGACCTAAAGCCATTGTAGTTACCATCATCAGAGATGAGGAACCTTAATCTGTTATGATTGTTAACAAAGGTGCGCGCGCACACACACACACACACACGCTGATATGTAATTACCATGCTCATGATGAATCCAGATGCATAAGTGTCACACTACCCGCATCAGTAGATTCAACTCATTCAGTATAAAGTGATTTTACTCTCCCTATGCAATGGGAGGTGCTTTTTTGCTAAAAAAAAACAAAACTAAAAACAGGATGAAAATATTCATTTCCTCAGTGTTTTAGAAAAGGACTTGCAACAATCAAAGACACATGAAAGTTCCTAGGGGAAAAAAACAGCCAATGAGAATAAAAATCCCAAGTGGACACAACAAGGGCTGCTGTCAATGATTTTTTTCTGTGGTCGTTCTCTCCTTCGCACATCCTATACTGTTTTTTGCCTTGGAAGCCTCGTCTCTACTTTCTTTTGACAAACGTTGACCAACTGATGGATGCGGTACACAGTGAGTGAGATCTTTTTGTCTTGGTTTTGCTTTGTTATTGCTTTTAATCTGTCTCTCTAATTAGTTTATTGCTTATTTCTCTCTAACTGCCTGTGATCCTCTTTCACGGTTTTGTCAACAGAAGCACCAGTGTAAATAAACAAGGAAGCAATGATCAATACCATATTAGATCCACAATTTGACAGTGGTTGGGACTACATTGTACACCTGGCAGATAGCAGGGGGGGGTCATCATAAATTAGCAATAATGATGGTGTTTTTGAGGAAACCGTTTCGAACGGTTGGGGGTTGTTTGTGTGGGAACTGAGACGTGTTAAAAATGAAATGTGATTTGTGTCATCGATGATAAGATTATGCCTGCTCATAAAGTTGTACAGCTCTAAAAGTATTGGAGAATATCCTGATCGTGGTGTAAGCATATGCCCTAATTCTTATCACATGATCTGTCCAACGCATCGAAGTAGATGGATGTATCAAAGCAGTACAACCTTATGAGTAATTGTCTACTCTAATTATTACAACTAATCCACGTAAAATTGTGGTTTTGAACACCGTATGGGTAATTTGAGGAAGCGGGTTGAGGAAAATACAATGAAAGCAACTGAAAACGGGTCTTTAGGTTTTTATGATGGAGTGAAAGATATCAACATGTATTATTATTAAATTTTTTTTTTGTGCTAAATAAAAAGTAGCAACTGCTGTGAACGGTTGGGTTTGTGGTTTGTTATTTCTGAGTTCGTGGCATGTGATTGATTGATCTCACATGTTTTCACACATGGTAGATCAGAATAAACATTATTTCTGCATTGTATAAATGCTGTTATTTCCTATACACGTGTTGTTTTAGTTCTTTGTGTAGGACATTTTAAGTCTAGCCATGTCCAAGATCAGTCAAAACCTCAGTAGAGTCGATGAGATGCGGCGTTCTGTTAATCTTCATGATTTAAGCAATCAGCAGTTAAATGTTAGATATTACAGCTTTGTATTGTAGATGTGCCCATTATACACCCTAGAACCAGACTAGTAGAATCTGCCTAATTTATTTCAATCCTTGATGAACATGACGATGTGTAACTCTCCAACCACCCTTTACTCAGGCTGTGAACTGTGAAAATAACATGGTATGCAACCTTTAGGCATATTGCTGACTGAAATATTGCTTTAGTACCACATTAACAATACAGTAAAGTACAGTATAACATGTACATATAGTTCATCTGAAATAACTAAGGATTCTGGACAAGGGTGTGCATATATTGCGTCCTTTTGGCCACTTTACACTTTTACATCTTACCAAAATATCTTACTTGCTGTCTAGCCGTTGATCTCTGTAGTTTAGTATAAATAGAAGTGTCATTGTGTAGGTAGTGAATGTGAGTGTGGTAAGAGAGGTTTTACAGATTCAGACCCAGAGTAGGAAGTGGTTATGCTTGAAATGTTAGCATGGTCTCAGCTGAATCGCACTAATAGAGGACTGCATAGACACATTTAAACAAGAAATTAAATGTGCACTTATTTAAATCTGACCCTAAAATATTATTACTTTCGAGACAGATTCACTTCTAACCACCATTAACAGACAAAAGCTGTAAATAGTCCCACTGCCATCCGTTCACTGCTGTCTAACAGGTGTGTGTGTGTGTGTGAGAGAGAGAGGGGGGGGGGGGGTATCTGAAACCAGAGCATTTCAACACCTGCCATCTTTGCTTGAATTCATCACTACTTTCTGATGATCATGAACAAACACAAGATGAATGATCATATTTACAGTAATACTGCACCACTTTCCAAAGAGAGGCCTGAGACTACATTTGAATGTAAGTGATTCCTGTTGTTTTTCATTGGTGCATAAGTGACTAAAACTTAACTGTTACATTGTGTAACCCAGCATATCATATTAGGCAGCTACGTATTGTTTCATTATGAGTATCATTATTGTCAAGCTTTCATCATCTTATATTTTATGTTAATTAATCTGACTCATGTTTTATAATGCCAATATGAACATTATAAACAATATATCCATCCTAAATGCTCTTACATTGTCAAATCACTTTTATTTATATAGCGCTTTATACAATACAGGTTGTTTCAAAACAGCTTCACAGTAATAAACAGGAGAACAACAATGAAGCAAACTTCTTCAAATGAGACCAATTCAAAATCTGCTGTAAAGCAGCTCTACACTGTCAATAGTGTCATTATTCAACTCAAGTCAGTTCAGTGTTGGTTCAGTTCAGTTCAATGCGTAACCAATAATACAACGATTTCAATCCAGCAATAAAGCAGTTCTACATAAAACAGTGGTGTCATCATCCAGCTCAGTTTTGTTCTCATCCGATAGTGTCAATGCAGTCAGTGGATAGTATTGCTGAATATTAAGCAATGGAAAAGCGACAGCAGCAAAGAAGCCAAAGTCCATTAGGTGACAGAAATGGAGAGAGAAAAAACTGGGGGGCAGCTTTCTTCTGGCCGAACTGTTGATTTGTGTTCCATGTGTCTCTTTTCGATACATGTTTAATGTGTTTTCTGTAGGTAACAGATCAAGTATTAGTATCCGGGTTCTCCTGGCTGTTTTCCTCCTCTTGTTTCTGCTGTTTAATGGTGTGTTGTCATAACTGCGTGAGCCTCCACAAATGTTATATACACACAAACAAAACCCTGTGGTACATGCTTACTTTTACACTATACATTATTTTTATAGTATTACTGATTATTTTATTTTTTGTTTTTACAGTTTACAGCAGTGGAACAGATCAGTTAATGGGATGTGGGACAGAAACAAACTTCTCAAATCCAGATGGATGAAATCCACATTGTCTACTATTGCACTCATAATATTCTGTTTTCTTACTTCAGTGCAAATAAATGAACGATGAAAGACCAGAGGTGTCATGCTGATTGATCATTTGTCTCTGCAGTTTAAAGTCACAATGAAATCAAAATTGACGATTCTTACTTTTAATGGAATATTGCAGTATGTATTAAAAATGATCTATCTGTGCACGTCATTTGTTTAAATTTGTGTGCTCTTACAATCTTTAATCAGAAAAACTCCCCCTCCTCTTCGTAGCGACATCTCTTCTCCGATGACATATACTGGCGTGAGGCTGGGACAATCTTTTAGAACATTTCTATCTTTTGAACATTTGTACTTATTCGAGAAGCAGTTTCATTCATATATATATATATATGGTTAATGGTTAATGTTGCTTTATATATATATATATATATATATATATATATATAAATAAATTATGTAACCCAGTTTTATAATATATATGTGTTGGTGTCTAGGGAAGAAATGACTACAATTTATATTTTTTAATTACTTAAACGGACCATTTACACCTTCTAATAACATCCATCTCAGAGGATCCAAACATGACACCTTTTTATATTCCCCTTAAGAATCACTTGAGTGGAGACTTGAGTGGATTTTTATAATATATTGTGATTGCCCAGTCTTTATTATAGTAGGTACGTAGTATGTACAGGTAGAATTATTGTAAAATCATGTGTGAGAATTATATAAGTATATTGATGTTTTTTCAGCAATAGGCACTGTGGATTTTTAAAAATCTCATACAAAAATATTAAAATGCCATATTTAATTTGTTTATTTTACTCTTTCTTTAGAATATCTTCATTTATAAATGTAGGCTAGGTTGTAGTTTTCAAAACGGCTTTAATTTGTGGCAAATAAATATGGGAAATGTTATCAAAGTTTAAAATACAGTACAAAAACATACTTTTAAGGTAAAAGTGTTACAAAACACCCTAGTTTGCCAACTTCTACTGTACAGACTAGGCACAATGGAAGAGAATAAATTGGCAAACAATCTGGAACTTTCCTTTTCTGTCCATAATTATGCAATTTGAATTCCTGTTTGTGGTATTTTGTGAACCAATGTGAACGTCAATCACCATGTAACAATGTAATCAACAATGGTTCTTCTGTGCAGGAAACTAGTGTTTTCTTATCTTGCTAATGTTGCTATTCACAGCTAGCCGAATATTAGAACAACAACTTAACATTCAAATCCGAGAATAACAACCAGAGCTGTGCAGAGATCATTGTTATTACATTGTTGCTATAGATCGGCCTTTAAATACCATCATTGCAATCGTGTGTGTGTGTATGTGTGTTTGAGTAAGAGAGTTCCATATCACATAGACAATTGATAATAACTGTATGAATCAAATGTAAAAATGTTAGAGAATAAAACTACAGATAAATAAAAATTATAACCCAAATGGGTTTGTATATCCCAAACACCTAATAACCTTCTGACAGGAAATGACGACAGGAAATGATGAAAGCAGCTGAACCCCTCAAACACCAAGCCAAATCAGAGCAGTTTTCTATTTGAAAATCAGCAGTAGGCTCAAAATGCCTGAAAATATTTACATAAATACTTTTCAAAATCACAATTCAAGATCAACAGAGAAAGATCAAGTAAGTGCTTTTTTCCCCACCCTAATTTATATTTTATATAATCTGGGTAAGTTTGAAATTTGCCTAGAAAATCAGATGTGAATAAATATGTTTCAGCAATTACACAGAAATAATATATTGGTATTGTTTATATTGTTATGAACTTTACATTAAAAGTTTTATGTTATTTGATTGATTTTCTTTCTCTTCATGTTTAACACTCAACACCATTCACGTTTTAAATCTGAGAAGTCATAAAACTTTGTGGTGCTTTCAACTCCAGAATTCTTGTCCTTTTTACAAAAAGAATTCCAGAATAAAAAAAATTGTAATATAATTATAGTTGAATATATATATAGGCTATACACATTTTTTGTTGTTGTTCTTTCTAATGATGTGAGTAGAATAATGCTCTCCAATTATTTTCAAAAATGCCATTCGTTTGCTAAAATGCATTCTCAGCAAGCTTTGTGAAGGAGTTGTTTGCAAGGATGAATATTTTAATGGGCTCATGACATGACCCTGTGGGACCCCCTTTTGGGAATGAGAGTTGACCGTGTTTGGTTGGCCAAAATAATCTGCGATATGCCTGATGGAAAATGCTTTAGAGAACTATTGATTTGTTTATTTACTTATTTATTTCAAAGGCTATTCATTTTTCTACTTATATTGTATTAAAGAAAAGGAGTGTCAACGAAAAGAGAGATGGTGTCTGTACAGTAGTTCTTCTCTCTGTTCTCCTCTTCCTGTCTCTGCTGGCAAATGCAGCGTTGGCTTACTTGTGTGAGTATCCTCATGTGTCAGAGTACCAGTTGTGTTTTCACTGTGTATCAGTTTCTCAATTCTATTTTATGCTTCACAGATTACACCAATGACACAAATCAGTTAATGGGATGTGAGTCATTAACAAACAACTCAAACCTAGGTTTGTAAAAAACATTTTTTATTCCATTATTTATCAAAGTATTTCATATCTAATTCATTTATCATTCAAATTTATTGACCTTTTAAACATTTCTTCTATACACTAATACACAACCGCAGAAGTTAACAAGCCATCACTCCCTTGTACTTATAAAGGTATGTCATATTACCGCTATTCAACATATTTGGCATGTGTAAGGCTTTATTATCAATATGTGTGCTACTGTGTGTTTTCTCTGTGTATGTTCAAGTTAACAGCAAATTTTGTATATATGTTTATTGGATGTACATGTTTGTTTGTATGTTTCTTTAAATTGGACAATTATTAATTCTGCTGTTCAATGAGAAATTTTGCACATATAAATAAAAACAGAATAATCTGTCACTTCAGGTTTGCCAGAGAAGTGGGTCCAGGACAAGGACAGATTCTATATTTTCTCCAATAATACCATGGACTGGAACAGCAGCAGAGAACGCTGTCAGGATCTGGGTGGAGACCTGGTCATCATCAACAGCAGTGAGGAACAGGTAGAGAAATAGAATTGAAATAATTAGTGGTTTTGTTAAAGCTATGATTGCTTTTGAGTTTTTGATTCTTTTGATTGCTTTTTGATTGATTGAGTTTGATGGGCAATAAATAATCTACCTATAATTTTCTGCGATTCACGCTGAAAGAAGGAAGGAAGGAACTGAGTCATATCCACTGGCACCAAAATATTATAGAAACCTACAGTGGCGGTCTTAAAGGGGAAATGAAGCAGTCAGTCAAGTTTACATGATTTACAAGATGGATTTCCACTATAATCAAAAATTATATAAGAAACATGACAAATGTTAACATATAAAAGAAACACTGTTATATCTTTCGTGGCAAGGGCGCCGCCATTGTGCAGTATTATAACCGGTGACGTCACGGGGTGGGTTTGCTCTGTGCTGAGTTGAGATGGTGCTCGATGCAGAGCCAAATGGGAGGAGCTAGAGCTCGAGCTCCCCCTTTTCTGGAGCTCCAGCTTCACCTCGCTAAATTTAGTGGGCGGGGCTTCGCAGCAGCATCCAATGGGAGGAACTAGAGCTCTATTTTTTACAGTCTATGGCTCACCCTCGCTGAATCTAGTGGACAGAACATGACGTGCTATCAAGCCTGTTAATGTTAGTGCGAGTTTCACCCGTGATGAAAGGACAAGTTTGTTTTGATGCGCAAGATGCTGGCAAACATAATATTGTATTTTTCTCTAATATTTGTCATGATTATGATAAATTATAAAATTATTTATCGTTTCTGTGACAAACGCGTAAACACTTAATAAGAACATTGCTCCCACTATGTGTGCGTGTTTCTAAAAACTGTTGAAACTTTGTATATATGTATTATTTTCTCTTTATTAAGATGAACAGTTTCGTTGTTTTCCTCACTTTTAAAGCCGCTTTGGACAAAGGCGTCTGCTATATGATTATGTAAATTACTAGACTTAAAAGGCAAAATGTGAAAGCTTACTATCTGTGCACCCGTTTATTTTTTGTCCACCGCAGTAACGCGTGTTATTTGTGTGAATTAATCTAAATCATCTGATTAATTCATGAAATAAAAAATAATAAGACTAGGTTACCTAATCTGCCCTTTTTGTACGTAAATGTAAAAGCATAGGCTCCTCCAACAGGCCAGTTGTAATTTTTTTCTTTTTATATTGTAAATTAAAATGGAATATTGACTGTAATATTGGATAGACTCAACCTTCATGTGATAGGCTATGCATTAAAGGAGAACTCCGGGCAATTTTTAAGTTAATTTTGATCGTTAGACCTTTGGGAGTACTGACTATAGAAAAAAAAACGAACCGGATTGGTGCTTGCTACGCGGAGCTGCGACCGCGAATGCCCAGAGCTCCCACTCAGCTAAACGGCAGCTATGGGGGCATGGACATAAAGAGCGTTTTTGAGCCTCTTAACAGACACAAAATGCAATTAAAATGTCTGTCCAACATGAACAGGGACCCTACATGTGAACAAGATGCGTTTAGCAACTTAGCCATTGTTTCAACTCACCTAAATAGTCTTTTAGACGGCAAGCTGTAGTCTCGCGCTGCAGTCCCGTGCTGTAGCCGGAAAAGGTAAACAATGTCCAGGTGGGATGAGCGTTGATCATGTGCGACGAGTTATGATCAGAGTTGCTTACAAGTTAAGAAGAAATGGTTTGTGTTTGTGCCTTTCCGAATTGTGGCAACAGAATGCGAAAATATAAGAGCTTAAATTTTCATCGTCTTCCTTTTCATGACCTCGAGATTCTGCAGTTGTGGCTAGTTGTACTTCAACTTGATGTGCTAACTCCCGTAGAAGTACTACGCGCTAAAGATTACCGCATTTGCAGTGAACACTTTGACAAGGATGACTACACAACACAGCGGGGCCGTTTGAAGAAAAATGCCATTCCATGTACGAAGACGGGTGCAACCACTTTGGAGGTAATGTAAACTTTATTTATCCTTGCATTTGGGCACACACGGCATGAGGAGAGATGTGCATGAATGTTTTTGTAGTCTTATTTACAAAGCTTTAATTATTTCACTAGCTTCTTCGACTTGAATTGTAAATGTATTGTAATTGTATTCGCTGCAAATGCAGTAATCTTTAGAGCGTAGTACTTCTACGGGAGTTTGCACATCTAGTTGAAGTAAGCCTACAACTATAGGCACAACTGCAGAATCTCGAGGTCATGAAAAGGAAGACGATGAAAATTTAAGCTCTTATATTTTCGCATTTTGTTGCCACAATTCGGAAAGGCACAAACACGAACCATTTCTTCTTCACTTGTAAGTGTTGTGGTTTTCAATCTTTCTGAAAAATAACTTCGCAGAGATCTTTGATGCCAGAAATAATTAGACTTTATTTTCGAACGCCGTCCCGTTCCATAGAACGGCGCTCTAACGCTCTCTGGCCCTCTGGCCTTCCAGTGCGCTCCCGAGTATCTTTTGGTTCAGAGTTATATACATACATCTTCTTCCAAAGAAGGTAACACACCCTATAGATAGTTTTGGGTAAAGGTCTTTTACCATGTGACTTCTCAGAATAGAATTTTCTGCAGCAAACAACATTCCATTCAAGGTCTTTCACATACACAGAGGAAATCCAAAGTCACAGACAGAAGAAATAATTGTGTCCAAATATATAGCAAAATTACTTGTTTTCTAAATAATAAAATCTTCTACATTCCCTCCTCTGAGGCTTATTAAGCCTCACATTCACTATCTTTTTTCCAGAGTGTAGTTTCAAAATCCAGCTCCCTCAGTTATGCTACCTAGTGACCCAACTGAGTCACCCATTCTCCTTTCCAATTACTGGATTAAGCCAGCACACTCCGGAGGAGCACTCGAGCCAAACATCTTCTTCCATACATTTTATTTCTTTTAGTTGTTCTTTCTTTTTTGTTTAATGGAAAAAGTAAAAAACTCGAATTCTCCCTAATCAAAATTAAACCAAAGAATAAGACAGTGTTATAAGTGTGTGTATACATTTGGTTCAGCATTGCCTGTTATTGACACAGTTATGTAGAGTATATCAAACATAAAAGTCTCTTATACTATTGAAAGTTTTCTTGCGGTGTAGATATCCTCTAGGGTCTGGCTCATCAATCATCTTCTTCATCCTCAATTCCTCATTTAATGGGATCAACATCCAGGGTTTGTAAATATCAATTTGGTTGCCCTCTCAAATTAGTTTTCATTATCTTTTTTCCGCATTTCCATTCGTTTAATCGTGGTTTTCCAACTAGTGATCTTAATATACAAAGTATACAACAGAATAATAACCCACTTTTAATATTGCATCTCCAAAAACATCTCTAATTGAGAAAACCTTAATTTTCCAAACTTTTCATTAAGTTTTCCTTAACTTCTGCTCTTAAGTTTTTCTTGACTCAATCGCTAAATTTTCCTCCCTGCACAATATTATTTAGTAAAAGTGCAACACTGATCACCAAACATAAGTCAGTTTACTTTTTTTTTCACATAATTGTTTTTCTCCTAATGCAGACAAAGCATTATAATAAATATCTGCTTATTATAGTAGTCTAATTGATTTATTATGCATTTTTGTTCTACTTGATCCATATGACTATTAATTCAGAATATGGCTGGGTAAACATAACTCTCTCGTTTTTATCACTTCTTATGAGAGAATATCATTTCTTAAATTCGAAGAATCCATCTTTTAGTCAGTCAATTTTAGTGAACAGAACACTTTACACTTATCTAATAAATTGCAATACATTTCACTTACTGTCTATTTTATTACCAAATTTAAACAATAAATACCATTTTGACCTTTTTAATCTCGCATGTTGCTTCCTATTCTCATTGTAGCTCCTCAGTTCAAGACTAAACTGAATACATTTTCTTCTTTTCTACTAATTTCTAAATAAACTATCATGAATAAACTAATTATGTGTCATGTAATCACTCTAACTAAGAAAGCTTCAGAGCAATGTTACATTTATCTCATAAAAGTCATTCAATAAACTCATTAGACAATTAGAAAAATAACTCTAGAAAATAACTTTTTGCACTTTCTTACATATTCCTTATATGTACATTTCTTTTTCTTTATATCTAACAATCCAAAAGTTTTTCTATCAACCTTTTAAACCATTAGCATTATAACTTAATCATTATTAAAACTTCCTTGTGTTCGTATGCAACTTATTTTTAATCTTCAATACTTCTGTTTAGTTGACATATAATCTGACCTTATTTCTGATAGACTTCCAATCTAAGGATTACTTCTCTGTCAGAGATTTAATTTCTGTTCCTGCCCTCCTCTGCTGATTTCTTTGCTTTTACCCATCTATATCATGTCCACATGGTATACTGATATATGGCCTATTTTTGTCGCTGTTCTTTTCTTAACTTTGTTTTTGCAACAAATTTCACAAAACTTTGCAAAAATGCCTTTTAATTTAAAATGCCTATAATTTTATATTCATTTTAATTTTTAATTCCTTTCCTTACTCCCCCCTTTGCGCACTGGTTTAAAACCATTGCGCATCTGGACTGAGAATATTCAAAAGTATTCATTGGTTCAACAATCTGTCCTTCATGTGAATGCCAAACACTATTTTTTGACGCCCCTCTGGTGCCATTTAGATTGTTCATAAGGGCTTGTTTGTTACTGAATTTCAATAACTTCCTCTAAGTCTATAAACTTTCTATCCTTTCTATCAAGCACTACTTGATATCATTTTAATTAATCAATTGCATTTTGAATCAAATTGTATTCTTATCAATTAAAATTAAAATTTAATATTTGTTAATAGTTGCTTTAATTTCAACTGTAGCCTTAAATTAATTAAGTATACCCTTGTATTGACAAGTTACATCTGAGTACCCCTTAAAATTTATTTTAAAAGTTTTTTTTTTAGTTCTAAAATTTTCCTTCATGAATTGTCTTAATTCCCATTATGCTATATCAATTTCTTAAATTAATTGTTAACATTATTTTAGTTTCTTTTCTTTTTTTTCATTATCATTGTTTTCTATGTTGCTTTAATATATTTTTACTTTCAATCATTTTTGTTATGGTGGGGTTATTATTAAGTTGCTACTGAATCTATTCAAGGGCTGAACATTCATTCATAGGAAAGTTGGTTGATGTTGACTATTGTCTGAGCTTGTACTCATCTCTGTTGATTCTCTCTTTTGTTTGCACAGTTCCTCTCATTACTGTGTTTCTGGTCAAGTTTGTCTTTTCTTCCATTCATGATTTGATCACTCTGTTAACCTTGTCATCAATCATTACATCTTTCACCAGGGTGTCTCCAGTGAGTCGTTCGTTGCAATGGACTCTTTCTCTCAGTGTCAGCATGTCCTTGATCCCTCAGTTCAGTTGGGGGGGGTTGCTGAAGTCAGTTGGTTTATTTTAAGTTGAGAGGCATGGACTCAAATGTCACACTGTTGATCACTTCTTCTGAAATTACAAAGCATAGTTACTGGTTCTTTTTGTTAGACTTGTTCCAGAATCCTTCCTGGAATTGAGCTGCTGCTATCTGTAAATTAAAGCTTAATTATTTTTGTTAGTGAAAACAACACGTGATTTCAATCATCTGCTCATCTGTCCCATTGTCCTTCTCGATGTTACCTGTAGAAAGGTCATGTGGGCTGAGTGGTGTTCTTTCTGCTTTCATTAACAGCAGTGCTTTAATCCATATATTCTCATTTGTTTTTCATAAATTTGACTTTTCATCATTATTTGCAACTTTTTGCATTTTTCTCACAATAAATTTCAATGTACTCTTATAATTAGTCAATTCAACTCAGTTATCTCTTTGTCTTGAGTTCCACTATAAGCACATTATTTATTAGGCATCTTGGACAATACTCAACCCACTTTGACAAAAGTTACAAGACAATATTTCATACTTTTGACAAAGATCAGCTCCATCATGATATGCTGAAAAGAAAGGCAGATATGTTATGCGCTGCGCAAATGTGGCACTGTTTTTTCTATTTTTAGTTTTCTCTTTTCATTCTTTGATTTTTCATATTGTTACTTCAGTTCCTGACCAGGAAATTTAACCAAATCCATCCATGGTCATTATTTTACTGGGCAGATTTTGCCCTGTGGGCCCACATGTTAAATTTTAAATACAGCTGTATTGGCAAAATAATTGATTTGCCTTAGATGTTTCTTCAAACATCATCTCTCACTCATTCACACTCAGTGTCTCTCTCACACACACACTGGCCAGCATACATTCTTGCAGGTTGTGCTCTAAATGTGGCATCCTATAATTTTAGCCAAGGGTTGATCAGGTCAACACAGCTATGTGAAACACTACTGTGAAGTGTCAATGATCATAAGGTTTAGTTTAACACCGTTGTTATAATCCTTTTTTTCTTTTTACAAATTCTAATAGACTAAGTATTTTAGAATAATAAGCCTGCCAATTGTAATTTTTCAAATACATTTTGTCATTTGTTTTTCTGATTTTTCCTATTCTTTTTTTGTTTTTTTTTTTCATGAGCTGCTTTATGAAATAAATTGGAGATCTCTGCATAATCTTGGATCCATGGCCAACAACATTTCCATCTCATTATCCCAGTTCTGACAGCATTTTTTTTTTGCGATTTCATAATTTTGGACTTTTGGAGTAATTTTTTCTCCAATCTATCTCTAAAAAATTATCAAAACAAAATGGAGTGACCAGTATCATAGTTTAGCAAACACTAATAATAATTCTTTGACATTTTGCGTCTATCTTTTTCTTTTCTACAGATAAATTTTTCTCATGCTTTTAGCCCTATAATTGTTTCATATAATAGCCCTCACTATACCAAATCCAACCTCAGTTTGAACTATTTGGTGAGTTGAGCACCCACTTGTCTCTTTCAGTGTATTCTCTTTCTTTTTTATATGGCTGGACTTGAACCTACTGGAAAAGCAGAGAGGGTTAGTTTAGCAGAGAATATAAAGAATTGCTTATGAGACCAGTGAATAATCAGAATGAATTAAGTTAATATAATAATTAAATTTGAAGCAGTCTCTAGAGGGATCATTGAAGTTGCCACACCTGTGTTGCCCGTAAGGGAAGGGTTTCAGTCAGTTCTTCTGTTTTTAGATTATCAGTCTGTTAAAGCTTCATGGCTGTCGCTCTGCATGTGTCGTCAGCCTAGCTGTCACTCAAGGCTTGGTGTAAACAGGAATATAGGCTCTGTTGTTTCTCTGCCCCTTCTCAGTTTGGGCTTTGATAGATTTTGCCACAGCTTTGCATCTCAGGATTTTCCTCTTGTCCTCAGGAAAAAGTCTCCAGTGAAATAGTGAAAGTTTCACCTTTTCCAGCATTAAATCAGTCTTTCTCCATGCTGAGTTTTCCAGAAAGTGGTCATCTTCAGAAGGGGAGCTGAAAGCCCCTCACCCTCTCTTCTTCTTCTCTCTGCAGTCGCCTTTGACCTTTCACCTCTTCCATTCGACACTGAAGCCATCTGAAACTTGAACACTCAGAGAGCTGCATAGATCAAATTAGTCTTTATAAATATTTGTTCCTGAGATATTAGCTCTTTATCTAAATTCCAATTTTAACCATCTTTTTCTAGTTCTTTTATACTATATAATAATCACTGGTTGACAACAGCAGTTCTCCCATTCTGTTTTTAGTAAAGCAAGTTCTTCGTTGCATGGAAAAAGCAAGCTATTTCTTCATTGCAATATGAGCAATAATCTAACTTTTGATTTTCTGAGTATAATACAATTAAATAATTTCCCTATCATAAAATCAGCCTTCAATCTTTCTCCTATATTTGCATGCTGTGCTCAAAATAATCTAACATGGTGAATCAACTTTTCCTCACCCATTTCCAACAATTCACATTTACTACAATTCTAAGATTGCTGTAAATTATTTATGACTGTTGAAACTTTGTCACTCAATCTTGTTCACTTTTAGCACACTGCAAAAGTTATTTTTTCCTTAGCACAAACTTAATTTTCTACAATAGAATCATTTTTCTCTCACTTTGTCTTCAGGGATAATGAGATACAAATTTTAGACGTCTTCAGATATAAGATAGAATATATTAAGCACGTGCATTTTTATTTATTTATCCATTAATATATATCAGTCCATTTATTAATATATATTTTATACTTTAACTTATTTATACTACAATAATCTGCAAGACTAATATCTTGAAACAATTGTTTTCTTTTACTATTTCCTTTACTTTTAATACTCATTTATACATTACTTGTCTCTGAAGCACATTCACACATTCCTTGTCACCTATTTTTAACAACAGTCACAGTCAAGCAGACACACAGGACAGGATCCTACATACACACACAGAGCTATATTCTACTCACAGTGTTTCTCACTGTTTTTACAAACAATACTTCACTGAATAACTTTAAACTATCACAGACCTCTGCGATTCAATTTAGCTTACCCGAGCAGTCCATTGTCATTCCTATAACAATGCGGTAACCATAAGCTAAACTTATCTGTGCGCATGCTATCTTATTATCCTTAATAAGAAACACAGATAAAATACCTCATAACCTTATGAGTATCGTTATGCCTTAACGAGCAGAAAATTATCACAGTCCTCTGCGATTCACTTTAGCTTCCCTGAGCAGGCCATCGTTATACCTATAACAATGCGGTAACCAGAAGCTAAACTTATCTGTGCGCATGCTATCTTATTAACCTTAATAAGAAACACAGATAAAACTGATAACCTTACCAGTATACTCATTATCCTTAATGAGCAGAAAATGATTAACCTTAATCATTAACATTTACCATTATCCTTAACAGTAAATATAAAAAAACAACTGATTAACCTTAACCAGTACACTTGTTAAACTTAACAAGCAAACATCTCAAATCCTTACATACGTATGACAAAACCTTTAGCGGCACATCAGCAGTACCAATATTCATACAACCTGCATCAGATTATATAAACACTGGCAAACACTAACGGGAGCTCCGCCACGCTATAACACAGTACTTGACATCATCAACAAACAATAGACACTTATTTCTAGAATCAAAGATCCTCTTTTCAATTTTTTAGTTCTTTAAACTTGGAGAAGCATTTTAAAGGGTCTTACCACTCTGGCTCACTGGTGACAACACATACTTTTTCAAAAGCAAAAATTTGCTCACCTCAAAGTACAGTGGCCACTGTTGTCTGTGTCGGTCACCAGTGTTGCCTTTCGTGGTTCCTTCAGCCTCAACCCAAGTCCTGCCGGGGTCGCCAAATGTTGTGGTTTTCAATCTTTCTGAAAAATAACTTCGCAGAGATCTTTGATGCCAGAAATAATTAGACTTTATTTTCGAACGCCGTCCCGTTCCATAGAACGGCGCTCTAACGCTCTCTGGCCCTCTGGCCTTCCAGTGCGCTCCCGAGTATCTTTTGGTTCAGAGTTATATACATACATCTTCTTCCAAAGAAGGTAACACACCCTATAGATAGTTTTGGGTAAAGGTCTTTTACCATGTGACTTCTCAGAATAGAATTTTCTGCAGCAAACAACATTCCATTCAAGGTCTTTCACATACACAGAGGAAATCCAAAGTCACAGACAGAAGAAATAATTGTGTCCAAATATATAGCAAAATTACTTGTTTTCTAAATAATAAAATCTTCTACATAAGCAACTCTGATCATAACTCGTCGCACATGATCAACGCTCCTCCCACCTGGACATTGTTTACCTTTTCCGGCTACAGCATGGGACTGCAGCGCGAGACTACAGCTTGCCGTCTAAAAGACTATTTAGGTGAGTTGAAACAATGGCTAAGTTGCTAAACGCATCTTGTTCACATGTAGGGTCCCTGTTCATGTTGGACAGACATTTTAATTGCATTTTGTGTCTGTTAAGAGGCTCAAAAACGCTCTTTATGTCGATGCCCCCATAGCTGCCGTTTTAGCTGGGTGGGAGCTCTGGGCATTCGCGGTCGCAGCTCCGCGTCGCAAGCACCAATCCGGTTCTTTTTTTTTTCTATAGTCAGTACTCACAAAGGTCTAACAATCAAGATTAACTTAAAAATTGCCCGGAGTTCTCCTTTAAGCTATTTTAATCAAATGGAAACAAGCAGTCCAGTACTTTAAAACCAGCCATGTGACTTCCCACACTAGAGGAAAAACAAGATAAAAAAAAGGGCTCTGAGATTAGTGAGGCATCCACTCCACATTTTAATGGTATAATAAGATGAAATAATAAATTTTATGAATATAACATTGAAGTACACACTTCACATAACATTGTAATATTTTACAAAACTCAATCAATATTTATTTACATAGTACTCCCACTGGTAGATTCAAGTTCAAGTTGATTTTATTTATACAGCACATTTTATAACAGCCACTGACTGACCTAAGTGCTTTACAGAACTACAAAATTAAAAAAATTAAAAGAGAATAATACCTGCATAACAGCAGCACAGCACAGAAAAGTGCAGCAAAGCTAATAGCAGCCTTAAACAGGAGTAGCAAAAACATTATCGAACTTAAAATATAAAATAAGAAAACAGAAATCGCTTGATCTCACAAGATTCACAAGTGAGGGTTGTGTAAACAAGACACACAGATTTTTCTTCTGTCTCGTACTTCCAGCAAGAAAACTTCCATGTCCTCTTCTCTTTGAAAAATGAATAGGAAGGGAGCCCAAATTTCTTCTTCATATGCTTCACCCTTATAACGCATGGAGTTTAAAAACAAGTCCCGCATTGTGATAGCCAACAGAACAAAGCATCATCCATCTTCATCCTTAAGATCTTTCTATAGATATATCTATAACGAATGAAACTCGTTGACTAACAGAGTATTTATTTTGTTCATTTGTGTTAAATAAAAATCGAGCTGGCGCTGAAATATGTTGCTTTTGAAATCATGCTGAGTGCTCGTAGTCGATGCTGCTGCGCAAAAGTTAACCTGCGCCTGCGCGGCCCCGCCCACTCCAGTGAGGTGAAGCTGGAGCTCCAACTCCTCCCATTTGGCTCTGCATTGAGTACCACTTGGCTGAGTTCAGTAAAATACAGTGAAAGATGCATGTAAGCTGGTCGAACCAGCAAACAACTAACGTTAGGTACAGTCATTGTTAGCTAACAGCTGTAAGCATGAACTAGCTAACGCTAACTTAGTTTTTAGCTAGTGAACTTTATTAGTACCAGACAAAAAGACGACGTCTAACGTTAACAAACTGCACATGGAAACATTGTTCGCGATATCTGCCATCATATTCCTCTCTCTTATCAACACCATGGTTGCAATACATGGTCAAGATCAGCGTCTTGACAGCAGATGGATCGTGCTATCATGGCGTAATAATCTGTTTGGTTGTAATTTACTTACCTGAATGAAATGAAATCGAATTTATGTGTGGAATCATTCATTAAAGTCCCTATTCTCTCTGCAACGCGCGCACACACAGAGAGTGCATTGCCGCTCACACTCGGCCATCAAATCTAGTCCCGCGCCGCACTCTTTTGCATTGGGAGTGCACATCTCAAGATCAAGGGCCCGGCCCGAGGATAGTGACGGGAAATATCGGCCCGCAAGTTCGGGCTCGGCCAGAGAATAAGCTCTAGTTCCTTAGCGACTGACGTATCGATCTCGCCGAATCAGGTACTCAAGATGGCGACAAGTTTTAGAATTGAGTGACGTCAGTGAGGAAACGTTGGTGACATCATCTGATATTCATGTATACTGTCTTTGTTGTCTCTACATTCATTTGTAGATTAGCTGTGAAATTATTACATTATAAAATATATAAACTAATATAAACCTATACAAATGTTTGTTTGTAGAATGTTTGAAAAGTCAATCAAATCAAATAAAAAAAAAATGCCAATGCCAAAAAAAAAGTGCAATGCCAATTGCAACCTCCCTCACTCATACAAAGTCAATTATTCATCTTGGCAATATTTGCTATATATGTGTTGCTGTTTGTGATATTTTGCTAAGTAGGCTATATGACTGTTTGTGGGGGTTTACCATAACTACCTGTCTTGCTGGTTATATTGATATTAATTTGATCTTAAAAAAAGAATAAACCGTGCTGGTTTTCCTGGCATTTTGGCAAAGACAGGTGTTATCTGAAACCGTATTCTCTGTTGTGTTCCATCATGACTATTAGTTTGTGTAGTGCTACACTTTGTGTGTTCTCTCCTTTCCATCTTCATTTTGGAGTAAAGAAATGTATGCAGGGTTTAAAGGGGAAGGTTTTTTTCTCCTCTCCAACCTTTACTTCCCCGTAGATTAGCTTTCAGTCGGTACATTTTTTTCGTTCTCTTTTAAAGAAGGTATGGGGGGGCCCCATACCTACCTTCGCTTTGGGCCCCCAATTTGCTAAATCCGCCACTGAACCTAAGGGTGGGTATCTTTTGACTTGAGACAGCAACCACTCTGAACGAGAAGGTGCATAGGTTAAAAACCATGCAAAACACTTTATTAACCGCATGAAACACTCGGTTGCTAATTATAGACATACTTACCTGGGTTGCACTGTACATGCTAAATGTCATATTTGTATTGTACATACTAAGTCATATTTCAGCCATATGTCTTTTCTTAGGAATTTCTTGCTCAGCAAACAGTCAGTTCTAATGCATTGGTGCTCCACTGGATTGGTCTGACTGACCGCCAGACTGAGGGGACGTGGCTATGGGTGGACAACACCCCCTTAAACAGCAACCTCTCGTAAGTACTGTTTTATTTCGAAATCTGATGTGCTTTAAATGGCATCGGTTTGATGGTACAAGTTATTTAAAGGTCATATGGATTTTTGACATTTTTACACTCTTATTTTGTCCTGTCAGATGGTGGATCTTCCCTCCTGACGATCATGATACACAAGATCCCTTGGGGGAAGACTGTGCTGTATTAAATGGACATTTAAGAGGAGAAAAATGGGGAGATATTTCTTGCTTGAAAAAGGAAAGAAGCATTTGTGAGATACCATGTTCTTGATCAATACTAAAGCGTCTTTCATGACTTTCAATACCCCTGTTCATGTATATTCTATAGCCTATAGATTACACTGTAGAATCTAACTCTTTATAAATACATTTGCATTCTTTTTGTTGTTATTGTTATATGCACTGGCCAATTGTACATATGTCATTGTCTTTAAAATATTATGCACTTTCTTTACAGCATGAATTAATAAATGAATGAATATAAAACATGAGTAAATATGTTCAATGGAAATAGCACTAATGTGCTTATGTGTGTATGCCAAATATATAATTGTAATATTTTTAAAGCCTCTATTTAACATCTTTTCTAGAGGCCCGTCTACAGTTCTAAGATGTTTAGTGCGCCAAATAACACAACTTGGGCAAATATCTTACTACATGTCTTTTGCCCCCTGGTGGATTAACCAATGCTCTTCAAGTACAAGGACTCGCAATATATACAGTAGTGGCCAAACGGGATGTCCAGAGGGGATATTTGCACAATGTTTCCTTTTAATGACACTTCAGGTTCGACTAAATCAAAATATGAGGAGTTTGTTATATTTGGAAAAAGAAAACACTAAACTTAGCTTTAGTATTAAAATGACAACATTTGTCAAGAAAGGCAAACTCCAGCATTTAATTAAATATGGGTTTCATTGTATCACACACAAAAAAAGCATTGAAAAACAAAGATCACAGGAAATAAAGCCTAAATTGACTGCAATGAAATCAGTTATTAATATTTAGTTTATTCTCCCTTGTTTTTGATTACAGCAGCCATTCTCCTGGGCTGCTGTAAATTTTCTCACTAAATTTTGCTCATGTGTCATACTTAAAGGGATAGTTCACCAAAAATGAAAATTCTGTCTTTAATGATACACCCTCATGCCTCATGTAAGACATTCGTTGTTCTTCGGAACACAAATAAAGATCTTTTTTATGACAGTCCCTCCATTGACAGCTACGCAACTACCGCTTTCACTCTTCAAAAGGGTCATTAAGATATCGTAAAACTAATCCATATAAATTGAGCAGTTTAGTCCAAATTTTCAGAGGAGACTCGATCGCTTTATATGATGAACAGGTTTAGACTTGAACAAAAGTCTTACGGGTTTGGAACAATATGAGGGTGAGGAATTAATAACAATTTTCATTTTAGTGTGAACTATCCCTTTAATGTTCCCAAAGTTGAGCTTCGTTGGAAGACCTGTGGAATACATTGTTATTGATATTTCAAAATTAATATTTACTGGACTGAAAAATCTTATGCTTTTATTTTAATGTTAATTTATGCTGCCCATCAAAGCCATTGGTTAATGAATTTCTTTCTCTTATTGAGTTTTCTTAATTTCACACAACATGTTACTGGTTCTACTCATAAGAAAGGTCAGATCTTGTGTTATCGTTTGGTATTTCTGTATCAAATTTGGTGGTTTCAGATGTAGGCATTTCCGACCATTATTCAGTGGTATTCGATGCTGTTTGTTCTTATATCCATCCAATCCCTTCTCAGTCTTTACATTATGCTAGGTCCATTAATTATTCAACTGCAAACCTTTTTCCTGAATTTTATTTACCACGTTACAGACAAAGTCTTCAGAGAGGACACGGAAGTGCTGGTTGAGGCTTTTAGTCATGTACTTTTGCCTTAGATTGTGTTGCCCCTCTTAAATTAAAGAAACACAAGGGAACCTCTCAACCTTGGCTAAACAACGTTACTCGCTCTCTTAGACAAGAGTGCAGAAAAGCTGAACGGAAGTGGAAGAGAGATAAACTTGAGATTTCGTCTGAGATGTTAAAAGAGTCTCTAACTGCAGAAAAGGAGGAAAAAATTAAAATTTTCTCTAAGTTAATTTCAGATAATGCAAATCAGCCAAAAATAAGGTTTGGCACAATTGATTCTATTTTAAACCCCTCAAGGAATGTTATGAGAGATGCCACACAAGAGACTTGTGAAGAGATTTTATTATTTTTTACTCAAAACATTGAGAAGATCAGAAGTGCAATTTGTACCTTCACATTCCCGTTAATTAATCCTGCGCTGTCTAACATTTTCACTAACTTTGAACCAGTTTCATCAGTACAGCTGGAAGATATTGCCTTGAAAATGAATGGAGGTAGCTGCAGACTCGATGTTCTCCCTTCTCATCTTTTTAAAGATGTTTTTCCTTCTGTGAGTTCTAGCCTAACAGCTATAATTAACAGCTCCTTGATGAGTGGAGTACCAAACTGTTTCAAACATGCAATTCTTCATCCCTTGTTAAAAAAAAACTAATTCGGATTATACAGATAACAACTATAGACCAATTTCTAAACTGCCTTTTATTTCCAAGATTCTAGAGAAAGTGGTCTACTCACAGCTATATTCATATTTGAATACATTTGATATTTTAGACACATTCCAGTCAGGCATTAGGACCTGTCACAGCACAGAATCTGCATTGCTTCAGGTCACTAATGATATATTATTATCATTGGACTCAGGATCACAGTTGTTCTAGTTTTCTTATATCTAAGCGCTGCCTTCGATACGATTGACCATGAGATTCTTCTCAACCGTCTGGAGTGTTGGGTTGGTGTCCAGGGTATATCCCTTCAGTGGTTTGCCTCATATTTAAAAGACAGGACAGTTTCTGTGAATCTGGGAGACTTTTCTTCCACATTGGGCCCTTTAGTTTGTGGTGTTCCTCAGGGGTCGATTTCGGGACCGTTATTGTTCTCTTTGTATATGCTTCCTCTAAGTACTATTTTTTGGAAGTATAGTATTTCATACCACTGTTATGCCGACAATTTCCAGTTTTACTTTGCAGTGAGCTTAGATAAAACATGTCCGCTGGACAAAGCACAGGAATGTTACAGTGACATTAAACTTGGGCTTTCTAGCAACTTTCTCCAATTAAATGAGAGTGAAACTGAGGTTTTGACTGTAGGCTCTCCTATCTCACCATACCTTTCCTGATCATTTATGTTCCTTGTCCCTAAAGATTAAAGATCATGTAAAGAGTTTACGGGTAATCATGGACTCATCACTACATTTTTATAAACACTTCGCTGCCGTTGTTAAAGGTAGCTTTTTTAACCTGAGATCAATTGCTAAAGTAAAGCATTTTCTATCCAGTATGGATTTGGAAATTGTGGTTCACTCATTTATTTCATCAAAGATTGACTATTGCATTTCTTTATATATTGGTCTCCCTCAGACTATGCCAGTCAGTCCAAAATGCAGCAGCAAGGTTTTTAATGGGGGTGAGAAAGAGAGATCATATTACTCCTGTACTGCAATCCTTACATTGGTTTCCGGTTAAATTCATGATTGTTTTTAAGGATAGATTGGCCCTATCAGGCCTTGCCCCCCAGTACATCAGTGATCTTATTATTCCCTACTCTCCAATCAGCGGCTTTTAAAGGTCCCTCGCTGTCATTTAAAATCAAAAGGAGATTGTGCTTTTTCTGTGGTAGGTCCAAAACTCTGGAATAGTCTCCCATTCCATGTGAGGTCAGCTCCATCAATTGCCACTTTTAATTCTTATTAAATAAACTTATTTATTTGCTTTAGCTTTTGAAAAAGTTATGTTTGTTTTGTTGTATGATTTTAATGTTATTATTTTTGTAAAGCACTTTGGGGCAACGTCTTTTGTTTGATAATGTGCTATATATATATGCTTGCTTTATTTTATATTTTGTTCATGCTTTCAGAAAAACTAGTCGAAAATATAGAAGAATGCCTATGTTTATTGTAATCATCATTGTACACTGTAAACTGCAAAAGTTGCCTTATATTTTACAATTAACTTTGATGTTTGTCATTTTAACTTAAATTACATTAAACTGGCTTAAATTGATGAGTTAAAGCAATTGTAAAAACATATGTTGTCAGAAATTATTGATCATATATTGTTTTACAGTGTAAGGCGTTTTTTAGTGTATTATGCCAATCACAGGCAAATTCGTTAAAACAAATCATTTAATCCAAGTATATTTTACTAAGATATATTAGTGGGAACTATTGTTTTTTTTTTATTCATTAATTTATCTTTTTGTGATCAGTTGTTTTTATTCTAACCAATACAAACACAACAGAGAAAACAGTGAAAACACAAAATAATTACAGTCTGTTTCTAGTCCTCTTTACAATAAGAATGCCAAGATCCAAAAGAAAAAAAATCCCTCATACTTACAGTAATAACCGTTATCTAAACAACTGGATATGTTGGCAAGCAACCAACATGTCGTCGCAGTTTAAAGAGTCCAAAGACGAGGATAAATCAAAAGTTCCAATCCAAAGGCATTTAATAAAATAAAAAACTCAGATAATCCAACACAGTGTAACAGCGTGTCTACACACAAACAATAGCTGACAATGAACAGACAACTTAAGTAGACAATGATGATGAACTAAAGAGTAACAGGTGTGATGATCAAATGAAATACCATGGTAACTGATAAGAGCGGTAAACTTAAACGAAGGAAACAGGTGACGGATGATAAACAAACTCAAAGTCTAACAAATGACTAAATATGTGACATGTATTGTTGAATGTTTTTTGTTTTAATAGCATGTATGTCTAAAGGTCTGTGGTTGCTGCTGCTTTAACACCATCTGTGTGTGCACTGTGTACAGCAAGAGGCCTACAGTTCAGTAAGAAAGGGATAAAAAGAAATGCTTAAGCATGTTTCTATTCAATGTAACATATTACATCAATTTGGAAATAGAGTTAGATTCCAACAATGAGGGAAAACATAAATGGCATGAAACACAAAAAGCGAGCGTTCAAGAAGCATTGAACACAGATGATCTTTTATCAATTATTGTTTGAGATGATGCCCCCAACAACTAATAACCAACTGACAGGAAATGATGGGAGGAAACATCACTACTAACCCTCAGCCAGAATACTTAACCAGATCCTCTCTTTAGTTCTCATTTATTTATTTGAAGAGAATGTCTGAAGCTATTTATTCCAACACCATTCCAAGAGCCATCTCAAGACCAGCTCATAAAAATAGAAGTAAGTGCTTTCGCAACTTAATTTTTGCAAATTAATTGTTTCAACAGTTTCATTTCACATTTCAAAAGCTATTCAAGTCTCTACTAATAATGTATTTTCAGAAAAGGAGTGTATCAACAAAAATACAGATGGTGTCTGTACAGTAGTTCTTCTCTCTGTTCTCATCTTCCTGTCTCTGCTGGCAAATGCAGCGTTGGCTTACCTGTGTGAGTATCCTCATGTGTTACATGTAGGCTACACATTACATTGCAGTATTTATGTTGACTACATGCATTGCATATTATTATTATTATTAGTAGCGGTAGTATTTATTTTATTTAATTTTTTTACATTTGCAACAATCCAGCTATATTTTCCTCGCATGATTCATGGGTAACACTTTAGAATGAACAATACATCTACAGCATTTAATGTTTTCAACATGTACTAATACATTATTAAAATCAAATGTTGTATTTGTTAACATTAGTTAATGCACATTGATAAACAATGAATAGCTGTATTTGTATTAACTAACATTAACAAAGATTAATAAATACTGTAACAAATGTATTGGTAATTGTTAGTTCATGTTAGTTAGTGCATTATCTAATGTTAACTAATGAAACCTTATTGTAAAGTGTTACCCAAAAAATTTTCTTCACTGACACTATTATCTCCTTAGTGAACAAGTACACTCACTTTGATAAAAAAAATTTTTTATTTGTGGCAATATTTTGATGAAATGGCGCCACAAATGAAGGACAGTAGTAAATTGTGTAAAAAAGGTTATGTAAATACACTACCAGTCAAAAGTTTTGGATCGGTAAGATTGTTAATGTTTTTGAAAGAAGTCTCTTCTGTGTACCAAGGCTGCATTTATTTGATTAAAAATACACACACAATTATAAACAGTAATATTGTGAAATATTATTATAATTTTAAATAACTGTTTTCTATGTGAATATATAGTAAAGTGTAAATTATTCCTGTGATCAAAGCTGAATTTTCAGCATCATTACTCCAGTCTTCAGTGTCACATGATCCTTCAGAAATCATTCTAATATGATGATTTGATGCTCAAGAAACTTTTATCATTATTATCAATGTTGAAAACAGTTATTTACATTTTTATTTAAGGATTCTTTGATGAATAGAAAGCTCAAAAAGAACAGCATTTATCTGAAATATAAATCTTTTGTAACATTAAACACTACCGTTCAAAGGTTTGGGGTCAGTAAGAATTTTTATTTTATATTTTGGGGGAAATAAATAAAAGAAATCAATACTTTTATTCATCACGGATGAATTAAATTGAGCAAAAGTTACAGTAAAGACATTTATAATGTTACAAAAAATTATATATTATAAAAGTTTTAGTTGTTCATACAACCCTAAATACTTACTACTGTAAATATATTGTAATATGAAAGCTGTAATGTTATATGTGATCTTATTTGTATTACAGATTACAGCAATGGTCCAGAACAGCTTTTGAGTTGTGAACCAGTAACACCCTGCTCTTATTCAGGTAGACAAACTCCACATTCTCTCTTTTTACATAAAACTGTATGTTTATTCAGAATCAGATTTTTAATTTTCTTTGTTTTTATGTTAGATGTTGACGACAATGCTCAAATCAAACAGAACTTTCACAAGGACATGGAAAACGGGTCCAAAGTACAGCACTGTCTAACAAAAAGCAAGTCAATTTATTACTTATGTTCTTATGCATAAACACATTAGAAACATACATCAAATATTTAAGTAAATACTGGAATATTTTCAGATATGTAGAGTCAGCTGCAGAATACACTAGCAGCACTATATCAAATATATACTTCATAATTTAGTTTAGGGCACTGATATTAAAAATTCAAAAACTGTCACGCAAGATTTCCCTGCGAAGTGGGTCCAGGACAAGGACAGATTCTATGTTTTCTCCAATGATACCATGGACTGGAACAGCAGCAGAGAACGCTGTCAGGATCTGGGAGGAGACCTGGTCATCATCAACAGCAGTGAGGAACAGGTAGAGATATTATAATATGACATCATTACAACATTTCATTTAAGATGAAAGATGTTAAGAAACAAGCTGCAGATTAAATAATCTCTATATGTCAGTCTTGACAACTAGGAATGTTTGGCATGGTAATGAACAGAGTTGATATATTTTGTCTTGGCTGAATAAATCTGCTACGCTGCTGCTGCTGCAGAATAAGTACGGGACTTGCTACTGCCAATACATACATGACACACTGCTGTGAGCAAGTAAGAAATGCTGCCGCTGTACAATATAGTGTACATGAATTACCTATAGCAGATCTATACAGGTGGAGCTGGGGAAAGTGGAGGGTTTCTGAAAGCGCACTGCACTGTTAAGACAAATCTAACCAAGTATTTGAAGGTTGAGCAGCTATATTATTGGCTACTGATACAGGAGTAACCAATCAGCGGTGCTCTATAGAGAATGATGTTAGAATTACGCAGTAGTTAAGGACATATTAGCCTGCGCCGTCTAGAGTTTCATGACAGAACTTTCTATTGTAGAAACTTCTTGCAAACCAAATTCGCATTATTGGCGCACAAACGTTATACTGGATTGGTCTGACTGATAGCCGCAACGAAGGTGTTTGGCTGTGGATGGATGACACCAAGGATCATCTTGGGCAAGTATTATTTTAAATGTCTGTTTTAATAAATGTATCTGATGTTTAAAAATGTCCCTTTCAATTTGGAATCTGTTTGGATATATGATACATTTTTATGCAGCTTTACACTCTAAATGATTTATTTATTGATTGATTATTTATATATTTGTCAGTTTCTGGGCAATGCCCCCTGATGATCACAAATCAGCAGACAATCCTCTGGGAGAAGATTGTGTTGTATTGAATGGACGAACGACCGAGTCGAAGTGGGGAGATGTTTTGTGCCTGAGAAAGGAGAGAAGCATTTGTGAGATTCCATGTTCTTAATAAATATTTACTCACTAAAAGTTTCTATTTGTCATTTAAACATCCTTAACAGAGGTAGTGAAATGTGCTTTCTGCAAGCCCCCTATACAGACAATAAAATTAAAGATGATAAAGTTAAAAAGGACATTTAAAATATTGTAAATAATAAAGCATAACTATAAGGCAGAATAAAAGTGTAGTTATGAAGGGGAAAAAAGCTTGATCACTTTATGAAAATGTAAACTGCCTTAAATAAACAGGAGAAGCCAGACAAGTCCTATAAATAGTACCAATGTACAAAGATGTGAATTTAATTTATAAGTAGGAAAATGGGTCACATTATTAAATAAAACACGTTGGCCTCAATTATTGGCACCCCTAGAATTTTTTACAAGTAACATATCTCTGAAGTATATTCCCATTAATATTTTCCTTTTTTTAGCACACCAGGCAGGGTGACTAGAACATGAAATTGTCTAGCTATGACTTCTTGTTTCACAGGAGTTTAAATATGAGGAGAAACAAAGGCCAAATTCGCCTAATCATCCATCACAATGAGTAAAACCAAAGAATATAGTTCTGATGTGCATCAAAAGATTGTTGAGCATTACAGAATAGAAAGTGGCTGTAAGAAAATAGCTAAAGAATTGAAAATCCCCATTTTGACCATCAGGGCAATAATTAAGAAGTTGCAGTCAACTAAAGATGTTAATAATCTGCCAGGAAGAGGACGTGTCTCTATATTGTCTTAATGCACAGTGAAGAGGAAAGTTTGAGTGGCCAAAGACTCTTTAAGGATCACAGATGGAGAAATGCAGAGATTACTTGAGTCTTGGGGGCCAGAAAGCCTAAAAATGTATCAAACAACCCCTACATCACCACATGTTGTTTGGGAGGGTTTCAAGAAAAATCCTGAACTGAAGAGAAGAAACACCAACATGAACTTGTGAATCTGAAGGATCTGGAGAGATTCTGTGGAGGAATGGTCTCTGATCTGTCAAGTGTTCTCCAAACTCATCAAGCATAGAAGAAAACTCAGAGCTGTTTCCTTGGCAAAAGGAGGTTGCAAAACGTATTTAATAACAGGGAGCCAATAATTATGGCTAGCGTGTTTTAGAGAAAAGCATTTATTCATAATGTGATTTACCCCCCACTTTCAATTCTTTTACTTCAATGAAAGGTTAGATTTTTTGCGAATTTTTTAATGAAAGATCAAAAGGATAAACGATGCAGATTTTTTTTTTTTACAGCCATTTTTGATCATATTTACCAGGGGTACCATTAATTTTGAGCACCACTGTATATGTAATGACTCAGAGGGTCGAGACTGATCCATATGCAACAGATTTATTAAACAGAAAAGTCAGACAAAAGGTAACTCAGGATAATAATAATAATAAGAGGCAGGCTAAGACGTGAGTCGAACCGGGCAGGAGGTCGGGGGCTGGCAGCGAACCTTCAGTATCCAGGGACAGGCTTAGGGTCAAGGGTGGCGACAGAGAATCAGAATCCGGGACGGGCTGGAGGTCGAGAGGCAGGCTGCGGACAACCAGACAAGGTTAATTCAGCGTGGGTCAGATGAAACAGGTAGACTGAGGAATAGGAGAATTGCTCGGACATGCACACATAGAGAGGCAATACTTCGCAAAGAACGCTCCATGAACGAGGCAGATAAAGGCTGGGCAATGAGATATGATTCAGAACAGGTGAAGGTAATCAGAGCGTCAATGATGCATACTAGGGAGAAAGTTTGCAAATCACTAGAATTCAGGAGAGGGTGCTCGTGGCTGAGAAATGGTGGAATCAGGGAGACTGGACGCTGTAACAGTATATGAACAGTGGTGATAGAGAACTAGTAGAGAAACAGTATTTCAGATGCAGCCAATGATGCTCTTGGGCAACTAATGAGGCAGTTGTGCAAATATAACGTCTACACTAAAACAATAGCTCTTTGGCTGAATATGATTCCTTCATGGACAGTGGTTCCACCTGTGAAACAAGTAAAAACCCAATAGAATCAACCATGTACTGAACATCTAACTAGAATTAATGGTGTTCATTTAACTTGAATGAATTGCTGTGAATGAATTGAATGAAGTTTAACTTAAATAAATGGTTTTCATTTCAATTGAATTATTCAAATATTCCTACAATTAATTATAAAATGCCTTCAGGGTGTAAGTGGTTAAATAAAGTTTTTTTGTTGTTGCGAGTACTAGCTGATAGTGATAAATAGATGTATTTTCTTATCTACATTTGATCATTATTTAGAAACATTAACATACAGTTGGCTAATTTTTATATTGTCTTGTGACACATTGGCTTTTTGGGGTTTTATTGACTATAGATAGGCTTATACATATGTAATATGCACTGGCAAGAGAAAAATATTTCTATAGACATATCTAAAGCTACCAGCATGATAACCCATCATGTTAAGAGGAAATGACACTGGGTTGACATGAGTGTGTCTTCACTGACAGCCTGATCTCACTTCACCACATCTCTTGCTGCACAGTGCACACCTCTCTGTTTGACACAAAAATGCCCAAGCATGACATGTCTGATCATATTTATGACAACACTAGATGGATGAAAAAGGATTCACTTGGAAGTAAGTACTTGATTCTTTTTCTCCTTGTGGTTGTGGTTCTAAATTTAGGTTTAGTGTGTGTGGCACAAAACCATGTTTCTTTGAGCCCAAAAGAGGTTTAAGAAAACGGTAAAACTCAGTATTCGTTTAAAATAAGTATATGTAACGTTTCATCCGCGTTTTCAAACAATTTTAAAACAAATTAGAGTTTGCTAAATATGTATTTAGCAAATTATGGGGTAACCAAGCCATAGCAACAGTTTTATCTGAAACAATACTTAACTTGAAATGAAAATGCTATTTTTAGACATAAAAATATATTTAATAACTCTCTGTTGGTGCAGAGGTGTAATCTACTGAATTAAAATATTTTTCTTCAGTATTCTCCACTTTTAAAATGTATTTTATTTTGTAGGTAGGAAATGTAGGTCTATCTCTGCCGTTATTGCTGTTTTCCTGGTCCTGTCTCTGCTTGTAAATGGGCTGCTGGCATATTTGTGTAAGTATACTCATATTTTACAAGAACTATTACGTTGCATACAGCATCAGAGGTATATTTACATTTAGCTACATAATTTTTTTTATTTCACTGTTCTTACTTTTGCAGATTTCATTAAAGTCAAAAATATGTTGTTGCATTGTGAGCCGGTAACAAACTGCTCAATTTCAGGTAAATCATTCATCTGTAGGCTATAATTTATGTTCAAATGTTATATGATATTCTAATGACAATTTCCTAAAGTTATAGGAACATGAGATGTGTAGGGCCCTATCAAAAACCCGGCGCTATGCAGGCGGCAATCGCGACGCCACGTTGTTTAAATGGGAAATTGGGCGTGCTGGTCTAAAAACGAAGTGTGTTCAGGCACATTGTTAGCGTGTTGCTATTTTGAGGCAACTGAAATAAACTGCACCATTGACCAACTGAAACCTGGTCTAGGGTCAATGGCGCAATATTTCCTTTGTTTTTAAAGGGTAACTAAACCCTAAACCAACTTATTTTAGTTAATGGTCTATAAGAATGGGGCTTTATTAGTGCTGTTCATTGATTCGAGTAACTTTTTTGACATTTGGGTATAAAGTGTTTTAATTCTACAATATATGGTGTAAAAACATAGACATCGAGACTAGATGCCCTATTGGCCGCTGCGGCGCAAGAAATGCGGCCGCCATCTTAAACTGGTCATACTCCTATTTGCGTTGCATAGCACCAGTAGATGCCAGAGCACTGTGCAGCATATTCCTGCTCAAATCGGCGGACCATCACTCGGGGATTACTTTTCACAAGTAAGATTTAACATTACCGTACTATTGGTTGTATTTTGTGAACAAAATATTCAATGTGTCCTGTATCGTAGCTACGTGTATGACCTTTGCAGCAAAAAAAACCCACCCGAAAATCAGTTCGGTATTCAGTGATATATGATTAATTAAATGCGCTGGCAGCTCATTGCACCTGCCAAACAGATTACACCGGGTGACCGGTTTAAGATGGCGGGCCCACGGCTCGTCCGCGCCAATAGGCAGTAGCGGTCGATAGGGCGTCTATCTGTATGATGTCTATGGTGTAAAAACGTCTGAGTGCTGCCCTCTTCAGGTTGAACAGTGGCTACTGCAGTTGAATTTTCCTATTGGATGTTTGGGGTGGTTCGTGATGTAAGGGGTGGGAGGTGACATAAGCAGGTTCCAGCTCACCACGCACTTGGTACGAGCTACCACGCCCTTGGCAGTATAAAAACCATCTTGTTTTGTCAAAACCACTGTTTCGACAGTCCCGAAATCTAAGCTGTTGTCCCAAATCCCGAATCCTGCCCTGTATGTCCCGAAAATTATTCTAAAGCAAAATCTTGAGTAGGCCTAGTTATTGTCTGATAAAACATTAAAAACTGTCCGTGGAGGTTGAGTCGTGAAGAGAGCGCAAGTTGCAGCAGCCGCAAGCTCAGTGAATGAATGTGCAGGAAGCCAGTCTAAAGGAGTGATTGATTTGTCGCGCACTGTGTGCCAAAAAATACTTCCGTAATGAAAAATGACTACATATTAGACTACACCCCCAAACTCTACTTTGCAGCGGCGTCTTGAGGTGAGTGATCATATATATTTTAATCACAATTTATGGTTAGGCTAAAGTTAATCCTCTGGGGTCGACAAACACGCGGGGCATTTTGCTGGATTTTTTCACATAGCAGCAAAACATGAATATGCCTACAGAGATTGCGTGCTATTGAGATCAACTCGATAAAACTCATCGGATGCCAATCGCAATGCGGGAGTTAAAGGAGCTGTATGTAAGAAATTGATTTCAGTTAGTCATAAAATGGCCCTTATATGTCACTAGACATTAAGAAATCATGTTCATTTCAAATTCTTATATCATATCATCAATTCTTAATTCTTATATGGCTCTGGCCATGTGTCCACAGACAATTCAACATCCTCGACTTAAAATGACAGCTCTGTTGCAAAGCAACTTGCGTCACTCCAGTCACTCTTCATTTTATAGTCTGACAGCAGCTGTCAATCAATCTGTCTCTGTGGGTCTCAGGTGCAAGGTCTCAGCCCCACCCTCGGTTCGTCCCCCCTATCTCCGCTGGGCTCTGCCCACTTTTCCAGCATTTTTCAAATATTGCCAGTGGGTGGAGTCAGGCTCTGACCAGGGGTTTAGTTACTCTTTAAAGAGCAGTAACGTCCGCCTATAGACGGGCCCAACACTGCTTATTACACACACAGAGACGCGTAGCAGCACAAAAACATGCCAAATATTAAAAATAACGATTACAATGTAAAATATTAATATTGTGTAGCTACATAAATATATGGTGGAAATCGGCTTGTCCCGTACGGTCTGCTCGCGCGATTTACCGTTCAGTCTTTCCACTATCAAGTTCCGCCAAGTAAATAGCAATCCGCCATGACGCGAGCGCAACTGGCTTTTAAAGGGAAAGTGAGATGTGACTCTGATTGGTTTATTGCATGTTACGCCTAAAACACACCCATTACTTATTAAAGGAGTAGTTCACCTCAAAATGAAAATTTACTCACCCCAATGCCATCCAAGATATCCATGTCTTTGAGGAATAATTTCCTCATAATTCCTCATAATTTTTTTGAGGAAATCATTTCTGGATTTTTCTTCGAATAATGGAATTCAATGACAACCACTGTTTTGAAGTCCAAATCAATGCAGTTTCAAAGGTCTTTGAAGTGCTTGGAACGGCTGTGCAAGATCGCAGCTGATGAAGAGAGTCTTATCTATAGCGAAACGATAGGTCAATTAAAAGAAAAAAAATTATATATACTGTATATACTTTTCAATTACAATTGTTCGGATTGAGCTGATCTGCAACGCGCCGGGAACTACGTCATCATGTTGAAAGGTCATGTCCATGTCGCCAGCGCCAGCGGAAGTACCGCCCCACTCGACCGTGCGAAGGAGAATAGTTCGAATTGTATTGGTTCTTCTTGTAAACAGTAGGGCGGTACTTCCGCTGGCGACATGGAGATGACTTTTCATGGCGTAGTTCTCGGCGTGTTGCAGATCAGCTCAATCCGAACAATTGTAATTGAAAAGTATATATATATATATTATTTTCTAATTTTTTTTAAATGACCTATCGTTTCGCTAAACAAGACTCTCTTCATCAGCTGCGATCGTGCACAGCATTTTCAAGCACTTCAAAGACCTTTGAAACTGCATTGATTTGGACTTCAGAACCGTGGTTGTCATTGAAGTCCATTATTCGAAGAAAAATCCAGAAATGTTTTCCTCAAAAAACGTATATCTTCCACTGAGGAAAGAAAGACATGGATATCTTGGATGGCATTGGGGTGAGTAAATTATTAGGAAATTTTCATTTTGAGGTGAACTACTCCTTTAAGAGAAAAGGACCAACCCTTTTAGACCAAGATGCATACATATATCTAAAATATATAAACATTTTATGTTTATATGACTTTTGTTGCTAAATGGCATGCAATTCATTTTAATATTGAGCAGTGGAAAAAATGTTGTATAACTGTTACTACTACTAATAAAGCTCTTTCTGATTATGCCATGTTAGCAACTTGACATAATAGTGTTGTCTGATTTACTTTTCAGGTACAAACATGTTACTCACGGTAATTCAAGAAAACGAGATTCAAACAATAAGACTAACCGTGTTGAGCTATATACGTTTTCGTTTGATAAATGTATCCAAACAGTTGCTCAACTGTCTAATAAAACACAATATATTAAAGCAGAAATCAAGGGTAACGTGGATATATTACGTCATTGACAGGCGATATAATTACACAGGATGTTACACTGGGTAAAATAGCTGATTTCTCTGGATTTAAACATTGTTAGAAACATTTGGGATAATGTAAGTACACAAATCAACAAAATATATAACATTGTTCTAGTGGTTTTTGGTGATTTTAATACAAAAATCTTACATATTGTGCTTTTAAAAAGAGAGTGAAATATTTGTTGAGTGTGGTCAATTTCTATTTCATGGTGACTTTAAGTAATCTTTGATTTTCTTTATTCCTCACACCCCTATAAAGAAAGTGAACAAGGTAGTCCAGGGTGCACGTATGAGGAGGAACTGAGGTCATTTGATTACTGCCCAGGTAAAAATATATCTTGTTTTTCAACATACACAAGAGCCGGTGGATTATCTTCAAAATCCTGAACCGCCTAAAGTAATCAGTCTTTTTACTTTTTTTATCAGTAAAATAACAGTCTTGAATGCTCTGTGCTTCTGTACACATTCTGTCGGAGTCATCTTGCCATGTCTATTCTTATGTTTTTAGCAATGAGTCATTCCAAAATATTTTAGAACCCCATTTAAAGTATGTAAAGGTGCAGTTCAGCGGGGTTTCCGCTTTGTTACAACCTACAAACGTGCTTCTATCTAAACCACAGACCTGAAACAGACATACAATCTTGTTTCCTTTTTTTTTTTTAAACCCTGTCTCTGTAGATTTGCCAGTGCAGTGGTTAAAAGGCAACGGCAGCTTCTATGTTTTTTCCAAGCACAACAAGAGCTGGAGCTCCAGCAGAAAGCACTGCCAGGATCTGGGTGGTGATTTGGTCTTTATTAACAACACAGAGGAGAAGGTACATATAAATGTCTGTATTATCCTGACATTGTGCATGGTTTTAAAAGAACAAATGTGAGAGAGAAGTGGCTCCAGGTGTGAAACTGCTACAAAGTTGAGGCAAATGTAATTTGGTAATAAAATATATTGTAATTGATAAAGCCATACACAAGATTTCATTGAAAATGATGAATGAAACCACAGTTTTTAAAAGAGATACGAATGTGAGAGAAGGGAGACCATGTGAAAACCCACATTGTGTTTTCAAAAAAAAAAGTGGCAAAACAGTAATATTACTATAATAGATTTTTTAAAAAGTTGCAAAACAGTAATATTACTATTGATATTTCAGTGTGTAAAGCCATACATAAATATTTTATGATAAAGCCATAATAGAATAAACAGTACATAATATGATGTGTTTTGTTACGCAGGAATTTCTCGGTCGGAGACTGTGTGTTGCTGGTGAATCTGATCTCTACTGGACTGGGAACAGTGATGGGAACTGGGCAGATCTGAATTCCAAACAACACAACTGTTCTGTACTCAAAGGAAATGCACAAGAAGACATTTCTTGCTTGAGAGAAGAGAGGAGCATTTGTGAAATCCAATGCCTTCAGTAGACCTAGAGTTTTTTGTTTTTTTTTAACTGTCCTCATATGTATATAAGGTTAGTCTTATTTGATATTCCTTTTTGTATACTTGTTTTCACATTTCCATACTATTTCATGTTTGATATGGTAATCTACTGAAATGTTTTTATGTTTTTTAAATTCTAATGAAAATGTGTAAAACTTATGTGATTAATGTACAACAATTTATTGCCATAAGTCTAGTGAATAATTACAGATTCCTCTTTATTGTAATTTTTAAAATTATAATTAACCATGTGCAAAGCCTATCTCATGGTAAATTCCTTTAATAATCTGTCTATTTGGAATAACTGTCTGCAGCAAATCCTTCTTATGGTCTATCTTCCATAGCAATAATAGTATTTTTAAAATGTTATTTTCTAGCTATACTTTATTAAATATGCAGGCTTATCTCTCCTTTTAAATCTCATCCTCTGTTGTTAACAGTTTAATGTTTTTATACATCAAAATTTTTGTTGTATATTAACTATAATTTGTGTTAATTGCTGTAATTGTAACTTTTAGTATTTTTATTTTTTATCTCAAGAGGTTTATCATTTTTTTCCATTAACAATAAATCATTATCAAATTATTTTTCTGCAGTGAATACCAACTATAAAAAGCAACAATTTAGCAAAATAATGCCAAATGAAAAGACATGTGAGGTATAATATGGTTAAAAACATGTACCACTAATAAGCAGCTGACAGGAAATTTTGCATGCATGGTTATTTGGTCGATGTGGTCGAATAAAGCCCCCAGAAACATGCTTTTTTGTCATGAGACTCGAGTGCTTCAGTTCTCTCTTCACTGCATTAAATATCTCTCTTCAGACAAAAGATGCCTGAAAATGTATATTTGAATTATTTATCAGACTCAAAACTGACGCCAGTGGGTAAAGATAAGAGTAAGTGCTTCTCCTTAACTTATAATTATATAATAATGACTTATACTATCACATAATAAGGCTGTCAGTATTAATGTAAATATATTTCTTCTTTTCTCCTGCATTTGTTTTCTATAAATAACCATGATCTTATGAGATGTATAGTCACATTTAAGTTCTGGCTGAAACTACTAAACACTATAATAGGATAAAAGCCCACCATCTGAATGAAAATTTCCTTTTTATATTTACATGTACCTTTATTTATTTAGCAGATGCTTTTATCCACAGCTAATAACAAATGAGATACTCAACAGATTAAAGAAATCATCTTAAGGAGGCAGCATGACAAATGCTAAAATCCAAAATGGTTCAGAATATAATATATTATTAAATACATAATATTTGTGTAATTTTGTGGGTGCAGTTATGATTACTGTAAATACTTTTTTATTTCAGATAATATGTATCTTAGACATAGGATCACACACTTTATGAAAATGAACTGTTGGTCCAATGCTAACTTAGTTAACTAAAACTAAATAAATTTGAAATAGAATAAATACATTTGAACTAAAAAATAAATGAAATATTTTTTTTTATTGTTTTTGGAATAAAAAAAAACTAAACTTTAAAAAAAGCTAGTCGCCAAGGAAACAATTCTCACTTTCATCTGATGTACTAAAATAACTTATACTAAAACTGAAATAATAATTAGTATATACAATTAATAACTATATAGAGGTGTTAAAAAAATGATGTAAAAACACATATCAAAATGATTATAGCTTAAACTAAAATTAAAATGAAAACAGAAAATATAATAATTCAAAATATTGATAAAGAACCAATGTCTGTTATGGCTTGTTATGCAAGTGCTTATTGTTTATGCAGGGCACTGTTCGAACGAATTCAGAGGTTATTCTCTGTTCTCCTCTTCCTGTCTCTGCTGGCCAATGGGGGATTGGCATACCTGTGTAACTATAGCCATTTCATTTAATTTCTGTTCTGGCTATTTGATTATTGACCTAAAATTTTGCACTGTAACTTTCAATTTACTTTCTGGTTTAAATAAGTTTTTGAAAAATCCCAAATTTTCAGTGTGGACTTATTTGGACTCCACTGTGTATATTAAATATCATTTGCATCTCTAATTTCATTTTCACTACACCACAATGCTTCACAGATCACACCAAAAATGCTAATCAGCATTGTGAACCAAGAAGAAACTGCTTAAACTCAGGTCAATCATCATTACTCTCTTTGTCCAAAGCAGTCACATTACTCTGATCACCAAATGTACCTCTTTCCACAGACTCTCATTTAGATTCTCAACCAAAAAGGAAAAATTACTCCATGAATATTAAAAACTACAGTCTGCCAAACTGTCCAGGTATAGTTGTCATGATACAACCAGACACAGGTCCAAACGCAGCGTGAGTTTATTAGAGGGTAGTCAGACAGGCAAGGGTCACAGACAGCAAACACAGCATAGGAGACAAGGCAATAGCCTACTCAGGACCAGAAACCAGGCGAGAAGACAGAGGAAGGCGGCAGACGAGACAGAATCCGTTAAACAGGCAATTGGTCCAAAGGCAGGCAGCAAACAATCGAGGAACGGGTTCAGCAAGGGTCGAATACACAGACAGGAACAGACTAGGATAACAGGACAAGGTAGTACTAGGAAAAGCTCGGAGATGTACACAACAGTGAAACAAGACTTTGCAATCGGTAATAGTGTGATGCACTAGCGTAGCCAGAAAAGCGTCTCTGGGTGTGCATAAGAAAAATTGGGTGTGCCACATTTATTGTCAAATTAATGTGCAAAAAAAACTCGGACCCGGCTTATCACTAACTTTACAGAATAGACTGGGCTGATGTGTAAAACTGGCTTGCCACATAAACATAGGCCTAATACTAGGCCTACAGTATAAAATATAACTCAGGGTTCAACATTAAGGCTTTACTTGTGCTTGTCCTTCGAACAAGTAAATCAGCCATTCTCTTGTCCAAGTAAAAATGCAGAAATCGGTTTAAACGTATGCTTCATCTTTCATTTTAAATTCTTAGATTTGATCAGGGTCCGGTCACCTCTTCTAGTTGTGCAGCGTTTTTTGCCACACTTTTTCCTTCCCACAGACTTCCCACTGAGGTGCCTTGATACAGCACTCTGGAAACAGCCTATTTGTTCAAAAAATTCTTTCTGTGTCTTACCCTCTTGCTTGAGGGTGTCAATGATGGCCTTCTGGACAGCAGTCTGGTCGGCAGTCTTACCCATGATTGCGGTTTTGAGTAATGAAACAGGCTGGGAGTTTTTAAAAGCCTCAGGAATCTTTTGCAGGTGTTTAGAGTTAATTAATTGATTCAGATGATTAGGTTAATAGCTCGTTTAGAGACCCTTTTCATGATATGCTAATTTTTTGAGATAGGAATTTTGGGTTTTCATGAGCTCTATGCCAAAATCATCAGTATTAAAACAATAAAAGACCTGAAATATTTCAGTTGGTGTGCAATGAATCTAAATTATATGAAAGTTTAATTTTTATCATTACATTATGGAAAATAACGAACTTTATCACAATATGCTAATTTTTTGAGAAGGACCTGTATATATATATATATATATATATATATATATATATATATATATACACACAACAGAGGAAGGCGGCAGACGAGACAGAATCCGTTAAACAGGCAATTGGTCCAAAGGCTGCCTGCCTTTGGACCAATTGCATGTTTAACGGATTCTGTCTTTAACGGATTCTGATTGTTCTGTCAAACAATCGAGGAACAGGTTCAGCAAGGGTCGAATACACAGACAGGAACAGACTTTGGGCATTTCATGCCCAAAATGTAATGAAAACTTTAAAAATGTCTAATATATATATATATATATACAGGTCCTTCTCAAAAAATTAGCATATTGTGATAAAGTTCATTATTTTCCATAATGTAATGATAAAAATTAAACTTTCATATATTTTACATTCATTGCACACCAACTGAAATATTTCAGGTCTTTTATTGTTTTAATACTGATGATTTTGGCATACAGCTCATGAAAACCCAAAATTCCTGTCTCAAAAAATTAGCATATTTCATCCGACCAATAAAAGAAGTGTTTTTAATACAAAAAAAAAAGTCAACCTTCAAATAATTATGTTCAGTTATGCACCCAATAGTCAATACTTGGTCGGGAATCCTTTTGCAGAAATGACTGCTTCAGTGCGGCGTGGCATGGAGGCAATCAGCCTGTGGCACTGCTGAGGTGTTATGGAGGCCCAGGATGCTTCGATAGCGGCCTTAAGCTCATCCAGAGTGTTGGGTCTTGCGTCTCTCAACTTTCTCTTCACAATATCCCACAGATTCTCTATGGGGTTCAGGTCAGGAGAGTTGGCAGGCCAATTGAGCACAGTAATACCATGGTCAGTAAACCATTTACCAGTGGTTTTGGCACTGTGAGCAGGTGCCAGGTCGTGCTGAAAAATGAAATCTTCATCTCCATAAAGCTTTTCAGCAGATGGAAGCAGGAAGTGCTCCAAAATCTCCTGATAGCTAGCTGCATTGGCCCTGCCCTTGATAAAACACAGTGGACCAACACCAGCCGCTGACATGGCACCCCAGACCATCACTGACTGTGGGTACTTGACACTGGACTTCAGGCATTTTGGCATTTCCTTCTCCCCAGTCTTCCTCCAGACTCTGGCACCTTGATTTCCGAATGACATGCAAAATTTGCTTTCATCCGAAAAAAGTACTTTGGACCACTGAGCAACAGTCCAGTGCTGCTTCTCTGTAGCCCAGGTCAGGCGCTTCTGCCGCTGTTTCTGGTTCAAAAGTGGCTTGACCTGGGGAATGCGGCACCTGTAGCCCATTTCCTGCACACGCCTGTGCACGGTGGCTCTGTATGTTTCTACTCCAGACTCAGTCCACTGCTTCCGCAGGTCCCCCAAGGTCTGGAATCGGTCCTTCTCCACAATCTTCCTCAGGGTCCGGTCACCTCTTCTCGTTGTGCAGCGTTTTTTGCCACACTTTTTCCTTCCCACAGACTTCCCACTGAGGTGCCTTGATACAGCACTCTGGGAACAGCCTATTTGTTCAGAAATTTCTTTCTGTGTCTTACCCTCTTGCTTGAGGGTGTCAATGATGGCCTTCTGGACAGCAGTCTGGTCGGCAGTCTTACCCATGATTGCGGTTTTGAGTAATGAAACAGGCTGGGAGTTTTTAAAAGCCTCAGGAATCTTTTGCAGGTGTTTAGAGTTAATTAGTTGATTCAGATGATTAGGTTAATAGCTCGTTTAGAGACCCTTTTCATGATATGCTAATTTTTTGAGATAGGAATTTTGGGTTTTCATGAGCTGTATGCCAAAATCATCAGTATTAAAACAATAAAAGACCTGAAATATTTCAGTTGGTGTGCAATGAATCTAAAATATATGAAAGTAGGGCTGGACAATAATTCAATATCAATATATATAGCGATATTTTTTTCCGATAACGGTGATATGATTTTTAAACACATTTTCGATATTTCAATATACATAGCAGCATTTGTCACTGACTGACGTTAGGCGCGCAGCCGTCAGAAAGAGCAGAACACAATTGGCTACTTTCCTGATGACGTACACCACAGACACGCAGCCACTGCTCAGAACAGCGGATCTCCAACGCGGCAAGTTTCAGCCACAGAATGAGCGCCCCTGACCGCAATGCAAATGTGACTGAACGAGCTTCCACAAGTGAGGAGAAAGCATACGAAATAGTTGATAAGAGAGGAAAGACTAATTCAGTGGTATAAATTCAGTGGTGTTTCGGTGTTTCAGCGTGCTGCAAAATGTGCCGGAGTGTGACTGCCGAGTCCGACTAGCAGCGGGAACACATCAAACGAGGATCAGGAGATAGACTGCCGATGCGCGCGTCCGCGGCCAGGAACGTCGCGTCCACACTCTAAAAATAGCTCACCGAAAGTTCTAATGAGCAGGTATCGCTCCCTGTGAATGTCCTGACGCGCGCACACACGCACACGACGCGCAGAATCCAGTTCTCTTTCTTTAGCGCTTGAATAATAACACACACATTTATTCCAAAATGTCCGTTTTGTCAATTGTATCCTCACAAGAACAGTCTAAATGAGTTAAATAAAATCTTAAATGAAAGTTAAGAGTAGCCTATGAGAAAATTAAATGCGTAAGATCCTCTCATCAGCGACAGATCTTAAAGGGACAGCAGCCAATTCTGTCTGTCAGTTAACCAAAGAACAAAGGGGAACAGAGCAAATTACTCACTGATCTTGTCTAAAGAACGTGTGTAGCTTTAATAAGGATTAATCTATATTTAATTAATAATTTATGCAGTTCAGACTATTTGATAACCTTATTCAATTTCTGTATATTTCAGTTTTATTTACACACAAAACATTAATGGTGAACATTTTTGACTTTATAAAATGATTATCTCAAGTCTTGAAAAAAAGTAAGACATATTTTTTTATACATAGTTTAGTATACTACTTTTATTTTTGGCAGAATTTATCATTATAATCAACTTAATTATTTCCTGGATTTTGTAACACCATAGTCCCTAAATTTATGTAAATGCAGGAAATGGGATTTAAATCGTAAAAAAATTCCCCCATTTTGTGTACCAAATGTTGCACAAATGTTATGGCAAATGTAAATTTAAAAACAGAAATGCATTGCCATTTTACATATTACATTGTCATTTTGCATTTTACATTTCAAACTGAATATTGCTACCCATATGCTTTCATAGTCTTGTAGCAGGTATATCGTGATATAAAATTTGGCCATATCGTCCAGCCCTATATGAAAGTTTAATTTTCATCATTACATTATGGAAAATAATGAACTTTATCACAATATGCTAATTATTTGAGAAGGACCTGTAAATATTGATCAGCGAACAGATACAGAAGCTCAACTGTACTTGCTTGATGTGCGAGATCAAACCTAATTGGTTCTTCTGGAAGCACAAACATGCTGTGTAACTCACGAGAATGAACCTCACTGGTTCTTGCTGAAGCTTAAACGTGCTTTATAACATGAGAATGAACCTCATTGGTTCTCACACAGCATGCTTGAGCTTCTGTTTATCATAGCTGATCCGTGAGTTGATGAATGTTTATATGTGAATAAAAGCCTAAATTCAATCTGTCTCTTCAGAAAATTGACTAAACCGCTCAATTCATATGGATTAGTTTTATTTTCTCTTTATGAACTTTTTGAACCGTAAAGTGGTAGTTGCGTAGCTTTCAATGGAGGGACCAAAATTTCTGCAAAAGAAATATCTGCATTTGTGTTCCGAAGAAGAACGAAAGTCTAACGGGTTTGGAACAACATGTGTAAATGATGACAGAATTTTCATTTTTGGGTGAACTAACTAAGAAAAAACTGAACGTCATATACTAAACAACTGAGGATAACACATGACTTACACGTAATAGCGAACACAACTAGCCAATGTAGAAACACTCGGCTTGCTTGGAAACGCATGAGAAATCAAAATCGCTCAAAATATCTGGTTTGTTACGCTCAGTCTGAACATCATACATTAAAACAACTGTCCAGACTGCAAATCGGGGCAAACATCATGAAGTGTATTTCAGCCTTTAGCAATATCAGGCAGAAATTTAATATTGGTGCGTCACTACTTTAGTGTAGGAACAAAGATTTTCTTTACAAGCACTGTCCCAACTGCTTGGTCTATATGTGTAGTTATATTTTGTAATGATATTTGTAATATTTAGAATTAGACCCATAAATCAGTGCAAGAAATGCCTTAAATACCATGGTATTGATTACCGTCATCTGATAATATCACTGTACCATGGTACAGCCAAAGTACTTTTGTAAGCATTTGAGGAATTTTTTCTTTGTCTCTTCCTCAGGTAAACTCCCTCCCTGCTGATAAGTTACAGGAGATCCAGAAGGCCATTGAGCTGTTCTCAGTGGGACAAGGTCCAGCTAAAACCATGGAGGAGGCCACACGTCGCAGTTATCAGTTCTGGGACACTCAGCCTGTTCCTAAACTTGGTATTGATCATTTGTGCAATTGTATTCACAGTAGTTTCATTATTATTATACTTGTTCTTTGGTCTGACGTCAGTTTTTTTCTGTCTAGTAGTGTAAATTTTCATCTGTACAACATATGTTTTCTTGAGACTCATGACTTGTGGCACAGTGTATTCTGAGTCTGTCGTTTGTTTGTTTGTAGGAGAGACTGTGACGTCACATGGCTGGATTGAGCCAGATAAAGATAACATACGAGATGAACCGTACAGCCTACCGCAGGGCTTCAGCTGGGACGCTCTCGATTTGGGAAATTCTGCCGTGGTACAACACTCAAACCATTACATTTATCCCTCGAATTCTTATACATACAAATATACACCTGGAAACAACTCGTCTAAAGCTCTTTTCCGTTTCTTTTTTTCTCTCTGTCTCTCTGAAGCTGAAAGAGTTGTACACTCTCCTCAACGAGAACTACGTGGAGGATGACGACAACATGTTTCGTTTTGATTACTCTCCTGAATTTCTGCTCTGGTAAGAATGATTGGCTTGAAAAATGACAGATGGGTTATGCAAAACTTGATCTTTGTCTAGTATTTGAAAGGTTATCTATCTATCCTTTTTTGTACATTTTTTTGTGTAAAAGTCATGTGATATCTGTCCTCAGTTTCTCTGTACTGTGTTTTTATCCCAGGGCCCTGCGTCCTCCAGGCTGGTTGCCTCAGTGGCATTGTGGAGTGAGAGTGAACTCTAATCAAAAGCTAGTTGGTTTCATCAGTGCCATTCCAGCCAACATCCGCATCTACGACATGTAAGCAGTCATAAGTGTATCTCCTGTAAATAATGGTATAAATTCAATTGACTCAAATCTGCTCTGTGATCCCTCGCCCCCCCAGAGAGAAGAAGATGGTGGAGATTAACTTTCTGTGTGTGCATAAGAAACTTCGCTCGAAACGAGTGGCTCCGGTACTCATCAGGGAGATCACAAGACGGGTCAATCTGGAGGGCATATTTCAGGCTGTGTACACCGCAGGTGTGGTGCTGCCCAAACCTGTGGGCACCTGCAGGTAAGACACACATCTGCCCTCTCGTTATATTCATGTGCAGAGTGCAGAGTGCCATTAGGCTGTTGAGCAGGAGATATTGCTAGCTGTTAACTTTTTCCTCTGATACAGACAAATACCTTCCTCGTCTAGGTGGTGCATGGGTTCTCAAACGTGCCTTATTGTGTCACAATCAGAATTATATGTATTGCGTTACGGGAGAAATTTGGACTCTAAAAGTGGATATTTTTTGAGGGTCAGTAAGGTGGGTTTTTTTTGGAGAGCGGAATTAACTTTTAATAAATTTAAATGCATTCTGGCTGATTCAAATTGACAATCAAGACATTTATAATGGTACATAATATTTCAAATAAATGCTCCTCTTTTGAACTTTCTATTAATCAAAGAATTCAGAAAAAAAAGTATCACGTCTTCCAAGTTCCAATTCGCACTATTAACTAACTATTAAATATGAATTTTGTCTCAGTAAACTCCTAATTACTGCTTATTAATAGTTAATACGGTAGTTGTTAGTTTAGGTATTGGGTAGGATTAAGGGATATAGAATATGGTCATGCTTTATAAGTACTATAAACACCCAATATCCTAGTAATATGCATGCTAACAAGCAACTAGGTAATATAGGTAGACTTGGACCCTAAACTAAAGTGTTACCCATATTAGAATGATTTCTGAAGGATCATGTGACATTGAAGACCTGAGTAATGATGCTTAAAATTCAGCTTTGCGTCACAGGAATCAATTACATTTTAAAATAATTACAATAGGAAACAGTTATTTTAAATTGTAATTATTATTTTTCAATTTTACAGTTATACAGTAGTTTCGGTTAAATAAATGCAGCATAAGACACTTGCTGACCCCTTTTGAACGGAAGTCTACGTGCCGAAGTTCTCGTAAAAATGACAATCTAAAAAAACGTGAAGAAGTAAATCAAGTGATGACTCAAACAATACTGCCATGTGTGTGCTACTATTAGTTGCTGCTGTAAATGTAACTAATTTTAATAGCCTTTTTTTTTTTTCAAACCCCTGTTTTGTACTAATTGCCGTGCTTATTTGTGTGGTAGATACTGGCACCGGTCTTTGAACCCACGAAAGCTGATTGAGGTGAAGTTCTCTCATCTGAGTCGGAACATGACTATGCAACGCACAATGAAGCTCTACCGACTGCCAGAGGTGTGTGCCATCTTCTTTCCTGGGTGATGTCTGGGAGGTTTCCTCTTTTCCATTTTCTATTATTGCGTGTTTCTCTCCTGTAGGCTCCTAAGACTTCAGGCCTGAAGCCGATGACTGTAAAGGACGTCCCAGCGGTTCACCGCCTGCTGAATGAGTACCTGAGTCAGTTCAACCTGGTTCCCGTCATGAGCCCTGAGGAGGTCCAACACTGGCTGCTTCCTCAGGAGAACATCATCGACACCTATATAGTGGAGGTATTACGCTCACTGGACACCAAGAATTCATGCCATGTATAATCTTAGAGGTATCACTCATGAAAGTATTTCTAACATACAAAAATAAGAGTGGGTAATTATATTTCTAAGAAATATTTTGGAATGTGAACAGCTGGTCCTTTTTGTCAACTGTGTTATAGAGTTCAGATGGGAAGGTGACTGACATCCTGAGTTTCTACACTCTGCCGTCCACCATCATGAACCATCCTGTGCATCGCAGTCTGAAGGCAGCGTACTCTTTCTATAATGTACACACCACCACCACCCTGCTGGACCTGATGGGAGACGCTCTCATCCTCGCCAAGTCGGTCAGTCACTGAAAGTGTGTGTGTGAGAGAGAGAGAGAGTTAGGGCTGCAACTAACGATTATTATGAAAAACGATTAATCTATTAATCGATTAATTCAATTAAAACTCACATATTTTATTTCCCAAAAAGAGTTATTACATCCTTCCCAATGTTGTTCTCCAGACATTGTGCAAACTGTAGGTTATGAAAACAAATGTAGAGCGTATCTATGCTGGGCGGTGTTATACATTATAAAACTTGGTGGATGTTTTCCCTTGAACAGGTGTAAAAAATCGATAATCACATTCTGTTGATTATATTCTCTATTGATTTTATCATTTAGTTGTTTCAGCCTTACTATGAGTTTACATATCTCTAGTGTTGGTGCAAAAAAAAAAACATGTTTTAGCAATGAAGGCAAACCTTTGTTTAAGAAGAACATATGAAGCAGTATGAAATGTATCATTTGCAGGCACTACTGGAGCATTAAGGTATCAACAGATTTATTAAAGCTTTTCTCGTGTCATTTCCACTGCAGAAAGGATTTGATGTCTTTAATGCACTGGACTTAATGGAGAACAAGACGTTTTTGGAGAAGCTCAAGTTTGGCATTGGAGATGGAAACCTGCAGTATTACCTCTACAATTGGAAATGTCCCAGCATGGGCTCAGAAAAGGTACAAGTTTTCAAATGTCAGTCCAGAGTTCCCTTTCAGTCGATAACGTCGGACGTAGTCGACGCGACTGAAATGGGATCACGCTAGGGAGCCTATCATCTTCGAGTACTATTGAACGAGCCAATGTAATTGGCGTGCGTGATTCGCATCACACACTCCGCCCCCGCGGCGTGGGTATAAATACGGAAGTGGGTGCACGCACTAGTTGCCTTTCGCTTCGGAGCCGATCGTTTGATGTCTCTGAGAGTGCTGTTGTCTACAACGAGCGAGTGTGTCGGTGTTCTTCAGGAAGACTCTCCCAGTGCTGGTGTTCTACAGCGCGAGTGCAGCGGTGATCGCGAGCTTTGAGCTCTCAACTGCTGTTTTAACAGCAACAAATTTCTAAATGTTTGTGTGTGTGTTGATGGCTGGTTAGAGGGCGGAAAAGTGAGTGCTTCACTGTTTCAGTTCTCTGTTCAGTGTTGCCGCGGTCATTTCCCTGTGTGCTCCGGCACTGGTGACGGTCCTATTTTCTGAAAGAGCAACACGGGTGCGTTTGCGTCTTTTTCAAGATGTCATTCCGCCCGTGCGTTTCTGGGTGCGGTCGTTCCCTGTCTCTCTCTGATGGTCACAACTGTTGTGTCACGTGTTTGGCTTACAGCACGCTGAGACAGCTTTTGTGGACAGCTCATGTTTTCACTGTGGGAACATGACTGTCGCAGTGTTGAGGGCGAGACTCGCCTTCGTTCGCGGAGAGCGAGTCCCCATTACCATGCCCCACCCTCGGGTGCTGTGTGGGATGGGTGACCGGAGGATAGTGTTGGATGTCCCGCCCGGTAACCATTCCCTGTGGGCTCCTCACTCCTCCCTTCCACTGCAACCACTGGAGCCTCCTGTGTTTTCTGCTGGTCCATCTGTAATGGGTGGGCCAGCGGTTTCACTCGGGGCTCCCCTGGAGGACAGGACGCCGATTGCAGCATCAGAGGGTGAGCTGACTTCTGGAGATGATGACTCGGCTGCATTGTCTCCCTCCGGGAGTTCAATGTTGCCCGAGCCGGATCCAGAATTATCAGCTATGCTGAAACGGGCCGCCGAGGCTGCCGGGCTCGAGTGGAACCTCCACCGTGTCCCGTTCAGTCTCGGTTGGAATCTGGAGTTTGGTATCTTGGGGCGGGCCGCGCTGGTTCTCAGCTCGCCGCCCCAGTGCCTTTCTTTCCCGAAATGCATGGAGAGCTTATCAGGTGGTGAACAGCATCTTTCTCTGCCAGAAACTGCCTGAATAGCTTTTCCCCCTCATTACCCTTGATGGAGGAACGGTGAAGGGTTGCGAGGTGTCCCTCCATTGGAGCGGTCTGTCGACACAGGTGCACCTGTGTCCGGCGGCCGCTGCCTTTTGGGGGGATCCTCGTCTCCCCCCTAAGGCCTGTGAGTTTCGTCCGTTCCGACGGGCAGAGCTTACAAAGCCTGTGGGCAAGCCCCTTCCTCTTGCGTGCCATGGCGTTGCTGCAGGCTAGGGCACCCATGGCATGCACGAGGGTAATCCAGACCGTGCGCTCATAGGTGAGCACCGCACTGCATCCGACCTCACCCTCCGGGGTACGGGTGTCGTAGCGTGCGTGATCGGTCTGGCGATGTCCACCTTGGTGGTCCAGTAGCGCCTTCGTTGGCTCAGCCTGGTTGGTATGGCGGATGCGGACAAGGTTCGGTTCCTGGTCTCCCCAATTTCCCAGGTTGGGCTGGTCGGCGACGCGGTGGAGAACTGCATCAAACAGTTCTCTGCCGCTCAAGCGCAGACGGAGGTCATCCGGCACATCCTGCCCCGGTGGCCAGCTGCTGCCTCCACCCGCCGCCGGTGGCAGCTCCTCCGCCTGCTCGTCGCCGTCGGCGTTCTCCGGCCGCCGCTCCTGCTGGCCCTCCGCAGCAGCCTCCACCCAGGCCTCAGCAGGGAGCCGGCCGCAGTAGAGACGCCCAGCCCGCTCCAGGCGCTGCCAAGCCAGGTGGCAAGCGACAGCGAAAGCATTCCGGAGCGGGCCGCCCAGGAATGGATGAGATGCTCTTGGAGTGGCACGATCACTCCCTCCCCCCGGGTGAGGGCCGGGTGGAGCCTTTGTTTGTGTGTGTGTCTGTTCCGCCGCTGGCTCCCTAAAAAAAAAAAAAAAAAAAAAAGCGGAGCAAGCGGTACCCACACTTCAAAGAGAGAGCAATTTCATCTGTTCCTGGGTCCCAAGAGGGCCAGTCTGGCGGGTGTGACCCTGTATAGCCTTACACCCCTCAGCTCCCCCTTGGTCGCCAGCAGGCAGCTTGGTGCGTTCGAGGACCCGGTCATCCGCCTTCTCACGCGCCCCCTGCCGCTTGTGGAGACAGGTAAGTGTTGCACAGCACACTAACACCACTCTCTCTACTTTGCTGCCCCACCTCAGGCTCGGCTACCCCGCTCAAGTCAGTGATAGTCATCACATTAGGTGTTGAGCAGACGTGCTCCTGAAAATTCAGTGATATTCATCACACCGAGTGTTGAGCAGTGCTCCTGACTTGTGCGTGCTTATCTTATCCTGCTGGCGAAGGATTTGATATAGCCGCTCCTCCAGCCGGTACAAAGGCCAGTTGTAAACTCGTTCTTCGTGCTACTAGGTGGTGGGTCGTGACCATCTTGGCCCAAGATTGGTCTGCAGCTTTGACCTGAAAGACATGTGCTTCAGATCTCTACCTCCCGCACCGCAGGCCATCCTGTGTGTTGCGTCTAAGGGTGGAGTATCAGTACAGTGTCCTTCCCCTCGAGTGCTCCAGAGCCCGTTGGGTCTTCAGGTCAACTGGAAGAGAGTAATCTCGCCCACGGGCTGAGTATCTCTTTTCTAGTTTTGGAGAGGTACTCGGTCCAACATGTCTCTCCAATGAGAATGTGTTCAGCTGGTGTTGAAGTGAGAAAGGGTCCCACTGAAAGAACTTTCAGAGGCTCCTGGGGTATATGGTAGTCGCAGCCTTTGGCTCCCTCCATATGTGACCGCTTCAGCGCTAGCTTCACGATCGAGTCCCGAGGTGACCGTGGCAGAGCAGCTCACCCTGTGTGACTATAGTTCATCCCGGTCTGCTGCCAAACCCTCTTCAACAGAGCGGCCATGTACAAAGGGCGTGTTTTAACGGGGGCCTGGGCGACCCCCGACTACACGGGCATTCGTGCCTCGAGTTGTTAGACATTGCGACCGTTGCGCAAGCTTCCCTTGCATGTCACAAACTCACCCGTCACCTCCTCCTTGGAGTCAGACGCTTCTGAGGGCGCCTTATTCCACTCCTCCCGCTTACTCAATCGTGCCGCCATCGAGCCTCACGACAGTTATAGCCAGGGCAAGTGGAGACTCCATCCCCTGGGTCCGGCTGGGTCATGACCATTCCGGGGCCGCTCAGTTGCCCCCCCGGTTTTATTTTTCCGCCAGTGTTTGGGTAAACCGAGCGGACTACCCTTGGACAAACACTGGGACTCAGCGGCCCCAGGGGCCCGCAGAAATGCGTTTAACCCCAGTGAGCCTTCTAAAAGTGACTGCGACTCATGGTCGCCTTGCGCCTGCAAGTCAGTGAAATCATCACTCTTCATGTTGAGCAGATTTGCTCCTGAAACTCAGTGAAGTTCATCGCACTCTGGTGTTGAGCAGCAATGCTCCTGTAGCTCAGTGAGTCCATCACAGGTAGCTCAGTGAATTCATCACACGCAGTGCTGAGCAGAAATGCTCCTGGTGCTCAGTGAAGTTCCTCGCACTCTAGTGTTGAGCAGAAATGCTCCTGAAGCTCAGTGAGTTTATCACACTCAGGTGTTGAGCAGTAATGCTCCTGAAGCTCAGTGAACTTGTCACACTCAAGTGCTGAGCAGAAATGCTCCTGTCGCTCAGTGAGGTTCTTCGTACTCAAGTGTTGAGCAGAAATGCTCCTGAAGCTCGGTGAGTTTATCACACTCAGGTGTTGAGCAGGAATGCTCCTGAAGCTCAGTGAACTTGTCACACTCAAGTGCTGAGCAGAAAATGCTCCTGAAGCCCAGTGATCTTCACATGTTGTGTTGAGCAATGCTCCTGTCTTTTGCGCCCGTCACTTGCACCTACGTGCCATGTCAGGAGAGGAACAGGTCTTCATAGTTGCCCCTCATTGGCCCAACTAGACCTGGTTCCCTTCAACAGCCTTCCTGACTTCCCCTGGATTCGGGGACGGGGCACGATGGCACACGCGTTCTTCCCCCGGAGATTCCGGGCGGTCTTACATCCGAACGCGGAGGTTCAGGTGGCTATCACAAGAACATGTGTTAGTTACCATCACTTCTGCGAGCACCCCCTAGAATTGGGTAGCGTGCTTACGCCTTTAGAAGTGGAACCTAGTCGTTGAGTGCGTCTTCTCCCCTGAGGAGATCCTGAAAGCTTTCGATCACTTCAGTGCTCTCTTTCCTGCAAAATGGGTTGCAGTAGGCTGTTTTCCTAAATCACCCTCAAAATGATGTTGCCTCGGTGTTTAAACGACGCTCATCGTGTTGCAGAAGTATGCAGAAGCACGTTCTGATCGTCAGGTTCCTGAGGAGCAAGGTCTTGTAAATCCTTGTGTCCCTCTTTATCCTCTTGGGCCTTGTCCCTGGTGCGACTGCACTGCAGAGACCGCCCCTGAGCCACTGCAGGTAGTGAGGTAAAAATTCTGTTATATCAGTTCTCCTGCTCGCGTGGTCTCTACTAGAGGCTAGGGACTTGCTCGCTTTCGGTCAACGTACTGTGCCTGGAGTCTGGGCCGGCTAACTCTCACAAGCTGAGATCCCGGCTCGGATTGTGCCCAAGGTTCCTACCTCTCCCGTAATAGGAGCAGGTGGTGAGCCTGCAAGCGCTGCCCTGGAGGAGGCAGATCCAGCCCTGGCTTCTCTGTCCGATTCGCTTGGACGTGTACAGAATGCAAGTCATAGACCTCAGACCAGCTCTTCAAATATCTGTTGAATTCAGCAGAGAGGGAAGGCTGTTTCCATGCAAAGTTGCACTTAGTGCTTGCCTTCATTTCGGCAAAGATCCGAGATGCAACATGTCCACTTAGGTGTTGAGCTCCTCTATGATGAGTGTAAAGTGCTCCGCCTGGGCGTTGACGATATACTTTGCTAAACAGATTCTAGAGTTGGGGGCTGGACGACACCTAGTTGAACCGCTGCTTCCCGTGGGCTCCCTTCTCATGAAGCCAGTTTCACCGTGAGCCCGGTTCAAGTGTCGGCTTGCTGCGCCATTCCCCTCCTATGGACTGGATACGTGCGCCTTTCTACTCCAGTTGAGTTCCCTTAAAATTGAACCCTGTTGAGTTCCTCCACACCCCTCCGACGTCGGACGTGCGGAACGTCTGGTGTTAGGCCTACCACTCGTAAGCAGTGTGGAACCTGTGTTAGGCTGGGTCCATATGTTGCGGTCCCTTCGGTGACCCCATATGTGTATTCTTCCACGATACGGCTCCCTGCGGTTAGCCCGTGTCTTCCCTCGGCAGAGTCTCTCTGCCGTCACTGTCCGGTGTGTCTCCCCCCGTCTTAGGCTGGAGCCACCCCAGTGACATTCCATATGTTAGACTGCCCGGTTTCCGCCCAGTTCATATGGGTATTCTCCACATTTCCTCCCTCGGGTTGGATGTGGCTTCCGCAGCGTCCCTTCCTTCCAACGTACGGGGAACGCTTTCCCAGTGGTCCTGTAGGAACAGCAGTGACTTCCCTGGCCTAAGCCCTGTCCTTCCCCGCCTTAAGTTTGCGGGGGCATCAGGAGGCTTTGGTTTAGGCACTGGAAGGTGGCAGAGTTAGTGGCGTGTTCAATGGTTGATCCCATTTCAGTCGCGTCGACTACGTCCGACGTTATCGACTGAAAGGGAACGTCCTGGTTGCGTATGCAACCCACCGTTCCCTGAAGGAGGGAACGGAGGACGTAGTCCCCTTGCCACTACCGCTGGACCACCGCTGACCCCGGGTTACTCTCGGCTCCTCAGCGAAAAGCAACTAGTGCGTGCACCCACTTCCGTATTTATACCCACGCCGCGGGGGCGGAGTGTGTGATGCGAATCACGCACGCCAATTACATTGGCTCGTTCAATAGTACTCGAAGATGATAGGCTCCCTAGCGTGATCCCATTTCAGTCGCGTCGACTACGTCCTCCGTTCCCTCCTTCAGGGAACGGTGGGTTGCATACGCAACCAGGACGTTTTTCTCAATGGAAAATCAGTCAAGCTGCAGTTACAATAATTGGCCACAAGGTGGCCATAGTACTTCACAGTCTGTCTCCCAAAGCACCTAGATGCCACTTTCTATGGTCTTCTATTTAACTTTAATATTGTTTATATTTACACCCACATATCTTAACGTGTTGTGTGTTCAGAGACGAGTTACTGTTGCCTTTCTATCAGCTCAAACCAGTCCGGCCATTCTCCTCTGGCATTAACCAGCCATTTTCTCCCACAGAACTTGCCCCTCACTGGATATTTTCTCTAATTTGGACCATACTCTGTAAACCCTAGGCCTAGAGATGGTTGAACTTGTGCTTGAAAATCCCAATATATCAGCAGTTTCTGAAATACTCAGACCAACCCGTCTGGCACCAACAACCATGCCATGTTCGAAGTCACTTAAATCTCCTTTCTCCCTCATTCTGATGCTCTTCAGCACATCATCTTGACCATGCCTACATTCCTAAATTAACTGAGTTGCCATGTGATCGGCTGACTAGATATTTGCATTAATGAGCAGTTGAACAGTGGCCTGTGTGTGTAACTATATATTTACATATGTGTGTGTGATGTGTAAAAATTCCTAAAGATCAATACTGCGCTATATAATTCTTATGCATTTTTTGTAGGTGGGTTTGGTTCTGCAGTGACCCATTTCACCATCCGTGACCTCTGTCTCGCATGACAGCGAGGCTGATTTATGACATCACGCACTGACCACCTGACAGATGTTCCCAGTGGACTTCCTGATTCAGGAAGGAGAATTCACAGCCCATTTTTAAGTTTGAACTTTGACCTTTTGGACCTGCACTACTGCTGCCAGACTGAGAAGGTTTTCTTCTCTTTCCACGTTTTTTTTTCTCTCTCTCCCTTTCCCTCACTTATCTTCTTATTCTCTCTCTGCATGGACCTAAAGCCATTGTAGTTACCATCATCAGAGATGAGGAACCTTAATCTGTTATGATTGTTAACAAAGGTGCGCGCGCACACACACACACACACACGCTGATATGTAATTACCATGCTCATGATGAATCCAGATGCATAAGTGTCACACTACCCGCATCAGTAGATTCAACTCATTCAGTATAAAGTGATTTTACTCTCCCTATGCAATGGGAGGTGCTTTTTTGCTAAAAAAAAAAAAACTAAACTAAAAACAGGATGAAAATATTCATTTCCTCAGTGTTTTAGAAAAGGACTTGCAACAATCAAAGACACATGAAAGTTCCTAGGGGAAAAAAACAGCCAATGAGAATAAAAATCCCAAGTGGACACAACAAGGGCTGCTGTCAATGATTTTTTTCTGTGGTCGTTCTCTCCTTCGCACATCCTAAACTGTTTTTTGCCTTGGAAGCCTCGTCTCTACTTTCTTTTGACAAACGTTGACCAACTGATGGATGCGGTACACAGTGAGTGAGATCTTTTTGTCTTGGTTTTGCTTTGTTATTGCTTTTAATCTGTCTCTCTAATTAGTTTATTGCTTATTTCTCTCTAACTGCCTGTGATCCTCTTTCACGGTTTTGTCAACAGAAGCACCAGTGTAAATAACCAAGGAAGCAATGATCAATACCATATTAGATCCGCAATTTGACAGTGGTTGGAACTACATTGTACACCTGGCAGATAGCAGGGGGGGTCATCATAAATTAGCAATAATGATGGTGTTTTTGAGGAAACCGTTTCGAACGGTTGGGGGTTGTTTGTGTGGGAACTGAGACGTGTTAAAAATGAAATGTGATTTGTGTCATCGATGATAAGATTATGCCTGCTCATAAAGTTGTACAGCTCTAAAAGTATTGGAGAATATCCTGATCGTGGTGTAAGCATATGCCCTAATTCTTATCACATGATCTGTCCAACGCATCGAAGTAGATGGATGTATCAAAGCAGTACAACCTTATGAGTAATTGTCTACTCTAATTATTACAACTAATCCACGTAAAATTGTGGTTTTGAACACCGTATGGGTAATTTGAGGAAGCGGGTTGAGGAAAATACAATGAAAGCAACTGAAAACGGGTCTTTAGGTTTTTATGATGGAGTGAAAGATATCAACATGTATTATTATTAAAAAAAATTTTTGTGCTAAATAAAAAGTAGCAACTGCTGTGAACGGTTGGGTTTGTGGTTTGTTATTTCTGAGTTCGTGGCATGTGATTGATTGATCTCACATGTTTTCACACATGGTAGATCAGAATAAACATTATTTCTGCATTGTATAAATGCTGTTATTTCCTATACACGTGTTGTTTTAGTTCTTTGTGTAGGACATTTTAAGTCTAGCCATGTCCAAGATCAGTCAAAACCTCAGTAGAGTCGATGAGATGCGGCGTTCTGTTAATCTTCATGATTTAAGCAATCAGCAGTTAAATGTTAGATATTACAGCTTTGTATTGTAGATGTGCCCATTATACACCCTAGAACCAGACTAGTAGAATCTGCCTAATTTATTTCAATCCTTGATGAACATGACGATGTGCAACTCTCCAACCACCCTTTACTCAGGCTGTGAACTGTGAAAATAACATGGTATGCAACCTTTAGGCATATTGCTGACTGAAATATTGCTTTAGTACCACATTAACAATACAGTAAAGTACAGTATAACATGTACATATAGTTAATCTGAAATAACTAAGGATTCTGGACAAGGGTGTGCATATATTGCGTCTTTTTGGCCACTTTACACTTTTACATCTTACCAAAATATCTTACTTGCTGTCTAGCCGTTGATCTCTGTAGTTTAGTATAAATAGAAGTGTCATTGTGTAGGTAGTGAATATGAGTGTGGTAAGAGAGGTTTTACAGATTCAGACCCAGAGTAGGAAGTGGTTATGCTTGAAATGTTAGCATGGTCTCAGCTGAATCGCACTAATAGAGGACTGCATAGACACATTTAAACAAGAAATTAAATGTGCACTTATTTAAATCTGACCCTAAAATATTGTTACTTTCGAGACAGATTCACTTCTAACCACCATTAACAGACAAAAGCTGTAAATAGTCCCACTGCCATCCGTTCACTGCTGTCTAACAGGTGTGTGTGTGTGTGTGTGTGTGTGTGTGTGAGAGAGAGAGAGAGAGAGGGGGGGAGGGGGTATCTGAAACCAGAGCATTTCAACACCTGCCATCTTTGCTTGAATTCATCACTACTTTCTGATGATCATGAACAAACACAAGATGAATGATCATATTTACAGTAATACTGCACCACTTGCCAAAGAGAGGCCTGAGACTACATTTGAATGTAAGTGATTCATGTTGTTTTTCATTGGTGCATAAGTGACTAAAACTTAACTGTTACATTGTGTAACCCAGCATATCATATTAGGCAGCTACGTATTGTTTCATTATGAGTATCATTATTGTCAAGCTTTCATCATCTTATATTTTTTATTTTAATTAATCTAACTCATGTTTTATAATGCCAATATGAACATTATAAACAATATATCCATCCTAAATGCTCTTACATTGTCAAATCACTTTTATTTATATAGCGCTTTATACAATACAGGTTGTTTCAAAACAGCTTTACAGTAATAAACAGGAGAACAACAATGAAGCAAACTTCTTCAAATGAGACCAATTCAAAATCTGCTGTAAAGCAGCTCTACACTGTCAATAGTGTCATTATTCAACTCAAGTCAGTTCAGTGTTGGTTCAGTTCAATGCGTAACCAATAATACAACGATTTCAATCCAGCAATAAAGCAGTTCTACATAAAACAGTGGTGTCATCATCCAGCTCAGTTTTGTTCTCATCCGATAGTGTCAATGCAGTCAGTGGATAGTATTGCTGAATATTAAGCAATGGAAAAGTGACAGGAGCAAAGAAGCCAAAGTCCATTAGGTGACAGAAATGGAGAGAGAAAAAACTGGGGGGCAGCTTTCTTCTGGCCGAACTGTTGATTTGTGTTCCATGTGTCTCTTTTCGATACATGTTTTATGTGTTTTCTGTAGGTAACAGATCAAGTATTAGTATCCGGGTTCTCCTGGCTGTTTTCCTCCTCTTGTCTCTGCTGTTTAATGGTGTGTTGTCATAACTGCGTGAGCCTCCACAAATGTTATATACACACAAACAAAACCCTGTGGTACATGCTTACTTTTACACTATACATTATTTTTATAGTATTACTGATTATTTTATTTTTTGTTTTTACAGTTTACAGCAGTGGAACAGATCAGTTAATGGGATGTGGGACAGAAACAAACTTCTCAAATCCAGATGGATGAAATCCACATTGTCTACTATTGCACTCATAATATTCTGTTTTCTTACTTCAGTGCAAATAAATGAACAATGAAAGACCAGAGGTGTCATGCTGATTGATCATTTGTCTCTGCAGTTTAAAGTCACAATGAAATCAAAATTGACGATTCTTACTTTTAATGGAATATTGCAGTATGTATTATAAATGATCTATCTGTGCACGTCATTTATTTAAATTTGTGTGCTATAACAATCTTTAATCAGAAAAACTCCCCCTCCTCTTCGTAGCGACATCTCTTCTCCGATGACATATACTGGCGTGAGGCTGGGACAATCTTTTAGAACATTTCTATCTTTTGAACATTTGTACTTATTCGAGAAGCAGTTTCATTCATATATATATATATATATATATATATATATATATATATATATATATGGTTAATGGTTAATGTTGCTTTATATATATATATATATATATATATATATATAAATTATGTAACCCAGTTTTATAATATATATGTGTTGGTGTGTAGAGAAGAAATGACTACAATTTATATTTTTTAATTACTTAAACGGACCATTTACACCTTCTAATAACATCCATCTCAGAGGATCCAAACATGACACCTTTTTATATTCCCCTTAAGAATCACTTGAGTGGATTTTTATAATATATTGTGATTGCCCAGTCTTTATTATAGTAGGCACGTAGTATGTACAGGTAGAATTATTGTAAAATCATGTGTGAGAATTATATAAGTATATTGATGTTTTTTCAGCAATAGGCACTGTGGATTTTTAAAAATCTCATACAAAAATATTAAAATGCCATATTTAATTTGTTTATTTTACTCTTTCTTTAGAATATCTTCATTTATAAATGTAGGCTAGGTTGTAGTTTTCAAAACGGCTTTAATTTGTGGCAAATAAATATGGGAAATGTTATCAAAGTTTAAAATACAGTACAAAAACATACTTTTAAGGTAAAAGTGTTACAAAACACCCTAGTTTGCCAACTTCTACTGTACAGACTAGGCACAATGGAAGAGAATAAATTGGCAAACAATCTGGAACTTTCCTTTTCTGTCCATAATTATGCAATTTGAATTCCTGTTTGTGGTATTTTGTGAACCAATGTGAACGTCAATCACCATGTAACAATGTAATCAACAATGGTTCTTCTGTGCAGGAAACTAGTGTTTTCTTATCTTGCTAATGTTGCTATTCACAGCTAGCCGAATATTAGAACAACAACTTAACATTCAAATCCGAGAATAACAACCAGAGCTGTGCAGAGATCATTGTTATTACATTGTTGCTATAGATCGGCCTTTAAATACCATCATTGCAATCGTGTGTGTGTGTATGTGTGTTTGAGTAAGAGAGTTCCATATCACATAGACAATTGATAATAACTGTATGAATCAAATGTAAAAATGTTAGAGAATAAAACTACAGATAAATAAAAATTATAACCCAAATGGGTTTGTATATCCCAAACACCTAATAACCTTCTGACAGGAAATGACGACAGGAAATGATGAAAGCAGCTGAACCCCTCAAACACCAAGCCAAATCAGAGCAGTTTTCTATTTGAAAATCAGCAGTAGGCTCAAAATGCCTGAAAATATTTACATAAATACTTTTCAAAATCACAATTCAAGATCAACAGAGAAAGATCAAGTAAGTGCTTTTTTCCCCACCCTAATTTATATTTTATATAATCTGGGTAAGTTTGAAATTTGCCTAGAAAATCAGATGTGAATAAATATGTTTCAGCAATTACACAGAAATAATATATTGGTATTGTTTATATTGTTATGAACTTTACATTAAAAGTTTTATGTTATTTGATTGATTTTCTTTCTCTTCATGTTTAACACTCAACACCATTCACGTTTTAAATCTGAGAAGTCATAAAACTTTGTGGTGCTTTCAACTCCAGAATTCTTGTCCTTTTTACAAAAAGAATTCCAGAATAAAAAAAATTGTAATATAATTATAGTTGAATATATATATAGGCTATACACATTTTTTGTTGTTGTTCTTTCTAATGATGTGAATAGAATAATGCTCTCCAATTATTTTCAAAAATGCCATTCGTTTGCTAAAATGCATTCTCAGCAAGCTTTGTGAAGGAGTTGTTTGCAAGGATGAATATTTTAATGGGCTCATGACATGACCCTGTGGGACCCCCTTTTGGGAATGAGAGTTGACCGTGTTTGGTTGGCCAAAATAATCTGCGATATGCCTGATGGAAAATGCTTTAGAGAACTATTGATTTGTTTATTTACTTATTTATTTCAAAGGCTATTCATTTTTCGACTTATATTGTATTAAAGAAAAGGAGTGTCAACGAAAAGAGAGATGGTGTCTGTATAGTAGTTCTTCTCTCTGTTCTCCTCTTCCTGTCTCTGCTGGCAAATGCAGCGTTGGCTTACTTGTGTGAGTATCCTCATGTGTCAGAGTACCAGTTGTGTTTTCACTGTGTATCAGTTTCTCAATTCTATTTTATGCTTCACAGATTACACCAATGACACAAATCAGTTAATGGGATGTGAGTCAGTAACAAACAACTCAAACCTAGGTTTGTAAAAAACATTTTTTATTCCATTATTTATCAAAGTATTTCATATCTAATTCATTTATCATTCAAATTTATTGACCTTTTAAACATTTCTTCTATACACTAATACACAACCGCAGAAGTTAACAAGCCATCACTCCCTTGTACTTATAAAGGTATGTCATATTACCGCTATTCAACATATTTGGCATGTGTAAGGCTTTATTATCAATATGTGTTCTACTGTGTGTTTTCTCTGTGTATGTTCAAGTTAACAGCAAATTTTGTATATATGTTTATTGGATGTACATGTTTGTTTGTATGTTTCTTTAAATTGGACAATTATTAATTCTGCTGTTCAATGAGAAATTTTGCACATAAATAAAAACAGAATAATCTGTCACTTCAGGTTTGCCAGAGAAGTGGGTCCAGGACAAGGACAGATTCTATATTTTCTCCAATAATACCATGGACTGGAACAGCAGCAGAGAACGCTGTCAGGATCTGGGTGGAGACCTGGTCATCATCAACAGCAGTGAGGAACAGGTAGAGAAATAGAATTGAAATAATTAGTGGTTTTGTTAAAGCTATGATTGCTTTTGAGTTTTTGATTCTTTTGATTGCTTTTTGATTGATTGAGTTTGATGGGCAATAAATAATCTACCTATAATTTTCTGCGATTCACGCTGAAAGAAGGAAGGAAGGAACTGAGTCATATCTACTGGCACCAAAATATTATAGAAACCTTCAGTGGCGGTCTTAAAGGGGAAATGAAGCAGTCAGTCAAGTTTACATGATTTACAAGATGGATTTCCACTATAATCAAAAATTATATAAGAAACATGACAAATGTTAACATATAAAAGAAACACCGTTATATCTTTCGTGGCAAGGGCGCCGCCATTGTGCAGTATTATAACCGGTGACGTCACGGGGTGGGTTTGCTCTGTGCTGAGTTGAGATGGTGCTCGATGCAGAGCCAAATGGGAGGAGCTAGAGCTCGAGCTCCCCCTTTTCTGGAGCTCCAGCTTCACCTCGCTAAATTTAGTGGGCGGGGCTTCGCAGCAGCATCCAATGGGAGGAACTAGAGCTCTATTTTTTACAGTCTATGGCTCACCCTCGCTGAATCTAGTGGACAGAACATGACGCGCTATCAAGCCTGTTAATGTTAGTGCGAGTTTCACCCGTGATGAAAGGACAAGTTTGTTTTGATGCGCAAGATGCTGGCAAACATAATATTGTATTTTTCTCTAATATTTGTCATGATTATGATAAATTATAAAATTATTTATCGTTTCTGTGACAAACGCTTAAACACTTAATAAGAACATTGCTCCCACTATGTGTGCGTGTTTCTAAAAACTGTTGAAACTTTGTATATATGTATTATTTTCTCTTTATTAAGATGAACAGTTTCGTTGTTTTCCTCACTTTTAAAGCCGCTTTGGACAAAGGCGTCTGCTATATGATTATGTAAATTACTAGACTTAAAAGGCAAAATGTGAAAGCTTACTATCTGTGCACCCGTTTATTTTTTGTCCACCGCAGTAACGCGTGTTATTTGTGTGAATTAATCTAAATCATCTGATTAATTCATGAAATAAAAAATAATAAGACTAGGTTACCTAATCTGCCCTTTTTGTACGTAAATGTAAAAGCATAGGCTACTCCAACAGGCCAGTTGTAATTTTTTTCTTTTTATATTGTAAATTAAAATGGAATATTGACTGTAATATTGGATAGACTCAACCTTCATGTGATAGGCTATGCATTAAAGGAGAACTCCGGGCAATTTTTAAGTTAATTTTGATCGTTAGACCTTTGTGAGTACTGACTATAGAAAAAAAAACGAACCGGATTGGTGCTTGCGACGCGGAGCTGCGACCGCGAATGCCCATAGCTCCCACTCAGCTAAACGGCAGCTATAGGGGCATGGACATAAAGAGCGTTTTTGAGCCTCTTAACAGACACAAAATGCAATTAAAATGTCTGTCCAACATTAACAGGGACCCTACATGTGAACAAGATGCGTTTAGCAACTTAGCCATTGTTTCAACTCACCTAAATAGTCTTTTAGACGGCAAGCTGTAGTCTCGCGCTGCAGTCCCGTGCTGTAGCCGGAAAAGGTAAACAATGTCCAGGTGGGAGGAGCGTTGATCATGTGCGACGAGTTATGATCAGAGTTGCTTACAAGTGAAGAAGAAATGGTTTGTGTTTGTGCCTTTCCGAATTGTGGCAACAGAATGCGAAAATATAAGAGCTTAAATTTTCATCGTCTTCCTTTTCATGACCTCGAGATTCTGCAGTTGTGGCTAGTTGTACTTCAACTTGATGTGCAAACTCCCGTAGAAGTACTACGCGCTAAAGATTACCGCATTTGCAGTGAACACTTTGACAAGGATGACTACACAACACAGCGGGGCCGTTTGAAGAAAAATGCCATTCCATGTACGAAGACGGGTGCAACCACTTTGGAGGTAATGTAAACTTTATTTATCCTTGCATTTGGCCACACACGGCATGAGGAGAGATGTGCATGAATGTTTTTGTAGTCTTATTTACAAAGCTTTAATTATTTCACTAGCTTCTTCGACTTGAATTGTAAATGTATTGTAATTGTATTCGCTGCAAATGCAGTAATCTTTAGAGCGTAGTACTTCAACGGGAGTTTGCACATCTAGTTGAAGTAAGCCTACAACTATAGGCACAACTGCAGAATCTCGAGGTCATGAAAATGAAGACGATGAAAATTTAAGCTCTTATATTTTCGCATTTTGTTGCCACAATTCGGAAAGGCACAAACACGAACGATTTCTTCTTCACTTGTAAGCAACTCTGATCATAACTCGTCGCACATGATCAACGCTCCTCCCACCTGGACATTGTTTACCTTTTCCGGCTACAGCATGGGACTGCAGCGCGAGACTACAGCTTGCCGTCTAAAAGACTATTTAGGTGAGTTGAAACAATGGCTAAGTTGCTAAACGCATCTTGTTCACATGTAGGGTCCCTGTTCATGTTGGACAGACATTTTAATTGCATTTTGTGTCTGTTAAGAGGCTCAAAACGCTCTTTATGTCGATGCCCCCATAGCTGCCGTTTAGCTGAGTGGGAGCTCTGGGCATTCGCGGTCGCAGCTCCGCGTCGCAAGCACCAATCCGGTTCTTTTTTTTTCTATAGTCAGTACTCACAAAGGTCTAACAATCAAGATTAACTTAAAAATTGCCCGGAGTTCTCCTTTAAGCTATTTTAATCAAATGGAAACAAGCAGTCCAGTACTTTAAAACCAGCCATGTGACTTCCCACACTAGAGGAAAAACAAGATAAAAAAAAGGGCTCTGAGATTAGTGAGGCATCCACTCCACATTTTAATGGTATAATAAGATGAAATAATAAATTTTATGAATATTACATTGAAGTACACACTTCACATAACATTGTAATATTTTACAAAACTCAATCAATATTTATTTACATAGTACTCCCACTGGTAGATTCAAGTTCAAGTTGATTTTATTTATACAGCACATTTTATAACAGCCACTGACTGACCTAAGTGCTTTACAGAACTACAAAATTAAAAAAATTAAAAGAGAATAATACCTGCATAACAGCAGCACAGCACAGAAAAGTGCAGCAAAGCTAAGAGCAGCCTTAAACAGGAGTAGCAAAAACATTATCGAACTTAAAATATAAAATAAGAAAACAGAAATCGCTTGATCTCACAAGATTCACAAGTGAGGGTTGTGTAAACAAGACACACAGATTTTTCTTCTGTCTCGTACTTCCAGCAAGAAAACTTCCATGTCCTCTTCTCTTTGAAAAATGAATAGGAAGGGAGCCCAAATTTCTTCTTCATATGCTTCACCCTTATAACGCATGGAGTTTAAAAACAAGTCCCGCATTGTGATAGCCAACAGAACAAAGCATCATCCATCTTCATCCTTAAGATCTTTCTATAGATATATCTATAACGAATGAAACTCGTTGACTAACAGAGTATTTATTTTGTTCATTTGTGTTAAATAAAAATCGAGCTGGCGCTGAAATATGTTGCTTTTGAAATCATGCTGAGTGCTCGTAGTCGATGCTGCTGCGCAAAAGTTAACCTGCGCCTGCGCGGCCCCGCCCACTCCAGTGAGGTGAAGCTGGAGCTCCAGCTCCTCCCATTTGGCTCTGCATTGAGTACCACTTGGCTGAGTTCAGTAAAATACAGTGAAAGATGCACGTAAGCTGGTCGAACCAGCAAACAACTAACGTTAGGTACAGTCATTGTTAGCTAACAGCTGTAAGCATGAACTAGCTAACGCTAACTTAGTTTTTAGCTAGTGAACTTTATTAGTACCAGACAAAAAGACGACGTCTAACGTTAACAAACTGCACATGGAAACATTGTTCGCGATATCTGCCATCATATTCCTCTCTCTTATCAACACCATGGTTGCAATACATGGTCAAGATCAGCGTCTTGACAGCAGATGGATCGTGCTATCGTGGCGTAATAATCGGTTTGGTTGTAATTTACTTACCTGAATGAAATGAAATCGAATTTATGTGTGGAATCATTCATTAAAGTCCCTATTCTCTCTGCAACGCGCGCACACACAGAGAGTGCATTGCCGCTCACACTCGGCCATCAAATCTAGTCCCGCGCCGCACTCTTTTGCATTGGGAGTGCACATCTCAAGATCAAGGGCCCGGCCCGAGGATAGTGACGGGAAATATCGGCCCGCAAGTTCGGGCTCGGCCAGAGAATAAGCTCTAGTTCCTTAGCGACTGACGTATCGATCTCGCCGAATCAGGTACTCAAGATGGCGACAAGTTTTAGAATTGAGTGACGTCAGTGAGGAAACGTTGGTGACATCATCTGATATTCATGTATACTGTCTTTGTTGTCTCTACATTCATTTGTAGATTAGCTGTGAAATTATTACATTATAAAATATATAAACTAATATAAACCTATAAAAATGTTTGTTTGTAGAATGTTTGAAAAGTCAATCAAATCAAATCAAATAAAAAAAAAATGCCAATGCCAAAAAAAAAGTGCAATGCCAATTGCAACCTCCCTCACTCATACAAAGTCAATTATTCATCTTGGCAATATTTGCTATATATGTGTTGCTGTTTGTGATATTTTGCTAAGTAGGCTATATGACTGTTTGTGGGGGTTTACCATAACTACCTGTCTTGCTGGTTATATTGATATTAATTTGATCTTAAAAAAAGAATAAACCGTGCTGGTTTTCCTGGCATTTTGGCAAAGACAGGTGTTATCTGAAACCGTATTCTCTGTTGTGTTCCATCATGACTATTAGTTTGTGTAGTGCTACACTTTGTGTGTTCTCTCCTTTCCATCTTCATTTTGGAGTAAAGAAATGTATGCAGGGTTTAAAGGGGAAGGTTTTTTTCTCCTCTCCAACCTTTACTTCCCCGTAGATTAGCTTTCAGTCGGTACATTTTTTTCGTTCTCTTTTAAAGAAGGTATGGGGGGGGCCCCATACCTACCTTCGCTTTGGGCCCCCAATTTGCTAAATCCGCCACTGAACCTAAGGGTGGGTATCTTTTGACTTGAGACAGCAACCACTCTGAACGAGAAGGTGCATAGGTTAAAAACCATGCAAAACACTTTATTAACCGCATGAAACACTCGGTTGCTAATTATAGACATACTTACCTGGGTTGCACTGTACATGCTAAATGTCATATTTGTATTGTACATACTAAGTCATATTTCAGCCATATGTCTTTTCTTAGGAATTTCTTGCTCAGCAAACAGTCAGTTCTAATGCATTGGTGCTCCACTGGATTGGTCTGACTGACCGCCAGACTGAGGGGACGTGGCTATGGGTGGACAACACCCCCTTAAACAGCAACCTCTCGTAAGTACTGTTTTATTTCGAAATCTGATGTGCTTTAAATGGCATCGGTTTGATGGTACAAGTTATTTAAAGGTCATATGGATTTTTGACATTTTTACACTCTTATTTTGTCCTGTCAGATGGTGGATCTTCCCTCCTGACGATCATGATACACAAGATCCCTTGGGGGAAGACTGTGCTGTATTAAATGGACATTTAAGAGGAGAAAAATGGGGAGATATTTCTTGCTTGAAAAAGGAAAGAAGCATTTGTGAGATACCATGTACTTGATCAATACTAAAGCGTCTTTCATGACTTTCAATACCACTGTTCATGTATATTCTATAGCCTATAGATTACACTGTAGAATCTAACTCTTTATAAATACATTTGCATTCTTTTTGTTGTTATTGTTATATGCACTGGCCAATTGTACATATGTCATTGTCTTTAAAATATTATGCACTTTCTTTACAGCATGAATTAATAAATGAATGAATATAAAACATGAGTAAATATGTTCAATGGAAATAGCACTAATGTGCTTATGTGTATCACAGAGACGCGGGAAGTCATTTTCGACAGGGGGTGCTGGGGGTTGGGGGGATTTTTTCCGACCAAGCAATTACAGGAACGTGGTTATAGGAAAAGTCCACTTCTAAACAGATCTATTAATTATTACTACCTAGAAAAGCGCTACATAAATGTAACGAATTATTACTACTCTCCCTCAAAAACGTTTTTTTCCATTTGCATTCAAACAGGACAAGTGGCCATAGGGACTATAGAAGGAGTAAGGGAGTGATGCAAGCACGGCAACGATCTTTATAGTTAAAATCAGAAAACAAATACACACACACACAAAAATGGAATCGTTTGGCCACTTCAGGGTGAGAGCTGATGCAGACGCTTTTGCTTTCAACAAAATAGTGTCCACAACTCCTTCTCCCCTCAGTGCACCTATAATAATAATAATAATAATAATACATGTTATTATTTACGTTTAACCCTCTGAGGTCGCCGGCGCGTTTTGCTGGATTTTCTTCACATTGTAGCACAATAACGAGCAATGCAAGTTATATCGCGTCGGCGCATCCATGTCCTAATTATATTGTCTGCTATAGCCTATTTGCTTCTTATTTATTTAAATCCAGGTAATTGGTTGATGAAACATTGATTAAAACTAAGATACAATTTATACAAAACGAAATTCACTTTAAAGAAAGGCTTTATACAAAACAAAACTTAATAAAGTGGTCAAAATGATGTCACTCGATATTGCGCATCTTATGATTAGGCTACTCTTCACTTTTCATATAATCAACATAGATGAAATGAAAAAAATAACATAGGCTATTATTTAAACATAAATATGAAACTAACTTAACTTTAATGGCTACAACACGTAGGCCTACAGTACAGAGAAATGTGTCGGAGCAAACGCGTGTCACCGGTGAGCGTGTGTGTGTGTGTGTGTGTGTCTTGAATAATTTTTTGAGCAATAATCATAGACTGTAATAATCAAATTCCCAGCGATCGTCGAATCTTATTTTTGCTTGAAATGCCCTTCCCTACAAAATACGAAATGTATTAATCAGACAAAATACAAGCATCATTGCATAAGAAAGAAATGTAGGCTAATAAAGAAGTAGGCTAAAATAAATAAATAAAATAAAAATACATTAAAGTAGGCCTAAATAATAAATAAATAAAGAAAAGAGGCTCAGTAGCTTCTGAAGCACTGACTGAAACCCCACAGTACGCTACTGATCATAACCTTTAACAGTCTATGATCATAACATCGTATTGGCTGGCACCGGGAACGACAGAAGCTAGCTTGTCCTGCTCGGGCGTAGGGGCTGTAACGTAGCCTACGGTACCTCTGGATGAGTCAGTTGGAGAATTCTTCTCGCTAGTCCTCCGCCTCGGTTTTTTGGGGTTGGATTGAAAAAAATCCGAAATTCTCATTTGAGACATTGCTAACTAATCATCACTAGCAGTTTTTTAGACTAGGTGTATTTTTGCTTTTTTTTGTGCTGCGTAGGCTGAATCGTAATCGCGTGATTTGCGTCAAGACACCTGATTGGCTAATACTACACACTGAAGATAAATTAAATAATTTTTAATTAAATAATTACTAAAAATATCCCTCTCTTCATCCCACACCCCAAACATGACATACAAAATGTTGTGGAACAGAAACAACAACCAAAGATATATTTATAAGCTATCATTTTATTGTCATCACAGTTTGCCAACAGGGGGTGCTGCAGCACCCCTACTTCCCGCGTCCATGTGTGTATGCCAAATATATAATTGTAATATTTTTAAAGCCTCTATTTAACATCTTTTCTAGAGGCCCGTCTACAGTTCTAAGATGTTTAGTGCGCCAAATAACACAACTTGGGCAAATATCTTACTACATGTCTTTTGCCCCCTGGTGGATTAACCAATGCTCTTCAAGTACAAGGACTCGCAATATATACAGTTATGGCCAAACGGGATGTCCAGAGGGGATATTTGCACAATATTTCCTTTTAATGACACTTCAGGTTCGACTAAATCAAAATATGAGGAGTTTGTTATATTTGGAAAAAGAAAACACTAAACTTAGCTTTAGTATTAAAATGACAACATTTGTCAAGAAAGGCAAACTCCAGCATTTAATTAAATATGCACTCAAAAAAATAAATTTTGCCTCTTGTTGAATTTAATTAATTAAAATAAGCAAAAGTAACACAATTGTTTAATATTTTGTCACAACTTAATTTAATTGTGTTCAATCAATCTAATATATTTAAAACTGAAGTTTACTTAATTAATTTGTGTGAAAACTACATGAATTATTTTTGTTGACAACTAACTTGGCAGTGGATCTGTAGCTCCCAGCATGCTTTGCAAGGGACTGCATTAGGAGGGTAAATTTAGGGATTAAAATGTTATTTTATGTGTTTTTCAGTAAATGGAAAGATGTTGTTAGTTGATGTTAGTATTTAATGTTCAGTTATGTTAGAAACTTAGAGGACTTTATGTAATGTTTTTGAATTTTGTGGTTACCATTATGCAGAACAGTGACGACTGTGTTTAGTCTGTGGGAACTCAGTAAACATTCCATATGCATTAAACCTCACTGGCATCCCTGCAAAAGTCATTATTAATATTATTATGCTAAAAGTTGTTCTAATTATATCGAATGCTAGTCCCTAATATCATTAGAAGTAACTATAGAGCCAAACTAACTAAAATTATAATGTTGATGATTTTAAACAGGACAAAAATTAAATCTGGGTAACTTGACAAAATTCTATCTAGTAGGAATGACACAATTATTTTAGTAGTCTTGACCAAATTAATTTAAGTTCATACAGCAAAATTACAACAAATCATTTTGAACAAATTCGATTTTGTTGGATAAATATAATTCAATTTCGTGGAAAACCTTTCCTTAATTTAATTAAGTTGGTTCAACAGATTATTTTTTTGAGTGTGGGTTTCATTGTATCACACACAAAAAAGCATAGAAAAACAAAGATCACAGGAAATAAAGCCTAAATTGATGCAATGAAATCAGTTATTAATATTTAGTTTATTCTCCCTTGTTTTTGATTACAGCAGCCATTCTCCTGGGCTGCTGAACATTTTCTCACTAAATTTTGCTCATGTGTCATACTAAAAGGGATAGTTCACCAAAAATGAAAATTCTGTCTTTAATGACACACCCTCATGCCTCATGTAAGACATTCGTTCTTCTTCGGAACACAAATGAAGATCTTTTTTATGACAGTCCCTCCATTGACAGCTACGCAACTACCGCTTTCACTCTTCAAAAGGGTCATTAAGATATCGTAAAACTAATCCATATGAATTGAGCAGTTTAGTCCAAATTTTCAGAGGAGACTCGATCGCTTTATATGATGAACAGGTTTAGACTTGAACAAAAGTCTTACGGGTTTGGAACAATATGAGGGTGAGGAATTAATAACAATTTTCATTTTTGTGTGAACTATCCCTTTAATGTTCCCAAAGTTGAGCTTCGTTGGAAGACCTGTGGAATACATTGTTATTGATATTTCAAAATTAATATTTACTGGACTGAAAAATCTTATGCTTTTATTTTAATGTTAATTTATGCTGCCCATCAAAGCCATTGGTTAATGAATTTCTTTCTCTTATTGAGTTTTCTTAATTTCACACAACATGTTACTGGTTCTACTCATAAGAAAGGTCAGATCTTGTGTTATCGTTTGGTATTTCTGTATCAAATTTGGTGGTTTCAGATGTAGGCATTTCCGACCATTATTCAGTGGTATTCGATGCTGTTTGTTCTTATATCCATCCAATCCCTTCTCAGTCTTTACATTATGCTAGGTCCATTAATTATTCAACTGCAAACCTTTTTCCTGAATTTTATTTACCACGTTACAGACAAAGTCTTCAGAGAGGACACGGAAGTGCTGGTTGAGGCTTTTAGTCATGTACTTTTGCCTTAGATTGTGTTGCCCCTCTTAAATTAAAGAAACACAAGGGAACCTCTCAACCTTGGCTAAACAACGTTACTCGCTCTCTTAGACAAGAGTGCAGAAAAGCTGAACGGAAGTGGAAGAGAGATAAACTTGAGATTTCGTCTGAGATGTTAAAAGAGTCTCTAACTGCAGAAAAGGAGGAAAAAATTAAAATTTTCTCTAAGGTAATTTCAGATAATGCAAATCAGCCAAAAATAAGGTTTGGCACAATTGATTCTATTTTAAACCCCTCAAGGAATGTTATGAGAGATGCCACACAAGAGACTTGTGAAGAGATTTTATTATTTTTTACTCAAAAAATTGAGAAGATCAGAAGTGCAATTTGTACCCTTCACATTCCCGTTAATTAATCCTGCGCTGTCTAACATTTTCACTAACTTTGAACCAGTTTCATCAGTACAGCTGGAAGATATTGCCTTGAAAATGAATGGAGGTAGCTGCAGACTCGATGTTCTCCCTTCTCATCTTTTTAAAGATGTTTTTCCTTCTGTGAGTTCTAGCCTAACAGCTATAATTAACAGCTCCTTGATGAGTGGAGTACCAAACTGTTTCAAACATGCAATTCTTCATCCCTTGTTAAAAAAAAACTAATTCGGATTATACAGATAACAACTATAGACCAATTTCTAAACTGCCTTTTATTTCCAAGATTCTAGAGAAAGTGGTCTACTCACAGCTATATTCATATTTGAATACATTTGATATTTTAGACACATTCCAGTCAGGCATTAGGACCTGTCACAGCACAGAATCTGCATAGCTTCAGGTCACTAATGATATATTATTATCATTGGACTCAGGATCACAGTTGTTCTAGTTTTCTTATATCTAAGCGCTGCCTTCGATACGATTGACCATGAGATTCTTCTCAACCGTCTGGAGTGTTGGGTTGGTGTCCAGGGTATATCCCTTCAGTGGTTTGCCTCATATTTAAAAGACAGGACAGTTTCTGTGAATCTGGGAGACTTTTCTTCCACATTGGGCCCTTTAGTTTGTGGTGTTCCTCAGGGGTCGATTTCGGGACCGTTATTGTTCTCTTTGTATATGCTTCCTCTAAGTACTATTTTTTGGAAGTATAGTATTTCATACCACTGTTATGCCGACAATTTCCAGTTTTACTTTGCAGTGAGCTTAGATAAAACATGTCCGCTGGACAAAGCACAGGAATGTTACAGTGACATTAAACTTGGGCTTTCTAGCAACTTTCTCCAATTAAATGAGAGTGAAACTGAGGTTTTGACTGTAGGCTCTCCTATCTCACCATACCTTTCCTGATCATTTATGTTCCTTGTCCCTAAATATTAAAGATCATGTAAAGAGTTTACGGGTAATCATGGACTCATCACTACATTTTTATAAACATTTCGCTGCCGTTGTTAAAGGTAGCTTTTTTAACCTGAGATCAATTGCTGAAGTAAAGCATTTTCTATCCAGTATGGATTTGGAAATTGTGGTTCACTCATTTATTTCATCAAAGATTGACTATTGCATTTCTTTATATCTTGGTCTCCCTCAGACTATGCCAGTCAGTGCAAAATGCAGCGGCAAGGTTTTTAATGGGGGTGAGAAAGAGAGATCATATTACTCCTGTACTGCAATCCTTACATTGGTTTCCGGTTAAATTCATGATTGTTTTTAAGGATAGATTGGCCCTATCAGGCCTTGCCCCCCAGTACATCAGTGATCTTATTATCCCCTACTCTCCAATCAACGGCTTTTAAAGGTCCCTCGCTGTCATTTAAAATCAAAAGGAGATTGTGCTTTTTCTGTGGTAGGTCCAAAACTCTGGAATAGTCTCCCATTCCATGTGAGGTCAGCTCCATCAATTGCCACTTTTAATTCTTATTAAATAAACTTATTTATTTGCTTTAGCTTTTGAAAAAGTTATGTTTGTTTTGTTGTATGATTTTAATGTTATTATTTTTGTAAAGCACTTTGGGGCAACGTCTTTTGTTTGATAATGTGCTATATATATGCTTGCTTTATTTTATATTTTGTTCATGCTTTCAGAAAAACTAGTCGAAAATATAGAAGAATGCCTATGTTTATTGTAATCATCATTGTACACTGTAAACTGCAAAAGTTGCCTTATATTTTACAATTAACTTTGATGTTTGTCATTTTAACTTAAATTACATTAAACTGGCTTAAATTGATGAGTTAAAGCAATTGTAAAAACATATGTTGTCAGAAATTATTGATCATATATTGTTTTACAGTGTAAGGCGTTTTTTAGTGTATTATGCCAATCACAGGCAAATTCGTTAAAACAAATCATTTAATCCAAGTATATTTTACTAAGATATATTAGTGGGAACTATTGTTTTTTTTTATTCATTAATTTATCTTTTTGTGATCAGTTGTTTTTATTCTAACCAATACAAACACAACAGAGAAAACAGTGAAAACACAAAATAGGTACAGTCTGTTTCTAGTCCTCTTTACAATAAGAATGCCAAGATCCAAAAGAAAAAAAATCCCTCATACTTACAGTAATAACCGTTATCTAAACAACTGGATATGTTGGCAAGCAACCAACATGTCGTCGCAGTTTAAAGAGTCCAAAGACGAGGATAAATCAAAAGTTCCAATCCAAAGGCATTTAATAAAATAAAAAACTCAGATAATCCAACACAGTGTAACAGCGTGTCTACACACAAACAATAGCTGACAATGAACAGACAACTTAAGTAGACAATGATGATGAACTAAAGAGTAACAGGTGTGATGATCAAATGAAATACCATGGTAACTGATAAGAGCGGTAAACTTAAACGAAGGAAACAGGTGACGGATGATAAACAAACTCAAAGTCTAACAAATGACTAAATATGTGACATGTATTGTTGAATGTTTTTTGTTTTAATAGCATGTATGTCTAAAGGTCTGTGGTTGCTGCTGCTTTAACACCATCTGTGTGTGCACTGTGTACAGCAAGAGGCCTACAGTTCAGTAAGAAAGGGATAAAAAGAAATGCTTAAGCATGTTTCTATCTAATGTAACATATTACATCAATTTGGAAATAGAGTTAGATTCCAACAATGAGGGAAAACATAAATGGCATGAAACACAAAAAGCGAGCGTTCAAGAAGCATTGAACACAGATGATCTTTTATCAATTATTGTTTGAGATGATGCCCCCAACAACTAATAACCAACTGACAGGAAATGATGGGAGGAAACATCACTACTAACCCTCAGCCAGAATACTTAACCAGATCCTCTCTTTAGTTCTCATTTATTTATTTGAAGAGAATGTCTGAAGCTATTTATTCCAACACCATTCCAAGAGCCATCTCAAGACCAGCTCATAAAAATAGAAGTAAGTGCTTTCGCAGCTTAATTTTTGCAAATTAATTGTTTCAACAGTTTCATTTCACATTTCAAAGGCTATTCAAGTCTCTACTAATAATGTATTTTCAGAAAAGGAGTGTATCAACAAAAATACAGATGGTGTCTGTATAGTAGTTCTTCTCACTGTTCTCATCTTCCTGTCTCTGCTGGCAAATGCAGCGTTGGCTTACCTGTGTGAGTATCCTCATGTGTTACATGTAGGCTACACATTACATTGCAGTATTTATGTTGACTACATGCATTGCATATTATTATTATTATTAGTAGCGGTAGTATTTATTTTATTTAATTTTTTTACATTTGCAACAATCCAGCTATATTTTCCTCGCATGATTCATGGGTAACACTTTAGAATGAACAATACATCTACAGCATTTAATGTTTTCAACATGTACTAATACATTATTAAAATCAAATGTTGTATTTGTTAACATTAGTTAATGCACATTGATAAACAATGAACAGCTGTATTTGTATTAACTAACATCAACAAAGATTAATAAATACTGTAACAAATGTATTGGTAATTGTTAGTTCATGTTAGTTAGTGCATTATCTAATGTTAACTAATGAAACCTTATTGTAAAGTGTTACCCAAAAAATTTTCTTCACTGACACTATTATCTCCTTAGTGAACAAGTACACTCACTTTGATAAAAAAATTTTTTATTTGTGGCAATATTTTGATGAAATGGCGCCACAAATGAAGGACAGTAGTAAATTGTGTAAAAAAGGTTATGTAAATACACTACCAGTCAAAAGTTTTGGATCGGTAAGATTGTTAATGTTTTTGAAAGAAGTCTCTTCTGTTCACCAAGGCTGCATTTATTTGATTAAAAATACACACACAATTATAAACAGTAATATTGTGAAATATTATTATAATTTTAAATAACTGTTTTCTATGTGAATATATAGTAAAGTGTAAATTATTCCTGTGATCAAAGCTGAATTTTCAGCATCATTACTCCAGTCTTCAGTGTCACATGATCCTTCAGAAATCATTCTAATATGATGATTTGATGCTCAAGAAACATTTATCATTATTATCAATGTTGAAAACAGTTATTTACATTTTTATTTAAGGATTCTTTGATGAATATAAAGCTCAAAAAGAACAGCATTTATCTGAAATATAAATCTTTTGTAACATTAAACACTACCGTTCAAAGGTTTGGGGTCAGTAAGAATTTTTATTTTATATTTTGGGGGAAAGAAATAAAAGAAATCAATACTTTTATTCATCACGGATGAATTAAATTGAGCAAAAGTTACAGTAAAGACATTTATAATGTTACAAAAAATTATATATTATAAAAGTTTTAGTTGTTCATACAACCCTAAATACTTACTACCGTAAATATATTGTAATATGAAAGCTGTAATGTTATATGTGATCTTATTTGTATTACAGATTACAGCAATGGTCCAGAACAGCTTTTGAGTTGTGAACCAGTAACACCCTGCTCTTATTCAGGTAGACAAACTCCACATTCTCTCTTTTTACATAAAACTGTATGTTTATTCAGAATCAGATTTTTAATTTTCTTTGTTTTTATGTTAGATGTTGACGACAATGCTCAAATCAAACAGAACTTTCACAAGGACATGGAAAACGGGTCCAAAGTACAGCACTGTCTAACAAAAAGCAAGTCAATTTATTACTTATGTTCTTATGCATAAACACATTAGAAACATACATCAAATATTTAAGTAAATACTGGAATATTTTCAGATATGTAGAGTCAGCTGCAGAATACACTAGCAGCACTATATCAAATATGTACTTCATAATTTAGTTTAGGGCACTGATATTAAAAATTCAAAAACTGTCACGCAAGATTTCCCTGCGAAGTGGGTCCAGGACAAGGACAGATTCTATGTTTTCTCCAATGATACCATGGACTGGAACAGCAGCAGAGAACGCTGTCAGGATCTGGGAGGAGACCTGGTCATCATCAACAGCAGTGAGGAACAGGTAGAGATATTATAATATGACATCATTAGAACATTTCATTTAAGATGAAAGATGTTAAGAAACAAGCTGCAGATTAAATAATCTCTATATGTCAGTCTTGACAACTAATGTTTGGCATGGTAATGAACAGAGTTGATATATTTTGTCTTGGCTGAATAAATCTGCTACGCTGCTGCTGCTGCAGAATAAGTACAAGACTTGCTACTGCCAATACATACATGACACACTGCTGTGAGCAAGTAAGAAATGCTGCCGCTGTACAATATAGTGTACATGAATTACCTATAGCAGATCTATACAGGTGGAGCTGGGGAAAGTGGAGGGTTTCTGAAAGCGCACTGCACTGTTAAGACAAATCTAACCAAGTATTTGAAGGTTGAGCAGCTATATTATTGGCTACTGATACAGGAGTAACCAATCAGCGGTGCTCTATAGAGAATGATGTTAGAATTACGCAGTAGTTAAGGACATATTAGCCTGCGCCGTCTAGAGTTTCATGACAGAACTTTCTATTGTAGAAACTTCTTGCAAACCAAATTCGCATTATTGGCGCACAAACGTTATACTGGATTGGTCTGACTGATAGCCGCAACGAAGGTGTTTGGCTGTGGATGGATGACACCAAGGATCATCTTGGGCAAGTATTATTTTAAATGTCTGTTTTAATAAATGTATCTGATGTTTAAAAATGTCCCTTTCAATTTGGAATCTGTTTGGATATATGATACATTTTTATGCAGCTTTACACTCTAAATGATTTATTTATTGATTGATTATTTATATATTTGTCAGTTTCTGGGCAATGCCCCCTGATGATCACAAATCAGCAGACAATCCTCTGGGAGAAGATTGTGTTGTATTGAATGGACGAACGACCGAGTCGAAGTGGGGAGATGTTTTGTGCCTGAGAAAGGAGAGAAGCATTTGTGAGATTCCATGTTCTTAATAAATATTTACTCACTAAAAGTTTCTATTTGTCATTTAAACATCCTTAACAGAGGTAGTGAAATGTGCTTTCTGCAAGCCCCCTATACAGACAATAAAATTAAAGATGATAAAGTTAAAAAGGACATTTAAAATATTGTAAATAATAAAGCATAACTATAAGGCAGAATAAAAGTGTAGTTATGAAGGGGAAAAAAGCTTGATCACTTTATGAAAATGTAAACTGCCTTAAATAAACAGGAGAAGCCAGACAAGTCCTATAAATAGTACCAATGTACAAAGATGTGAATTTAATTTATAAGTAGGAAAATGGGTCACATTATTAAATAAAACACGTTGGCCTCAATTATTGGCACCCCTAGAATTTTTTACAAGTAACATATCTCTGAAGTATATTCCCATTAATATTTTCCTTTTTTTAGCACACCAGGCAGGGTGACTAGAACATGAAATTGTCTAGCTATGACTTCTTGTTTCACAGGAGTTTAAATATGAGGAGAAACAAAGGCCAAATTCGCCTAATCATCCATCACAATGAGTAAAACCAAAGAATATAGTTCTGATGTGCATCAAAAGATTGTTGAGCATTACAGAATAGAAAGTGGCTGTAAGAAAATAGCTAAAGAATTGAAAATCCCCATTTTGACCATCAGGGCAATAATTAAGAAGTTGCAGTCAACTAAAGATGTTAATAATCTGCCAGGAAGAGGACGTGTCTCTATATTGTCTTAATGCACAGTGAAGAGGAAAGTTTGAGTGGCCAAAGACTCTTTAAGGATCACAGATGGAGAAATGCAGAGATTACTTGAGTCTTGGGGGCCAGAAAGCCTAAAAATGTATCAAACAACCCCTACATCACCACATGTTGTTTGGGAGGGTTTCAAGAAAAATCCTGAACTGAAGAGAAGAAACACCAACATGAACTTGTGAATCTGAAGGATCTGGAGAGATTCTGTGGAGGAATGGTCTCTGATCTGTCAAGTGTTCTCCAAACTCATCAAGCATTATAGAAGAAAACTCAGAGCTGTTTCCTTGGCAAAAGGAGGTTGCAAAACGTATTTAATAACAGGGAGCCAATAATTATGGCTAGCGTGTTTTAGAGAAAAGCATTTATTCATAATGTGATTTACCCCCCACTTTCAATTCTTTTACTTCAATGAAAGGTTAGATTTTTTGCGAATTTTTTAATGAAAGATCAAAAGGATAAACGATGCAGATTTTTTTTTTTTTACAGCCATTTTTGATCATATTTACCAGGGGTACCATTAATTTTGAGCACCACTGTATATGTAATGACTCAGAGGGTCGAGACTGATCCATATGCAACAGATTTATTAAACAGAAAAGTCAGACAAAAGGTAACTCAGGATAATAATAATAATAAGAGGCAGGCTAAGACGTGAGTCGAACCGGGCAGGAGGTCGGGGGCTGGCAGCGAACCTTCAGTATCCAGGGACAGGCTTAGGGTCAAGGGTGGCGACAGAGAATCAGAATCCGGGACGGGCTGGAGGTCGAGAGGCAGGCTGCGGACAACCAGACAAGGTTAATTCAGCGTGGGTCAGATGAAACAGGTAGACTGAGGAATAGGAGAATTGCTCGGACATGCACACATAGAGAGGCAATACTTCGCAAAGAACGCTCCATGAACGAGGCAGATAAAGGCTGGGCAATGAGATATGATTCAGAACAGGTGAAGGTAATCAGAGCGTCAATGATGCATACTAGGGAGAAAGTTTGCAAATCACTAGAATTCAGGAGAGGGTGCTCGTGGCTGAGAAATGGTGGAATCAGGGAGACTGGACGCTGTAACAGTATATGAACAGTGGTGATAGAGAACTAGTAGAGAAACAGTATTTCAGATGCAGCCAATGATGCTCTTGGGCAACTAATGAGGCAGTTGTGCAAATATAACGTCTACACTAAAACAATAGCTCTTTGGCTGAATATGATTCCTTCATGGACAGTGGTTCCACCTGTGAAACAAGTAAAAACCCAATAGAATCAACCATGTACTGAACATCTAACTAGAATTAATGGTGTTCATTTAACTTGAATGAATTGCTGTGAATGAATTGAATGAAGTTTAACTTAAATAAATGGTTTTCATTTCAATTGAATTATTCAAATATTCCTACAATTAATTATAAAATGCCTTCAGGGTGTAAGTGGTTAAATAAAGTTTTTTTGTTGTTGCGAGTACTAGCTGATAGTGATAAATAGATGTATTTTCTTATCTACATTTGATCATTATTTAGAAACATTAACATACAGTTGGCTAATTTTTATATTGTCTTGTGACACATTGGCTTTTTGGGGTTTTATTGACTATAGATAGGCTTATACATATGTAATATGCACTGGCAAGAGAAAAATATTTCTATAGACATATCTAAAGCTACCAGCATGATAACCCATCATGTTAAGAGGAAATGACACTGGGTTGACATGAGTGTGTCTTCACTGACAGCCTGATCTCACTTCACCACATCTCTTGCTGCACAGTGCACACCTCTCTGTTTGACACAAAAATGCCCAAGCATGACATGTCTGATCATATTTATGACAACACTAGATGGATGAAAAAGGATTCACTTGGAAGTAAGTACTTGATTCTTTTTCTCCTTGTGGTTGTGGTTCTAAATTTAGGTTTAGTGTGTGTGGCACAAAACCATGTTTCTTTGAGCCCAAAAGAGGTTTAAGAAAACGGTAAAACTCAGTATTCGTTTAAAATAAGTATATGTAACGTTTCATCCGCGTTTTCAAACAATTTTAAAACAAATTAGAGTTTGCTAAATATGTATTTAGCAAATTATGGGGTAACCAAGCCATAGCAACAGTTTTATCTGAAACAATACTTAACTTGAAATGAAAATGCTATTTTTAGACATAAAAATATATTTAATAACTCTCTGTTGGTGCAGAGGTGTAATCTACTGAATTAAAATATTTTTCTTCAGTATTCTCCACTTTTAAAATGTATTTTATTTTGTAGGTAGGAAATGTAGGTCTATCTCTGCCGTTATTGCTGTTTTCCTGGTCCTGTCTCTGCTTGTAAATGGGCTGCTGGCATATTTGTGTAAGTATACTCATATTTTACAAGAACTATTACGTTGCATACAGCATCAGAGGTATATTTACATTTAGCTACATAATTTTTTTTATTTCACTGTTCTTACTTTTGCAGATTTCATTAAAGTCAAAAATATGTTGTTGCATTGTGAGCCGGTAACAAACTGCTCAATTTCAGGTAAATCATTCATCTGTAGGCTATAATTTATGTTCAAATGTTATATGATATTCTAATGACAATTTCCTAAAGTTATAGGAACATGAGATGTGTAGGGCCCTATCAAAAACCCGGCGCTATGCAGGCGGCAATCGCGACGCCACGTTGTTTAAATGGGAAATTGGGCGTGCTGGTCTAAAAACGAAGTGTGTTCAGGCACATTGTTAGCGTGTTGCTATTTTGAGGCAACTGAAATAAACTGCACCATTGACCAACTGAAACCTGGTCTAGGGTCAATGGCGCAATATTTCCTTTGTTTTTAAAGGGTAACTAAACCCTAAACCAACTTATTTTAGTTAATGGTCTATAAGAATGGGGCTTTATTAGTGCTGTTCATTGATTCGAGTAACTTTTTTGACATTTGGGTATAAAGTGTTTTAATTCTACAATATATGGTGTAAAAACATAGACATCGAGACTAGATGCCCTATTGGCCGCTGCGGCGCAAGAAATGCGGCCGCCATCTTAAACCGGTCATACTCCTATTTGCGTTGCATAGCACCAGTAGATGCCAGAGCACTGTGCAGCATATTCCTGCTCAAATCGGCGGACCATCACTCGGGGATTACTTTTCACAAGTAAGATTTAACATTACCGTACTATTGGTTGTATTTTGTGAACAAAATATTCAATGTGTCCTGTATCGTAGCTACGTGTATGACCTTTGCAGCAAAAAAAACCCACCCGAAAATCAGTTCGGTATTCAGTGATATATGATTAATTAAATGCGCTGGCAGCTCATTGCACCTGCCAAACAGATTACACCGGGTGACCGGTTTAAGATGGCGGGCCCACGGCTCGTCCGCGCCAATAGGCAGTAGCGGTCGATAGGGCGTCTATCTGTATGATGTCTATGGTGTAAAAACGTCTGAGTGCTGCCCTCTTCAGGTTGAACAGTGGCTACTGCAGTTGAATTTTCCTATTGGATGTTTGGGGTGGTTCGTGATGTAAGGGGTGGGAGGTGACATAAGCAGGTTCCAGCTCACCACGCACTTGGTACGAGCTACCACGCCCTTGGCAGTATAAAAACCATCTTGTTTTGTCAAAACCACTGTTTCGACAGTCCCGAAATCTAAGCTGTTGTCCCAAATCCCGAATCCTGCCCTGTATGTCCCGAAAATTATTCTAAAGCAAAATCTTGAGTAGGCCTAGTTATTGTCTGATAAAACATTAAAAACTGTCCGTGGAGGTTGAGTCGTGAAGAGAGCGCAAGTTGCAGCAGCCGCAAGCTCAGTGAATGAATGTGCAGGAAGCCAGTCTAAAGGAGTGATTGATTTGTCGCGCACTGTGTGCCAAAAAATACTTCCGTAATGAAAAATGACTACATATTAGACTACACCCCCAAACTCTACTTTGCAGCGGCGTCTTGAGGTGAGTGATCATATATATTTTAATCACAATTTATGGTTAGGCTAAAGTTAATCCTCTGGGGTCGACAAACACGCGGGGCATTTTGCTGGATTTTTTCACATAGCAGCAAAACATGAATATGCCTACAGAGATTGCGTGCTATTGAGATCAACTCGATAAAACTCATCGGATGCCAATCGCAATGCGGGAGTTAAAGGAGCTGTATGTAAGAAATTGATTTCAGTTAATCATAAAATGGCCCTTATATGTCACTAGACATTAAGAAATCATGTTCATTTCAAATTCTTATATCACTGACAACAGTAGTCCGGCCAGGATATTGTCATTTAAAAAGTGAAGTTGCAGCCCTCAACTGATGTTGATGTTGTCATGTTGTGTTTTGGTCTGATGCGCCACCCTCCACCTATCTACCAATCACGAAGTCAGTAGTGTTGCGGCATCCAGGTTGCCAGCTCTGCGCTATAGTTACCACAGTTGCAGCTACAAACGTGTCGGAATCGGATAATAAACCAAAAAAACTCGTTATGAATCCGAAATACTTCGTGTCAAAGTCCGACCTAAAACAAGGATCTGTATAGAAGATGCTTTTGAAAGATGGAGACGGCTGAAAAAGGAGAAGAATTTGAAGACAGACGCCAACGTTGCTAATTTTCTCCTGGACAGGTAAGATACATCTTGGCTAACTTGTACTTGATGTAAATGGACATTTCTCTGTCATTATGATGAGACGCTGAGAAAAACAACATTAGCACGCCCATTATTGTTTATCATGCAAGTTCTACAGCCAAAAATAATAGAATGACATGAAATCTTTCACATTTACTTGTACTTTCGTTAATGACAGATACCTACCATTACAAGTTAGACTAACAGCTACTGTTCTAACAATGTACTGTCACATACGAGCGTACATCTTTACGATTATACTTGGCTAATAGCCATTAGTAAATTTTTGCGATATATAATTACTCTCTCATTTGAAGCATAAACATAAGAAATAGAAAATGCTTCTTGTAGCAGCCTACGTTCCTGCTGGATCCTGCAGCCTATCTGGCAACCTCGAGTCAGGGAGCAGGGAGAGGGGATACACCGCTCTACAGTAATTTGAAAGGGATTGCAGTACCAGTTTTGGCCACATTCTTACATACGGCTCCTTTAAGACCGCAGTTTGAGCCAGCGGCTCGAATTGATATGGCTCTGGCCCTGTGTCCACAGACAATTCAACATCCTCGACTTAAAATGACAGCTCTGTTGCAAAGCAACTTGCGTCACTCCAGTCACTCTTCATTTTATAGTCTGACAGCAGCTGTCAATCAATCCGTCTCTGCGGGGTCTCAGGTGCAAGGTCTCAGCCCCACCCTCGGTTCGTCCCCCCTATCTCCGCTGGGCTCTGCCCACTTTTCCAGCATTTTTCAAATATTGCCAGTGGGTGGAGTCAGGCTCTGACCAGGGGTTTAGTTACCCTTTAAAGAGCAGTAACGTCCGCCTATAGACGGGCCCAACACTGCTTATTACACACACAGAGACGCGTAGTAGCACACAAACATGCCAAATATTAAAAATAACGATTACAATGTAAAATATTAATATTGTGTAGCTACATAAATATATGGTGGAAATCGGCTTGTCCCGTACGGTCTGCTCGCGCGATTTACCGTTCAGTCTTTCCACTATCAAGTTCCGCCAAGTAAATAGCAATCCGCCATGACGCGAGCGCAACTGGCTTTTAAAGGGAAAGTGAGATGTGACTCTGATTGGTTTATTGCATGTTACGCCTAAAACACACCCATTACTTATTAAAGGAGTAGTTCACCTCAAAATGAAAATTTACTCAACCCAATGCCATCCAAGATATCCATGTCTTTGAGGAATAATTTCCTCATAATTCCTCATAATTTTTTTGAGGAAATCATTTCTGGATTTTTCTTCGAATAATGGACTTCAATGACAACCACTGTTTTGAAGTCCAAATCAATGCAGTTTCAAAGGTCTTTGAAGTGCTTGGAACGGCTGTGCAAGATTGCAGCTGATGAAGAGAGTCTTATCTAGCGAAACGATAGGTCAATTAAAAGAAAAAAAATTATATATACTGTATATACTTTTCAATTACAATTGTTCGGATTGAGCTGATCTGCAACGCGCCGGGAACTACGTCATCATGTTGAAAGGTCATGTCCATGTCGCCAGCGCCAGCGGAAGTACCGCCCCACTCGACCGTGCGAAGGAGAATAGTTCGAATTGTATTGGTTCTTTTTGTAAACAGTAGGGCGGTACTTCCGCTGGCAACATGGACATGACCTTTCATGGCGTAGTTCTCGGCGTGTTGCAGATCAGCTCAATCCGAACAATTGTAATTGAAAAGTATATATATATATATATATATATATATATATAATTTTTTAAATTTTTTTAAATGACCTATCGTTTCGCTAAACAAGACTCTCTTCATCAGCTGCGATCGTGCACAGCATTTTCAAGCACTTCAAAGACCTTTGAAACTGCATTGATTTGGACTTCACAACAGTGGTTGTCATTGAAGTCCATTATTCGAAGTAAAATCCAGAAATGTTTTCCTCAAAAAACGTATATCTTCCACTGAGGAAAGAAAGACATGGATATCTTGGATGGCATTGGGGTGAGTAAATTATTAGGAAATTTTCATTTTGAGGTGAACTAATCCTTTAAGAGAAAAGGACCAACCCTTTTAGACCAAGATGCATACGTATATCTAAAATATATAAACATTTTATGTTTATATGACTTTTGTTGCTAAATGGCATTCAATTCATTTTAATATTGAGCAGTGGAGGAAATGTTGTATAACTGTTACTACTACAAATAAAGCTCTTTCTGATTATGCCATGTTAGCAACTTGACATAATAGTGTTGTCTGATTTACTTTTCAGGTACAAACATGTTACTCACGGTAATTCAAGAAAATGAGATTCAAACAATAAGACTAACCGTGTTGAGCTATATACGTTTTCGTTTGATAAATGTATCCAAACAGTTGCTCAACTGTCTAATAAAACACAATATATTAAAGCAGAAATCAAGGGTAACGTGGATATATTACGTCATTGACAGGCGATACAATTACACAGGATGTTACACTGGGTAAAATAGCTGATTTCTCTGGATTTAAACATTGTTAGAAACATTTGGGATAATGTAAGTACACAAATCAACAAAATATATAACATTGTTCTAGTGGTTTTTGGTGATTTTAATACAAAAATCTTACATATTGTGCTTTTAAAAAGAGAGTGAAATATTTGTTGAGTGTGGTCAATTTTGATTTCATGGTGACTTTAAGTAATCTTTGATTTTCTTTATTCCTCACACCCCTATAAAGAAAGTGAACAAGGTAGTCCAGGGTGCACGTATGAGGAGGAACTGAGGTCATTTGATTACTGCCCAGGTAAAAATATATCTTGTTTTTCAACATACACAAGAGCCGGTGGATTATCTTCAAAATCCTGAACCGCCTAAAGTAATCAGTCTTTTTACTTTTTTTATCAGTAAAATAACAGTCTTGAATGCTCTGTGCTTCTGTACACATTCTGTCGGAGTCATCTTACCATGTCTATTCTTATGTTTTTAGCAATGAGTCATTCCAAAATATTTTAGAACCCCATTTAAAGTATGTAAAGGTGCAGTTCAGCGGGGTTTCCGCTTTGTTACAACCTACAAACGTGCTTCTATCTAAACCACAGACCTGAAACAGACATACAATCTTGTTTCCTTTTTTTTTTTTTTAAACCCTGTCTCTGTAGATTTGCCAGTGCAGTGGTTAAAAGGCAACGGCAGCTTCTATGTTTTTTCCAAGCACAACAAGAGCTGGAGCTCCAGCAGAAAGCACTGCCAGGATCTGGGTGGTGATTTGGTCTTTATTAACAACACAGAGGAGAAGGTACATATAAATGTCTGTATTATCCTGACATTGTGCATGGTTTTAAAAGAACAAATGTGAGAGAGAAGTGGCTCCAGGTGTGAAACTGCTACAAAGTTGAGGCAAATGTAATTTGGTAATAAAATATATTGTAATTGATAAAGCCATACACAAGATTTAATTGAAAATGATGAATGAAACCACAGTTTTTAAAAGAGATACGAATGTGAGAGAAGGGAGACCATATGTGAAAACCCACATTGTGTTTTCAAAAAAAAAGTGGCAAAACAGTAATATTACTATAATAGATTTTTAAAAAAGTTGCAAAACAGTAATATTACTATTGATATTTCAGTGTGTAAAGCCATACATAAATATTTTATGATAAAGCCATAATAGAATAAACAGTACATAATATGATGTGTTTTGTTACGCAGGAATTTCTCGGTCGGAGACTGTGTGTTGCTGGTGAATCTGATCTCTACTGGACTGGGAACAGTGATGGGAACTGGGCAGATCTGAATTCCAAACAACACAACTGTTCTGTACTCAAAGGAAATGCACAAGAAGACATTTCTTGCTTGAGAGAAGAGAGGAGCATTTGTGAAATCCAATGCCTTCAGTAGACCTAGAGTTTTTTGTTTTTTTTTAACTGTCCTCATATGTATATAAGGTTAGTCTTATTTGATATTCCTTTTTGTATACTTGTTTTCACATTTCCATACTATTTCATGTTTGATATGGTAATCTACTGAAATGTTTTTATGTTTTTTAAATTCTAATGAAAATGTGTAAAACTTATGTGATTAATGTACAACAATTTATTGCCATAAGTCTAGTGAATAATTACAGATTCCTCTTTATTGTAATTTTTAAAATTATAATTAACCATGTGCAAAGCCTATCTCATGGTAAATTCCTTTAATAATCTGTCTATTTGGAATAACTGTCTGCAGCAAATCCTTCTTATGGTCTATCTTCCATAGCAATAATAGTATTTTTAAAATGTTATTTTCTAGCTATACATTATTAAATATGCAGGCTTATCTCTCCTTTTAAATCTCATCCTCTGTTGTTAACAGTATAATGTTTTTATACATCAAAATTTTTGTTGTATATTAACTATAATTTGTGTTAATTGCTGTAATTGTAACTTTTTGTATTTTTATTTTTTATCTCAAGAGGTTTATCATTTTTTCCATTAACAATAAATCATTATCAAATTATTTTTCTGCAGTGAATACCAACTATAAAAAGCAACAATTTAGCAAAATAATGCCAAATGAAAAGACATGTGAGGTATAATATGGTTAAAAACATGTACCACTAATAAGCAGCTGACTGGAAATTTTGCATGCATGGTTATTTGGTCGATGTGGTCGAATAAAGCCCCCAGAAACCTGCTTTTTTGTCATGAGACTCGAGTGCTTCAGTTCTCTCTTCACTGCATTAAATATCTCTCTTCAGACAAAAGATGCCTGAAAATGTATATTTGAATTATTTATCAGACTCAAAACTGACGCCAGTGGGTAAAGATAAGAGTAAGTGCTTCTCCTTAACTTATAATTATATAATAATGACTTATACTATCACATAATAAGGCTGTCAGTATTAATGTAAATATATTTCTTCTTTTCTCCTGCATTTGTTTTCTATAAATAACCATGATCTTATGAGATGTATAGTCACATTTAAGTTCTGGCTGAAACTACTAAACACTATAATAGGATAAAAGCCCACCATCTGAATGAAAATTTCCTTTTTATATTTACATGTACCTTTATTTATTTAGCAGATGCTTTTATCCACAGCTAATAACAAATGAGATACTCAACAGATTAAAGAAATCATCTTAAGGAGGCAGCATGACAAATGCTAAAATCCAAAATGGTTCAGAATATAATATATTATTAAATACATAATATTTGTGTAATTTTGTGGGTGCAGTTATGATTACTGTAAATACTTTTTTATTTCAGATAATATGTATCTTAGACATAGGATCACACACTTTATGAAAATGAACTGTTGGTCCAATGCTAACTTAGTTAACTAAAACTAAATAAATTTGAAATAGAATAAATACATTTGAACTAAAAAATAAATGAAATATTTTTTTTATTGTTTTTGGAATAAAAAAAAACTAAACTTTAAAAAAAGCTAGTCGCCAAGGAAACAATTCTCACTTTCATCTGATGTACTAAAATAACGTATACTAAAACTGAAATAATAATTAGTATATACAATTAATAACTATATAGAGGTGTTAAAAAAATGATGTAAAAACACATATCAAAATGATTATAGCTTAAACTAAAATTAAAATGAAAACAGAAAATATAATAATAATAATTCAAAATATTGATAAAGAACCAATGTCTGTTATGGCTTGTTATGCAAGTGCTTATTGTTTATGCAGGGCACTGTTCGAACGAATTCAGAGGTTATTCTCTGTTCTCCTCTTCCTGTCTCTGCTGGCCAATGGGGGATTGGCATACCTGTGTAACTATAGCCATTTCATTTAATTTCTGTTCTGTTCTTTGATTATTGTCCTAAAATTTTGCACTGTAACTTTCAATTTACTTTCTGGTTTAAATAAGTTTTTGAAAAATCCCAAATTTTCAGTGTGGACTTATTTGGACTCCACTGTGTATATTAAATATCATTTGCATCTCTAATTTCATTTTCACTACACCACAATGCTTCACAGATCACACCAAAAATGCTAATCAGCATTGTGAAGCAAGAAGAAACTGCTTAAACTCAGGTCAATCATCATTACTCTCTTTGTCCAAAGCAGTCACATTACTCTGATCACCAAATGTACCTCTTTCCACAGACTCTCATTTAGATTCTCAACCAAAAAGGAAAAATTACTCCATGAATATTAAAAACTACAGTCTGCCAAACTGTCCAGGTATAGTTGTCATGATACAACCAGACACAGGTCCAACGCAGCGTGAGTTTATTAGAGGGTAGTCAGACAGGCAAGGGTCACAGACAGCAAACACAGCATAGGAGACAAGGCAATAGCCTACTCAGGATCAGAAACCAGGCGAGAAGACAGAGGAAGGCGGCAGACGAGACAGAATCCGTTAAACAGGCAATTGGTCCAAAGGCAGGCAGCAAACAATCGAGGAACGGGTTCAGCAAGGGTCGAATACACAGACAGCAACAGACTAGGATAACAGGACAAGGTAGTACTAGGAAAAGCTCGGAGATGTACACAACAGTGAAACAAGACTTTGCAATCGGTAATAGTGTGATGGGGTATTATTAATGTGTGTGGAGCTGTGGAACTCGATGCAGGTGTGAGAGTGATCAATGGAGACAGGTGTGTGAGTAATCAGTCCAGGGTGTGTGCGTGAACAGTCCAGGGAAAGGCAGAGCAGAAGTGGAGCGCCCTCTCATGGCATCCAGATGATAATCATCACAATAGTAAAGAGATGTCAGATTTGAATTCAGAATTAGAAAATAATCCATATTCAGAGTGTCATTTCATGGGTCAGATTTGCAGCATCAGTTTCTCTCAATTCTATTTTCAGCTTAACCACACATCATATATATATATATATATATACAGGTCCTTCTCAAAAAATTAGCATATTGTGATAAAGTTCATTATTTTCCATAATGTAATGATAAAAATTAAACTTTCAAATATTTTAGATTCATTGCACACCAACTGAAATATTTCAGGTCTTTTATTGTTTTAATACTGATGATTTTGGCATACAGCTCATGAAAACCCAAAATTCCTATCTCAAAAAATTAGCATATCATGAAAAGGGTCTCTAAATGAGCTATTAACCTAATCATCTGAATCAACTAATTAACTCTAAACACCTGCAAAAGATTCCTGAGGCTTTTAAAAACTCCCAGCCTGTTACATTACTCAAAACCGCAATCATGGGTAAGACTGCCGACCTGACTGCTGTCCAGAAGGCCATCATTGACACCCTCAAGCAAGAGGGTAAGACACAGAAAGAAATTTCTGAACAAATAGGCTGTTCCCAGAGTGCTGTATCAAGGCACCTCAGTGGGAAGTCTGTGGGAAGGAAAAAGTGTGGCAAAAAAACGCTGCACAACGAGAAGAGGTGACTGGACCCTGAGGAAGATTGTGGAGAAGGTCCGATTCCAGACCTTGGGGGACCTGCGGAAGCAGTGGACTGAGTCTGGAGTAGAAACATCCAGAGCCACCGTGCACAGGCGTGTGCAGGAAATGGGCTACAGGTGCCGCATTCCCCAGGTCAAGCCACTTTTGAACCAGAAACAGCGGCAGAAGCGCCTGACCTGGGCTACAGAGAAGCAGCACTGGACTGTTGCTCAGTGGTCCAAAGAATTTTTTTCGGATGAAAGCTAATTTTGCATGCCATTCGGAAATCAAGGTGCCAGAGTCTGGAGGAAGAAGGAAATGCCAAAATGCCTGAAGTCCAGTGCTGCTTCTCTGTAGCCCAGGTCAGGCGCTTCTGCCGCTGTTTCTGATTAAATTCACTAAGTTCACTAAATTCATAAAATGATGGGAACCTCTAAAAGGTCATATGAAGTGCATGACAGAACCCTATATGGTTCCATACAGAACATTTTCTCTTATCTTTTTAAAGTTTTTGTTCCAAATACATTAGGTCTTGATCTCATACATGTAATACTTCATTTTACATGGGAGTCAACACCTAATTTCACTGATGGTAAGTTCACTTCAACATATGTTTAAAACTAATTTTAAATACTTATAAAATGTCATCTTATTTCATATAAACACTGTTTTATGTTTATTTATAAGGCAGTATTCCATGGTCTATTGGATTAAAATACTTGATAATTTAACAGCTTATTTCAAATAATATGAACTATGATTCACTAATTTATACGTTTTATTTATGCAAGTCAGTATATCGTAGTGTGACCCTATAACCCTGATGTATTAGATTAAAATGTGTATACATGGTAATTTAACAACTTATTTAATATAATATCAACTATTATTCACCATTTTATATGGTTATTTATCTGTAAGCCATTATATTGTTATCCACATGATGTTCCTATATCACCAATGTATTAGATTAAAATATGTATACTTGATAATTTAACAACTTTAATATAACATGCACTATTATTCACTATTTTATATGGTTTATTTATCTTTGTAAGACAGTATTTCATGTTTAGAAGATTAAAAATTGTATACCGTGGCAATTTAACACGTTATTTCAAATAATATAAACTATTATTCACTGTTATGCTTTATTGTTCAACACATGTTTAAAGTTTAAAACTTACTTAAAATAAAATTAACACCTTATTTCATTTTATTTATTTACTTTATTTAAGTACAATGTTTTGTATTTTTATTTAAAACTCATAGAGGAAAAGATGATAAGAATATATGATATTTTCTCTGTTCAGAAAGATTTAAGTCTCTGGGATATTTTTCTCTCCACTGAAAGTAGACACATAAAGGTGGGTCATTATGTTCATCACATGTTTAAAACTGACTTTTAAATGTGTTTATAAAATTAACAGCTTATTTCATTTATTTTATATACTTTTAAGCACATTGCGTCGTATTTTCTTAAACTCATAGAGGAAAAGACTTAGTCAAACCGGGTCTCATTTGAGTTCAACACTTGTTTAAAGTTCAAAACTTACTTTTAAATGCTTAATAAAATGCTATGTTGTTTTTATTAAATCACAATGCGTCTCACTCCTTAAACACGTTTTTTCATTCTCTCCCACAGATATTATGGACATTCCCGATACATATGAAAATCATATCCGTGTCGGACCTCTTCGTGTTCATAATTTCATACTTCTGTGACATTATTCTGATATAATAAAAGACATCCCCCTGAAAAAACATTCCTACATTCCTTTCAGTCACAGCAAGCAAATTGCCCGTCATAAACACACACACACACACACACACACACACGGTGGGCCGAACGCTGCTGTCTGCTTTAGTTTTTGAAATGATAGATCCTCGAGGATAGAGTAGCTGCTTTTTTCACATAAACTAAATCATTTTTTTCTGAACACGTATCCGCTTGTTGGCAGTGTCAAGTCGATCATATTTTTTTGAAAACTAATTTTACGTTTAATAAACGGATTAGGCAAACGCGAGCGAGCACTATACATCTAACCAATGAAAAAACTAATTCTATCGTCACGTGACTAACGTCTGCCAATAGTATTCGTTCAAAATATAGTGCCATTACCACGCATAGACATAATAAATACAATCAGTGTGTGTTGGGTCAGATGAGAGTATGTTGGGTCAGATGAGTGTGTTTTGCTCATCTGATTGGAGCACATTTTCAGTCGCTATATGTTGAAAAATGTTTGTACTAGATGTTGCTGTGTCTATAGAACCCTTTTATTAGTTTACCTTGACTAAAATGCCAATTAAGACACAGGGCTATGTCTGGCCTTTCTCTTAATACATCCATGGTCTGGCCTGGCAGGGTTTACATGGGCAGGGTTTATTTTTTGTGTACATAGTTTCAGAGGGATCTATTTAATGTTGTTAATATGTTAAATGTTCTACCATTATATATATTACTGCCATATATTACTACTAAAGCCTGCTTGACCAAAATAGTTGAATTGTCATTAAGTTATAAAGATAGTCATGCTAAGATAATACATATTCAACTTTTATAAGAATAAATATATAATAATTAACTTAATAAATATGTTATTAAATTTGATTATATAATTATATATGTATGTTTTTTTACTATTTCTGAGATGTAAATATCAATAATTTATGTTTGGGGTTAAAAAGGATTCTAAGCATTTATACCATGATTTATCCAAACGTATGAGGTCAAACAACTACACTTAACCACTATAAAGCTGCCTTACAAACCTTCAACTTCCTGTACTGTCTTATTTCTTCTTGCTGGCTCTCTCAATATTAATTTTGTTAGCGTACTGCATTTAGCATTCTCTATGGTAGCCAACATGAATTGACACATCTGGAATGTGGCCTTCTGTGACTTCATATTTTTCCACAGCTTTTTGGGGGATTTGTATTGTAAAAAAGCTTTTGAATTTAAATACAAAAGCTTTTTTACAATACAAATCCCCCAAAAAGGGACACTTAAAATAAGACACTTATTTTTGTCTTGTCTTATTTGTCACTTGTCTTATTTTTGGGATCCCCCAAAAATAAGAAACTTTATCTTGGATCTGGAGTGTTGTGTTCATGTTACTAGCTGTACATCAACAAACATCATACCCTTTTCACTAACAAGTTGGATCACGTTTGTACAATGCTCTTTAGAGTATTGTACAAACTTGATCCAACTTGTTAGTGAAAAGGGTATGATTTTATTTGATGTACAGCTAGTAACATGCACACAACACTCCATATCCAAGATAAAGTTTCTTTATGTTAGATATATAAATATAGGCCCACAATACAACATTACCGCTATATAACTCCCGCCCCTTTCGGGGTCCTAGCCTGGCAGTCTGTGATTGGTTAGTATTTTTAATGACGTTAAAAACTAGAATCCGATTGGTTCAGCTACTAGAGCTGTCTCACGATTTGCCTAAGAAGATTGACAATCAAAACATACGTTTGTGAAAATATATGATCAAACCAGAATTGCCAACAAATTTTATTTGACTACATATAATGACTTACTATCGTACATAAAAGAAGCCTATACTCTATCGATGGAGATCGATCAACAACACGAAAAACGCGTTCGGCCCACCGTCTAATACCACCTTTTGGTCATAAAACCCCTCCCATCTGCACATCCTGTCATAAACATGTCATCAAACAATAAATCAGGGTCATAAATTACTTTTTGACACAATATCCCTCATAAATACTACTGTAACAGTTACAGAAATAATTTAAAGACTTTAAAGCTGTCCTTTTATCCGAATGGTTTTCTTAATAGGCTAGGCTATATATTCTGACTATACGTTGAAGAATAAAAAAAAGGTTCGGTTTTACTCTATATTTGCATTCATGTATATGATATTTATTGAAAAATGTTAAGTCTTCAGTTGTCTCGCAAGTCAGTAAAAGAAATAAATGCAGCCCTTTGATTCAGATTCAGCTCGAAGGCCGGTTAGCGCCCTCTGGAGGGAGACACCATATCGCATCCTTGCAGGTAATGTGGACAGACAGACTTGTGTGCATTTGTGAATCAAGCCCGCGGAACAACATTCTCAAAAGTCACGTGATTTGCTGTGCATGAAATTACATTTAATGATAAAACATTTGTGGTTTGTGAGCAAAGCAATGCGAGTTAGGACAATAATGCATGATTGCTGTGTGTGTGTGTTTCTCGCGTGTAGATGTGGATTGCTATGTGTGTGTGGATCTGTCGCGTGCACCTGTGGATTGCTTTGCATGTGTGGATATCTGGTGTGCATTGTTGATTGGTTTGCATGTGTGGGTCACTCCGTCGGTAGGCACAAGGTGGACCAAGAACCAATCAGGAGGGGCCCATGGGAAATCAGAAAATTCAACTGGAAATAAATACTTCTTTGGAAAATATTAAGCAAGATTTAAAAAATCTTTGCAATGCCCAGTTTAAAGTATATAATATATAGATGGTATTAAATGTGGCACTGAAAAAGAGCCTACAAATCATTTTGTATTTTACATGGATTGGACCACACAGTTTTTTTCTAATAAATAGAAAACATCACCTAGGCATTAATTAGTAATTTAACATGCTTTCTCAACACAGACGCTGAATGTGTGTGTGTGTGTGTGTGTGTGTGTCGGCGGACGTTCTGCATGAAATCTGTCTCTGACATGGTTTCTTAAAGAAACCTTGGATGTCCTGTTGCTGTGTAAAAATAAACAAAAACCCATAATAAACGTTCTCACATTTTAATGTTTATCACGGCACGGCTTTTTGGAAAAAGGTTATTGAGCCTATAGTCTTTAAGACAACAGATAAAGTAATGTTTATCTATTTTATATGTGGTCGTGTGCGCTGCCGCTGAATAACATTGACAAGTCATCGTTAGCTAATCTAACGTTACTGGCTTGATCAGTCACACATGAAAGTAATCAGACTAACATACTGTGTGATATTTCAAAATATATACTGTAATTGAGTGTATGTATATACCATAAACAGTGACGTGTCGAGGTGTCTCTCTATTGTTTGAAAAACGCGGACCAGTGATTCAGCTTTGTGAATCGCAAATCAAGCAGTGATTGACAGTGCTCTGATCCAATGGCGTTGGGCATTGTCAGGTTGACAGTAAATCTAGTCCAATGATGTTGGGGGGGGGGGGGGGGGGTGGCACCAGAGGGGGCCAATCATATTCCAAAGGGGCCAGTGCCTCCAAGTGGTTAGTTAGAGGCCAGTGCCTCCATTATATGTACGCAGAGCCAAATGGGAGGAGCTGGAGCTCCAGCTTCACCTCACTGGATTTAGTGGGCGGGGCCGCGCTGCATCGAGCACCATCTCAGTGCCACCCCGTCTCCCCCTTCTAGACACGCCTCTGCTTCACGACTCAACCTCGACGGACAGTTTTTAATGTTTGAGCAGACAGTAACTACTCAAGATTTTGCTTTAGTATAATTTTCGGGACAATCAGGTACAGATTCCAGGTTCGGGACAACAGCTAAGATTTCGGGACTTCTGGTCACCCTACTAACAACATTTCGCACCTCACAACATGTGGATTGCTGTCGTTTTAATTTCTTTGGCTTTAGTGGCCATTGTCTTCAAATATTTGTTGAGAGCGTCTGGGCCGAACCCTTTTGGTATCGATACGCGCGAGCCGTTGAAGCCCATGGTGTTTGACCGCAAGCTGAAGAACAAAGTCCTGAAACAAGGTCAGTTACAAATATCATCTTACGCAATACTTCACTCTCTTGTAGTGTTAATATTGCTAACTAGATAATACGTTTTGATTGACAATACGTCCATACGAATTGTGCTTAACAGTATTGTAAAATGAAGTCTTAAGTGTGTACTTTAAACTAATTAGCCTACCTTTTATTGACTACTTCTATCTATCTATCTATCTATCTATCTATCTATCTATCTATCTATCTATCTATCTATCTATCTATCTATCTGATTATGACAGCTTAACAAAACTTTTTTTTCATTAAATTATTTGCTTTAGCTTATCACTTAACACCTTACAATAGTCTAACTCCACATTTGTTTCCACATCCAGGCTTCCTGGCCAGTAAGGTCCCACAGGATTTGGATGCAATAGTGGTTGGCAGTGGGATTGGTGGATTGGCAATTGCTGTCCTGTTGGCTAAAGTTGGTAAGAAGGTTCTGGTTTTGGAGCAACATGACCGGGCTGGAGGATGCTGTCACACCTTCACAGAGAAAGGCTTTGAGTTTGATGTTGGTGAGAATGAATTTTATACCTCATCAATCTCATCCTGATAAACCGAATAAAGTCTTGCTTTGTCAAAGATAAGCACATTTATCAAGTCTTATTAAACCAATTATCATAGCCATATATACTTCACCTTCAAAATTGCGTACATTGTTTTCCTAATGGTCAGTTTGTGGTGATCTGAATGCCTTTCCCTTGCCTCAGGTATCCACTATATTGGGGAAATGCAGGAACACAGGCAACTTCGCTGTGTGACAGACCAGTTGACCAATGGGCAGCTGCAGTGGGAGCCGCTGGATAACCCCTATGATAAAGTGGTCCTGGGTCCACCAGAAAATCGGCGCATATACCCCATCTACAGTGGACGGAAACGCTATATGGACGAACTGAAGAAGTGCTTCCCAGGGGAGGAAAAGGCCATTGAGGAATATGTGAGACTTTCCAAGGTGAGAAACAAGTATAGTGTTTAGTTAGGTGGTTTAGATATTAAAATACAGGGGTTGTCTATCAGGTATCAGTGGATATGCCGGTCATATGGAAGCTGTTTTTTTATTCAAATATATACACTACTGTTCAAAGGCTACCATGACTGCATTTATTTGGTCAAAAAACAAACAAACAAACAGTAAAAACAGTAGTATTCCTGTGATTTAAAAGCTGAATTTTCAGCATAATTACTCTTCAGTGTCACATGATCCATCAGAAATCATTCAATATGTAGATTTGGTGCTCAAGAAACATTTCTTATTATTATCGATGCTTCGTATTTTGGTGTAAAGAATCTTAGCTCAGGTTTGGGGAACAAATATTCAACAATTATTAATTTGGAATCAACAGTGATTGAATACGGGCCTGAACTAGATCATCATACATAAAATTCACCCAAATAGGGATTATATAGCTCACGCGTCTGCTTCAGAGATATATAGTTAATTAACACAACGAATTGTAATTAATTAAGTATATAATTCATATGCAGGCGGGCTATATTAATTTTTATTATACCTTAATAGAGTTACTGCAACTGTTATCCCAACTAATCAGTTCGTCCACCGAGCTGCTTGTTCGATATGCGTTACCAATTCTCAAAAAGGTTTATCCTTAGTATCAGTTTACTAATCAAATTAGTTAACTTTATCAGTATCAGCTCGTAGCTTTAGATCGTACATTAAAGAGGCTTTGTTCCGTGACCAACAAACAGAGACAATCAAGAGTATAATGGGTTTAATAAAAATGAACTAGACAATATAACTACATGTAAAATAAATATATCGAACAATAAAAACAAAAACAGTAAGAAAGAAAAGAAGAAGACAGGAAAACAAAGATTGTTACCACAGTTGAACCTTAAGAACCAACAAGGAAAATACACACTTTAACGCGCTGGAATCTGGATTGAATTATACTTGCACTGGACCTTTATGTCGCTGGACAAGCCGGCGTGTGTGGGTGTGGATGTCCTCGTAGTTGGTGAGCTGGAAGCGTCCTTTCGGTGTTTCGAGGGCGTGTTTTGCTCGCGGGAAATTCGAAAGTCTTAAAGGTATGCTGTGGAGGAGTCCTTTCACCCGGAGGATATAGGACTTCTATCAAAACGTAAAATGCTGTGTTCGGTCTGCCGACAAGAACTGAGCATCAAATAAAAGACTGAGTTAAACGTAAAATAAAACCGAAGATAAAATAAAGCGACTAGGTCGCAGGACATACACAGGAAGAATAGCACGAAGAAGAGAGAGAGTTGAGCCGTGTCGCGGTCTTTTAAAATGAAACTAAACGCCCCTTTCTGTGGAAGCACAGTCCAATAGCAACTCACAGATTTTTGGCGCCCGATATTCCCTTTGTCTTAATCTGATGACCTCATTCGCGTGTTTTATGAGGACGAGCGTTTGGCCTTTCACTTACAAAGATGGGAAAAACATAGTAGAATATTTTTTTCATTAACTTCTTAAATATATTTGGCTCGAGCAAGTTGAGCGATTTCGTTTAATACCAATCACTCCGTGTTTGTTACGCATACAAGGATATATATAAACTCTTAGACCTTTATAGAAGTCTGCAAGGTTCAACTACATAACTAACAGTCCTAGATAGACAGGATACGGTATAAACTTCAAACATACAGGAATACATCATGTTTACATTTCATAATCACTCATTTCTGGGTTTTAATGTTATAGATGCATATATGTGTGTGTGTGTGTGTGTGTTGTCCATTTGCGCATCTGGCATTCCTTCCTCGCTGGGGGGGGTTTGGAGATAACGGTCTTCTTGGATGTTGGCTCGCGAACAAATCAGGATCGCGCGAGGATCTCTGTGGGGACTCATTACGCTGTAAAGGTGTCACAAACTAATCTACCCTCCAGACTGGCTGGCGCTAACGGAAGATTTAGAATTGGAAGAGTCATAGGTTGGGGCTTTAGAAACCCCTGTTAACGTGTGTTTATTGTGTTAAGGAATGCTGACTCCATGATTCTGCGCTCATACTCTACATTGGTGTAAACCGTAATATAAAAAATTTGAATAGAAAGTTCAAAAGAAAATCATTTATTTAAAATAGAAATCTTTTGTTACATTATAAATGCTTTACAGTATCTTTTTGATCAATTTTAAGCATACTTGCTGAATAAAAGTATTAATTTCTTTCCCAAAAAAAAGAAAGAAAGATCTTACTGACCCCAAACTTTTAGTTGAAGCCATTCAGTGCTCTAATATTACAGGGTATTTTAATGCTCTTAGGTGTTAAAGAAGAAATGTCTTTATGACTGTATGTATCAGTTTGCATGACCTTTACCCCACAATCATAGCCACAGGCAGGCACTAGTGATTCTTAATACACTATACTACATGTCGTTTGTTAGAAAGGCTAGACTTAGTAATTGATTAGACTTCATTAAGCTTCATGAAGACTAAAACACAAACTGTAACCCTGATTCTTAATGCTCCTGTCAGAAAGTTGGGGATGGTGTATGGTTCGTGGGTCTGCTGAAGTTCCTCCCAATTCCTCTTGCAAAGTTCCTGGTGTACACAGGCCTGGCCAAACGCCTCTCTACCTTTTTCTGCTATGCGTCCCGCAGCCTGACAGATGTGGTGAATGAGCTCACACAGAATAAGGACCTTAGAGCTGTGTTGTGCTATATCTTTGGGACCTACGGTAAGAAAATCAAGCCTGATGGGATGGGAAATTAAGATATCAGTTTGTTGTTCTGGGTGCATAAAGCTCACAGCTACTGACCTTCTTTGGTTTTTGTGTTTGGTAAACAGGTAAAATGCCCAAAGAAGCAAGCTTTTCCATGCACAGTTTGCTTGTGTGCCACTTCATGAATGGTGCCTGGTACCCAAAGGGTGGTGCTAGTGAGATCGCCTACCACATGATCCCCATCATTGAGAAGGCAGGAGGTGCTGTGCTTGTTAGAGCACCTGTCAACCGCATACTCCTCAATGACGCTAAAGAGGCTATTGGTAACACGTCCCACTTCCCACACTACTCTTTTATGAAATTATACAGTGGCTTTTAGCTTCTTGCAGAATTGTTTTGTATTGTACATTTCCCCTGGCTGTGAATTATACGTTTTACAATTGATTCAATTTAAATGAGACATTTGCAAGCCATGCATGTTTAAAGGTGTTTTCTGTGGATTTAATGACTGTATTGTTCTGTTGGCATCTCTGCAGGTGTGAGTGTTCTGAAGGGGGAGGAGGAGGTGCATATACACGCTCCCATGGTCATTTCAGATGCTGGAATCTTCAATACATACGAGCATCTCCTGCCTAAAGATGTGCAGACTATGCCTGGTGAGAGAGAGTTTATTCTGTTATTAAAGATGAAGGTTCTCAGAGAGCTACTGGATGTACTGCACATTGTAGATTGTTATTAATATTATTACCATCATCATAATTATTATCATCATTATTATTTAATCAATCAGTATCACAATACCTCTTTGTATTAAATTGTTAAAACTTTATATTTTATTTATGTGAAAGATCCATCAATGTTAGCATTGCAGTACAACAACAAAAACAACATTTATCAGATCAATTTTAAGTTTAAATTATAAAGTACGGTATATCTATAAAATAATATTATATTATTAATTAATAATAATATGTTGTGGTTGTTGTTGTTGTACTGTAATGCTTGAACATTCAAATAAATAAGATACATTTATTTGAAAGTCTCCTCAATGTAAGTATTACATTGAGTAAGCAATAGAGAATTGTATTATTATTAAATCAATGTATTAATACATTTTGTTTAACATATTTTAAACATGCTTTATTTATGGGAAAGATTCATCAATGTTAGCATTGCAGTACAGTCTCAACAAAAAAACCCATCAACAACATTATTATTAGCAATGCTAAAATTCTTTCAAATAAAATAAGGCATATATTTGAAATTAAAACATGAGACCTAATGCTATGACATCAGCAAAGTTGAAACCTCTTTGCTGTGATGTTTTTACAGTATTCCTTTTAATGTGAGTGTACTGTGTAATCTTTTTGTGTTGGTACTGCACAGCGATCCAGAAACAGCTGAGTATGGTGCAGCACGGAGATGGGGGTCTCAGTATTTTTATTGGCGTGGATGGGACAAAGGAGGAGCTAGACCTAAAAGCAGACAATTTCCTTATCTTCCCAGAGAACAATTTGGATGAGCTGTGAGTGTGGACCTACCTATCCTAAAAAGGATGCAATCAAAATTTTGTGTATTCCTCAATCATTGTCTACTGTAAAATCAGCACTGCTCACGTTATGTGCCAATGTCTGCTGTTCTTCCAGGATGGAGGGTTACATGAAAGGGAACAGGGAAGAATCTTCTAAAAGTAGCCCTATGATTTTTGTGGCCTCGCCTTCAGCCAAAGACCCAACCTGGCCAGAAAGAAAACCAGGTAGAGAGAAAAAGTTCACATCTGGAATTAATATTTTTGTTGATCTGATCACAAGCGGACAAAGCTACAGTACATACATGGGATGCAAAGTGTTTTGAGCTTGTCCACATTTTACCACACGAGCGTACAATTGTGATTGTAGCAATGTTCAGGGAAGAAGGAGGCGGGAACCGGCGAACATTTAAACATACTTTATTAAAATAAAACCAAACAAGCTAAAATACCGCCAGCAGCCCCTTGCGGACGACTGCTGGCTAAAATAAAACACAAATACAAAAAAGCAAAACTCAACTAAAATACAGGCCTGTTCCTCTCTCGATCATCAACGTCGTCGCTCCTCCTTTATGCTTCCACTCCTCCGTGAGAGATGCGAGACCGGTGTGCTTCACATGTGTTGCTCATTAGCAATCGCACCACCGGCCTCGCGCCTTTCTCTCACGTCCCTCGGCCGTCCTGTTCGCCACATACCCCCATACTCCCCCCCCCCGGCGGCGGCGATCCCTGGGGGGTATGGACCGACAAGCCGAGGGAAACGGAGACGGAAGCATGAGGAGCGACAGATCGAGAGAGGGGAGAGAGGAAAAATAAATAAAAAGTTGGTCCGGTTCCCACAACGCGCTGCCATCTGGTCCCCCACCAGCTGGGTGATCTCCTCCGCGGTGCCTGGCGGTGACGCTGGGTAGCCCTCGGTGGACGGGTCGACGCTCCTCCGCCGCCCGGTGGACGGCGACGGCTCCTTGGGCTCTAGGGCAGACGGTAATAGTCCCCCGCTCCCTGCTCCTCCCCTTCTCCTGGTGGACGGCAGCAGGCTCCGGCCCACGGCGAGCGGCGGCGACTTCCCCGCTCCCTCCCGGACGGCAGCCGCCCCTCCAACTCCCAGGCGGCCGGCAGCGAGCTCGACCGTCCCACCTGCAACTCACTCCAGCGCACCGCCTCGAGCGTCCATGGCCGCGAGTCCCCCGCTCCCTGCTCCTCCCCTCGTTCGGCGGATGGCAGCAGGCTCCGGCCCACGGCGAGCGGCGGCGACTCGCGCACCATGCTCGATGGCACCGCGGATTCCCCACAGCGGCGAGGACTCTCTGACAGCGCGTTCCTCCCTCTTCCCGGTTTTGGCACCAGTGTAGCAATGTTCAGGGAAGAAGGAGGCGGGAACCGGCGAACATTCAAATAAACTTTATTAAAATAAAACAAACCAAAATAAAATACCGCCAGCAGCCCCTCGCGGACGACTGCTGGCTAAAATAAAACACAAATACAAAAAACAAAACTCAACTAAAATACAGGCCTGTTCCTCTCTCGATCATCAACGTCGTCGCTCCTCCTTTATGCTTCCGCTCCTCCGTGAGAGATGCGAGACCGGTGTGCTTCACAGGTGTTGCTCATTAGCAATCGCACCACCGGCCTCGCGCCGTTCTCTCACGTCCCTCGGCCGTCCTGTTCGCCACAGTGATGTAATCAAATCAGTTACTACAGGTCCTCCAATAAAATAACTGACAGTTCTACTTGATGCATCATCAAAATCCAAATATGTTTCGCCTACAGGTAAATCCACCTTGACTGTTGTTAGCTTTGCTAACTATGAATGGTTCGAAGAGTGGAAAGATGACAAAATCAAGAACAGAAGCACAGATTATAAGGAGCTGAAGCAGGCGTTCATCAATAACATATTAGAAGCAGTGATTGAGATCTTTCCTAAGATCAAGGACAGGGTATGAACTCTACAAATACAGTCTTTGTCTTTATTGATTTCATTTTATTTACTTTTTTGATTTCACTGTTTTTGTCTGTCTCTATCTACAGATTGAATTTGTGGATGCAGGCACCCCAATCACAAATCAGCATTACATAGGCGCTCCTAAAGGGGAGATCTATGGTGCTGATCATGGAATTCCTCGCTTCAGCCCTGAACTAAATGCCATCATCAGACCACAGACACCCGTTAAAAACCTCTTCCTCACAGGTGGGTTTGTCTGATTCTGCCTTGTTTGGCTTAATGCAGGGTTTCATAGACCTTTTTGTCAGCCGAACTGCTTAGCTGTGAAATATTTACTTGAAGTACCCCTTGAGATTTAAGTTAATACTTTAATTACTGATTAAAGAATTGTCATGTTCATGATTCTCTGATGTTGATAATAATAATGTTATAAAAAATAAATAAGGCAATTGTGTGTTTTTTTTTCATCTCCAATTCTGACTTTAACAATTCCGAGTTTATATCTCACAATTCTGAGATAAACAGTCAGAATAGAAAACTCACAATTCTGACTTTTTTCTCGCAATTGTGTTTATAACTCACAATTCTGACCTTTTTTTCCTCACAATTGCAAGTGCATATCTCGCGATTCTGACTGTATTAATTGTGATTGTGTTTATAACTTGCAATCCTGACTTTTTACTCAGATTTGTGAGATATAAACTCTCAGTTGTTTTTTTTGATTCTGTGGTAGAAACAAACTTTCATAAGTAGTAGTATGTTTTAATGCTAACTAAAATAATGAGTTTTATTTGTACTGTAAAAAAAGAATATTAGTATTATTAAATTATAAATCTATAAGAATTAAATACAGGTAGACTCAGTGCATCAGACATTACAGTTATTTAATTAAATTACAGGCTTTTACTTGATAATCATCACTCTAAATCATATTGCTTAGCTTTTCATGAACTCACGAACCCTTGTTTGGGAAACCCTGCCTTAATACATGCTAGTCCATATGTGTGTACCATCCAGAAGTACATTTTAAGACATGGGCCATGCTTTGCATTTTTGTATTTGCTGTTTAAAATTAAGAATATGTAAGGTGCATTTTCTGTGAAGTTTCTGAGATATCTGGTTTGTCCCCTTTCTCTTTCAAATCTGCATTTCGCTTACAGGTCAGGATATGATGATGTGTGGTTTTGCTGGAGCGTTGGCAGGAGCGCTGACGTGTGGTTCTGTAATCCTGAAACGTAATCTTCATCTGGATGCCATGAGTCTCGCCAGAAAAGCCAGGAATTGCAACAACAAGAAGAAAGAATAAGTGTCTGTAACATAATCTACATAATTATTTGTGTGGTTGTGTATCTGATATATATATATATATCAGATATATATCAGATATTTACCAGATATGGCTCCGGAGAAGAACAGAGGGAGGATCTGTGTGAATATTAAAAAATTAACCACTGCACAACCTAACAATAATGCAGTTAACCAAGTGCCTTACTGCTTTAAAACATGACTATAATTTCAAATCTACTTTTAAAGGGAAACAAATCAGATTCAGTCAAATGGTTTTACTGTAACCTGTAAAATAATGCACTTAATCAAGGGTTTTGTAAAAACAGTGCTGCTGTTATAATGAAATTTTACTAAACCCATTAACCTTTTTGTGTGTGTGTGAAAAGCAGAAGACACATGCTTTGCACTCTGTAATTTGGGTTTTTGTAACTAACTGTAAACTGAAGTCTTAGTTGCACTTAGATTTAATTAATTATTGTGGATCTAGACCTCTAGGTCTGTTTAAAGGTTTTTTTTAATGCAAATGATGTAATATGAGAAGCTGTCTGATGATGGCATCTGTACATTTACCTGTGTGTTTTGCTACCTTTTAAGTTCCAGTGATATTCCAGTGATATGATTGGAACTTTGCATATCAAGTTCCAGTGATAGACTTGTATAAATCTGCCTATAAATGTGCTAATTAATATATAATGGATGCTGGTGCATCCAGAATAAATATGTTGATTTGAACAACAAATAACTGTGGACTGGACTGGATGTGGTTTTTACATCAAGGGGGCAGTGTGGCTGCAAGTCTCAAAATGGCAGGTTTTGATAAATGCATTTTTTCTTAATTTGTTGTATCATCAGATTAATCATCAGGACCCTGCAAGAAAAAAAAGAGATTATCTTTAAGAAGCCTAAACTCAACCATTACTAACTAAATTGTGTTTATGTGTCCAAAGTCATTTGCATTGTATAATAGGTAAAGGTATTATATGTAGTTATATATATATATATATATATATATATATATATATATATATATATATATATATATATATATATTATTTATAGCCTACAATATATTTTTGCAGACATTCAGTGCATAAATGTGAATATCTTTTCACCTGAGAAAATCGGTTTTCTTAAATAGTTAAGTGAAATGGGGAAATCCAGCAGAAATCTACAGCTGTTCATTGGCTGGTGGTCCCGATATAAATCTCACACCCCTGCATGTCGCGAGGTTTTATTAAAATCATGGCAAACAACAACACATATTGATCAGTTTCAGTGATCCATAAAAGTAGATTCTCCTGCTTAAGGTTTTGGATGCCATTGACAGAAAAGGTAAGTCCGTAACGTCAATTATTACGTTTTATGTACAGTTTTCAAATGAATAAACAACACAACGTGCACGTTTACCGCGTATTAAACAATATAGAGAATTTTCAATAAACACCATTTTATCACGATTTGTGGAGAAATTAGATCGCCTCACCGCTGATGGCATTTCATTCGACACGATGGTGGGAACTGGAAAAGTCCAAATACAGATACCAATTAATAAGTCAAGTATAATCTAATTTATTTTAATCTCAAATAAGTCAATTTACAAACTTATTTAATTTTACAAACAAATTTAATTCATTGAAATGTTGTCGCCCCCCCCCCCCCCCCCCTCCGTAATTAAATCAATTATATTCATAAACATTAATATGCCTATTTATGTAATTATTGTTAATTCATTCGTTTATTAATTTAATTTTAAACGGTTAACTAACAGGCCGAATAATTTGAATCGCTTGAACTCAAAAGTCCTAACAAAGCTCGGTCCGACTTTCTTGACTTAATGCCTTTTGTTATTGCAGTAACACGGATAGACAGATTGCTGATCCAAACATGGATGACAGTTGTTGGGAGAGCTCAGAATCAGATTATGAATTCCTGGCAGAAATCGGCCAGGGCTCCTACGGGAAAGTGTACAAAGCCAGAGAGAGGCGCGACAAGCAGCGTCTCATAGCGGTGAAGAGGCTGAACCTCCCCGAGGACCCAGAGTGTGGCATCCCTCAGTTCGTCATACGAGAAGTGGCTCTTCTGCGAAAAATTGAGCACTTCAACCACCCCAACATAGTCAAGTGAGAATGGAAACGCTCGGTCAAAGAATGTTTGAGGAGTATAGTGAGTTTTCAGTTTGAGCATTGTGACCTGTCTCTCTCTTTAGGTTGCTGAATGTTTCAGCCGGATGGCAGAACCAGAAGTTTGACCTGATGTTGGTGTTTGAATATATCGACCAAGATCTTACCACATTTCTCAGCAAAGCATCAGCGAAAGGCCTGGCCAAGGACAAAATCAAGGTTTGAACTTTGCTCCTTTCATTTTGCAGTGACAATTTTTCATATTCAATAGTATAAATTAGTAATAGGCCTAGTTGACACACAGTTTTACTGCAGTAAATATTTACTGCAGAAATATTTCTTTGTGAAAATTAGTTTTTGTATTGCTACAAAAACGTTTTTGAACACTTCGGCCATTATTGCCCAGGAAAAAAGATACAGTTCAATGAACATACAACATTCCCCAATGCTGCTATGATATTGCTGCACATAGAGATTAGAGCTTAAAGGGATAGTTCACCCAAAAATTATCCAGCCAAACACAATCGGAGTTATATTAAAAAATATCCTGGCTTTTCCAAGCTTTATAATGGGAGTAAATGGTACCTTAGATTTTGAAGCCCCAAAAAACACATCCATCCATCATAAAAGTAATCCATGGCTCCAGGTGGTTAATAAAGAACCTCTAAAGTGAATCGATGCGTTTTTATAAGAAACATATCCATAGTTATAACTTTCAGAATTATTTTTTCCCAGCTGATAAACAAAAAAAATAAACATTGATTGCCAATCAGAGCTCAGTTTTAAAGGGCATTTAAAGTGCCAGAATACAAAACTGCAGCTTAGAATAAACAGAATGATATTGTGTGTTGGTGTGGACATTAATATAGTTATTGTTCTTTTTATCTTCATAGTTACAGTTCTTTGTGTGAATGGGCCTTTAGATCAGGGGTGTCCAAACTCGGTCCTGGAGTTCCCGCAAAGTTTAGCTCCGTCTTGCCTCAAAACGCCTGGAAGTTATTAGTATGCCTAGTAAGAACTTGATTAGCTGGTTTTGAGAATTGGACACCCCTGCTTTAGATTGATGTTTTTTTTTCTCTCTCTCTTTATGTAGGATGTGATGCGTCAGCTGCTCAGCGGACTTGACTTCCTCCATACCAACACTGTCATTCACCGGGACCTGAAGCCAGACAATGTGCTTGTGAGCAGTCTAGGGGTGGTCAAGATCGCAGACTTTGGTTTAGCCAGGATATACACATGCCATATCGCCCTCACCCCATGTGTATGGACCTCAGATTCACAGTAATATGTGGAGTGGTCGGGAGCTCTTGCATGTGATTTGTAATTGTGTGTGTTTTGTGCAGGTTGCTACTCTGTGGTACAGGGCTCCAGAGGTCCTGTTGCAGTCCAGTTACATGTCTTCAGTGGATATGTGGAGTGCCGGCTGCATCTTTGCAGAGCTCTTTCTGTTAAGGTGAGAGCAAAACAGTTCAGAGAGAGATTCTTTTACAAAGGATGTCAAGTCGCCACCTGTCATACACTACCATTCAAGTTTGGGGTCAGTTTTTATGCTTTTATTCAGCAAGGATACATTAAGTTGATCAAAAGTGACACTAGAAAAGATTTGTATTTCAAACTAAAAGGCTGGTCTTTTGAACTTTCTATTTATCAAAGAATCCTGAATAAAAATGAGGTCACACTTTAGCTTAGGGTCCACTTCTCACTATTAAAGGGATAGTTCACCCAAAAATGAAAATTCTGTCAGTAATTACTCACCCTCATGTTGTTCCAACCCCGTAAGACCTTCGTTCATCTTCGGAACACGAATTAAGATATTTTTGATGAAATCTGAGAGCTGGATCACTCCTCCATAGGCTTCAAAAGGATTGAAACTTGCCGGCGCCGAAAAGTTATTAAAGACAACGTTAAAATAGTCCAAGTAACTACAGTGGCTCAATCTTTAGTTTATGAAGCGACGAGAATACTTTTTGTGCGCAAAAACAAACAAAAATAACGACTTTATTTCAACTATACATTTCCTTCTAGTCAGACTCCTTCTAGGCCTCTAGTCAGTTAACTTAGTGTAATAGCGTAGAGCTACGTCACACGTAGGCTCACCATTGGCCGACTCTGGTCATCTGTGTGATGCGTGTGACGTATAACAACAGAAGCTCTACGCTTTTACACTAGTGAACTGGCTCGAGGCCCACAGAGAAGGACATGAATAGTTGAATTAAAGTCGTTATTTTTGTTTTTTTGCGCAAAAAAAGTATTCTCGTCATTTGACAAACTTCAGATTGAGCCACTGTAGTCACTTGGACTATTTTAACGATGTCTGTAATAACTTTTCGGGGCCTGCAAGTTCAATCCCTGAAGAAGCCTATGGAGGAGTGATCCAGCTCTCAGATTTCATAAAAAATATCTTAATTCGTGTCCAGAAGATGAACGAAGGTCTTATGGGGTTGGAACAACATGAGGGTGAGTAAATACTGACAGAATTTTCATTTTTGGGTGAACTATCCCTTTAACCAACTATTAACTACGACTTTTGCCTCAGTAAACTCAAAATAGTTAATAGTTAGTAAGGAAGTTGTGAAGTTTAGGTTTTGGGTAGGATTAGGATTGTAGAATATGGTCATGCAGAATAAGGCATTAATATGTGCTTTATAAGTACTAATAAACAGCCGATATCCTAATAACATGCTTGCTAATAAGCAACTAGTCAATATGGTGAGAATTGGACCCTAAACAAAAGTTTTACCAAAAATGAAAAGTTTTAATATTACCATGAACTGTGTCAAGGTCAATAGGTTTTATTTCCTTATAGTTGATAACTTTACAGTGTTTATTTTGTGATGGTTTAATAGCCTCTCTCCCCAATAATTCAGCACAACTTGTGAACCTGTATTTAATGTATTTTTTTGCACCCAAACTAAAACTTTGAATAACATGTGTGGCCTTGTAAATATACAAGGTCATATTTAATTTGGCCTTATGCTGCAGTCTTGCTTATGGTTTTGAGGATGTCAAATAATCACTAATATAAGGCCTAATATAAATCTTTAACCACGTGACAGATGAATTTGCACACAATACAAACAGCTTGCTTGTCAATTTCAGAGATTTGTGAGATGGTTTAACTTTTTCTCTCAACTTTTCTACAGGCCGTTGTTTTGTGGATTCACAGAAATCCAGCAGCTGCAAAAGATCTTTGAGTGAGTGAAAATACTTTTCCCAGTTAAAATTAATTGCAAACAAGAACTACACATTTTTGTAATAATTGTATGTTCCCTCTCTCACAGGGTAATTGGTTTGCCGGGTGAGGAGGACTGGCCCATTGAAAGCCCTGTCTGCTACACTCCTGCCTGGGTTGAGACAAAGCCAACAACACAACTGCTGCCCAGCCTAGCCCATGAAGAGAATGACCTGTTGTCTGTAAGGGTTACTCATTGATTCCTATATGGTTAGTGACTGGTACTCAGAATACACATTTAAATAACTCTTTTCTTGTCTGAAACTTCCCTCTTCCCATGCAGCAATTTTTGGCTTTCAATCCAGCGCATCGCATTTCTGCCTGCAGAGCTTTGGCTCATCCTTTCCTGGCTAACCGCAACACTGAAGATGAGTGACAGATGGGCGGAGTCACATAATTTGCCTGGCTCCTCCCATCCAGTCTGAGCTGCACCAAGAATTATTAAGAGCGATTAGATTGATTTTTAAATAATGGATTAAAGTGCAACACCTTAACCATTGGATAACTTTTTTTTTATTTAATTTTATTTTTTTATATATATTTCTCAAATGAAAACTTCTTGGTGGAAATGGAAAATGTTACTTATACTCTGTAATGATGATGTTTAAAAAGAAACAAATGCCCTTATGAAACATTCAGCTATTTTTGGAGCTCTCATGCCCTGATTTTTTCTTTTATATATAAATATCACCACCTTGTTCACGTGTTTACGGAGGTGAGGAATGAGAATTTGTCTTTTTCACTTGTGACAACTCTCTAATAATGAAATTTTGTGTATGTTGCAGCACAATTTGTTGTTTAACAGGTAAGTTCAATGTGCTACTTTAAAGTTGTTTTTGAAGGTTGACTTTTTTTTCATAGTAATGTTTTTATACCTTTTTTTGTTTTGCTTTAATTTTAAAGGCATACAATGTTTTAGGTTCTAAGCAAATTGTTTGAAATTTTGTGTTTTTTGTTCATGATGAATTTGAGGTAAACACAAACAAGAGCCAACAGTGCCTGTTTGTTGTTGAACAGGCTGAGAGTGATATTTAAGCTTAGTTGACATTATGATTTTATTATGACTACAAATCAATTAAATATGTAATTGAATGCACATTTTACCCATTTTCTTTATACTGACACTTCAGTAATAAAACAGCAATTTCAACATTGTTTGCCACCTTTTTTCAGCAGCCAAGAATATCTAATGCAAATAGTCAGAGTTGAGAGGGTTACTTTGAACATGTATTCCCTTACAGTTAGAAATGACTTTATAAAAAGTATTCAGTAATGTAATCTGAGCACCACAATATGAAAGTAATGTAATCTGATTACTTTTGGATTCCTTCAAGGTCACATGTGCAAATAAACTCAAGGTCACATGTGCAAATAAAGTCAAGGAAATAAATACAAAAAACATGTAAATTAAAAGTAGTCTTCAATTTTTTATTTATTATGGATTTGATGCAAAATATAAAATATTTAAGAAAATGATATGTAGCTGTAACTCTGCTTTAACTAAAAGCTCTGCTAATATAAAACCAACCTAATATAAAATTCTGTTTCTGCAACAGAAAAATACAGAATACACGTTTGCATTTTTTCAATCATATAATAATAACAGATGCACTGAATTAGGTCAACATTAAACAAAGCTACCAAAAAAAATCTTTTTTTCAAATAGGATTCAAAATGACCACAAAATATTGCAGTTAGTCTGTTGGCAGCATTTGGCATTGGCAGCTGTCTGCATCTCAACCCGACTGTCCAAATAAAACCATTTGAATCCTGGTAGTATTCCAATTTTTTTTTTCTTTTACAAAATCTAACTGTAATCTGATTGCAAATTTGTTTTTAAAGTAACTGTAACCAATTTCAGTTACCAGTAGGCTATTATTGTATACTGATTACTTAACGCTGTTGCATGTATTCCATGCTCCCCAAACCTGCAAAGTAGAGCTAAGATGACTACAGCTATGAAAGGTGGCCACTGGGAGGCAGTCATGCCACAGTGTCATTGTTTTTCTTTTACATTAACAAATGACTGGATCATTGGAACTTCCTTTTTTTTTACTTCCTATTTTTTTATAGTCTGTCCGTCCCATATAATGACATCTGCCATCCCCATGAAATGTAATGCAGAGGGATCAGCAAGTCCATGAATTAATTACACTGATTTGTTTTCCATGTACAAAATTATAAGTGCAAAATTTGTTCATGTTCGCTCCCGTTGGTACATCCTGCTACTGGTGCCACTTAATGAAACCTGTTGGTCTGGATCTTGGAGTTTATTTACTAACAAAAGGTGTTTTGTTTTTGTTCCTTTTTCTGTCTCATTCTAAACAAATCCACAGCATTTCTATTTTTTTGTCCCGTCGATTGGATGATGTAAACATTAGGGGGCGATGAGGGGGCGACCCGCCATGTGGACCGCAAAGCCTTTTTCTAAGCTACTGATCACTTGCGAGTAACGTTATAAATCAGTTTAATGATATATCTTAAAAATGTTTTTTGTAAGACTTTAAATGAGCAAAAAATGAGTTCGCCCAAGTAGCTTTTTAAATAAATTTAGCTGTGCCCCCTTGCAATGGAATGTTGCCCCCTAGTCATGGGGGTATTTTTATCTCTCTCTCTCTCTCTCTCTCTCTCTCTCTCTCTCTCTCTCTCTCTCTCTCTCTCTCTCTCTCTCTTCTTAACCCAGCCCCGCCTCATCCCCCCTCCTCATCCACACACACCCTAAAAGGCATTTCACACTCTCTCATTGGCCATTAGGGCAGTGTGTGTGTGTCTGTGTGTAGCTGTCAGTGTTGATCCAAACGCACAGCTGATCCATCCACAGATCGAGTAAGTACCGTCATTCATTTTGCCGTTACATTTATCACGAGTTTTAAGAATAACAACAGTCAGATTTTCCTCGTTGTGAAACTAAACAACAAAACGAACTTTTTCAGTTCATATCGTAAAGTAGCTACTTAAAAGCAACGTTGTTTTGGAACTTCATGCTAAACATTTTAACAGTGTCTTCTTTCTTGTGTAATGAGCTGTCGCGCTGGATTTTGCTTGCAGCAGTCCAAATGAGCTTCATTGTGTGAATCTATAAACTGTATAAAGTGAGTGAAATATGATATCTGCTCTACTATCCTACATCTGCAACCGTGCTTGCACCTATTTTCAGAGCAGCAAACGCACCTGTACACCTCAAATTAAACAACTCAAAAGTTTCTAATAGCACGAACTATAGCCTAAATGTATTCTACTGCAAATTCAAATGACTTTGCCATTTGTTGATATAGAAAAATCAATTGTCCATGTCGCACATTATTTTCATATTGTGGTCACCTGCGTTTTCTTATCAGAGCGTGTATGATGAGCAGTATGGTACCACATTTGAGGTTTTAAAATGCGAATAAAGGTATATATGCATATATGTATTCTGCATTCATAATGCCATAATGTTTTATATGTATGTTTTATACATAATGCTAAATATCTTAATTAGACGAGTTGTTTATTCTTGTGAATAAATGTATTCAAAGACATAGTTTACAGTAGTACAGTACATTTTAATATTTTATTATTGATACCTTTAATTATAGCATGTCATCAGCATTCAGCAACGTTATTACAGTGTTTGCAGCTATTTATAAAAATGCATTCCATTATAATGTGTCTTTTACAATCTTTTGAATATCAGTAATACATGTACAGGCTTCAGGTAAAGGGTTACAGCTTATTATTGAAGTTGCGTGCATGATAATTATCAGTGAAGGATAATGATTATAATGGTAAAAGAAAATGGACATTAATTGTGTCTTGGAAATTTTTCCTTGTGCCCTGCCTTGAGATTGTGTGTGTGTGTGTGTGTGTGTGTGTGTGTGTGTGTGTGTGTGAGGGTTATGACTTGTCTAGCTTGTGTGACCCGTGGGTTATGTGAGTATAACCAAGGTCAAAAGCTAGACCATATTTGTCAGCCGCTACCATTTATTTGTTTATTTATTATGTTTATGCAGACTGTTCCTGATTAGTGTCTTAAAGATCTTGCTGTTGTACTGTTTACCTTCTTGTCTTAAGACTATTACCATGCCTGTGTTAAATATAACCTTGACATTGCATTACCTGATCATAGCGCAGGATGGGGGCTAGAAGTCCTGGAATCCCATAATGGTTATAACTGTAAGTCCATGAACGTGATGTAACGGAGCTAAATGACATGTAGCCTAATAGGACGTGTCTTGCAGAAGAGTGTCTTATAGCGAACAGAGTCTTTATAATAGAATCATGCAAATATTGAGACTCTAAGTATGTATCTGCTTGTCTGTGTTGCTCTCTTCAGACAAACTGTCAGTCTGTATATTAGTGGTGGAGATTTTAATGGTGCGTTCACACTTGGCAGGTTTCTTTCAAATTAAACGAACTCTGGTGTGATCGCTCCGTTAGTGTGGTTCATTTGAATTAAGTGTGAATGCTGCCATTCGAACCTTGGTGTGCACTGTGCACCAAACAAAACAAACTCCAAACAAACTCTGGTGCAGTTCGACTGAAATATGAACTCACCTGCACCAAAGACATCTAAACAAACCAGAAACAAGATGCGTCACAAACTGCAACCCTAAAATGCTCAAGCATACCTGGTTTTGCATGTTTTGCTATCTTTAGGTTAGTAGTTAAAAGTGACAGTAATGAGTAAATGTATAATTTTCTATTTTTCATGAATGAGTCATTGAATCATTTACTCAACCGATTTGTTCACAAACACTGATGCTGTGACTCATTTTGAAGGCTCGTGTCGACCACATATGTCATTGAAGCTGTCTCATTTCAGAAAAATGGATAATTCTCTGTTATTACTGTAATTTCTTTCTTACTTTAGAATGTAATGGCTTTTCTATTAATATTATCTGTACAAATTTTTATTTTTTTTTGAGTTCATGTAGGCTACTCTCATAATTTTTTATCAAAATAACTTCCCCTCCCTCTTGCAGCAATATCTCTTCTGCCTCGTCTTCTGCTGTACGTGTCAACTGGTGTGAGGCCGGGACAATCTGTAACTCACATGACATCACAAACATCCGATACAATCTATTCCCCGCCTGGTGGACAACATCAAGTCTCACCCTACATTTCTTCTTGTTCGTTTCATGCTGAATTTAACAGTTAGTCTGCTCAAACAAAATAATTACAATTATTGTTATTAATAATAGCAATAACAATATTAAACCAAATTGCAACCATTATTATTATTAGTATTATTATAATAGATATTCATAAATAATCATTTTTGTAGACTGATTAATTATTGCGACAAAAAACAGGAGTAAAACAATAATTTAAAAAGCACATCTGAAGATGTGTACCATACTGCATGCATTTCACATGCTCCTGTTTTTCTTTTTAACATGAGTACAGTTCCTTTGGCAATTGATAAACGATTTAATTGGTGTATCTCAAATGAATCTTGTATTACTTGTTATTCCAGGCACAAGCCTATGAGACTTAATTTAAATGCAGCTGGATTGTTGTAAATCAGCCACAAGAAAACACACCTGCCATAAGCTTACTGTAGTACAATTAATCCAACGGCTATTAAGCAAGATAAGTAGCGTGTGCTGAGAATACCTCAGTCATGACTAGTGAACCGTGAATGTTGCCGTCTATGTGTGTGTGTGGTTGTTTGGATATATCTGTGCTCAGCACATGTCCCATGTCAGATAGGGTTACTGGATTAAGGACTGATGAGTCTAACTGATCCCAAACGTCAACCAGCTACTACAGTGCCTTTCCATCCCGTATCCCCAAACTCCCTTTCACGTACTCGCTCCATCTCTCCGACTCCACTGTGTTTGGTTTATTACTGCTGGGTGCTGTGTAGGTTTTGTCTTCAAAATATTAAGCAAACATAAAAAGGCCTAAATAAAATGTAAGTTTTAAGTAAATTCAAAGTGGTGCCAAACTGACAGCCTGCAGCGATAAGTTCACTTTTATAACCGCTTTATTTACCGCAAAGATGTTGCTACATGCACATTCAAATTTTTTTATTATGTTTTACAAAAATTTGAATAGGTTTTTTATTAAGATGTTTAAAATCAGCACACACATTTTGATTTTGTCACGTACTGTTTATCTCCTGATTTGAGACTCTTATCGGGATCATGACATGTCTAAGCTTGTTAAATCTCTCAGGAAAGTCTCTCTCAGATGAGACACGACTCTCATGCTCCCTATAGAGAGGACATTGCTGCTGAAGATCCTGTTCACTGTTGCATTAAAAGTCTATTAAGACCTTATATTAATCTGACTTGTATATAATTTATCTTCATTTCTATATTGGCCAACTGTTTAGTAATAGTGTAACAGTCTGAGGAACCCAAAATGAGGTAATCTTGAGTTGCAGAAATGACTCGTTCTGAACTTTGAGACATTACAGAGTTAACTGTATCAGCCTATGATTTCCAGTATTGATAGATGACTTTACTTAGAGTTCTTGGATAAACTTGGTAGGTCCATTTTGTAAGTTCCATTCGTCATGATATGATTGCTGTAGATTTGAGAGCTCTGCTTTGGGCTCCAGAAACACCATATAAGGCTCACTGAGGGAAGTTGTACCCCTCTCTCTGCTGTGGTACTGCTGGATCTTTGCTCTGTTGTTATATCTGGGCTATTGTGTTTCAGTTGTGAGCGGATCTGGCAGAATGCTGATGCTTACAGTTTGCTTATTTAGGAGGAGAGGAGCCCCTACACACACACACACACACACACACACACACACACACACACACACACACACACACACACACACACACACACACACACACACACACACACACTCTTTGGTGCAGCTCCCATCGGTAGGCCATCGACCACATGCCAGGTCCATGTTGTATATGGGTGATAAGATGATGATGTCATTATTTATGTATTGGGTAAAGCTGTGATTGTGTTGTTGTGGCAGCTTGGTGACAAGGTAACTACATCTGTAGAGTCATGAATGATAATTTGAGAAGGCATGTTCTGACCGGTCTTGTTTGGGTAATTTCATGTATTACAGCTGAGTGTGACTAACACGATGATGGCTTACAGTCTGTGTCTGTATCAGACCAGGTGCAGTAGCTCCACTTGTTCTTCAGGTTCTTCATGCTATTGAAGAAATGACTGTCTTTACTGTTTCTGTGGGTTCCCAGAGATGCATACAATGAACAATAATACTAATTTCTAAACGGAATTATAGTTTTCCCTTAAAATAGGTTCCTCTGACCATCAATATATATTTGACAGATAGTACTGTATCATCAACAATATCCAATAAAGTACATTTTTGTTTTGGTGTTATTCTTGCCAAATCAAACTGCAAAAATCCCAAAAGATAATTAGTAGTAAAATATTATAATTACTAAATAAAAATATATTGCAGCACTGTTTTCAACACTGATAATAGTAAGACATGTTTGTTGAGGCCAACTCGTCACACTAGAATGATTTCTGAAGGATCATGTGACACTGAAGGCTGGCACATGTGACACTAAAAATCTTACCAACAGCAAACATTTGACTGATGAAAATATCCGATGCGCAATAAACAAGCATTATTCAGTTTACTCATTATAGCAAAACAATCTGGCAAATTTAAGCTGGTCTAATCATTTTTGTGAGTTTGGCAATAGTTATTTGTATTGCTGTTTCTGACTTGTGTTATTTACTTAAAATGTGTTGTAGTATGCCAATACTAATAAACCTGCTGAGACTAAATATACTCAAATACACCTGTGTTGGTGTTGATGGATCAGCTTGTCTAATAAATGGCTTGCCCCAAAAAGACTGCTGAGATGAGCTGCACTTCAGAGGTGTAGAGTGTCAGTGCAAGAGGAGTTTCCCAAATTCAGGAGCTCACTAAAGCAGGTCATGGAGTACGCTTACACTGATGAATAGGAAAGGTAAATGCTAATTGTGTAGGTTTGCAGGTAGGTTTGAGCTTTGGATATGAACTCAAAAATAATAATTAAACGGGGTCTAAATGTATAGGTGTTGATTGTAAGCATTTTCTTGTCCTTCCATTTATCTATAGATATCTGACACCTCAGTGTGTCGAGCGCATGATCTTAGAACTCTTTTATTTGCTTTTTCCGACAGTGCCATGTCCTCGGGGAAGTGATCAGGATGATACACAAACATATTATTCGAGGAACCTGCTGTAATTTGTTCTTCTGATCAATCAAACATTTCTTCGGTTGGGACTCCACCCTTGTTTTCCAAATTGAGGCCTTGATATCATCTTGATCATACACCAGGAATTATTCTGCCTACTTCAAACGTCCAGAGTGACAAAACTGGAGTTGATGATATGGACAAAATGGAAAATGTAGCCCAGGAGTCCAGAGCTGAACGCATAGCTCGCTACAAATCAGAGAGACGGCGAGAGCTGGCTGAACGTTATGGCAGCCAGGAAGAGGAGCTTCCATCTAAGTGGTCGAGAAGAGACAGGGAAGGACGCGGTGTCCGTGACTCTAACTATGTGGAAAAGTCTGTTTCAGGAGGAATGAATAGAGGGATGGGGAGGAATGGACGAACACCATTAGAGGAACGGCCTGCTCCTGCAATGATCTCCAATGGATGTAAGGTGAACACCCGTGGAGAGAACACACACCAAGACAGGTGAGCTTTCTTGAGGCTTTTGCGCATGAAAGATTTGTATCATTCCTCTCGAAATTCATCCTGATTATTTCTTAAAACTCATTGCTGGGTTTATTGTGGACATAAATTAGGCATTATGTATTGTGAGGGAGTTACATCCTCTGCAAATGTTCACTAGATTACACAGGACTTCCAGCTTGGGATATATTCTAATCCTCACAAAATAAAATTTCTGCTAAATTTCCCTGTACAAAAAAAACAAAAACAAAAACAGGCCTACATTTAAGATTGATCTATTTAACTCTATTTACACTGTTTTAGCACAAACCATCTAATAACGTTAATGTGATGCATATTTGTCAGTCATGCATAAAAGAAACAGGTAAGATTTACACTCAAAAAAGAATGGCATAGTTTATTATTAAATTATCTATTTTATTTTAATTTAATTTTACTTAAATAATCAAACTGTCTAACTGCTTAGAATCAGCACAAATCTATTCATTGTGAAAATGATTACATTTATTCAGTTAAAAACTATAGTTAAAATATGGCTAGCTGTGGAACAAGCCATATTAAATTAGTCAGAATGTATGAGATTGAAACAAACTGGATTTATTGATAAATATACAGTATACAGCTGGTCATTGTGTACACATTCAGTTTATACAGAAATCTTACCTGTTTCATACTTTATGCATCACATTCAGTTCATTAGTTTCTTTGTCAAAGCTCCGTATTCCAAATGGATGCAAAAATGATATGCAAGTCTAGGGCTGCAACTAACGATTATTTTGATAATCGATTAATGGGACGATTATTTTTTCGATTAATCGGATAGAAATTAAATTAGATTTTTTTTTTTATTATAACTAAATAAAACCGTAAATCATGGTATTTATGTGTAAAAGTGTACTTTAAAAAGTGCAAAAGCCACACATTGAGTTTTACTAATATCAATATTTGCATTGTTTTTAATGATAATTGCTGATGGCAAGTTGACAAACATGATTATTGTTAAAAAAATGATATCCAACATATTATGTTTTAACACAATTTTTGTTAAAACAAATTTACACAGACATGTTGTTCAGATGTGAATATCTGAACCTAAAACAAACTAAAAACATCTAAAATATATAATTCATTTAATTTTTATTTAAAATTAATTATATATAAGGAATATAAGGATAAAGAATATAATATATATTATATATATAATATATAAAATAATATAATATAAGGATAAATTGATTAAATAAATATAGAAAGACTGAAAACAATTGTGTGAATGTAGAGCCGCAGTAGATCGCGTTTGAAAAACAATTAAAACTTAGTAGACAAATGCTATAAAAAGAGAACGGAATGGAGGTAACGTTACCCAGCAAGCTAACAGGCTTGAGTAAAGGACAGGAGAAATTATGCATTAGTGCACAAGCATTCGCTGAAAACCACTGAGTACAGTGACTAAAAAACAATATTTTACTGCTGCTGTTATTAACTGCCTTTGTATTTAATGCTTCACTTTGTAAACACCGTTTTAATTTAACCTATTTCTGCGGTAGCGCTATTTTAATCCATCACTTACGTTGCGAGCGAACTGATTGCACAACCTGATGCTCGAGACAAAATACAGACATCCCGGAAGTCCCGGGAGTCTCCCGCATATTGATTGCGGCTCCCTGATGCCCGCGAATTAGTTCAAACTCCCGAAATCTAGAGCGCGCAAGCGCGCGCGCTCGGCAGAGCGCCTGAGGGAGAGAGACCTTGCGTGTGTGTGCGTACCAGTAAACGCTCCCCGTGACGTAAGCAGACCAACTAATCGATAATGACATTCGTTGACAACGATTTTCATAATCGATTATAATCGATTTTATCGATTAGTTGTTGCAGCCCTATGCAAGTCAAATAAATAAATCTCAAATTTAGACCTAAAAATTTTTTTTTAGTGTAATAATTTTTTTATTTTTTGCAAGTTACATTTTCATCATTCTCTATATCTACGCCATCCCTCCTGTGCATGTCTCTCAGCTGTCCCTGCCTTGCACACTTTATTTCCTCCAGTTGAAGTCCTCTGTCTCTCTCAATCACCCTCTCCAGGGAATGTTTGTTGGGCTCGTCTGGTACAGTGGATGGGGAAAACCCTCCAGACTCCCATGGGCCCTCATCCCCTGGCACACGCCAGTTACACACTCATGTATCCGTAGGCCAGCTGAAGAGCGCTCTTCTACAGCAAACCTCGAGCCCTGCTTCGTCTAATAGAGTGTAGGGAGTGTGTCTCAGTGTGTTTGTTCATTTCCTGCTTCATTCTGTTTGTATTGCCACAGGCAAAGACATTTTCAGTTATCTCTAAGGCTGTGTGTCCACCAAAGCGTTTTTAGCCGGCTGAAAACGCTGGACGCTCTGCTGAAAACGCCTAGCTGTGGGCGCTTGAGAGCGTTTTGGCAGCGCTGCGTTTTTTCAGTTGAGACGATTCGTTGCTATGATACAGAATATCCGCAGCACAGTTTACTTGTAACTGATTTCGCAGATAATTTTGGTTCATACAAAAAACATTTTTTTCATCCATTTTGTTTGGTTAGCTCCGCTGGTTGACGTCGTTGTACAGAAAGAATGTTGTGACAGTTGGTTGTTTGGTATTTGTCCCGCCCCTCCTCCACTGTGATTGGACGGCTGTGTAAAGAGTGACAGTGATGAGCGCAGCGTTTTACCAAAAGTTGAACATTTTTCAACTCTCGGCCACCAGTAAAAAACGCCGGGCGCTCAGCGCTTGAGCGTTAAATACACGCTCAGCGCCTCGATACGCTCATGGCGTTTAAAAAACGCGGCGCTCCCATTGAAAACAATTGGAATTTTACGCCAGCTGCGTGAAAAAACGCTTTGGTGGACACACGGCCTAACACCACTATTCTGCATAGTAATAGTATTTCATGAAAGGTACACTATGTAACTTTTGGCCCTTTTGCGGTTAAAAAACCAAACTGCATTTAGTGGTACAACATTGTTTTGGTTGTGCTTCGGCTGTGCGGATGAATATTGTTATCCTACTGCTCATAAAGCTATAAGGCTTTACGCGTTTACCACATTTCAAATCCCTCAGTTCTCGCCATATCCAAAAAGTCAAGCCTATGTTAATTCTTGTTTTATTACGAGCTCCGTCGTGTTCTCTTTTGCCTGCAGACTCTCCTCTGTTCAGCGTTTTTTTTAAAACAAGTAATTTTAGCTGCTTCATGTCAATCTTTCCCAGTCGTTGTGAAAGACAACTAACCTATGCTACTCCTGCACCATACACACGTCAGAGTAGCCAGAGCAACTTTTCTCTATATGAGACGGCCGCAATTTCCTGTGAAAACCATCCCGCCCGTCTAAATTATAAATATACGTTTTGGAAGGGGGATTGATGATGTACTGACTCGTTATTTAAATTCTGAATAAAAAAATGTTCATGGTGTACCTTTAAGTATCCACCTATTTCTAATTTGCTGCAAAAATACACTTAAATTAGAGAGATACACGTCATGTCATTTATTCACACATCTAGGAGTCACACCATATAAAAAAAAAATTTTAAAGTAGTTTTTAAATTAAGTTTCTAATGTGTTTAACAGTGTTTTAGCTTCTCTTTGTTGGCTGGATTTGTGCCCTTGCATTTCATATCAGTTTTAGGGTATCTCTTTATGTAATAAATTGTATTATGTGCACATTTTGTGGTGCTAACATAATGCTAATGTGTACCTGTAATTTTTGGCATCATGGTGACAGTGTGATTGATGCTGTCTAACATCCTACCATCTTCAATGTGCTGTGAGAAGTAGTAGTGTCCTTTTCTAATCTTTTCCTTTGACTCAATCCTTCTTTCTCTGTTTCTGTTTCCCTCGCAAACACACATTCTTCCTTTCCGCCATCTGTTCTGGTATGTGTACTCCAACATTAGCGCCACTGATGGTGGCGTGGTGGCCTTGACTCTTGACCTAGCGGTTCAACCAGGTGCTGAGGGAAGTCGTCGGCGTACCCGTCGATACATGCCAGGGGATCCTGCAGGGAGTCGCAAACACAGTGAACGTTTCCGTACTCAACCCATCACAGCTTGTGAGATAAAGGAGAGTTGTGGGTATGGAGACTGTCTCTGATCTCCACACAGGCATGCGGTGTACTCACAGCAGTTGCTTACTACCTAGACACACTAACTTAGTTGGGTGTTATATACTGTATACACTGCCATTCAGAAGTCAGAAATTAATGCTTTTATTCAGCAAGGACACATATCAAAAGAGACAGTTAATACATTTACACTTACAAAAGATTTCTATTTCGAATAAATGCTGATCTTTTAAAGGGTAAGTTCGGCGTTTTACAAGTAAAGCCCTGTTTTAAGATCGTTTCTGATGATATATATATATATTTATATTTATAATAAACGCTACTCCAAGTTGATTTGCAATGAGAAAAGGGAAAAGAAAGAGTTCGGTAAAAAGCGGGGTCCCACTTTATATTAAGTGGCTTTAAGTACTATGTACTTACATCAAAGTACAAAGTACTTATTGTGTTGATATGGTATTGTAAAACACTTTTGTTTGCTATTGAGGTGTGATACGGGTAAGGTTAGGGTCTGGTGTGGGGGTATGGGTCGGTTTAAGGGGGGGTTAAGGTGTAAGGGAAGGGTCAACAGTGTAATTACAAATGTAATAACATACATTAATTACAGCTGCAATTACACGCAGGTATTTTCAAAATATAAGTACAATGTAAAAAATGGTATACACATAAGTCCATTGTATCAAATTATTGATTTCAGTGTAAGTACATAGTAGTTAAAGCCACTTAATAATATAAAGTGGGACCAAAAGCGGATTGGAACTTGGGTCGATCGCGTCAAAAGCTAACAGTGCACGTCTTACTCTCCATGCAGGATTTCTTTTGTTATTTTGTCTAGCTCAATCAGATAATGGTGGGCAGAGTCAGTGTAAATAGCCTCTGCCAACAATGCGGGCTACTTGAACTTGGTGTAAATAGACATTAAAATCGAAAACAGATATTTTAAATTGTAATAATATTCCACAATATTACGTTTTTTACTGTATTTTGAGCTCATTATATATTGACATATCTTAAGGAACTTTTCAGCACTTTCTTTCACTCACTATATTTTACAATTAAATATTTTAAAAACTAGGTTTAAACGTTGTGGGATCAGGAAAATTACACACTGCATAGCAACAAATAAATGTTTAAGAAAGTGTTGTGTATGTTTGTTGATATTTAGTCATTTAAGAGTAAAATCGTTTCATTATCACAAATAGCTGGAATAAATTAACAGATGGCAGATATCATACTCAGCACAGTCCTTTCCTTTGAGTCAGGAAATGAGTTCAGCATGTATCTCATGTGCTTGATAGGATCATCAAACAGGGTGTGCGTAAGAGCTCATAGTTTTAATAGTTAGCATTATGTCATGCATATAACCTGCACAGATGTGTCTGAGTGAGTGTGTACCACAATGCCTGTAGTGCAGGAGAGGCTTGTTAAATCAGATCTGGTGTTTAAGTCACCTTACTTTTTTCTGTATAACATGTATGTGTATCACTTACTTTGCATGAGAAAGACTGAGTGAGCAGTTGAATGTGAGTTTGATTTTGTGGTCCTTCCTTTTACTTTGAGACTTCACATAAAGTTCTTCATTTCACAGAACAATGGACGATGAAAATCAGGACACCTCGCAAAGTAAGTGCTTAACCTACAATTTTACACTGTAAAAAATCAACTAAAAGTCAACATTAAGTCATTTGCTGCTTTTTAATTTAAGTTAAAAAAAGTGGTGCCAAAGTAAAAACCTGCAAGTGAGAAACTCTGAAAACTCATTAAATCGAGTAGACATTATTGTGACAAGCTAAATTGATGAAAACAGATATGATGTTATAATTTTGAAGCATTTTTATAAAGTATTTCAGATTTATATGAAATTCAGTATTCATACACAGTGTATGTGTATGATACACTGTACCGTTTAAAAGTTAGGGGTCAGAAAGATTTTCAGCATAATTACTCCAGTCTTCAGTGTCACATGATCCTTCAGAAATCATAATAATATGCTGATTTTCTGCTCAAGAGTTTATAATAACATTTACCGATCAATTTAATGCATTCTTGCTTTTTTCCAAAAAAATAAAATAAAAAAATCTTACTGACCTCAAACCTTTGAATGGTAGTGTGTGTATTGATAGGCGTATATAGAGGAGTTTTTGTTGTTGTTATAAATGGTTGTTTAACTGTAGTCTGAGCAGTCAAAATTTGCAACTCTACCTCTACATAGTACCATTGCAATGCAATACACATAGTAAACCAAAACATAAACACACTCTTATACAGTTTTACTCATGCATATATTCTGAGTAAGTGGATACTGTCATAAACAGTTAATGACCTCTGTTTTATTACTGGACAAATATTACAAGACTGTATTAGAGAAAGCTATAGTGTTATAAATATAAGCCATGCTTCTTAGATCAGTAATTTAGGGACACTCAAATAATAATCTAATTCCTTAAAAACACATTTAGTTTAATACTTAACATAGGAAAAGGAGGAATGATATGTGTATTAGGTTTAGGGCTAGGGGATAGAATATAGTTTGTACAGTATAAAAACCATGTCTATGGAAAGTCCCCATAAAATGATCCTTCATTCTCGCAACGTGTGTGTGTGTGTGTGTGTGTGTGTGTGTTTGAGATCAGCTATAAATCTGCCAGTCAAGAGAAGTATACACACAGGTGAAGAATACATCTGCCAGACTGTTTGTGCATTTGGCCAAACACAGAGCAATGAGTTTATGAGTGTGTGAGAGAATATGTATTATATATTTGTTAGTCATTTAGTGATCTCACACAGAAATTTCACCATTGTGATCTAAGGGGAATCAAATGCGTATAGGTTTTGATAGCTATAGTTTGTGGACAAATTAATTAGTCCCCGGAACTAAGCTAAATCTGACAACCTTTTTTAGGGATGTCCTTAATTGTAAAAATCGTTCTGAAAAAGCAAAATGTCTTTTAGCGGTAGCGTGAGAAAAGCAGTCACGTAACTGTTTACTATATAAAACAGTATGTTATGTCCTCAATTAGAGTGTGTGTGTGTGTGTGTGTGTGTGTGTGTGTGTGAGTGTGAGTGTGTGTTTGTGTGTGTGTGTGTGTGTGTGTGTGTGTGTGTGTGTGAGTGTGTGTGTGTGTGTGTGTGTGTGTGTGTGTGTGTGTGTGTGTGTGTGTGTGTGTGTGAGTGAGTGTGTGTTTGTGTGTGTGTGTGTGTATGTGTGTGTGTGTGTGTGTGTATCAGCAGGATCCGTTCAGACTGTGCCACAAGTAATGCAGTCTGTTATGATGTGTCAGTTTCGATTAGCTCTGAAATGCATGTGTGTGACTTGGAGATACTTTTCTGCTTGTAATGTTGTGCTTGCTGTTTTTCTTGCAGTGGATGTAAAGACAGATGACAGAGCCAAGATGAGTGTAGCTGCCAAGATGTCTCTGTTTAAAGTAGGTGAAACAAGAGCCCACCGTATCTCTTTAGCAACTGCCCCTGCCTGAACAGAAAAAGGTCATTGCCATGGATGGAAAACACAGAGACACACACACCTTGTATATATTTACCCCTTTGGGGGCTTCCCAATTTACTGTAATAAAAGCTAATTATAATTACTTTAGACTACACTTACAATTAACATAAAATACACCTTTTAATTCGTATCTGCACTTTTATGACCAGGCATTTCTCATGTATCAGAAATTACACACATAGAACTCATTCTCACATACAAAAATGTAAAAAAAAAAAAAAAAAAAAAGTATATTTATAAATTTTAAAAAGCAATGTGATGCTGAAAATGAATTTTGAATGCACTGTCATTTATTTTACTAGGTATTTCTAATAATTTTGGAGTAGTCTCTCTCTTTCTCTTTCTTCTCCAGTATGTTTTTTCCTCTCTGTTCCTCTCTGTTGGGCCGTAGGTGGTAATAGGACACCTGGAGTGTTTGGTTACCGTATGACCCACTGGGTTTCATTTGTTACTGTGACTTCCTTACCTAGACTATCAGCGCAGGATCTATTTAATTCATCCTGCCACTGACCCATTTCACCAGAGACAGAGATATTTAAAAATTGCATTGCAATTGCATTTTCTCGGTGATACAGAAAATACAGGGAATGTTCTCCTAACAATGACAATTAGGCCATTAACTCACTCACATGTTGATGTGACAAATGATATTCATTCTTACATGGAACACACAAGTAATTCTTTTTATGTACAATGAAAGTGAATTGTGACTAAATATGGGGTGACACGTCTTCATACAGCATACATTATTATCATATTCAAAGTATGTGCAATATACCAAAAAAGTCTATATCAAATATGCAATGACTTCTAACATAAATGAGTTTATGAGTTTACTTTTTGGTCAGTTTTTGAGTTTGATGGCTAGTCACCATTCACTTTCATTGTATGGAAAAGAGCAGCGTGAACATTCTTTTAAACATCTCCTGTTGTGATCCATGGAAGAAAGAAAATCAAACAGATTTGGTGAAGCAGTATTTGTGTAAATGAAAAGGAATTTAAAGTAATTAAGTTTCTCTACGCAGTTAAAATTATGTTTTGAATCGACACATTTCAACAATACCATTAAAAAATTTGGAGTGAGGGAGATTTTTGAATGTTTTTGAAAGAAGTATCTTATGTTCACCAAGGCTGCACATATTTAATCAAAAATACAATAAAAACAGTAATAATGTGAAATATTTGTATTTATTTAGAATTACTGTTTTATAAATTAATTATTTTACAAATGTAATTTATTCCTGTGCTGGTAAAGCTGTATTTTCAGCATCATTACTCCAGTCTTCAGTGTCACATGATTCTTCAGAAATCTGTCTAATATGATGATTTTCTGCCCCCAAAAAAATTCTTATTATTATTAATGTTGAAAAAAAATTGTGGTGCTTAATATTTTTGTGGAAAACATGATACATTGTTCAGGATTATTTAGAAAAAAGAAAGTTCAAAAGAACAGCATTTCTTTTTTTAAATATAAATATTTTGTAACATTTTAAATGTCTTACTGTCACTGTTAATCAATTTAATTCTTTGTTCCTTAATAAAATCATTAATTTATTTTAAAAAAAGTCTTACTTATCAAAAAAAGCATTTTTTGGTCAACTGTATCTCTTGGTGAATTATTTACATTTGTCGCTCTCTCTCTTTTAATTCCACCATTTAAATATTTTTATTACATTGTTGTTTTGCTATCAGGAATTGGAGAAGACAGCTTCCCCCGAGGCGTCCTTATTTCTCAAACCTCGCTCCAGTAATAGTTTCCATGAGCGCAGAGTTCGTCGTAACAACGATCCTCGAGCCCTCACTCAGCCAATCACCTTTGAGGAAACAGTGATGGCAGCGAGGTGGGCAGGACTTCATTATACAACATGCTCATATCTTAAAAAATCTCTCTCTACGCTTACAGCATCAGTGCCACTGCCAATTTATGAAGTAATTCTGTGGTTAAAAACAAATGAATGACCTAATTCACTCTCTATTGTTCCTCCTTCAGTCCTCAGTCGGGTGAGGCAGGTGAGCCTGAGGCAGAGGTGGAGGATGATGCTGGCACTAAACTGTCTATGAGTGAGAAACTGGCTCTCTTCAACAAACTGTCTCAGCCCATATTGGGTGCTGTGGGGAGTCCCGTGAGAGACGGCAGCCCACTAGAGGCCTCTGAGAGACGCAGACAGAAGGGTGCGCGCTACCGCACACAGCCCATCACTGTGGATGAGGTCAATTTGGTAAGTATATTTGGCGTGCATGAACATATAGCTCTGCTTGTCTGTGATTACTTGGCATAGTCTCTATTTGCCACTTGTCCAGTCATCATGTTGTTTTAATCAGTGTGTGTCAGCCTCAGATCTGGTGACCATGATAAAACATTCCGATGAATTTTCATGCTTATGCTGGTTAGTGCTAGCCATTTTTCTTGTTTGAGGTTAAATGTATCAATGTTTAGTAAGTTTTATGATTAAAACAAGGTAAGAGTTTAATTCATTATACATTTTCTAATTTTTTAAAATTATATTATCTTAAAAAATAATGGCATAGCCATCACAGCAAAATAAATAAATAAAACAAATATGTATAAAAAAAGGAAAAAAATTAAAATAAAATTAAAAAGGAAAAACACACAAAAACATTTTTTTTAAATATATGTTCATGAGTTTTATGCATTTTTCAGATAATTGGAACTTCCGATAGTTGGTTTGTTTTTCAGCATTTTAGACTTTTTTATGGTATATTTGTTTCATTATTATTTATTATATATCATATTTTTTATTATTTTAAAGTTGCTTGTTTTACCCTATTGTCAGTTTGTTTAAAACAGTTAATTTAAGCAATAAACGACACATTTCATTCACAATATATTTTCTAAAAATTAAATCTAATTACCTTAATCATTTTGCTCTGTCAAATCATTCTTGTGTGAAGGATGTTTAGATATTTTGGATATTGGGATGAAGCCTTTTGCAGTAATGCTGCTCACCAGCAAAACTTTCATTGAACACAGAAGTCATGCTTAAGCAACCTGATGATCACACCAGCATCCAAAAACACAACTCAAGCCATTTTTCTTGTCACTTTAACTTCTAGAGTACCTTCTCTGTCTTTTCCAGAGATGTTTATAAGCCTTTCTTCCACTTTAGCTTCAGAAAGAGCCTGTTCAGCTTCCTCGTCTTCATCTGATGCCTCACCTCTCTGACCGACAGCAAGCTGAGTCCATCAACCTGAAGCCCAGTGAAGTGCGTCTCTCTGGGCCGAGCTCTTCACAGGAGAGTGGTTTCTCCGCCGAACTCACCTCATCACCCCATCTGAAGCCTGCAGCAGGCAGCAACTCCCAGAATGCAGTGCAGATTAAAGGCATCTTGAAAAAGAGCTCTTCGGAGGGAGTGGTGTGGAGGAGTGGAACCAGAGATAGGGATGACCTGAATGGACACGGCCTGGAGAAGAATGGGGGTGAGAGGAGGGAGAGGGAGGTGAAAGAGGAGAGACATATGTCAGCTGTGGGTCCATCTCCAGCCCGTCTCTCCAGCGCTCCCTGGAGGCATAGGGGAAGGAAGGAAGACGCTACGTCCTCCGGGAGAACACGGAGATCTGCGCCCAAGCCTGAGGAATGTCCATCCCTGTCAGAAGACCTCCAGAGCAGAGAATCAGACATCAGTGACAGGTTCTCTCACTTTCACTCTCTTGCTCTTTTTGTTTGTTGTCAGATATACAGTGTGTATATATATATATATATATATATATATATATATATATATATATATATATATATATATATATATATATTATTAACTCATAAGGTAGAAAATTGGTTCATTGCTGGCTTGAAACTTTGCAAATCCAATACCGGTATGGTGGCCAGTGTTGGGTAGTTACTCTAAAAAAGTAAATTACATCTTCAACAGTGTGATTAGATTACTCTACTAATTACTCTCTCTATAAAGTATTACATTACTTATTACTTTCTAAATCCCACACCAACCTCGACCAGTTGAACAACACAAGGATAGACATGAGACCGCTCATTTAATTATTTCAAATGAATACAATAAAATTGCAGAAGTTATTCTTGAGCTGACCAAAGTATTTAAAGGGAGAAGTAGACGTTTAAAGTTATCATTAGACGTTAAATTTTGAGGTTAAAGCCACTATTGTTTTAAATAGAATTTTTCTATAATCCATAAAGTATTCAATGCAATTACATCAGATGTAACTGACTAAATGACAAAATAATTAAGAGCAATCCTTTGTTACTTTTTCAAGGGAAAAGTAATTAAATTATAGTGATTAATTATGATGGTGGTGTTATTTCAGTATGTCAAAAATTTAGTTGTTTTTTTATTAAATACTATTTGTTTATTCAGAATTCACAATATGTACAGCATTTGAAGATTACAATTCAATCTAATGATAATTGTTCATGCAATTAAAATGCTTAAATCTTTTTTAGTAAAGGATAAATCATGAGTTTAAACCAAAATCTGTCAGGTGTGGGGATGGTGAAAGGAGATAAGACTCAAGTGCAGGACAATGGGTATTTATTAAGTAGTGAATTAAAACAAAAACTACCCCATGGGGAAACAAGACAGGCAGCAAGATTTTCCAACTGGACTAGAAACATGAGGGTACCATGAACCAGCACAGGACTGAAAACACAAGGGGTGCTTCTCAATATCCCTCCTCGTCTCCTCGCTCCTCTGTCCTCCATCCTATGACCCGGAAACCAATCAAGCACAGCCATCTTGAAGGACATCTCAATTCTCTAATTGCACCGCGAGGAATCGAGGATCGAGGAGTGAGGAGGCTTTCAGAGGAGTCATGAGCGAGGATACACAGGTGTATCCTATGCGCAAGTGTTTTATTGACTAAACGTGACGCACGTATACATTCTCCTCCCCTTCACATCGGTCACAATCTTTTTAATTTATAATTTACCCTTGCAGTTTATATAAACCACACATCTCACCAGGGTATCTTGCTTTATTATTATTCATTATGAATTTCTTAAATAAACAAACTTCAACAACATAAGGGCAGATGCTTTGAGCGCTGCTGCTGACGCTTGTGAAGTGACGCTCGAGTGATCAAGTATTCCAATGTATAAAAAAAAACTTTCATTCGATTCCTCCGTCCTCACTTTCTGTCCTTGCGTCCTTCCCTCACAACCTACAGGGGGTGGAGCTGAGGTGCTAGGAAAGGAAGCGAGGAAAGGAAACGAGGATGCACAAATAAGAAATGAGAAGCACCCAAGGAGAATAAATAGGGAAGCAAACAAAAGAGGGTAACGGGGGAGGACAGGTGGGGCAAATGAATCATTAATCAGGTAACAAGATGGGTGGGGATAGACAATGGACAGGAGAGCACATGGCACAAGGAAACATACATGACAAGCCATGTGTTCACACCAAACATGACTTGAACACAAGCACATGACCAGTAAAACAAATCACAAGCCATGTGCTAACACAAAACAGAAATGAACATGCAACCAATGAAACACTCATAAGCCACGTGTTCACACGAAACATGACAACAAGAAAGCACACAGCTAGTGTTAAACACAAGCTGTGTGCTACACAGTACAAGACAAAACAGGAGTGTCAGGGCTCTGTCACAAAACCAAGAAATAGACTAGACAGGATTGACAGAACCCTGACAAAAAGCTATTCTAAAGTTATGTTGTTTGTGCCTTTTTTTGGGATTCTTACCAGTTGCTGGCACTGTCACCAAAGTGCTCCTGTACCAAAGCTGTATACTCATGGCATTGTGGTAATAATACATAGAGAGTCTAATGTTAATACCCCAAAGCATTGCTACGATACTGCCTTATTTCCTGATTTGTGTACTCACCATAAAAGTAGCTGATGTGCTACTTTTAAACAACATAGTATGAGGATTATGTACCTCAAATTAGATGTTATTTTTAACATAAGTGCAGGCACGGCCATTTGTTACACACAAGGCTGTTTTTATTTCTACCAAAAACAGTCTGTTGTGCTGCTTTATATTGCAAACTTGTATTTGTTATCATATTATTTTAATTTATGGTATGAAATGGTATGTTTTTGACAAAATTCATCACTGTTTGGCTCCTATTAAATGAGAAAGTCTTTTTCACAGGCTGACAGACTCAAGAGTAACAAAAAAAGAAGAGGAGGAGCAAAGTGCTAAGGCAAGGTGCAATATCAGTGTAAACAGTGAGCCACAGGTGTGTGTATGAGATGCTAATTGAATTGTGTTTTTACAGACACCTGAAATATCAAAGCATATTTAGCTAGGCTATATTGACTAGGAGGTTTATTTGTATTTCTGTGTGTAAATAAATACATCAGCATGTGTGTTTGTGGTCAAATCTATGCTAGCATGCAGTATGTGAGTCACAACTCAATATCTTTGTTCTCCCTGATTTCCAAACTGCTCCCTGTAGGATGAGACTGTGAGTACAGCTGAATCTACTCCCCAAACTCAATGCTGGGTAAGATTGCTATGTGAGTTCATACATAATGTGTTTCAGTTACTTTAACTGACTTAATGATCATACATTGTTGCTTATTACTTTATGTGTTAAAAAGTGAGATTTCATTAGTCATTGTCTCTCTGTGTTAGTTCTGTTTGACTGAGCATATATTGTTGTTGTTGTTGTTGTTGTTGTATGAGATTGTATTAGTCAATCACCCTCTCCTCTCCTCCTCTCTCTCCTCTCCTCCTCTCTCTCTCTCATCTCCTCTCCTCCTCTCTTATCTCCTCTCTCCCCTCCTCTCTCCTCTCATCTCCTCTCCTCCTCTTTCCTCTCCTCATCTCTCCTCTCATCTCCTCTCCTCCCCCTCCTCCTCGCTCCTCTCCTCCTCTCTCCTCTCATCTCCTCTCTCCTCTTATCTCCTCTCCTCCTCTCTCTCTCATCTCCTCTCCTCCTCTATTATCTCCTCTCTCCCCTCCTCTCATCTCCTCTCCTCCCCCCTCCTCCTCTCTCCTCTCCTCCTCTCTCCTCTCATCTCCTCTCTCCTCTCATCTCCTCTCCTCTTCTCCTCTCTCTCATCTCCTCTCCTCCTCTCTTATCTCCTCCCTCCCCTCCTCTCATCTCCTCTCCTCCCCCTCCTCCTCTCTCCTCTCATCTCCTCTCTCCTCTCATCTCCTCTCCTCCTCTCTCTCCTCTCATCTCTCCTCTTCTCTCATCTCTCTCCTCTCCTCCTCTCTTCCCTCCTCTCTCCTCTCATCTCCTCTCCTCCCCCCTCCTCCTCTCTCCTCTCACCTCTCCTCTCCTCCTCTCTCTCCTCTCATCTCCTCTACTCTCATCTCCTCTCCTCCTCTCTCCTCTCCTCTCCTCCTCTCTCTCTCATATCCTCTCCTCCTCTCTTATTTCTTCTCTTCCCTCCTCTCTCATCTCCTCTCCTCTCCTCCCCCTCTTCTTCTCTCCTCTCCCCCTCTCTCCTCTCTCCTCTCATCTCCTCTCCTCCCCCTCCTCTCCTCTCCTCCTCTCTCTCCTCTCATCTCTCCCTCCTCTCATATCTCTCCTCTCCTCCTCTCTTATCTCCTCTCTTCCCTCCTCTCTTCTCTCAACTCCTCTCCTCCCCCTCCTCCTCTCTCCTCTCCTCTCCTCCTCTCTCTCCTCTCATCTCCTCTTCTCTCATCTCCTCTCCTCCTCTCTCCTCCTCTCCTCTCTCATCTCCTTCTTTCCTCTCTCCTCTCCTCCTTTCCTCCTCCCCTTTCATCTCCTCTCCTCCTCTCCTCCTTTCCTCTCCTCTTCTCTCATCCCCTCTCCTCCTCTCCTCTTCTCCCCTCTCTCCTCTCTCTCTCTCTCCTCTACTCCTCTCCTCTCCTCCTTTCCTTCTCTCCTCTCCTCCTCTACTCCTTTCCACCTCTCCTCTCCTCTCCTCTCCTCCTCTACTCCTTTCCGCCTCTCCTCTCCTCCTTTCCACCTCTCCTCTCCTCCTCTACTCCTTTCCACCTCTCCTCTCCTCCTTTCCTTCTCTCCTCTCCTCCTCTCTCTCCTCTCATCTCCTCTCCTCTTCTCTCATCTCCTCTCCTCCTCTCTCTCCTCTCTCCTCCTCTCCTCTCTCATCTCCTTCTTTCCTCTCTCCTCTCCTCCTTTCCTCCTCCCCTTTCATCTCCTCTCCTCCTCTACTCCTTTCCTCTCCTCTTCTCTCATCCCCTCTCCTCCTCTCCTCTTCTCCCCTCTCTCCTCTCTCTCTCTCTCCTCTACTCCTCTCCTCTCCTCCTTTCCTTCTCTCCTCTCCTCCTCTACTCCTTTCCACCTCTCCTCTCCTCCTCTACTCCTTTCCGCCTCTCCTCTCCTCCTTTCCACCTCTCCTCTCCTCCTCTACTCCTTTCCACCTCTCCTCTCCTCCTTTCCTTCTCTCCTCTCCTCCTCTACTCCTTTCCACCCCTCCTCTCCTCCTTTCCTCCTCTCCTCTCCTCTCCTACTCTACTCCTTTCCACCTCTCCTCCTTTCCTCCTCTCCTCTCCTCTCCTCTCCTCTCCTCTCCTCTCCTCTCCTCTCCTCTCCTCTCCTCTCCTCTCAGGAGCCTGTGTTTTCCTCTGTATACTCTCATTCAAGCACCCCTCAATATGTGATGTTTTTCAATGAGGTGAGAATTTTATTAATGTGATGAATGTGTCTATAAACTGTTATTGCTCTAAGCATGTGCTTTTCAACAAAACATTTGTTTTTCTGTTTTCCTGTATAGTGTGTCCTGAATGTGTTAATTTGGCTGCCTTGTCCTTTTAAGATCCATTTTGTTTTGTCTGCAGAAAATGTTTGAGTGACTTTACTGTCAATAATGGCATGTCAATTATTTGATTTGACTTCGACCAGCAGACCTAAAAAATTATCATCATCTTTCTCTCGCCCTCTCTAGAGGAGTCTTTCTTATGAAGCTCAAGAGGTTTCCACATCCACTCAAAGCCAACCACAGGTGATGGGAAGAGACAAGGTAGTTTTAAGCTATTCATACACTACTGTTTTTTTTTTAAAGGGTAACTAAAACCCTGGTCAAAGCCTGACTCCACCCACTGCCAATATTTGAAAAATGCTGGAAAAGTGGGCAGAGCCCAGCGGAGATAGAGGCGACGAACCGAGGGCGGGGCTGAGCGGGGGGGGGGGGGGGGGGGTTGGGGGCGTGCACCTGAGACCCGCAGTGACAGCTGCTTTCAAACTAGCTAAAATGGAGTGACGCAAGTAGCTTTGCAACAGAGTGGTCATTTGAAGTCGAGAACTTTTCTCCCCTACCTTCACCTGAAGTGGAGGAGGGTGAATTGTCTGTGGACACCAGCTCAAACTGCGGTCTTGACTCCCGCATCGCGATCGGCATCCGGCATTATTCTTATATTCAGTCATTTTGAGGTAAATTTTTCCAGGATTATTATTACTATTACGTTCAATATATTTTGCTGCTATGTGAAAAAAATAATCAGCAAATCGCGCCGGCGCGTTTGTCGACACCAGAGGATTAACTTTAGCCTAATAAGAAGGAACATAAATTGTGATTAAAAATATATGCTCACTCACATCATGACGCCGCTGCGGTGGTGGAGTTCATGCAGGTATGAAGAGCAGCGTTTGGCAGCGCAAGCTGTGTGGAGAAGCCCATTTCCACCTCCATTGCGTTGGAGAAGCAATCCCACGTAAAATGCAGGTTGCACACTGGAGCGATAGGCGAGATTAACTACCTAGGCTACACGAAATAATCTAAATAACTATATAAATGCTATGCTAACTAGATGCTAATATATACAGTATCTATCCTGATCGTTTTCAATACTTGTAATTCCAACTCCTGGCTCGCTACAGTAGTTTTGACGGGACCAAATGCTTTTATACCAGGGGCTGCCAAGGGCGTGGTGAGCTCGCACCAAGGGCGTGACCGAGTGACATCAGAGAGTATTCTACGTCAGAGAGTACCCCTACTGCAGGAGCTTTCCGTTTAACTTGAAGAGGGCAGCACTCAGACATTTTTACACCATATATTTGAAAATTAAAACACTTTATACCCAAATGTCAAAAAATTTACTCGAATCAATGAACAGCATTTATGAAGCTCCATTCTTACAGATAATTAACTAGAAAAAGTTGTTTTAGTGTTTAGTTACCCTTTAAACTTTATTTTTTTGTTTTTTGACAAAAAAAGGAAAGAAAAACAGTCAGACAGACCAAGGAACAGCAGGCAAATATGTCATAGATTAACAGAAATGCTCAACATCATGTAAAACAGGGAAAAAAAGAAGACATATACATCTCAATTTGTATTCAGATAAGATATCCATTTTTTCCAATATGCTTCACATTTACTCCTGGCATGTCTCAGAGAGAAAGTCAAATGTTCCATAACATAAATTTCCCGAACTATTTCTATCCATTCAGCAATTGTTTCCTAGTTATTGCTTTCTTGCTACCTGCTAAAAGTATTTGTAACAAATACCTATCTGCCTTTCTCAGCCCTGTTGGTAGATTTCCTAAATACATAACGCTGAAATTAAACTCAAGCTCTGAGCTGATTATTGACCTAATTGCCATCACCACCTCTACCCAATGCAAAGAAATAATAGGACACTCCCAAAGGATATGAAAATGACCAGCCGACATTATACCACACATTTTCCAACACTGACCATGTTCAGGATTATTAGTCTGTGACTTTTTTATATTGGGGGTTATAAAGAATCTTAATGTGTTTTTCCAGATGACATACACTACTGTTTAAAAGATTTTTTGTTGTTGTTGCAAGGACACATTAAATTGATCAAAAGTGAAAGTAAAGACTGTTGTAAAATTGTTACAAAAGATTTCTATTTCAAATAAATGCTGTTCTTTTGAACTTTATATTCATCAAATAATCCTAAAAAAAATAGTATCAGTTTCCACAAAAATATTAAGCAGTGCAACTGTTTTCAACATTGATAATAATAAAAATGTTTCTTGAGCAACAAATCAGCATATTACATTGGTTTATGAAGGATCGTGTGACACTAAAGACAGCTTTGCAGTCACATTAAAATATTATATTTGATATTAGAATATCAACTAATTCATTTCTTTCTGTTATTTCAGGAAATCTGTGAGGAGGAAGACTCTCCCAAACTCATCTTTACAGAGACACAAACCATTTGCACCAATGAAGTCCAAGAGAGTCAGATGTTTGGTACTGAGATGGCTAAAGAGGTCATGACCTCTGACCCCTGCTCACTGCCAGCGTGTTCTACCACTGGAGGAGACACAGAGCCAGACCTCAGCACACTCTGTCAGACCAACACGCCAATGTTGAAGGATTTCTCAATGTGATTAGATACAGGTTTAATGCTCTATGTGTGTGTTTAGTTTGAGCTCAGCTGTAGCTGAACACAGGCGCTCAGTACGGCCGTCCCGCAGGACTCAGGGTTCGAGGAATCCATTACGTGCTCTTGCTGCTCGAGAGGATATCCAGCAGGATTACATGCAGCCTGAGGAAAACAGCGAAATGGAGAATAATAAAGGTTAAAATTATTTTTTTTAAACCGTTTTATCTTCCTAGTCTTTTACTTTTCAGCCAGTGCTTTCATTTTTTAGAGTGAAATAATTCAAATATTTCATCTTAATTAATCAAACGTCTTAAAAATATTTAGCATCATCATACTTCTTTCAATCACAATTTTTTTTTATTTTGATATCTTTATTTTTCCTAAAGCTATGAAAAATTCTAACTGCACCCCAGCTGATGTCACTTCCTCTGGAAAAGTGAGCAGACCCATAGTGCCATATAACAAACTCATGCTCATCCAGGTTAAAGGTATGATAATTTTTCTAATATTCATCTAATGTTCTTCAGAATATTATATATTTACACTAGAGTTGATTTTTTAATGTTTATGAAATATAAACATTATAGTTTATTAAACATTATAGAAAGTATTTTATGTTTGCCAAGGCAGCATTTGTTTAATCAAAAATACAGTAAAAACAGACATACTGAGAAATATTATTACAATACTGTTTTCTATTTGAAGATATTTTAAAATGTAATTTACTCCTGTGATGTCAAAGCTGAATTTTCAGCATAATTCCTTCAGTCAGTGTCACATGATCCTTCAGCAATCACTCTAAAATTATGATTTGCTGCTTAAGAAACATTTCTTAATGTTTTCATGTTCATGTTGTTAAAATGAAGGCATCCTTGCTAAATAAAAATATTTACAAAAAAATCATACCCTGAACTTTTTCAGTGGTAGTATACATTGTAAAATTCTACATTGTTTGTAATAGTCATGGAAGCAAACTTGATCTTTCAAGTTTCCATGGTTGGATGTTCCATAAGATCCTGAGAGTGTCTTGCGAGAGCAATGCAGGTAATGTTTTCTATGCATGTTTGTGTTTATCCAGGTTGGAGGCAGGTGCAGGTGCGGTTGGTGGAGCCTGTCTCACACTCTCTTAACAGTGGCGACTGCTTTCTGCTGGTCACACCCTCAAACTGCTTCCTCTGGACCGGCAAACTCTCCAACACCATCGAGAGAGAAAAGGTACCATCAGATCACACAGAAGTCATTCCTGTTAAAGCCAGTGCAAGTATTGTCGCATCCTCAACAGTGTATTTTGGGTGTAGAATAAAATATGAAATACTTGGGAATATTGTTATTTATTAATACATTTAATTTTATTTAAATAATTGTAATAAATTAAACTTAAATAATACATTTTAATTAGATATAAATGTATTATTATTCAGCTCAGATAAGACTCAAGTATTACATTTAATTAAAATGCATTTCTAATAATTATGAAGTGTTTTTGGTGTCAGTTTTTGGGATTTAGTTCCTGGATGTTGACTAATGGTGTGTTCTAGGCGTCTGAAATGGCCTCGTTGATTGTGACCCAGAGGGATATGGGTTGTCAAGCAACGGGCGTCGTTCACCTGGATGAAGGTGTCAATACAGACAGCCTGCAGGCAGCAGAGTTCTGGAACCTTCTCGGGGGACAGACCCAGTGTAAAGGCAAGAGCCGTACTGTGTACCCCACAGGAAATATACCATCAAAACCACACTTTTATTTCCCAAAACTGTTCAAATTACATTTGTATGTTAATGGAGGCGTATGACTTTGCAGGTCCAGACAGTACAGATGATGATGAGCACTATGAGAGAGCCATATCAGAGTCAAACTGTATTTTTAGGCTGCAGGGGGACAGACTCAGCCCCCATGAGCAGGCCTGGGCTGCCGTACCACACCTCTCTCTACTGAACTCTTCTCAGGTCCTGATCTCAAGCCATATACTATTAAAGAATAAATGGCATGCACTTTCTAATGCACTTTATACCCGCTTGTGATCACATATGACAAAACTGTATTTAAGGTGGTTGGTTACATTTATTGACAGTGCTTTTTCCATTTCAGACTCTGCTGTTTGACTTCGGCAGCGAGCTCTATTTGTGGCATGGGAAAGACGTCGGCCCCAGTGAGAGGAAACTGGCCCTTCAGCTGGCTCAGCAGGTTTGGGACGGAGCGTATGACTACAGTAACTGCAGGATCAACCCTCTGGATCCCTCTGGTGGCAGTGCCCACATACCCAAGTAGGCTCACTGTAATGGGGGATTCTTCATATATCCAGCTACAGTGTGGTCCAAAAGTCCATTAGTGAAAATGCTTCTGTTTTGCATTCCTTTTCATGAGTAAGAAGTATATTAGCAGTATAACAACTTGAATTAACGTTAATATGAATATCAGAACGTCTCAGCATTTGCTCTGTCTCCTTTGTTTTAATGACTGCAGCACTTAAGCTGCATGAACAACGTAAGTGTGTATGAATGTATAAATGATGTAAACCGTATATGACAGTTATGTTAATGCTATTTTATATACAGTATATATAAATTTTTTTTTTTTGTTCCACTGAAGGAATAAAGATAAATAATTGCATTTTAGGATACAAGCAGAAAGAGAAATCCAAGCTTATTGCTTGTAATTCACCAACAAATGTACTTGTGTTCAGGCAGGGAACTGGACGGCCAGACTGGGCACTTTTTGGCCGTGTGTTTGACCAAAATGAGACGGTACTGTTCAAAGAGAAGTTTGCTAACTCATTTGAGCAGACAAAAGTGAACAAAAATCACATCGAACCTTTCATACAAGAGGAGGAGCAGGTGAGGAGGCTTATATACATGTTATATTAACAAACATATCTCAGGTTCCTCTTTTATACCTATGACTAGGGCTGCACGATATATCTAAATAATCAAAATATTGCAAATGTACATATTGCAATATGCATATCGCAATGGCTTGCGATATGCTATGATGACCACTAAATAACAAATAAATGATTTTAATACTTCAAAAAGTTACGGAAAGTCTGAATTTTAGCTTGACGCAGATAGCAGAGAATAGACTGGACACGTGCCTGTTACATACGCATGATATGCATAATGTTAAAAAGAGTTAAGCCACAGAGGCGTACTCGCACGTACATCTCAGACAGCGTGCAATCCTGAAATCAGTTCTCTTCCGTAGCTTACTGTATATGACCAATACACACAAAATGATGTCAAAATGCCATCTTGGTGAGTATTCACGTAATCAGTCAGTTATGTCTTAAGTTAACATAAACAGTTGGGGAATAAAACACAGTAAAACAGTATATTGGAGCCGTGCCTTAGCTCTTAAAGTGACAGCAGCCTGATAAACTTGCTGTTGTTTGTGTTTTTATTATTAATCAAACAACAAAAGACGAAGAGAAAATCACTCACTGCTCTTGACTGAATAACTTTTATAGCTTTAATAAGAATCAGTGTTTATTTAATTCATACAGTGAAGACTAAGCAGTTTTATTTTTACATTGGTTTATTCAATTTCTGTTTTGTACATTATCGTATCGCATATCCCATTATTTAACGAGCTATTGCATATCGCACTTTTCTTCAATATCGTGCAGCCCTACCTATGACTTCCATCATCCTTAGGGGCCATTCACACAGAACACGTTTTTTGATTTGAAAAACGCGAGCACCGCTTTCTTAGAACGCCATGTCATGCACGAGACGCTGCAAAGACTCGAGCGCAAACACGTCCGTCTAGCATGTGTTTACATAGAAAAACAATGGGCAAGTGGCGCAGTGGAATGGGAAAAAAAAACATTCTGTGTGAACCGGCCCTGAAACAGTTTCATATTTTTTTAAATATTATTACAGCCCTCTAGTGATCAGGTTTCACTTTTAAACCATTTTATGTTCTTTCTAGCTCTATAATCGTTTCCGTCTTTTCTACAGACCCCCTCACTCATATCATCTGCTCAGCCAGTGTCAGCTGAGCAGTGGTCATGTGATGCCAGAGCTCTCTTCGGTGGAGTCTGTCTCTCAGCGGTGACACAAATCGTTCTGGATGGTGTGGATGTACGGAGGGGACGAGGCATGGTCACTCTGAGTGATGGTCGGCAGGTGGAGTTATGCACACTTGCAGTGAAATCATGGCTCATTTCAGAGAGTGAAGAGTTTGAGGTTGCCCCAGAGAGCTTGGGACAGTTTAGTGAGGACTGCACATATGCTACACGCTGGACTTACAGCCTCACAGCGTTAGGTGAGATAATGCACGCATATATATTTGATTTAAGTCGGCATGAGATGAAAATTTACTCTGTTTTCTATGTGCATGTTATAGATTTTGCATATGTTGCATATGTTTCATTTTGCGTGTTTTGATCCCGTAATGTTCAACCGAAATGTCATAACTTTACCATCTGGTGAAAACGACTTCCCTCTAGTGACATATGCAGGACTTATCCAAACATTTAGTCTGCTCCTCGCTCTTGCAACCTTGTTGTCACAGTCAGTGTCAGCAATGAGAGCTGTTAAGGCAGGATCAACCTTCTGCAGTAATGTTTATTAACAATATAAACAAAATAACAGACAAACAGGGGGGCATTCCAGAATGCAGGTTATGCGACGACTAACCTGGCTAAGTTTACTCAGAGTAAGCTGATAACCTCAACTTTCGGTTACAATACATGAGGTAACTTTGTATGGACGTAGCCACAGAAACTTATTCCCTGGATATATTTTCCAGGGTACATATCATTATAAATGTCTTTATAAATGTAATTACTGTCACTTTTGACCAATTTAATGCATCCTTTCTGAATAAAGGTATTAATTTCTTTAATTTATACTGTATTACTGACAAAATAATTTGGACAAAATAATAAAATTTTGGACAAAATAAAGGTAGCCTTGATGAACATAAGAGACTTCTTTTAAAAGCATTAAAAAATCTTACCAATCTTAAACTTTTGAACAGTAGTGTATATTATTTATACATTTTTGAAAATTAGTATGTTTTTAAAATTTAAATACTTTGTATATTTATTCTCCTATTATTTAACAGGGGATCAGATGGCAAGAGGTCAGGAACGATCTGTTCTTTTCATCTGGAAGGGGCGGCATTCCAATGCCAGTGGGCGGGACTTGTCTCCAGCGCTGACCAATCAGTGTAGTTCTCAGGTGTTTATAACAGAAGGGGAGGAGCCGCCCTGTTTTCTGCAGCTGTTCCAGGGAGGAATGGTCATTTATAGACAACACAGCAGAGACACAGGTCTGGTCATTGAAAAATCGAGTCCTCTTCTCTACTATGGATCCACTTATTACATCTGACAATATAGGTTTGGTATGTGTTTCAGGAGGCTGGCATCTGTTCTGTGTGAGGGGTGATGTGTCTGTAGAGGGCAGTCTGTTAGAGGTCCTATGCTCCTGCTCCAGTCTGAGGTCTCGTGGCTCATTGGTCTTGCTGAACAGCCAGCAGGGGGCGATCTACCTGTGGCATGGCTGCAAAGCCCACAGCAAAGCACGCCAGGTGGCCAAGCAGACCGTCCAACGCCTCACACAGATGTGAGCCACACCTTTAACATTATATTCAATCCTTGAAACATGATGAATAATGAACATTGCGAGATTGTGATCGATTTCATGTGATTGATTGTAATGGTTAGGTGCCCACCTGAGCTGAGTCTGAGAACTGGCAGCTTTATGAATGTCCAGGAAGTGGAGGAGGGGAAAGAGCCTGCAGAATTCTGGAATGCTATTGGACCACAGGACAAGAAGTCATATGACTGCATGCTACAAGGTGTGATGTTTAACAAACTGTGAACTTTCTCTGTCGTGCAATGAATGTTTGCGATCGTTTTTTACAAGAAATGCTCTATGTTTTGCATTCCTCTCAGATCCTGGTAAATTTAACTTTACCCCCCGCCTTTTTTACCTGAGTGCCCAATCAGGAACATTTGAAGGGGCGGAGCTCATTAGCCCCTCCCATGTTAGTGGAGTAATTACGGCAATGCCTTTCCTCCAGGATAAGTTATATTCTGTGCCACATTCAGGTGAGAGCAAGCAAGTTCACATACACAGAAACACAAGTGGACATAAAGGCTTTTCACTCTACACTTAACCACAGGTTAACTTTCTACGCCGAAGCAACGTTTGGTACATGAAAGTGTTGACTTACTGAAATATTGATCAGATGGACAAGCATTTATTAAAGTGCCCCTATTATGCTTTTTCGGATATCAGCTTTCATGTAGTGTGTATTATAGCTGTGTGTGATTGTAAAGGGTCTGCAAAGTTTCAAAAATTAAAGTGCACATTAAATGGAGTTATTATCTTCCAAAAGAAAGAACCGATTCTGAGCTGCCTGAAACGAGCCTTCAGTAATTCCAGCCTTACTTCCTGGTCAAATATACCAAGGATTGTAACAAATTTGCATATGGATTTTATTGGCTGCCCGTGAACAACGACTACTTTGACCCGCCCTGAAAAACTGTTGTTGTAGCTGAGGCCTGGAGGAGTTTGATTCGTGTTGTCGACATGTCGAGAAGACACTGTTAAAATCAAAAGCAAATCCACTTTGCATGAATTTTCAAAGGAGGAAATGCGCTTGGTCTTCAACTGATATGACTGACACCATCACTACTGTTTGTAACAAGTGCTGAGGAAGCCTTCGGTGCTGAAATTCAGCTATGGTAATGAGCGTTTTGTTTCTGACACAAGCTATAACGTTAGGACATTCACAACAGCCTGGGCCATCTGACCAATCAGAGCAGAGTCGGCTCTCGGAAGGGAGGGGTTTAGACAGACCGAGTCCTTTATCGAACCGTTTCAGACACTGGAGAAAAGAGGTGATGTGGAACTCAAGTGTTTTTTGACCTTGGATGCATTTAAATCTGTTGTAGGATACATCCAAAACAAGTTACAACATCCAAATTAGAAGCCTTTAAAATAGCATAATAGGAGCACTTTAAAATAAATTGTCTGCTCGTTGCATGCCATGTGTGTCCAATCAAATCATACTTGTCCAAATCTGAAACCTCACTACCCAGAATTCATTCCAAATCGTGAAAGATGAAACAAGATCACGCAGGATTAAGTTGGTCATTTTAGACGTGGATTAACAAGTGTGAACCTCCCAATACAAGATACATAACTTTGGTGTTCTCGGACAAACAGATACAATTAGATCAAGTTAAAATGTAATATGCATAGTTGTAATATGCAAAATGTAAAATTTGTTTTCCTCATTCTGCTGTGGTCTTGTAACATTCTCTCGGCAGCACTATTCCTGCTGGATAACTATCTGGAGGTGTATTTATGGCAAAGTTGTGTAGCTTCAGTCTCACAGCGCCCCCACTGGGACAAAGAGAAGAAGTGCGCTATGGAGACTGCCTTAGAGTACTGCAAAGGTGCGTTTGGATTCGGCCAAAAGAGCACAGATGCTGTTCAGAAGCCTCCTGTTTCTGTTTTGTAAGGTTCTGTTTGGTGTTTTGTGTTCAGAGAGAAATCCTAGACGGCCTCCCATGGCATACCTTATTGATGAAGGGGCAGAGCCTCTCACCTTTACTAATATATTCCCTTCATGGGAAATGAGACTGACACAGGGAGTACAAGTGAGTGAGGACATATCATCATCATCATCACATGCATGAGTGAGTGCTTACATAATTTAGACTGAAGTCTCATTGTAATGTTTGTTTGTGTTTTCTTCCAGGACTGCACAGTGTGTAAAAAGCTGACTTTGGTGCAGGATGCTCTAGCTTCCCTTAATAAGACCCAGTTTCCCCTTAAGGATCTGCTAAAGAGACCTTTACCTGAGGGAGTGGATCCTTTACACCTGGAGAACTACCTTTCTCAGCATGATTTCAAGGTCTAACGCTGAAACATAATGGCCTGGTTTCACAGATAGGGCTTAGATTAAGCCAGGATTAGGTTTTAGTTCAAGTAGGATATTTAAGTAGCTTTTATAAATGTGCCTTAGAAAAAAAAAACAATACTGCTGTGTACCTTGAGACAAAACAATTGCAGTGACATATTTTAATATGTATCAGTACAAGTTACGGTCAGTTAAAAAAGCTCAAACATGCATTTTAGTCTGGGATTAGTTTAAACCTTCTGGGGGAATATAAATACAAAGTACAGCAATAGCAGCTTTTTATTGTCGTCAGTTATTTTTACACTGTATTTTGAATCTAAAATTGTATTTTATGTAGATACTTCATTTATTTCAGTTGAGTCTTGCATAGCGAAACTGACATGACTTACTGACATGTAAAGCAAAAACATTTTTATTTTTGTTTTTACATGTTGTTTAAGGGTGGTTTTATTTTAAATAGTTTTTTTGTTTAGATATTTGATAAATAATAATTAAAAATATATATTTAGTTATTTTAATAATTTAATAAATAATTTTACAGACATACACTTACATTGAAAATGATGGACTCAGTAAGTTTTTTATGCATTGAAAGTATTTTACGCTCACTAAGGCTACATTTATTTGCTGAAAAATACAGTAAAAACAGTAATATTGTGAAATATTGTTCAAAAATGTATTATCAATGTTAAAACAGTTGTGCTGCTTAATATTATTGTGGAAACCTTGATTAATTTTTTTTCAGGATTCATTGATGAATATAAAGTTCAAAATAACAGCATTTATTTAAAATATAAATCTTTTGTAACATTATAAATGTCTTTTCTGTCACTTTTGATTTTTCTAATATGTCCTTAATGAATAAAAGTAGACCTACCCTTTTAAAACATTTCATAAAAAAACAACAACTTACTGACCCCAAACGTTTGAACAATAGTATAGTATATATTTTTTGAAAATAAAGAAGAATTTGTGGATGTCTAGTTAACTACAAACTAAAGTCTTATAAAACTAAAATCTTATAAAAACAATTTGGTTTCCAGGAAGAATGAAAAAAAAAGTCTGGCTTTCAAAGTCAGCCAATCAAATTACAGCTCACCTGATTAAGAAAATAGAGGCTAATATCAAGTAAACTATTAAGTCTGATAGGTTATCTTACCATCTTCTTGAAAAATAAATAAATACATCAGGAGAGGTTGAAGTAACTGCCCTGTTTATTTGTTTTAGGCTGCTTTAGGAATGACATGGAATGACTACAACTGCCTGTCAGATTTACAAAAAATGGAACTGAAGAAAAGGAAAGGATTTTACTGAGTGTCAGCAGACCTGTGACCTAGGGTCAACGTGAAGCAATATTTTAAAAAAGATGTGTTTGTAAGATGACATGTTCTTGATGGCGGTCATGTGTACAGTGTAACTGTAAGTGTGAGTGTGTCTTTCGGTCTGCTTCTTTTCAGTCTGCTGCTTCTTATAATGTCTAATGCCCAGCGCTCATTTTGGCCAAAAGCTTTGTTCAAAGCTAGACAGAACTGTTAACTGTGACTTTGAGAAATAGCTTCCATGTTTTTCTTCCCATCCTCCATTGCAGTTGTTTCTCTTCCCGCTTTCTTTATCTCTTCCTGTCTGCCTTTTATCTCTCCTCTCAATACAAAGCAGCACATGTGAATAAAGATCAGGTTGTTTTACTGAACTTACAGTTGAATTTAGTAATGTTTATTTTAAAATAAAACAAAATGAAATCTTTTCACTGTGAAACTTTTATTCAACTTTACAAATCTCAAATACATAAACAGAGCAAGAATGGAAAAACAAATAGAGGAACAAACAAGAAATGTCAGTAACAAGATTGCTCATCAAAAAAAAAAAAAAAATCCCAAACCACAGCAATAGGAAATAAAAGGGGAAATACTGTCAACAACAGAATGCTGAAATGTATTCTTAAATGATTGATATCTTTATTTAATACATGAATTATAGAGTACTGTAGGCCTATGTGTGTATATGTGTGGGCGTGTGTGTGTGTGTGTGTGTGCGTGCGTGCGTGCGTGTGTGTTTGTGTGTGTGCGTGCGTGCGTGGGTGTGTGTGTGTGTGTGCCCGCATGTGTGTGTGTGTAGCTGCTGAAAGTGTAAAGTGTAGTGGGGGGTTGAGGGAGGGAATTAGTGTGGATTTAGACTCATGTGACTGGTGAAAAATTACAGGCAACATCTAGATAGCAGATTGACAAAAAGAATGCGAGTTTTGCTTGCTGCGTAACTGTTCACATCCAGCTAGTTACACTTGTTCAAGTTTGGAGTCAGTAAGATTTTTTTTCCTGAAAAATGTATAAATTCAGCAAGGATGCATTAAGTTGATAAAATTGACTGTAAAAACAAGCATAGGCTACTATTACAAAACATTTCTATTTCAAATGAATGCTTCTTTTGAACTTTTTGAACTTTGAATCCTGAAAAATCACAGGAATAAATTATATTACATTGTATATTCAAATAGAAAACAGTTATTTTAAATGGCCATATTATAGTTATTTTTAAATGGTCATCAGCCTTGGTGAGAATAAGAGACTTATTTAAGAAAAATATTTAAAAAATCTAAAAACTTTTGGACCGACTAAATAAGAGAAATCTAATACAAAAGTACTATATCAACTTAACATGTGATTATATTATGCAAATGTCTTTTCAAATTGTGAATATATACTATGTACTATATACAAACTAATCTGCAAATGAGACTGAACTGGAAATAAGAAAATGAACCAGAAATTGTATATTTTAGAAAAAATACAAATGACTATTGCTGCTAATAATGAAAATTTGTAATTGATGCATGAAAACATTACATGTAATGTTTTAAAACAACACACCATGTAAACTTAAATATGAGACACAAGAAAGAAAAGGTAAATCTTATTATGCTTATAAAAGGTTTAGCTAACAAACTTAGCAATACCATTTAGCACATTTTGCATTTGGTTTATACATTCATGTTTTTGATTGTCTCAGGCATTGTTTAGCACTTATATCTACATATGAATCCAGGATGAGGAAATATCAGACAGTATGACCACAGATTAAACTGGAATGTAACAGATAAAATGAAAGAAAGATAGAAAGAAACAATGTTTGGAAGCAAGGCTAAGCTAAGGTGCCTGTCTCTTTCATACCATGGATGTGTTAAGGTACTGCCCACTAAATAGCAGATTCTTTACAGGCGTATTCATAATAGTGTATGTACAGTGCATACAGTATGCCTGCCAACGTCTTGTGTGTGATTTAGATTGACTGCTCTCTCTCTGGCAAACCTCTCTCTGGTTCAGACGCTAAAGCTGCCTCTCTCAACACCACCATGTGATCCTCGGCTGCATGCAGTGATTGGTCGATCCAGTCCAGGCTGCCAGACATGTGACAGGCGTTTCGTGTCACCAGAACCAAGTGACTGACCGACAATAATAATGCTGTGGCCCTGGTCCAAAAAAACAATGTAAATTGCAGAAACATAAACATGCAGTACAATAGACCATGCTAGCAAATGAAGTTACCTGGCATCCAGAAGAATGGGGTCCAGCGGAGGGTACATGGATCGAACCACGTCATCCACCCTGTGATGGCACAAAGTCAGTATCAACACTCTCATATGCGTCATATCAACTCTTCAAACTGTTTACCTTGGGCTGATGCGTTTGGCCACGGTGATGATGTCATTCAGGCTGGCAGGTGCTTTGACCTTTGCCCCAGAGCCCATTGTCATGGCGACTAGCTTTTCGGTGAGAGTGTGGCATATCTGTACGGAACCAGGACGCTCATTTTATTCAACCAGACAATGCTGTGTATTATTATACTTACACTACAGTACAGTCATGTTTGTGGTCATTTTATTCAGCAAGGATGCATTAATTTGATTGAACGTGACAGTAAAGCATTTATAATGTTACAAAAGATTTCCTTTTCAAATAAATGCTGTTCTTTTGAACTTTATATTCATCAAATAATCTTAAAAAACTGTTTTCAGAAAAACTTTAAGCAGCACATCTGTTTTCAACATTGATAATAATTAGAATGATTTCTGAAGGATCATGTGACACTGAAGACTAAAGGAATGATGCTGAAAATTCAGCTTTACCATCACAGGAATAAAATAGAAAACTGTAATTTGGAAATTGTTATCATTTCACAATATTACTGTTTTTATTTTATTTGATCAAATAAATGCAGCCTTGGTGAACATAAGAGACTTCTTTCAAATACATTTAAAAATCTTACCAACCCCAAATTTCCCATGTCTTTAAACATTAATTACATGATAGTATAAGATTACATGTATTTGGTCTTGAAATTTGAGCACAAAATTTACCTTCAGAATTGCAATGCAGTGAGACACAAGACCACTGAGAGAAAGATATCAGTGAAGTGTTAATAACAGAATATAATATCAATAAAAATACTATGGTTGTGAACGTGAATGTAGAGAGAAGGCATACGAGGCATCTTCGATCCAGTCTTCGTTCTCCAGTATGGCCTCAATATGAGGATTGGTGATGACAACATCATCCAGCTCCAGCTCTGATGGTTCACTCTGAGTCTCCATCGCTCCGATCAAATCCACCGTAGGTCTAAAATATAAAAAAGAAGAGAAGAGGTATTTTCATAGCTCAGAATGTTGGAATGCAAAATGGTGATTGTGGGATTGTCCTGAGTGTGGGAATGAGTGAGGCCATGTCTTATTCTGAAGTGTACACTCAGGTACATACTTGGAATCAAACTGGTGCAGAAAGTCTGGAGGGTGGCAGTAACGATGGCGGCACACAACCACCAGCGCCACAAATGATGCCAAGAAGATGGTGGCGAGTACACCGATGGCCACGATCACCACCGTCTCCATGGCTGTGATGAGGAGGAGGATGAACGATTGGCAAAAAGTTGCTTGTCTGGGATTGGAGTTTGCAAAAGCTAGACGTTTCTGAGGAAATAAAGATAATAAGACTTGTTTATATTAAAATAATATCTCTTTATTATAAAAAATAACTACAACTCTATCCATCTATCTGTTTGTCTGTCTGTCTGTCTATCTATATATCTGTCTGTCTGTCTCTATCTGTCTATCTTTCTGTCTGTCTGTCTGTCTATCTATCTATATATCTATCTATCTATCTATATTAAACCTTGTTTCTAGTATAGAGCCGTCAAGTTAATAAAGATTTGGTTTTATCTTTGTGTTTCTTAAAGGAGCAAAGAAAAACTATCATAATGAGACTTCAGTATTATTGTAACATGTTGAGTAAATCATTTAATTTCCTCCCTTTTACTCTCCTTACGCTTTACTAAATACAGAGATAACAACTTGATTTATACACCTATCTTGATCATTACATTCTTTTACAATTGAATATGTAAAGCTTCATTCATCCATTTGCTTACAGCAGATTAAGAGCTGTTTTTTATGAGTATATGAATGTAAAATGAATGCAGGAGTGTGTCTAATTGTGTCTTTGTAAGGGTCACACCCATCAGACCTTTGATCAGTCAGTCAGTAACCTGCTCACAGTGTATATATGAGTCAGTCTGGCACCATGTGTTTGCCTTGCACTTTTGGTAAAAAACAAGCAAGACATATATAATATTTAAATATGTATATAACTGTTTGTTTAAACATGTTTTTGAACATATTGGGCCCTATTTTAATGATCTAAGCGCATGGTCTTAAGCGCACGGCGCAAGTGCACTTAGGGCATGTCCGAATCCACTTTTGCTAGTTTAACAACAGGAAAAAGATGGTCATGGTCTAAAAAGGTTGTCCCTATTTTGGGCTTTATGTGCAATAAATCAATCAGAGTCTCATCTCCCATTCCCTTTAAAAGCCAGTTGTGCTCATGCCATGGCGGGTTGCTATTTAGGCTACATGGCGGAATTTGCAAGCGGAAAAAACTGAATGCATCTCCAGAGCGCAAACGGATCTGCTCGTGCGCGAGATTAAAGCACGCAAGCAGACCATCTTCTACTGTACATTGTAATACTTTTAATTTTAATATTTGTCATGTTTGTGTGCCGCTGCGCGTCCTTGTCCCCTAGTTGCACATTAAACGCGCTCTTTAAATAACAAAAAAAAATAAAACTTTAACAACGCCATTGACTTTAGACCAGGTTTCAGTTGGTCAATGGCGCAGTTTACTTCAGTTGCCTCAAAATGGTAATGCACCAACAATGCGCCTACAATGCGCCAACAATGCGCCTAGAATGGCACAGATGGGCGAAAATGCATTTGCTATTTAAACAACGTGTCACAGGACATGAAAATTAAAACCGCGTTGGGCTGAAACTATAGCAAAAAAACTTGTGCAGCGCCTGCCACTGCATTGCATTGAGTAGCCTATATGATAGGGCCCATAAGGTTTTAGGGTTACAATTGGGCCTTTATCACTTAATTTCCCCAAAATTCTTTCATTTAATGTTAACAAGTAAGAATTTACAACTTACTTTCTATTTCACTTCTAATCACAAAAACAACAAACCGAGAAATTATAATTATCCATTTAAAACATTTAGTCTTTGCAGCGATGCAATGCTTATTCAACATGGGAAGCAGTTACAACATATGAGAAGTAGAATTTCGATCAAGATGATGAAATAGAGTTTTGGAATGCTGTAATTCCCTAATCGGATTAATTTGAATTCCCCTAGCCTTTTCATACTGTGCACTATAGGCATTTTTTCAAATTTATCCTGGCATTCAGAGACACTGGATTAACCTTGATTAGTATTTAATTATAAATACAATGTATATGGGGACACAAAAACAGTTATGTTATCACAAATTCTACACCATGTGAAAGTAAACAGAGAAAAAAATGTCAAGCCTTTGCATTTTGAAACATTGTCTTGCTAAGGAAGCTGGTCTTTAGTTACACAGTCATTCATTTGATATCCATGCAGACGTGAGTTCATGCAGCCTGTGTAAACAATTAATACAGAAATTAACACAAAGAAGTGCTGGGTAGATTACTCACAAATTGTAGCCTGTTACTAATTTCAAATTACATGAAGAAAATTGTAGTTAGTAACAGTCATAATAACATCAGATATTTTAGGTAATATAATTGGACTACTCATTACTTTTGACCCTTGTTTATCACATTGATTTGAATAGGAATATCTTGTACCATATTGATATAAAAATGCAAAGAGAAAGAAATGATATTCCATATTTTTGTTATCAAGAACTTGAAATGCATTAAAAAAAATCTAAGTTAAAAAAAGAATTATGTAGAATCATTAAATTATGAATATAATAGGGCCATTTTGTGAATACTATGTAATCACGTAATCAATAAAATAGAGTAGCCTAGTCTGATTGTGAGTGTTTTAAAAGGTATAATCTAATTACAAGTATTTCATTTTTGAAATATGATTACGCAATCCAGATTACACATAATCAGAACTACCAGAACTGTACACACACACACACACACATCGTAGCCTACTCACTCATTTAATGTTGATAATATAATTTCTAATGAAACTTGTACCAAATTAGAAGAGAAAGCAATATAGAAAAGCATTTTGACTAATGGTCACTTTTGGACCCCACTGTATGATTGTGCACACTATTTATTGAACATTGTATAAGTTAACGGGTAACGACTTATTAAAGTTATTATTATAAAGTGTTACTAAAGCATTAACAAAATACAGAAATATGTGCACTGTTATTGGACTAAACGCAGCTGCTCTCCTCCATTTTACTCTTAAATTTTAAAAGGATTCGATGTTTATGGCATGATGATGCATATATCCGGCATATGAATAGGCTACAGACTTTCAAGGCTATACTGTATATTCACAACTTTAATAGGCTGCACTGAAACAAAGAAAGCTCTGTTCTAACCAAATCAGTGGGTCTGTTTAAAAGTTAGCATTATTTAATTTAAATATCTTATCATTAAATTCAAGCAAAATAAAATGTGTTTTCTGTCTGTCACATTTACAATTGTACTTCAGAGGCTTTTTTTTTTTTGCATTATCACAGTAAGTTACAAATCTCTCAAGTGAACAAATAGGTCAATTAAACAGTCATTGGTCAAATTAGTTGAATTTTAATATCTTCTTACCTAGATATCTTTTCCATTTTATGGCGTTTGTCCCACGAAACAAAGCGAGTTTGGGCTAGAAAGGCGGAGACGGCACGGAGATCTCCAGCGCGGGAGCGCGCAGTAAAGCAGCGCTGTGAACTTCGCTCCTGCAAGAGGCGCGCGCGCGCGCGCTTAAATACCAGGTGTCACTCCCGAGCCATGTGTTGTGGAGCCCTTCCGGTTTTTCCATATTGCGCATGTGCAAATAACTTGTGGCAGTTCGACTCACGTGCACGCAGGTACGTGGGTTCTTATTCAGTTTTTAAAGCATGACTACTGAAAAAAGACAGTGACTACTAAGTAATCATTCGACTTTTATTAAAAAAAGATTCCGCAGTAATTTGCTCTGTAAATGGACATTTTGAATATACAACAGAAACACTAAATTTTTAAATACAGTCCAACAATAAGCAGGGTCCAAGCAAGCCGAACATAACTATGTCTTTTCATAGCTCTTCTAGGAGATGCTAGTTTTATCTCCACATTTAGAAAGCATTTGAAGCTAACCACAAACTTTAAAGTTAGCACTTTAAGGTTATGTATATATTTATTTTTTCTTTCTCTCATGTGCAAGCTGCATGTTTATAATATGAGAACATAAGATATTAGAATTTCACAATGTATGCAACATTTTGTGTAAGATTTTTAACAGTCATATAGGTCCAAATTCGTGTGAAGGACTTTTGTGTGGAAGTTAAATCCACACCATTAATCCATCCCATAACTGAAAGTGATTATATTATCCCTCAAAATAAACATTTAGTAAAATTTCACATTAGTCACAAAGCTATATTAAAAGAATATTGAGAATAATAAAATGAAAAGCAATGAAAGGAAATGGACTGCATTTATATAGCACTTTCACAGACCCAATGGCCACCAAAGCGCTTTACATGTTGCCTCACATTCACCCATTCATACACCAACGACGGTGTCAGCCATGCAAGGCGCCATCCAGCTCGTCGGGAGCAGCTGGGGTTAGGTGTCTTGCTCATGGAGAGGTGGAACTGGGGATCGAACCACCAACCTTTCGGTAGACAACTGTAGGATTACAAATTTATTTAAATGTTTAATTTAGATTTCCAATACAATAGTATTTTATATTGAGAAAGTTTAGAAATGATGAGACCAGGAAATCTCTGCAAACGGTAGGGGTTCTCAGCGGGATATTCCTGACTGTCCCATCTCAGTACGAGAAGGCTAGGCTTTTCCTGTTCTCGTTGTTTACCGGGTGAAGAGTCATGCTGAGCAAGTTTGAACACCTGTTATTTTATTACTGAGACCATTTGTCTCATCTCAGTACGAGAAGTCTATGCCTTTTCCTGTTCTCGTTGTCTCAGCTCATTTACATCACAATGTAATCCCTCCCCCTTGAAATGTATATATGAACTCAATGTATACTGCCTTAGGTTAGACTAGACTTGACTTGACTTGGGTACTAAGCAGACTACAGCAAATAAAGAATCCTGCTTAAATAAGTCTCCTGGTTTTCGCTTCTGAGTTTTTCTACACTGAAGAAGGAAGAAGTTTACAACAGATGGTGCCTGTGACCCGGATGGAGAAACTGAAACTCAACAAAGAATGAACTTTTGAAACTTCAAAGCTCAAAGATCTCAACAAAGATCTGACTTTCCAGTTCCAGACTGAATCTTTTGAATCCAGAAAGATCTCAACAAACCTGCCTGAGTTCGCGAACTGAATCTCAACAAAGATCTCAACAAAGCTGACTGTGTTCCAGAACTGAATCTCAACAAAGATCTCAACAAAGCTAACTGAGTTCCAGAACCAAGCTCAACAAAGATCTCTGACTGAGTTTCCAGACGGAATTCTTCCATACAACAAAAATTTGGTGAGTTTCACTCCATTCAAAGAACCGTTGAAAAACCAGTAAAAATTATCCTCTGTGCCATCAGAGAAGAAGTTAACAGACAGCTGTAGGGTTTGTTAACTAAAGTTATCCTCTAAAGTTGCTTTAGAGATGAAATGTATCCTCTGTTTTTCAGGCAGGGAAGATTAACATACATGTTAATACTGTTTATCCTCTGCTTTGCCAGGGAAGTGATTTATCCTCTATAAAATTAGGGAAGATTAGCATCAAGTGCTAATATATTGTACCCTCTGTTTTCAGGCAGGGAAGGTTAACATTACGTGTTAATATTGGTGAACCTCTGTTCAAACAGGGATGTGTTTATCCTCTAAAAGTTAGGAAGGTGAAAGATCCTTTGCATTTCCTTTTAGAGAAGATTAGTGTAACGTACTAATATTTTGTGTGTTACCCTTTGCTCTGGGCAAGGAAGGTTAACTGTGTTATCGAGTGTAGCCTCTTTTGATCAGAGAAGATTTAGTGTTTTTGTTTGTTTTAATCTTATAAAATTAGGGAAGATTAGCATCAAGTGCTAATATATTGTACCCTCTGTTTTCAGGCAGGGAAGATTAACGTACATGTTAATATTGTTTTATCCTCTGCTTTGCCAGGGAAGTGGCAAATGCTTTTTTCAGGCAGGGAAGATTTTAGCATAAATTGCTAGTAATTTGTTTATCCTTTGCTTTAGGCAGAGAAGGTTAGCATTAACAACAGTAATCTGTGTTAACGAGTGTACCCTTCTGTGGATCAGAGAACTTTTAGTGTTTGTTTGTGTGGTAACAAAGAAATCCACAAAATGATTAAGAAAAATGCTAGACTAATGTCCACAACTAAAAAAGGTGTTCTTGCTAATCCTTTGTGGTCAGATAGCGAATTTAAAACACTGTTAGGAGAACAGATGGATCTAATAGTCACTGAAAAAGTTAGACAAGAACTAACACAGAAATATGAGATTCATCCAGATAAGATTTGGTCTATTGAAGAATGCAAGAAGGTGTTAGGTGCATGTATCAGAAAGAAAAACATGAAAGGCATAATCTGTTGCCATAGGGAATTTAGCTTATCCATTGCACAAGAACAATCTAGGTGTATAGCTAAATTAAAAGAACAGAACAAACAAATGCACACTAAGGTGGGCCATAACAAGGCCTCAACCAAATGTGACTCAGAAGACCAACAGTCAGATGAAACTTATCCTGACTTAAAAGCATTCTTTGAAACAGATGTAGACATCCCATCAGTAACTGATAAGCCTGTAGATTCAGTAAAGGTTTGTGTTGCAAGAAGATCTCAGGGAATTGAGGGAACTGAAAGTGTTCCTCCCAACTCTTCCGTGGTCCAAAACCAAACTGTTGCCAAAGCACTCGGACCTAGAGACATAGAAAGACTATCCCAAAGCTTACCTTCAGTACGCACTGATGTTTCTGAATTTAGAAGGGCATTGATCAGTAAAATGCGTCTTTACGACATGTCGTTGGCAGAAGTCACACAGCTGATGTCACAAATTCTAACTGAATCTGAATTCAACAGTTTTGAGTCTGCTGTTACTTCTGAACTACAACATGCCAGAAAAGATGAATTGAGAGAGGGAGTTCTGAAAGCGTTGAAGAACATTGTTGGACCTAAAATTGACTGGTCGAAGATCACTAGTTGTTTACAGAAAAAGGGTGAAACTGTTAGTGAGTACACTCAAAGATTTTGCCAGTCAGCAGCTGCATACAGTGGTATAGCTGACACTTCAGAGAAGGTGCTAGAAGATAATGGTCCCCTAGTTCGCACATGGTTTGATGGTCTGTTGTCAGAACATAGAAAAGCATTGCCTTTCTTAGACTTAACATGGTCCACTAGAACCATACAAAACAACTTAGACAGTTTGGCTGCATGGGAAAGAGACTCTGATGTCAAGGAAAGAGTAAAAATTGCAACAGCATCCTTTAAGGTCAACACAGAGAATCAACAGAAACGCAAATGTCCTAAGAGAGAGGGCAGTAGTTGTTATTATTGTGGTAAACATGGACATTGGGGAAAAGTGTGTAGGAAAAACAAAAAGAACTTTAAACAAGTTAACAATGTTACTTAGCTCCTACTCAGTCTGCTTGCTACTCTGAAGCAGCCCGTCCCCTCGTCATTAAACTGGGGCAGCTGGTTGACGCGTTAACCATTTGGGCTGTGAGTGCTTTATTTCCCCACTAACTTGCAACAGAGATAAAAAAACTTCTGTTTTTGATTAATAGAACAAAAGGAAAGTGACTATCTCAGTTTTTTTCTTTGGGGGACACTGGTTAAAGTAGACTCACAGCCTTAAATGTTATTTTACAGCACAGGGCTTTCATCATTAATAGTGTTAGGTCAGACTGTAAACGTAAAAAAAGCCCTCATGCAGTGTCCACAATAATGCCGAATCTTGTTTTACAGCGTGCACCTGTCACGAATCCGTCCTCATGTATGATGTCTGTTATGACTGAAGTTTTGTTAGAGGATGAAGGAGAAATTACTCACAATTGTGTTACGCTTCCATATACACCTATGAGTGAAGTAAAAGAAAAAGGTAACAGACGAGCAGTTTATGCAGTAACGTCCACCCCGGAAGTGTTAGCTTCAGGACGTCTTCCAGATAATTTTTCAGCTCAAGCTGCAGAACTAGTAGCCCTAACGAGAGCATGCACGCTAGCTTCAGGATCAGTTGCTAATATCTACACAGATTCCAGATATGCTTTTGGGGTAATTCATGATTTTGGTGTCATTTGGCAAACCAGACAGTTTCTAACTTCTGCTGGATCCCCCATTAAGCATGCTGAATTAGTGAAAGATCTAATGTTTTCCATGAAACTTCCAAAGAAATTAGCAGTGATCAAAGTGAAAGCACATCTCACAACTAATACTACGGAAGCTAAAGGTAATGCTCTTGCTGATATGGCAGCTAAACAAGCTTGTTTCTATGCAACTGTACAAGTGTGTTCAGGTAGTGCAGCACAGAAGAAAATGATGCCTCCTGAATCAATAATTGATCTGTACAAAGACGTTTTCCTCCATTAGAACCAAAGTGGCATGTGCCACATCAAGTGATGTTGATTACAGCAGCTGCAGTATTGTGTCAGGGAAGGAAAACCTGGACTCATTGTACACACTGTAAGGTTGTTCCCCCACCAACAGGGATAGGTTAGGACACGGAACCAGTGGGGAGCCCGGAGAAGAACCGAATGCAACAGGCTTCGAGGGGCAAACTCTGCGGTGAAGACTCCCTCATAGGCCCTATCCTAGTCCATCCTTACCTCACTGTTCCTTAGGTGTCAAAGGTTTAAGAAATAGGGAAAGATGGAACGACAATAGCAGACCCAGAAAAAGTTTACAACCCTAGTGTTTGAACAAATACTGCTCTACTGCTTAGCAGACTCGGAAAAGTTTACAATCCTAGTGTTTGAACAAATACTGCTCTCCTGTCTTTTGTTTTCTTTCTTACTCTGTGCAGATACCACTGATGACTTCCCGAGACCCATACGCACTGACCTCGTCATCTGCGTATGAAGCCACAAGAAAACCTCCGGAAACAACTTGACCCTCTTCCGAGCCAACTATCACTAAAGGATAAAGAAAAGAAAAAGAAAAAAATACACAACGCATAGACTCACATACGAAACCTTCAGTCATCCATCAACATGATCAAGATTGTCGTACCAGTAACATCACAGACACTCTCGCTTCGCACAAGATAATGATCTTACAGAACAGAGTGGCCTTAGATTACATTCTAGCAACGCAAGGAGCCTGCACCATCATCGGACCTGAGTGCTGCACCGGGTTTTAATGGATCCAACAGAGAACTTGAACAAAATCCAACAAGACATTCTTGATCTTTCAGCAAAATTACACCAGATGACTGAAGATAATTCTTCATGGTTCGGAAAATTGTTAGGTAAACTGTGGATAAAGGAAATAGCAATTCTGCTGTTATTTCTTCTAATAGCGTACTATCTATGCGTCCACAGTATCAAGTGTTTCATTCAACAAATGACTCACGCCCCTCACAAAGAAATGACAGTTCCAAACAGAAAAGACTATTACCCTTAAGAACTTCACAGACCCTAAATTTGCATGTTTGTTTCTGTGTCAGCATGCAATTCCAGAAACAGCAACACAGAAGCATGAGCCTGTAATGATCACAAGTTACAAGAATTTAACTTTTAAGTGTCTAAATTTGTATTTTGTGAGAGTTATTTAGAACTCTCAAAGGGGGAAATGTAGGATTACAAATTTATTTAAATGTTTAATTTAGATTTCCAATACAATAGTATTTTATATTGAGAAAGTTTAGAAATGATGAGACCAGGAAATCTCTGCAAACGGTAGGGGTTCTCAGCGGGATATTCCTGACTGTCCCATCTCAGTACGAGAAGGCTAGGCTTTTCCTGTTCTCGTTGTTTACCGGGTGAAGAGTCATGCTGAGCAAGTTTGAACACCTGTTATTTTATTACTGAGACCATTTGTCTCATCTCAGTACGAGAAGTCTATGCCTTTTCCTGTTCTCGTTGTCTCAGCTCATTTACATCACAATGTAATCCCTCCCCCTTGAAATGTATATATGAACTCAATGTATACTGCCTTAGGTTAGACTAGACTTGACTTGACTTGGGTACTAAGCAGACTACAGCAAATAAAGAATCCTGCTTAAATAAGTCTCCTGGTTTTCGCTTCTGAGTTTTTCTACACTGAAGAAGGAAGAAGTTTACAACACAACCTACATGAACTACTGAGCCACTGCCGCAAGTTTAACTTCATTTGAGGCTGGCATACTCAGAGTACTCTGCCATGACGCTCTGTTTGTGAGCTGGTTTGGCGGCAGTCTTAACATGGACAACAGAAGAATATGTCACCTCGTCCTTGAGAGAGAGAAAAAGACAGATTTTGTTAAAAATACCGACATGTAGCTATACATTTATGTATAGCATACTCTGTCTGACCTCATTTTCATCTTGTTTTAAGTTTTGTCCTTGAGTTAAGCTATCAGGGTTTACATCAGCCTAAAGAAAGAGACATCATGATCAGAACACACATATACACTGATCTTTATTTCAGTAAATAGTAAATACATACACTGGAAGTGCACGCATGTACTGTATCAACATATTAAATATTTATCTGAATGGGTTTGAGGCATTTTGTGCTCACCTGTTTCTTATTTTCACTACTCACTAGCACAAGTCCATCATTGGTCATCTTTTTGACATCTCTTCCTAGAAATTAAAAAAATCTCAGTCAAATTGAAAAAAACATCAGACAAATGGTGTGGCAATGAAATTATAATACTTAAAGTTGAACATTCGACATCCTTTTGACGTGTATTTTTCCTATTTGTAATAGTTCAAAGATGTGTTATATCATCAAACGCACGTATGATTTTGACTTTAATTTCATTCTGAATAACATCAAATGCTTTGTTATGGTCAGTAAATCTATTTAACATTCTTTTAAAAAAAAAAATCAAAGGTTAAAGAGGCCAGTCTTATTTCAATTTGTACTATTACCATGGTAATAGTGTGTGTGCGTGTGTGTGTGTGTGTGTGTGTGTGTGTGTGTGTTTACCTCTGCATTTCCAGTAGATCAATGCCAGTACTGCTAGTAACATTAATACTGGAAGCAGTGACAGCAGAATGAAGGCTGAAAAAAAGAAAGCACACACACAAAGACACACACACACACAAACACACAAACACACACACACACACACACACACACACACACACACACCCTTGGTAATATGCAGACACTTCAAGAAAACAGGTAAAAATACATTAAAGATTCTTTTTAGATCAATATTCAAAGCAAAAGAGGCTGTTACGTACACATTTTGCCTTCTGTCTTTTGTTTTCCTGTAAGGGTTAGTTAAGTTATATGGTTATTGCATGACCTTTTGTTTTTTCTGTAATGAGTTCAAAATCTGCCAGCCATCATCTACACAACAGAGGATATATTATTCTACTTAATCATCTTCAACAGTTTATAATGAACAATATTAATATTGTAACGAAGCAACAACTACAACACAGAGGAATATTACCTTGAACACTGAGTGTGATGTTGATGTGTGGTTGATGAAGCACAGAGCAATGATATTCTCCCTGATCTTCTGTGCTCACGTCTGATATGTGTAGAGACAGATTTCCTGGAGAGGATTCATTCAACAGTTTGACTCTACGTCTCTTACTCTGTTCAGTTGGGTAAATTTCTTCAGGTTTTGTTGTGTGTTTTGGTGAAGTATATGTCCATGTAAGTTGTGGAGGTTTAGCCTGTAGTTCAGTACAGGAACAGGGCAAAACTACAGACTCTCCCGATTGTCCCGTCACCTCAACCGCCTGTGTGTTCTGATCCAGATCACACCCTGACAACACATTAGACTGACATTTACAGACACTTTACTGGAAGAAGAAAATATCTACTGCATTTTGAGAGATACAGGTTTCATGCTAAAATATTCAATTTACCTTTTATCTGCACTGTTATGTCTCTATATGTTGTTCTTGAAATCTCACACCTATATAACCCATCATCCTCCTTTCTCAGGTCAGAAATGAGCAGAGACAGATTTCCTGGATTACTTTCATTAAACAGCTTCAGTCTGCCCTTGTAAATCTCATTTTTGAATACTTCATTTCGTTGGCCTGTGTTTAGTATTATCCAGGTGAATTTGGCTGTAGTCTGAGGGTCACAGGAGCAGGGCAGCAGGACTGATCCACCTGTGTAACCTGTTACTTCTTTAGACTTTATATGATCTGAAAGATCACAACCTGCAGACAGAGAGAGTTTCTTCATGAATGGATCAATGTGATCTTAGAGATTAACATCAGGAAGAAGAGTTTAGTATACCATCATTGAATAATAATGCAGCATGCTTAAAAGAAAATGAAAAAGTTCCACAAGTCACGTGATAACAGAACATGAGACTCAATCTGAGCTTTAAGTTCTGTTCAGGGTGCCAAAGGCTGTATAACTGTATGAGAAATCTTCATTTTAAATTAAAATTCACTCTACTCATCTAGGGTATGTTTATATGACATCGTTTTCAACCGAAAACAAAAAAACCTTTTATGCATTTTGGCCGTTCATTTACACGACAATGGCGTTTTGGGGGCCAAAAAACGCAAGCTTTTGAAAAAGGGTTTCAAAGCGCATGCGTATTACGTGTTTGTGGGGTGTTACTTGACAAAGTGACATCTCAATACTGGTCTAGTATAGGCTAATCCGGCCTTTTTAGATATTTTCGCAGATCTGTGTGAACGGGGATCGTTTCGTTTTTAGTACATCCTTGTGGTGTAAAGATACCCTGGTCCGGGAGCACTGCACATTGTAGATGTCCACCTAATCAAAACACACCTGACTCACCTCATCAGCTCATTAAAGACTCCAAGACCTCAGATGGGTGTGTGAGATAAGAGAATTCATGCGCACATCCAAAATAACTCAGGCATGTGCTCGATCAAAAAGAAGCTTAGCTAAAACACAAAAGAACCAGTTTGCCTCGAAGACCTTGTGGCTGAAACGTTGCAAGTTAATAAATGTCTTTGGGAGCATGAATAGCAGTGTGCCGATTCTTTTGTATTTTAGCTTTTGTCAGGCAAGAGAGATATCAAAAATGTGCAGTGTTGTCACTCCAGGACCAGAGTTGTGAACCACTGATCTACATCACTCAGCACTATCACAGAATCACAACCATTGATGACTGATTCATTTCACTCTAAATTATTAAAAGTATTTATAAATCTGGGCTTACCTTCAGTAAAGTGAAGCATAAAGAGGAAAAAACAGAAACACTCCCTCATGACTGATTCTCTGAACTCACTCACTGATGGTCCAAACTTACACACTCGTCACTTGATCAGCGGTTGTGAACTGAGTCTTGTTTTCTTTAAGTCTTCAGGAACTTTTTTTTTTTTTTGCATTTTGCGCCATTTCCTCTTTAGCTCTGTAATTTTGTTTCTCTTCCTGCATCACTGACACTAATAAAACACAACACAACATGCTGTCTTTGATATTATACACTGAAAAAAATTTGGAGTAGGATTTACTTGAAAAAAGCTAGGCAAATGTTTCCACTCAGAAAATGCTAGTAAATTTACAAAGATTTGACAAGTAAAAACCTAAACATATTTATCAGTAGCTTTAATTAGAAATCTTTAAGTTAAAATTTACTTGGACTATGGAATTTAGTAAACTTTACTTAACCTAGTTCAGTGAAAGTAACAAAGAAAATAAGTAATTTTAACTTGGCTAGTAAAAGGTTGATTAATATCGATTTAGTTTAGTTTAGAAATTTCCTTTGCATTACGTTTCACTCAAACAATTTTATTGAATTATACCAGCCATTTATAGTATGTGTTTCACTTAGAGTATTTAAGTAATTTATTTTTCATCATGTCACATGTTAAGCATGTCGTGACTGCGAAAACCTCAATACTTGGTAGACAAAACACAATGACGGTAACATTTGATGGATCGTTTTTGTGTTTGAATGTGTCATTTGAGCCAGAACATCTACTCGAAATGCCACAAAATGGCAAGTTACTAATCCTGACAACAAAAGCAATGATAAAACAGTGTAAATACTGAAAAATGAACCTCATTAATTATGCAAGGTCCAGTGCATGATGGGAACCCCAGTATCAGAAATGTTGAGTAATTTTTACTTAATTTTATTGAGTTAATATTTACGCTTTCATTTCTACTCGCTTGAATTAAGTACTGATATGGAATTTACTTAGTTTTTTTTAATTCTTGCCTGAACTAACTTTTTCTTGTAAATTACATTTTTTTTTTCAGTAGTATTTACCTTACCAAAAAATCATTCTTTACAGTGTATCAGCGCTTCTCATGTCACTACTGCATCTCATGATTTAACATTAAGATAGTTAAATGATCTACATTAGTCAGTAGATCATGATCCACAATGTTGTCTGTTTTATGACTTTTAAACTACTGATTTTGCTAAAATTGATGGCTGAATTAGGGTAGCAATACTTACAGGAAACTTGCCAAAGAGATTATGAAGAACATGCTACTAACATTCTTTGTGCATAAACATTGGTTTTGGTTTGTTGGTCTCTTTATGTAGAATTAGCAGTATGATCAGAATACAACCTAGTGTTTTAAAATGTTTACTTAAAAAAAAAATCAATTTATTAGCAATAGGTTTTTTTGAAAATTGTCTTTGCATCTCAAATATTTATGTAACAGCACATGAACAACAGCTTAGATGTTTTGTGACAAAGCCAAGAGATCATGTCACGGTTTGGGTTTTGTTTCTTGTTCCTGGTTCTTGTCTGTCATGTGATCCCCTGTTCTAGTCATGTGATCTTGCCTTGTGTTCCCCTGTCTGTTGTGTCATTGGTTGATTGTTTAAGTCTTCCCGGGTGTTTCCCGTTAACCACGCCCCCTTGTTATCCTGTTTAGATCGTTTGCCCCTGTATTTAAGCCCTGTGTTTCAGTCCAGTCTTTTGTGAGTTCTTGTATTGTTGTAATGCTGTAGGCACACTGTCCTGTTCCTGAGTCTGGTAACCAAGTCTGTTTAGTTTCTAGTTCATTTAAATAAAACACTGCTGCACGTGGATCCTGCTTTTGCCTCTGCTTCAGCTGCTTGTAACAGATCAAGATCTCATAATTTACCCAATACCATCTAAACACAACAGTATTTCATACTATACAGTATATAATTACTATATAATTTTTGGCATAAGCTATATGTAGATATTTTTATGTGAAAAATGACTACATCATCTCTCTGCTATGGTGATCATATTCTTAACTACTTAACAACTAACCAGATGCAGATAAAATGACTCAGAGATGTGTGAAAACTTAGTAACATCTACAGTGTGCTGTGTTGGCACTTCACTGGGCTTCCTCTTCACCATAGCGGCAGCTCCTCCACTTCAAAACCAACGCTAACACTTTAGAATACGGTTCCGTCATTAATGAATAACTGCAGGAACACATGAGTAATGCAATATTAACGGTCTAGTAACTACTAACTAACAAGAAGCTCTGATTAATGAATTAGTAAGTAATAGCACTCTGAATGTGGTAGTTTACAATAAAAATAATGTTTCATACCTCCCAGAGGACTACTAATAACTATTATATAGCCTACAGGTTCATACTTAATGTGAATGATGCATTATATTTAACTAATTCTAAAGAGAAAAGTGTCACAGGCCGGGGCGGCAACCAGACCTTCAACGCCGGCCTTTTCAAAGTGTACCACCCTGAGGAGCCTGACCAGAGAACACCACAGACAGGACAACGTTATAAGATACAAAGTTGTGTTGCTTTATTAGATTAAAATAGTTTCTCAGAACAAGGCATCAATTAATCGATCTCTTCTTTGTCTTCGAAGGTCCCAAGGAAATAGCGGCTGCAGGAAGAAGGGCTCTCGCTGGCGTAGACAATGGTAATGTACCCCACAACGAATCCTCCAGAAAAAACAGTGAACAGCACTCAGATAAGAACTTCACAACGGATCCTCAGGGCAGACGGTGAGTAGCACTCAGGTAAGGAACTTCCCAGTGAATCTGCAGGACAGACGGTAAGCAGCGCTAGGGTGAGGGGCTCCATAGCGGATCTTCAGGACAGACAGTGAAGAGCACTCAAGTGAGAGGTTGGAACTTCACAACGAATCTGCAGGGCAGACAGTGGGCAGCACTCAGGTAAGGGACTTCACAACTAATCCTCAGGACAGACGGTGAGTAGCACTCAGGTAAGGGACTTCCCAGTGAATCTGCAGGACAGACGGTAAGCAGCGGTAGAGTGGGGGACTCCACAGCGGATCTTCAAGACAGACAGCGAACAGCACTCAGATAGAAACTCCTCTTCGAGCCAGGCAGTGATCAACATGCAGATAAGAGGCCCTCTACAGAACAAGCAAAGTGCAGCACTCGGGTGAGCCATCCTTTTCAAATCACATCAGCACATCGGAGAGATAGATGGCTCTTTTCTGCTTAATACCCACTCCACATATAACCGCGAATACAGCCCAGCGTTCCACGGGGGTAGCAAGTCAACTGGTCAAAGTCATGGTTAACCCTTTATAAGGCACTCATTGAAATATTTGGAAATGCTAAATTTTAACCACAGAAAGCTAATGGGGGATGTTAAAGGACATTTAAACAAAAAAAATGTTCTTAATTTTTTTCATCTTTGCATTGCAAATCAAGGTCAATGAAGTGACCATATATGAGCACTTGCCTGTCTAGGGTAAAATAAATTACCTAGAGTGAATTTTAAAAAAAATATGACACAAACACACACAAACTGCAAGGAACATTTATTTATTATAGGCACAAACTGCAAGGAACATTTATTTAGAGACATCTCTGTCTTGAGGTACTGATACTGGCATCTTGTGGAGGGTGCTCTGGGAGTACAGGGTCCGGGGCCCTTTCCTAAGGGCTATCCAGTCCCTGTACGACCGGAGCAGGAGCTTGGTTCGCATTGCCGGCAATAAGTCAGACTTGTTCCCGGTGCATGTTGGACTCCTGGCAGGGCTGCCCTTTGTCGCCGGTTCTGTTCATAATTTTTATGGACAGAATTTATAGGCGCAGCCAGGGGCCGGAGGGTGTCAGGTTTGGGGATCACACGATTTCATCTCTGCTGTTTGCGGATAATGTTGTCGTGCTGGCCCCATCATGCCAGGACCTTCAGCATGCACTGGGATGGTTTGCAGCCGAGTGTGAAGCGGCTGGGATGGGAATCAGCACCTCCAAATCTGAGGCCATGGTTCTCAGTCGGAAAAGGGTGGCTTGCCCACTTCAGGTTGGTGGAGAGTTCCTGCCTCAAGTGGAGGAGTTCAAGTATCTTGGGGTCTTGTTCATGAGTGAGGGAAGGATGGAACGGGAGATTGAAGACGGATCGGTGCAGCTTCTGCAGTGATGCGGTTGATGTACCGGTCTGTCGCGGTGAAGAAGGAGTTGCAAGGCGAAGCTCTCGATTTTCCGGTCGATCTACGTTCCTACTCTAACCTATGGTCATGAGCTTATATTTGCTCATAATTGTGTTTTATCACAAACCAATATTCAGTAATTAAAATCAATTCACACAGAGTGTCTAGTGTAGAAAAATACAATAATTAAAAAACAACACATTTTTTAATGGCTCGTTGTCACGGTTGTTTCAGATCAACACCTACAAGTGACCACTAGGTGTCGTCGTTGAGACGGGTGTCGGATTGTTTCGAAGCCTCGACACAGTATGGCACACCCAGCAAACATGCCAGTGGGGAAGTGTGGGTTTTCTGTGGGACAGTGTGGGCAAGGGCAAACCCTTTGGGGCCCCATGTGGGCTTTCTGTGAAATAAAACAGTGGGCTTGCCCAAATAAAACCCACACGGGCCCCCAGTGGGTTAGCCCATGCAGGGCCCATTGCTGTTTTTCACTGTGGGGCCACAAAACGGAGAAAAACAGAGAAAGGGAAAGAAGTAGTGGTGGGCAGATCGAGGCTTCCTGAAACAATGAAACAACTGTTTCATTGTTTCAGGAAGCCTCGATCTGCCCACCACTACTTCTTTCCCTTTCTCCGTTTTTCTAACTTTCTTCACACCAAATGCCTTGTTGTATCCATTGTTGAGACACGTGTTCCAATCGCCGATCGCCTCCCTCACCTCTCGCAGCTGACACTCGTTTCTTCCTTCATTACCCCGCGATCGGCCATCACATGTAAAACCGGAACCGGCCCGGTTGAAACACCCCACTCAAAGAAAGGTTCCGCCCTGCCTTTTCGTCACACAAGGAATTAGCCTATATAATTATTTGGAACAGTGAAAAGTACGATAACTCCCTATATAATGACTTAGCATATAAACACATAAACACTGGTTTTAGTCTGGCTGTATAAATCTCGTTATAGTTTGTCTCTTTATATAGTAGGGTAGACTGTGTACGGTTGAGACACCTTAAATAACTTGCGTGTGCAGCATGCACAACTTGTGATTTTTGCTGTGCACATGTGTATTAGTGTCCTCTTTGATCATGGGAAATTTTAACAACGTAAACATATCCGATCCGAAGATATCAGCAAAAGTGTTTTTTCTAAGATAAGACTTTCACTTCACCATGCACACTCTACAATGAATAGCTTATTATCCTTATGTGACTGTTAAACGTAACTGGTATCATCACAAACGTTATTCTGTGCCCAAAAAACTGTCATATTTCAGGGTATTGTGTCATGCAAGATCATTGCAAAATCTAAAGGAATGTGCAAGGTGACCAGCGGGGTATGGTTGAGACACACGTGTATCAACTGTACCCCCGATAGATTTCTATTAGGAAACACACTGTTTAGTTGTTCAGAGTTAAGATAACAGGTTTAACGTCGTGATTAGCCAGCATAGGACGCAAATGAAAATAAAATTTTATATTTTTGATACTTAAACTGTGTATTCTTAATAAATATATTAAATATATTATTCCTGTTTTATATATTTTAACCAGTGCTAATTTAAACACAATTAATGAATTTAAATGGATGAATAAATAAACATCTTGCCCAATTGTTTTTTTTTCTTTATTTGTCTTTATTTATTATATTTGAAATAAACATTTAGTTACCTTTACATCATTAAAAATGGGTGACTCAACTGTACCATGGTACTTTCTCAACTGTACCACATATGGGTAGCATACAGTTGAGACAAAGTTGAGACAATAAGCACCTTATTTTTATGAGCTAATTGTGGAAAATATAAACTACTTATGGGCATTATTGATTGATAATATCTTAGTCTACAAGCTAATGAAATGTCATGTGGCATGTCATATAGAAATTTACTTCTTTTCAGTATCTATTTTAGTGTGAAAAATCAAAACGCAAAAAAGTGTCTCAGATGTACTCAGTCTACCCTAATAGCAGCATGATCAGAATACAACCTGGTGTTTTATTGTTTACTTTTAAATCAACAAATTAGCAAAAAGGCTTTTTGAAAATTCTTAACACACACAAACACAAGTACACATACAGATTGTAATTGCACAGGGTAAAAACTAGATAAGTTGAGTTAAAACAGAAGGCATAAAAATGCAAAAAAAGTTACATCAGGAAGAACCAGAAGTTTCAAACAGTACTAGATTATGATTTAAAGTCATATTTCTACTGTATCGCTGTGAGATGGTGTGTCTCTTTGAAAATGAAATGTCACCTCATCCTAGAGAGAGAGAGAAAGAGAGAGAAAGAGAGAGAGAGAGAGAGAGAGAAAATGAGACATTGTACAAAGAAATCGGTGTCTGGATTGTCAAATGTCACATCAAGCTCAACAAATGAAGTTTTATGTAACAAAGTTCGGGAGGAGCATGTTCAGGTAATCATCCAATCAGCACAAGAAGAAGCCAGTATAAATAAAGCCTTCCCTTACCTCCTGTCTCATGACTAATTTCTCAGCATCTGACTCCGCCTTCGTGCAGTCATGTCCAAGATAGAGCTCTTCCCCTCCGACGATGAATCTTTCATCACGGAGTCATCTCCACCGCAAAATGCAGATCCAGCGACTCTTCCTTCTCCAGCAGCCAACGACAATATTGAGCCTCCATCCTTAACCAGGGGACGTCGGCCCTCCAGATCCCCTTCGCATACTCAAGACGCCGAAGACTCCCCTCACCACCGCCAGCGAGGAACTCATCATCTTCATCATCGTCTTCCTCTGCGCCTTCCCACCTTCCAGCTCCCCCAAACATCCCTCCCATAGGGAAGTGGACAGTTAAGGGGCTAAGACAAGCCCTAATTAATTCTGACGCAAATTTCTCTCGCAGGATGAGAAAAGCAGAATTATTTAATTTATATGTCACCTTACAATCTTCTCACCTTTCTGTTTCAGCTCCAGTTCCTTCGGCTCGAACGAGCAAGGCTCGCAGGGCCCCGTTCGCTCGTCCCGCAGTACCTCCTTCCTCACTTGCAACGCCGGGCCCCGCCCCCGCGCCACGGTGTCACAGACCTTCCGCTAGCCTGGGCCGCGCCCCGGAACCAGTCACGGAAGGGCGCCAACCTTCTTCAGGTCAACTCCCCTCCTCAGCCCCTCCCTTCGTGGTACCTCACACTCTAGATCCCGGCAGTTCCACTTTCTTACACGATCCCCAAACGTTTCTCTTCCCTTCTACTTCTTTCAGTTTTCCTCCTTCCCAAGCGTCAGGTGCTCACCCTAACATGAGGATGCCTCCGTTAGCCGGTCAATCACCGGGGCATTTCCTTCCCCTTCCCTTTCCACACTATGCTCTTACCGGGGGCTGATCTCCGCGCGAGGATGCCTCCGCAAACGGCCACAGCCCCGATTTTCCACCCCTTTAACCCTCTCCAAGTGCGTTCTCCTTTCTCTCTCTTCTCAGCCACTCCTCAACCAGCCCCTCCGAATGCTGTAGCAACTGAACCTCCTCCAGGTGACGAACAACATCAGAGCTCAAATCCTCGCAGGTGCAGATGTTGATTTGGGTTCTCTCCTGTCCCTGTTTCCCCCAGCCGAGTCCAATCGCCAAGTAGACTTCGGCGACATTTCAGTCACTCTTAAAAATAACTCACAGGCCGAATTCTGTATTGCCTTCAGCCGCTAATCAGAAATCATATGCTCGTCTTTTCCCCATAGACGCCGCGAGCTGAACGGCTATCTGTCTATCATAGCGGAGCTCGCGTTGTCTTATGGGGGTAGTCATTTTTATACGTACCACAAGCTGTTTTCCGCAAAATGCGCCGTCCGCGTTTCCCAATGGAATCAGTGTCCCTATTGGGGAGCGTTGGACACTGATCTCCATAAAAATTTAAAATTTATAAACAACCCTTCCCTATTTCTGTTCTGTTATGATAATGGGTTATGATACAAGAGCTGGTGTGTTGCAAAGAAAGGAGTGACTGTATGCTGTAGTAAAGTTACACAGTTCTGTTCAGCACTGCCTGGCCTCCATTACATGTTCTATGAATTTTATTGTTATTGGTTGAGAAACCAGTGTTTATTGTCACTGGATGAGGCTACATTATTTCAATGTTTAGTAATATTCCCAATATATGAATAGCACAGGAATTTATAGCATATAAACATAATTCCAGACAGCTCTCCAGTAAGGCAGAGTTGTGTTAAGGGCTGGTGACCACACAGGGGCAGTAGCTCTTTAAATATGACCATAATAAAAAATGGAAGATTTTAATGTTGGCATTAATTACCCAACAGTATGGAAAAAATAATGGTAAAGCATAGTACCAGATGAACAAATACAATTGAGAGAAGAGTTTTTAAACTAATTCATAACATTTCTAAGTTTTACTTTCTAATTCATAAAAATCTGTAATATGACCCTTTTATTGTTTTGTATATCACAATGTGAAGCAGCAAAATAACAATTGCTTCACATCTCTGATGTTTAGAAAGCAGAATGCTGTGAGTGACAGTGGCATGGAGTTTCAGCATCTTTGGAGGTGCTCCCCACAGAGTTCATGGGTTTTCAGCTCAGCTGGATTGACAGGGCTTTGTTGAAAAGTCAAGCACATTGTCACTTGTCATTTTAAGAATAAGGTGCTTGAGCACACTTCTTCTTTAGAACTGTACTTTGTTCATATTTGTTTTCTGATCCCATTCCAATGAACATCTTAGCCATTTTATTATATTATATCTGACGGATTCTTACCGCGGTAGGAAACAGCCTGTCATTTTAACATAGGTTTCAAACCAATTTCTGTTCATTTTGCCTTTGCATAAAGAGAGATAAGACATACATGATACAATGGTAAAAAGTGTATTCTCTTTCTAAAATCATTTTGAAGCATCTTCTATGCACAGCATTTATCTAAATGTGAGCATGCATTGCTTTTTTTGTGTATACAGTGAAAGAGAGAGAAAGAAAGAGAGTGAAAGAAAGCTTAAAAAACCCTCCTCTCATAGAGCTCCATGCTTTGTTCTCCCGCCGTTAGTACATTCAGTTGTCTCATTATCATCCATTTTCCTAATAGTTGTCCTGGGTTAAAAGGTACCCTAGGTGTTAAATAGTCATTTACAGCCACTTCTTGGATATTAGATGTTTAAAAAGGATCACAATGACTTTATTTACCAGTAATCCGATTTCTTAACGTTGTGTTTTTCTGGTATTTTCAGGAGGTGTGTCTGGAGGGGAACTGTGTGTGTGTGTGTGTGTGTGATTGACAGTTTATTTCAGAGCAGGATGAGCTTGCCATCAGTGAGAACAGAGCCAAGGTATGTTGTGATTTCTGATTACTCACCTCTTGCTGCAAGAAAAGACTCACACAAACATGCACCTGTGTTCATGATGATGAGCAACACATCTTTTTTTTCCTCTCTCGTTGTCTCTCGCATACAAAATATCATAACAAAGACAAATGTAGACATATAAGCCATTTCATATATGTATAATGCGAGAGAGCAGGATGTAATAGTTTAAGTGTGCTTCTTTCATCTCTATTCTTTCTCTGATGTCGCTGTTTTCTGTGCTGAGTCATTAGGGCTTTCTTTACTGATGGATGTTTACAGACAGGACTCTTCTTCTTTTCCCATGCAAAACAAAAGAAGATGCAAGCTATGTGCGGTTATGACATAGAAACAATACAATTATTTTGTGTCCTGTTTCATCCATGCATATACGACACTCTCGGAAAAATGGAGACAAAAGCTGTCACTGGGTTGGTACCCTTTCAAACGGTGCACATTTGTACCTTGTTTACCCCTAAAGGGTGCATATAGACCTTAAAGGTACATATTAGAACTTTTTGAGAGGGTATCATCCCAGTGACAGCTTTTGTACCTTTTTTTTCTGAGAGTATATATTATACCATAGTACTGTTAAATATTGACCATAAACGGCTTAGGACATTTAAGCCACACTTCAAAATGCATAAATTTGCATATTCGCATTAGATAACAAAATATCAAAACTAGCGATATCTGACAAATTATGCTAGAGTATTGATTCATTTAAGAGGATGCATGAATTCAGTTCAGTTCCTGTGAAACTCTTTTGATTCCATTCGCGTCATATTTTTTCATATCTTTGTTCTGGTGTTCTTATGCTTAATTATGCATGTCTTCATGGATTTACTGAATTAACAAAGGATATGTTCAAAGTCAAGTCCCTCTTATACACTGATTATGTTGTTTCTAATGTCTGCTCTCTTAAGTGTCTCAGATGGGGCTCACCTCCCACTAAGCTGTCTAGACTAATTGATGCAGGTTTGAAGACATTTTTCTGCACTTTTTAACAAAGGTCAAGAGCTGAGGAGCACATGGAGGTTCAGCCTCAGAAAACGTAATATTAAATACATTTCTGGTTCAATAAAAAGTTAAAATCTGGGTGACAATGAGACACTTACAAATTTAAGTGTACAAATTAAATTTGTACAAATTTTATAAATACTCACTAGTATAACTTCAATACGAGTGGTGTATAGGCTATACACACAGTAATGTGCAAAAGTCTTAGGCACGTTAGTATTTTCACCAAAACAAAATGGTTTTAAGCCAGTTATTTATAAGCCTATCTTTTGCTGTGTCAGCATGAAATATCAGTTTACATTCTTTTTGCCATTGATTGTAATAATCCAGTGAGATTTTTGTATGCAATCGCACTGACAACAATACGCAAAAATCTGACAACAGCCAGTAGGCTGATTTCACCGTCATCGAGTCCATCTGGGATTACATGAAGAAGAAAAAACGAGACAGATAAAATCCAGAAGAAATACCAAATTATGGCATGAAACTCTAGATGGCACAGGCTGATAGGACTTTAATTCATTTGGTAGAGATCGCATCGTCATCTAAATAGTGCAGTGCAGCTGATTGGTTGCCTTAGCATCAGTGGCCAATGAGCTGCTGCGGCTCAACATTCTAACAAATACCAGTAGTGTTGTTGCTTTGATCTGAAATCAACAAATTGATGAATAAAATCGTTATTTTTGTTTTATTTTCTTTAATACAAAAAGTATTCTCGTCGCTTCATAACATTAAGGTTGAACCACTAGTCACATAGAATAACATTGCAGTCAACTGGGGGTCAGAAAGCTCTCGGATTTCATCAAAAATATCTTAATTTGTGATCCGAAAATGAACGAAGGTTTTATGGTTTTGGAACAACATGAGGGTGAGTAATCTGGAAAAGATTGATAAAGGCTGTACAAAGCCGTCCCCCACCACAACAGCCAGTAGGCTGATTTCACCATCATCGAGTCCATCTGGGATTACATGAAGAAGAAAAAACGAGACAGATAAAGTCCAGAATAAATACCAAATTATGGCATGAAACTCTAGATGGCACAGGCTAATAGGACTTTAATTCATTTGGTAGTGATCACATTGTCATCTACATAGTGCAGTTGATTGGTTGCCATTGCATCAGTGGCCAATGAGCGATGAACATTCAAATACCGGTAGTGTTGCTGCTAACAGTCTGCAGTGCACTTTCAGAAACCCTACACGTTCCCCAGCTCCACCTGTACATCTGCTATGGGATGAAATCATGTATGATCTATTCCACCAAGACCAAATACATTAACATTGCCATATCCATTACCATGCCAAACTCTCAGAGAGTTATCATGACAGAACTGTGGCAACATCTCCAAGACGCTTGAAGAAACTTGCCCGCAAAGCTACCTGAACAATTGTGTACAAGTAGTCACACCAAATATTGATATTACAATTAATGGCAAAAGGAATGTTTGGAAATGTAGACTGATATTTCATACTGACACTATTTTATATTATATATCAAAACTTGACTCCTTGCGTCACAGAAACAGGAAATGTGACATAGACGTCAGCTGGCCTATTATGCCTGGAAGAGCTTCTGATTGGACATGACGAGATCATCATTGGCTTTGCTCCTCCATGAGCTCCTCTCTCTTTTTCTCAGTGATGTTGTTTGTGTGTGTATGTTAATTTTTTTTTGAGCCTCAGCATATTAATTAAGACACATGCACTGTCACTACGTGCAGCACTGCCTACTGGGTAGCATGTGGCAAACATAGCGGCTGAACAAATGCTGAGCGATTTACAAAAAGCATATCAATAATATCAACAGAATGCTGTTGCTGTCTTGCAATTCCACCTGGAAGCAGTTCCACCTGCTTTTCACATCTTTACATGTTCACTTCCTAAATATGATGATTGTTCAATTTATACTCTAAATAGCAAGATTGGCCATGCTGTTTTTAAAATGTGTGAAGATCTTTGTCCTTTAGTAAATTTGCAAGCAACGACAGTGTCTCAGACTTTTTCTATTCGTTCCTCAGATAAGCAGGTTTGACAGGACTAATGTAGTTGCCTTCAAGCAAATCTTGAAAATATGAAACTTAAAGGTCGCTGGTTTTGAATGCCAAAGGGCAGTAAATGAATAAATGCTTAAGCAAACGGTAACCATTACTTAATCTCATATGTATGTACTGCTGTTGTCCCTTAGTAGAATCTGTACTAATGAGGTGTAATATAATCTCTTACAGTGATCACAGTTTTTTTTGTTGTTGTTGGTTTTTTTTTACATCACAGACAAAACACACACACTCACACACAAACTTGATACTGAATGTCCAACTCTATCCAAAGGCCCATTGCTTTAATGCAGAGTCATATTCGATTTCCGTAAGGTGCTAAATGACCTTTTGAATCAGACTCCTCTGGGTCTGTTTGACCATACCAGCCCGTCTACGGCATTTCTGAGTCTATGTAAGTGCACATTAAGAATGTGCTTGACTTTTACACATAAAGATAGTAATGTGAAAACAGTAGGAGTGCTTTGTTAAATGAAATCCTTTAATGAAATGGATCTTTTTTATATGCATTCTCACTGTGGGTACCTTCAGTATTCACACACACAGCCGGTATTTGGGATTACACTCTTGGACAAGCTGATCCCTTTGATGTGGTAACATGTGTGTGAATAAGAGACCCTCTGCGTCAGAGGCTTAATCTGAACAAAAAATGATACCTGGTTTCCCTCATGCTGACGAATAGTAATGATTCTTTCAGTTGCAATATCTACAATATACGACTCCCTTACAGCTAAATAATAAATAGCTTAGAAGTACATACAAATACAATTATGAAATTATTTTTTTAATAGTTGCAGGCCAACCATGAAATGACATATTTACTAAATCAAATACAGTCATTTGTGTTAAATGTTTTGCCATCAAAATTCACATGCAAATGTTAAGCTGAATTTTAGGAAGTGAACGCATTAAAATGTGCAACAGACAATAGCTTTAAATGTGTGCTCTATTACTCCACAACTCAAAGTCTTCTGAAACCATTTGATGGCTTAGTGTGGGGAACAGACCAAAATGTGTTACAGTAATTTTTTATTTCTTACCCTAGCTGTTCTTATCACTCTCATGAAAGAAGTAAGGATGGCAAATGCACAATTCAATTTGTTCTTTGAACTTGGATCTTTATTTCATTGCTAATTAGTTCACAAACCATCTAAATGACTTGAACTTGAGATCCAGTGCAGTTAAACTCATTGATTCAAGGATCATGTTGCTGCAGTTCACAGCTCACTGGAGGGAATGGTTACCAGTGAATGGTAATATATTTAAATTTCAATCTGTTCCTCACACAAATGTATCATATGACTTTAGAAGACTTTACATTTTGCACACTGCTTTTGAAGCTTGAAAGTCCCCATATAGAAAATTGTGACCAGAACAGTCTTCAGAATTTCTCCTTTTGTAAAAGATCCTGTTTGTTAGAAACTGCATAATGATGACAGAATTTTCATTTTCATTTTGAACCCTTGAGAGTTATTAAGCTAAACAGATGAGCTTGAGGATGATCAATTAATGCAGTTTTTTAAATGTAGAACAGGGCAAAAAAGGTGGAACTGAACTTTTATTTATAACCCCATTTCTTTCTGTATTCTGTATTTATTTCTGTGTGTGTGTGTGTGTGTTGGTGCGTGCGTGCGTGCGTGTGCGTGTGCGTGTGAGACTACTTAAATGCCAAAACCAGCAGATTCTCTGTGTTAATGAGCTTCAAAACAGACTGTCCTCACATAATCTCTCCTCTACCATTACTTTTCCATTAGTCAAATCATACATTTCCATTTCTCAAATCATGTGCTTTGTGTGTTTTTCAGGTAAACGCTAGATTATGGGGACAATATGTCCCCACAAAAATGGCAATATCCGAAATCCTTGTCCTTGAGGGGACATTTTTTAGTCTCCATGAAGAAAACAGCTTCAAACCTACGTACTTTTTACATTTTCAGAAAATATAATATAGTATGATTTATGTGTAAGTGTACAGCATATACAGTTTGTGCAGTAAAAATAATATGTGTGTGTGTGTGTGTGTGTGTGTGTGTGTGTGTGTGTGTGTGTGTGTGTGTGTGTGTGTGTGTGTGTGTGTGTGTGTGTGTGTGTGTGTGTTTTTTGGAGGCTGACTAAAATGACATAAATATAGCCTATTTTTGAACCAAGTGGATTTTTAATGCGGCTTCCATGACATAAGGTATCTATGATAATTAAGTTGCACAATTAATAGGTAAAGGTATAAGGTTCAATTTGTGAACATTAGTGAATTCATCAGAAATCATCAGCTAACAACGAACAACATTTTGGTTAATCTAGGTTAACTTATCAATTTTCTAATGTTCATTTTTAATTTATGTCCATTCATAATGCATAAGCTCATGTTATTACATGGCTCCATCACCATCATCCATGTCGTATATCAGTCTTCTCATCTGGGTAATGAAACTTGTGCTGCTACTTTTGTTTTATTCAAATGCAACTGCCGCCATCTTGTATCTCAGTTTTTTACAGTAGTGAAAATGATCTCAGAGGACTTCAGTATTATAACTTTAATTTTGTTGCAGTGTTCATCTTGTTGCTAGGCAGATTGCTTTGTGCGTAGTTGTAGACTGTTTTTTTTCTTCGTGAAAGCTTTATGATAGTATAAGGGAAAAATGATCATATCACATTTCATGTTCACGTATTTATTTAATTATTGATTATTTATTTGGTGAGTAATGTACATTCATTCCTTAATTGATACAACTTGAAATAGGTATTGAATTAATTAATTAATTAATAAAATTAATAAGTTCTGTCAAGAACAGCCAGTTTTTTATTCTTTTTACAGTTTTTCTTGATTGCTTAAACACTGTAACCAGGCTTTTGATTGTTTACAAACATTTTCTATAAGCATGCCTCATACTCTCAGAACTCTACACACAAATAAAAAAACACACACACAAAGGACAAAACCCCTCAATTCTCCTGCAAAATGAAACTTTACATTCAAAACAAAATGTTATTTCTTCTCAAAATGGTATTTTGTTTTCAAATGACACACAAACCATCATATGAATAGACATTTATAAGAACCAGTTGAACACTGATGTGCTCAATGTAAAACACTGTGATGAATGGTAACCACTTCTTCTCCATTCATCATAATGACTTAGGCCTTTTTTGGTTCAGTTTTACACTTACTACAGACAGTACATAAGTATGTTATAAAATATTTGAGAATATTGTTTTTATACTCAGTGTACAAAACAATACAATGTACACAGTGTACATCCCAACCAACAAAAAGTTGCACATATTGGTCTACATACAAAAAAAAAAAAAAAACTATGCTGCATCCTCTTTTCTGTTTCGTTCTGGCCACAGCACCTCATCCACATCACAAGCAATGTTTTCCCTGGACAAGCAGCGGGGGAAATATCACCTAGCATATTGTTTCCAGCCATGAAAAGCATCAGCTGCTATATCTCCACATGCGTCCTCCATAGCTTGGAGAAGGGGTGTACGCGTTTGTGGATTTCGGTCATACACTTTTTTTTTTTGACGCCGTGGTGGGTAATCGCTGCACACATTGTGATGTTCCTTCCGCGTTGGCAAGGGACTTCAACAATGGCATGCTGGCTGATGATATTCCTTCCCCTCTTTCGTCTTTTTGTGAGGTTGAATCCAACCTCATCAATGAAGATGAACTGGTGCTCCACTGCAGCGACCTATTGCTCAAAGACTCTCTGAAACACACATGACAATATCAGAAATAGACATGGAGTGGTCACTGTTGTGAAGCACAATCATTGTGATTACAATACTGAAATATGTATAATTTATACAGTGTTGAGAGTATGCATCATGTGTGGGATTGTATGGAACTCACTTGCACATGGTTATATCGCAATTCTTTGACTCTTTCTGAATTGCGTTCAAATGGCACCCTGTAGACCTGCTTCATCCTCAGATTATTTCTGCGCAAGACACGGTCCAGTGTTGATAAGCTTACCCTATCAATATTTTGAAATATCTCTTTGTTTTCTATTATTTTTCTTTGTATTTGCCGTAATGTTATGGCGTAATTTTCTAGGACCATGTTCATGATTTCAGTTTCCTGTTCAGGAGACAGAACACGTTCCCGACCACTTTGTGTTGGTAATCTTTCTGTTCTGCCAAACAAATAGTAAAATACTGTAAATACTAAGTAGGAATAAAAAGTAGGAATACGTTTCCCAAATACTTGAAACATACTTTATTTTTACAGTCCTACAGAACAGTCCAGAGGCAATACTGTACTACTGTACTCATTGAGTACTGTATTGATATGCAGTACTGCAATTTTCTAGTGAGAGTAGATTTCTTACCTATTCTAATTTCGGAAAGTCCGGTTGGTGGATGCTACAGTGTACCTGCTCAAATTAGGCTGTACTCTTTGTGTGTTTGTGAGGGCTTGTGTGTGATGTCTGAGGGAAAAGTTTGGTTTTTCAGCTAGAGTGTATGGTTTTGAGTGTAGAGCTTCGTTTTGACCTGAAAATAGGATGTTTGGGGAATTGGGCGAGGCGTTGTGTATTTGTGTTTACTGTTGAGAATATGCGGCATAGATTCAAGACATATGTTTAAGCAATCGAGAAAAACTGTAATTGACTTTTATTTTTATGCGCAATAAACAATAGTTATTAGAATCAATGTTGAAAGCATTTGTGCTGCTTTATATTTTTTAGGATTATTTGATGAACAAACAATAACAGCATTTGATTTATAAATCTTTTGTAACATTATAATGTATTTACTGCAACATTTTTATCAATTTATTCTATCCTTCCTTAATAAAATTATTAATTTCTTTTAATAAACACAAATCTTACTGAGCCCGAAATTTGAACTGTATGTATCTAATGCATTAACTAATGTTAACGAATCAAACCTTGTTAGAAAAAAAGTGTTAATCTGAAATGCTGCGTGAGAAAAGACAGAGAAACTTCTGTCATCATACACACACTCATGTCATGTGACAAAAGTTATTAGGTCACGAATTGTACCTGAGTCACCAAAGAAAACCTTTAGCATTAGACCAACACATCTTAGACTTATTTAGTTAACATGACGCCCCTGGGTTGCACCTTTTCTCCCTAATCTCATACTATTTATCTTACTTTTATTTCTTTACTGGGCGAGTAGGTTGCTTAGGAATCCTATTTGAGATTAATGTCCAGCCTTATCGAGTCACCCTCCCAATTTCCTGTAGTCGTGTCCCTCCCTCTGGTAGACGGTGCCCTGGAGCCATAGATGGTGTGAAGATGAGGGAAAGAAGGAAGGAATGAGGGCAAGAGTGTAAAAAAGAGGCATGAAGCCAATGAGACAGATGGAAAAACTATGGAAAAAAGCATAAAAAAGAGAGGAGAGGGACACAGGGATGGATGTAATATTTATGTAAACAAGCTTCTCTAATTCTGTCTCTTTATTTTAAGGCTAAAATCTGTGAGCTAGTATCTTTGCTGAGCAAATATCCATTATTCGGGACATTTTCGCAACAGATCACTTATGTCCAAGTGCATGAAAATCGCAGTTCACTGACACTGATGAATTGATAAGATGTAGAATCTGGATTGATTGAACTCTTGAGGCTTTGGTCATAATGACACTTTGGCGATTGACAGGGTCATGACACAAGCACTCTAGACTAAATCATATCCCTTTAATGTTCTCTGATATTCCCATTTATTCACTGATGTATTTTAGTTTGACGAGACTGACACCTATGTTGGACTTAAAGGAAGAGACGTTTCCCATTGACTCAGCTCTGATGTCCAGGCTGAAGATGGTGATTCAGATATATCCCTGAAATACTCCCCATGCAGGATCAGTCTTGATCACTGGACCGGAGAGATGAGATCATTCATTTCCACTCCCCTTCAAGAAAGGAATGTAGTCACAGTGGTATCTGAATCAGACTCGATTCATGGCAACATCATATTAGTTTTAGAAATTACACAAAGTGTGCAATCCAGTGTAAAAATTTCTTAGTTTGCTTAGTTTGTTTCACATTTACGTTGGCATTTATACAAATTAATGAAGTGTATATTTTAAGAAAATACCTTGGGGTTTTTGTATATATTCTGAAATGTGTCTGTTTATTTTCACCCATTTCGCAAGATATAGAGTAAAAGCAAGTATTAACTGTATACTGCATGTAAAAGTCTAATTTAATATTTAATATTCTATGTATGATTTTTAATAATATTCTGTAAATTATGCAAATTTCTCTAGCTTTTGTTAAACTTCTCATTCCAAAAGGTCTAGAGTTACTCTCTAGGTTTACTTTCAGAGGTCTATCTCAATGATTTGCACACAGCGGGATGTTGCCTACAGCACAGGCAAGGGTGTTTGATTTAGTTTCAGAAATATAATCCCTCATACTCTCACTCGCAGTCATACACACATGCACACAAATCATGCAATTAAGAAGACATGCCACATACAGGTATAGATATAAAACTGAACTTTATTCAGTTACGCACACACAACATCACAGCAAATAGAGATTGTGTAATCCAATTTCACATGTCAGCAGTTTCTTCATGAGCATTAATATCTCTCTCTCTCTGTGTCTCCTCTGTCACGAGAGACTGTCCAAGGCTGGGCTGATGAAGATCTATTACACAACAGAGATTCGCAACATGGCTTCTCAATTAGTAAGATACTGATACTGATTCCAGCACTAAGCAACATGAAAAGCCCTGACCCGTACCAGAATGATTAAACGCTAACCATTAATCTTCTATTCAAAGAAACTAATTACTTTTCTTGTGTGGTGCATTGGTTCAATGCTAATCACATTCAGAGGTGAGTGTGTGCATCTACAGGGCTGGATTACAGTAAAGTTCCTCTGCTACACTATCGCAGTCATTTGATAAGCTTGTGGATACAGTATTAAATCAGTCCACTCTGCCCTTGCATTTACAAACAGCTGTTGCTTCTGGAGAGCCACTATTTGTGTGTTTGTCTGGATGCCTGTTTTAAAGGAATATATTTGCTCAGGTCGTTCCGAAATTTAGTTTGTTAATTTGTCCATGAACACAAAAGGAGAAATGCTAAAGTCTTCTGAGGCCATGTTTTAGATTTGTGTCATGGACGGACTATTATTTAATAGGTTTTACAGCAGATACAATTATATATACATTTATAAAAGATACAGTTATGTCAATGCAATGTGTTTATTATGGAAAAAATAGTTTAAAAAAATGCAGCTCACTGAGTCTACTGAACTTCCAATTTTCAGTCAATTTTGCTGTACTCTAAGAAAATAAATAGCTGCATATATAAATGTATATAAATGTTTAATTTAATAACATTTTATAATGACCAATGCAAAAAAAAAATCAGGATTTAAAAAAAAAACATACTACTGTTCAAAAGTTTGGGGTCTGTAAGATTTTTAAATGTCTCATGTGCTCATTAAGCTGTATTTACCTGATCAAAAATACAGTAAAACAGTAATTTGTAAAAAAAAAAAAATATATATATATATATATATATATATATTTTTTTTTTTATATATAATTTATTCCTCTCATAGCAAAGCTGATTTTTTTGTTCAGCAGCATTTTAGTGTCGCCTGATCATTCAGAATCCATTCTAATATTGCTGAATTGATCCTTAAGAAATATTTCCCATATGTTGAAAACAGTTGTGCTGCTTATTTTGTGGAAACAGTGATACACCATTATAATTACAACAGCTATAATTTGAACTGTCGCTTTAAGATGCTGCCCGTCAATAAATGCAATTCATTATAACCTTTTCACAGAAAGGCCTTAAAGATAAAGATTCTAAAAGATGGTTTTCGTAGCGATGCAATAAAAGAACCATTCTGGGTTCCCTAAAGAACCTTTCTGTTAACAGTTCTTATAAGAACCATGTTTTTCTTAGTGTGAAGAATATTTCCATAACCTGAATAACCTGCATAAAGAACCTTTTGTGCATTGGAAAGGTTCTATTTATGGTAAAGGAACCACAGATGCCAATACGTAACCTTGATATTTAAGAGTGTAGAGTAATATTGAAATGATCATCATGCTAGTGTGTTTCTGTATTTGTATGTGTCTTCAGTTTGTGAGTATTTGTTTTTATAGCTGGAGATATGCTGAGTTACTAAGCGTAATGATTGTAGGTCCCTGTGGTGAGCGTTCTGTCCTGCCAGTGTGTGATAAGTAAGCCAGATCCCCAGATGCACACTCACTCTTTCTCTCTCTCTCTCTCTCTCTCTCTCTCTCTCTCTCTCTCTCTCTCTCTCTCTCTCTCTCTCTCTCTCTCTCTCTGAGGGGATCTACTGAAGAGAAGCTAACCACTTCATGCATGCTCTCCTGATGCTGGCTAGCTTAAACAGGCCTGAAACAAAACCCAGGGGATACACAGTCGCACAAGATACCCCAGGCTGGTTTTGATCCACCTTACTATGATTTCGTGAGCATTTGTTGTGTTCCTTGTGACTGTATTTGATGCTTAGCTTCAAATACATGTGCAGCTATTTGATGGTGCAGTATACAGTATGTTTCATGTGGTATAGAATTCTGCTTGACAGCACCCTATTAAAACCGAATTAAGCCAAATGAGGCAACGTGACCCTATCCGAATGACCCCACAGTGGGTCTTACAGAAAAAGTACTCGGATCAAATGGAAAGCCAGATGGTGCAGGATGAAGACATCAAATAAGACATGTAATAGTTAATCTTAACTAACAGTGACTTTGCACAGTATGTGAAGGACAGTAAGCTAACACACCTAGAGAGATAAAAACAAAAAACAAAAAAAAAACTTAAGGGGTGAGTAAAAAGCAATTTGTTACTATAAGTAGCAAAAAATACTATTGGTCTTGTTTTTTGGATATGTAGTGTACTGTAGGCTACCATGATATTAGGGTTGGGTAAAATAGACTAATTCCTATCTCTGTATTGTTTGGCTGAATGACGATACAAAATTTATATCTCAATATTTCCTACATAGTGGGCTAAATGTTTTCTTTTCATAAGGCACATCACAAGTATTGCAACACACTTCGTTTCAGGGCAAAAGACTTGTTTAGCTTGCTCTTCGCGGCTGGGTTTGCAGCAGAAGCACAGAGTTAAAGAGGACCTATTATACTTTTTTACATTTTCAACTTTCTTTAGTGTGTAATCTTGCGGTTAGAGCATGAAAAAGTTCTTTAAAGTTACAAAATCACTCCAAAGGGAGTTATTCTCTATATCATAAGCATAATTTCTGAACTCACAGTTTCCATCACAATATTACTTTTCTGAATAATTCCTGCCCATTCCTGAGTTGTGTTAGTATTGTGGTTGAAATTCTCTAATGGTAAGGGGCGTGGCATTTCCAAAACATGCTCAAAGTGGTTGACCAATTACAGCACACTGGTCAAGTCGGCCAATCAGAGCACATTACGCATTTTGGAAGGAGGGGCTTCATAGAGACCGGGACTAAATTGTGTTACTGACTGACAGGAAAGAGAGGTGCTGCAATAATGTTAAATATACAAAAAATAATTAAACATTCAATGTTGCCCTCCAATCAGTGTGTTTGGTCTTTGTAGTGTAGAGACTGCAGTAAAATGTGCAGTTTCACTGTTTTCAGCCATTCGAGGACGATGCAGTCGTTTGGCCCTTAGACCCTGTAATCACATCTGCATGTGTATGTTGGAGAACATGATGATTCTTAATGCTGATTTGTTTTCTCACCTCTGTGCTACCGTTACGTCCTCACCGTCTGATTGGACTGTTGTTGTGTTGCATTCCTCTGACGATTAGCTGATGAGGGTCAGGGCGAATGGGTTTTTTGTTTGTTTATCATACATGCAACTCAGGACACAGACAAACACATTTTTGCATATTTATATGAATCTGTGTATGTGTATTGCACTGGTGTATGTGCGTGTGTGATGCTGATAATATACACTACTGTCAAAAGTGATCCTGCACAAAGGTTTTTGGGTCGGTAAGAATTTTAAAGGTTTTTGATAAGTCTTATATGCTCAGCACGATTGTATTTATTTGATCTACAATACAGTAAAACAGTTATATTATTAATTGTTATAAATATTATAACAATTTAAAATTACTGTTTTTTTTATACAGGTGTTTTACCTGTATTTTGAATTACTCATTGAATTAAGTTATGTTTTAAGGGTCAATGGAAATGTTATGAATTTGTACGAGTAAGGTCGTACAAATTCGTACGAATTAGCCACCTTTTAATCACTCGTACGAATTGGTTGCGAGATAGCGTTTAAATTAATGGATAATGTACTCGCAGAAAATGACCAGTACATTTTCCGGTGTTTAAATAAATAAAATTTATTTATTTATTTTTTACAGTGCAGATCAAAAGAATAGCATTAAGAATTTAGAAAAGCATACAGAATTGTTCAGTATTTGTCTCAGACTTTAAGACCCCACTGTATGTGCAGTTTCATGTTAAGTGCTTGTTTCACTCAACATAGTTTATAAGCCTAATCAGTAATTGTGGGTTTATGATGTAGGCCATCGGTTCCCAACAGGGGGGTCTCGGCCCACAAGGGGGCCTCAGCGAGCTCTTTAGGGGGTCGTGTCATATTTTGAAAAGAGTTAAAAAGTGAGCATTAAAGCAGCAGTCCGTAACTTTTTTTATCTTCAAAATTTACCAAATTTATATAATGAGCGAGTACATCATGAATCCATTTTCCAAACCGTGTTTTTTTCACTATGATACACCTATAATAAGTGTTTATATTGGGACTATTTTACAGTGGTTCGGGTCGTACCACTGCGGTGTAGCCCAGTGCCTGCGTGACTCATCATAGACACAATGACACAATCCTCACACTGATTGATAAAGCCTCACAAATAACATGCAAGTATTGAGGTCTCAGACACCAGTCATTTAATGATAGCCTATATTAATTCTTTTTTTCCTAAACACCACTTTGAATACTGATATTTTTGTTATTGCATTTCAAATAGGGCCAATTAATAGGCTACTCCCAGGCTTACATTTTTAAATTACAAACGGCCTACTGATGTTTTTGTTATAGTATTTTCAATATTATACAGTATTATTTGTGCATAAACATATCTAGTAATAGTAATAAACATATTGTTTGTTTAAAAACAAAACATTTAGTCATCCTTGCTGCAAGCTGACAAGAGCGAGAATATTATTAAATGTGAAGGGGGGCCCTAAAATATTTTCTTGGGAAAAAGAGTCTCAGACAAAAAAAGGTTGGGAACCACTGATGCAGGCTATATGACTAATTTTGAAACCTATTCTTCAATGAACCCAGCACACAGTGAAATTGGGTGTTTTTATTGTATATGTGTGTGTTTGTATAGGTCATTTTACACATAATTGAATGCAGCTCAGCTCCGGCGTTTCACACTTCAAAGAGTTTCCAGTTTGGCTGTCATAGACTCGACAGCTGGCAGATGAAACGTATTTGGAGCACTCGCACACAATGATAAACATACACACAAGGACATATTTGGTTCTAAACAGAGAGACAAAGGCAGTTGAGTCGAAACAAGGGAGGAGGTATACACAAGTCCAGTCCACAGAACACTTTACCAAAATATTCAGCTATCGTACTAAACATCAGATTTCTTGGAATGTCTCTCGGCCAAACAAATTAGAGGACTGACATTTTTGTCCAATCAAATGCTATCTTATAAGAATGTCCCTCCCCCTATTTGCAAGTATTGTACATACAGTGACAAAAAGTTAAACTGAAGTCTAATGGCTATTTAAGTATGATATGTCCTGCTTTAACATCTTGTTTCAATAGGAAATATGTCAATATAGGGAAGAAAACTGCATTCGTCAAATCATTTAATGGGTTTTCGCTTTCGTCATTCACACAAATACACACACACTGCTTAGCATTAAGAACGAATCAATCAGTTGATGTTACACTTCAGTAACAAATTGCACTCGGATACATGAATTTATTGTGCTGTAGTGTACAAGGCATGGAACCATACTACATTAACCATGAAATGATAAAACTAGCCATTATGTACTTGTCTTGCTTAAAGTGCCACTTCAGCTGATATGCTAGCCCAAGCGATGGGTGTACACAGGACAGTTTAATTATATCCCTGACGTGTGCTGTGATAAAACCTTTAGCCTCCATTGTGTGGAATTGTCAGATTGAGAAAATCCCACCATGATAGACTGACATTGTTAGAAATTTCTAATAGAAATAATTGCTACACTGGTTTACGCAATAACACACATGTATATGCACTCACACTTACACACGGCAATAGCAGCAACCTCGGTTAAAGGTTATTCCCAGCATGCTTTTTTGTGTGTGGGTGATGTTATGAATAGACCTTTATGTTAGGGAAAAAAAAAAAACCCCAAAAGCTATGATATTTATCTTGTTTTCCATTCATTCTGTCACATCTCTTTCTGCAAGAATTTAAGACAGCATTTAAAGATCATCTTGTAGGCACATCTAGAAACTTAAAGTGCTCATTTACAATAAAAAAAGAATGACCACGTATATCACCATGATAAATTCGCAATTAATTTGAACTAATGTTAACCTATTACAACTCACTCCTGTAATGGGGTACATTGGGTTGTAACAACAGTCCTTTTTGTTTTTAGCATTATTTACACCATTTAGGGATAAGTAATCAATACATTAAATTAAATTGTATCAGATAAAAATGGGAATAATAATGAAGCCCATTTTCGCAAAACAAAAAAGAAAGAAAAAAGAAGTGAGATAAGGTTTAAATGAATGAATAGTCACATTGCTGCAGAACAAGATAAAAAGTTATATTTTGCGATATTAAGTCACTCTAATGAGAGACAGTCATGATTGATTGATATAAATTCTAACTGGGAGATACTATAATGTCAGTACTGTGAAATATTAAGTCACAATTAGAAGACATAAAGGTCAAATTGTGAGATATAGTCACTATTTTGAGATAAAAAGTCACAATTATAAGAACTAACTCAAATTGTAAGATATTGTGAGATAAAAAGTCACTATTGTGAGATAAAAAGTCACTTGTGTTGTGAGGAAAAATGCACTATTGTGAGATAAAAAGTCACTTGTGTTGTGAGGAAAAATGCACTATTGTGAGATAAAAAGTCACAATACGGAGAAAAGCAAAACGAAGTCACAGTCACCAACACTAAATCTGTTACAACACTCCCCAGTCTAAACCACACCTACAGTATATTCACATCAGAAACCAAAAATTAATACACTGTTCCCCTCATCCCCCCCCAACCCCACCCCACCCCACCCCACCCCACCCCATCCCAGACCACACACCCCTTTGTGCTTTAGTGAGCTAGGGTCACAGAGGTCAACGAGTGTGAATAAGGCGATGGGAAAAAATGTTCTTTGTTGATACACACACACACACACACACACACACACACACACACACACACACACACACACACACACACACACACACACACACACACACACACACACACACACACACACACACACACACAGAGAGAGAGAGAGTCAGTGTTGCAAACACACTTGAAATGCCAAAATGCTAATGCTAACATTTACTGTGGCGCTGTGGGACTGGGTTTTTCACACATGTGAGGGAGATCTGAGGTCAAGAAGAGGATTAGACATTCTCAGTGCGTCTCACGTTGTATATGTGCATGTCTGCGCGGATGACGTCTGGAGTGTGTGAAGTTTGTTTGCTATTACTCTTAACACCTCTTACATATCTGTCAGTCTCACACATGCTGTAATATTTCACAGGCAGAAGCAGAAGGTAATTTTGCTGTATGGCCACACACAACATTTTTCACTTGATTATGGAACATGTGTCAGTCGTCCGGGGCTGTAATAGGGTTTTGCCTCTTCCACCTTCATCAGTAGTGTCCATCTCTCACTCTCCTGCTATCTCTCTGTCTAAGAGCAGGCTAATATATCCGTGATGAGGGTCTCAGTTCATTCTTACACCCCACCGGAGTCCTGAGGGACAGAGGTCAATAATCACTCTCATTGGATCTCACCTGTGCCTTACACTTTCCTGCAGGCTTTCATCTCTTCCATTTACTTTCTCTTCCCTGTCATTACTTTCTCACTGAAATGTTGCAAGGAAACAGTGTGCCATAGTTATTGTGAAACTTGAGTAAAGATGCATGTGCTTTGCGCCTTTAAATAAACATAACTGAAAAAATAGGGCTAAATTTGTTTGTATTTTGAGAGTATATATCAATCCATCAGTTTTTAAAATAAGCTAATAAACTACCAGGTTTAACAACCAGGTTTATATATTTATTATATACAAATCCAGTTTGTTTCAGTCTCATATATTTTAACTGATTGAATCTTGTTCCACAGTTAGCCACATTTAAACTTTGTTCATACTTTTTAACTGATTTCACATATAACAGATTCATGCTGATTTTAAGCAATTTAAATAAATGCCTTTTGAAAAATAAAATACAGTTCCCTTTCGAGAGGTCTCTCCTATTGCGTAAGTAGCTTACGCTATGGGAAAACTCCTTTTCTCGAGAATACTGAAGTCTTTATGTAAAACGCATTGCAGCTGCACAGCTGACAGCAATGAACGAAGGAAGCTCGGTCATTGGCTGTGCTGCGGCAACTTGCTCGAACCAATGACGGGGCGACTCTGAATGCGCGACCTTCTTCGCTGGATCCTCCGGATTATTGAAGCCTTCGCCGCCGTTGAAAAGCATACCAGTAGGATTGCTACGAGGACGTCGGCACCTTCAGCCGCCTTCGAACGCCATCCTACTGAGCCATCCGGCGTGCCACACACGCAAGTATCTTTACATCTGTTCGCCCCGCGACACTTGTAAAAGAGCAAATTTCTGAGGCGTTGTTTCAAATGCCTTCCTGCGCGTCGTGCAGAGACCTTCTCCCGGACGGGGATCGTCACATCATCTGCGCTCGCTGCCTGGGCCGGGACCACGCAGAAGCTGCTTTGACCAAGGGCGGATGCCCGGAATGTGATGACCTGGGTCTCTCCATCGCCGCCACCCCTCTGTTTGAGCCGCATACTAAGAAAAAGCGCCGCTCACAGAGGCTTCCTGAACCTGAGCTCAGTGACGTCACGCCGAGCCAGTCTCCGCGTGCTTCACCGCCGCTCTTGCCTTCCCCACCGCCGGTTCAGTTCACCCAGCCGGACCTACACCCCTCTAGCAGAGCGGTGGGCCTTGTGACTTTCGGCGCGTCCGAGGACGATGGGGGAATAGATGACAGCTTGTCCATCGACGCTGCATCGGACGACTGGCCGGGCTCCACTCTCGACCCCGCCCCATCGACGCTAGCTAGCACGAGCAGGGGCTCCACCATGGATACCGAGATTATCCGTGTCCTCTCTAAGGCCGTGGAAGACCTCGGGCTCGATTGGTCTTCTCCCGAAGAACCAACCGGAGCCGATTGGATGAGTGGTTTCTGCAGGGGCGCCAGCAGGCCCCTCGGCAAAGGCCTTCTCCCTTCTTCCCGGAAGTTCACGACGAACTCACCAAGTCGTGGAAAGCCCCCCACTCTGCGCGCTTAAAGCCTTCTTTTTCTTCTTCGCTCTCCTCTGTGGACGGCGCGAAGGAAAGAGGCTACGAGGGAACACCGCCCCTCGAGGAGGCCGTGGCCAATCAATTGTATGCCCGCCCTCTGCCCGCCCTCCACCACCGGATGGAAAGCCAAAGCTTCCCACCCCTCGAAGCCCTGCCGCACTACTTCTGCTCTCGCCGGTCACGCCTACGCCGCCGCCGGCCAAGCTGCATCAGCGCTTCACTCAGTGGCGGTACTTCAAGTGTTCCAAGCCAAACTTCTCCGCTCTATGGACGAGTCTGGCCCCGAACCCGAAGCCTTCAGGGACCTACGCAGCGCAACTGATATAGCTCTGCGAGCCACGACGGCCACCGCCCAGTCTATTGGCCTTGCCATGGCTAATTTGACTGTTCTCGAGCGCCATCTGTGGTTAACTCTGACGGAGATGAAGGACGCGGATAAGGCGCCATTTCTCGACGCGCCTATCTCCACCAGCGGGCTGTTTGGACCGGCGGTTAAGGGTTTCGCCGAACGCTTCACTGAGGCCCAGAACGCTTCACAAGCTATGCGCCATTTCCTGCCCAAGCGCTCCAGCTCATCGCAGAGCAGACAGAGACCGCTACAGCCGCAGCGGGCTAGAACAGCTCCCACCGTCTCTCAGCCCGCGCCTCAGGCTGACACTCGACGCCGCTCGCGCTCTCACAACCGCAAGCCGCCGTCTGAGCGACGGGGTCCTCGGCCCAAGATTGTGCTGAACCCTGAGCCTCGAAAGCCGTCCTAGCCACAGGAATGAGAAGAGAGAGTGCGTGTCTCTCAAAAGCCGGACTACTCTCTCTGCAAAAGCTCAAACATTACCCAGTCCCCTTACAGGCGGCTGGATATGTCTATACAGCAGTCAATGGGCCAGTCAAAGAGCTCGCTCACCTGCAAACAAAAGCCGTTTTTACGGCGACGCACAGAAAACACAAAAAGAGTCTTTTTTCTGCCTGTGTCACTAAGGGTTCACATGTCCACAAAGTGTGCATTCCCAGATACTGTCAAAACAGTGCCAAATTCATTCCCAGCTCAGGCTGCGCGCCCCATGAATGTAGATCACGTGCCTACGGTCATGTACGCACCACTACACACAAGCACTGTTCACACAGTTATAAATTCACCCCCAGTAAAAGCGGGAAACATTATAAAAGTGACGAGTGTGCCTACCAATGTTTATGCACCCCCACTTATAAACACTGTCCTTACAGTGTCAAACACAACCCCAGCTCAGGCTGTGAGTTTTACAGACACAGCGCGCGCTGTTGTAATCACACACGCGCCCATTCACTCAGCTGCTCAGCGCGCGAGATTACGAACGTACTCGCTTTTCTACAAGGGCTTCTGGAGGCCGGCCGCACCCCCTCCACACTCAAAGTATATGTGGCGGCCATCACAGCGTCACACGACCCTGTAATGGAACGTCCATTGGGAAGAAACGACCTAATTATTCGTTTCCTAAGGGGCGCTAGGAGGATGAACCCTTCACGCCTCCCCTCAGTGCCGATCTGGGACCTAGCTACTGTCCTAGACGCTCTTAAAGGGCCCCGTTCGAACCACTCCGAACCGTGCACCTTAAACAGCTCTTGCTTAAGACTGCGCTCTTGCTGGCACTCGCCTCGGTCAAGAGAGTGGGCGACCTGCACACGCTTTCGACAAGCGCTGCCTGCCTAGAATTCGGACCTAACGACTGCAGGGTCGTCCTTAGACCGAAACACGGGTATATTCCTAAAGTGCTCACCACTCCCTTCAGAGCACAGGTTATCTCCCTAACTGCGCTGTCGTCTCCAGCAGACGAACACGACGCTAATCTACTCTGCCCCGTTAGGGCTCTCAGAGTGTATTTGGAGTGTTCTGCCCTATTCAAACAGACAGAACAACTGTTTGTATGCTTTGGCGGCCGTACGAAAGGTTCCGCCGTTTCAAAGCAGAGAATCTCTCACTGGATAGTTGAGGCTATAGCACTGGCTTATGAAGCTAAGGGACTTCAATGCCCCTGGGGAGTCAAAGCACACTCCACCAGGAGTGTGGCTTCTTCCTGGGCATGGTCGAGCGGGATACCGATCGAGGATATTTGTGCGGCGGCAGGCTGGGCCTCACCGTCCACATTTATCAGGTTCTACAACCTACAGGTCCCGACATTGCATTCCAATGTACTATCAGCATGATGCTAGTTGAACTACGAGTTCGTATCTAGATTATGTATGTGCTTGTGTCACACTGAGCGCCTTCTAGCCGCTCTGTATTTTTTCCCACGTATAAAGCTCGCCTCTGCCGGCTAGTTGGATGATAACTTTGCTTTTCAGCTCAGGCACCTGCCTCTGGCTATCATAAGGCGAAGTTCAGCATGCACGGCGTTTTGCATGGTGTTCCCATAGCGTAAGCTACTCACGCAATAGGAGAGACCTCTCGAAAGGGAACGACTCGGTTACTAACGTAACCTCGGTTCCCTGAGAGGAGGGAACGAGTATTGCGTAAGCTGCCGTGCTTGTGCTTGGTTAGTTCGCTTCAGTCGTTTTAACCTAAAGAACTCTCATGACGGGGCGCCCAATAAATAGCTCTTGGCCACGCCCATCTTGGCGGGCTCTGACGCGCGCGGCCGCGAAGCGCGCTCATTGGTCGCGCATTCAGAGTCGCCCCGTCATTGGTTCGAGCAAGTTGCCGCAGCACAGCCAATGACCGAGCTTCCTTCGTTCACTGCTGTCAGCTGTGCAGCTGCAATGCGTTTTACATAAAGACTTCAGTATTCTCGAGAAAAGGAGTTTTCCCATAGCGTAAGCTACTTACGCAATACTCGTTCCCTCCTCTCAGGGAACCGAGGTTACGTTAGTAACCGAGTCGTTTTCAAGTACTTAAAATGGTAGCTTATAATGCTTATAATGGAGCGAGCTATCGAATACAGTTGTAAGTCAAATAAAGTTGCTTTATTGCTCTCTTTGCCTTATGAGTAAAATAAAGATACAATGTAATGGACTGTGCTCTCAGAAAATATTTTTTCTGCTTGCTCAGTTTTTTTAAATTTTTTATTATGACCTAATGGAGCACAATTCTTTTCAGCTTTCATATTAATTTTAGGTTAAGTTTAAGCAATATTTGCTTTTGTAATTTTCAATAGAATTTATATATATATATATATATATATATATATATATATATATATATATATATATATATATTTAGTATGCTTTCATTTTATATTTATTTCAGTTTTATTTTTAGTAGTATTAGTACATCAAATTAAAAAAAATATTTCAGTTTGTCAAGCTTTTTTTTTAAGTTTAAGTTTGTCATTTTATTTCAATTAATGAAAATGTGTACAGTATTTTAATAGTTTTAGTTAAAGCTGCAGTCCGTAACTTTTGGCGCTCTAGTGGTTAATAAACAGAACTGCATTCGTCTTGTGGAAGAACATTGTAGCCGGAGCTACTTCTCCCTGTTTACGTCTATGACGAGCAGGGCCGTAGCTAGAGGATTCGGGGCCCCCTGAAAAAATATTGATGTGGGCCCCCAGCACCCTCCACCAATATCGCACTGTACAACATTGAGGCCCACATAACACAGAAGATGGTGATGTTGTTGTAAAACCTTTATTTAAAAGGTTGCTTTTTGTTAGTATAAAAACTAACAAAAAGCAAGAAATTGTTAAATAATAATAAAACCAATTAAAAAAAGTAACAGCAAAATAATTTGTTTTTTCCCCGTCAGTCTGTTATAATTCATAAATCAAAAAGTAAACATTTAGAAATTGACAAGAATGTTGTCAAATTTGAAAAATAAAATTATTTATTGTTTTATTCATTTTAAATAAATATAATATGGAACTGGTAATATATTATTAAATAAAGCTAACACATTTATTCATCCAAGTGCAGTGTGTTGTATTTGTGTTTTCTTGATGTAATAAAATACATAATCAGCCGGCAGGTCATGTGCATAATGCAATGCGTCGTGACTCTTGTCAATTTTTTAACTCTATTTACAATAGTGTAAAAAGACAGGGATTTTGAACACGTAATCATTCAGTCGACTGTGGTGCACACCGATAATGAAAAGTGACAGTACCCGACCTTTCACCCCACTAGCGACGGCCGTGATGACGAGTCACACAGGTACTGAGCTACTCCGCAGTGGTACGACCCATACCACTCTAAAATAGTCTGGATATAAACAATTATTATAGGTGTACCGTAGTGATTAAGGATAAGAATGGAAAATGGATTCATGATTTAGTCACTCATTATATAATATTTGTATATTTTGAACACAAAAAAAGTTACGGACTGCAGCTTTAACAATAACAACTCTGGAACTAGATGGTGTGGTTACAACATGCCAGCAGGGTGGTGCTAACTAGTCAAGCCTTGTGTCCTTGGTTCGAGCAGTTGATTTACAATTCCCACCATGCCAAAATGATGAATGGGGGAGACCAGTTAGTGTTTAAAGTGTTACTATGTTCGAATTGAGAATAATTTTTGTTATATTGGGGTTTTCGGGGGGATTATCATTGAGTTGAAGAGTGGAACTTGTGTTCAGGAGATTGATGAATAGCTGAAGAGTATGTTTCTGTGCAAGCATTACTGTGCAAATGCTGAGAGAGACTCATTTTGTCTCTCCATGTTTCCTGTCACCAGCACCATAGGATAGAAATTGATGTATTTAGCATAGGCTACTAATGTGTACTGTGGTTCCCTAGTAGTTATAGCTTCATTAGATATTCTTGCTTACTTTGACATGCAATCATATTGTATCAATTCACTGAAGTCCACAGTTTAACTTAATGTTAAAATAATAAACCCATTTCCGATCTGTGGAACCACTGTATTAAATTAAATTCAGTTCAGCTAAAGGATTTTTTTCTCTCTAGTTAATTTAATTCCATGTAGAGCATAATAATGCATTGTGGCCATGTGAGGCAAGTGAAGTTGGAGACGTGAAAGTGATGAAAGTAATGAAACCAGTTCATTTGACATCCAATTATTTTATGAATATTTCTATTCCTGATGGCTCGAAGTCATTAGCATGGCTGATCTCCCTTTGTGACAGCTGCTGCAAAGTTGAAGAGTAATATATTTCCAAATACTCCCTTTAATTGAAGATTCATGACCGACAGACTTCAATTTGTCATGGTCCCAGGGGCTCTTGGTGCTGGAGGAAAATTGTTTTTTTTTTCATTTGTTTTTTTCATCCCTAAAGTCTTCATCACAACGTCTGGTGCTCAGGATTCTTTTCTACTGGAGGGTTCATCTGAGTCCTGTACTGATCCTTCTAGAAGCATGCATTACTTTCAATTGTGAAAGTGTGAATGTGTGAAGTGTGAGAGTTCAACTGTGAACTTTCAATTGTGAATGACTGAGGAAAGGAAGCATGCAGAGACAGAGAGAGGAAGGTTATTGTGCAGTTTTTAATTGTGTATTAAAAGTAGGTAATTGTGCATGTCTTTTTAAAACTTCTGGCTTTCCAGTCAAATAATGGGCAGAGAAAGAGGTAAACTGCATTTTGGGATCATATGGGAACTCAGGGTTTTTTAATAGGGTCAAGCATGTTGGGTCATTTTGCTATGTTATTTTTGCTAACAGTACTTCTACAGCATTTATTAATCTTAATGTTAATGACAACATTTACTAATACATTATTCAAATAAAAAGTTGTATTTGTTAATATTAGTTAATTTTCTGTGAACGAAAATTAACCATCAATGAACAGCTGGCTAATTTTAACAAAGATTAATAAATACAGTAAAAAATGTTTTGCTCATTGTTCTTTCATGTTAGCTATACATTGACAAATGTAAACTAAATGATACCACAATAATATAGTATGATGTTATGCCATTTCGAACATATCCATAGTTTTCAAAATAAATCCAGTAGCAGGAGTGAACATCTAAAATGTGTGTAAAAAAAGAAGCAGCAATTTATTTTTGTTTCATACATGGGTTTTTGTGATTCCTTTTTTTTCATGGAGGATGTTTAATGTACATTTTCGCTTAAGATTTGTTCTCATAAGGTCAGGAACTGTCAACTGAGAAATTTGGGTTGATTAAGCAGGTTTTAAGATATTAAAAACAGTCAACCAGTACATGAGGGTTTAAATATCCAGTATATTCTTTCCGACTTTTTTTCTCCAACAGGGTACTGATCCAGGTATTGCACCAGTTAGCACTTTTTCTAATCCAGTGGCCCTTTGTAATCAGGACATCTGTATGTCCCTTGGGCTGGCCGAGGGCATTCCTGACTGGAGCGGTGTTGAGCTGACCTTTATCTGCCTCATTAGGGCTGGTGTGATGTGTGTGGACAGATGGCATTGCTGGAGGGCTGCAGATCCACACACCAGTGCCTTGTCACCCACTTCACACGTGTGTCCGCTCTTAGTTGCTTTGGAGATAAGGTGCACTGTGTGCCTGTTAGGATCGGTACGCCTCATCAGCGTTCCTATGACAACCGTACTGTTTCCCTTACTCTCCGATGAGGGGGGTGGTGTGCATGTGATAGCTTGTCTGTCTCATACGTTTTTTCCTCTTCTCTTCTCACCTTCGTGAAGTGTGAATTGGACAGATAACCACAACACCTCATCTTTCAGGAGTTTCTTAAACACTTCCTAAAATAGTTTCCTACAGAGATGCTGGTCCACCTGAAAGTGGCCAATCTGTGTTTTTTTTTTTTGTTTTTTGTTTTTGACAGCTTTAATCATTCTAAAATGCTAATGTGCAGCATAAATTTGGTTTCCACAAAAATATTACGCAGTACAGCTGTTTTAAAAATTTATCAAAAAAGTTTTCTTGAGCTGCACATTAGCATATTAGAATGATTTTGGAAGGATCGTGAAACATTAAGCTTTGCCATCACAGAAATAAATTAAATCCATTAAAATAGAGAACAGTTATTTTGAATTGTAATATTACTGTTTTATCATATAAATGCAGACTTGAACAAAACATTAAAATATTTTGAATGGTAATGTCATTTTTAAACAAAATGCTATCTTTACAATATCGCACTTATTTTTCTCAGTATAAAATGAGTATATATGTAGCTAGCTTTATATTTTAGGAAGGGGGTCCTTGTAGTAGGGTAGGAAGGGGGGGGGGGGGGGGTTCACCTGCACCCGAAAGGTATATTTTTTTAACCTATTTTTTTATAATCCTTATTGTGTCTAGAAAAGGAATTTTGATGTTCCCCACGCATATTATTGTCCCATATGTGATTTTTTGTAACATCTTTTGTGTCCGTGCTTGATTTTCGACTGCGGAAAATTAAAACTTTAAATCCACATAAAATCTGAACAATACATCCTACAGACACAATCCACCCCATTTTCTCTTCGTCTTTGCATGAGGAATTGATTGATATGAGGATTGTCATGATTAGATGATGTATAGTGCATAAAAACTCAAATAAACACCAAAAAATGTAAAAAAATTGTGACATTGGATCACTGGAACTCCTCCCCTATGGACCCTATTGATATATGTTTTCTAACTTTTGTATTTTTACAGTCTTTAAGATGTTTAAGAAGCAAATGTTGATGATCCCCACCTGAAATATTGTCACATGTTGGTCCAAATGAACATCTCCCATAATAAGGAGTTACTATTCAAACCGTTATATTGGTATTATATTTATTGAAACAAAACAGAAAACCACTCATATAGTCAAATATGTGTACAGTATATATAGGGTATAACAAATCCCCATTAGAATAAACTGAAATAGAAAAAAGTGATTCTAATCAAAGGTCAAAAGGTCAAGGGGAATGATGTCTATTCATCATCCAGCAGGTCTTCATAATCAATCTCTTGCTCTTCATCTTCTTCACCATCTCCATCCATCTCCTCGACTGTTTCCTCCAGCAAGTCAGTGAGTGAAGTAGGGAGGATAGGTCCACAAGACCACACTGGTTCCAGGGTACCCTCTTCAGTCTTTTCCCAGCCTTGTCCAGGATCATGGGGCTTGGGACACCAGAATATTGGTGTGGCTGCTCTCTTGTAGATGGCCAGACGGTGGTTGACACGGTTGATGTGTGGGACCAGGTTGTCTTTGCAGGGCGGAAGCCGGGACAGATCCACCTTGGATCTGGTGGTAAGCGTATTATCCTCTCCAATCATTTTTTTCAGCATGATGCTGCGCACGTTGTTCACAGATTTTTCACGGGCCTGGCCATACATTACACATGTAAATGCCTCGATGTCCTCCACCATATCTGGCTCCACAGACCACTGATCACCAAGTTTTCTGAGGACATTAATAATTATAGTATTACAAAGTCACATTGTATCAATACCTATGTTCAGCATTAATTGCCATTAGATGCTACAGAATATCTGACTAAAAAATACTCACTTGAAGGCTGCATGGTACTTTGGATTACTCTGCAGCTTTTTCAGAGGCCCAACCTTCCCTTTGCCTCTAAAGGTACTTGTAACGTCTTCCCCTGTGAAGACGTATAGGCCGAGTATTGTTGTGCAGTAGTCTGGCCTCTTACATTCTGACAGTTCGCTGACATTTAGGATCCGCCTGTGCTTTCCGGTCCCAATGTCGACGTAGATGGTCAGCGGGACGGATTTTGCGTGGTGCAGGAGGATGTCTGTGTCAAGAAAATGTCAAGAAAATGTCTGTGTCTGGAGTCCTCACCACAGCCACCTTGTGCCCCAGTTGAGCAGCATACAGCAGGTACAGAACAACCCGGGTGTCAGTTTCTTCCTGGGTTGACTCCAGCTGAGGTATCTCACATGTGGTCACCTGAAACAAGTTATGAGTAAGGTGTGATAGTATATAGTAAGACACCATTTTATCAGTTTCTCGTGTATAACTGGGCTTGGCTAAATATTTTCCAAAAGTTTCTAATAAAGAAGAATAGTGAGAAAGACTGTCAAAATAGTCACATTGCCACCCGATGACTCCAAATGATATGCTTTGCCTTCAACGACTACCACTGCTGTTCCACATTTCTCCAGCCGTGATGCAGATGCTTTGCTGCCCCACACCTCAAGTAGCAGTTTACAGAGTTGTGTCTTGTTCTCATCATTTGAACAGAGCTTTTGCATATGCCTTCCCCTTCAGGACACCTTCGAGACAGCCACTAGTGACAAGTTCTGCCTCGATGAGGATTTCAGCGTAGCCTGAGCCCTTGGATTTGTGGGCTGTCACCATGCCCATGTAGTTCATCCCAGTGTGGAAGGGTCCTGGGGTGACCACATGCTTTTCATACTCATCTGGAAATTTCCAAATGAGAGGCTGGGCCTTCATGCAACCACCGAGATCAAAGGTGTTGAGGACGTACTCCTGACCCACCTCCATGGTGGCCTCCTCAGACTGTTTTAGCAGCTCCTTTATGACTGAGTACTCTGTAAAAGGTTGGTTGATTGGGGTGAAGTAGTCGATGGTAGATCTTCGAGAGGTCTTGTAACCAGTGGCTGATACAAAGCCAGCAAACCCTGCAACAAGTTGCTTTGATCCACTGCTTCCCACCACTCGGACAATTAGCCAGACACGATACTCTTGGATGCAGTTTGAGTAGATTTTGTTGTTTGCTGTGGGTGGAGTAAAAACTGCTCCCTCAGGAAATTTGGGGCCGACTCGGCAATAGATATGGACGGTGTTTAGGGTCTCAGGTATGTCTACCTTAAGAGAGCGTGTCATGTTCCGCTCGTAGAGTGGGAGCATTCGTGGATTTTCCAGAGAGTTGGGGGCATCAAATCCAGGTTTCACCTCCTGTATCATGATCCCACCGGTCCAGTTCACCACATTTGAGCCATGAATGTTTGTCGTTATTTTGTTCAGATTGTCCCACTCGAGATGAAACACATAGTTTCCCTCACCAGTAATAATTTGTGGACAGAGAGAGATGGAAACCTCATTGAGGGCCGTGATTAGAGCGGTCTCAAGTTCCAAGCCAAAGTCGTAAGTTTCACAGTGACCTAGCCTACTAAGAATAGTAGTCAGTAGTTTACTGCGATAAAGGTGACGTATAGTGGTACAGAGGAGGATATGCTTGGGCAACTTCCACTCTCCCTTTGTCACAGCACGGCAGATGTCCTGAAATAATAAAGAAAGCAATTAGCATTGAAGTGTTCAAGCAACTATAGTGTACACAAAATAAAACATATGCAATATTGAAAAATATACCAAAGTGGAGAGTTGTCGTACCTGACTTATAGACAGCACAAGGCGTCTTGTCTTCTCACTCTTCTCCAAGTCAGCATCACCAGAAATCATGAGGGTCAGGAACCTCATGAGATTAGATGGGAGGAGGTCATCCAAGGACATGACCAGATCATCAGCTGTGGGAGGCCAAGGAAGAGAATTTGACTCTCTGTATGTCTTCTTGATTGTACCACGAAGAAGAAGGGCCACATCTTCATACTTGTCCGTGCTCCCCATCTCATATGCATTTTCACTGCATCTGAGATGGATAAGCTAGCACTGAATATAAAGCTATGGGTGATGCAACCCTTCAAATCTGCTGTGACCATAGAAATGCCAATCCCCTCATACTTCTCAAGTTTTCTCTTCAGTTTCTCACTTCTGTACTCGGGATTGGGGAAGCCATTTCTCTCCAACTCTTGGGTGTAGACAAGACGCAGTGATGCAAGCCGCACAATCTTGTTCTGTATTATCACTTGATCTTTAATGACATCAAGTACAGCATTAAATGACATCTGATGTGCAGCAGCCATGGTAGTCTGCTCTGTTTCACTGACAGGGTTGGAAGCAAGGGCTTTACCTCGAGATGTGATATGGTTTGCATATTTCAGGTTGAATGACTTGCGACATGACTGATGGTAATTTGCTTCTCTCGCAAAAAGGTCCTCACCTTGCACCATGCGATGTAGACGGTGAAGTCCAAGTTCATAGGCTTGAGGCGTAATCTGTTTCCATGTAGGCTCCTTCAATGCTCTGTCCTTAGCCTTATATACTGGGAACTTGATGCATCGTTCGGTCTTTCCCAATACTTTCACTTCCAGCTTTCCACAGAAGATACACTCTGGGGGGAACAGCTGCTTAGCTGAGGAGGACCCACATTTATGTGGTGAGCGTGATGTTGAAGCTTGCTGAGATGTAACAGTAGGTCTTTCCTGTAAGCGTCCCTGGTTCTTTGTAAACTTTTGGTAGCAAGCTCGATGATAGCCAGTTGTTTCTAAATTGGCACCTACAAGACTCTCTGGAATGAGATTACAGACATGATCCATGCGAAACGCCGAATCAAGAGCTTCTTGGAGACGTCTATCACGAATGCTGTGTAGCAAAGCCAGCTGTCAGTAGCAGACCCTTTAATCTTACTAAGTGGTGTGAAATCTGCATGCTCAAAGCCATGTACATGTAAAATACAATTTTCAGGACCATGGTCTTTTGATTTGACCCCATCATCTCTCTTGGATTTCTTTGTAGCAGGATTGAACTCTTCAGACTCACTATCATTTTCTTCCTTGGGTTTCTTTGACTTAGACTTTGACTTGGGCATGATTAGCAATGATCACCAACTAGCCAATTAGCTGTTATAGTATAAAAGTGTTGAATTTCATCACAAAGTTTAATACCAATGTATTATTCTAGACTGATGGTACAATTCCATTATTATCTCTACATGACCACTCACTAATGTTTTCTGCATCATGAACTGGCTTTAAGTATGCAGTGATACAATGGTGATTCCTTTTGAGAATCGAACCAGCAACCTTCAGGCTACTAAATCCTGAATCTTAACCTGTCACCCCTGTGTAGAAGACCAAAGCAACCTTCCCTCAACACACACAACCCCCTTTTCCATGGAAATTAGCCATGTTAAATGCTTTTGACCGTGTCGGGCGTCGCACATTTCTTCTCTTAATCAGCTGCAGAAATATGTACATATATTATCATAATCAAAGACTAAACTGCATTACCTCAGCTATTCCGTGCTGAATTATAGCTGGCTTTCATTATAGTTAAACATGCGGCAGAGCTCCAGACAGTCAACCAATCACGACAATGTCGATTTATGGACTGGACTGAAATTACATCCCGTCTCTTCTTTGTTTCCTAAAATTGGTTGGCTGATAAACTGTGTTTTGTGTGTACACATGGATCTGCAAATACGTGCATGTGTGTGCGATGACTCTAATCTAAAAGGTGTTCAAACAGACCCGATGCACACTAACATTCAGCCGCACACATGTATACTCTGCTGAAATATTGCCATGTTGACAAAGACAGGCAAACAAATTAGCCACGCCAAGGGAGTGATTGTGCATGAGCGCAGGTCTTTTCATGCATTTATTCCAGTAATAATGTTTTAGATGATTATAGATCAAGTAAATATTGATATTACTGTAGATCACATGGTGTGCGAGTCGAGAGAACCAAATGTACTGCACGTAACCCTCTGGGATTTGGATTAATGTATTACAAGAGCACATCTTAAAAATGTGAAATTTACAATGCAGAGGTTTGTGGACTTCCTGTCACTTCCTACTTATGCATGAACTGGAATTGAGCTATACACAGGAGACTTATAGGAAATTACAATCTGATACACCCAGGAAACCCGTTTGAAATTTAGTGACACGTTGATTTAAGAATCCTGTCGTTCTGTTTAACCCATGTGATTCTCATGTATTAGAAAAACCACATACAGTGAGAAACAGTGTCATTCTCTGATTAAATACAACGCCAGCCTGATGAGTATTGACTATGAACTGCAGTCATTAAACAAAAGGATTTCCATTTTTTTGTTCTCATATTTCCATTTTTAAAGGGAACATTCATCCAAAAATGAAGAATTTGTCATCATTTACTCACCCTCATGTTGTTGTAGTCTGACTTACCTCTATGGCTTTCTTCTGTGGATACGATATTTTTAAGAATGTACTGGCTGCCTATGCAATTACAATAAATACGACACAAATGCTTCAGAAAAGTGGTCCATTTTATTTGTGTGCTATATGATAGAAGGTAAAAAAACGCTTGTGAGTCAGTTTGTTTAACTCATTTGTGAGTGAATGCCATAGACCTTTGCGAACCATGAGAGAATGTTTTGTGCCACATGATGGTGAGTAAAGAGTAAAGTTCTGAAGGCTTGTTCATATTCACAGGTACTTTTAACAACTTCTTGTAATCTGAAGTGGTTGCTGTCTCGATCAGGTTTAGATGAAGATGATGAAAAAGGTTCAAACAAGTTTCCTCAACTGAGGTAATCCAATAGCAAGACACAGTAACAGCATGTGTGATACACAAACAATACCAGGCAACAACTGAATGAAAAGGAGGAACTTAAATACACAGGGTGATTGAACTCAAATGATAAACAGGTGTGCTCTAATTAGGAACATAATGAATCACCATGACAACTGATTAATGACGTGCAAACAGGAACACAGGCAGACGCAACAAAGAGATGAAATTCATATATCACATGAATATGAAACTATAGATAAACTGAACATAATGGTGACAATTTTTTTTAAAGAAATTAATAATTTTGATTAGCATGGTTGTATTAAATTGATCAAAGGTGACAGTAAAGACATTTTTTAATGTTTGAAAAGATTTCAATTTCAAACAAACGCTGTTCTTTTGAACTTTCTATTCATGAGAATAAAAAAAAAAAAAAAAAAAACGTATATCACAGTTTCCACAAAATTAAGCTGCACTGTTTTCGACATTATTTTTTTGTTTGTTGAGATATTAGAAACATGAGAAATGTTTAATGAGCAGCAAATCAACACATTTTTGTATAACAACTAGTTGAAATGTAATTGAAAAAAAAAAAAAAAACCAAGATATTTTGGGAAGACAAAAATCTGAGAAAAAGGATGCATGGTGAATACCAATTTCTCCAGCGGAAAATAAATAGCACAGGTTTTGTGGTAATTTACTGCTGTATTATGAAGCAGACTGTGTATTGAGTGTTACATTAGTGGGACGTGGAGATGGCTGTTAAGTGTTGTGCGTGTATGTGTGTGTGCTCTGTCTCTGTGCTTCCCTAGGGAGTGAAGGACGGTTGATAGGATGGTAATGAAGGAAGAGAGGAGGAGAACAGGAGAGTGCCATGCTGACACTTATTACTGTGGGTGAGAACCACGACAGTGAAACCCACACAGACACTCTCTCACCTCCGAAACCCCTGAATGGTGTATTTACATTTGTCTTAACCAGTCACGCCCGCAATCAAATGTATTTCCTGTAACAAATTAAGTGTGTAATCAGGACAAAATTAGACACACACAAAGTTTATGATTTTTTGTCTGATGGCTTGGAACACTTGCCATGCTATTTCTGTGGAGGGCTGCAACAAGTACTTATCTCTCTGAAGGGTGTCTGTGTGTGAGAAGTATGTGATTAACAGTTGAAATAACACCTTGTGAGACACTGATGGAGGCATACGGTATG